>NW_025333835.1:1365357-2730714 GCF_019186645.2 Phyllostomus hastatus | reverse complement strand
AGCCCAAAGCATATGATGGTAAGTAGAGAAGAAAGAAGAAAAGAGGAGGAAAAGAGCAAGCTGATATTTAAATGACATCCTTTCATTGCTGTTCCAAGAGAGAGATGAATTTATAATCTCAGCAGCCTAGAAATGATATTTATCATCCATCGCTTGCTCAAGCATTCATTCATTCATTATGTATGGAAGACCTACTCTCTGTGTCAGGCACTATACTAGATGCTCAAGATATAGGCAGGGTCAGTTTACCAAGACTCACTGTTCTCTTGGAGCTTACAATTTGTAGGAAAACAGATATTAATCAAGTAACACAATAGTGACGGCTATGTTGAGAGACACTCAGGGTGTTGCACAAGCACATAATTGGGGTCTTCACCTAGTCTGGGGATCTGAAGTAGGTGAAGATACAGGGGATTTTAGAGTATCTTTCTTTTTATACTCCCATGTGCTAAGTATTCTGCTTTGCAATTAGTAGATGCTAGGTTAGTACCTGGTGACTAGCTACCAAGTTTTATTGGGCATAGAGTGAGAAAAGTCTAGCAAAATGAGAACTACAGTACCTGATGAAGGGTCAAGAGCTTCTCTTACACAAGCATAGATTTCAGCTTTCCCTGTTCTGTTTGCCAGCCCCTTAGCTATGGCTTGTTTTTCCTTATAACTTCCCCCTTAACCACTTGTTTTTGCCCTTATTTCCTCACTGAAATTATATTACGATCTCCATCTTTCATTTTTAAGTCCATTTAGTTCAAAAATCTAAAGTGCCAACCAACAAAAAGTGAATTAAACATTAACATAGTATATAGGCTACACTGCTTAGAGTAGTTCTTCAAGTTTCAGTCACTAAATTTTAAAAAATATGAAGGAAAAAGAGGCAAGAAAAAAAAAACAAACAAACCTCCTACCATGTTTATTTGTCTTCTCCAGTGTATCATTGTACTTTCAGAAGTCACTCCTATTTTAGTCCACTCCACAGCTATAAATAAAGCAAAGGGTGCCCATATCCTGATGCACTGGCATGTGAATCAGGCGAAGGCTCACCTACGACCCTGTTGTTTTTAGGAGCTATAAGCTCCCTGGGATTTGTTGTAGGTTCTGGAATAGATGAGCATTGCAGGAGCTTGATGTGGTCCCATAACTTACCAGTGCATTTCTGAATGACCAAGTCTCATGTGGCTTTATCTTGATAAGCATATTTATTTGTTATTAAATACTTGAAGTTTGAGTCCTTTAAGGTTCTTTTACAGAAAATTGTGCCAATGGGTAGTTTGAAGACCAATCCTAGCTGCAACAATATCACAGGAAAATTTTATTTTGCTTTTATCTGATTTTACCAAATTCCTCCCTGAGGTTGACTACAGGTTAGAAGGCAACTGTCCTCCATGAAGTGAGGTTCTCCTGTATGTATGCTATAACAGTCAAGAGGTTTGGGTGGGGTTGGGATGCGTCCTTGGAGAGAGGCTTGTTCCCTATTTTGGGCCATGGGTAGACCTGCATGCCCTCTTGCTCCACTTCTCTGAGACCTGCTATACTATAGACCTGAAGGGGTGGGAGGTACAGGGGCAATAGGGATGCAGGGGAAGGACAAACATTTCCAGAGCAGTGTCCAAGCATTGGAGAGCCAGCCTCTTGCTATGGTCACAGCTGTTGCTATGGAACCCTGAGGAGGTTGCTGAAAGCCACTAGAAGCAGCCCTTGTGTTGTTCTTCCATTTTGACCTCTCATTACATTGAATACAACCAATCAAATTCATTCTTGAGACATTTTCTTTGTCAGCTTATGTGACATGAACCCTCATGTTTCTGCTCCTTTTCCCCAGAGTGACCTTTGTTGGCCTCTTCTACAGACACTTGTTTTATCCTCCTTCATTTATTCATTAACCATGTTCATAAAAGCTTTGGTCTAAGAACCCTTGCCTTTTTTCTCCTCTCTTTTCTGAGATGTTCCTCCATTTCCTTGTTTTGAGCTACAAGTTGTCTGGAAAAGATGTAGCTTGGATTTAGCAAAAGCAGAGAGGAAACTAGTGCTGTTGACTTTTGGAATGTTTAATATGCCCCTTGCAGGACCTGGTGCTTCAGTCCACCCGTACAATAATAACTTCACAAAGGAGGTGTGTCATTATCCTTTGTCCTTTTGTACAGTAGTTCCTTTTGTCTGAAATTCTTTTCTTCCTCCCTCCTCTCATTTTCTGAATTTCCACTTCTTTTCAACCCATGTCAATTACCAATTCCTTTAACTCCCCAGGACCCATGAATCTCTTTGTCTGAGTTCCATGGCACTAATGTCATCCTATTATATCACTAACCACATTCTAGTACACAGCACAATTTAGAAATATCTCTACTCCCCAAAGTTGTCTTTGGGTGCTAGATGTCAAGATGAGATTTCATGTTTTAATATCCTAACATCCAGAGCCTAATACATAGAGAAGTATTTTAAAAATGTTCATTTATCATATAATAATTAGTTCCATGCATTATTTCAGGCAATTTCACAACAACTCTATGAGACATGTTGTTATCCCCACATCAAGGATAAGGAGAATGAGGCTTAGAGAAGTTAAATAAATTACTGAGAACCAGATGGGCAAAATTGAGACATGAACCAGCAGAGACTGAAATCAGAGTCCACACTCTGCTCCATGGTCAGTCACCCTGTGCCTGAGAAAGGAGTTAAGTAAAATACAAGTACTCAAGGCTCAATATCAAGATATGGCTCTCCCTTTCAAGTCACTTTCCTACACATATCCATCATTTTTAACTAAGGTATTTTGTTTACTGTTTCAGCCCACAACTTGCCCATTTTGCCTTCAGATATTTACCCCAGCCATTCTTCTGTATTTTGAATACCTGTTATATATCAGGAACTGAGCTGGGTTCTGGGAATACAGAAATTAAAGCTTCAGTCTCTGAAGCTCACAGATTAGTGGAGAGATGGCTGAGAGAGCAACTAGAGGGCACTATAATTGTGGGAGGAAATTCATAGGAAGCCCAGGTTGCTATGGAAGCACATAGGATATCCTCCTCCCACATCTCCAGTAATCATCTCTCAGCTCACGCGCTCCACACCCTCTTCCAGGGTGCTCTCAATGCCAGACCCTTCATTTGCTCCCTTCAGGCCTTCCTTCTCATGTACGCAATCAAATTGTTCTACATTTACCTGTAATTCAGATCCATTCATCTACAAAAAAAAAATTCTTTGAAATTGGCCTCTTCAATTTGTAAACCGTAATGGATAAGAGGAGAAGAAAAGAAGGTAAACTTAGAGCAAAGATGTGCCTATCTGGAGAGACTATATCTCAGAGAGGAAAACAATTTAAATGAAAGGCATGGATGGATTTGTCAGACTCCACCTTAATTACACCCTTTGGTGGTAGGAGGTTGTGCCCTGAAGAGAAAGGGTCATATAGAATTCAGACTTGATTTACTGAACTTCTGTAGTCAAACAACTTTTTGAGGGACCCCTAAAAGAGCATCTTACAGAGGCAGGGTGTTGCTTTCATATCGTGAGACTGACTGTGGAACATATGGGACACAGTCTTAGAACTCTCAGAGATGCTAGAGGGGGTTAGGACTGTGAAAGAAGGACCAGGGTCCCATGGGAGATGCAGCTGAGCCAACAACATTTAATCTTAATAGTTTACAATCTCATTTGTGTCCAAGGCTAGTGAAGCCTGAGGAACATCCACACACAGCCCAGTTGTGGTTCTGTAAGGCTTTACCAATTAATTAGGAGAAAGCAATCTCCATAAGATGATCCCAGGAAAACAGAACAGCCAGCAAGGCTCATCCTGGCCTAGTTGATCCCACAAGCTTCCCCACCAACCTGTTGGAGAAACCCTGTCATTCTAGCACCTGCATCCAAGATACCTGGTTGATATGAATGAAAACATGTCAACAACATCTATGGCTCAGCTTTCTTGCTCTCAGCTCTGGCATGCTTCTCTCTGGCTCTAAGACCCTTTCATACCAGCCTTCATTTCTCCACTTCAGTCACCTGTCCTTTGAACCAGTCAGTCTGTGGGCTGAGGAAGCCTCTGTTTCCCTCACAGTCCTGAAGATCAGGTGCTGGAAATTAGGCTGTGGATGTTCTTCTTGCCTAGTGCAGTCATTCTAGAAGCTCTCTGACATTGGACAGTCTCCCACTGGCTGAAACTCCCTTGCCACAAGGAATGTCATTTCTGCCAACCATTTAACAGCATTAGGGATAGTAGGGAGAAATGAAAAGTACAAAGAAGAGAAGAGAACATGAATCACTAAACTCAACATAGCCTGGGGACAAAAAATGCAGAGATTTGGTAAAGGTGCAGAAATCTAAATGCTGGGCTGTGCTTATTAAGTTTGCCAGGGCATTGAGCTAAGCAAATAGATCCCCCATCTCTTTAAAAAAAAAAAACAGGATAAAAACGTGTTTTACCAGCATTATCTACTCTCTTTGCCAAAACCAGTACATAATTAGAGAAAAAACATAGGTGCAACCTTTCTTATTTCTGTCTGACCAGAAGTCGACCTATTTAAACTTCTGAACACCTCACTTGTCAAATTTATCAGCCATGCCTTTTAATTGTTGATCAAAATCTAATACAGCTTTGTCTCTTCCTGTCAGTTAATACTATTTAAGAGACTGATAATAAAATCAGCTTCAAAAGTTTTTCTGGAAAGTTCTATATAAAGACATAGCTAGGTGACAGTAGACACTGACTATAAATAGCCTCCTTTGTGTGAAAGGGGTAAGGCCATGTTGTCACTATTTTGGACAGGAAGAAGATGCCTTCCACCTCCTGATGGTCCCCATGCTCACATAGCTGTATGTGGCATATGAGATTAGAGGGTGTTTGGTATGAACCCAACACAAGGATGTGCCTAATAAGTAGGACCATACCAAGGCTATGGGATTCAATAGCCGCTAAATACTTAGGGATCTAGGGGCACAGCCTCCTGAGATAAGCAGCTACCAAGATAAAAACACTAGTCCTGGGAAGATAGAATCTCAGTCCTGAAGTCTAGAATGTCCCTTTCCCTGTTACTGTTCTTGCCACCACAGTCCCAGAGCTAGTTAAAAGGATGGTCAGTATAGCAGGATGATGTCCTGACTTTCTCCTGACTGCACAAAAGGGTCTAGAGTGCTGCATTTAGTGGGTCATCACCCTGAGCACAGTGCACATTCACACACCTGGGTCTTACACACACACAAATGGGAGCTTTCCTAGGATGAAGAAGGAAAGGACAGGAGCTATGTGGTAAAAGAGGAAGAGAATAAACATGAGTAAGGGACCCCAATTCTTCAAACAAGTAAGAAGCAAACATGTGGAGAGGATTAAAGTGGATTGCTTTCCCTCTTTCTCTCCTTATGCCAGGACTTTTCAGGATAAGTTTGGAAACTGTGGAGAAGAGAAAGAGCTTATGAATACAGAGGTGCACATGGGTATGTGTGCCACCTGATGTAGATGTGTAGTGTGTGCTGCTGCTTCTGGGCATGCGTATGGAAATCCTTGTGATACTGCAAACAGGACAAGTACTGCACATGTTAGCCTAACTACCGAACAATTGCCAAGCTCAGCTCTGATGGGAAAAGCCATTATTTTCCAAGAGTCAACAAGTATCCTGTTCCCATTCCAGTTCACCCTCTGGGAATCACTTAGCATAGCTGGGGGAATGGAAGAGTGTGAAGTAATGAGATGGAATGGGTCAAAGGAGAATTATCATAATAAACATCCTGATGGGGAGGTCACTTAGTGCAGAAAAATAGTACTTATTAGGAATGGTTGTGACTAGATCCCACATGGCCTTCTCAGAAAGCATCCTGCTGGCTTGTGCCAAAAAGTAGGAAAGGGAGATGGAGGGGCTAGCTGTGTGGACTGCCTCCAAACTTGCCAGGGTAGCTTAGTGTGTGGTGCAGGTGGATTCATTGACAGGGAAATATTTCTTGGAACCAGGAACAGATTTATGCCAGCTGATGCACAATAACGGCCAGCACAGAGCTCTTATGCAATGACAAGAACCCTGTACTACTACTACTAATTTACACAGCAAACATTTTACACCATGTAATAAGAATAGCTCATGTTTATTCAAAGCCAAGTACTGTTCTGAGCTCTTTACATTTATTAATTTAATCTGCATGAGCTCTATGAATTGCTTCTATTGTCACCAGGCCCATTTTACAGAACAGGAAACTGAGGCATAGTGAGCTTCAGTAACTTCCCCAGTATCTCTCACTGTATGCAAGAGCCAGGATTTGAACACAGCAAGGTTTATTTCAAATCCAACCCTCTTAATCACTAAATGTGCGTAGTTCCTACGTTTACTTTTGAACATACCACTATACTATACTAGGCATTTGAAAAAAGCTAATAAAAATGGCCTGGTCCCTATTTTAAAGGAGTTTATGGTCTAGGGGAGAGATAAACTACATTGCCTTCTGTCTTAAGCAAAATTTGGCCATTCAGAAAACATCAGCTGTTTGGGGTAACTATTGTTAGCCTCTTGAGGTTAGAAGCACATGGGGAACTATAAATCTCCTCTATTATAACTTCAAAAATGTTGGACTGTACTCCACAAGACATATAGACATGTATTGGCAAGGAAGCACAAAAACAGTCATTCAACTTTCAGTAGTTTGGGGAAGCCCCCCTCTGTCCCTGGCAGCCCAGTGAATGTGGTACATGAAAGGCTGGTGCTGGATAGATATGGTGATATTGTCAGGGGAGCATTAGGCAGCTCTGGGTTGGCTTAGGCAACAGGGTCTTCTGTGAAGGGGACAGAGGACCAAGGAGCTGGTGGCAGGTACATGTATAGGCCACTTTCTTATGTCTTATTCACAAAAAGGGGTGAAGCCTGTACAATAATCTTAGCCAATCACCACTCTTGACAGTATTCATCACACCAAAGAAATGATTTTACGAAGGGTATGGGGAGTGTTAACTAACCCCTTCTGCAAGTGCTAATTCATGACTGGACAGCTCTTGTGCTGGTGAACCACCCAGTAATGTTGTTTGCTGTTTCAGTCCTCATGTCTCCTGTGCCACAGATTCTGTCGGATGACCTCTGTGTGCCCCAAACCAAGTCATTGAGTCATTTTGGTCTAGTGTGTCTTTCCTTAATGGTACTTTTCTTTTCACAGATAAAATAACTGAGAAAACATCCCATAATATAAGAAACATTGTAAGAACATGAATGTAGGCAAAGCCTTCTATATCAAAGGGTAATTTGGAGGCAAATATGCTTTGTATTTGTTTATTTATTATTATATAAAAAGCACCTACTTTGTGTATGACACATAGCAGATGCTCAATAAATATGAGTTTTCTTCTCTACATTACTATCTCATTTAATTCTCATAAAAAAGCACTATGAGGAAATTACTATAATTTTTATTTTATAGATAAGGAAAGAAAATTTAAAGAGGTTAAGTAACTTGTCAAGTTCATGTGACTATAGGTGGCCATTGGGTTCAAACTGGAATGAACATGCCTTCTAGCATCCACACTGCCTCACTAACCCACATAACCTACTTTGCAGAAATTGCATTTACAAAACAATGTCACACACTCTATTTCATCAAATCCTCACAACATTCCTGTGAGAGTGATTACTATTTTCTTTATGCTCAAGTGGAGGAAGCAGCTAGAGGAATTACAGCAATTTGTTCAAGTTTTCTAAAGTCGTGAATGAGTCCATCAGAATTTGAACCTATGTTTTAATGATGTTCAAATCTTTACTCTGTCCAAACCACACCATGTGACATCTCAGCACAAAACCCAAAGGTGGCCAAAGGGCTTATGTGAACTGCATACCCCATTCATGGACAACAAGAATCCAGTGGGCTCACAGGGGTTCCAGAGATGTTCTTAAATCCAATCTCAGCAGCATGGAGAGGCTACTTGTTATGTGACAACAAATATTTGTATAGCATTCTATAGTTTATAAAGTACCTATCTCATGTGTTCTAATTTTTAATGCAACCACTGAATTGCACACTGCAGAACAAAAACAGACCAGCAAAGTGATCATCTTTTTCAGGTTGACTAAGCTCAGCCTAAACCATATTCTTAGATGCTAGAATCAATCCCCACAGTGTATGGAGGCCACTTTCCTATGTGACATTTCATGGGTTTCTTGCTTCACTTGATCTCCTTGGGGCTACCTTGATCCTTTTAAAATAGATTTGCTGTTTTATAATGGTAAAAATTCTATATGACTTTTAAAATTAGAACAGAATAGTACATAAGAAAATAACCATTAAAAAGTAACTTATTTACAAATATATGCTAATATTAATATCATGTTATGTCCATATTTAAATGACTACATAATATTTCATCACATGTACAAATATGTCTGTACCATTATTTGTGTATTAATGAACATTTGTTGTTTGGACTGTTTTCAATGAATTTATAACATTGCAATGCAAATCCTTGACCACACATATTTGTATACTTGCTTGATTTTTAAGAAATGAAATTACTGTTCATTAGAGTATACTTTTTAAAGGTTTTTAATATTCACTGAGGAATTACCCTCCAGAAAACCTGAATCAGTTTGTACTCTTAACAACAGAACATAGAATTTTGCCAACAGTGAGAATTAGCAAACTTTCATTCTTTAACAAGCTGATAGGAGAAAATAATAACTTGTTTTTTCACATTTCTCTCACTACTTATGTAGGTGAACACATTTTCATTCACTTGTAAGATGACAATATAATTTATTATCTAATCAGTAGTATTTATTTATTTATTTATTTATTTATTTATTTACTTTAGAGAGAGTGAGGAAAGAAAAGAGAAAGTTGTTCCACTTAATTATGCATTCATATGTTGATTCTTGTATGTGCCCTAACCAGGGATTGAACCTGCCACCTTGGTGTATTGGGCTAATGCTCTAACCAACTGAGCTACCCAGCCAGAGTAATTATAAGTGTTTTAACAGTAAAAAGGAAGGCTAACCAGAAGGAAACTAATGGAACTCACAGTCACATTACATACTGGTCATTTGCATTACTTACCTTGACGATTAACTTCTTTGTAGCTTTTACTTTTCTATGGAGTTGTCTGTTTTTAATGACTTAAAGATTATGTTACATGCATTGTCAGTGTGGCTTAGCTGGTTAGAGCATTTTCTCATAGACTGAAAGATCGATGGTTCAATTCCCAGTCAGAGCACACACCTGGGTCAGGTTCAGTCCCTGTCAGGGAGCATGCAAGAGGTGACTGATCGCTGTTGTTCTCCCTACCTCCCTACCTCCCTCCCCCCTCTCTAAAATCAATAGGCATGACCTCTGGTGAGGATTAGAAAAAACATAATGTTACAATAATAATATTAACCTTTTGTAATTTATGCTAAGTATATATTTCCCAGTAAATTGTTTATTTTTATTTTAATTATAAGATAAATATACAGAAACATAGTTTTAGTTTGTTTTAGGTTTTGTAATTAAACTTTTTGAGACAATTATAGATTAACATGAAATTCTAAGAAACAATGTAAAGAGATCCCTTTTACCCTTTACCTGGTTTCTTCTAATGGTACCATTTTGTAAAACTGGTGCAATGTCAAAACCAGATGATTAGATCAGTACAATCAAGATGCAGAACATTGCAGAGCCTGGAATGAAGTGACCACAAGTCAAAGAATGGTGACTGTCACCAGACATCTGAAGAGCCAAAAACAGATTAAGCTTTCCAAAGAGAAAGCTCCCTGACAGCACTTTTTTTTATAGTCTTCTGGCCCTCAGAACTTTGGGAGAATAAATTTCTGTTGTTCTAAACCACCCAGTTTGTAATTTGTTTTAGCAGCCACAGGAAACCAATAGAAAGCTGTCTATCAAAATATGTAATGAGACTCTGGAGCTTATTTAAACCTTCTATTTTTAAGTGGTTTTTCTAATTCTGCTCTGGTAGATTTTAGGTGTGTGGGAGGGACTACCTTGTTACTACCAGGTGGAGGTAGAAATCCAGGTTCCCCGCTCAGCCTCTGTTGACAACTGAGGGAGGGGGCTCCTTGTCATGGCTGGATGAGAATGAAAGTTCCTGCTCCCCTGTACTCTCCACAGAGCCTTCAGGGCGTGGTTGGAAGGACATTTCTGCAGGCCACAGGAGATGAAGTTCTGGGTCCTCTACTTGACCTTGTCTGACTATGCCCCAATGTAGGGGTTGGAGACCCCTCAATACAGCCTCACAAGGGTAGAAGTGTGGGTTTTCTGATTGGTCTTGGCTGGTATGGGGGGGTGGGGCTAGTCTTTTCTGTGGTGTTTGGCTGAAGGAAAGATTATTGTCTAAAAGGTTTCTGTCTAGAGAAAGCAGTCTTTCTTTTTCTTTTTTTTTTCCTTGTCTGCTCCTGTTGGCCTTTCTGCATTGCTGGCTTTGTCAGCTCCAAGTCTGGGAACTCATGACCATGTAATTCCTCAGGTCCTCAGGTGCCTAGTGGGTCTGCCTTCTTCTCTCCATCTCTCAGAACCAACTCTAATGTTTGTTTTAGATATAATGTCCAGGGATTTTAGTTATCCTTAAGGGGAAAATCAGGAAAAGCACATCTACTACACTTTCCTGGAAGCAGAATCTTGTTTTATTTAAAAAAAATAATAATAACAACAGGACCTAAAACAAAACATCTAAGGGTCTCACTCCTCATGACTTATCCTCATTCTACTCTCCATAAGTAACTAGTGGTTCTGCAATTGTGTCTCTATTAGTAACATAATCCAAAGTAGGAGGCTTATACCCTCCACTTTAAATTGTGATTTAAGGTAAGCATTTTCTAATAGGTACTAAATTTACTTAGATCTCATTTAAAAGATTTTAAAAAACCATATAATGAAAAATCTCCTTCCCATTCAGATCTCTTTCCCCAGAAGCAACCAAGGTTATTATTTTCTTGAATATCCTTTCAGATATATTCTAGTCATCTATTCACAAATATATTATGCCTCTTGGAATCAAATATATTGTCATTCCCAATTATTGACTTCCTTATTTCCAATAAAAGAATTATCTATCCCTGCCTTTTGCAGTGCTTTCTTGGGCAAGGAGTATATCTACCCACCCCATAAACAGACTGAACCATGTATTTGCTTTAATCAATGAAAAGTGAGCAACAGTCATGGATGCCATTCAAAGCAGAAGGTTAAACATCCTTATAAAATTCAACTCCTCTCTGGCTCTTCTTCCCTCCATGAGAACAGATGTTCCAGGGGCAACTCCTTCCCCCTAATAAGAAGTTTTGTGGAGCAGTAAATCCACGACCACTGTATTAGTTACCTATTACTAAAGAACAAGTTACCCTAAATTTTTTTTATTTTTTAAATCATTTTTATTAATGTTCGAATACAGTTGTCCCCATTTTCCTAAAATTTAACATAAAGTAAAATTATTAAAGTAAAAATATTTACCACTTTTTTTTTGTAATTTCACTAAATAAAATTACTACTGTCTCGCAAAATTCCTGAAGGTCAGGAACCTGGGGGCAGCTTAGGAAGGTGATTCTGGCTCATGGTCTGAGAAGGCTTCAATCAAGCCGTCAGCTTGGTCTGTGGCAATCTGAAAGCTTGACTGGGGCTGGCTCCAAGAAGACTCTCTCACCTGTCTGTTTGACGGAGGTCTGTCCCAGTTACTCGACACAGGGACCTATCCACAGGACTGCTTATTATAGCAACTGGTTTCCTCCAAAGCCAGTGATCTAAGAAGGACATGGCATGTGCTCACAATGGAAGCCACAGTGTCTTTAGTAACCTAATTTCAGAAGTCATCACTTCTTCAGCATTATATTGTTCCCATAGACCAAATATGGAACCATGTGGGAGGGGACTACACAAGCGTGTGCACATCAAGAAGCAAAGATCATTGGGGCCATTATGGAGGCTGGCAGCCACAGCCAAAGGCATGAGATATAAGCAAAACAATAAAACATTGTTTTAATATTTGGGCATTGTTTGTTGCCTCAACATACAATATTTTGCCATGTATAATGCACACCCACATTTTTGGCCCACACTTTCAGAAAAAAAAATCTTTCATTTTAATTTTTTAATTCAATTTATTTATTTATTTGTTTGTTTATATGTAGATACTTATTTTTTGTATTATAAAGAAATTTTAGCATTTATTTTTAAACATATTATGGTACAAGACATTTTATGTAACATTTATAAAACACAAGAACAGATACAAGGTATTTCAGGTACTACCCATGTATAATGTCATCCTTACTTTCCCTCAAAAATTTGGGAAAAAAAGTGCACATCATACATGGCAAAATATGTTAACTTATCAAAACCTAACTAATATACTTATATGTATTTATAACCTATGAACAATTTTTTAACTTCATATTCTAAAGGATGAAGAATGAATACCTCTTATACTCTCCTTGCCTTTCTTACTCTACTGACCATTTCTTGAGTTTGGTTAGTTGTTTTTTTTTAAGTTTTTCTATTTGTTATCTGCATAACTTTAAACTATATACTTGGATCTTATTCCATCAACTTTTGACAGCATTGGCTTACTCCCCACTGTAAAAAATTAAGAAATTAGTGCTTTTGCACTTATTTTAACATCACCTCCCTCCAAACTTCTGTCAATAACACCATTATTTTTAAATTTTTTATGTTCCCTTTGCCTCCTCATATCTTCCTCTGCAAGCCATGTTGTTGTCCTAAGAATTTACTAAGCTCCATCTCCCCAGAGCATAGAATCATTGAAAGGTTCCCTGTGTCCATCCAGGAAACAAAAATGGTGGGTGCTGAGGGGAGCAGTGGATTTGATGCTATCAGGCTTGACTCTGAGGTGAAGACTGAAATCTGGAGAAACTCCTGATTTATGGCCACATGTAATTGCTTACAGATCCTTACCTGGGGAATTCTCTCACTCAGGCTAAATTTCCAAAGTTACCACATATCAGGAGCATCTTGGTGTTTATGCAAGGAGAGTCCCTGATTCAAAGAGGAGAGCCAAAGAAATGGGAGTAGTTGAGGTTTTTTGACCAAGAAATTGTGTTCCTTGGCACTGTCTGCACTAGGGTGTAGTTAATTCCTCTTCCCCAAGATAAGGGTGTAGTGTGTCATACTGAGTTCTTTCTTCAGTCCGTTATAAGTTGTGGTGACTGGGTAGGGTCTCCAAATACAAAACAGGACATTCAGTTTAATTTTCATTTCAGATAAACAATGAATTTTTGTTTAGTATAAGCACATCTCAAATATTATATAGGACATACTTATACTTAACAATTATTTATTGTTTATTTGAAATTCAAATTTAACTGGGCATTCTGCATTTTCACTTGCCAGATCTTACAACCTGCATAGGTGGGGCTGAGCTGCCTCTTACTGGCAGGAACAGAACAAATGAAGAACCCCACACAGAAGCCCTGACCAAATGCAGACCATGAAGAACCCAAAAAGCCTGGCTATGCGAAGAGCTATGTCCTGTAGAGGGACACCCACATAGAAGTTTCCCAGAGTTTTCTGGTTAGCTCTCTGCTAGTCCACAAATTACCTCATACCCAAATTATTCCACACTTGTTCCTCAGCCTGTATATTAGTTTATATTGAGTATTTGCATTTGTTATATTTTTGTACCTGCTGTCTTTCTCTAGCAGATCTAGATTCACTACTTACTGAGTATAACTACATGACAGTGTAACATCATGTTAGGTGCTTCCTCATACCCCATCTCCTTATCATGACAACCCCTTGCGGGAGGCATCATTTATTACCATTGTTGCTTCCATTTGCCAGATGTGGCCACTGAGCTTCAAAGGGTCTCTGCAGGCTGAGGTACTCATCAAGAAGGTGCTGCTTAAGGCCACATGACTAATAAGTACCATCTAAGATTTAAAATTCTCCCTAAAGGAGAGCTGCTCCCTGCCCTAGATGGTGTAGCTCAGTGGATTGAGTGCAGGCTGCAAACCAGGCATCACAGGTTCGATTCCCAGTCAGGGCACACACCTAGGTTTCAGGCCATGACCTCCAGCAACTGCACATTGATGTTTGTCTCTCTCTCTCTCTTCTTCCCCCTTCCCCCTCTAAAAATAAATAAATAAAATCTTAAAAAAGAAGAAGAAGAAGAAGAAGAACTGCTCCCTGAATTACCTGGAAGCCTCCCTACTTTTCCATCTCCACCCAGACTACCCACCACTCACTACCTCTACCAAAGCCAAGTGCCGCCTCCCCACCCCCACTGGTACCTGTAAGAAAGAGGGGTGGGGGCCTTCCCTCCAGCAGGATGGAGACATAGAGTTTTTTGGATTTGCTTTTTTTTTAATTTTTTATTTTATTTATTTATTTATTTTTTTAATTGTTGTTCAAGTACAGTTTTCTGCCTTTTACTTTCATCCCAACCCCACCCCAACCCTCCCCACCTCCCTCCCATTTCCACCCCCTCCTTGTTTTTGCTATAAGGACATGGGGATCAGTACATTAATCCATAAAAACAAAGTTACAAAAGATGGGCAAATCTTATAGTTGTCTAAAGAAGTAAATAGACTGTGGTTGCCAGCCAGAGAACTCAGCCTTTAGGGTATAGTTCATATTAATCTGGATTCAAGCCATTGGTATAGAAATGAACTTGCGCAATGCATAGCTTGGAGACTGTGCCTATCTTTTGTGTGTGTATGCACGTGACTGTGGGTACCCTGTTCCTTCATTCTACAGTAATCTGAGTGGTGGCAAGACGCCATCTTTGGTGATTCATTGTTCTCCTGCAGCACTAGAGCTTGACTTTGGCCAGGGTTAAGATTAATCTCTACATGTTACTGACAGAGAAAGCATGGGAGCCCTCACTGATTTCTATCTGTAGCGTTTTTGTGGCTCAAGAGATTTGCGACTGCTTACAATCATTATTATTTTTTCTAATAGCATAAATGCCTATTAGCTCTCAGTTTTCCCTGTTGAGAAAGCACTGAAGCTTACTTTACATCCTTCCAGTTCTCTGAAAGAATCCAGAAAAGTGTGAACAAAAGAAAACCATTTAAGTAGGTATCAGCCCAGGACCAAAAAATATCAGCTGGTTTGGGTCAAGCTTCAGGACTTAGTTTCTTCTGTGAATTACAGAAATAACGTGGGTATTGTGCATTTTGGACTGAGGCAATATTCAGTTTCAATCTGGCGGTTAGGAAAGAGGAACATCTTAGTCTGAAATCCTACCCATGAAAAAGACTGAAGAGACATTCCTCCAAAACAAAATAAAATATGTATCTTTATGTACTCAAGCCTGCTATGCTTAATGTCTTCATTTCCTTCTCTGGAAGCTGAAATCTGCCTTCCCATCCCACAGGTTCAGAAGAAAGCTCCCCTTTGCAGGCCAAGATGCCATTTTAAGCTTTGGAAGGACAACAAATCATGTCATTGTCAAGGCTGTCATTGAGAACATCATGCTCTGAGCCCTACTGGCTTGGCTATAGTCAAGAGAATCAGAGCTGTTTGCCATGAACTTCATCACTCTGCCTTGCCCAGCTGAGATGTCCCCCACTCCTACCCTAATTCCATTCCCAGTTCAAATACCAGAATTTGTTCCAGGAACAAGTTAAAATTCCTGCTACTTTCAGATCTACAAACAATGCAAATCTTTTTATTTCTTTCTTTCTTTTTTTAAGAAAGGAGATTTAGATTGTGGGAAGATTCTGGGTAGACAGCTCTAGAGTGTAAAACCCCTGGGGAGAAGTGGGAGATGGAATAACCAGTTTGCAGCCCTGGAGGATACACGTGAAGTATAGGTCATGGAGCAAACTACCTAATTGCCTTCCAGGGCACAGAGGCCCAAAGGCCCTATGCTTGGCTCTGACACCTGTCACCATTGCTGAGTGGTACCAAGGGAGCTTGTCTATGCAATAAAGACATTAAGGTCCTTCCTGTTAAACTTTTGCCTTAGGACCTTAACATAGGGCACTTGTCCATTAAACTGTCAACTCCTTCACCCCTGAGGTAGATTAGGAATGCTGTTGTTGTCCTGGGGAATTGGGAAAATACAAAGAATAATGTTTTCCCAAACAATGTTATTTAAGAATCTTTGGAAAGGATGGGGCAGGTGGGGAGGGGGACGGTGGAGGTGGAAGGATGCACTAGCAGCTTCTATTACTTTTGTTTTGAGAAAGAAAAAGAATGACAGAGAGTTTTGGGGTTGGCAGGGAGAGCCTCTTTTTATTCCTTTTTGGAGTTTGTTTTGTTATTAAAATTTTTTTGAAAAGTGCCATTGGTTAGAACATTGTTTTTCTAGAAACCTCCAGGATAAAATACAAGGATGGGCAAAGAGTAGGTTTATAGTTGTGAGTACACAAAAAAGTTTATTCTCATATCATTATGTATTAATTATTATATTGTTTTCCATACAAACAACTATAAACCTACTTTTGCCCCATCCTGTGTAAGAGTCAGAACAGGGTAAAAAAGAATATTAAAAAGGAACACTTTCCTGACCAGTGTGACTCAGTTGGTTGAACGTCATCTTACAAAATAAAAGGTTGCTGGTTGGATCCCTGGTCAGGGCACATGCCTGTCCCAGGGTGGGGCACATGAAAGAGGCAACTGATTGATCTTTCTTTCCCTCTTTTTCTTCCTCCCTTCCCCTTTCTCTAAAAGTACATAAAGAAAATCTTTTTAAAAATTAAAAAGGAAGAAACACCTTAGCAGGCAGAAATATGATATCTAATTCATTCTTGTTCAGGCTTAGAGACTGATTTGTGATTTGCGACAAGTGACTTCGTATCTCTGAGCCATTCTTTCCATCTCAACTCTGAGAATTGGGTACACCATAATGAAGCCTACTTGATAGTGTGGTTGTGAGCATAAAATGAAATATATAAAGTACACAGCCCAGACCCTGATATGTAGTGGATACTTAAGGATAGTAACAGGCAACATTTATTTAGCTTTTACACACTGTCAACTGTGTTTTACCTTAAAAATGTAGTTTAATTCTTGCCACTACCCTGAGGGCTGCAACTATCCCCATTACATGGAAAAGCAAGATTTAGCAAGGCTCTCTCTGTGGATCACAGCTGACCCAGTGACAGAGCAAGATTTGAACCTCATCCCAGCACTTATCCACTGTGTCCTGTACAGAGGCTACAACCCGAATCCCAGGAGCCAGCTCTGGCCCATGAATGTGTTTTGCTTGGCTTACAGAATTTATAAGAAAAAATGTAACCTAGTAGCCAACATCTTAAAAAGAATCTTAAAAAGAAAGATTTCAAAATTCTGGATCTTTGGCTTCTCATTAAAAATTCAAAGCTCTGGTCACTGTGTGTGTGTTCGTACATAACCATGTACAGCTGAAGCTGTACAGGGACTGCCATCTGTGGACAGTCACGAGCTTGCAGCAGTCCGCAGCACTCCTCATCCTCACACCTTTTGGCCCCTGGAAGCATTTGAGGATTAGTTCTTTCCCACTGTCTTTTCCACTCATTCCCCTCACTACAGCTGTGTTACTAGGCAAACTGTCAGATACCTCTAGGAGGTTCCTTTGTGGAGTAAAATGCCTGTATTCATTTTCATCATCTTTGTTGAGCTTAACTCATCCCTGCCTGCTTCAGCTCCCAGTACACTGTTAATGGCATGCTGGTGTTTCCCAATTCTTTGAGGACTCCACTGATGGCTCCCCCTGCTCTGAGAAGTCTGGAAAGACCCTGAAGCATCTTTGACCCTAAACACATATTATCTCTTAGATTTGCCTTTTTCCTCCCTTTGCCCTCCCATGAAAGCATCTTAGGCCAGGGTCTCCTCCCCTCTATCTTCTTGGATTATTTCAGTAGAGACCCTCACCTGGTCCACCTGACATACCTTATACCCATTCACCCCATTTCACATAATAATTTCATACCCATTCAGCAGACCTTTTTTTCATGGTCTGAGTCAGCTTCTTGGGTGTGAGACCTATGCAGTTATGTAGGACCCATATTTAGAAGGCCTCCACATTTTACTGACCGATTGATTGATTTTATTGATTTTAAAGAGAGAAGAAGGGAAAGAAACACCAATTTGTTGTTCCACTTATTTATTCATTCATTCATTGGTTGCTTCTTGTATGTGCCATGACTGGAGATTGAACCCACAACCTTAGTGTATCGAGATAACACTCTAACCAACTGAAACACCTAGCCAGAGCCTAGAAGTTTTCCACATTTTAATGCTCTGCATTGCCATCTTGAAATTTTTAATAACATTTGAACCAGAGGCCCACTTTTTCTTTTGTACTAGGGCCCATAAATTATTTAGCTGTTCCTATTAATGATTCAATTCAAGAAACTTTAATGACTCCTAACCTTGGCAGTATTTCAGCCTTTGTTGATCCATGGCACACAGAGAGATTGATGATATATGTTATGCTATAGGACACTTCTCTGAGATGCCAGATCCTGATCAGCCATTCAAAGGGAACAGGTGTCATGGCAAATGGTGACCCTTTTACAGTGCACAGAAATGCTGAATACACCTGCTAGGGAAGCTCTGGCCTGCAAGAGAAAATCCTATTAGTTCACCTTACTGATCACCCAGCTTTACTTTAGGAATCCCATCTTATAGTGAGGTTGATCTCTATGAGCTCACACATTATTCAAATTCTCATCTCCAAGCCCTCATGATTTTTTTTTTATTTCTGGAAATAACTACACTTCTCAGTGTTACCAAAATCCTGGCCATTTTATCAGACCAGCTCAAGTCCATCTCCTCTCCAAAGTTTATCTCATGTATATCAGTCAACAGTGCTGCATTCATACATCAACAGATTATGGATATCTTAATTTGTACCAGGTACCAAGCCAGTGTTGGAGATACAATGGTAAATATATGCACACTCCTGCCCTCATGAAGCTTTGCAAGTTAGGAAACAAGGACAGAGTGCACTTTGAAGCCTTGTAATAAGAGGTACCATGAAATTAAGGAGAGGATATTTTAGTTTCCTAGGGCTGCAGTAACAAATTAACACAAACTAGGTGGCTTATAACAACAGAAATTTATCTCTCAGTCATAGAAGTGTGAAATCCAAAGGCTCTAGGGGAGAATCCTTTCTTATCTCTTCCGGCTTCTGGTGGCTCCTGACATTCCTATGCTTAGTACTGTATTACTCTAATGTTTGTCTCCTTCACATCCTTTTCTCTTCTCTCTGTCTCTTGGAAAGATAATTGACATTGTATTTGGAGCCCACCTGGACAATCCAGAATGATCTCATCTCAAGAGTTTAGTTATATCAGCAAAGACCCTTTTTCCAATTGAGGTGACATTCACAGGTTCTGGGAATTGGAACGTGGACTTATGTTTTGGGGGATCATCATTCAACCCACTTCAGTGGGTACATGACAGGGACAATGCACACTGGGGAACTAGGGGAAGCCTCCTTGAAAAAAATAACATTTAAACTGAATAAACCAGGAAAAAGGGGGAAAAAAGCCATCGTGCTGTTGATTTTTCTGGCAATAGCGTGTGCAAAGATCCCAGTACAAAGTTGAGTATGATAGAGTCCTGGAACTAAATGGAGCTAACTGTATTTGCAGAATAATGTACAAGGGAGAAAGAGTAAGAGAAGCACCTGGAGAAGTAATCAGGACCAAATCAAGATGAGTCTTGTTACTACATAAAGTCATTTGGACCAGTGTAATGGAGAGCAATTGAAGGTTTTTAAACAATGGAAAGATACTATCAGATTACCCAATATTGTTATGACTGTGGTGTGGAGCATGGTTTGGAGGTGGCCAAGACTGGACCAAGGAGGCTGGTTAGAAATGGTTACATGATTTAGGCTGTGAAAGCTAATCTAGGATGGTAGAAAAGGAAAGAGAGGCAAGTCAATAAATTCAAGAAGTTATTTGGAAGTCATCATCAACAGGGCTTAGTGACTGACAGGATGTCACTGCAGAAGACAAGCATGCCACCCAGGCTTCCAGTTTCTGGTTTGCAGAGTGTTGCCACTGTTGAAGTAGGGGACTGTGAAGGAGGTACAGTTTGGGTAGGCAGTGTGATGATGAGTTTCAAGTGTCTGTGGGACAGCCAATTGGAGGTTATTAGTGGACATTTGAATTTAGAGGTCTGAAGCATGGGAGGGAGGTCTGGGGCTAGAAATGGGAACAGACTTGGGAACCATCAACACATGGATAATATGTGAAGTCAGAGAGTGAATGGACACACTTGGGGGACTATGTAGAGTGAAAAGAGAATAACACCCAGTATTGAACTCTCAAGAGCATCAATGCTTACTACATGGGCAGAGGACAAATGACAAATGGCTCAAAGGTAGTAACTGCCAATATTTAGTTATATGTCATCATTACTATATAAGTTGAAACTTACTGTCAATTGTCCTATTCTATGTCACTCATTGTATAGGGGGGACCAAGTGAAAACAGAATTTATTTATAAATTTATTAAAAATGGTGTATTTATTCTGACATTTTTCAACCTCAGTCACCTACAAAGTGTTCCCTTGATGAAATACACCTATCAAGATGTTTCTTCCACTGCTCAACAGTTTTTGAACTCATCAACTTTGATGCCTTTTAGTGCTTCTTCTGTTTTCTGTTTCACCTCTTCCACATCAGCGAGGGACTTTTCACCCAGGGAAACAAAAAGTCACTCAGGGCAAGATCAAGAATCAAGTGCGCAAGGAGGGTGGAACATGGGGTCATGCTGGTTTTGGTCAAAAACCTCTGAACACTCAGCCTGGTGTTATCCATCATGAAATGGACAAACTTGTTAAAAGAGTGGGTTAAAAAATCCACTGAAGCCAACGCAGCCTCTCACAACACCAGCTGGTGCTCTGATACAGATGGGTTCCTAGAACACTCACCTAGTAGGAAGCTTGTACTACAAGGGGCCCACTCTCCAGAAAATAATTCTGGCTTTTAGGATCCCCCTTGTATATTTTGCTGAACAGTTCCATCATAATATTGTTCTCTATTATGCTGTCTTGGCCATTAAGTATTTCATATACCTAAGAACAAAGGCAAAGATCCAGGACTGGACTCCTATGTATGAATAAGAACTGAACAATTACATGGAAATTATCTGTTGAAACTTGAGTCAGAAAATAGAAGGAGGGAATATTTTCTATCTCCACTTGTCATTCACCAAAACCCATCATCCAACATCACCATCAACTGAACATTCTAAAAATCTTATTTCATTTAGATTATAATTGTTTCTCTAAATTAAGAAGTACCTGTTTTTGGCTTAAGGTGTTTACTTCTTTCTCCCCGGACTCCTTTTCATCTGGTTAAATATTATATAACAGCACTGCCCAGTGGAACATTCCACAATGATGCAAACATTCTATATCTGTTATATAATATGGTAGCCACTTGCTGATGGTGGCTGTTGAGTACTAGAATGTGTCAACTGAGGAAATGGACTTCTAGTTTTATTTTATTTTAACCCATTTAAATTTAAATACATGTGCCTAGTGGGTACCATATTGGACAGAACAGCTATATAAACCTAAGTTCAGAATTCACTTTCTTGAGAAACATCTCCAAAACTCTCTGCTCAAAGCCAGCCCTACCCCCCCCCCACATGCTGTCTGGAACCTCACACTTTCCTAAATCTCATGAGAATTATAATTTTTAATAATTTTATACATATTTACTAGTTTAATATGTGTCTCTCCTGATAGAACAAGGTCTAAGAAGGCAAGGGTTATGTCTATCTCATTTATTACTGCCATTCCAGCACCTAGCAGAGTGACTAGTACTTATTATGTACTCAATAAATATTCATTAAAATGAATGATCAAATAATTCACTAAAATACATTACTGGATTATATACCAAATACATGCAGATTAATTGACTACAGATTACAATCACAAAACAGAGTGCTCATATCATAGGATAGATAATTCAGGAATGCTAATGGCACTGATCAACAGAATTTGGGATCATCAAGGAAGGTATAAATTTGATATGCTCAGCTTTGGGTAAGTGAAATTTGAGATATTGGATCTTATGTTTTATATTCCCTTGAACTCACTGTCAACTAAAATCCTGAAAGCTCTTCCAATTCATGATGGTATACCATAGCTCTTCTCTCTGTACTACATAGTTAATAAGAAAAAAAATTTTCACAATTCTCATTAACATTTCTTATTCTTCCCAGAATTTTACATCATTGCTCCTTCCCTAAGTTGCTCTAAATCCTGAGTTTGTCACAGTGCACTGGTCTTCACTCCCTGGTTTGCATTATGTCAGTGTTTATTTAATATATTTCACAAACTCCTAATCCAGTTAATTTTTAAATGGGGACTGTGTCAGGAACTGTGGCATACCCTGAAGACCTCCCTCTGGATACCAAAATGCAAGAGTGCACTCTTAGGATGTATCCTTGCTATAGGTAGGTAGCTCCTGACACTTGAACCAAGTCAGAAGTTCTGGCCTCACTGGAGCATTTGAGGGCTCCTTAGCAAGCTCCTTAATCATCTGCAGCTGGTTCTCGGCACTGTTGTTTCTACCTTCTTCTAACAAATATGCGAAATCTGGAAAGTTC
Source organism: Phyllostomus hastatus (assembly GCF_019186645.2). Taxonomy (NCBI): domain Eukaryota; kingdom Metazoa; phylum Chordata; class Mammalia; order Chiroptera; family Phyllostomidae; genus Phyllostomus; species Phyllostomus hastatus. The sequence continues at coordinate 2,708,256 of NW_025333835.1, read as the reverse complement.
CACAGGCCCAGCTGAATTTAATTCCTACACCCTGGGCAGGCATAGGGCCAGGGCCCTTTGCCCAAGTTTCATTGCAATTTCATGAAGGACAGTTTCAAAAAACAAAATTCTAAATGCACTCTATGTCAGAGCCAAGGTAAACAGTCTGAGACTCAGTTGCTGGTCCACCTGAGGATAGGAAGATCAGAGAGCCAGTGGAAGAGGACAACTGAGGCTGAGACTGGAGAAGCCAGAGAGGTGACATTAAAAGAGATGATTGCGAGGGAGACTGGCAGTTCCTGATTCCTGCTGTCACTGTGGCGGGCTTCGGGCTTGGGAAGCCTTGAAAGGGACTGTGACAGATGTTCTATGATAATGATGAGCACTGAGGAGGTGGCCTGGAGGGAATGAATTTGATTTAAAATAGGTGAAAGAGCGCTCATCTTTACTTCAAAGTCATCTTATCAAACACACTGTGTATGCTCTGCATAAAGCTGGAGGAAATGGGTGCTAGCATATCTCAGAGAGTCTCAGACATGAGCAGACACCTCCCTCTACACCCCAAGGCCTTGTCAGCAGCTGTCTGAGTGATGCTACCCACTCCCTGACCCACTCCCTTGAATTCTTTCCTGGCTTCTTCTAAGAATGGCAAACAGTCCTGCCATGGCCAAAAGGCCACCGACCCTCGCTCCTCCACTTAATAAAAAAGCCATTCCCACTTTAACATTCCTCATTTTCCCTGCAGATTATCTCACTGTTGCTTTCTTTTAGTTTCTTCATAATTCTCAAAGCTACTAACAGATAGGAAGGGAATGAGTAGAGCTGATCCATAAGCAACCTAACTTACTATGAAGTAAAGACAAACAGGAGTATGTGGTCATCTCTTTAGGAGTTCAGTGGCAGATCAGTTCATTCCCAGAATAGGGCAAAGCCAAGCAGAGGACACAGCAAGTGCAGCAAGCAATGTGGTCAGTGAGTTCAGACAGGAGCTGAGAGGGAGGGAGCAGTTGAAGTCAGTGTGTAAAACCTTACACAGGTTTAAGAGTCCCTGCAACCTGTACTGTCCTGTTGTTATAGTTCATGGAGTCATTTAGCTCAGTGGTCGTGGCTCCCTCAAGGAATGCCCCTTCATGGCCCATTGGCTAGGTTTACTTTGTCCAGCTTGACCTCAAACAAAAGCATTTATTTAACAGATGTCAAACCTCAGGCCACTGAGAGATTTGAGCAATCTGGTTCCAAAGCCTCTGAGAAGCTTATGCAGTGCCAAGCCCCCAAGCGGTCCCAGTGGTTTTAGTAATAAGCCTTTTTTATCGAATACCTACAGCATGCCAGGTGCTTTCACATAAACTTTCACTTAATCCTGTCTCCAGAACATCTCTCCCTCCCTCCTCTCATCATCACAGACAACTGTCTCATTCAAGTCCTGGTGATTTCTGGCTTACTACAAATTCTATATTTTGTGACCTGCTTTCCCTGCCTCATCCATACAAGAGCCTGAATGAACTTGAAAATGTATAAAAATGATCAAGACTTTTCCCCTTCTTAATAACTTTTTGGGCACCCGATGTCCTTGGCATAAGGTCTGTCTCAGCCTCGGCATTCAAGGCCTTCCATCACTGGCCCTGCTGCCCCTCAGCCTCCTCACCCACACCCACCAAGAGTGAGCACCCTGCCTCACACCCCCTGTGCCTTGCTATAGAAACCTCCCTTTCCATGGCTTCCAGGAAGTCCTGATTTATCCTTTGTGATCACTAGCATCCCCCTTTTCTTCCTAGAGTCTTCCTAGATGCCACCCATCATAGTTGGTCTCCCACCCTAGTCAGTGAAGTGACTCAGTAGCTTGTACCTCTGACTCTGTTGCACTTACCACACTCCCCTACAATCCTTTGTTTCCTTCACTGGAGGAAATATCTCTCCCAAGGGGCAAAAAGTAGCTCTTGGGAAGGATGGGTTGAAAATAATCTTACTTCTTTTATTATAAAGCATAACTATGCATACACTCATAAATATATATACAACATATTTTTGGTGTTAAAATTTCATGGAGAGAGAAAGAAAGATTAGGAAAAAATGTTGAAGACAGTTTCTTAGAGTCCAGTAACAAAAAATGAAATGAAAAATACTGAATATTTTTCTCACAACTGGACTGTGAATCCCCAGAGCCAACAGAGTGACTGACACAGAGTGTTTTAAATAATGTTAAATGTTGGAAGCTAAATGCACCCATGCATGAATGAATCCTCCTCATAATCTTGTGGGGTGGCATTACACAGGGGAAAGACAAGGAAACAGGTGCCAAGTGCCCCTCCCCCATCTTTACCACTGAAGTTACAGAGTTTGAAAGTGCTAAACCAGAAACATTTTGGATTCAGAACTACTAGATCCAAAATACAATGTTGTCTCATTTCACTTTTATGTAATTGATATAATTTACACAAAAACATGAGGATATGTTTTCTAATTTACTTCCACCATTTAAGAATATTCTGGTTTGGATACCCTAAACCAAATTGAATGCCAAAAAAACAGCCTTGGGAAATCAAGCCTGAGTCTTGCAGACTCAAAGCTGCCTCAGCACCCAGCTGGGTTTTGGTGGGAATGGTAGCCTTCTACCCCACTCATAATGAGGACCATCAGAGGCATACCCAGGTACAGCCAAAACATCCTACTTAGTTTATAATCCTGAGCTTTGCAGTTAATCTAATTAAATTAAATATTTTTAATAGTCCATCGCTGAGCCTTTCATATGTACTGAACTGAGCAGCACCAGACTACTTTGCCCTCAGGAAGTAGGGGCGGTGGAATAAGAAATGAATAGAGAATACACACAATTATAATGCAAGAGTCAACATGATCACAGTCATGAGAGAGAATTAGGAAACTCTAAGTCAGAAGATGAGCTACAAAGGGGAGATTATGAGGACGGGAGTATTATTAATAAAGCTGCTTTACTCGTTGAAAGCAAAGCAAAGCACCATCTATAAAATGGTTTTATGAGTAAAGTTGTTGAAGCAGGAAGAACTGAGTAGCTCAAACCAGTGGTTAAGCCTTTCCAAGGTCAAGATGAGGTTTAAAATTGAATTTATGAGTCTGTTTGTTTAACTAAACTTTCCTCATTTTCATTTCCACTCCAGAGCCTATGAGCAGAAGTGAAACAGTGAGTAAAAATCCCTGATGAGAGACAGTTCATCCCCCCAGATGTAATCTTTTTGCTTTTAAACATAAATACTTCATATATACAGAAAAATGCACTAATCATAAGTGTACAGTTCAATGAGTCTGCACAAAAAGAACAAATTCTTGTTACCACCACCCAGATGAAGAAACAGAACTATTGCATCCTGAAAAGCCCTTCTGGTTACCACAGCTTAGTTTTGCCTCTTTCTGGACTTTAAAAAATGGAATTATATAATATATACTGTTTGTGTCTAATTTCTTTTGCTCAATAACATCTCTATGTAATTCATCCAGATTGTTGCATGTAGCAATATTTTGGTCATTCTCTTTGCTGAAAAGATTTCATTGCTTGGATATACCACAATTATTTATTCATTCTACTGTTGATGAACATTTGGGTTGTTTCCACTTTTGGTCATTGTGCACAGTGCTATTATGACTATTCTTCCAAAATGTCTTTTGATGAGCATATGTACTTATGGAGTAAAATATACCTACTCATATACTTTACTCATATATGTGGTAGTAAAAGTGTTAGCTCATATGGTGTACACATGTTCAGATTTAGTAGATCTTGCTAAATAGATTTGAAAAGTGATTGTACTGACTGTATACTAACAGTGTATAATAATGATGTGCAAGAGTCCCAAATATTCTAACTCCTCACCATCCCTTGATACTGAATGTCCTTTTTATTTTAGCCATCTGGTAGCTATGTTTTTGAATTTTGTAATTTTAATTTGCATTTTCCTGATAGTACTGAAGTTAGGCATCTCTTCATATGTGCACAAGCCATTCGGATTTCCTCTTTTGTAAACTACCTCTTTAAGTCTTTTGCACATTTCTTTCTTTTGAGATGCTTATCTTTTTTATTAATTTCTAGGATATATTTATATGGTTTTTTTAGTATAAGTCCTTTGTGTGATATATAATTTGTTAATATTTTCTTCTAATTGATAACTTAATTTATCACTATTTTGGTGTCTTTGATAATCGGAAGTTCTCATTTTAAATGTCACCTAACATCAGTTTTATGTTTAGTGTATCATGAAAGTCATAAATGCTATTTATGAAATCTTTGCCTTTCCCATGCTCATGAAAATATTCTTCTGTATTATAATATTGAGTCTTACAATCCATGGGCATGATCTATAACTTCATTTATTTAAGTCTTCTTTAATATATCTCAGTAATGTTCTGTAGTTTTTAGTGTAAAGACTTTCCTCATCTTTTTTTTAGATTTAAATCCAACTTTGGGCAAATTCCAAGTACCTATCTTTCAAGTAGCAAAATATATAAAAAAGAAAGTCTGAAATATGTGCCCTGAATTCAAAATGCATTGGTACTATTGTGGGACACAACCACAGAAAAATAAGACTGAATTTGGTAAAGTAGCAATTGTTTGACTCCCTCCATGAGAAAAGAAAGAGATAAGCAACCAAACTGGGCTGGAATTGTTAATAGAGATGCCTCACACAGGACAGGATGTAAGATGTGAGATGAGCTTGAGAGATAAATGGCACCGGTGATGTGGAACGGAAGGAAGCATTCCAAAAGGGAAACTGGAGTGAGCTGAAGTCTTGAGGTTGGGATGAACACAGCACGTTAAAGGACAAAGGGGACACTGGTTAATGGAGGTATCTGAACTCTGATTTATAGTAGTGGGAGATAAAATGAAGTCCTGAGCTGAGAGTCCCCATGAACCAAAGAAGGTAGATCTTCAAGTCCATTCTGGTAAGAAAGTTGGCATGCTGGCCCCTGGGAGGTAACTCAGCAAGTATTTACCCTTGCTTGACACTAATTGGCAACCATATGAATATCCTTAATTAAAAACTTTCTGATAAGAAGTCCTATGCTCTTACACTTGAATTGACTACCTATCCAAGAAAGCCTCTAATCTGGAAATGAACCACTTCTTATAGAATCTGTAATCCACAGAGGCTCTCATAATAAACCCAGAGCTCACTGCCCAGCCAAAAGGCTTAGATCCAACACCTACCACCAAGTGCTTCTGTGAGGGCTCCAGCTGTGAAACTAAGCAGTGAAAAATACTCAGTGCACAAATCTAGCAGCAATAGCTGGACTTCCTAGAAGAAATGGGGCTGGACATGGGTATTGAAATCTTAGATCACTGGTTTAGTTTTTGGTGCCTTTTCCGACCTAACTAAGGCAAAGTTAAAACCAGCAGGCCTCGGACAGCTCCAGGACACATAGGGTCAGGTCCTTAAGCCTCCTGAGAGCTCCTGAAATGAATAAGGCTAGTACTCACTGAGTTCAAATGATAAGATTTCTAAGGGGACATGAGTATGCATTTTGCCAAGATTTATTCTAATTTTGGAACTCATTTGGAAACTTCTGAACATCATGTTCCAATTCGCCCTGGCAAAACACAGTTCTGTATTGCTTTGTGTTTATTTTATCCTTAAGATCAGAGCATAATTTATTTGTAGCTAGATTTTTGTGTTTAGCACAAACCTCAATTTAGATATAAAAACAAACTGATATATTTTTTCTTTCATGTTCCTAAGGGACAAAGATGTACACAATGGGGAAATATTCCACTAGAAAAACATAAATACCCATACAGAAAATTTACACAAATACAAGAACCCTGAGGAGAAATACTTTATAAGGCCTAAAGTATGATGAGTCCTCAAACTTGGCACAGAAAAGTAGATATTAGATCCAGAAAATCCTCAGGACTATCCTACATTTAGTCAGTATGGCATCTTCTCTAGTGCCTCCTTCTTGTAAATTTCTTACCATATTTAAACAAATATTTTGGAATAAATATTGTAATTTTTTGTGGATCTATGTCCTCCAACACTCCAAAACTGTGTCCTCTAATAGGAGGATGTTTTCCTATCAGTACCCTTTCTCCAACCTTCTCTCATTTACTCCCAAATAAATGTTTTGGTGTTTACTAAAACAAAACTAAATTCTCCTGTAGCTAAAGTGTACTGGTGCCTACAATAAAACAAAAATTAAGAAGAGTTGGCAATAAGTTATATTAATCAGGACTCTTTCAGAAACTCAACATGAAATAAGACCAAAGAAAAGATGACTTATTGGCTCATGTGACTAAAGGTCTCAGAAGAACTCTAATTGGGCCAGATGCATCACATGTTCAAGTCTGAACCAATTGCTGTGAATAGATTTGGGTCACATGCCCAAATGGCATGTACTCATGGAAAGTGGGTTTATTTCCATGAAAAAGAAATCAGTATATATACTGATTTATATATAAATGGTCACTTAATATTGTAAAGTGGCAAATTTGAAAGAAGAAAATAGAAATGTTTTCACAGTGCCTCAGATCTAGTACATTAGGATTTTGGAGAAAGCATTATTTCTTAAGAAAGCATTATTTCTTAACGTTTGTTTGTTAACAAACATTAACAAAAGGGGATGCCATTATCACTAGTGGTGCATTAGTGCCAATTACCCATGAGACCTGTTCTAGAAAGCATAGCAACTTTCACTGCGTACATCTTACAGGTTTTAAGAAGGCAATACAGCATAATGGCCAAGAGTATGAACTTTGGATTCCATTGACTCAAATTCAAATTCTTGCAGCACCAATTGTTAGCTTTGTATTTGGGCAAGTTACTAATCTTCTTTAAGCAAAATTAGTATAATAATAAAATTTACTTCTTGGGTTATTGTGAGGACTTAATGAAATAATATGCATAATATACATAAAGTGCTTGGTGCTAGGTCAGGCACTTAGAGATTACTAAATGTTAACAACAATTATTATTTCCATTACAAACATCATAATTGTTATTAACAAGAGTGCCCAGGAATTTTGAGGCTAGAGAGTTCTCAGATGGGTGATAGTGATGACGTTTTATTCTATCGTCTTTTTGGGATAAGAAACATCTCAGTACATACATCCTCTTCATTGATATCTAAACCCATTTTTGCCTTAGGTCTCCTTCCATCTTCTATAATTTCTCATCATATCCACTGAGGTATAAAATACTAATATATCTGTATAGAGAAAGCAAGAAATTGGTGCCCTTGATACTTGTTTTCATCTTTCCAAAAGAGACTTCACAGGTAATTGAAGTAAGTCCAAGAAATTGCAGTCTTAGGAAGTGTCTATGATGTGGGCAACAAAAGATAACTCCTCAAAGAACTATCAAAACGGCCAACTTCTGGAACCAATTGGCAAAGTAATGTATAACCTCACTAGACTGTATTGCAAAGGAAGAAACTGTGAGGTCCTCCAGGCAAAACTGGAGTCTTTAAGACTGCCCTTGTACATTCTCATTAACTTTATTATACCTTGTTTTTCATAAATCTTTCCGTTTAAAGCTTCAGGAAGGGGGATGTCTCAGCAGAGACTGGTTCCTTCACTTTCAGTGCAGCCTGTAGATTTACAACTCAGAATTCTTTCAATCAAAGAAAAGAGTTTGTGACAGGAAAATAACCTACCATTTGAGTTTGACTTCCATGCTTTACTGAATGTCTATGGTAGCAATTACTCAGGATTCATAGCCTTATTTTTTTTTAAAGAAAATGTCTCATTACATTTTTCTTTCTAATTATGAAAGGCAGATAAAATAACACCCCATATTTATATAGAACTTGTCCTTGGAAAGTGCTACAAATAATGTCATTCCCTCTCCCATCAGAATTCCTGGTGGAAGCAGCATGTTTTCCTCACACCACTTTTATAGATTATAGAATCTGTCAGAAGCAATGTGGAGGCCACAACCTGGATTTTTTTTTTTTGGATTTGAAATGGAGTATTAGGTTTTCTTTCTATTAGAAAAACAAAATTTCTACCCAAAAATTGCTTTTATAAACAGTGCCCCAGGTAATTACCATGGAAAAGAAATCAGTTAAAACTGCTTGTTTTTAACACAATAAAATCATTGTTTTCCTATTTTCTTACAAAGCTTCTGTAGCCATAACTCTAATAATAACATAACCCTACCTATATCAGAGTTTTTTCCTCATGGCAATTAATAAGCATTGTTATGTGAAATTCTATGTGTTCTAGGTCACAATGAATTCCTTCCTATGAGTTGCAGTTATATTTTAATAAGATATAATTGACATATAACATTATATTATATGTATATAACATAATGACTTGATATTTGTATACATTCCAAAATGACCATCACATTAAATCTAGTTAACATCCATCACCTTTTGTTAGTTACAAAAATTTTTTTCTTCTGATGAGAACTTTTAAGATCTACTCTTCTAGTAACTTTCAAATATGCAATCAAGTGTCATTAACTCTAGGCCTCATACTGTATATTACATCCCCAGGTCTTACTTATTTTATAACTGGAGGTTTATGCCTTTTGACCCCCTTCACCCATTTCTCCCACCCACTATTCCCTGGCCCTGGCAACCCCCAGTCTGTTCTCTGTATCTATGAGCTCGGTGTCTTGTTTCTGTTCGGTTTGGTTTTGGTTTCAGATTCCAAATATAAGTGAGATCATCAGTATTTCTCTTTCTCTGACTAATTTCACTAAGTGTAATGCCCTCGAGGCCTATCCATGTTGTCACAAATGACAAGATTTTATTATTTTTTAGGACTGGGTAATATTCTGTTATAATATGGCTGAATAATTTCATATATATCACATTTTATTTATCCATTTATAGACACTTACATTGTTTCCATATCTTAGTCATTGTAAATTATGCTGCAATAAACATAGGGATGCATGTATCTTTTCAAATTAGTATTTTTCTTTTCCTTGGATAAATGGCAGTTCTATTTTGAATTTTTTTGAGGAAACTCTATACTTTTTTCCATAGTGGCTACACCAATTTACATTGTCACTAAAAGTGTTCTCTTTTCTCCACATCCGTGCCAACACTTATTTCTTGTCTTTTCGATAATGGCCATTCTACAGGTGTGAAGTGATATCTCATTTTGGTTTTGATTTGCATTTCCTTCATGATTGGTGATGTTGTGCACATTTTCATGTACCTGTTGGTCATCTGTATGTATTTTTTGGAAAATGTCTATGTAGGTCCTCTTTGCATTTTTTAATCAAATTTTTTTTTGCTACTGAGTTTTATGGGTTCTTTATACATTTTGGATATTATCCCCTTATCAGATATATGATTTTCAATTATTTTCTTCCATTCAGTAGGCAGTCTTTTCACTTTGTTTACATTTTCCTTCCCAGTGCAGAAGTTTTCTAATTTGATGCAGTCCCACTTGTTAATTTTTATTTTTATTGATTTTCTTTTTAGTGTCACATTAAAATAAAATTATTACCAAGATCTATGTCAAGGAGCTTGTGACCTATATTTTCTTCTAGGATTTTTATAGTTCAGGATTTACATTCAGGTCTTTAATTCATTTTGAGTTAATTTTGTGTATGATGTAAGATTGTGGTCCAGTTTTATTATTTTGCATATGTCTGTCCAGTTTCCCCAACAGCATTTATTGAAGAGATTATTTTCTCAATTATATATCCTTGACTCTATTGTCATAACTTAATTAACAATATATGCATGGGTTTATATCTTGGATCTCTATTCTGTTTCATTGATCTATATGTATGTTTTATGGCAATACCATATTGTTTTGATTATTATAGCTTTGTAATATTACTTGAAATCAAGGAGTATGATGCCTCTAGCTTTGTTCTTCTTTTTTAAGATTGTTTTTATGGCTATTCAGGGTCTTTTGTGGTTTCATACAAATATGATGACTGTTTATTTTATTTCAGTATGGAATACTATTAAAATTTTTATTGGTATTACATTGAATCTGTAGATTGCTTTGGGCACTATGGACATTTTAACAATATTAATTCTCCCAGTTCATGAGCATGAACAATCTTTTTATTTATTTGTGTCTTCTTCAGGTTTTTTTTTCATTAATGTCTTGTAGTTTTTAGTGTACAAGTCTTTTGCCTTTTTGGTTAAATTTATTCCTAGGTATTTTATTTTATTTTTATTGTATTTTTTCTATTACCATTTATCCCCCATACCCTCTTCCACCTTGATCTACCACCTTCTCCTCCACAATTACCACACTGTTGTTCCTGTCCATGAGTTCTTTCTCTTTTTTTTCTTTTTTGTTTGATCCCTCCACCCCCAATCTACATTCCCAGAGCCATCAACTTGCTCTCTACCTATGAGTCTCTACTTTGCTTGTTAGTTCAGTTTGTTCATTAGATTCTACATGAGTAAAATCATATGGTAATTGTCTTTCTTTGACAATTCATTTAGCATAATGTTCTCCATGTCCATCCATGTTGTTGCAAAGAATACTTTTTTATGCATTGTAAATGGGGTCATTTTCTTAAGTTCTCTTTCTGATAGTTTATTATTAGTGTATAGAAACCATAGATTTTAGTGTATTTTGTAGATTTTGTATCCTCTAACATTAATGAATTCACTGATCTTTTCTAACAGTTTTTTGGTGGAGTGTTATATACAATGTCATATTATCTGCAAATAGAGACAGTTTTACTTTTTCTTTTCCAATTGGATCACTTTTATTTCTTTTTCTTGCTTAATTACTCTGGCTAGGACTTCCAATACTATGTTGAAAAAGATGGAAAGAGTGGGCATCCTTGTTTTGCTTTTTATCTTAGAGCTGAAAGCTTTTCACTGTTGAGTATGATGTAGCCTGTCATATATGGCCTGTATTATGTTTAGATATATTCCCTCTATATCTCCATTGTCATAAATGGATGTTGAATGTTTTCAAATGATTTTTTTGCATCTATTGAGATGATCATATGATTTTTAGCCTTCATTTTGTTAAGTTGAGGTCTTAAATGTTTGGAAGCTACATATCTAGACCAACATTCCCTCATTTTTAGATGAGACAAAAATCTAAGACTTAAAGAATTTGAATGATTTATTTCATCACACATCTATCTAATGGCATTGAAGAGACAAAATATTGTGTTTTTTAAGAGTTTTGTCGAGAGGAAGATGGCGGCCTTACTGTAGGCAGCGTTTTTCTCGGCTTCTGTGAAGAGGGGGGAAACTCGCGGATCGGTGGAGAGGCAAAGCAAGTGGGCTGGGTTGCCGAATCACTTTTGAAAGCAGGACATCAGAAATTATTGGAAAACCAGACGGTAAGAAGACGGATACAGGACAAAAGGGGCCCAAGAATCAGCGCGGGCTCTGGGGTGCGCAGACCCCAGGCCCGCCCGGTGCTCCGGGCTCTGCCCCAGGGATCCCGGGAGAGGGAAGTTGCTGCTCCCTCCCTCCCCCGAATACGGGGGTGAGCAACTCCAGGGGAGAACGGGTTGCTAGAAGGAACAGATTGGCCAGTTGGACTGAGAAAAAATCGCCCAGGGAATATGAAATCCCGCCCAGAGGCTGAGAAGTGAGAGCCTCTAGCCAACAGGACCAGGGGCATCTTTAGCCTGGTGAAAGTGCAGAGCGGTAGTGAGCACAAGCCCGCCGCGCTCGGCTCGCGCCCCATAGGGAGGCAGGAATCGTGCGCTGCGATCCCAGGAGGGATGAGGGGCTGGGCGCGTTCCTTCAGTGGTGGCTCAGAGATTTCCAGCCAGCCCGACCGGAGAGCCGGGAAAGGTGCCAACATTCCGTCAGAGAGCCGTTTGGCAGGGAACACTGAGCTGGAAACGGCTGGGCCCCCGCACCTTCATCGGGAAGACACTCTCTCGCACCAGTGTGTCTTGGAGCGCCCCGGGTACCTGACAGACTTGCTGAGTTCTGGTTGTGAGAGAGAGAAGCATTTCAAAGGCCCCTCAGCCAGCTGAAGCTAGCAAGATCAGAAAAACTGGTCTGGCCAGTTAGAAACCAACAAGAGGTTTTTTTGTTTGTTTGTTGTTTGTTTGTTTGTTTTTTTGGTTTTGTTTGGTTTTTATTGGTTTCCCTGGCTGTTGTTGGTTGACTGATTTTATCTTGTGTTTTATGTGACTTTTTTTTCAATTCTCATTATTTTTATATCGCAATCCCTTATGTTTCTCTTCCATTCAACCTAATATTATTCTTTCTACTCCAAATTTAGCTCTCCTGCACCACATCTTCTGCTTTTCTTTCCTTTTGTTTTAATCTTGCAAGTTACTGTAAATTTGTATTATCTTTTTCTCACTTTAACGACATTTTTTATTTTAATATTTTGGTACTCTTTCTCTTTCTGTATAATCTTCTTTGCTTGGCTGGTTATACTGTCATTTGATAGGTTCCCCCTGGTATCTCAGTCACAAGACAATGATAAGTTACTATCCTTCATCTGTGTTCCATTAATACACTTCTCAAGGTTCTATACTCTTTATTCTTGTTATCTAGACCTCATCGATTCTGCCACAAGACTGTCACTTTACTATTACTGCTAGTAAGACCTAGTCTATACAATTGTAAATGCTTCTCAATACCCCCTACCTGATCTCAGCCCACTTTGCAATTTCCTGAACTACACTATTGTGGGGGTTGTCTCTATTCTGTTACTCACTACTCCTATATACTAATCTTTAGTCCAACCCTACCTTAGAAGCTGACCTCCCACAGCCTCACAGCTTTCTAGATCCAACTAACAATCCTCTCGTCCCCAGTAAGAGTCTTACCTTCTTTCCATCCTTTCTAAAACGTGGATAGGGGGGTGGAGGATCACGGCTATACTATAAGGAGCCAAATGATAACCCATCTCTTCTCTACTGGCTGCTAAAGTAAATATCATAGTATACTATCTTGCTGTTTTAAACCATTTTGCCTTACTCCTCCAACTGATCCCAAAAAAGAGTAGGGGGAAGCTGTGACCACCAGGATACACGAAGGAGATTGCACCACTGAAACACACAAAAATTCTACCACAGAAGTTCACACCATAAATACAGGGAACCAGAACAGTTCAAATTAACAAACAAAAAGAACAAAGAAGAAACCCACGAACAATGAGAAAACAAAGAAACAACCCCCCAACTGAAGGGAAACGAGGAAGCCTCAGGAAAAATGCTAAATGAAATAGAGGCAACTCAACTATCAGATAGTGAGTTCAAAACAATGATTACCAGGAAGTTCAATGAACTCACAATGAGCTTTCAGAAATTAGAGGGAAACTACATCAATCTCACTGCAAACTATATAAACATGAAAAAGGAAATAGAAACTCTCAACAAAGGTCAAGAGGAAATGAAGAATACAATTTCTGAACTGAAGAACACAGTAGAAGGAATGCAAAGCAGGATCGATGAAGCAGAAGATCGGATTAGCGAGCTGGAGGACAAAGTAGAAAACAGCATCCAGAAGGAGCAAGAAAAGGAAAAGAGGCTCAGAAAGAATGAGGAGGGATTAAGAGAAATGCAAGACAATATGAAACGTAATAATATCCAGTATAATAGGGATACCAGAAGGTGAAGAAGAAGAGCAAGGGATCGAAAACCTAGTTGAAAAAGTAATGAAGGAGAACTTCCCTAATTTGATGAGAGAAAAAGTCACACTAATCCAGGAAACACAGAGAGTCCCAATCAAGAGGAACCCAAAGAAACCCACCCCAAGGCACATCATAATTAAAATGACAAAATTTCAAGACAAAGAGAGAATCTTAAAGGCAGCAAGTGAGAAGAAGGAAATAACATACAAGGGAGCCCCAATAAGGCTAACAGCTGACTTCTGAATGGAAACACTTCAAGCCAGAAGAGAATGGCAAGAAATACTTGAGGTAATGAGAACTAGAGTTCTGCAACCAAGGCTACTATATCCAGCAAGGCTCTCGATCAAGATTGAAGGCCAAATAAGAAGCTTCCCAGACAAAAAAAAGTCTAAAAAGAATACACCTCGACCAAACCAGCTCTGCAAGAGATTCTAAAAGGACTGCTTTAAGGAGGAGAGAAGAAAGAGAGAGAGAGAGAGAGAGAGAGAGAGAGAGGAACACACATACATAAAGGACAATGAATAAGTACCTATCAATAATAACCTTAAACGTAAATGGATTAAATGCTCCAATCAAAAAGACATAGAATAGCTGATTGGATAAGAAAAAATGACCCACATATCTGCTGTCTACAAGAGACCCACCTCAGGATACAAGACCTACACAGGCTGAAAGTGAAGGGCTGGAAACAAATCTTCCAAGCTAATGGTCAAGAAAAAAAAGCTGGGGTAGCAATACTCATATCAGACAAAATAGACTTCCAAAAAAGGTCCATAAAGAGAGACCCAGAAGGTCACTTCATAATACTCAAGGGAAGAATCCATCAAGAAGACATAAATATTGGAAATATATATGCACCCAACATAGGAGCAACTAAATACATAAAGAAAATCTTAGAGGACTTCAAGAAAGATATGGACAGCAACACAATTATAGTGGGAGATTTTAACACCCCACTATCAAAAATGGACAGATCTTCTAAAGAAAATATCAACAAAGATATTGTGGCATTGAACAATACCCTTGATGAAATGGACTTTACTGATATATACCGAGCCCTCCATCCAAAAGAAGCTAAATATACATTCTTTTCAAATGTGCATGGAACATTCTCAAAGATAGACCACATGATAGGACACAAAACAAGCCTCAAGAATTTCAAGGAAATTGAAATCATACCAAGCATTTTCGCAGACCACAAGGGACTGAAGCTAGAAACCAACCCCAAGGAAAAAAACCCCAAACACTCAAAATCATGGAGATTAAATAGCATGCTATTCACAATGAATGGGTGAAATGATATTAGGGAAGAAATCAAAAGGTTTCTGGAAACAAATGAAAACGAACTCATTACAACCCAAAACTTATGGGACACAGCCAAGGCAGTCCTGAGAGGGAAGTTCATAGCGATACAGGCCCACCTAAAAAGGTTAGAAACTTTCCAAACAAACAACCTAACCCTACGTCTATAAGAACTCGAGGAACAACAACAAAGACAGCCCAGAGCAAGCCGAAGGAAGGAAATAACCAAGATCAGAGCAGAATTAAATGATATAGAGACTAAAAGCACAATTCTAAGGATCAATGAATCCAAGAGCTGGTTCTTTGAAAAAATAAACAAAGTAGACAAGCCTTTAAGCAGACTCATCAAGAAAAAAAGAGAGAAGACCCAAATAAACACAATCAGAAATGAAAGAGGAGAGATTACAACAGATACCACAGAAATACAAAGGATTGTAAGAAATTACTACGGAGAACTGTATGCCAAAAAAATTTGAAAACCTAGATGAAATGGACAACTTTCTAGAAAAATATAATCTTCCAAAACTCAATGAAAAAAGAAGCAGAAAGTCTGAACAGACCAATAACAACAAAAGAAATTGAAGCAGTAATCAAAAAACTCCCAACACACAAAAGCCCTGGACCAGATGGTTTCACAGGAGAATTCTACAAAGCATTTAAGGAAGAGCTAACCCCTATCCTTCACAGACTATTCCAAAAAATCCAAAAAGATGGGAGTCTCCCAAACTCTTTTTATGAGGCCAACATCATCCTAATTCCAAAACCAAATAAAGACACAACAAAGAAAGAAAACTTCAGGCCAATATCACTGATGAACATTGACGCTAAAATCCTCAACAAAATACTGGCAAACCGCATCCAACAATACATTAAAAAAGATTATACACCATCACCAAGTGGGATTCATTCCAGGGATGCAAGGATGGTTCAATATTCGCAAGTCAGTAAATGTAATACATCACATAAACAAAAGCAAAGACAAAAAACCACATGATCATATCAATTGATGCAGAAAAAGCATTTGATAAGGTACAGCACCTGTTCATGATAAAAAACACTCGGCAAAGTGGGAATAGAGGGAGCATTCCTCAACATAATGAAGGCCATATATGAGAGACCTTCAGCCAACATCATTCTCAATGGGCAAAAATTAAAACCTTTTCCATTAAGATCAGGACCAAGACAAGGCTGTCCACTTTCATCACTTCTATTCAATATAGTACTGGAAGTTTTAGCCACAGCAATCAGACAAGAAAAAGAAATAAAAGGCATCCAAATCAGAAAGGAGGAAACAAAACTATCACTGTTTGCAGACGACATGATAGTATACATAGAAAATCCTATTGACTCTACCAAAAAAACTGCTTGACCTAATAAATGAATTTGGCAAAAACAGCGGGATACAAAGTCAATATCCAGAAATCAAAGGCATTTCTGTACACCAACAATGAAACAGCAGAAGCAGAGATCAAGGAAAAAATCCCATTTGAAATAGCAAAAAGAAAAATAAAATATCTAGGAATAAACCTAACCAAAGAGGTAAAAAGACCTGTATTCAGAAAACTACACAACACTGAAGAAAGAAATCAAGGAAGACACAAAAAAATGGAAACATATACCGTGTTCATGGATTGGAAGAATTAATATCATCAAAATGTCCATACTACCCAAAGCAATTTACACATTCAATGCAATTCCTATTAAAGTACCAATGGCATATTTCACAGACAGAGAACAAACACTTCAAAAATTTATATGGAATTATAAACGACCCCAAATAGCTGCTGCAATATTGAGAAAGAAGTGTAAAGTAGGAGGGATCACAATACCCAACACTAAACTATATTACAAGGCTACTGTAATCAAAACAGCCTGGTACTGGCATAAAAACAGGCACATAGACCAATGGAACAGAACAGAGAGCCCCGAAATCAGCCCAAGTCTCTGTGGTCAATTAATATTTGACAAAGGAGGCAGCAATATAAAATGGAATAAAAATAGCCTCTTCAACAAATGGTGTTGGGAGAACTGGACAGCCACGTGCAAAAAAATGAAACTTGAGCACCAACTTACACCATATACAAAAAATTAATTCAAGGTGGATAAAAGACTTAAATATAAAACATGACACCATTAAAGTCCTAGAGGAGAACGTAGGTAAGAAAATCTCAGATATTTCACGAAGAGACTTTTTTAATGACGTGTCCCCTAGAGCAAGGGACATAAAGGGAAAGAATAAACAAATGGGACCTCATCAAAATTAAAAGCTTCTGCACAGCTAAAGAAAACAGTATCAAAATTAAAAGAGAACCAACTGTATGGGAAAACATATTTGCCAATGACACCTCAGACAAGGGTCTAATCTCCAAAATATATAGAGAACTTACACGACTGTACTCTAAGAAGACAAGGAATCCAATTAAAAAAGTGGGCAAAGGACTTGAACAGACACTTCTCCAAGGAGGACATACAGAGGATCCAAAGACACATGAAACGATGTTCAATATCGCTAGCTATCAGAGAGATGCAAATTAAAACCACAATGAGATACCACTTCACACCAGACAGAATGGCCATCATAAACAAAGCAACAAATAACAAGTGTTGGAGAGGTTGTGGAGAAAAGGGGACCCTAGTGCACTGTTGGTGGGGCTGCAGACTGGTGCAACCACTATGGAAAGCAGTATGGAACTTCCTCAGAAAACTAAAAATGGATCTGCCTTTTGACCCTGCAATTCCACTACTGGGACTCTATCCTAAGAATACTAAAACACCAATCCAAAAGAACCTATGCATCCCAATGTT
This sequence comes from Phyllostomus hastatus, assembly GCF_019186645.2. Lineage (NCBI taxonomy): Eukaryota > Metazoa > Chordata > Mammalia > Chiroptera > Phyllostomidae > Phyllostomus > Phyllostomus hastatus. Next base: position 2,690,651 of record NW_025333835.1, on the reverse strand, counting down.
CATAGCAGCACAATTTACAATAGCTAGATGCTGGAAGCAACCTAGATGCCCATCAGTAAATGAATGGATCAAAAAACTATGGTACATTTACATGATGGAATTCTATGCAGCAGAAAGAAAGAAGGAGCTCCTACCCTATGCAACAGCGTGGATGGAGCTGGAAAACATTATGCTAAGCGAAACAAGCCAGGCAGTGAAAGACAAATACCATATGATCTCACCTTTAACAGGAACCTAAATAACAAAACAAAGAAACAAGCAAAAATGTAACCAAAGACATTGAAATAGAGGACAGGCTGATGGTGACCGGAGGGGAGAGAAGAGGGAATTTAAGGGGGACAGTGGGAAGGGTTCACAGGAACAAACTTAAAGGACACATGGTCATAGACTAAGGGGAGGGTGGTAACGGGAGGGAATGGGGGTGGGTGGGAGGGGGGGGGAACTGGATTGGGAGTAAAAAGGAGAAAACCGTATATGAACAATGATTAATTAAAAAAAAATAAATTAAAAAAAAGAGTTTTGTTATTTTAGGTTTTTGCTTATGAAGTACTATAGTGCTGAACTATTTAAAGTAACAGCTTACATGAAATATAAGCCCTAATTGTACTTCAATGACTTAACACAATGTTTACTTTTTACTCACATGAAAGTATAATGTCTATTTTCCTAGTGAGTGGGTAATGACTACACTCTATGCAGTGATTCAGGGAAGTTCAGGAAAGTTCAGGAAAACTTCCATTTTGTGGTTTCACTATTCTCTAGGGTAGTGGTTCTCAACCAGAAGTGGTTTTTGCCCCCTGGGAATCATGTATCAATGTCTAGAGATATTTCTAACTGTCACTGTTGGGGACACTACTAGCATCTGGTGTGTAGAGACCAGGAATGCACACCCATATGACAGATCCTGTAACAAGGAATTTTTTAGACCAAAATGTCAATAGTGTCAAGATTGAGAAACACTGCTCAGGAGACACATTATCTTCTGCATCCAGCCATTAAACAGGAAAGAGAAAAAATTGATAAACTATAAAACTTTGTAAATGACCTGAAAACATTAGTCCCATGTTTGTAACTAGTGGGGCTAAGAAATGAGTCCTCATGGGCAGTTGCTTCCAGCAGCAACAACTCTTCTTTGGGTAGAGGAGAATTTTTTGTGAACAATTATTTAACTTGTCACACGTGATAATGGCATGACTTGAACTGTGTGTTTGCCTGGCTGCTCACAAAACTGTTGAGGGATCAATGTGAGCTAATAAAACCAATAATATATAAACCAAGCCCTGAACTCCTCCTTGGGTTCCAGATCTTCTACCCAGGGTCCTACTCAACATACAATTAGGTATGACAAACAACACAACCAAATAAAATTTGATCTCTCACCAAAATTTTATTTTCCTCTCATCTTTCCTGTCTCAGCAAATGAGGACACCATTCTCATCCTCCACTTTCCTACATCTTCATCCAATTGTTCAGAAAGTCTTCTTAGCAATACCTCCAAAATGTACACCTGCAAGTGTTATGATGGACCACATTTTCTAGCCTGAACTACCACAATAACCTTCTAACTGTCCTCTCTATTACTTCTTTTATCCCACTATAGCCTGTCCACTCACAGTAACCAAGGTGGTCTTATTAAACTATAAAGATGATTTCTGTATATCTGATGGCAGTTCACTCTCTTGGGTACTTGAAGCATGCCCCATTGAGGATCATGTGAGAGCCATTTACTTCACTTTATTGTTCTTGTAGGGACTACAGACCCCTTTCCTCACTCTCATAGTTTCCTTAACCTGCTACTGGCACTGATTTGGTGGTCTTTACATTCTCCACGATCACCTCCCAGGTATGTGGGATAGTATTGTAAAATGGAGCATTAATTTGTCTAAATAAGGAAGCTCATTAGTCTAAATCTGTGATTCTCACCATAGTCTACAAAGTCCATCACCATTTGACCAGGATCCCTCCAATCTCATCGCCTTGCCTTTCTCTATCTCTTCACTTCTATGCAAACACTGATGTGCCCTCTTTTTCTATAAGGTGTCAGCTCCTCTTGGTCTCAGATCCTTTGTATTGTCATTCCTTTCTCTTTGGATCATTCTTGACTATGTGCTTCCTCACCTACCTTCATATCACCATTCTATCCCAGGTATCATCTCCTCAATAGTGAACACACTCCTGAAATTGCTGTTATTGACACTCATACATACCACTCCAAACCTATAATCCTCCCCCATGTTTTTTTCCTTCAGGGCACTTATCACAGCCTAGAGCTGATATATATTATTCATTTTTATATACTATTGACCCCCCCTCCAAGAGCCCCACTAAGAACTCTGTGAGAGCAAGGGCTTTTCCAGTCTTATCTACTATTGTATCCTCATAACTAGAAGAATACCTGGCATGTAGGAGCTATCAGTAATATATAGTTAATACACAGTCATCAAATCAGCAAACAAACAGGAAAATATTGGCGCCTTAGAATATTAGGAAATGGACAATATGAGGTTTTATGCAAGCTCTGTAATAAATTTCATTAGGTTCACTAATGATTCTCACAGATCACACTCCCATCCATAAACCTGTTTTCTTACCCAGAGGAAGAGCTAACCACAGAGGCCTCCAAAAAACACAGGAGAATTTTTAGATTTAGCAAAGGATATTCTCCATGGCCAGCAGATCACTGTCATGATTGGTGAGTCACCTTGGAAACCTTTATGGACCTACTTATAAGTGACCTCTGACCTGCTCTCTTTCCAGGCTACATACAGAATTACCATTGCTGGGGAAAGAGTTGGAGACTTACTAAGGAAAATTCTTTTGTTGGTATACTTCTATCCCCATTCTCTACCTTACCTCTATTCCCTTTTTCTCTGGCGTATGCAGGCTGTCTTCTTACCTTTGCTTACTGCCAAGATGACTCTGTGCTTTTGAAAAATGTCATGGTCCAAAATCCAGATCTCCAGCCTAAAGCATCCATGGAAATTTCCCATGGCAGCCATCTGCCTTCTTTTGAGCCCACAACAGGCTGAGACAGTGCTTGACATATGCATGGCTGGCAGCAGCCTCAATTTTGATGTCCTCTTTCATTACTCTTCATTGTCTTTTACAGATTAATTTCTCCATTTCTTCAATTAACAGCTATTTATTAAGCCCAGAATTGGGCTTTCAAAGTAATACAAGCAGTGGCAAATTTACTGTGATGTTAATGAAACTTAAGCTACAGGGCCTTGCTCACATGAGTTTTGTAGAATTTGCAAAAGTAAAATATTTTAATTGAAATCACTTAAGGCTATGGCTTCTGCTGTGAATTCCCCTTTACCAGACTCAGCTTGCGAGGGGTTTGCCTGAGAGTACTGCAGCACATTTGGGATTCTGCTGAGGAAAAGGCAAGTTGGAGATATATTTGGTTTGGGTTTATTTTTAAGTGGTTCACATTCACCTCTGTATATAATAGTTAGGTTATTGCTAATCATCATGGTACAGGAAATGCTTCTAGAAATACTGCTAGAACCCACTATGCCAACTCAGCCACCACCAAGATAGGAAGTCACGGAGCCAGACATCATACCAAGATATTGTGCTGTGCAAAGTCAAAGTCTGGCCTTGTAGATATATGAGAAATGCAGGATCACCAAGATTTGGGATTAGGGATACAGAAGCTGGTCAATGGAAATTCCTCCAGTCATCACACATGTAAAATTGTAAACAGAGATTTCAATTCTCATGGATATCTAGTCAAAAAGGAAGTTCTCTCTGTGTCTGCAGGGCATAACATTAATACTATACTATTACACTAATACTATAAATTACACATATGTTCCCATGTGAGTCACATGTTTATGCATCCCAGCTATTTAAAACTTTCAAAAAATGCTTAACCATGCTAGAGGAAAAACTGAATTATCCTTCTATTTATTTTCTACAAAATTATTGTTATATAAAGAGGTGATTAAAGAGTATGTAACCAAAAATGTGTGGGAAAACCATATCATAGAGGTATGCCAGACAGTTAATAAAGATAGTATGTTATTTTTTCTGGATTTTTGTGATGTTTATGGCATTAGCATTTATTATTTTTCAATTTATTTTTATTTCTATTCTTATTCTGCATAAATATTTAATTTTCTTACATGAGGCCCCCATAATTGTTAAGCTTTGGGCCCTAGGAACTTGGGTCAGCTTTGGATACAATTACAGATGATGTATTTCTGGTTACTAAGGAGCTCATGACAAAAACTAAATGAGTCCTGTGTAGGAAAAGCATAGAAAAAAGGGTGAAGAAATGATCAAAACACATTTGACAACTCCTCCTACTACCAATCCCCATTCTCATCTCTTCTAGAAACAATCTCCAACACATTGGACTCTTGACAATTATGCTCTTGAAGGAAATGAAGGGGTTAAATAATGATGAGTTATAGATCAAATCTGACAACTCTCCTCTTTCCCCTTTGTCATCATGATAACAAGGAAAGCCAGCAGGCATGACAGGACTGAGCATGACTCTTGACTAAGGCATAGAAAAGACAGCTGACCCATCATAAGATGGGACCACTGATCTCCTTGTGTTGGTCATTCTGAAGGCCAACGACAGTAGGCTGGAAGCTAGGGGACCTTGACTGCAGTCAGTGTGGCATGAATGAAATGTTCTCTTCAGATGCTCCCATCTTTTCTTCCTTCCCTGCTCAGACTGTAATGATTATTCAAATGGTTTCCATTCATTCAGTGAAACTTTGACTTGCATGAGACAACTTACATCAGATTTTGAACTACTGAGTACCATGCTGTCTATCCCTACCCTTCAATTCTACAGAGTTGTTTATAAAAGAACCATCAAACGGAGCCAGGTCACCAAATGACCACCAACGGTGGTTATCATCACATAAGACAAATGAACCACATCATGGTTTTTCAACAAAAATTAACCAGAAATATCAAGGAGTTAGAAGCAGAATAGCATGTGAAGCAGCCAGCAATTATTTACTATAGAATGGGTGACCTTTTCATTGAAGGTAACAGGTATAATTAAACAGCCTCCTGCAGAGTGGATGTTGAAACTGAAATTCTCTGGGCCTGACTCACAGCTCTTCCACCTGGTTCCTGACTCCTCCCATCCTGGTAGAGAGAGCAGGTTGCCTCTCATAACAAATTCTGGGAAATCCCGCCTCAGGCCTGCCTTAGACTTGTTACCAGTGTTTTCCTTTGTTATTAAAAGTTTGTTTGTGTGCTGGGCAGGGGGACGCCTGCAAGCAGGCACTTGAACTGGGTGGAAGAAAAGCCTTAGGGATCAAATAGCATCCTAGACCCAATGTCAAGGCCAAGGGGAGGGACAGAGGTTAATCACAGAAAGTGACTGCAGCTGCACTCCAGGGCTGTCATTATTGTCTTGCTGTAGCCCCTGGAATCTTGTTTATTTCCTGTTTCAAACTTCTGGAGGTGTACCACCCAGTACAATTATTAAGGGCAATAACATCACAGTGAGGTGGGCTGACATTTTGTTTTGTGTTTCATTTGGGCTGAACTTCCTTCAACATTATAAAGTCCATAACAAGTCTGGCTTTGCAAATGCCCTTTTATTTGTAGATAGCTTCTGATCCCTGCCTCAGGGTATACCCTGCCTTCACCTCTCCTCACTCCTGAGATTCCCCACTCCTGAAAGGAAATACTTAAAGATGATCAAGTTAATGATGCTGCTTAATTCAGACTCAGTTTCTCTTAAGAGAAACTCAGTGTTTCTCTTAAGCCTCAAATCCTTTGAATTTGATGGGAGAGAAGAAAGTAAAAGTGGATAATGTAAATAATTTGCAGTTAAAACCAAGATTTTTTCTTTCAAAAATTCTGCATAGGGCCTAGTTTTGAGTGTGTTTGGTCTCCCAGAGCCAAAATCTTTGCCCTTCCCCACCCCACAGCTCTTTGAGCACCAGGCATGGGAACAGTCTCCACCCTCCCAGGGTGAAGAAGAGTATATGATAGTCCCAGGAGATAGGGCCTTGGGTCTGAGAGCCAAAGGAGAGTGGGGGTGTTGGTGCACATGATAGTCAGCGTGTGGCTCTTTGTGGTGACAAGGGAGCAAGCCAAAAAAAGAGGAAGGAGGGAAGAAACCAAAAATTCTGAGAAACATTCCCAGGGAGTTCAGGCTGGGGAAATCCAGAGAGGGCCTCAAATCCTGGCTTTCTTGTCCTGTCCCTCCCTTTGACAGAGAGGCAGGCTTTAGAGAGTGGCCATTTTTCAAACCACATGTAAGAATTAAATTTTACCAGGGTCAGGCCCTGATAAAATTCATTTTGAGAAATTCAGAGACTGGAGCAGGAGAAAATTGAAATTCTAACATCCTTTATTATGCACACATAAACACAAAGAAACTGCTTTATCAAGATATAGGGCCAAATGAATGAATATAGCATGATTAAAACAGTAATTGACCCATGGCAGATGCTATAGAAGCACAGTTTGATTCCCTGCTTTAACTATAAACAATTATAATTGGTAGTAGTGTTGTATCTTGATTTTGCTTTGAAAGGGTTTATTTGAACATAAACAAGTAAGGAGGGAAATCACAAGCCATATTCTTGCTTCTCTCAGTTACCACACATGAGTAGGCAAAGCAGTGAGCTGAAGGTGACCTGAACCTGAGATTAGACCAAAGTGAGCAGCTACAGTCAGCTCAGTGAAGGCACACTGCAGATAGAATAAGTCTTGTTGACTGCTTGCATAAGAGGGTAGCAATTTGTCTGATTCCCCATCACGGATGCTTCAGAGGGAGAGCTGGAGATTTCTGACTCACATCTGAACCCCTCACCTGTGAGTCACCTAGCTATGAAAATTACCTCATACCTTGAGCCACCATTTCCTCTTTTACAAATGGATATAAGGAAACCACCTCCTAGGAAAGAGACGACAGTGTCTATGTGCTGATCAGCTGGCTCCTGCTTCTCACAATGTTGGAAGGGTTCTATTAACTGGAGTTTATAATGGAGCAAAAGACATTAGGACAGAAAGGCAAAATCCATAGCATGGAATGACACCCAACCAATCTACTCAGTTAATGTGAGCACACATATAATCAGTTACAAATAATATCCACACCTAACTAGAAAGTAGATGATTCTGGTGCTTTTAGATCCCTTCTAAGTAAGGGATGTCAGCAGAACATTATCCAGGTGTGCTTAACCTGAAGAAACACCTGTTCTGGCCCTTTGAGGTCCCTCTTCTACCTTCATCACTTTGCTCTTTGTGGTCTCTGGATTTTCCCTGTGTGCCTCCCCAGTATCCAGAGCCTGCTGGTCTACCTGAGACCATCCCTGCCATCTATAATAAGTTTCCAATTTCAGCCAATTTTTAATGTTATATCTTTATTTGTTTAAAGTATTTAATACTGTTAACATGTATTGATTATTTTATAATTATAAAATAATATATAGTTAGAAAATACAGACTCACAATAAAAAAAATTATCATTTCACCTCAAAGTACCCACTGTCTGTCTTGTTTGTTTTTTTTTTGACTGAAGTGTTGTTTATTTACTTTCATGACTTTTTGGAACAGCTTTATTGGAATATATTGGGTTGGCCAAAAAGTTTGTTTGGTTTTTCCAACCTTTCCATAGGAAGACTGTCACAGTATATAGTTGTCTTTAACTTCATTCAAAACAATTTTGTTAAATTGTATTGTGACAGCTGTCATATCAGCATGTATTTTAAAAAATTAAAATTGGTGAACTTTTGTGTAGACACTTTAATATTGAAAATGGAAGAAAATATACAGTATTTTTGGCCTATTATGCTTTATTATTTCAAGAAAAGTAAAAACACAACTGAATGCAAAAAATTATTTGTGCAAGTATATGGAGCAGGTGCTGTGACTGACTGAATGTGTCAACAGTGGTTGGTGAAGTTTCTTGGTACTACTGACATTTTGGACAGAAAATTCTTTGCTTTGGGGCTGTCTTGTGCATTGAAGATGTTTAGCAGCACCCCTGGCCTCTACTTGGAAGCCATTAAGGGGAGATAGCCAACATACTCAGAATATCCAAATCACTAAAATTATTGGTGAAAATGAAAAATGTGTCTTTCATTTTTACGGAAAAAAACTAAATAGGTTTTTTGGCCAACTCGGTAGTTCATATATCATATGAGGTCTGTCTGGAAAAAGTCCAACCATTGTTAATATAATGAGAATGGTTTGTGCAACATCGATGTAACCTGGCAGCCAAGGAGAGTGGACTGGTATGCACATGTGTGAACAATGATGACTTCACTGTACTAGTCATGGGGGCAGTAGACACCATTGAATGACCATGTGTAAGACAATCATATACTTTACAAAACAAAACAAAATATTAACTCTCACCCTGGCTGGTGTGGCTCAGTTGGTTGAAGGATCATCCTATAACCTAAAGGTTGTTGTTCAATTCCTGGTTGGGGCATGGACTTCTGCAACTCCTGATCTGGACACGTACAAGAAGCAACCAGTCCATGTTTCTCTCCCGCGTGTCTATATCTCTCTCTCTCTCTTCCTCTTTCTTTAAAAAACAACAAAAAAAATGCTCTCAGGTGAAGAATTAAAAAATATATATTTTATTGATTATGCTATTACAGTTGTCCCATTTTTTTCTCCCCTTTATTCCTCTCCACCCTGCACCCCTCCTCCCACCCTCGATCCCCCACCTTAGTTCATGTCCATGGATTGTATATGTAAGTTCTTTGTCTTCTCCATTTCCCATACTATTCTTAACCTCCTCCTGTCTATTTTGTACCTACCATTTATGTTTTTTATTCCCTGTACCTTTTCCCCTATCCTCCTCTCTGATAACCCTCCATGTGATCTCCATTTCCGTGATTCTGTTTTTGTTCTAGTTGTTTGCTTGGTTTTTTTCTTTTTTAGGTTCAGTTGTTGACAGTTGTGAGTTTATTGTCATTTTACTGTTCATATTTTTTATCTTCTTCTTTTCCTTAGATAAGTCCTTTTAACATTTCATATAATAAGGGCTTGGTAAACTCCTTGAACTTTACCTTATCTGGGAAGCACTTTATCTGCCCTTCCATTCTAAATGATAGCTTTGCTGGATAGAGGAATCTGGGATGGAGGTCCTTGCCTTTCATGACTTCAAATACTTCTTTCCATCCCCTTCTTGACTAGAAGGTTCCTTTTGAGAAATCAACCTATAGTCTTAGGGGAACTCCTTGTAGGTAACTGTCTCCTTTTCTCTTGCTGCTTTTAAGGTTCTCTCCTTATCTTTAACCTTGGGTAATATAATTATGATGGGCCTTGGTGTGTGCTTCCCTTGGTCCAACTTTTTGGGACTTTCTGAGCTTCCTGGTCTTCCTAGGAAGGAAGTCTATTTCCTTTGCCAAATTGGGGAAGTTCTCCTTCATTATTCTTTCAAATAAGTTTTCAGTTTCTTGTTCTTTCTCTTCTCCTTCTGGCACCCCTATGATTTTGATGCTGGAATGTTTAAAGTTGTCCCATAGGTTCCTAAGCCTCTGCTCATTTTTTTTGAATTCTTGTTTTCTCATTCTGTTTTGGTTGAATGTTTATTTCTTCCTTCTGCTCCAAATTATTGATTTGAGTCCTGGTTTCCTTCCCATCATTGTTGGTTCCCTGTACATTTTCCTTCATTTCACTTTACATTACCTTCACTTCTTCCTCTATTTTGTGACCATACTCAACCACGTCTGTGAGCATGCTGATTACCAGTGTTTTGAACTGTGCATCTAACAGGTTGGCTATCTCTTCGTTGCTTAGTTTTATTTTTGTAGCTTTGATCTGTTCTTTCATTTGAGCCATATTTCTTTGTCTCAGTGCAGGTGTTATGTTGTCAGAGGCAGAACTTTAGGTATTCACCAGGGAGGAGCAACTCTCTTTGCTGTGTTGTGGTGCTGTATGTGGGTGAGGGGTTGAAGAGGAACAATGCCACTTGCTTGGCTCTTGGCTGGCTTTCAGTCACTTCCCCTGCTACCCACCTGCAAATTGGGCCCTTTTGGTGCTGATTACCAGGTGGGTGGGTTTGTGTATGTTCTAGGACCCTGTGAGTCTCTCCAATGAACTCTCCTGTGAGGCTAGGAGTTTCTCCTGCAGCAGCTGCAACCCCCAGGGTTTTATAGCCAGAGGTTTTGAGGCACTCTTTCTCCACACTGGAACCCTGGGTTTCACAGTCTGTCTCCCTCCCCAGTTTTTCCTCCCAGTTCATCCTCATGGAAATGTGGGACTGCCTGGTCCAACAGCCACCACCTTGCTGGGAGTCCTCTCCTGCTGGCTGCCTGTCTCTTCCCTATCTACCAGTCTGAATGAATTTTTCTTCTTTAACTCCTTGGTTGTTGGACTTCCATACAGTTCAATTTTCTGGCAGTTCTAGTTATTTTTTGTTTTTTAATTTGTTGTTGTCCTTCTTTTGGTTGTGCGAGGAGACAAAGTGTATCTACCTACACTTCCATGTTGGCCAGAGTCTCAGTTTAGGATTTAAAAAATAAAAATATAGTAATTCCGTTGATGCAAAAGTCATTTACTGTATTACTACTTCCTAAGTCCTACTTTAAACTTATCCAAGTGAAGTTTCATTAATTATTTAAAATCACTCAGATAGAGCTCTTAGAGATTTAATTGACCTCTAAAGGGCCAGCCTGGCATATTATCCTACATTGGCAACAGAACCAACATAACTTCATTTTTACACTTTAACATTCTACTCTTTAGAACTATTTAAATGCTAAATTTGGACAGCACACAGAGACCCATTTTCCCTTTGCTCTCAGAAGTAGAAACTGGTAGAAATCAATAAGTTTTCTATGTACTGAGCATTATTAAAGTTGGTTTATAAATAAGCTGCCACTGTAACCATGGTGTTTGGGATAAAATCCCAGACCAGAATGTAACAACATAAAAAAAGGGACAACCCACCCAGTTGTACTGTAACTGGCCTGGCATGAGATGGTGGGAGTGATACCATGGGAAAGAGAGACCCTGTGCTCAGCAGACAGGAGCACTCCATCCATACAGAAGAAGTATATAATGTACAAGGAGGCTGATTTTCCAGATTCTGCATTGGTCTTGTCATCTCCCATGAGATTATACAGTTAGCTTTGTTTTGATTCTGTACTCCCAGAGAAACCTTCCGATTCTGACTTCAGTCACCCCAGACACCTTACCACCCAAAAGGATGCCTTGGATAACAAATATTTCAGTTAATGGAATGGTAGTGCCTGCCATTGTGTAGAGATACATTTGTTTTGTGACATATAAATCAATTATCTGTGAGTTTAGCACAGTTCAGTTCCTTCAGGTCCAGTAAGTTCCAGGTAGGCTTGAAAAATAGAGGCTCTTTAACTAAAAGCTGAAAGCAAACACTAAATCAATTACAAATCAGTTTTTGTAAATTCTGTTGTGCTTCAATTTATTCATCTGTAAAGGAGGGGAAATAATAGTGACTGCTTAGCATGGGTGTTGGGAGGATTTATTATTTAATAGATGTACATTATTTATAAAATGATTTGACATTCATAAGTATTCAGAATGGTGCCTATTATTTATGTGATCCCACAAGTCACTACCGTGCTAGAGTACCTTGCTGGAAGCAGACAACTGATGTTTCCCTTTCACAGACTTTCTTATAAGGCCCTCAAAGTACTTCCCTTTTCTAGTCACCTCACTCTGAAAACTAAAGATGTCAAATAAAAGCTACACTCAGGGCAGTTTCATGGTGTGCAACCTGTGTACTTGCATAGGGCCTGAACTTAGTTTAATACTTAGCTGTTGCCATCTTGAAATTCCTATTATTTTTAAAAAGGGCCCCACACTTTTATTTTGCACTGGGCCTTGAAAAGTTTGTAACCAATCTTAGCTCCATGTGACCAAGGACTAGTAAGTGGCTTTAGGCAAGTAAACCACTACCTTTCCAGGTGGCTCAGTCTTAGTTCTCTGGATGTTAATAGAAACAACGACGAAAGAGGTGGAACTAATACAGCCACAGACCCAGCCTCATCAATGAGCAGAGTGGAAGCTTTTTGAACGTGTAGTAACATGTCCAGAATATAAGCAATAAGGACTCTCAGTAGACTGAAGGAAAACTAAAAGAAACTCCGGATGTGCTTCCCACCCCTACTGCTCATCAAAACAGCAACTGCACTCAGTAATTCATAGTGAAATGATTTGAGTTATTCTAAGATGCAGAGAAATCACTCTAGCTTTCAGCACAGAGAGGGCCTCAGAGCAGGTGGCCACCGCTGGAAAACTGAGGGCTCAAGGTCACTCTGGTGAGGGCCTCACCATGGAGACTGTTGTAAGGGAGTGGAAAGTGAATGCTTCAGACAAGCAGCTGATGCCAGGTAGCCTCACAGGTGACTTCTGTCAACCACAGGAACAATAGCTTTGGCTCCCAGGACTGTTCCCCCAGTGAACAGTGATCCTGTCCTATCTATCTGACTGTCCCTACAAGAAAACCTCAGGAACTGCCTACTTGGGTGGGATTTCTACTAAACTCAGTAATGGGAGTTGGAGGAAGAGCGTTTTGAGGCTGCTATCATAAATTGTTCTTCCTTTGAATTTCTGACATGGAGTGGCCCAAGGAAGAGTGGAGCCTACAAATATTTGGTCTCATTGTCCACATAGCTATATACTTTGTTCATTCAGTGTGTCTGATTTGGACACTGGAAGACAGGACTCGGTGGCCTTCAAATCACTTCTCCATTCCCAGGTCAGATGCTATCATCTTCTTGTTCCCACACCCATCCATGGCACTGAGGTGACTGTGATTTACCAATGGTTACCAGCAGCACAGATGTGTGGACAAACTTTTGAAATGCTGCCTCAAATTCCCTTGTAGAGAAATCCATCTAAATGCCCCCATTCTCAATAATTCAGTTTCGTTGAACACTTTGGTCTACTTTGTTCTGATCTTGGTATCTGGAAATGCAGTGCAAGACATTTCTAAGCTGGGAATCTGCCATCATCTTGAAGGGCACAGCCGCAAGCCCAGAGAAAAAAATATTCAAGGCTGCAGGGAAATCAAAGGCTAAAAAAATGTTTGTTTATTGCCAGCTCTCCCCACAGTCACTTACATAAAAGTTTGTGCTGAGATGGACTGTCCTGCCTAGACTCAGGATGAAGAGTTATGCTTGTTGCGATGATGACAGAAACAATGTAGGAACCACAGGGCTATGGCCCATGACGCAGACCAGAAAGGAAAACCGCGTGGCATGTAGCGATTACTGCTTTCACAATACTATGATGGTTTCCTGGGGTGTTGTTCATCTTTCGGGTGGTAGGGAAAGTCTGCAGAAGGGGAAAAGCTCTGTGAGCAAGATATGGCTAAAGAATGGCTTCTTGTCTTCCCATTTTGAAGATAAAACAATGTCCATGCAGTATGTGGAGCTGAGGGGCAGAGTCAAAAGTTCAGGTATCTTCTGGCCTTTCAGATCCATCCTGACTTTCTAAAAGCTACAAAAACACTATAGCCAAATCTGGAAGCATTTAAAAAGTTTGGACAAAGTTGTATACATTTCATTCAACTGTTTACTGGAAAAAAAAGAAAGAAAAAATATATATTAAGCCTTTTCTTCACAAAACGAACATAAAAAACTAACTCCACCAGAAAAAGAAAAAGTAAAAGCCTTAGACAGATTATGTTTAAGAGTCGAAGGGATAATGTGCCTCCCGCACAGTGTTACTGAGAAGCAGATGTGACAGCAGAGAGGCAGATTGTAATCCAGTTTGTGAAGCAGCCATGAGGCTGTCTCAGCTACTCTCCACAGCCTCCCTGAAGGAGATGTCACAGCCTCTTTGTGTTGACTGTTCCAGGCTTTAAATGAATATCATAAAAACAGTTTTATGAATATCATAAAAACAAACTAGAAGTTAAAACATAAAAAAAATGTTTCAACTTCTAGTTTGTGTGCTCATTCAGCTTTGTTCCTTCCTCAACAGCCATCATGAGTAATTGTCCACTTACTTTGCTGCTCACCATTCATATCTGGGCGTGCATTTTCTAACACCAGACACACCTAACCCTTAGCATCTGTCATCACAAATAAAGTTTCTGCTTGTTGCTTTGGAATGACAAGTTGAAACTAGCACAGTCTCACCCATATAGGAGATATTCAATCAGCATTTTATTGATAGAGTCATGTCTGTCTGTCTGTCTGTCTCTCTCTCCTACTGCTATTACTTTTCTCACTTCCCAACCTTCATCCTATTTTTCTTTCTCTATTCTTCTGTGGCTACCAAAACACTGGGCTTACCAGTGAATCTACTGAGTACCATCTAAACTTCTGGTTTTTAACAAACAAGTAGTACCATGACCACACAAGAAAAGGACACTCACTTTGGGACCCCAAGGTTGGCCTGAGTCTATGTGAGTTTGGAGCCATAATTTATTTTAACCAAGTTGAGCTCTAAAAGGAGCAAAGGTAGCTGGACCCTATGAATTCCCTATGGGACCCATCTAACAAGACCTCACACATAAGAACCTTTTGTTTCTCATCTGCATGATTTCTCATCCTTTCTTCCTTCTGATTCTTCCCTCTACCATCATGGACAGGTCGGACTCTGAGACTAGTGTTTTCTGATCTTTAGTTCCCTTTTTGTACTGTCTACAAAACATGAAAATTAAGAAAGGCCATGAATTATTCAGGATCCATGGGTTATAAAAGGAAGAAATACATCTTATACAGCTTAGCATAACCATAAAAGGGGATGGTTGGATTGAGGGATACCCTCAGCACTTTCTCACTCTTCCCTCCTTTTTACATTTGCCTAATTCCATTTTCCCAGACCAGCTCCTCCATAAGGTAGGGACACGGCCATGGCAAAGATCACCTCCTCATAGCTTCTGATCTTATATCCCAAGGTATAGTGCTGATTGGCCCCTTCACTATAGCTAAGCATGTAAGGTATGTGACTGGTTCTCTTGGGCCATGTGTGCCATGAGGCCAGGAGAATAGGCTCTGTTTTACCAAAAAAAATGGGAGTGGGGGTTCAAGGGAGATTAAACAACAGCCACCACAGTATCTGAGGAAAAGAGAGCTCTGTGAAGCCACTGAGTCTACTGACAGATGACTCCTTTTTTTGAATATTCCTCTATATTTTCACAGCCTCATAAATTAGGGTTAAATACTACATGTGGTCTAGGGGATCTCAGACCCTCTACATGAAAATATAACAACAGTGAACTTTTTAACATCCACGCAGAGAAAAGCTCAGGAGGGATAGATCACCTGATTTTTCCACCAGTGCCAAGAACTAATTAAAGGTGAAATCTGGGATTCACAGAAAATTGTAGACTGAGAAAACTGAGGAAGATCTAAGGGAATCTAAGTGATTTCCGACATATGGCCAGAGCTCCACAAAGAAGGAAAATGATGGGTGCTCAAAGGTCTTGTGGAGGGTCTTGCATTAGGTGTGAGGCCAGAGAAGGAAAGTCTTAAGGTTCTTTAGATTCTGAGAGGCCTGAGTCTGTAAAACCCTCCCAACCTGAAATTTTCCAGGATATTCTCTCACTCCCCAACTCTCATTACTGATTTTAATAACCAATAAGCTTACTTTAAGGCAAATACCTAAAGTAGCAAACATTTTAGTTTCATGTAGATAATTCATATAAACTCCCCCTACTCTTGCAAATTAAGCAAAGTTTAAACCTAGGCATTCCCAGCCCCTCAGAAACTAGACAAGTCTTCTCTTGAACCTCATCCTATTTTAACCAACATTTTTGAACCTCCTTTTCTATAAATTTTGACATTTTTTTTCTTTCTTTTGTGCCTTGGCTGTGTTAATCAGATCATAGCTCAAAAGAGAAGCACGGGGTTGAATACAGAGATCTAGAACATCTTCAGACTAACCACCTCTGGTCACAAAGAAATTAGAGAAATCAAGAAAGTAAGACAGAATTGGCCTTTGTTCTCATTTTCCTACTCCTTAATGGCCCCACCAAATATGTCCACATCCTAATGACTAGAACCTATGAATAGGTTGTTACATGACAAAGAGGACTTAAGGTTGCTATTAAGCTGACCTTAAGACAGGAAGATTATTCAGGTGAACCCAATGTAATTACAAAGATCCTTAAAAGTAGAAGAGGGAGGCTAGAAAGGAGTGGAGTGATGCAATGTGAGAAGGACCCCACACACCATTGCTGGCTTGGAAGATGAAGGAAGGGAGCCATGAGTAAAAGAATGTGGGCAGCCTCTAAAACCCAGAAAGCAAAAAGACACATTCTCTTCTGAAGCCTCCATATAAGAATAAAGCTCTGAAAACCCTTCAATTTCAACCTCATTAGATCTATGTCAGACTTCTGACCTACTGAAGAGCAATATAATAAATTTGCATTGTCTAAGCCACTGAATTTGAAATTATTTGTTACAGACACACTAAGAAGTTAATACATTTCCTATTTCTTTCATGTCTGTCCTGAAATGTCAAGTTCTTTAGGTTTCCAGTTGTTGGGCTATATAAGACAGGATAGTTTTGTGGACAAGGAGAACAGATTTGACTCAGCTATGATTTCACCTTGTGGTTTTTGGTAAATCCATTCTTCTTGTCCTCAGTTTCTATAAAATTAGGAAGTTTTATTAAATAATTGCAAAAGCCTTTCTCCCTTTAAGTTCAGGGAGTCAGTATCTTCACCCTTTTTTTAATGACATAAAAGACTCTGGAAACACTGGCCAACACCTGAACTGACCTCCCTCCCCACCCTGCTTCTCCTCACTGCTCACAGCAGAGCTTTGAATAGAGAGAGAAGGTCCACTTGGGTCTCTCAGGTCTTATCCATAGTGATCGAGGGCAGAAGTAGTCGTGGTAGGTATGGCAGCTGCCCAGTTTGTGATCTGTACTCAAGCAGAAATATCTAATGCCATGTAAGTACTGTGGGGGCTGAGGTGCCCGACAAGCGGCTACAGAATATCCCCTAAAAGAGGGGAGACTGTGTTATTTTTAAAGGACAGCTGGGCTTTGGATAAGGATATTTTATGCATCAGTAATGCAAGAGCAAAGGCGCAGATTGGGCTGAGCATGGCAAATAGACCAGGCTGATAGAAGAGCAGGTTTTGTAGTGGACATAGAGTCAGAAATCTACGTTAAAATTCCAGGACAAGAACATGAAGAGTGAATGACTTTCTTTAGGCTCTATTGCATTTATTGCCACATTGCATGCACAAAGCTTAGTATAGTGCCAGGAACATGATAGGTGCTCAATACAATGTGTACTCAATATTTCTTGAATGAATGAAGGAATGAATTAATGAGATATTAATTTTTTTGAGGAAAACATTGCCAAGACGTCTACATTCCTAAGATGAATGTAAAAAAGATAAGTAGGACTTCAATATGCAAAATAGATTGGAAGTGGTCAGAGAGGGAATGTCTTAGAATGTCAAGAAAATGACCCTTGACTCTGTCAAACTGATTGAGACATAAAAGTCAAGCTGAGCAGTGTGAAGGGAAAAGACCCATGTACCATTTAAGACTTTCCCTAAAGCACTCCAGCTGGGAGGATGTCATTTTCATTCATGCAAATCTCCAAGGAAGGAAACCCACCACCTCGTGAATAAAAACAATGCAATGTCCCAGGTAGGACAGCATACACTAAAAAATCCTGAAGCAGCAGTTTAAGTCCCTCTATCCCACATCACATTTTCAGTGGAAATGACCACTAACTTCTGCACAATTATTTTTCCTTTAATCAATCTGGTTCTCTGCTGATCCTTGCCTTCCCTAAACTCAGCAACTCCAATTTCCCTAACTGCTTTCAGAGGTGCATTCACCAAGTCTTCTAATTATTTATATTTTTCTCCTCTAATTCCTCTCCAAATGCCTTCTCCCTTAAGTCATTTACCTGAATCAGAAGACCAGTTTTGCTCAGACCACACTCATCTTACACACCAGCTTCTTCTTTAAGTAGTTGGCAAGGAACATAGCTCTGCTTCAGGAAGGAGACCTGGCCTTGTTGGAGTATCACAGTTATGTTTCAAGTCCAGCCAACCAGACTCAGACTGTTCTTGCCTAAAAGAACGCCCACAGAAATCAGCAAGAAGCCCACCTCCAGAGAGTATCTGGACACAGATCCTAGAGGAACTCACCATCCTCTTCCTCTTTATCATCCTCTCTAAGATCCCTTATCTTTGTATTAGCCAAAGTCCATGTAGGCAGGAGACAGAAGGTTAATTGATGGCCTTAAGGGACAGCAAAGTGCTATTGAGCAAAACCATAACTCAACAGCCTCACAGGTGCTTCCTGCAGCAGGGAGGGAAAGGAGAGTCTTTAGAAAGCCCTAAATAACTCTAGGCAGCTACGTCAGCTTGACAAATGACCCTCAAGAAATAGCCCTGTTGTTCTCTGGTATGTGATTCATCCTAGGCACTACTGGGAAGGGTGACAAGGTCCAGCCTGAGTCCCTCAGTTGTCACTTGGGGCCATTCTTTAGCTCACCTCTCAGAAGTAAGAAAGCACTTGTGTTGAATATCTTAGTTTCCTTGACCTTGTTTTCCAGTGGTTTTATTAAGTGAATCCTGAATTTGTGTTGATTTGGTTTGAGCCCCATTTGGTAGAGGATGGGAACCATCCTCTTTCTCTAAGCATCCAAAGATCTCTCTCCCTTTGATGTTAGCTCCCAGTGTTTCTGCAATCATAACAACAAAGACTACAGGCTCCATCAGGAAAGAACCCTCCTTGTCCCTCCATGTTCCTGGTTCCTCAAAAAACTGCTTTAAGTGCTTATCAAATGTTGAATGGATACATTAAAGGATCCCAAGACCAAGAATCATAATAGCTAGTTTCTGTTCTTGACTCTAAGAATAAATAGCTGGGACCTTGGCCAGATGCTCAAAGTTTCTGGGCCTTCATATTCTCTTGTGTAAAATAAGAAAGCAAGCTCTCAGTTCCCTTCAAATTCAAACCTGTAGAGGCCAACTGGGCTCAGCAGAACAAAGGCAAGGTGACTATGTGGCACTAGAAATTCTCTTGCACATGCGTCAGTAGGAGTATACAAGAGCATGTTGAAAATCCAGGTAAAAGGTGCATGATTTCAATAAGTAGGTAGGCTTGAAGGGCCTCTCCATTGACACCAGAGGCAGGTATTACAAATAGTGACTGGCTTGCTATGTGGCATGGGGCTCACACCTAACATAAACACAGCATCAGCAGCCCCCCACCTAAGTTTACTGGGTGCTCTTCTCCAAGGTGTCCCAGTCACCAGACTACGACATGTACATCAGTTCTTTGTCTCATGGTGTTTTTTTATAATGAAACAACACAGCAAATCCACTGTCCATGAAGGCTGTCCCAGCAGCAGAAGCAATTTTGTGTGTGAGTTGTGCAGAGGAGTTTCTACACAAGATGGGGTGGGTGGTTTATAATGAAGTCCTGGCCATACCCTAAAGAGCTGATTCTAACACAGAGCCCATTTCTCAAAGCTGATTAACCATCTGATTAATTTCCCCATACCTGTGGATGTGCTCTGTATTTTAATGTCATTAGTTGCCATCAACAGCAGCTTTGTTACTATTAACAGAAAGCAAGGCAAATTTATTTGAAATCAAGGATTCACAGATGCCTGAATCTGTCCCCCTCATCTGAGTTGAAAATCCTTATAAACTTGAGACTGAAGAATTGAGTGAAATTGTCTTTTTTATGGAAATGTATTTTAGCAGCTGAAATTAATGCACAAAAAATTTTCAGAAGATTTGACAACCCCAGTTTCTGCTCTGGGAATTATTTTAGATTCTTATATACAGATCACTGATGCCCCTGACCATTGAAGTTCTTAGTGCTGGAGAAGTTAGTTACTATTCTGACTTGTCCTTTATTTCCCCCTTCCTTTGTATAAAGCATCTAGTTATACTCACACCTTGTAGCTTAGCTTAAGCAGTTGCTATGGTCTTACTGTCTTCCCAAAATTGATATATTGAAATCCTAACCCCCAAAATGATAGTATTACAAGACAGGGGATTTGGGATGTGTTTAGGTCATGATGAGGATGGAGCCCTCGTGAAGGGGATTAGTATTCTTACATAAGACCCCACAGAACACCCTGCTAGTTGCATCACGTGAAATACAAGTCTACAGCCCTGAAGAGGGCCTTGAATAGAACCTGACCATGCTGACAGTCTGATCTTGGACTCCTACCTAGCCTCTAAAACATGTGAGGCAAAACAAGAGAGAGAGTTCAACATTTGTTACTCTAGAACTCACAGTGTAAAATCAATTTATTAAAACAAACACCTGCCGCAAAGACCCAGAGTTTGCCACCATTTTACAAGAGTGAATTTTCATGCACAGAGCATCATAAGGGGTGAATGACAATCTAAATGTGGTACTTACAGTTTGGGAGCCACCCCTAACTTAAGCACAAGCTTAATGGGCACAGGGATCTGCTTTGGCTCTGTTCACTGCTGCATCTCAAGTACCTAGACTAGTACCCAGACATCATAGCCACTATTTATGTATTAAACAAATAAAAAATTAGTAAGTGAACCAAGTGTAAACAATGCACACAAAGAACCATCTAGTGTGTGAGTTTGAATGAGTTACTTGCTTTCTCTGCACCAAGATTTTTATCTTGAAAAAGATTGAGGATTATTGGAAATGTCATCTAAATCTCTTTAAAACAGTGCTTATTCACATTAACTATTTTTGAGTACAGGTTTTCCCATTAATTGTATTTTTGCTTTGTTACCACAGAGGATTGGCAGATATTCAGCAATTTAATAGATATAACTAAAAATTATTTCAGTAAAATGATCACATTAGAAAGGTCCTGAAAGGATTTTTGATTGTTATTGTTGTATTTTTTTTATTTGTTTTGATTCCTTTTGTGAACATATCAGATGTGCATAGGTATTTGGTTTTATTCCTGTGGTTTTATATGAAGGGTGATTTTTGCATTCAGACTCACCTGTGATACCAAAAGAGTCAAGTTACATTTGTCCACTTTTCTTGGGTTGATATCCTTCCTACAAAACTGACATGCAACCTCCTAGACATGCTAGGAAGGTCTAAAAGAGCTTTCCAAATGGTGAACTGACCATGCCATCTCCTCAGGCCTCTCACCTAGACCCCCTGCAGCTCAGACTTCTGGTCAAGATGGCATGGTAGATAAACATGATACTACTTCCTCCCATAACCACATCAAAATTACAACTAAACTATAGAAAAACCATCATTCATAACCACCTGGAATCTGCCTGGATGGAAGTCCTGCAACTGGGGAATTAAAGAGGTTAGATCAAGACTGGTGGGGGAGTGCAGGCATGGGAGGAGCGGTTAAGATACAGAACAGATTGGTCCCACACACCCACAAGTGCTAGATAAGTGTTGGGAGGGATATCTCAGCTGTAGAAGTTCCCTCTGAGAAACAAAGGGTGCCAGCATCACACCAGGATCCCCAGTCTAGGGTTCTAGTGTCCCATAACTTCTGGCCGAAAAACCAATGCAGATTGAGGTTGAGGCAAACAGAGGGCTGCTAGTCCCAGGCAGTTCCTTTTAAAGGGTCTGCCCCTACACTTACTTAGACTCATTCCCTCTGAGTGAGCTACCATGCTATAGCAGTGTTTGAAAGGCACCAGAGGCATATGGGGAGGAAATGAATTGTCTGGCATCAAGGTGATGGCTGTGGGGGCAGCTTTCTCCCAGACAGAAGTAATGACAAAGGCCATTGCTCCTTTGATGAGCCCTCGTCCCACAGAGCTGGCAGGTAGGTACCATATCTGAGACTCCATCAACCTGGCTCACACTGTTTGCCATGCCCTGGTGATCCCTGAAGTTCTGCCCCACCCAACTTTCAGGCCCACAAACCTATCTTTAGTGGCTTTTCTGTATGAATGGGCTGTCAGAGCTCATGCTTCAAATTTTTCTAAAAATCCCTCAAACAAGCAGCATCTGGCCTCAGCATGTCCTTGTACCACTTGCTAGGTGGCCCCAGACCTGGCACAAGGAGCAGCCACTCTTAGTTCACAGCTTGGCCTTACCTGGGCATCTCCAAGCTCAGCACAAGTAGTACCCATCTACAGATTTCTTTATAGCTCATGGCAGGTGGCCCAAGACAGAACACAGGTACTAGCTGACCTTGGCCTATACCACCCAGGAGACCCCAGAACCAGTACACCCTATGGAGTTCAGACCATGCCAAGACACCACCCAACCTCTTCCACAAGTGATACACTCAGTGACACAAGGGTGGACTCAGCAGGCACCAGAACCCCACTGAAGTAAGTTATGCTGTGGGATGGGTTCCTGCACAGCTTGTCTTCCATGGAGATCAAAGATCAGTGGTTGGTGGTCAGAGTTAGTCCTTGCATCTGATCAGCTTAGAGGTTAATCCCTTCTGTTGGCCTACCAACAGTAATCAGGTCTCAACTACAACACAACCCACATGGAACAGGTGCAACTTGAGTGCCCAGCATGTGTGATCAGGGATGTGGTGCCACTGGACCCTACAGGAAACCTACTACATTAAGCTAATCTACCAAGCACAAGATATGTGGCAGCTCTACCTAATTCAAAGAAGCAAACACAGGGAGGCTGCCAAAATGAGGAAACAAAGAAATATGTCCCAAATAAAGGAACAGAACAAATCTCCAGAAAAAAAAAAACAAAAACAAAATGAAGAAAAGCAGCCTGCTAGGCGCAGAGTTCAAAACACTAGTTATAAGGATGCTCAATAAACTTAGTGAGAATATCAACAGCATAAAAATGACCAGTCAGAAATAAAGGGTACACTAACTGAAATGAAGAATAATTTACAGGGGATCAAAAGTAGAGTGGATGAAGCCAAGAATCAAATCAGTGACTTCGAATATAATAAAGAAGCAAAAAACACCCAATCAGAACAACAAAAAGAAAAAAGAATCTGAAAAGATGAGGATAGCCCTGGCCAGGTGACTTATTTGGTTGGAGCATCATCCTGTGCACTGAAAGATCGCCAGTTCAATCCCCACTCAAAGTTATGGGTTCGATCACTGGTTGAGGCTCATACAGGAGGCAACTGTTCAATATTTCTCTTCCACATCAATGTTTCCCTCTCTCTCTCTCTCTCTCTCTCTCTCTCCCTCCCTCCCTTCCTCTTTCTCTAAAATCAATAATAAACCTATCCGCAGGTGAGGATTTTTGAAAAGTGAGGATAGTGTAAGGAGCTTCTGGGACAACTTTAAGCACACCAAAATTCACATCATGGAGGTACCAGAAGGACAAGAGAGAGAGAAAGAAATTGAAAACCTATTTGAAAAAATAATGACAAAAAACTTCTGTAAAATGGTGACAGAAATAGACATACAAGCCCAGGATGAGCAGAAAGCCCCAAGCAAGATGAACCCAAAGAGGCCCATACCGAGAAACATCAAGATTAAATTGCAAAGGGTTACGGACAAAAAAGAGAATCTTAAAAGCAACGAAAAAAAAGCAGTTAGTTACCTACAAGGAAGTTCCCATAAAACTGATTTCTTAAGAGAAACTTTGCATATCAGAAGAGATTGGCAAGAAATATCCAAAGTGATTAAAAGCAAGGACCTACAACCATGATTACTCTACCCAGCAAAGCTAATGTTTGGATTCAAAGAACAGATAAAGAGATTCCCAGACAAGAAAAAGCTAATGGAGTTCATCACCAACAAACTAGTATTATATGACATGTTAAAGGGTTGTCTTTAAGAAGAAGAAAAAGATAAAGAGTTTGAACAATGAAATGGCAATAAATACATATCAGTCTAAATTGAATCTAAAAAACAAAACAAAACAAAGGAACAAGCAGAAAGAAACAGACTCATAGACACAGAAAACATTTTGACAGTTGTCAGATGGGAGGGGGCTGGAGAAATGGGTGAAAAAGAAGAAGGGATTCAGTACACGTTGGTTGTTACAGAATAGTCATGGGGATGTAAAGTACAGCATAGGGAATATAGTCAATAATATTCTAACAATTATCTATAGTTCCAGATGAGTATGAGATTTGTCAGGAGATCATTTAAGTTATATAATGTTTTATCATTGTATACAACTGTAACTGTAATTGAAAAATAATTTTAAAATTTAAAAAATGTCAGCTCAATTATAAACAAAGTAGATATAGTCTGACTTTGACCTAACGACAAATAAGCAGACAAAACAACAACAGCAAAATGTGTTAATACCTTGTGGCTAAAATATTGGGAGCAACTTGTAGACATGAATTCACCAAGTCTTATGAAATATGTGTAAAGAAGAATGACATAAATTGATCCAAGAAAAGAACAGAGAAAGTGATTGAGAGCAAGAAATGAAATGCAGTCCCTAGCTCCTAGATCCATGGTTTCAGGTATATAGCACACCCACCTGAAGTTCTCTATATAAAGCCAATACATTGAGAAAAGTCATTCCTGTATCTTACTGCTAAACATTGATCTGGCTTGGGACACTGTATCAGTAATAATAAATATTTGCACACAGGGAAGTGCAGTACAAAATAGCATGGATTGTGGAATCTAAAAGACCTGAATTTAAATACCAGCAGTATGATCTTGAACAAATTACTTGTATAATCTGAACATCAACTTTGTGCTCTGTAAAATAAATCAAGGATAGCAACCCAGAAGTGTTTTTATAAAAGTGATAGATAATATCTCTAAGCTTCCAGCAGATTGCTTATTCATAAGCTGTGTTTAATAGAGGCTGATGATGATGACACAGAGGTGATGATGATGATAATGAGCTTCCCTATACAGAAAACACATCCTCAAGTTCAGCAAAACTTTACCTTTCTCCCAGAAATATTAGAACCTATAAAATTTGAATTGTTAAAATTTTGCAGCTTATCAGTTCAGCTTTTCGGGAGAACCAATTTATAGAAATTAAATTTGCTGTATTCACTTGGCCATAATCTTAAATGGTCCAAACCGAGTATTTCCAAAACAAGATTTTTCTTTCCCATCAGTTTCTCTCTCTCTCTCTCTCTCTCTCTCTCTCTCTCTCTCTCTCTCTCTCTCACACACACACACACACACACACTCCAGCAATTCATTTCTCATTTTGGTTTGGGATGGAGCCAATTGGTAAAAAAGGTTCAGAATGTTTTTATTGCTTCTTTGTTCTCAAGCATTTTCTGGGGTCTCTTAGCAGCTCTTGGGTCTGCGAGCAAGCAGCAAAACCCTCCAGGATTGCAAATTCCAAGCTCTAACTATTGCCTAGGGCTGGCATAATGCCTCTAGAAGCCTCTCCCCTCCCACAACAAAATCTTGCCCAGAATTCTGAGCATTTGGTCCCCTGGGGCTTATTCTTACTGGTGTTTTGGAATCAGCTCTGCTACCTCTTGCCAGGCCCCACATAGTACCTTTCCTCTTGTTACTGACTGTGCAAGGCCCTGGAATCTATTGCCTGGTCTCCAACAAGCAGCTGTTTAGGGGAATGGTGTGTGTGTGTGTGTGTGTGTGTGTGTGTGTGTGTGTGTGTGTGTGAAGCTCATAATACTTGGTCTTCAACAGTGACACTGCTGGTTGTAGACATAGTAGATACCCTGGTTTTGGAAGGCCCATGGGTGCCTTTTGAAATAGATTACCTAAACACTCAGTACCAGGCCAAGCCTCCAGGCTTAGAGGCCTGCTCTAAGTCTGGAGATGAAAAAAATTATTTAGCCCAGGCTAAGTCATCCTTTCCCAGCCCTCTCTGCCTCCTGCCTCCATTGTACCACTTGAACACCTGCTGTGGTGGATGTGTTAAAAGGTAGTATGACAGTGTCAAAAGCATCACCTTTAGCTTTCAGCCAATCAAAGGCCAAATCTGGCTTTGTCATCTTGGAGAGTTCTGTGATCTTGAGACAACTATGTAATCCCTCTTCGCCTCAGTTACCCCAAATATAAAGTAAGGATATTAACACTTATTTTTTGTGTGAAAATTAAATAGGATGATGAGTGGAAAGGGCCTGACACATGTTGACAGTAAAGAGAAAAATATGAATTGAAAATGCTGGCAGATTTCCAGTCATACACACCCTGCAGCTTAGAGTTTGTTTCAGTGAGCTCCCAGCAGCTCCCTCAAGAGGTTAGGCGTAATGAGAATGAATTAACACAGATTTCTGTGTGAGTTTTTATACCAATGGCACTTTTTTGGCTTTGAGAACGGCAAGATTGATCAAATAATTAATTTAAAACATTTTAAGTGTCAGGCATTGTCAAGGCATTAAGTCTACAGAAATGAAAAGGCCCAGGTCACTGTCTTCAAGTTGTACACATAGAGCCCTGGCTGGCGTAGCTCAGTGGATTGAGCGCGGGCTGGGAACCAAAGTGTCGCAGGTACGATTCCCAGCCAGGGTACATTCCTGGGTTGCAGGCCATAAGCCCCAGCAACCGCACATTGATGTTTCTCTCTCTCTCTCTCTATCTCCCTCCCTTCCCTCTCTAAAATATAAATAAATAAAATATTAAAAAAAAAGTTGTACACATAGGATATGGAGAGATGAAAGTGCCTGTTTAGATATTGATAATGTTCAGGGTGATTGGGGCAACGATGAAGATATTATAAAGTGGCTGAGGCATCAGGAAAGCTTTCCTAGACAGGTGACCACAGAGAAGGGGCTCAAGGAATGTACAGGGACTTAACTGGAAAATAAAATGAGGAAGGAAATTCTAGACAGAGAGAATACGCAAAGGTAAAAAAATGGCAAAGAAAATGCAATGTTCGGAGAACAGTAAATAATTCTTTGTGGTTGCACTGTAATGAAGAGAGACTCCTCTGCAAAGATTGGATTGTAGTCTAATCTAGTCTTCTGTAACAGTTTGGCCTAGGCCACTCTGTGACACACTAATGAGATGAACAGCCTGGTCTGTCATCCAGCCTCAGTGCCTCTCTCAACCCCAGCCACAAAGGCAGGAAGATAGTAATGAGGACAATAGTCAAGTCTCTCTCAGCTCTTGTTCTCTGTGTAAACAAATATCTTTTCTTAAGTTCAGTTTCTTCATCTATAAAATAGGATTGGGGTGTGGGGGGAGCTCTGCTCGCATGGCCCCCTGGCCACCATGGATGAAAATAAGTCTACCAAGACATGATCTCCTTGGGGAGGAAAGGTGGCCAATCTCTCAAAGGAGAAGGGCCAAGACTCTTTTCCTCAACTGGCTTTTATTGGATTCGTTTTGCACAGGAATACAGGTAAAGCTCATTAATCATTATCATTCAGTAAGGATCAAACAATAGATAACATACAAAGAACTCTGAGGGCCTATTTTGAGTCAGGGTCTGATAGCTAAAGAACCATAAAACTTTGAGGAACAAACTCAATTCTTGCTTGGACCCTCATCATTTAATTGAGAACATTCTAAACAAAGCAGGTTTCACAGGATTTTACATATTCTTTCTTAGGCCTGATCACCCTAGGGAACCCGCCCTTTCCAGCACGGGGCTGCACCCACCACCAGCATTGTTTCAGGCTTAAGGCATTGTTTCATGCTTAAGTCAGGCAGGGGAAGTAAGGCAGCCAAGTCTCCAAGAAGGAGACTTCTTGCAGACAGAATGAGGACTTAGGCTATGTCAAAGACGAGGGGCAAGGGTCCATCACCCCCTTTTGCTGTAGCCCCCCAAGTCCTTCCCTGGGGCCTCCCACGTGACCATGCCTGTCTTAGCTTGTACCCCCCTTGGGGGAATCTTACCCATCATTGGCTAACCGATCAAGCATTGGGTGCCAGGCAGGGTGAAGTAAAAGGAGCAGAAGCGGTGCTCCTGCCAGAGAGATGAGCTTTGTCTCCTTAGTGGTTTATGGTCCGAAGGTTGCTCACTCAGCCTTAGCCATGGAGGGCTTAGCCAGGCAGGGCAGTTCCCAACAGGGGTGGATTGATGTTGTTCCTTTAAAGAAACTTTATGCAAACTTCAGTTTCTTATTACCCACTGATGAAAATATTTGGGGGCGATGTTTGAATAAAGTGGCTATTCTAGAAGATTATACAAAGCAACTTTGTAAAACTCAATTTTACTTTTCACATGTGGTAATGAATATCTTGAATGGATTTTTCCCACTCTCCTCATGGCCCCACATGATTTTTCTATGTCATTCTATGCTCCAACCTGCAGCATGATGAGCTGTAAAACCTAAACTACTGCTTCCACTTCTGATTCCTTGGAGAACAGATCTTACATTACAGCTCAGGGGAAGGAAACATTAGCTCAGGTGAAAGTGTTAATTTCCTCCCTGCTATCCTCTCTCTTCCCACAACCACAGAAGAAGGGGGAAGGGGATGGGAGGGGAGAGGAGAGGAGGGGAGGGGGAGGAGAAGTTGAAATCTATCAGAGCCCTAAGTGAAGATTTAACAGATGTATTAAGTCATCTGACCCATCAACTAGAGTGTACTGACGCAGGTGGCTTCTTTTCTGTTCTGGCCCTAGAAGGACGTTTTCTACATTCTAAAGCAATGAAATTCTCTCAGTGGTCAGTCTCCTCACTGCATCTTTCCAATCACAGCTTGACTTCCTGAAGCCGTAGCCAGGCAGTGTTTCCTGCACAAAGCTGCCTAAAAACTGCCCATCAGAAAGTCCTCAGGGCATTGAGAAATCTGAGAAATGACAATTTCACCCTTCACCTATGGAAACTGACCCACAGCAAATACATGGGCATGTTCTAAGCCCTGAGATTCCCAGCAGAAAACAAAAACCATTTAAGCACCCTTATTTGTAACCATAGATCATGGAACTTCTTTCTCCAAGGCAACCTCAGGAATGCAGCTGTGTCATCTGCAAAGTCAGTAGATGGAGAGGAGAGATAGCATAAATTGCAGGCAAATACTTTGATAAAGATATGTAAATATAGTTTTTTTTTACTGTGATGACCAACCCTTTGGGGTTTTGTCCTCTTTATCAGCTTTGAAATCAAGACAGGAAGCAATTTTCTGAGTCTACTTAGAATGCTATTTCATATCACATTCTCACTTCTAACCCAGAAGGTGTCAAGTCATGCCTTACATGCCACCACATAGCAAGGTTTTATTGATCCCAGACAGTGGTCTAAGCCCGTAATCCTGCATCTCAACTTTGCACAACATCAACTTGTGGGCTAGGTGTTTATTTGCTCTTCTACTCTACTGGAGGTAGATAGGAGATTCCTTTTACTTTCTATTTCTCTTAAGGCACAAAGTAAAAAGGCTGAGATAAATTTCAACCCCTTATAAGCCCACAGATGGTTCCTTTACATCAAGTTTTTTCATGATGAAAAAAGAAACTTTTTGGATGGAAGATGGCGGCTTTACTCTAGGCAGCGTGTTTCCCGGCTTCTGTGAAGAGGAGGGAATTCGCGGATCGGTGGAGAAACAGAGCAAGTGGACTAGGTTACCAAATCACTTTTGAAAGCAGGACATCAAAAATTATTGCGATCATTGAAAACCCAGCCGGTAAGGAGACTGCCTCAGGACAAAAGGGACCCAGGAATCAGCGTGGGATCTAGGGGTGTGCAGTCCCCAGTCCTGGTGCTCCTGGGTCTGCCTCAGGGCTCCCGGGAGAGGGGAGTCGCTGCTCCCTCCCCCGAATATGGGGGTTGAGCAACTCCAGGGGAGAACGTGTTGCTTGAAGGAACAGATTGGCCAGTTGGACTGGGAGGGAATTGCCCAGGGACTATGAACACCCACACAGAGACCCGGGACAAGTGAGGGCCTCCAGCCGGCAAGACCAGTGGTGGCCGGGAAATGCGCCTGCACCCCTAGCCTGGTGGGAGTGGGGGAAAACCCAGAGCCAGGAAGGGCTCGGCTGGAGCCCCATCGGAAGTCCTGACTCGAGCGCTGTGATCCCGGAAGGGACACAGTGCTTAGTGCGTTCCTACAGTATGTAACTCAAAAATTTCCAGCCAGCCCAACCAGGGGTGGCCAGGAAATGTGCCCGCACCCCTAGCCTGGTGGGAGTGCGGATTGGTGGAAAACCCAGAGCCAGGAAGGGCTCCGCTCGCGCCCCATTGGGAATCCGGACTCGCTCACTGTGAACCCGGAAGGGTCTCTGCGCTTAGGGCAATCCTAGAGCTGGAATCTCAAAAGTTTGGTGGAGGGGCACGCCCTTTTACGATTCCCAGGGAAGGCGCAGTGAATCCCTGGGAATTCACTGAGAAAATGTCTCGGGTGCCTCCTGAGATCATAGAGCTGGAACCCTGCAGGGACCCCGGAGTCCAGAAGAACGTGGCAGTGAGCTCCGGAGAGCAGAGAGCGAGTGTGCTCCGGAGCACCCAGGGTACCTGAGAGACTTGCTGAGATCTGGCTGGGAAGAGAGAGAAGCATTTCAAAGGTCCCTCAGTCAGCTAAAGCCACCAAGATCAGAAAAACTGGTCTGGCCAGTTAGAAACCAACAAGAGGTTTTTTTTATTTTGTTTTATTTGGTTTGGTTTGGTTTTGGTGGCTGTTGTTGGTTGATTGATTTTATCTTGTGTTTTAAGTGACATTTTATTTTTCAATTCTTATTATTTTTATATCTCACAATCCCTTATGTTTCTCTTCCATTCATACTAATATTATTCTTTCCACTCCAAAGTTATCTCTCCTGCACTCCATCTTCTGCTTTTCTTTCTTTTTTTCAATCTTGCAAGTTACTGTAAATTTGTATTATCTTTTTCTCACTGTTCCGACATTTTTTATTTTAATAATACTTTGGTATTCTTTTTCTTTCTGTATAATCTTCTTTGCTTGGCTGGTTATACTGTCATGTGATAGGATCCCCCTGGTATCTCAGTCACAAGGTGTTGATAAGTTACTATCCTTCATCTGTGTTCCATTAATATACCACTCAAGGTTCTATACGCTTTATTCTTGTTATCTAGATCTCATCGATTCTGCCACAAGACTGTCACTTTACTATTATTGTTAATAAGACCTAGTCCATACAATTGTAAATAATACTCAATACCCCTACCTGATCTCAGCCCACTTTGCAATTTCCTGAACTACACTATTGTGGGGGTTGTCTCTATTCTTTTACACACTACTCCTATATACTAATCTTTAATCCAACCCTACCTTAGAGTCTGACCTCTCACAGCCTCACAGCTTTCTAGATCAAACTAAAAATCCTCTCGTCCCCAATAAGAGTCTTACCCTCTTTCCATCCTTTCTAAAACATGGATAGTGGGGTGGAGGATCACGGTTAACGCTATAAAGAGCCAAAGGATAACCCATCTCTTCTCTACTGGCTGCTAATGTAAATATCATAGTACACTGTCTTGCTGTGTTAAACCATTTTGCCTTACTCCTCCAACTGATCACAAAAAAGAGTAGAGGGAAGCTGTGAACACCAGGACACATGAAGGAGATTGCACCACTGAATCTCACCAATATTCTACCACAGAAGTTCACACCATAATTACAGGGAATCAGAACAGATCAAATTAACAAACAAGAAGAAAAAAGAAGAAACCCACGAACAAAGAGAAAACAAAGAAACAACCCCCAATTGAAGGGAAACGAGGAAGCCTCAGGAAAAATGCTAAATGAAATAGAGGCAACTCAACTATCAGATAGTGAGTTCAAAACAATGATTACCAGAAAGTTCAATGAACTCACAAGGAGTTTTCAGAAATTAGAGGGAAATTACATCAATCTCACTGCAAACTATAAAAACATGAAAAGGAAATAGAAACTCTAAACAAAGGACAAGAGGAAAGGAAGACTACAATTTCTCAACTGAAGAACACAGTACAAGGAATGAAGAGCAGGATCAATGAAGCAGAAGATCGGATTAGCAAGCTAGAGGACAAAGTAGAAAACAACATCCAGAAAGAGCAAGAAAAGGAAAAGAGGCTCAGAAAGAATGAAGAGGGATTAAGAGAAATGCAAGACAATATGAAACGTAATAATATCCATATAGTAGGGATACCAGAAGGAGAAGAAGAAGAGCAAGGGATCGAAAACCTAGTTGAAAAAGTAATGAAGGAGAACTTCCCTAATTTGATGAGAGAAAAAGTCACACAAATCCAGGAAACACAGAGAGTCCCAAGCAAGAGGAACCCAAAGAGGCCCACCTCAAGACATATCATAATTAAAATAGCAAAATTTCAAGACAAAGAGAGGATCTTAAAGGCAGCAAGGGAGAAAAAGGAAGTAACATACAAGGGAGCCCCCAATAAGGCGAACAGCTGACTTCTCAATGGAAACACTTCAAGCCAGAAGAGAATGGCAAGAAATACTCCAGGTAATGAGAACCAGAGGGCTGCAACCAAGGCTACTATATCCAGCAAGGCTCTCGATCAAGATAGAAGGCCAAATAAGAAGTTTCCCAGACAAAAGAATTCTTAAAAGAATACACCTCGACCAAACCAGCTCTGCAAGAGATTCTAAAGGGAAAGCTTTAAGGAAGGGAAGGAAAGGAGAGGGAGAGAGAGGAACACACGTACATAAAAGACAATGAATAAGTACCTATCAATAATAACCTTAAACGTAAATGGATTAAATATTCCAATCAAAAGACATAGAACAGCTGAATGGATAAGAAAAAATGACTTACATATCTGCTGTCTACAAAAGACTCACCTCAGGATAAAAGACCTACACAGGCTGAAAGTGAAGGGCTGGAAACAAATCTTCCAAGCAAATGGAGAGGGAAAAAAGGCCGGGGTAGCAATACTCATATCAGACAAAATAGACTTCCAAAAAAGGTCCATAAAGAGAGACCCAGAAGGTCACTTCATAATACTCAAGGGAAGAATCCATCAAGAAGACATAAATATTGGAAATATATATGCACCCAACATAGGAGCACCTAAATACATAAAGAAAATCTTAGAGGACTTCAAGAAAGATATGGACAGCAACACAATTATAGTGGGAGATTTTAACACCCCACTATCAAAAAATGGACAGATCTCCTAAGCAATATATCAACAAAGATATTGTGGCATTGAACAATACCCTTGATGAAATGGACTTTACTGATATATACAGAGCCCTCCATTCAAAAGAAGCTAAATATACATTCTTTTCAAATGTACATGGAACATTCTCAAAGATAGACCACATGATAGGACACAAAACAAGCCTCAAGAATTTCAAGAAAATTGAAATCATACCAAGCATTTTCTCAGACCACAAGGGACTGAAGCTAGAAACCAACCCCAAGGAAAAAAACCCCAAACACTCAAACTCATGGAGATTAAATAGCATGCTATTAACAATGAATGGGTGAAATGATATTAGGGAAGAAATCAAAAGGTTTCTGGAAAACAAATGAAAACGAACTCACAACAACCCAAAACTTATGGGACACAGCCAAGGCAGTCCTGAGAGGGAAGTTCATAGCGATACAGGCCCACCTAAAAAGGTTAGAAACATTCCAAACAAACAACCTAACCCTCCGTCTACAAGAACTCGAGGAACAACAACAAAGGCAGCCCAGAGCAAGCAAAAGGAAGGAAATAAGCAAGATCAGAGCAGAACTAAATGACATAGACACTAAAAGCACAATTCTAAGCATCAATGAATCCAAGAGCTGGTTCTTTGAAAAGATAAAAAAAATCGACAAGCCTTTAAGCAGACTCATCAAGAAAAAAAGAGAGAAGACCCAAATAAACACAATCAGAAATGAAAGAGGAGAGATTACAACAGATAGCACAGAAATACAAAGCATTGTAAGAAATTACTACAAAGAGCTGTATGCCAAGAAAATTTGAAAACCTAGGTGAAATGGACAACTTTCTAGAAAAATATAATCTTCCAAAACTCAATGAAAAAAGAAGCAGAAAGTCTGAACAGACCAATAACAACAAAAAGAAATTGAAGCAGTAATCAAAAAACTCCCAACACACAAAAAGCCCTGGACCAGATGGTTTCACAGGAGAATTCTACAAAGCATTTAAGGAAGAGCTAACCCCTATCCTTCACAGAGTATTCCAAAAAGTCCAAAAAGATGGGAGTCTCCCAAACTCTTTTTATGAGGCCAACATCATCCTAATTCCAAAACCAAATAAAGACACAACAAAGAAAGAAAACTTCAGGCCAGTATCACTGATGAACATTGACGCTAAAATCCTCAACAAAATACTGGCAAACCACATCCAACAATACATTACAAAGATCATACACCATGACCAAGTGGGATTCATTCCAGGGATGCAAGGATGGTTCAATATTCGCAAGTCAGTAAATGTAATACATCACATAAACAAAAGCAAAGACAAAAACCACATGATCATATCAATTGATGCAGAAAAAGCATTTGATAAGGTACAGCACCTGTTCATGATAAAAAACACTCGGCAAAGTGGGAATAGAGGGAGCATTCCTCAACGTAATGAAGGCCATATATGAGAGACCTTCAGCCAACATCATACTCAATGGCCAAAAATTAAAATCTTTTCCACTAAGATCAGGAACAAGACAAGGCTGTCCACTTTCACCACTTCTATTCAATATAGTACTGGAAGTTTTAGCCACAGCAATCAGACAAGAAAAAGAAATAAAAGGCATCCAAATCGGAAAGGAGGAAACAAAACTGTCACTGTTTGCAGATGACATGATGGTATACATAGAAAATCGTATAGACTCTACCAAAAAACTGCTTGACCTAATAAATGAATTTGGGAAAACAGCGGGATACAAAGTCAATATCCAGAAATCAAAGGCATTTCTGTACACCAACAATGAAACAGCAGAAGCAGAGATCAAGGAAAAAAATCCCATTTGAAATAGCAAAAGAAAAAATAAAATATCTAGGAATAAACCTAACCAAAGAGGTAAAAGACCTGTATTCAGAAAACTACACAACACTGAAGAAAGAAATCAAGGAAGACACAAAAAATGGAAACATATACCGTGTTCATGGATTGGAAGAATTAATATCATCAAAATGTCCATACTACCCAAAGCAATTTACACATTCAATGCAATTCCTATTAAAGTACCAATGGCATATTTCACAGACAGAGAACAAACACTTCAAAAATTTATATGGAATTATAAACGACCCTGAATAGCTGCTGCAATTTTGAGGAAGAAGAGTAAAGTAGGAGGGATCACAATACCTGACACTAAACTATACTACAAGGCCACTGTAATCAAAACAGCCTGGTACTGGCATAAAAACAGGCACATAGACCAATGGAACAGAACAGAGAGCCCGGAAATAAACCCAAGTCTCTATGGTCAATTAATATTTGACAAAGGAGGCAGCAACATAAAATGGAGTAAAAATAGCCTCTTCAACAAATGGTGTTGGGAGAACTGGACAGCCATGTGCAAAAAAAAATGAAACTTGAGCACCAACTTACACCATATACAAAAAATAAATTCAAGGTGGATAAAAGACTTAAATATAAAATGTGACACCATTAAGGTCCTAGAGGAGAACGTAGGTAGGAAAATCTCAGATATTTCACGCAGAAACTTTTTCACTGACTTGTCCCCTAGAGCAAGGGACATAAAGGGGAGAATAAACAAATGGGACCTCGTCAAAATAAAAAGCTTCTGCACAGCTAAAGAAAACAGTATCAAAATAAAAAGAGAACCAACTGTATGGGAAAACATATTTGCCAATGATACCTCAGACAAGGGTTTAATCTCCAAAATATATAGAGAACTTACAAGACTGCACTCTAAGAAGACAAGGAATCCAATTAAAAAATGGGCAAAGGACTTGAACAGGCACTTGTCCAAGAGGACATACAGAAAATCCAAAGACACATGAAAAGATGTTCAATATCGCTAGCTATCAGAGAGATGCAAATTAAAACCACAATGAGATATCACTTCACACCAGACAGAATGGCCATCATAAACAAAGCAACAAACAACAAGTGTTGGAGAGGTTGTGGAGAAAAGGGGACCCTAGTGCACTGTTGGTGGGACTGCAGACTGGTACAACCACTATGGAAAGCAGTATGGAACTTCCTCAGAAAACTAAAAATGGATCTGCCTTTTGACCCAGCAATTCCACTGCTGGGACTCTATCCTAAGAATACTAAAACACCAATCCAAAAGAACCTATGCATCCCAATGTTCATAGCAGCACAATTTACAATAGCTAGATGCTGGAAGCAACCAAGATGCCCATCAGTAAATGAATGGATCAAAAAACTATGGTACATTTACACGATGGAATTCTATGCAGCAGAAAGAAAGAAGGAGCTCCTACCCTTTGCAACAGCGTGGATGGAGCTGGAAAACATTATGCTTAAGAGAAACAAGCCAGGCGGTGAAAGACAAATACCATATGATCTCACCTTTAACAGGAACCTAAACAACAAAACAAAGAAGCAAGCAAAATATAACCAAAGACACTGAAATAGAGGACAGGCTGACAGTGGAGCCCTGACTGGTGTGGCTCAATGGATTGGACACAAGGGAGAGTAGAGGGAATTTCAGGGGACATTGGGAAGGGCTCACAGGAACAAACTTAAAGGACACATGGTCAAAAACTAAGGGGAGGGTGGTAATGGGAGGGAAGTTGGGAGGGTGTGGGGGGGGACTGGATTGGGAGTAAAAAGGAGAAAACTGTATTTGAACAGTGATTAAAATAAAATTAAAAAAAAAGAAAATGCCTAAGAAGAAACACACACACACACACACACACAAAAGTGGCAAGTAAAAATAAGAAAATATCCCCCACCAAAAAAAAGAAACTTTTTTTAGTTTCCAATTACAGTTGATATACAATATATTATTAGTTTTAGGTATAAATAGATATTGATGATATAGGTAGAGGTAGAGATAGGTTTTTAAATCAGCAAAATCCCACTGACCCCATTGGAGGTGACCAGAATTTTATACTGAAACCTATTCCCTCCACCAAGATAACAATTAAGAAAAAAATTCACATGGGAAAGTGAAAAATTCAAGAAGAAAATCCATTTTGATTCCTTAGTTAACCAAAAAAAGTTGTACTACTTCCTGTTCCCCAAACTTGAGTCAAAGTTCTCAGATATTTGCGTGGTTGTGTCTTGATTCGTGACTGTGCCCCTTCTTTTATGTAGCTAATTAATCAAAGGCCCACCCACCCTGCTCTCAAAACCCAGCATCACACAAACAATGGCACAAGCAGGACTTCAGAAAACAACCTCAGCCTGCCCCCCCAAAGGGGGAAAACACAAAGAAAATATCTCATTCTGACTGAACTAGTATAGAAAGAGTGGTGCCACCATTCTTCCATTGAATTTTCCATGGCTTTGGTGTCAGCAGACTGGCCCTGAACTCACTTTTTTTTTTAAAGATTTTATTTATTTGTTTTTAGAGACAAGGTGAGGGAGGGAGAAAGGGAGAGAAACATCAATGTGTGAGAGAAACATGGGTCAGTTGCCTGCCACATCCCCCCAGCTGGGGACCTGGCCTGAAACCCAGGCACACGCCCTGACCAGGAATTGAACCTGTGACCTTTTGGTTTGCTGGATTATGCCCAATCCATTGAGCCACACCAGTCAGGGCTAAACTAGCTTCTTAGGAAAATGCACATACCTGGAGCTTGGGGAAGTTGATGAAAAAAAGAGAAAGTCTCTGAGGTCAGTGTCAGGGTCAACACAGGGGAATAAAGGGGGAACACAGGGACAGCACCCACAGGCAATAAGGTAGTCTTCAAATGGGACTGATGCCACTTAAAATGAGCTACAAGACAAAGGTGACCCTGCCTCCTACATGAAGACAGTTTAAGAAAACCTTGGAAGTACTAAGAAATGGAGACTTGACCCAAATTTACCTGGTTCTTAAGAAGAAATGTGCTTCTCTTGAGGCTGGGCAATACACCGGGTCTCATCTCCTTCCTCCCCGAAATTCAGGCTATGATCCAAGGCAGATCCAAGGCCACAGTGTAACACTCTCTTTTGCTTGCAGCAAGACAGAGCCAGATCACATCATCATGGCCCATCCTGGATGCATCTTCCAAAATCAATCTTCCTTTCATGAGAGAAAGGGATAGTCCTGGCCAGCAACAACCCTGCCATTCCCCCTTCTTCCAGGATGTGCCACCATACAACTGAAGCAGAATTCAAACTTGGGTCTCACCCATATCCCAGACCTGTGTTCCTTACCACCATGTCCTCCTGCCTCCTTTTAATCACTTCTTTGGCCCACTAATTACAGACAGCAAAAATAAACCAAAATGCTATGCAGTGAGAGGCAGGAAACAGGGCACTGGGCCAGGCACCTGCAGAGAGAGCTGAGCACAAGTGCTTGCTCTGTCCTAGGTGTGTGGCTTTAGGTCAGTCAATTCCCCATCTGAGTCTCTGTGATATTAAGATTACTTAGACTTAGGACATCCAGCAAAGCAGGGACTCAGTTTTCCATTCAGGTCTTTTCCTTGGATTTTTGGGGTCTAAAATTGAAAAGATACTTTATTAGCTTCTGAGCTCCAAGAAACACCTGCAGTTTTGATGTTGCAGCCCACATCCATGGGTTGAAATCATTCAGTGGAGCTGAGTAAGCTTTTCAGAAGCCAAAGAAAAGGTGACCCTTTTTCTCTATGTAACACAGCTCAGTATAATTTCCTTAGAAACTCTATACCCAGAAAGAATATCTAAATGATTTGATGCTGCTGATGTGTAATACTGGTTTTTTCATTTTCTCAGTGGTCCCCAACTGTAAAGTGATCTAATCACCTTGGGTCTCTGTTTGAAGCAGGAGCCTTCCCAGTCCTGCTTCTCTGAGTACAGTTTCTTGCGTAGAAAGCTAAGTGCTGAAACGCATGCTGAGATGGAAGGAAACATTTTTCTGGGGGAAAGCCTGCTGTGCAGTGCTGGGCATGACTCCTCTTCATGCCCTCATGTGACCTTGCTCTCTGGCTGTGCCACCTTCTCAGACAGGACAGACTCCCTGTCCCTTGGAGGGGCCCACTCTTCTCCACGACCACACAAGGTGGTTATTGGGACTGCCTATTGTTGAGAGCCTGTCACCTAATGAGAAGCTGGGCATGAACCCATTCCTAAAAGAAACACGCTATATTAGGGAAAAAATATCACACAGTGGTTAGTGCCCAGGCTCTAGACAAACTGCTTGGGTTCTATCTTTATTCTGCCTCTCACTCTCTCTGGAAGCTTACACAAATTTACTTTTCTCTCATTTTCTCTCAGCTGTTAAAAGTACATAATGCTATTATAGACCTCATTAAGTTGTTGTGAGGGTTAGAGGAGTTAATTTGTATGAGGCCCTTACAGCTGTGCCAGGCATGTGGCAAGTACTCAATAAATGTCAGCTATTATTATGTTTAAAATGTGGAGAAAAGAGAACTCATTTATTAAACACCCCTCTGGGCCAGGCACAGTGCAAGCACTTTACATTCATTATTTAATCCTCATAGTAATGCAATGAGAAACAGGTTATTATTTGTATTTTTACTGAGTGAGGAGGTTAAGTAACTGGCCTGAGCACACAATGCTAGTGAGCAGTACATGTGGGATAGGATTTGAACCTAGGTCTCTCTGATCTGTGATCCTATGTGGAGGTGTGTATAGAGGAAGCAATATTGTTTCAGGAGAACTGTAGTTGAAGGATTCCAGGGATAACCGGTAGCAAAGCAAATGACAGAGACGGGTACTCATGTGAGGAGCATCTGCTGGGGGAGGGGGTACCTCAGTAGCTGATATAAGACAAATCTCCCTTTTCCCAAATATACTAGAGCAAAGTGTCACAGATGCCACAGGTTGGCCAACCCAGCTGCCATTCCAAGTCCTCTTCCCACTTTCTCATGATAGAGTGAAAATGCATTCATCCCAGGGAAATAAACCATGGTCACTTGTTTTATCATTTCTGTCCTTCCTTTCAGCTGGCTATCCAATCAGACCATAAGGATATAGGGAAATTTTCTTGGAGGCTTCAGAGAAAAACTTTTGTTTCTTAAAAAATAAAAATCTAGAGCCTAATTAACAGATCTCTAGCTCTTACCCCTTCCTTTAAACTTGGGATGCTCATGCAATGTCTGGAACTACAGCAGCTATCTTAAGACCATCAAGCATGAGAACAAAAAGTCATTAAAACTGAGGATGTCAAAGAAGGATAGAAAAAGCATGAAAAGATAATCAAGTGACTAAACAAACTCTGAGACCACTTAGTTCCAGACTTCTTCTTAAGTAAATAATAAATGTAATTATGAATTCATTTACTCATACTATTTACTCAAGCATACTGTTCCAAACTGAGACAGAAGGTAGCCTTGAAGGACAGAAGCTAAAGCTTAGCTGAGTCAGAATTAAATCTCCTCAATCTGTACTCTCATATCACATGGCCTATACCTCATTCTGCCTGTTGTTGCCAAGACAAGCTGTTTACATCACTTTTCTATTCCCCTCTTCATAGCTACCAGCACCATCCCAATATTACCCATGATAAATATTTGAAGGCAGGAAGTGTGAATCTTTTTTTGATCCTCTGTCCCTCTCCCCTTACCCCCACATGCCATGTTGACTTATTAGATCATTCTATTCTGAATTGTTATGCCCATTGTAGACAGAAACACCAACACACACATGCATACATGTATACACACACATATTGATATATACACCATATATGTTTATTGATCTGAAGCAGGAATCAATGGGCAAGAAGTACTGAACCTCTGTGTAAGGTCTGAACATGTCATGAAGAAAACAGAGGGATGAAAGTAAGTAGAAAGAGATTGAATGAAAGAAATGGAGATTCAAAGGAATAGAAAGAGAAAAAAAATAAACAAACACTGCAGCAGCTCCAGGGCTTGACATTGGTGAGATTTACTGCACTAATATGCCAGGATGCCTGCTATAATTAGTTTCTGTAAAAAATGTATCTGTTACGTCAGGTTCAATTAAATCATATGGTGTTTATTTGAGAGCTTTCCTATTACATGATGGAGGTGGGGCTGGCAAAGCCTGAAGCCCATCTAACCCACGTGTCCCTAGCCTGGCACAATTTATGCATTGGTCACATTGTCTTCAGGGTTAGGCAGCAAGGGGATGAATGAATGAGTGTTTCTGCTGACAGAGATATAGGAAGTTGCCACATGAGGCAACTCCAGCACTGAATGATGTTATTTTCTTTATTACTTGGAAGGAAAACAGCCACTAGAAAACGTGCATCAGTTAATCCAGTGTTTGAACCTGACATTGGTTATTTTTAAATCCCTTTATGTGGAGGAAGCAAAACCACAGTGATTACTTCTTAAAAATCATTTGGAAGAACAGGCTATAGGTTTGTTAAAGAAGATCCTGATGATGCAGGGAACAAAAATATCTTATTCAGGAAATTCATCTGTACAGAGGTGCCTTTGACTGCATGCACTTTATATGCCACTCTCCATTGCCTTAGAATGAACAGCTATCAAAGGCCCTCAGTGTAAGACATGTTTATGTGGGGAAGCCACTAGAAGGAGAGGAGAGTCCTGGTCAGAATGAAGAAACAGACATTTCTCACAACAGTGTGCTTAGCTACAAGGGTAATTTCTTCCTCCTGAAACTGAAATCAGTTTTAAATTAAATCTGTATGCTTCATCTCCATGGGTAGCTTTCTAACATTTTTTATTGGCCAATCACAATTCCTTCACCCTCATTAACCCACAGTGCAGTTCCCATAGGAGAAAAAGAGCATAATGAATCAGCTGATCCCTGTTACTAAAGAGTTAGCAAGAAAATCATCTTTGAAAACTAATATCTGCAGAGAAGAAGAGTGAAAGATAATTTTTAACTCTTAAACCATCTACCTCTGATAACTACCTCTATCACCTGGGGACAGGTCTTTTAAGGAAATATTGACCTCAGGCAGAATCTGGTCTGAAATATTATTCTGAGTTTATAAGGATGCTTCTCTCCCTTTGTTTTTGTTCTGGTGGGTGATTATTTGCCATTGTCTTGATCTTCTAATTCTCTAATTTTACTTGTTTGAATCTTTCTAGGAGACACTGATTCTTTGTTGAGGTTGCACTTAAGAATGTGACAAAAAATAGTAATTTTTAAAATTTAATCTTTATTGTATTTTTTCCATTACCATTTGGTCCTCTTAGACCCCTATCCCTCAGCATTTACCACACTGTGTTCCATATTCAGGAGCAATTTTTAAAACTCTCCAAGACTTAAGACAATGGA
This sequence comes from Phyllostomus hastatus, assembly GCF_019186645.2. Lineage (NCBI taxonomy): Eukaryota > Metazoa > Chordata > Mammalia > Chiroptera > Phyllostomidae > Phyllostomus > Phyllostomus hastatus. The sequence goes on along the minus strand of NW_025333835.1, from coordinate 2,648,725 downwards.
ATGAACATCAATGCAATTTTCCCCCAGGATATTCCTTTTATTTCTTTTAAAATCATTGTGATTCTTTCCTATCAATGGGTGGTCCTTTCTGTTCGTGACTGTCCTTAAACTCTAGCTGTGCTCCTTCCTTTGCTTAACTTCTACTGTTAACCCTGAAGCATGAAAGCATCTCAGCTGTAAAAAGATTCATGGTTAAAGGCAAACAAACAACCCACTAAAGAAATGTGATACCAATTAAATTCTAACAGAGCATTTCTTTAAGTAAAAATGAACAACCTGAAGCATCTGAGAAAAAAAACTAACATTATGGAGCCCCAACTAGGTAGCAGATGGCTTAAATTTACCCGGACAATAGTCTTCAATGCCATTACTATATTTTGTGAGGAAGCTCAAGTTTGGGAAGGTGAAGTCATTTGCCCAAAGTAACCCAGTGATAAGCCATGACTAAACTCTTGTCGATAAACTCCCACATTGAACATAGGCTTTACATACTGGTAGTAAAACATATTTCCTGCTATCCCAACGTAGTTTCACCCTTCCGTATTCCCTAGCCTTCCTGTGGTGCTGAGTGCATGGACCATCCAACCAGAAGCAACACCTGATGATAAGAGACCTAGGATAGAGAGACATCAATACATGATTATTAGATATGAACCTCAAGATCACAGGTCAGCATGTCTAGGCTATAGGACACCCAGCACACTGAACATCCTTGGTGTTTATTAAAAATCACCAAGAAGAGGAAGAGGAAATGATCAACCCTAGAGGATAGACCAATAGTTACTATTTAATATTATAATGCCATCTTGCTCTGTGTGGTCCTGTTTGATAGCACCAAAATGACTCATGCAAATTAATAGGCCTTGCCTGGTGCCTTGATCCTGTGATCCTAGATAAAGAGACTTTTTTTTAAGATTTTATTTATTTTTTTAGAGAGGGAAGGGAGGGAGATAGAGAGAAAGAGAGAGAGAGAGAGAAATTATCAATGTCTGGTTGCTGGGGGTCATGGCCTGCAACCCAGGCATGTACCCTGGCTGGGAATCAAACCTGCGACACTTTGGTTCACAGCCCATGCTCAATCCACTGAGCTATGCCAGCTGGGGATAAAGAGACTTTTGACATCTCTCCAACTGAAAAACAGAAAATTGGGAATATGACTAGAATAAGGTTATTTCATCATTTGGCATTGGAGGTACACTTATAGCTTTTCACATAATCAACCTGACATGCCAGCTCCAGCCCTGACCAGGAGACAGAGGGTGCCTTCCAGCACAGTCAGCCCAGGGGGAGGGTTGCTCTTGCCCATCTCCTCATTATGGAATTGTCCATTCCATCCCCATGGGTGGTACTGATTAAAAGCATAGACTCTAGAGCCAGACAGCCTGGGTTAGATTCCCAGTTGTGTTAGTTACTGGCTATGTGACCCTGCACTATCACATAGTGTCTCTGTACTCTCTGTATGAAATGGAAAAGGGATAAGAGTACCTTACCCTTGGTGTTTGTGAAAGTTAAATGGGATACGACATGTGAACTTCTTAGAACAGTGCTGACTTCAATCAAGGTTCAGTGATAGCTATTTCTGTTGTAACTGTTAATATCATTCCTGCTGAACTTTAAAAAGGCAAACTCCAGGAATCTTTCCTTAAACCCACCCAGCTCTCAAAAGGACAGAAGAGACTGAAGAGCCAGCAACAACCCAGGGCAATTGCTCTGGAAAGTGAAGTGTGTGGTAGAAGTCAGGATCCTGGATTAGACAGCATCAACTTGGACCAAGTCTCTCTCTGCCGACATGAGCCACAGGGTCTCCCTACACCTCCTTATTTCCACTTGTTATGGATTTGAGTTATGTCCCACAAAAATTCCTGTGTTGAAGCCCTAACCCCAATGTGCTAGTATTTGGACATGGAGACTTTGGGAGGTGATTAGCATTAGATGAGCTCATGAGATCAGGGGACCTCATGATGGGATTAGTGCCCTTGTATGAAGAGACCCAAGAGCACTCTGTCTCTCTCCCTTCCATGTGAGGACACAGCCAAAAGGCAGCCATCTACAAACCACAAAGATGAATATGCTGGCACTTTGATCTTGGACTTCTATCCTCCAGAACTGTGAGAGTGTAAATTATTACATAAGCCAGTCTATGGCATATTGCTATGGCAGCCAGGCTGACAAAAACAGCATCTGAACCTAAAACCAGAAGTTCTTACAGTTCCTTCCACACAAGCTGGCAGAGAGAGGGGTTTTCACATACAGGTGGGGCTCCTGTGTAAGATTCCATTGTAGAAATCGTTTCAAGCCCATAATTTAAAAACCACTATAATATGTAATCACAAAGATCCCTCCCATTCTAGCAGTGCGTCCATGAAATCCATCATAAGAACTTTCAATTCTACTGGCACTACAGTAGAAAGCAGTGGCTCTATTCACATAAAATACACATAGTAATAGTTCACATAACTGAATTTTTCATGAAACTGATTTCCTCCCTTTCTTATTTTATCAATTTGGTAGAAAATCTTCCTGAAATATGCTACACACTTTACCTCCTTAAAAATATATGTGTGTATGAAGGGGGGGGGGACCCAACAAACCCAGAATTTATTTTTTAAAAATGGTGTATTTATTATTGCATGTTTAAACTTCAGCCACCTTCAAAGTACTCTCCATCTGATGCAATACACCTCTTGAGACATTTTTTCCAGTGCTCAAATCAGTTTTTGAATTCATCAATTTTGATGCCTTTTAGAGCTTCTGCCATTTTTTGCTTCACCTCTTCCACATCAGCAACATTTCCATTTGTGGACTTTTTTTTCATCTGGGGAAACAAATTTATCACCCTTTCATTAGGGTGAGACTGGGTGAACAAGTAGGTTGGGGCACAGAGGTCATGCTGTGTTTGGGCAAAAACTGCTGAACACTCAGCCCACTGTGGGCAGATGCGCTTGTAAATCACCCATCATGAAATGGGCAAACACAATTAAAGAGTCTTAAATAAAAATCCACTGAAGATGAACACAGCCTCTCACAACAGTGTCAGCTGGTGCACTGATACAGATGGATTCCTAGAACAATCATGTAGCATGGGAAGCCTGTACTATAAGGGACCCACTGTCCAAAAGATAATTCCAGGTTTTTTTGGTTCCCCCCATATGTGTGTGTGTGTGTGTGTGTGTGTGTGTGTGTGTGTGTACATGAGTGTATATTTAGCATTTCTTGATGTGTTGTGTCATTCTGAACACCAACAGAACAAGACCTTGCTTCTGAGATATACAATACTCTTACTCTACTATCATTTGAAGATGCTAAATGACTCCAAACTACTGTCTTATTAGATGTTATTCTCTGTGTTGAATGTGATGATTTGCCCCCATAACCATGCATAATGCATTATTTCACTTAGTTTTCAGCTGGGGGGCACCCTCTGATGGCTTCATGTCACTTACATGGTATAAAATGCATGAACCTTTTTGGGCCAGTTACTTTTCCCCAATGGCTCTTCTAAATTTTCTCAGCTTTAGCCTTGCACCTGTGGGTTCTTCTGCCTACCATAACGTGAGATGTTGGTTGTCTAACTGCCAGGCTGTGGGCACTACTACAACTGTCACTGCTCCGAGGGTCAAAGATACTCAGAGATCTCACAACTGATGCCAGAGATAGTAAGTAAGAAGCAACTCATTGTCAACTCTAAATATGAAGCACTAGAAATGATGATGACCACACTGGACTGTTTTGGGGAATGTGATGACCAAATGTGGTAGACAGATACTGTAGGACAGTCTTGATACTCAGGGAAGTCAGAAATGTCTCTGTTGAAGGCACATGTTAAGGATACTTATAAAGCAATAAACAAATGTATTCTGAATACATGAAGAAATGAAGGGATGAAGGACACTCTGGGAAGCCTTGTAACAACTGGGCTGGTACCAGAGCAGTGATCCAGCATTTCCAACTTGGAGTCTTTCTGCTCTGAAGTGGATGCTTTTTTGGATCCTATTCACCCACTTAGCAAGGCCCTGTTCACATGAATTGTCTAACTGGTTGTTTCCATGACAACAAACTAATTCACAGAATGCCAGAATCAGGAAGGGAACAACCATGTCTGAAATTGGCTCCTGATGGGGCACTCCAGGTGCTAGAGCAAAACTATAGGGCAGGCAATCCTTCAGAGCAGCTCTGTTCCCCTAACAGGTTTTTCAGGGAAGTGATGTCACCTTATTCCTTCACACACTTCCAGGGGCTGATTGGATTTCTCAGTTGGCCTCTTGTAACATGGCTTATCCACTCAGTTCGTACTTGACATTTCTTCCCTGCTGTAAACATCAAAAATACTGCACAATTATGTCTCAAAAGAGTTGAATACTCATAAAATTTCCATTGTTTCACCATCTCCTGCTCTGCCTCCACCAAGAGAAGTTGTGTATAGGGAATCCATCTCATCTCCTTTTATTTTGGTTTTGATTCCCATCCTCCTGTTTTAATGAAGTCTTTCTTTTTAATGATTTTTGGTTGGAAAAGTGAATTCTCTTTGTGAGACTGTCTCAATTCTTCTCCTTCTTTTTCTAAAATTCTTCACTTTGTTGCCCTGGAGACAAGAGAAAATTCACAACTCTGTCATGACAACATTTTTCTTTCCTCTTTGTGGGCAAAATTGCATGGGATTTTTTAAAATTTAAACATTTAGAAAATTGCCATTCCTTAAGTCCAATAAGTTTTCTTCTGTCTTCTGTTTATTCAGCCTAGAGTCTCAAGTTCAGGTTAAAATTAAAATCACACTAAATTGCTCTGGTCTGGTTTTTCCAGTTCCAGGAATATATTCTTAATCAATCCTTAACCAGGATGGGATTTCAAAAATACATAAATACCAATCATTTATTTATCCACTCATTTAATAAATTCTTCTGAAAGTCTTCTATATGCAGATAGTGTGCTAGGTGAACAAGACACCATCTTTGCCCTTTCAGGAATTAAAAAGGACAAAAAAGGTGTTTACCAGGAAAGCAATTAGGTGTGCAACATGTTCTAAGGGAGCAGAGGAGGAGCCCCTAAGTCAGGGCTAAGAGGAAAAGGAGAAAAGGATGTAAAAGGGAGAGGGAACAATCAAAGCAGTCCCCCAGGATATGGAATTTCATGCCAGATAAATGCCTAAAGGACTTAGACCAGGTTGGTACCTAGAGAAAATGTCCAGGTAGTTCAGTAAATGTTTGTTAAATCAAGGACGATGAGTAGAATGTATTCTAAGAAAGAATAAAATACATAGGGAAACTCACAGATCGGTGGAGAAACAGAGCAAGTGGGCTAGGTTGCCGAATCACTTTTGAAAGCAGGACATCAAAAATTATTGCACTCACTGGAAAACCAGAGGGACCCTGGAGTCCGGAAGAATGTGGAAGTGAGATCCAGAGAGCCAGTGTGTTTGGGAGAGCCCAGGGTACCTGACAGTCTTGCTGAGATCTGGCTGGGAGAGAGAGAAGCATTTCAAAGGTCCCTCAGCCAGCTGAAGCCAGCAAGATCAGAAAAACTGGTCTGGCCAGTTAGAAACCAACAAGAGGGTTTGTTTGTTTGTTTGTTTGTTTGTTTTTTATTTTGTTGTGTTTTTTGTTCGTGTGTGTGTATTGGGGGGGGTTGGTTTCGTTTGGTTTTGTTTGGTTTCTCTGGTTGTTGTTGGTTGATTGATTTTATTTTGTGTTTTAAGTGACATTTTATTTTTCAATTCTTATTATTTTTATCTCACAATCACTTATGTTTCTCTTCCATTCATCCTAATATTATTCTTTCCACTCCAAATTTATATCTGCTGCACTACATCTTCTACTTTTCTTTCCTTTTTTTTAATCTTGCAAGTTACTCTAAATTTGTGTTATCTTTTTCTCACTTCTCTGACATTTTTTATTTTAATAATACTTTGGTATTCTTTTTCTTTCTGTATAATCTATTTTGCTTGGCTGGTTATACTGTCATTTGATAGGTTCCCCCTGATATCTCAGTCACAAGGTGTTGATAAGTTACTATCCTTCATCTGTGTTCCATTAATACACCTCTCAATGTTCTATACTCTTTATTCTTGTTATCTAGATCTCATCGATTCTGCCACAAGACTGTCACTTTACTATTATTGCTAGTAAGATCTAGTCTATACAATTGCAAATGCATCTCAATACCCCTACCTGATCTCAGCCCACTTTGCAATTTCCTGAACTACACTATTGTGGGGGTGGTCTCTATTCTTTTACTCACTACTCCTATATACTAATCTTTAGTCCAACCCTACCTTAGAATCTGACCTCCCACAGCCTCACAGCTTTCTAGATCCAACTAATAATCCTCTCGTCCCCAGTAAGAGTCTTACCTTCTTTCCATCCTTTCTAAAACGTGGATAGTGGGGTGGAGGATCACGGCTAACACTATAAGGAGCCAAAGGATAACCCATCTCTTCTCTACTGGCTGCTAATGTAAATATCATAGTATACTGTCTTGCTGTTTTAAACCATTTTGCCTTACTCCTCCAACTGATCACAAAAAAGAGTAGAGGGAAGCTGTGAACACCAGGATACACAAAGGAGATTGTACCACTGAATCTCACAAATATTCTACCACAGAAGTTAACACCATAAATAAAGGGAATCAGAACAGATCAAATTAACAAACAAGAAGAAAAAAGAAGAAACCCACGAACAAAGAGAAAACAAAGAAACAACCCCCCAATTGAAGGGAAACGAGGAAGCCTCAGGAAAAATGCTAAATGAAATAGAGGCAACTCAACTATCAGATAGTGAGTTCAAAACAATGATTACCAGGAAGTTCAATGAACTCACAATGAGCTTTCAGAAATTAGAGGGAAACTACATCAATCTCACTGCAAACTATATAAACATGAAAAAGGAAATAGAAACTCTCAACAAAGGTCAAGAGGAAAATGAAGAATACAATTTCTGAACTGAAGAACACAGTAGAAGGAATGAAAAGCAGGATTGATGAAGCAGAAGATCTGGATTAGCAAGCTGGAGGACAAAGTAGAAAACAACATCCAGAAAGAGCAAGAAAAGGAAAAGAGGCTCAGAAAGAATGAAGAGGGATTAAGAGAAATGCAAGACAATATGAAACGTAATAATATCCATATAGTAGGGATACCAGAAGGAGAAGAAGAAGAGCAAGGGATCGAAAACCTAGTTGAAAAAGTAATGAAGGAGAACTTCCCTAATTTGATGAGAGAAAAAAGTCACACAAATCCAGGAAACACAGAGAGTCCCAAGCAAGAGGAACCCAAAGAGGCCCACCTCAAGACATATCATAATTAAAATAGCAAAATTTCAAGACAAAGAGAGGATCTTAAAGGCAGCAAGGGAGAAAAAGGAAGTAACATACAAGGGAGCCCCAATAAGGCTAACAGCTGACTTCTCAATGGAAACACTTCAAGCCAGAAGAGAATGGCAAGAAATACTCCAGGTAATGAGAACCAGAGGGCTGCAACCAAGGCTACTATATCCAGCAAGGCTCTCGATCAAGATAGAAGGCCAAATAAGAAGTTTCCCAGACAAAAGAATTCTAAAAAGAATACACCTCGACCAAACCAGCTCTGCAAGAGATTCTAAAGGGAAAGCTTTAAGGAAGGGAAGGAAAGGAGAGGGAGAGAGAGGAACACACGTACATAAAAGACAATGAATAAGTACCTATCAATAATAACCTTAAACGTAAATGGATTAAATATTCCAATCAAAAGACATAGAACAGCTGAATGGATAAGAAAAAATGACTTACATATCTGCTGTCTACAAAAGACTCACCTCAGGATAAAAGACCTACACAGGCTGAAAGTGAAGGGCTGGAAACAAATCTTCCAAGCAAATGGAGAGGGAAAAAAAGCCGGGGTAGCAATACTCATATCAGACAAAATAGACTTCCAAAAAAGGTCCATAAAGAGAGACCCAGAAGGTCACTTCATAATACTCAAGGGAAGAATCCATCAAGAAGACATAAATATTGGAAATATATATGCACCCAACATAGGAGCACCTAAATACATAAAGAAAATCTTAGAGGACTTCAAGAAAGATATGGACAGCAACACAATTATAGTGGGAGATTTTAACACCCCACTATCAAAAATGGACAGATCTCCTAAGCAATATATCAACAAAGATATTGTGGCATTGAACAATACCCTTGATGAAATGGACTTTACTGATATATACAGAGCCCTCCATTCAAAAGAAGCTAAATATACATTCTTTTCAAATGTACATGGAACATTCTCAAAGATAGACCACATGATAGGACACAAAACAAGCCTCAAGAATTTCAAGAAAATTGAAATCATACTAAGCATTTTCTCAGACCACAAGGGACTGAAGCTAGAAACCAACCCCAAGGAAAAAAACCCCAAACACTCAAACTCATGGAGATTAAATAGCATGCTATTAACAATGAATGGGTGAAATGATATTAGGGAAGAAATCAAAAGGTTTCTGGAAAACAAATGAAAACGAACTCACAACAACCCAAAACTTATGGGACACAGCCAAGGCAGTCCTGAGAGGGAAGTTCATAGCGATACAGGCCCACCTAAAAAGGTTAGAAACATTCCAAACAAACAACCTAACCCTCCGTCTACAAGAACTCGAGGAACAACAACAAAGGCAGCCCAGAGCAAGCAAAAGGAAGGAAATAAGCAAGATCAGAGCAGAACTAAATGACATAGACACTAAAAGCACAATTCTAAGCATCAATGAATCCAAGAGCTGGTTCTTTGAAAAGATAAAAAAAATCGACAAGCCTTTAAGCAGACTCATCAAGAAAAAAAGAGAGAAGACCCAAATAAACACAATCAGAAATGAAAGAGGAGAGATTACAACAGATAGCACAGAAATACAAAGCATTGTAAGAAATTACTACAAAGAGCTGTATGCCAAGAAATTTGAAAACCTAGGTGAAATGGACAACTTTCTAGAAAAATATAATCTTCCAAAACTCAATGAAAAAGAAGCAGAAAGTCTGAACAGACCAATAACAACAAAAAGAAATTGAAGCAGTAATCAAAAAACTCCCAACACACAAAAGCCCTGGACCAGATGGTTTCACAGGAGAATTCTACAAAGCATTTAAGGAAGAGCTAACCCCTATCCTTCACAGAGTATTCCAAAAAGTCCAAAAAGATGGGAGTCTCCCAAACTCTTTTTATGAGGCCAACATCATCCTAATTCCAAAACCAAATAAAGACACAACAAAGAAAGAAAACTTCAGGCCAGTATCACTGATGAACATTGACGCTAAAATCCTCAACAAAATACTGGCAAACCACATCCAACAATACATTACAAAGATCATACACCATGACCAAGTGGGATTCATTCCAGGGATGCAAGGATGGTTCAATATTCGCAAGTCAGTAAATGTAATACATCACATAAACAAAAGCAAAGACAAAAACCACATGATCATATCAATTGATGCAGAAAAAGCATTTGATAAGGTACAGCACCTGTTCATGATAAAAAACACTCGGCAAAGTGGGAATAGAGGGAGCATTCCTCAACGTAATGAAGGCCATATATGAGAGACCTTCAGCCAACATCATACTCAATGGCCAAAAAATTAAAATCTTTTCCACTAAGATCAGGAACAAGACAAGGCTGTCCACTTTCACCACTTCTATTCAATATAGTACTGGAAGTTTTAGCCACAGCAATCAGACAAGAAAAAGAAATAAAAGGCATCCAAATCGGAAAGGAGGAAACAAAACTGTCACTGTTTGCAGATGACATGATGGTATACATAGAAAATCGTATAGACTCTACCAAAAAACTGCTTGACCTAATAAATGAATTTGGGCAAAACAGCGGGATACAAAGTCAATATCCAGAAATCAAAGGCATTTCTGTACACCAACAATGAAACAGCAGAAGCAGAGATCAAGGAAAAAAATCCCATTTGAAATAGCAAAAGAAAAAATAAAATATCTAGGAATAAACCTAACCAAAGAGGTAAAAGACCTGTATTCAGAAAACTACACAACACTGAAGAAAGAAATCAAGGAAGACACAAAAAATGGAAACATATACCGTGTTCATGGATTGGAAGAATTAATATCATCAAAATGTCCATACTACCCAAAGCAATTTACACATTCAATGCAATTCCTATTAAAGTACCAATGGCATATTTCACAGACAGAGAACAAACACTTCAAAAATTTATATGGAATTATAAACGACCCTGAATAGCTGCTGCAATTTTGAGGAAGAAGAGTAAAGTAGGAGGGATCACAATACCTGACACTAAACTATACTACAAGGCCACTGTAATCAAAACAGCCTGGTACTGGCATAAAAACAGGCACATAGACCAATGGAACAGAACAGAGAGCCCGGAAATAAACCCAAGTCTCTATGGTCAATTAATATTTGACAAAGGAGGCAGCAACATAAAATGGAGTAAAAATAGCCTCTTCAACAAATGCTGTTGGGAGAACTGGACAGCCACGTGCAAAAAAATGAAACTTGAGCACCAACTTACACCATATACAAAAAATAAATTCAAGGTGGATAAAAGACTTAAATATAAAATGTGACACCATTAAGGTCCTAGAGGAGAACGTAGGTAGGAAAATCTCAGATATTTCACGCAGAAACTTTTTTCACTGACTTGTCCCCTAGAGCAAGGGACATAAAGGGGAGAATAAACAAATGGGACCTCGTCAAAATAAAAAGCTTCTGCACAGCTAAAGAAAACAGTATCAAAATAAAAAGAGAACCAACTGTATGGGAAAACATATTTGCCAATGGTACCTCAGACAAGGGTCTAATCTCCAAAATATATAGAGAACTTACAAGACTGCACTCTAAGAAGACAAGGAATCCAATTAAAAAGTGGGCAAAGGACTTGAACAGACACTTCTCCAAGGAGGACATACAGAAAATCCAAAGACACATGAAACGATGTTCAATATCGCTAGCTATCAGAGAGATGCAAATTAAAAACCACAATGAGATACCACTTCACACCAGACAGAATGGCCATCATAAACAAAGCAACAAACAACAAGTGTTGGAGAGGTTGTGGAGAAAAGGGGACCCTAGTGCACTGCTGGTGGGACTGCAGACTGGTACAACCACTCTGGAAAGCAGTATGGAACTTAAGCAGTATGGAACTCAGAAAACTAAAAATAGATCTGCCTTTTGACCCTGCAATTCCACTGCTGGGATTATACCCTAAGAACACTAAAACACCAATGCAAAAGAACCTATGCATCCCAATGTTCATAGCATCACAATTTACAATAGCTAGATGCTGGAAGCAACCAAGATGCCCATCAGTAAATGAATGGATCAAAAAACTATGGTACATTTACACAATGGAATTCTATGCAGCAGAAAGAAAGAAGGAGCTCCTACCCTTTGCAACAACGTGGATGGAGCTGGAAAACATTATGCTTAGGAAAACAAGCCAGGCAGTGAAAGACAAATACCATATGATCTCACCTTTAACAGGAACCTAAATAACAAAACAAAGAAACAAGTAAAATATAACCAAAGACACTGAAATAGGGGACAGGCTGACGGTGACCAGAGGGGAGAGAAGAGGGAATTTAAGGGGACAGTGGGAAGGGTTCACAAGAACAAATTTAAAGGACACATGGTCATAAACTAAGGGGAGGGTGGTAATGGGAGGGAAGTGGGGAGGGTGGGAGGGGAGACTGGATTGGGAGTAAAAAGGAGAAAACTGTATTTGAATAATGATTAAAAGAAAAAAGAAAAAAGAATAAAATATATAAAGACACAGAGGCATGATCAAGTCTGAAATGTTTGAATCCTCAAGCCATAATGATGAGAAACTTAGGAAGTGCTTCCTACACAGGACTTGGTAGACTCCACCCCCTGTGATGACTGGAAATAGAGCCATAGTGTCTTACAAAAGGAGTAGATTATAGCCAAAAGACAGGGCCAAGAATTATCCTTGAGTTAACCTTATTGTCTAGGTCCTTGAAAAATAATCTTCAAGCTGCCTAAGTTTTGAGAGTGTGCTTGCATTTGAAGTTAGTGAAAATCCAGAGAGTGAAAGTTGAAGGGCACCCACTGGAGAAGTGTCTATGGTTTGCTGGTCTAACAGATGGTGACACCCTGGGGCTGCTTCTTCTGAACACATGGCCAAATTGTCTGGGGGTACAGTACAGAGATGACACGGCATCTCAGCTTCATGTCTTCAAAGCTGAGTCCTACACACAGGACTCCTGTGCACACTGGTAGGGCTTCCCAGCTCAGGGGCTTTAGTTCAAGGTTTGACTTTCAATAACGCCACATAAATCAGAACCCAATATAAAGAAGAAGGCAGTTTTTTCATGTCACATAAAATATAGCACAACTTGGGGCAAAGGCAGTGGAAAATAGGGGCCCACACAGGTTCCCATTTATCCATGGGTGCTTTGAACTATTGCCCACTGTCTCTTCCTAGTGACTATTTGTTGCCCTCTATTCTGCAGCTCATCTGCCATTAAAACCAGCTCATGCTGTTGAGCCACACACCCCCAAGAAGGGGATATGCTAAGTGGAGAAAAGACACTATTGCTTCTGCTGTGAATTTCAAACTGTACTTCACTCTAAGACTTTTAAGAGAAAAAAAATAAGGAAGAGAAAATTAAGTAAGACTATTAAGAGAAAAGGTTTTATCAGGAATCAGATTTTTATCAAAGCTTTTTTTCTTTTTGACATTTCAAGACCCAAAAGCTTTTTCACCTGGCCATATAAACCAAGACATTAAAGAAGATAGAGTGTGATATGAGGATGAGTTCCAGTTCTTAGGAAGAAAAAGAGCCAAGAGGGAACTGTGGTCTCCCTCCCCGAGATGTAGATAGGAACTGCAGACCAGTCAACCTTGCACTACAGTGGCCAGTGTGGCCACAGAAGAGGTTTGGGAAAATGAGTCTGAGAGTGGCTTTCCCTATATGCACACTGATGGCTCCCTTGCCCACTGTGCTATCTCCAGAAACTGTTTGTTGAGACTCTGGGATTCAAGTTCATTATTTCCCATTGATTATTGTATGTGTGTATTATATTCCTTATAGATTGCTAGAGTGTGAGTAGGATATTAACGTATTTTGATGTTCTACTTTGAGTGAACCTGAATTCAATAAAAGCTGAGTGAAGAGTATAATTACCTTCTGTGGCTCTTGCCTGATCCTTGGTGCCAGGTTGCTCCATGGGCAGCTAGCTGGGCAGTTGCCCAGCTGACTTACAGGAAAGACTATATTGTGGAACATATGCTCATGACACTAGGTTTGAAAATGGCATTTCTCATGCTATTCTCAACCGAGGGTTATATGTCAGAGTGATCATAAACAAATAGATACATTTATACTCTATAAGAGGTTTTCATTTTATTCTAAGAGAGTATAACAACCAAGAAGCTTCATGCCTTCGAAGCCTTGAGGCTACCTTATTATTCCCTCCGTCAGGGGAGCTGCTCCAGTGCTGTCTGTCTCAATAACAGTAAGTCTCAGCAGTGAGCAAATCATTGAATGACACTATCTGGATGGTTTCTGACAACCATTTTATCCTTAGTAGCTTGCTACTGCATTTTATTTCTGATCCAAATGTCCCTTTGGACTTTGGTCTCTGACTCTGTCCATCTATTTCTCCATCTACCCATTCATTTGTCTATTTATTCTTCTATTCAAGTATTACTCATTACCTTCCTTCTCTGTGACAAGCTTCCCTCAGTACCCCCAGATGAGTCTGCTCTTCTCAGGGGCCTTGGTGTGACTTAGGTAGTTTCCTTCTTGAACCACGGTATCATGGCTGACTGGCAGCCAAATAGTTGACATGAGTGATGCCATTTTGTTTCGTATACTTTATCCTGTCTTGACTGGACCAATGCCATTGTAGTGGTCCTGCTTTCCACATCTAGAAAGTAGTGTTACATGGAAAATACCCAACCATAAAGTCCTGTTGTTGTCATATCCTTAAACCCTCACCTGTTATGACCTTTTGGGTGTTTACCTATAAATAAATACTAAGCTCTATTTACATCCCCACAGGAATTCCCCAAAGGTAATAATGCTCTCTAAATCCTTAATCAAATTTCATTTAAATGGAATAGTCCAGATGAAACAATTCATTCAGTATTTTTCTCAAACACTCTGCCAGAATCCAAGATTCTTGCCGGAAAGCAAATATATTGTTGTTGAGATTTCTTCCTGAGATCCTCATGCCATTCCTTATTCTTCAGTGTTTCCAAAGAAGAGTACCACATACCAGACCAGATTTGGTTTACTTACAAGGTAAAGGAGGGATTTGCCTTCATCTGCTTCAAGATCGCTTCAGTTACTGAAAGTTATTTGTTTAAGTAAAATCTAGATTGACCAAAATGTGCTAGAAATAGAATTGCTCAGTGTTTCTGAATTGAAACAACCAAGGGTTACCCAGAAATCCCTTTTCTGTTTCAGAACTTGTAAAAACTGGTCTTAAAAAATAAAAATATCTTACCTCTTAATAACACATAAAATAAATATATGTGACCTTCCTTGATGATTTTGAGTCTTGCCTGCTTCAGCTTCCTGAGCACCCATGAGCACTGTCCAGTAACAATAACCCAACCCATTCATGACAGATCAAGATTAACTCTCAGGAGAATATAGTTGCTAAGAGAATGAATTCTAAAGCCAGACTACTTGGTTCACTCCTGGCTTTTTTCATTACCAGATATATGATCTTGAGCATCTTTATACCTCAGTTTGGGGGTCAGTTCTCTTAAAATGGGAGACTAATGGCAGTGCCCATATTCCCAGGCTGTTAGGGTAATTTAATGAGTTGATGTGTATAACATGCTTAGCACAGTACCTGGTTACCTGGTTTCCCATTGTCATGATGTATAGGGGCTTCAGGGACTTGAAATGGGAAGAGGGATGAAAAACACTTCCAGCCCCTGGCTCAGGTGAATCATAGTCTTCTTCACATCCCACCATTCTGAGTTCTGAAACTTGGCTGTCAGCTTTCCTCCTGTTCCACCCCCAAATCCCCCAAGTCACTTTAATGCTGAAGATGTCAGTGCTGGAAACTGGACTGGGTATCAATTGACATCATAGAGCTCCCTAGAAATCACATCTCTAAAATAAAATAAATATTGTCAGCCAAGTCATGGTAAGTTTGCAAACTCATTTCAGCTTTTTAAGAGATATCACATTTATTTTCATTCAATCTAACTCTGAGCAGTAATTCCAAAATTTAATCTCAGTACCTATCGGGGCTTCTTGACCTACCAGGGTCATACAAAAAAATGATTTCTTCAAGTCCTAGTCCCTGGTATTTCCAGCCCAGGTCATGGGCAGAAGAAACCAGTTGTTGTTGAAGCCATTGGCCCCATTTCCTGGGCTTCAGCCCCCAGGGAATTTATACAACCATTTCTGTTCAAGGTCTCATTGCTAGCCTGTACAGAGAAGAGGGGAGAGTGCCATGACTCAGCAGACCCACCAATCTCCACCAGCTCCAGTCTCAGGATAAGTGCCCACTCTCTCAGCTCTCATTTGTAAACCCCAAAGATCTTCATCTCTGTATTTTCCCCAGGAATTCATAATCAGGTGACTGTAAAATACCTGTCTGCTTTCTTAGACTGAGAAAGGTGAGATAAAATAAAGCACAACAGTGTCTCATTACATTTTTCCATCACAGCACAAAGAAAGTACAAATTAATATCTTAATACATTATCCTGACACACCAGCTTTGTGTGTTGCTTGCTAATCTTTCTCATGAATACTAAACACAGTGACATGATTCTAGTGATTTGAGGATCCTGGTTATTAAGGTTCTACTTAATCATGCTTTGAAGTATTTCATTTTCAGGACACAGGTAAGAATTCTAACTGCTTATAAAGTCTGGCTGGTAGAAAATGCTGATCTTGTTCATTAAAGGGTGACAATCATTATTAATGTCTAGTCTGGGGGCAGATAAACCAGAAATACATATGTCTCTTTCTATAACTAGATATATAATAGTGGAAAATTATAATGGTGGGAAGTTGTAACCCACCCACTATTCTTTTGACATTGTTTCTATAAGTGCTGACTCTGACTAGTAGCTGTTCATACAGATGAACAGCATGTGTGTAAAGGAATCCTAGGAACTAGTTTGAAAATGTATAGACTCTGAACTTCAAGTATCCCAGATCAGGGAGATTTGCAAACCTTCATCCATGGAACCAGGATGACATGAAGCCAGGATGACATAAATGCATGATGACTAAACTAGGATGATACACAGTGGGCCATCACTTGCCTTATTGGAATGCACTGTGCTCATCTGCATGTAGAGAACTTTCAAATCCTCTCCCTTGATCTCTTTTTTCCTGTTCCCCTCTCCCTACTTATAAAAACCTCTGTCTCGAGACTTCCAGCCAAGATGGAGGTGTAAGTAGACATACTGTGCCTCCTCACGCAACCAAAATAGGGACAGCAACAGTTTAGAAACAAAAAACAACCAGAACTGACAGAAAATTGAATGGTATGGAAGTCTGACAACCAAGGAGTTAAAGTAGATACATTCATTCAGACTGGTAGGAGGGGCAGAGTCAGGTGGCCAGGCAGAGAGAGGTCTCAGCAAAAAAAGCAGTGGCTGGCAGACCCAGGGCACACGAGGCAGCAGTGGGTGGACCCAGCGAGGCAGCAGATTGTGGAGGGGTGCAGTGCACAAGGCAACTGGCGGGCCAGTCAGTTCCACATTCTTGAATGGATAAACCAGGCGAAACTGGGGAGCAAGACAGACCATGAAACTCAGGGTCCCAGCATGGAGAAATAAAGCCTTAAAACACCATCAAAAACCTGTGGGGGGTCAAGGTGCTGGGTGGAACTCCCAGCCTCACAGGAGAGTTTGTTGGAGATATCCACAGGGTCCTACAATGTACACAAACCCACCCACACAGAATCAGCACCAAAAGGGCCCAATTTGCTTGTGGGAAGCAGGGGAAGTGACTGAAATCCGGCAGAGAGTGGAACAAGCACCATTGTTCCCTCAGGGATTCCCACCACACATACAGCATCACAACCTGTTGACATGGACTGCCCCACCCTGGTGAATACCTAAGGTTCCACCCCTCACTACTTAACAGGTGTGTCAAGACAAAAACAAATGGCTGAAATGAAAGAACAGATCAAAGCTCAAGAAAAAATACAACTAAATGATGAAGAGATAGCCAACCTATCAGATGCACAGTTGAAAACACTGGTAATCAAGATGCTCACAGAATTGGTTGAATTTGGTCACAAATTAGATGAAAAAAATGAAGGCTATGCTAAGTGAAATAAAGGAAAATGTACAGAGAACCAATAGTGTTGGGAAGGAAACTGGGACTCAAATCAATGGAGTGGACCAGAAGGAAGAAAGAAACATCCAATCAGAAAAGAATGAAGAAACAAGAATTCAGAAAAATGAGGAGAGGCTTAGAAACTTCCAGGATATCTTGAAATGTTCCAATATCCAAATTATAGGGGTACCAGAAGGGGAAGAGGTAGAGGAAGAAACGGAAAACTTATTTGAAAGAATAATGGAGAACTTCCCCAATCTGGCAAAGGAAATAGACTTCCAGGAAGTCCAGAAAGTTCAGAGAGTCCCAAAGAAATTGGACCCAAGGAGGAACATACCAAGGTACATCACCAAGGCACATCATAATTACATTACCCAAAATTAAAATGAAGGACAGAATCCTAGAAGTAGCAAGAGACAAGGAGGCAGTTACCTACAAAGGAGTTCTCATAAGACTATCAGCTGATTTTTCAAAATGAACCTTGCAGGCCACAAAGGGCTGGAAGAAAGTACTCAAAGTCATGAAAGGCAAGGACCTCCATCCAAGGTTACTCCATCCAGCAAAGCTATCATTTAGAATGGAAGGGCAGATAAAGTGCTTCTCAGGTAAAGTTCAAGGAATTCATTATCACCAAGCCTTTATTATATGAAATGTTAAAGGGGTTTATCTAAGAAAAAGAATATGATCAAAAATATGAACAGTAACATGACAACAAAGAGCTATCAACAACTGAACCTAAAACAAAAACAAAGTAAATAACTAGAACAGGAACAGTTCACAGAAACAAAGATCACACAGAGGGTTATCAACAGGGAGGGGGGGAAATGGGGGAAAAGGTACAAAGAATAAGAAGCATAAATGGTAGGTACAAAATAGACAGGGAGAGGTTAAGAATAGTATGGGAAATGGAGAAGCCAAATAACTTATATGTATGACTCATGGACATGATCTGAGGGGGTTTGTCGGGGGAATGCTGGTGGAAGGGGTGGTGCAGGGTAGAGGGGAATAAAGGGGAGAAAAAAATGGGACAACTGTAATAGTATAATAGATAAAATATATTTTAAAATATTTTTAAAAGAATGTGAGAGAACCCCACAGGAAAATGCTATCCCAATTCCCCAGTATAGGTGCTTCTTTCCACTAATCAGTATGCTACTCCTACATAAAACTCATCATAGTTGATAAAGCATTTTCATATATATTACATCATTTAATCTTCTCTCACAAATATAGAAGGAAAGCAGTATTATCACTTTCTGGGTGACAAAAGATCAAACTGATGATTTACCCCAGGTGACAGAAACAGCTAGTAAACCAAAGAAGAATCTTTGGATCTTTTCAAATCATTTGCTCTTTCCTCTACCTTGTAGCTGTCTCTCTATGAGGCTTTCACTCTACTCCCTTGTCAGCTGGCAGCCAAAATCATCATATCCCAGAATCAAGACGACCACATAGCATCAAATATGTGCCTCCTATGTGCCAGGCACTGTGCTCACAGTAAGAACACAAAAGTCAGTGACAGATGGATCCTAATGGGTTTCCAGGACCACCTGGGGGAGACAGAATCATGAACAAATAATATGCTCTCAGTAACCAGTTTAATAATAGTGGCATGTACAGGGGCTCTGGGTGTTCAAGGTTTGGAAGATGCATTATACCTGCCCAGGAAGAGGGTGGAGGTGAAACTGAAGCTCTCCACAACATTACCTACATGCTGCGATCAGCTTACACACCACATAAAACCTGAAAGGACAAAAGTTTTACCTCTAACAGTTTATTGAGAGCAATGAAATTACAAGATCAAAAAATAAAATAAAATAAGGAGAGACAGCATGATCAGCTAGACTACTGATTTTTTCTATTCCTGCTACTTTAATTGAGTAGTCCTGAGTCAGGCTTATAACCCTTGACTTTTCTTGGACACATAACAGGTAAAAGTCCTCAAGAGCCAAATTGTTTATCTAAATTCATCCTGGAATCTGTGCCATGGATGCTATTATATGCTGTGCAAGGGGGGAAAAAAAGAACAATTTTAATAGCAGATGACAAGCGTCAGGTCCAGGCGTTTCCGAGAAATCTATGAAATCCTCCCTTCTGTTTACTTGAAATCTAAACCTCCTTCCCTGAAGTCAGTCTTTTCCACCAGGATGAGGTGTGTGCTCATTGTCCTCGTGCTGCTACTTCCTGCAGCTCTAAGATGAGGAAATCATCCAGCAGGGACGCCAGGCAGCCCAGGGCAGTCTGACAGGCTAGCAGCATCACTTCCCTGCACCGTGTTCCCAAAACAACAGTGATGAAAGAAGAAACCAAAAAGGCATAAATGTTAATGTTTACAGCACCCTGGCCCTTGGTCTTCTTAAGTAGGTGGCTTTACACATAAAGACCAGAGACAGATGCAAGAGAAGACTTCAGACTAGCCACTTTCTAAGGCCAAGTGCATTTTCCTAATGAGACATCAGACGCCTAATGATAGCAACCTAGAAGGGTTGAATTCTCCCCAGCTCAGAAAGAGAATTAGAAAGCTGCCTCCCTGTTGTTATATCCCAAACAAGTCCAGATATTACTTTATAATAATAGTATTATTATAAAGGATCAATAATCATCTTGGTACTCGTCTATCAATAAAGTGAGTTTTTCCCTATGGCATTCAAAAATCTTTTGCAGTTTGAAATTTCTTTAATATGGCTTTTTGGGTAGTAATCTTTTCTATCATTTGCTGAGCTGGGACCCAAACAGCAACATTTTCTCTCTTGCTCTCTAGAAGGTGGATCACTTCTTTGTTCTCACCATTTTTCTGGCCTCCCAGGGTTATACCCACACAGACCAGCAGTCTAATGTCTATCCGGTCAACCCCCAAGAGCTATTTTGGGTTTGCTTTGAATCCACCTTTCCTGCTACTGCAGGCTCAGCCCCTCTACTCTCCTAGGACTCTTTCCTCTAAGGAAACTTTTCAAAATTACACACTTCCCATAGGGCAGGAGTCAGCATCCATCTCAGCTGGGAGAGCTGCCAGGAGGTGCTAAGTAATATTCTACACACCTCTGAGGAGAGACAGGAAAGGTTAGAGTTGGCCTCTGCATCCTCAGTTCCCACAGTTTTCCACTCACTCCTTTCTGCCCTCAGCCACTGGCTCAGTCCTGCCATGTCTTGTGTGCACCAGCTTAAGTGTTAGATCCTTTGCTACTGTTTTACTCTGCACCTGGAATACACCTGCATATGTCTAATACCTGCTGGTCCTTGAGGCCTCTTTCTGGTACCCAAAGTGTCTCAGGTGCTCCTCCCCAAAGCTTCTGTAGACTCTACCCCCAATAGGGCTACTCCCCACCATGAGAGCAGACCTCTATTTGTCCATCCTTGTGCTGCAAACTCCTGGGGGGTACCCACTGCAGTTTGTTAGCCACTCACCCTAAGTGGCAGGCACATATACCTTTGCTGAATTTAATGTAATTGAACTAGAAAAGCCCTAGTAGAGCAAGATAAGAGATAGGAAGAAGGCAGAAAGAACAGAAAAGAAAAAGCAACATTTTGTGGAATGTTAAGAAGGCACCTCCAATTGCCTCAGTTGTCACACTTGACTTGGTTTATGGACTAACACCAGGCAAATGATGAATCAGACAGAAACGATGATCTATGCCTAGCCTCTGCCACCTAGAGAAAGAATTTTTGAATTCCATGCTTCCAGGGACCAAGTCAGGTAATACCATTGTGAGGAACTGGGCCAGATGTTAAAAAAGAAGAGAGTGGTGGAACCATGGAGGCACTTTGGAAAGAGCTTCACCTGACCAAACATTCAAATCCAAACACCATGGGCCAAGCAGAGACATCCTGTGGATCTGATCTGGGCCCAGCCAGGCAGAGCAAGAAGCCCAGTGCTCATCAGAAAACAGGAACTATCTCCCACTAATTTTTCTATATTTCACTAATTAAAATTAAAATCCAATTGAAAGTGTTACAGCAGTGTCCTAACTACATAAAACTATCACTTAACACATTTATATGGAAAAATGTATTTCAGATTTCATGGTGTCAACATCAAGAGTTGTGGAACTCTGATAGGAGGCAAGGAGAAAACTCCTGGGCACAGGGAACTTTTGTTGTCTCCACATCTCTATTTTTATCTCTATATTTCCCCTCACAGTCAACACTCCAGACATACCAAGATATCTATAGGAGCCACATTATTACCATCTCTTTGCCCACAGTGTGTCTGTCATTCTATGCTCTTTGCCACACCCCTACTTGGATACCTCCTTTTTATCTTTGGGGCCTCTGCTTTCCTGGACCTCTCCTCAGCTAAGTTACCTGACTCTCCAAATGCCACCACAGCACCAGGGACTTTCCCCAGCGAAGTATTTACCCACAGTGGATTGTAACTGTCACTGTGGCCAGCACCTCCACTAGACTAGACAGGGTCTGACCTGTCATGATTGTATTCCCAGCATCTCCCTAGTCCCAGTGTCATGCACTTAGTGGTCAATATTGAGTAAATGAGCAAATAGGTCAATGAAAGACTAAGTGAACAAAGAAGATAAAGCAACATTTCTAACTAAATCTCCAGGCAGTTATTCTCAAATGTGTCATGTAATACACTGTCTTATTAAAGGACAGAGACAAATCTTGAATCTAAAATTCTTCATACCTGCAACACTCAATGCATATTTTATCCTCACAAAAGCTCCACAAGATAGGTGCTATTCTATTTCTTTTACAAAAAAAGTAAATTGTAGATGAGAGATATTGAATAACTCAGCCAATATCACACCGCTAGTAAAAGGCTGAGCTCCAAAGTCCAACGCAGGTCCACTGACTGTAAAACCTGTGCTCTCCCACCACACCACTGATGATAAGTGTGCTGCCATCTCTGCTCCTGGCCTGGGTATTCTATGCTCACACTGCTAAATTAGTTTTGGAAGAAGCCAACCCCCACATCAGATTCTGAGTCACAGCTGTTATGATTAGTCAGGTTGGTCTCTAATCTCAAAGAGAAGTTTCACTTCACTAGGCTGGAATTTCTGTGAGTGGGAGCATTCCTTTCACCTGCTCTCTTCTCCCATTTCCCATTCTCATTTAGCACACTTACAAAACCATTAGAGGACAACCTCAAGCCACATGCAAAATTCTCCTAATTAAAATATTAGGAGAATATTTGTAATCCTATTTTAGTAAATACAAATATAAATGAGAGACACAGAGACAGAGATAAAAAGACAAAGCAGAGCTATACACAGTTTTTAAAATAGACTCCTTGTTAGAGGTGTAATGACACACATTGCTAGAGAAGAGAACAAGGTGGAAGAAGCTCTCTAGCATCTATGTACATGATAAACTTATTAATTCAAACAATTCCTAAAGTCATGTAGAAATAAGTGACAAGTAATTTAACTATAATAGCATGAGTCAACTCTAGCATACTCTGTTCTATTTTAACATTGAAGTCTAAGATGATTCAGGCTAACCATGTTATTTTCCAAATTAATTTAAAATCAGATGTTCATGTAGGGAAAGAGAGAGAATCACTAGACTGAAACCCAAAATGGCAGCCAGTCTTTTAAAATTCCATCTCAGGGTCTATAAAACCCAGGACAGCTGCATGGAATGGACCCAAGGCTTCTCACACTGATGGATGTGGTCTTTGAAAATGTGCCAGCAAGGCTCACAGAGAAAGAAACCAGACCTTTTCAGAACTCAGCAATTCTGCACAGCAACATACGAAATGGACAAGGCTGCCCTGTTGAATTTGCAAATGTGAATTTTACGATACTAATGAAAACAGTTCTGGTACTGCTTATCCCACTATTCCTTCAAGTTTATTCTGGAAGAGAAGCAGTTTTGTGTCTACCCAATATCAAGCATAAGGCTTATAAAGTACCAAATAGCACAGATGCCAAATTCAGTAGTGTCTTCCTGGAAGCAATGGCTACACAAAAGTGGGAAAGAGATATTCATCTCTACCGATTAGTATATACAGATAAACTACCCATTGCTCAGAACTGGAAGAAGTCATCATAAGAAATACTTAACATCTGAAGAACTATGGTCCCAGAAAGAAAATAGCTCAAATGAAATGAGTGCCTTTTTAGTTTAGCCCTTTTACCCCATTGTTGTTTGCTTTTTTTTCTTTTTCTCTTTCATGAATTATCACTTTGTAAGTTTAGGAGAAATTGAGCCACTTTGCATTCTACAGCTGCTTAAGAGAATATACCATGCTAAGTGAAAGAAGCCAATCAAAAAGGTCACATATTGTATGAATCCATCTACATGAAATGTCCAGGATAGATAAATCCATTGAGACAAAAAGTAGATTATTGGTTGATTGGGGCTTAGATGTGGGAATATGGGGTATGTGTGGAGAGGGGTGATAGCTAAAGGGTATTGTTTTCGAAATGATGAAAATGCACTAAAATTAATCATGGTGATGGTTGCATAACTCTGTGAATATACTAAAATTCACTGAATTGTATACTTTAAATAAATGAATTGTATAGTATATGAATTATAAAGCTGTTATAAGTAAGGAAAAAGGAGAGGAGGAAGGAAGGAAGGAAAAAACACAACAATCCAAAGACAGAGGAGTGGTATACAGTTGCTTCTGTTTGGCGTAGAATCTAAGCCTCTTCAGACCCTGTACCCTGCTTCTTTCTAATGTGAAAACCCACCACCCTCTCTCTTTCCACAATGCACACGCCAAAACTTGTGCTCTAGCCATCCCAAATTACATTTTCACCCAAACTCCAAGCAGTTCTACTTTTTTTAGCTTTTACACAAAATCCTCTCTACCTTGAATACCTACCCACTCCATATTTTTCACCAAAGGAACATCTATTCATCCTTCAAAAGGGGTTCAGATGCCATTTAGAATGTCTCTCCTGACCTCCCCTGGTAGCTTTTCCTCTTTGCCTTAGGAGGGCTTTATTATATGGTGTGGAATTTGTATCATATGGTAGGGCATTTGTCACAATGAATTACAACCTAATTAGATGCACATTACATCCCCAAAGAGACCACAAGATCATGAATGACATATTTTATTCATCTTGGTATTGGCAAAGCCTGGAACAATGGTTATCATACAGAAAATATCTAGTAAATATTTGCAAAATGAATCAATAATGGAGGTGTGAAACCTTTATAACACAGGTCATGCCAGGTTAACCACTAAAAGCCCCTAACTCTGATTGGCAGCAGAAACTTGAATGGTTTCACAAAGAAAGTGTCTGAATGCCCAAGTCTCTACCCCAAGTGGGAATCTATTTTCAACTTGGTTCCTGCCCCCGAAATGACTTCCTGCCCACAGAGCTCCAAGGGGCCTCTCCTACCACTCCGGGAAGATCCACATCACAACAGAGAGTACCAGTGGAGGGCAGAGAAAGACAAAAAGAGCTGTGAACACAAGCAGAAATGCAAAGCGTGTCTTGGGATGACAAGCACAGTAAGAAAGCAGCAGTCTGCAAAATGTTTTCTAAAGAAGCCAAACTCCTTAAAAACTGCATGACTAGAATTGTGTTGAAAGTGAAATCTGAGCATGTGTTGATGTCAAGTTTAGAAGTTTCTGTATATAAAACAAGCATGTACAGAAGGAGCCAACCAGCCAACCCTAACCCTGACAGAGGATCAACTAACTGAGCCTGAGAGAAGAGGCTAAGTCAGAGTGCCAGTTTCTTTATGAACACACACAGGAAGCTATTATTTATATTTGTAGAGTTTTATGTACTCTTTGTGTTAAAGATACTGGGTAGATTTTCTAAATGTAACTTCAGCATTCTCAATATGTCATTTTATTGGTGTCAAAAAGTCCTGATTACAGGACTCCCTCTAGGTCCAATCAAATATAGATAAAGCCTATGAACACACCACATATAATGGCCTTCTCGCACTGAGAACTACTGGAACTTCCAAAGAGAATAAGTCATCCTGCACTCTGAGTGTTAACATAAATTATTAACTTTATAATACTGCTACTTAAAATATACCAACATAAATTTAGATATACACTCTTCATGCATTTATAGCTCTGATGTAACTTCATAGCCCAAATTTGACAATTGTACTGTTGCAGTGTTAACATCTTTGAGTGTGGCACGCTTATCCATGCTTATCCACAGCTGCCCTGTGCTGTGTGATGATGCAATTCTCCCACCACTTTCCTCAGTTTAATTTGGTGCTACCTTTGTTCATGCAAAGCTTCAAGATGTCATTTGTCCTTCACTGGAGTGGATGTGACCATAAATGTGGGGGCTGGAATTATACCAGCACACTAGTGATAAGTTGGTCATCCAGTTGCTGCAATTATTAAATGTATGATTTTAAACTGTGTTTATGTTATAAAGGTAAGGCTACTATAAACTACAAAATTTGCATAGAGAACTTGTGGATTTCAGTTTGTGAAACATTCTGTTAGACCAACCAACCCTGACAGCACTCTCCTATCTGACCAACCAGTCTGATCATTTTTTTGTGCTCAAGGAAAGACTAACTATACCAGAAATCCTGAAGAGACAGTACTATCCCACCCAGGACAGTGTATTTGAGGTAAAACACAAAAACGAGTTTTCCTCCAGAAGCCATAAACAGAGGAAAGCAAAGGTCAGAGGATAACTCAACTCCCTCCTCAACAAATCTTCCCCAGGACAGTTTCTCTCCCAACTGAGATCATCTTTCTGACCCCACTTCCCAACTGACCACATGTAGTTGTGTCTAGAAGAAATCTAAGCAACCAGTTAATAAAGCTCTGTTGACTCATGTGTTGTTTCACAGCTGGCTTGTCTTGCCTTATTTTTGTTTGGTTGGATTTTTTGTTGTTTTTTTTAATTGTGTCAGAGTACAAAGAACATAAAATTGACTATTTTAAGCATTTTTAAGTGTATAGTTCACTAGTGTCAAGTATCTTCACATTGTGCAACCAACCACTCTCTTGAAAGTAACTTTTCATCTTGCAGAACTGAAACTCTGTACCTATTAAACTACTTCCCATTCTTCTCATTCCCAGCCCCTGGCAACCACCATTCCACTTTCTACCTTCCGCTTTCTGCCTCTGTGAATTTCACCACTCTGGATACCTTATATAAATGAATTCATATAATATTTTTCCTTTTGTGATTGTCTTATCTCACTGAGCATGCCTTCAAGGCTCATCTATCTTGTAGTATATGTCAGAATTTCCTTTCTTTCTTTTTTTTTTTGGATGAATAACATTCCATTGGATGTATAGACTACATTTTGTTTATCTATTCATTCATGAATGAATACTGTAATTTTTTTCCACCTTTTGGCTATTGTGAATAGTACTGCCATAAACACAGGTATACCTTGTTTTAGTTTTTACTGATTAGTCTCGTTCTTTTCATTCCACCATATTAACCTCTAATTTTCTAGATTTTCCTTTCTCCTTTTAAGCCTGAGGAAAGCTTGCTTCTAAAATTTGGCGCTTTTCTTTCTCTAGCATACAATTTCATAAACTTTTTGCCTCCAGGCATGAACACAAATCTTCATAGATAGCACTGTAATGGCTGGACTGCAGAACATCTTCCAAGCACATGTAAACATGTGCATAGAAAGATGTTGAATTTAGCGTCTCAGAGGAGGAGAATTAAGTGGAGTGGGTCCAAAAGTGTCATGCTCAGCCATGAGCCACAGGACTCCACCTCATTGTGGGAAGATTTTGATATGCCTTCAGGAGGACACTGCCATAAAGCTACTAAAAGCCTCTTTCTTCACCAGCCTCCCTTTTCAAGGATTTCATAAATGTTTGGTGGAAGCTACCTTTCTCATAAGTGATAAAGGAAACCCAAAGTTAGCTGAGCTTGTAGATGGAGGCTTCCCTTCCATCATGACATCTTTTCTATGAGTGACAAATAAAATGTGCTATGGCTTATAAAGGATTATTTAGAATGCTGCCACCTAATAACTGCCTGAGCACACACATGAACATACATCACAACAATTTGGCAGGTAGCTTGCTAACCTTCCAAATTTCATTCTCCCAGACTCAAGTGCCAATACAGAAGCTCATTTTAACACAGATCTATTTTCTTTTTTTCAAAGAAAATAATTCTCATTTTTTCCTTCTTAGCATTCTCATGAAAAGACAGGGTAAATCTCCCAAACCACATGAGAATTTATGTTTTCACATAAGGGGGTAATCTCAGAGGTGTCTTCCTCACCCTGGGTCAGCAGCTGCCCAAGGAGGCCCAGGCTTCTCCAAGAGCCTGATTGTCCTCTCTCCATACAGACCTGGTGGTACCTGGTAGAAGGAAAAACTTACAGGAAGCTGAAGAGTGAAAGGTGGATGCATCATCTTTCTTAACATCTTAGATGGTATCCACTTGCTGAGAGGAGGAAGCAAGGGACAGATGATTCAGCATTTGACTGGGAGCCTTAATATTGGGCTGGCCTAAAATTTTTTTTTTCCATAAGATCAGTCAAGTAGCACTTAGCTGTCTTCACCTTCATTCAAAAATTTTTGTTAGATTGTATTATGACAACTGCCATATCAGCATGCATTTAAAAAGACATCAAAATTGGTGAATGTTTGTGTAGCCATTTTCACATTAAAAATGGAAAAAAGAAGCAACATGTTCAGCATATTATGCTTTATTATTTCAAGGAAGATAAAAATGCAACTGAAAACACAAACAACAATTTGTGCAGTGTATGGAGAAGGTGCTGTGAGTGATCCAACACATCAGAAGAGGTTTGTGAAGTTTTGTGCTGGAAATTTCTCCATGGTCAGGGCAGACCAGTTGAAGGTGATAGCGATCAAACTGAGACATTAATAGAGAACAATCAATGTTATACCACACAGCAGATAGCCGACATACTCAAAATATCCAAATCAATAAAGTAATTGGTGAAAATTAAAAATGTGTCTTATATTTTGTAAACAAAACATATGGACTTTTTGGCCAACCCCAGTCCTGGATTCCAATGTGCTTCCTTCTTTTACCAACATTAGGAAGCTAATGTTGAGATAAGATAGTAAGAAGCTAGGAAAATATTTGGCAAATGGAGTAAGGAAACTGAGGCAGAAAGCTGAACACAATGGTTGAGCAATTTATAGCCAGCTACAGGTGGTCACCAAGGCAGAAGGCCCCAAGTGCCTGGCTGGCAGGAGGCAGAACAAGGAAAACAAGGACCTCATCTCCAGGGTAACCTTTCCTCCTCTGACTTTTCCTCCCTGGAGAGAAAATCTTGTCCTCAGTTGTATTTCAGCTGAGAAAAGCAGCAAAACAGGTGAGTGATGCCAGAACCAACTGCAGTGACTGAAGACCCCCTGCCTTGTCACTGACCAATCAGTGTAGACCATGACCCTGAAAGGGCACACCTGGAAAACTGATGAATACTCTGCTAAAATCCTCCCCCTTGACCTCCCCTAAGATTCCTGCCTGCACAAGAGAGATACAAAGGAACCAGTATCACTGCTCTCCTGGGGAGCAGCCCAAACGTTTCCTTTCCCTTCTTCTTCCCCCACTTCTTTCCTCACAGGCAGGCATCTCCTGAACTCTAAGGCAATGGGCAGCTGGCAGTATGTCCCAGGCTAATCCCCTGAACCTGTCCCCAAAATCCCTTTTTTTGACTTCCCAGTGAGCTAAGGCAAACCAGTCTAGGCTCTCCTGTTGCTTCTCCTGTGCTAAGCCCTTCCTGTTTCACTGTCTCCAGCTTTAACAAATGTATCCTTATAGTCATCTGGACTTGTGAAATCTTTTCTACACCACGTCAAGAATCCACACACTATAGCCGGCCCTAGGCAGACCCACTGAGGGGCAGCCCCCTGTCTGGTAGCAATGTGAAGACCAAAGGTGATGTGTGAGAATGTTTTGTAATTGGTAAAAATGTTTTACAAGTGGAATGTATCATTGCTTTATTTAAAAAAATGTATAGATTTAACAAAAATACTTCCTGCTTTGAAACATTTTGTTCACAATTTAAATGGCTATGAGGTAGGATTTGGTCTTAGGAATGAGTAAATAATTACACAAACCACCGGCTGCATTCTCCCTGGCCTGACTCATATCTAGGACCAAAGTTCTGCTTTAAGATCAAAAGGCTCACAGTCCAGAAACCAAGCCTAAATCTGCCTTACCCCAGTGCTCCTAGGGAGGAGCAGCTCCAAAAAACCAGTAAGAATTTCCTCCTCTTTGTTGCTAAGCCAGCTTGTTTTCTACTTTTATTTCCTTCTATACCTGGGAAGCAATGAATGCTCACTGCACTGGGCAGAGTTAGGAGAAAGTGGGAAACATGACCTGATGTCTCAATGATGGACACATAAGAAGGTGCTTTTTGCTTCCCACACGTTTTTCAAAGTGATCAGTGAAAACATCAAGAACAGGAAACCTCTCCTTGAGGAGGAAATGCAAGTGTGTATATTCCCTTTTTTATCTGAAACCTTTAATGATAAAAATTCTACTAAAAGTATGTTTACATGGGATATTGGATTATAATACGCTACCATCCTTTCTCCACTTCCCACCACAATGGCCTCTGCTTTCTCAGAAAAATTGAAATCTTAGTAATTTTTACCAATTACTCATTAATTTCCATTTGCTAAGCAGTCCTTTCTCATCTCCAGATTGTAAACTCCAACATTCACCCGACTATTAGAATTCTGTCCCACTGTTTAACTAGCAAGAATATAAACAACACAGAAACCTCCACCCTGAAAGACAGCAATCCCAAGTATTTCTGGAACCTCAACGGTGCCTCACACAGTTTATAAATGTGTCTACTTCAAAGGTGCTACTGCCCTTCTAAGCCCCTTGCCACACTCTTGTATGTCTCTGTCTTCATGTCTGCTCTGTGCCACTGACCCTGGTCACATGCAAGCTGCATAGCTCCAGAGCTGGTCACCACACCCACTGACCCTGCTTATACTCAGTGCACTGAGATGTGCCTGGTCAGGAAGAGTCTCTGCCCCGGTCGGGGTGCCAATCACACAGATCTTCCAGTTCTGCCCCTAACCTTCACTCAGGAGCTCAGAAATTAGTCTTACCCAAATGTTTAACTCAAATCTAGGCATGAGGAATAATTTAAAAAATCCAAAATGAAGGTTTGTAAACCAACTGGATTAGGGCCTTCAAACATTGCTATGTCATGGAAAACCACAAAAAATCATGGGACAGTTCTCCAGACTAGAGCTGTCATGGGACATGATAACTCTAAAGTCAGTAAATGGAAGTAGATATACTTCACCTCCTCACACAACCAAATAAAGGACAACAATAAATTTAAAAACAGAAAACAACCAGAACTGTCAGAAAATCGAACTCTATAGAAGTCCAACAACCAAGTAGTTAAAGAAGAAACTTTTATCCAGACTGGTAGGAGGGGTGGAGATGGGCAGCCAGGTTATAGAGGACACACAGCAAGGTACCAGCTAGAGGACCAGGTGGGTGAGGCAGCAACTGGTGGTCCCACATTTGCATGCAGATAAACTAGGAGGAACAATTGGGGAGCAAGACAAATCACACAACCCAGGGTTCCAGCATGGGAAAAGAGAGCCTCAAAACCTCTGGCTGTAAAAAGCTATGGGGGTTTCAGCAGCTGGAGAAACTCCCAGCCTCACACGAGGGCTCCTTGGAGAGACCCTCAGGGTCCTAGAATGTACAAAAACCCACTCACCCAGGAATAAGCACCAGAGGGGCCCAATTTGCTTGTGGATAGCAGAAAAAATGACTGAAAGACAGTCAAGAGCCAAGCAAGTGGCATTGTTTCCTCTCAGACCCCTCCCCCACATACAATGCCACAACACAGCAAAGAGGGTTGCTCCTCCCTGGTGAATACCTAAAGTTCTGCCCCTTATAACATAACACCTGCACTGAGACAAAGAAATATGGCCCAAATGAAAGAACAGATCAAAGCTCCAAAAATAGAACTAAGCAATGAAAAGATAGCCAACCTGTCAGATGCACAATTCAAAACACTGGTAATCAGCATGCTCACAGATGTGGTTGAGTATGGTTTCAGAATAGAGGAAAAAGTGAAGGCTATGTAAAGTGAAATAAAGGAAAATGTACAGGGAACCAACAATGATGGGAAGGAAGTCAGGACTCAAATCAACAATTTGGAGAAGAAGGAAGAAATAAACATTCAACCAAAACAGAATGAAAAAACAAGAATTCAAAAAAAATGAGCAGAGGTTTAGGAACTTCTGGGACAACTTTAAACATTCCAGCATCAAAATCATAGGGGTGCCAGAAGGAGAAGAGAAAGAACAAAAAACTGAAAACTTATTTGAAAGAATAATGAAGGAGAACTTCCCCAATTTGGCAAAGGAAATCGACTTCCTTTTTAGGAAGCCCAGGAAGCTCAGAGAGTCCCAAAAAAGTTGGACCCAGGGAGGCACACCCCCAAGACACATCATAATTACATCACCCAACATTAAAGATAAGGAGAGAATCTTAAAAAGCAGCAAGAGGAAAGGAGACAGTTACCTACAAAGGAGTTCCCATAAAACTATCATCTGATTTCTCAAAAGAAACCTTGCAGGCAAGAAGGGGCTCTAAAGAAGTATTTGAAGTCATGAAAGGCAAGGACCTCCATCCAAGATTACTCTATCCAGCAAAGCTATCATTTAGATTGGAAGGGCAGATAAAGTGCTTCCCAGATAAAGCAAAGTTCAAGGAGTTTATCATCACCAAGCCTTTATTATATGAAATGTTAAAGGTACTTATCTAAGAAAAAAAAAGATGATAAAAAATATGAACAGTAAAATAACAGTAAACTCACAACTATCAACAACTGAACCTAAAAAAAAAAAAAACTAAGTAAACAACTAGAACAGGAACAGAATCCAGAAATGGAGATCACATGGAGGGTTATCAGTGGGGAGGGAGAAGGGAGGAAATTGAGGGAAAGGTATAGGGAATAAGAAGCATAAATGGTATGTACAAAATAGGGGGAGGTTAAGAACAGTGTAGGGAATGGAGAAGCCAAAGAACTTATATGTACAACCCATGGACATGAACTAAATGAACTATGGGTGTGGGGCATGCTGGTGGAAGGGGTGGTACAGTGTGGAGGGAAATATAGGGGAGCAAAACTGGGACAACTGTAATAGCATAATCAATAAAATATACTTAAAAAATTAAAATAAAATAAAATAAAAACAATAAATGGTCTTGTATTAGGTTCTGGAATTTTTTTTAAAGACCATAATAGACCTTCATGAGAATATCAAGGAAATTTGAATCTGAGCTGCATATTAGATAATATTATTGTATAAACATTATTTTTGAGTGTGAAAGCTGTACTATAGTCACATAGAATAATGTCTCTTCTCCTAGTATAAATGATAAACTATCTGGGATAAAAACTTAGGCCTACAACTATCTCTCAAGTGATTCAACAGAAGCAAAACATGTACATGCTATACTCACATGTATACATATATTTTTAGAGATGGAAGGCAAATGTTACAAAATATTAATATTGGTGAGTCTAAGTGAAAGGCGTATGGTAACCATTCTCGAAATTTTCTGAGGATTTCAAATTTTTCAAAAAAAGAAGTTGAGGTTCATAACACCAAGCAGAAGAGACATTGTTGCCATTCCCTACTGCCCTATTTCTCTCATTTTTCTAAAAGATGTCCATGCACAAAACTTCTCTATTACCCTTAAGGATTAAAAACAAGCAAGAAAAACCTCACACAAAACAATTCATGAAATAGGCATGGTAGGAGGTCAGTGTGCTAGCTGGTCAATAGCCCATTTATCCTGAAGATAAGCATACTCAGAATTCCCAGTTAAACTTAACTGAGACCCCACTATGCTTATAAATCATGGGATTCATTAACTGTATCCATTTATGTGTCTCCATTTGTTGACACAGGGTAGGAAAAGATGTCTTCTGTACAGGTTACTAAGATGAAGAAGTCCAAAGAAAATCTGGAGCCCAAAGCATGTGCCCTCTAAAGACTTCAGCCATTCTGAGCTTGCTGCCGAACACTCAGGTTTTTTTTTTCACCACAGTAACCTTATTCTTT
Organism: Phyllostomus hastatus; assembly: GCF_019186645.2. Lineage (NCBI taxonomy): Eukaryota > Metazoa > Chordata > Mammalia > Chiroptera > Phyllostomidae > Phyllostomus > Phyllostomus hastatus. The sequence goes on along the minus strand of NW_025333835.1, from coordinate 2,615,464 downwards.
GTCACTTTAGGATGACACTATATTGAATGAAAACATTAAACATACATATAGTTGAAATTTTCCAAGTCCACTTTCAGGGATTAACTAACTCTCCATAAATTTCCTCGTATTCTATGCTTTAAAAATACTTCTATTTGTACCTCTATTAGAACTAAGGCAACTGGATTTCTAGTAGAACTCCAGTTCTATTAGGTCGTCAAAAATTGTCTGTGGTCAGAACTTGTGAGACACATGACCCCATATTTGACCTGGAAAATGCAGTTGCTATAATTATAGGGATTACATGGTTCCTTGTATTATGGTTATTTGTGTACAAACCTTCCTCCCCAGTAGACTCTGTGTTGCTTCAAGAGAAAAAATAATGTGTTATTCTCCTTTCTACATCTTGTTTTTCTCTTCATGGGTGATTCAGCACTGTCACAGCTGCATTTCCTATCCATATGTTGATTTTGCTCACAAGTCACTCCTGCTTTCCCCAGAGTTTCAGATTATATGCCCAACTCCCTGCTGAGCAAACCCTTTCAGGCACTCTAAACACTTCATATGCAAGCAACCTTCCCTCACTCCCTCAGAATTCTGTTCTCCCTCTTGTATTCCCAATCTCAGTTCATTAATCTTCCATGTACTCATTTAGCCAAGCCTCATCTTAATTGATCCTGCTTTCTCTTTCATCTCCTCTCCTTTAGGCAACCATCACTAAATCCCATTGCTTCTTTGTCTCCAAAATGGCCCATAAACTTCTCTCCTCTCGCCCAATCCACTATATAACCCCTTTCCTAGCTTAAGAGTTCAGCATCTCTTGCCTGCCTGACTGAATGTTTTCATATGAGGAAAGCAGGGTCCTGAGAGGGTGGGAATTATGTGCTTTGATGGTGAACAAGGGCAAGTATTTGGGAGCCAAGTGGATGAATGGAGCCTCCTGTGAGTTGATGTAGCTGCCAGTCAGAAATCTTCCTGGGAGTTCCAGAAAATTGTAGAATCTAGACAAATCACATATGCAAGTATTATATTTGTGTTTGGGCCTGTCAGTCTGAATTCCCACATCAGCTAAGACCACAGTGTGTGTTGCCTTTAATTCTGGCAGCCTCTATAGAATGTTTCCTTACCTACAGCACATGCCCACAGAATGTTTGGTGACTTGCAGACCACATTCTTTGACATTAAAATAGTCTTTAAACATGGGAGTATCTTTAAATGAGTTTTAACTAAGTCTTAGGCAAACAGTCCCAGTCAGATTGTATTAATTTAGTTATTAATTTACATTTCACTATCCCCAGGGATATCTCAGACTCTTACTAAACGTGTTTCTAAAAGTCAGGAGCACATCCATGTGAAAAAAAGTGCTGAGTGAACACCAGGTTATCAAAAGTGTCCCAGTGGTGCTTCCCAATGGGGCTCTTGTTTTTTATTTTAACTTATTGTACATTATAAAGCCAACTTCCTTACACTCACAATTATCACTTCCTCATTCTTAAGTCAGTTGAGGTCAAGCTAGTTAACACAACAGAACTGTAGTCTTCTCATGTAGAACATACACCCTAAATGAACCAAGGAAGTTGAAATAAGAGAGTCCAGACTTGCCCAGAGAAGCTCACACGCTAAACAGTAAAAAGCAGACGAACATGTAAGAGATATACAGGTGCAAAGATACATTTTTCACACACATAAAATGATAGCCAGTATCTCTTGAATGTGTGTTAGGTGCCAGGAGCTTTTTACACATTATCTCATTCAACTATACACAACCCTACAAAATAAACAGTATTAATCCCATTTCACTAATAAGAAAATTGAACTCTCAAAGAAGCCAAGTATTCTAGCCAAGATTTCTCAGCTTGAAAGTAAAGGAGCCAAGATACAATCTAAGTCTTTCTGGTTTCAATTCAGTGCTCATCAGCTGAACCTACCATTTTCCACACACATAAAAAAAAATAAAACCCCACAAGAAACCCACACAGAATGTCTTATCCACCAGGGTACAGTCAAAAAACAGAAACTTCACTAGTGTTTTTACAGAGAAAACTTAATATGGAGAATTGGTTCAAAAGGCATTGGGAGACTGAGAAGGCAAACAGGGAACCTGAGGTGACAAAAACTAGTAACTATACGAAATAAGTAACAGATACCTCTAGGGCAGGGGTGCTGGGGCAAAGGTTGTAGACACAGGGAGAGGGCTAGAGTCATCAAACCTTAGAAGCCTGGAGAAGGGGCCCTTGGAGCTAGTACTCAGTTGTCTGAGGTGGAGCGCTGCCCTACCAGTACTGGTACATCAGAGCACATGTGATGGGGCTGCTTCCAGGAATACTGAAAAAAACTGGAACTGATACTGTTTTAGGGGTGAAAGGTCACCGTTGACAGAAAGGACAAGTCTCTTCTCCCCTCTTCATAGTCACCCAACTTCCTTGGAGTGTCACTAATTAGCAAAGGAGACATGTAGGTAACAGAGTCCCAGTCCCAGCCCAAGGGAGCAGAGTACAGCTGCATGGGTTTGGGACTGGGTGAGAATGGCCCCCTAACCAGCACAAATGGGTTATGTATAAGCACCAGTGCAAGTGGTTTGGGGTGAGGGAGATAACCACCACTGTAATAGTATCAGCTGCCATTACTGAGCACCTACTATGTGATATTCACTGTGTCCCATTGTTTTTATACATTGACTCCTTTGCCCCCCATAACTATAAGGCAGAAGCTAATATTGAGAGATGCTAGGATCAGAAAGAGAAAGGACTACAATTCAAAACTAGGCCTATCTGGTATATCTACCCATATCTGTTTGTTAAGTGTATTATAACAGATTACCACAAACTAACTACAACAAGATAACTTTATTTTCTTATAGTTCTGGAAACCAGAAGTCCAAAACCAAGGAGGGAGCAGGACGTGCTCCCTCTGAAATCTCCAGGAAAGAAGTCTTCCTGCCTCTTCCAATTTCTACCAGCTCCAGGCTTTCCTTGGCTTTTGGCCATGTCACTCCAACCTCTTCCTCTGTCTTCACAAGGACTTTTTTTGCTCATGGGTCTGTGTCCCATCTCTTATAAAGACACTTGTCACTAGATTTAGGGCCCACCCAGGTAATCCACAGTGATCTTTAAAGATCTTTGACTTAATTACATCTACAAAGATGCTTTTTTCCAGATAAGTTTACATTCACAAGTTCTGGAGATTAGAATGTAAACATAGCTTTTGGGGGGTTACAATTCAACCACTATACAACCATGCCATATAAAATTACCCCTTTACTTTTGAAAATCATTTTCAGAAAGACCATTTCAAATAAAATCTGCACTATTGCAGCATTTTCAGATTTTAAAACAATGTTTTGTGCTGTCTGTAGTATTTATAATATATGGTGCTTCTGCCCCTTTACATTTTTCTCTCTTCCTAAAGACAAATGCTTATTGATGCCTCCTGAAGTCCTGTCATTTGGAATAGCTATCCTGTACATCTTCATCTCATCAACTCATGAACTCATTTTAAATCTCATCTAGAAATATCCTCCCTCTTCTCTTGTTCCTCCTTGACTACTTTCTTTGATTTGACTTTCATTAGCATTCACATTGTGCAATCTCTGAATTCAGTGGACACACCTGGTCAAAGGAGTATTATTTCAGGTGAGAGTGTTTCATCAACCACAGGGCAGAAGTCTCCAAATCTTCCATCACTTTTCTCACCTCCCCTTCCCCCAGCATCTACTCCATTTCCCAGCCTGGGAAAGGGTATCTTCCAGTGACAGTTTCTCTTTCTGTCTGGAAGGACTGAGTGATCTGTTTTGCAATTTACCTACTTGAGAAGATAGTTTGGAAATTCATGTGTGTTGGAGATGTGCTTCTTATGTGTATGTGAAGGGGAAAAGTATTCCTCAAAATAAGCAGACATTAGGAAAGAAAGGCATATTGTGTCTTTGCTAAATAAAATATGTGAGCTGATAGCCCCTTAATGCATTGAGGTTAATGAAATGTATTTCATTTGCCTGATTTAAAAGAATAAAAATAAATAAGATGCCTACTCTCCTATGTAAATACATCAGACCCATCTTTATTAGAGTCTGACATATTGCTAGTGAATATTCCCAGCAAACCAAGTACTATATCCTTTGAATTTAGTTATGAAGTTCATAAATTTTGCTTCCTAGAAGGAAAAGAGATGAATATTAGAAAGCAAAATTTGGAAACTTATCCAAGGTTTTCTGTTGAAGTGTCTCAATATCAAAACCTTCACTATCTGTTTAGAATTTAATTTTAAAAAGTATTTCCTGCTTCTACAAACATGGATATTTACCTTACTGCATTGTTTCTTCCTCTTTCCCTACAAAATTCTTCCAAGCATTTCTTCTTCAGGTGAGGTATGTCTTTTACATTCATCAAGACAATTCCTTGGCATTTCATTTATTTTCTTCGAGTTCTTCCTTATCTGTGAGTTCATATTTTACTTTCTTTTTAAGGCAGTAGATGGAAAAGCAAAACGGATTATTTCAGACATATCACCTTTCTCCTTCCTTAAGGCCAGGAAAGGACTAAATTCTGCCTCTTCTCTTGTTCTTCTTTTTGCTATGTTGATAGAAAAGTCATTATGCCTTCAATTCCTCTTCTCAAGGCATTTGGGAGAATGAGTAATACTTACCAAGTATGTCTGCCTAGTGGTGTTACTCCATAACTGTGCCTATTTGGGATTTTCAGTGGGGAGGATGAAGGTATACAAGGGAGACACAAAGAGGTGAGCCCTTTTGGGGAATCCTAGCCCAACATGTTACCATGACTCCAAATATTTCCCTGCTTTAGCACTCAAAGATAGAACACCTCCCAAGCTCCATTAATATGTTTACCTTAGATGTTATTTCATAAAGTCATGAAACTCTACAGTTTGTTGAAGTAGGGGCAGGCTACCTTTCTAGTTCCATTTTCCAGAGATCATGGATCACTGGGGCATCTGGTACCATTACAAGGAACTCAGGTCCCATAGGAAGTAGCAATCAGCCAGATTAGCTCTTCTGCTCTCATCTTACCCCTGGAAGAAGGTAGGTCTTGTTCAGAACCAAAACTCCCAATGCTCAAGTTCTCAATCAGCCTTATTTATCCCAATGACAGCAGCTCTTCAAGATTCCACAGTCCTCACATGTTTCCTCCAAGAGGCAATTTCCCAAGGAGAAGGTGGAAATCCTTGTTCTTTTGTCAATTGCCCCATTTTACTGCTCACAATCTTTCATTGATAGTGTCTTAACCTATAGCTCTAGCCAACCAACCTGGCACTGCTGTGGCTAAGAAGAAGTATATAAATGGGTAGTTTGTGAATTCTGTGGGTTTTTGGTATAAGGAAGGTGAATATGGGACACAGAGAAAGGGAAAAAATCCTGTTCCTCACCTGGACCAAACTTTTAACCTTTATGATTTTGCCACCTGAAATAGCCATCTTCTCCAACTGGGAAAATCTTACCACCCTTTAAGAATGCCCAACAAATGTCTGTTGACAGAATTAATGATGGTAATATATGTAAGACCCAAGTTTTTAAGACATACTAGAAGTTTGTGGGAAGAGGCAGGAGAATGTGTTGTATAATTGTTGACAGGAGAAACAGGACAGGGTGCTAGAGCCATAGGTTTTATTTAGACTTTTGTTATGTTTGAGGGATTTCAAAGTTTCATAAAGGCATCTCTTATTACACACAGAGAGAGAAAAAGGCCATGTGAGAATGGAGACAGAGATTGAAGTGATGCTAATACCAACACAAGAAACACCAGTAGTCACCAGAAGCTAGGAGGGAGGCATGGAGTGAATTCTCCCTCAAGCCTGTAGGATGAACCAACCCTGCCAACATTTTAATTTCAGACTTCTAGCCTTCAGAACTGTGAGAGAATAAACTTCTGTTGATTTAGCCACCACATTTGTGGTTATTTGTCACGATGGCCCTAGCAAACAGTGTAAATTTTTGCTTACTGGGTGAGGAAGAGTCTACTGTAATGAGTACCAGAGATGTGGATTTATTGTTACCTCTAATGGATTTTTTTTTAAATTTTGACCAAAAGTTATGGAATACCAATGATGTGCAAGTCCCTGTTCTCTTGCTGCTTTTATTCCAGTGGAAGCTGTAAACCAATGCTAGTGGATGCCTAGCTACAGAGGAGATGAGTGCTCTGAAGGAAAGGAGCAGGTTCTATGAGAATGTACCACTGAAGGAGGCCCACCTCCAGTAAGGTGTCAGAGTTCTCTGAGGAAGTGACTGCAAATGAGAAGGACTCATAAAGAATTATCCTGTAGCCTTTTTCTTTCTGCTAAATATTACTTATGGCAGTGAGTTCTTTGCTGCTTAAAGTAAATGCACCTTTCCATGCTTTATGTAATGTTTTGTGAGCTTCCTGATACGTGGATGGTTTATTAAACAGAATTTGGCATGACTAATTTGAGCGATAGACAATAGAAAGAGGGCTCTCATTTTCTTTAAGCCAGTAGATTTGGTCTGGATCTTCATTCTCCTTCAATGCTTAAGATCCGGGTGTTTTCCTTGGATCTTAAGAGATGTGATGGTGGGGTAGAGAGATGGGATTCCACATTCAAGTAAATTTTAGAGAAAGTATGTTAAACAAAAAGAGATGGGTTATTTTCTGTAAGGCTTCTTGTAATCTTTAATATGCAGACATGTATTGTGAACCTCCACATGGGTAATATAATATGCCACATCTCCAAAATCTTTGGGCCCAGGTTCCTTTTATCACAGAGCTACTCATGAAACTAGTATCTCACGTATCCCATTTGGAGGGACACTACCTCAGAGCAACTATCAAGTTGAACAAATTATTGATTTCCTTTTTTTCTCTTCTCTTTCTTCCAAAATGCCTTCCAATCCCCAAAACAGAGCTGGGTGCCCCATCCCTAGAACACTCTGTCTAGGTCAGCAAAAGCTACATCAGAATTTGAGGCCTGGCTCTTCCCCACACACAGGCCAGCATTCTGGCTTGAACCTTATTAACATTATCAATCACTATAGTACCAATGTATTTACAATTGCCTTTAATGCTCAAGGGAATCTGGTGGAAAATGTTATCATTTTAATGTTACCAATGAAGAATCAAGATCCAGAGGAATTAATTTATCCAAAGTCACAGAGCCAGTGGTCCTGAACTAGGACCAAAATTCAGTTCTGACTCCCATTCCTGTTTACTTGTGAGGTTGGTGGTCCAGCAACACTGTCCAATAGAACTTTCTGTGATGATAGAAATGTTCTATATCCGCACTATTTAATATGGTGGCCACCAGCCAGATGAGGTTATGAATACAAGTAGCCAGTACAGCCATAGACCTAAACCTTTTTATTTCACTTAATTTTAATTAATTTAAATTTAAATAGCCACATGTGACCAGTGGCTACCATATTGGACAACACAGGTAGGGCCTTAGTGCTAAACCTGGGCTGCACAGAGAAGACTCCTTGTCTCTCCATAGGTACCATCCCCCAAAGGCACCCCTTCTTCATTCCGAGTCCTAGGCCCAAGTGAACTCATTCGTGAATAATCATTGAGTGTCCCCAGAACCGTTGAAGAGGGAGCTGACCTTAGACATGGCCTGAGCCCACAGTCTGCCCAAATGGTTTGAGGATAGCTGGAACTCAGCCCACCCAATGATCATTTACACTTCTTGTGGGACCTCAGTTTTTCCCACGGGTCCCATACCTCTGGGTCATGGCTTTGAAGGCAAAGATTAATGGCACTACTAAGCCATCATCACCCTTGGAAATTGATTAGCTGGCCAGTCACCTGCCTTGGCCCTAAGGGAGAAGATCTTAGTAATGAGATACCAGGCTTTGAGAGAGAAAGAAAGAGCAAAGTGGCATTGCAGATGGCAGAAGCATAGATGATAGGTCCCCAATGGAATTCAGTCCAAAATCTTAATTTATTTACCCAATACAAACTGTAAAAATAATGGTTAAATAAACTGGATGTCCAATATTTAAGCACAGTGAGACTTCAAATAAAAACTGGTTTTCCCACTTCTGGAATCTGGAGCCATCTTATAATACTCTATATCATTAACATCCTTAGCATTAGTCACTCAGCAATAGCAGCTGCCCTGTTGAGAGACACAAAAACCTGCCCATTCTCCACAGCTCCTACCAATGGTTTCTCACAATATCCTTCTTTAGTCACTTGGCTGACCTGGCTGGCATCTGCAGGCATTTCTGGCTGTGATACCAAAGCAGGGTACAGGCCTGGGCAAAGTGCTTCTGGAAGGGGCTGGGATGAAGCACAGTACTAGCTTGGTATTTGGAGGCCCAGGGAGTGCATTGGGGGAGGAGAGAAAGAAAGGGTACTCAGAGTGAGGAGCTGAGGGAGAGAGTAGGAACACACTAAAATGAATGCCACCACCTCCACACTTTGCCTCCTGTCTCACCTGCACTGATATGAGCCAGATGTTTCTTGGAACATCTTGATCTCCAGCCCCCAAAGTCTTTTTCTTCTCCTTTCATCCAGTACCTAGAACAATGCCAACCCCAAAAGAAAGAACTAAAAAAATGTGCATCATTCACAATAAAATGCACCCAATTCAGAATGCTTCCATCAGATTCTCCCAGTCAGTGCTTCCACTTGTCTTTCTTCACACTGAGTGCTTCTGTATACTCTCTCCTTCCTAAGCTGACACTGGATCTCTGTAGTCACTCCCCATGAAGATGGGTTTCTTATTTTCAGACCTCCACCCACATGGCTGACCCAGCCAAATCCCAGCACAACAACAGGGTATAACTCCCTCTAGACTTGCAGCATGGTACTGAAAGCTGGGTCAAAAACTGGTACCAAAGGTGTAACCCTGTATATGGCTTTAACGCTTCTTCTCTCCTTCCTCTTGTAATTCCATCTGTTCACTTGAGATTTTCCCCAAATCTGGAAAGTTACTTGACCATAAGCTCTCTGGAAAGGGAACTGTACATTTTTATATTTGTATACAAAGCATTGACACCATCTATGGCACAGAGTAGGGGTCCTCCAGGTAAAGTTCTGAGTGAGTGCAAGTTTGAATAGAAGGAGAAACAATTTGCTTAACAGAAGCAGGAGAAAAAAAAGGCCTAAGAAAGGATAAAGGACACAGGTTCAAATTTCTGCTATATCTTTCACTACTGGTGTTACTTAATTCACATAATCCATCTAAGCATATATTTCCTGGATCAATAAAAAATAATACGTAATTATTATATAATTATATATTGTTGATTGGTGCAGTCCTTCAGCATTCAAAACATTACTTGGCAGCAAAAAGAATAAAAATGTTTAAGAACATTGGCTCAGTGATCACAATCTTAGGAGCTCATTTTAGGGAAGTAGTTCAGCAGAAACAACACAGTTATGTACATGAAGAAGTTTATTCAGAATTGCAGTAAATAATGAAACATTTAATGTTATCTAATGCTCCACAAAAGGAAAATAATTAACCACCTATAGTATTTAAATATGATGGATGATTTTCAACAATAAAAATTAATATATATGAAGAATATATATGAAGACTATCTAAACATAAATAATTTATTATCCTCAATGCTACTAAAATATTTTTTAAAACAATCTGTTTATATTGTTGTCCTGCTTTAAATTATTCAATGGTTAACAATTCAAGAGTGAGATTGCTGAACTAATGTTTATGTATGTGAAACTGCCAAACTGTCTTCCAAAGTGGATGTACCATGTTACTTTCCCATCAGCAGTGTATGAGAGTTCAGTTCCTCCATATCCTCACCAGCTTGCTATTGTCAGTCTTTAATTTCAGGCATACTCATGGGTGTTTACTGGTAACTCAATATGGTTTTAATTCACATTTCCTGATGATCAATAATGCTGAACATATTTTCATGTGTTTATTAGACATTTGTGTAGGTACTTACCCAAGAAAAATTAAAACTCATGTCTATGAAAAGATTTATATATGAATGACTATAGCAACTTCACAATAGTCTAACTGGGAAGAAATACCAATATCCACTAACAGATGAATGGACAAAGAAAGTGTGGTATGCTCACACAATGGAATACTGCTCATCAATAAAAAGGAATGTACTTCTGGTAAACCTAACAGCATAGATGGATCTCAAAAACATTATACTGAGTAAAAGAAACCAGATACAAAAGAGAACATGCTATATGACTTTATTAATATGAAATTCTAGCATAAGCAGAATTAATCCATTGTGACTGAAAACAGATCAGTGGTTACTAGGAGCTGGGAATGGAGGAGGGTGTTCACTGCAAAGGGGCTCAAGAAACTTTTGGGAGAGATGGAATGTTCTATATCTTAATTGGGATGCTGGTTACACAGGTATATATGGCTGCCAAAATCTCATCAAACTGCACACCTAAAATGGTGTTTATTGTATTTTAAATATATCCCAATAAAGTTGATTTAAAAACTATTTAAAATGAAGTAAAAATATTAGTATTATACACAAAGTCTCTTCCTATTTCTCCACCTCCATTTGCTCCTAGAATCCCACTATTTTGCTCCAGTCACACTGAAATACCTGCTGCTTCCCAGTCACCATATTTTTTCAAGTCTCTCTATCTTACAAATGTTGTTCCCACTTCCTGAAATTCAAACCTCACCCCCTGCCACCTTGTAACTTGAATCACTCCTGTGTATCCTTGAAAATCAACTCAACCCTGCCTGAAATTTTTTCCAAGGCTGGGTACAGTACCCCTCTGATGTGTCCTCATAGCATCTTATACATACTCCTAGTCTGAAGTTTTCACACGGTGTCATCATAGTTAATGTTCTTACCTCTGTCCTTTATGGGCTCTTAGCATGTTAAAGCCAGGATCTGTCTTCTTACATTCTAAATTCCTAGCACAAAGCTTGGTACATGTTGCTTAGTAAATTGTGAACAAACAAATGAATGAATGTCATGTGAGTATCAAGTAAGGTAAAGGATGTAACTCTTTGCACTCTATTATTTGGGTGTTTGATATGGCCCTATAATATAGATGTATGACCAAAACTAGGTCTTCTGAGGACTTCCACCTCCATCCCAGGGCATAGCCAGTGAAGAGAACTTCGCCAGTTTCTACCTTGCTATCCAGCTGACAAACTTTCCAAGATGACATGAGCTTCCAAGCTCCTTGAGTAAAAAGCAGCTTGACTCCAGTGACTCACTGAGTTGACAGGTGGTGGCTGCACTCCCTCTATGGGGTAGCATACTTCAAACCACAGCTATTCATTCCTCCATTTTTCACTATAACACATAATATTTGTTCATTGATTTATATAACCTAATTATATTTGCACTTCTAAGAACATCCATTTTGATTTCATGTGAATTAATTCTTGAATATTCAGACAAGTAGATGTCAGCAATACTTTTCCAGGCAGATACAAGGCTGCATTGCTCCTATTCACAGAAACTCCCTTGGCCATTTACTTGCTGACATGGAGTTGGAGCAGCTCCTTTCCATGATGGCGATCCATTTTCTTCATCCTTGCTAGAGCTCTAACAAGAATCAGCCAAAACTACCAAACCCACCTCCCTTCACCACCTGGCTACTTCATCAACATCTCCCTAGCACCCAGTGCAATTCTTTGACACCACCTCCAGCACACATGCCCACTTGAAGAAGAAGTACAAGATCCCTAGATGTCATTATCTTGAATAAAGGGAATGAAGACATTTTATACCCTGCTATCATTCCTTGAACTTCTACTACTTTTGTTTCAAAAGTGCTTTTCCTTCTATTTTGGCCAGAATTCTTTAGAGAACTATCCAGCCTCCAGTCCTGCACAATGGTCACTAGTTGTCTCTTTTACTGTCTGATGAAGGTTAATCTGGTAAAGTTAAGATTCATGAAGAACCTCCACCATGTTTATGCTCAAAAGGCAAGTGGGTGAACCTCTGGAGGGAAGAATGGAGGAAGGTTGATGAGAAGGGAAAATAATATTAAATATGGAATTGTATTTTCAAATTCTTTTTTCAAGATTTGGAGGGAAGGATTCTTTTATTCATTCATTTGTTCAAACTGGCCAGATCATCCACAAAATGGACAAGTGTTTCTTTGTCTCTAATGTGGTGCTATGCTCTGGCTCTGTCAGGGACTCCGAAGTTCTTCTAACCCTACCCTGGGACTCACCCTGGAGAGTAATGTTTTACGGACATTCAGCTCCACCAACAGCTTAAATATGGTTCTTTTGGGAAAGGGCCAGGAGGCAGAATAGTCATTAGCAGCAATCTATTCTCTGAAAATCTGAGCCATGTGATTGGCTCAGACAACAACAAACAACCTAAGCCTCACATACCATGAAGAGAGGATGAAGGATTAGAATGTTTGCTTGTATTTTCCTAAAATATCCAGTGAACCATGAACCTCAACTCCACACCTGAGGTAAACCGGGAATAGCTATTGGAACAAAGCACAGGTTAGAAAACAATTCACACAACATTCTGTGACTTGGGCCAGTTCCAAAGAGTTTGCTGGCAGCATTTTATGGGTGATTAACACTCAAGTTAAAATCAACTCAGGTTTTTCAAACATAGCCTCTCTAAGGATGAAGGTTAGACTCTTCACCTGTCTGCCAAGGCTCGCTTCAGTATTCTTTGCCAGGTGGAACCTGGGAGGAAGTTTTATTCTGGACAAACAACAGAGCTCTTAAGAAGCTTATATTATTGCCTGCTCTAGGTTCCTCCACTTAGTCTGTTGGCACATCTCTCACGGAGGAGGACAAGAGAGAGCATGTGCAACATAAGACAGAAAATGTACTCATTTATTCCACAAACTTCTGTGGAACTCCTCCCTTCACATGGGGCCACTGGGGAATATCAGAATAACTAAGCGGCAGGTGAATGAGGGCAGATATGGAAACAAATAATTAAAATAATGCAGCCAAGTGCCAAATAAGGGTTGTACCAAGGGCTGTGAGAACACAAAGAAGGAATTTTGTCAGAGAGAGTCAAGAAAGGTTGTATAGAGGATGACCTCTGAACTATAATTTAGGTGAATTAGAATGTTCAGCTGAGAAAGTCATTCCAGGCAGAGAGAATAGCAGACATAAAAGCATGGAGGCATGAAAGCCCCAGAAATTGTGGTGTATCTGGGACACAGGTTAAGTGTAAGAAATAGGGAGGATATGAGGCAAATATGATGGGTTAGAGTCAGGTGTGAATGCACGTAAGTCAAATTAAAGGGTCTAGACTTAATCATTTGGGTAAAACAGAGGATTTTAAGCATGCCTATGATTTATCATGTTTTAGAAAGGCATATCAAGCAGCAGGTAAAGTGGTAAAGTGGGACATGGAGAAGGAAAGTCAGAGACTTTTACCATAGACCAACTGAGAGAAAATGAAAGCCTGAAATAAGCTAATTATGGTGAAAGTGGAGAGGGTAGCCAGGCATGTGGCCTGTGGAGAGTGGAGTCGATAGCACTTAGAGGCTAATTAGATTTGGAGGGTGAAGCAGGAAGAGAATCAAAGAGAATTCTTAAGATTTCCAACTTGTCCAACTGAGTCAGTGATGATGGTGGTACTCAGCTAGGAAACTGAACACAACAAACTGAGAAATCAGGCCCTATTCATCAAAAATGTTTATGGTACAATAATAGGATATCGAACAGCCTAGCTAGAGAACTTTAATTTAAACACAATTTTTAAATCAACTGCTCGAAAACCAATGTTCCTTTTTTGTGAATGTTCTTAGATACATTTTGTGAGTGTTCAAAGAACACATTAGACATGTGTTCTTTGGGAAAACAAGTGGTTAGAGTGTTGATGCAGTGCTCCCAGGGATAACTGGCAGTAACAACCAAGATCTGGGCCAAATGGACCCTCATCTTCCTCATTCCTGTCCTTGAGTGTCAAGGCTTACTGGGCCCTGGGGAGAGCTGCTGCAACTGGAGTTCAGGCCCAGGGATTCTCATGCTGAATGTCCAGAAGAAAATGAGCTAAAACAGGTACAGTATGTGCACAGGGGCAGATTGGAAAGCCAGAGGTGGAAAAGACGTGCTACAAGAGTAGCATGGGATATCAGAATCATTTAGTCGCTTCCCTCTCCTTCCTTTTTGAGGAGCTTCAGAAAATGAGAATTCTGAGCTATAAGACCAATAAAGTCCCTTCATAAGCAGCCATTCTCACTGAGCATGTCCCAGGTTCAGTGGTTAAAGAGAATTCTCTGTTGTCTAGGAGGCTCTGGTCTGAGGATATGCAATGCAGATGTCCACATTCAGTGAGGAGACAACAAAAGGTTTAAAGCAGGGGTGAGGAGAGCCAGGGCTAAAGGAGCTTGGAAAAAGGAGACATCCATTTTAGTCTTCTGAAAGGAAAGGCTTCCAGAAGGCTGAGAGTGGCTGAGGGAGGAGCAGTCAGGGCATGCCAAGAAAATGCCACAGAAGGAGGAAGGTTTGAGAACAAAGCACCAGGTAGATTTGCAGACCTGAGATGTTCTACCTTCCTAGTGGAAGGTGAAGCTGGGGAGATGCATTGGGGTGAGATCCTTGAGGGCCTTGAGGGCCTTGAGGAAGAAGCCTATTGTAGCTAATGGGGAGCCATGGGGTTTTTAAACAGAGGTTTGACTTTTGAAAATAATTATTTTACCAATAGTGTCTGAGGTATGTAGTCTGAGAAGTAATGAGAGACAACATCAATTAGGAGACCACTAAAATACAAAGTAGTAATCTGACTTTTATTAAGTCAAGCACAAAACTAAAGCATTTTTATATAGCTACATGTGATTGGGGGTTTTATTCCCACTCACAGTGTGGTGAAAGTGAAGCCCAGGGATTTAAGAAACATGTTTCAGTAAGTGGCAAAGCCATGATTCACACCCAAGTCAGCTGGACCTCCAAGTCTGCAGGTCTCCATACTGTTTTAGGGGAGGGCACAGAGAAAAATAGAAAGGACAGTGATTCTCAGCCCTAGCTGAGCATCAGAGTCATGTGGGGAGCTTTTGAAATTCATGATGCTCAGGAGTACCCCAGACCAGCAAAATCAAGATCTCCAAGGGTGGAACCCAGACAACAGTACAGTTGACCCTTGAGCACAACATGGGCTTGGATTATGTGGGTACACTTATATGCAAGTTTTTTTCATCTTATAAACAGATGACATAAGCATGCAGTATTGGTAAATACAGTATTGTAAGTGCATTTTCTCCTAACACATACAACATACAAAATACGTGTTAATTGACTGGTTTTTTTCCCTAACACATACAACATACAAAATACATGTTAATTGACTGTTTATGTTATAGGTAAGGCTTCCAGTCAAAAGTAGGCTGTGAGTAGTTAAATTCTTAAAGAGTCAAAAATTCTATGTGGAGTTTTGACTGCTGGGATGCTCCCACAAACCCCAAATTGTTCAAAGGTCAGTTGTATTTGTTTAAAACTCCCCAGTGATTCCAACATGCAGCCAAGTTTGAGAACCACTGCTACAAGAGCTGTCCAAAGGAAGGATTGATAATAGTTGGCTGACACATGTAAAAACTAACAGAGAACGAGGAAAGACCATGACTTTAAGATTTTTAACTTGGATAAAGTTAGAAAGGGATACTAGCTGGGGAAATTTTATTTACGTAGTTCTTTACCTTTATAGTGTGACATCCAAGTGGAAACACACAACAGATGATTGACAAAGACAGCAAGAGGCTTCAGGGACTTCAGAGCCAAGTCTGTACCATGCTCGACACCTCAGCATCTCAGCGTGGTGGTGCGGTATGCTGGAGCCAGTTTATCCCAGCTGGGAAGAGTCAACGTTTTCTGAAATTTTGCCAGTCAGTTTTTAATGCAGCCATTATTAAAAATTGAATGACAAAAACTTATAATTAAATAATCTTAAAAACGTAATAAATTCTCAAAACTCATCACTACCTAATACCTTTACCACTCTTTATCAGTACTTGTGCTCTAGAGGTTATTAATCTATTTTATCTGAATGATGGGAAAAACATGTAATGGTGCCGACGTGCATCTCTCTCCAGCTCCACACCAGCCATGTGAATAGCTTAAAATTGGCCATGGTGAGGAGTATTTACATTGTGAAAATTGGCAAAAACTATAAATTAGGGCTACCCACCCCAACCTAAATCCAGTTGTTAAAAGAGTTATTAGCACACCGCTACCTAAAACCATTTATGACCTCTTCAGAGAAGCCCATATAAGAGTATGCTCTGGCAGCCTCATTAGTTAAAACAGAGAAAATAAGGTAGGAACAAAGACTCCACTGAGGGAGAGAAGAAATTAATGCTAGAAACAGTTCTGATATCAACTGATATTTCCCCTAAACACAAGGCTTTTGCACTATGCAGGTCCTTTGGGATTGCTGCTATTATTCCAAATAAATCTGTTTCATTTAGCACCATGAAAAAGAAACTTCTTTTTCATGGAAGAGAAGATCTATTTTATGTGCACACATAAAAATACTCTGTGTTTATACAGCACTTTCCTTTTAAGGAGCTCACAGCAATTACACGTTTGCATTATTCCTATGAATGCCCTGGAGAGATAGCTAGTTGATAGAGGAAGTAAGAAGGACTGAAAAAAAAAGTGTTAAATTAGAAATCAGGACATTACCTAGACTCAGTGTTATAAACAATCTTTTTTCCTCCCAGTGCAGCAAACTTTGACTTCAGGAATTTAAATTGTCTTGCTTAAGAAAGTTCTAGAACTGGACTCCTACCACAGGCATTTCTCCACGGGCACGGAAACATCCCATTCTCCTGGTTCCCCTGCTATTTTGGCCTCAGTTCCTAACTTGGACCAGGGCTAGAGTATGCAGTCCAAGCCTGCCTGTCTAAAGACATTAGAGAGTTCACCAAAAGGCCAGCACAGAAAAGAAGATGGGCCCTGAGCAGGAACTGGACGTCCTTCCTGCCCGATCGCTGTCTCTGTAATGACCGTCCTCCCTGGGCTTTGTGCCAATGACACTGCTGTCCCTCTGCATGGCTGCTGTAAACCACTGGGGATCCAAGTGGCTCCTCTGTCTTTCTCAGTACTTGCCAGTGGGGCTCAGCACTCCAAATAGATCCTTTGGAATACAAGTTAGTTTAACTTTAATGCTGGTGTCTTCTCCACTCACCCAGAATTCATCCGTGCTACAGAGCAGAGCATACAAGATTGCTGATCGTAAAAACTGGATGAAAGAATTAACTGTACTGTGTGTGTGTGCTTGTGTTCATTTGTGTCAGAAACAGAGAAAGACAAAGAGACAGAGACAGAGGGAAGAGACAAGTAGTTGAAGAAGCTGTGGGAATTCCTGAACAGAGAAATTATTTTCCTTTGAGTCATTTTGTTTCTAAGAATGTTACTGTTTGTTTACAACTGGTGAGAGGGTAGATTTTTAAAGTAAATCTCTCTGATGGGTAATCCTGGGTTTCACCCCAGCCTGAATGAGGAGTCCCTGTAACTACTTACTCTGGTGGGGGCGGGACCCTGAGGGGTGCCATGGCTAGGGGACTGCCTTGGGGAGCTTTTGTCAAATATGGCTGACATTACTGGATATTCAGATTGTTGGCACCACATTAAGTCTGAAGAAGACTCCCCAGGTCCCCAAAGGGATGTCCTGATGGCCACAAAAATGGCTGCTGATCTCCCACTGGCACGTGCCTGGGGTCTCCTTCTCACCAAGTAGTGAAGTTCTGAGGTGCTTCCTGACATCCAAGGCCCTCACAGCCAACTTGAGTGTCCTTTGAAGCAGTCAGTGGTCCCCAGACAAACAAAACAAACTAGTCAACTAAGTGGAAACAGCTCTAGCTTGGGAAGTAGGACACAGGTTTTCCTCTTCCTTGTTCCATCTCAACTGCAGTCATTCATTCAAGAATCATTTACTGAGCACCCACCAGATGTTGAGGGCTGCCTAGGGTTATAGAAACAGAGCCAAACAGCCCACAGGGACCCAGCATCAGTGGGCTTATACGGCATGCTCTCTAAGGCTCTTTCCCATTTAATATGCTCTAAATAATTTCTTACTGACAAGAGGACTTCCCTATATGTCCTGAGCTAATGAATTCAGCCCTTATAAGTAAAAGGAATCATGTTTTGTTTCTTTCTTTCTTTCTTAGTTTACATTGGAGTTCCCAGACTTAACTATTTCACACTTGCAATGTGGGTGTCTGAAATGTTAATTGGGCCTCACCATGGCCCCAGAGAGAGATAAATGCTATATCTGCCACAATCAAAAACACTTATTAGGCTCCTGTCTGCTGGAGCACCCTATGCACTACGTCAAAGAGGCATAGCCCAGCTGTCCAGAAACTTCTGGAAACTGAAGCTCACCCACATAAAGGACAAACAACTGTGCACACTTAGATAAAATGATGCCGTCAGACCAACAAAGGGATACAAATGCAGGCTGAAAAGAGTCCTTTTGGAAAGGTGGAGGGTATGCGGTGGGGTGGGTGTGGGGAGAGGCTAGGAGAGTATGCACAGGCCACACGATGGGTGGAAGGGTCATGGCTCTATCCTGTTGGTCCACCACTGCCAGGGGCTTTTGAATGGCAGAGAAGGAGCATGGAGAGAACTGTGAAGGGAACCTAGGACAACAGCCTTTGGTAACTGCTCCCCAAAAACTCCAGGACATACAAAGTCACAAACCGAGGGTGAAACCTTCTGGCACTTCACCTATCCTGCCTCTTTAACATCTTATATAAGAGCCTCCTGTTGTGTTAATATCAGGGAAAAAGTGACTAAGGGCAAGTGTGTAACTAAAAAAAAATAAAACTAAGAAAGGAGTCTTAAATACTCATCCGCCGCCCCCCCCCATCTTCATTCATTCCCTCAGTCAGTTCACAGGCTCTGACATAAAAGGCAGGAAGTTACACACACTAAACAAAGCTCCTTAGATGTCAGGAAATTAACCTGGGAAATCTGAGCCAAGAATGATTAAAGGCACTGCCCTCTGACTTCAAAACCCACTATGGCGTTAGATCAAAAGCTGTTTGCTGGGCATCCAGGCTTGGCTCTGCCAAACTGCACATCCCAGAAAACCTGGCCATAGGGCCTGCACGCCTGTGTGCTGGGTGTTTATTCTGCCGTGTGATTTAATCCTCACTCAGATCTGTGGCTTTGGATTCTTTATGCCATAGGAATTTCTATGTTCACCATTGTCAAGTCTGCCCCTAGAAGAGCAGCTGGCCTACCGAGTCCCTGATGAGGGAGGATCACACTCCTCACCTCAGAAGGGCTCCAACAAGTGGCCCCAGAGAGAACAAAGTCCTTAAGAGAAGGAAAGGAGGCAGCCTGGGGATCCTGACCTTCCCAGCTAAGAAAACAAATGCTTGGGGGAGGGTGGGAAGTCAGACCAGAACAAACCATAGAATTGTGTGAATCATTATTTATCTCTTTGAGCCTTGGTTTCATAATTTTCACAATTAAGGGATTGGACTAGGTGTTCTTTATAATACCTTCTAGTTATGGTATCTTGGGATTCTTAAACAGCCTTAACATAACATTTTATACCATAATGAAATTGTCAAGGAGTTTTTTTCACAGCACCACCTCATTACATCTCCAGAGATGGGTGTTAACCCCATTTCACAGCATCATAAACTGAGGCCCCATAAGGAAATTAGCTTGCTTAATGTCTCATAGCTGGAAAATAGCAGAGCCTACTGGCTCCAGGTCCAGTGCTCTAGAACAACATGTGGATGATACCGCTGTCCCCAAAATGACTAAAAGTACATTTGCAACCATAAGCTCAAAATGTTACCATACCTAATTTTCTTTTTCTTGTATTAGAAAGCAAGTGAAGGTAAGATGGTAGCTACTTAGTGTGTCAGGCTTTTGGGAAGCAGAACTCAGAGAAGTACAAACCCCACAATAGTCTACAAAGCTCTTCTGAGGTCTATAGAGGTTACCTTTAGTTGAATTAGCTGAAGAGGAAAACTGTGAGAGAAATGCTATTCATTTGTTCCTCACCCACAATACCTTCAAGAACCTGCCTTGTTGCTGCTCTGAATGGGCTGGTCCTGTGGGCACACAACCCCCACCCAGTGCCAACTGGGGCAGGAAGCATCAGCCAGCTGTGAAGAAGTCGGAATTGCTCTCCCACAGCACTGGTATTGAGACCTAGAAAGGCCAGTTAAAGTGTCTGTGAACCTGAAGCTATACAACCACTGTATTAGGGTTCTCCACAGAAGCAGAAAGAACCAAATGATGTACATAGATAGGGAAAGGGATTTGTGATAAGAAATTGGCTCTTGCAGGAATGGAAACCAGCAAGTCACTAAATGTGAGCCTGCAGAGTCAGCAGGCTGGAGACCCAGGAGAGCTAACAGTTTAGTTCTAGTCCAAGTCCAAAAGCCATAGAACCAGGAGAGTCACTGGAGGAGTTCCAGGCCAAAGGCTGGCAGACTTGAGAGTCAGAAAGAGCCCACATCCCAGTACAAAGGCTGATTGGATGAGTCCCACCCACACGGAAGAAGACAATATGCTTTACTCAGTCTACCAAGTTAAATGTTAATCTCATCCAAAACCAACTTCACAGAAACATCAGAATAATATTTGACCTGATATCTGGGCACCCAAATATCAGGATATTGACATATAAAATTAATGGTCAAAATCACCTAGAGAGGGCCCAGGTCCTCAGTGGCAAACCAGAACCCAGGTGAGACCAGATGAGGGAAAAGCAGCTCGAAGAAAGGAAAGTGGACATTCTCAGAGAGGAATTGACATGAGGGATAGGGAAGGTACCACCTGGAGACCTTCCAAATCCCATGGGATTCCTCCATGACCTTTTCCCATACCTCTCCTTAGCTGAATTGATTTGTGTGGGTTCCTCTTTCTAACAACTGAACCAGCCTGGATTAGAACAAATATATTGTGGATTTTATTAGGTAGCACCTTTCTCTGACTTTAGACCAGCCATTTACCAAATGATAAACCACACTGGGTGTCCAGGACTACCGTACTATATAAAGGGGAACCCCCCAAAACATAGACTTTTTAAATTAAAAATGGTGTATTTATTCTTACATGTTGAAACTTCAGTCACCTTCATAGTACTCTCCATTTCATGCAATACACCCCTCGAGACATTTTTTCCACTGCTCAAAACAGTTTTTAAACTTATCAACTTTGATGCCTTTTAGTGCTTCTGCCATTTTTTGTTTCACCCCTTCCCCATCAGCAAAATGTTTCCCTTTGAGGACTTTTTTCATCTAGGGAAACAAAGAAACATTATTGGGGCAAGATTGGATGAATAGGGAGTGTCAGGCGTGGAGGTTAAGCCATTTTTGCTCAAAAACTGCTGAATATTCAGTGTGGTATGGGCAGGTGTTCTCATAAGTCACCCATCATGAAACAGCAAATGCACTGAAAGAGTCTTCCAAAAAAATTCACTGAAGCTGAACATAGCCTCTCACAGCGACACCAGCTGGTGCACTGATACAGATGGGTTCCTAGAACACTGGTGGGGGAAGCCTGTCCTACAAGGGGCCCACCCTTCAGAAAATAATTCCAGGTTTTGGGGGGATCCCCTCTTGTATACTATTATGTGCCCTTGATTCTTGATTTGACTACTTATAAGCAACCACACGCAAGTGAAATAAAATATTTTCATAAGATTTGGGTATGAATACTGTGCTTTTACTTAAAAAGGGTTAGGTGCAAAAAACGAGGTACTCAGCTAGTGATCTCATACAGCTGCCCAGCAGCCATGTCATACCGCAGTTTTGCTCCTCTAGACTCACTATTCATCGTGAATATTCTGAGGAAAATCATACTTCAAGATGTTTTCCTGAATTTGGAAATTTGTGACAGCCCTGGTGGAATCTCTTACAAACACCATAGGTCTACCATACATGGTTGTTAACCAATATTTTAGAAATCTCTCCTCCTCTACTATTAGCTCTTTGGAGGATGGGCTCCGAGTCTCATGCAACTTTGTTGCTCTTTTACCTAGAACACAGTAACTGGCACCTTGTAAGTGCATAGCACATTTTTTAGTTAATTCTTTCATTTAATTCTCAAAATAAGCTAGATAGATCAGATAGATCATATTGCTCTGAACTGTATTAATCAGCTTAAGCTAAGTTATGCTGCAATAACATACAGCCCAAAACTTCAATGTTTACTGCAAAAAAGTTTTGTTTCTTACTCATGTCACATGCTACAGGTCAGCTACAGCCCTGCTCCATGTTGTCCTCATTTCAGGACCCACTAACAGAGAGAAAGAAATAGCATACCACACCATGGTCCTTAAGGTGTCTATACAATAGAGGCACAATTACCTGTACTCACTTTTTGCCAGGCAAAGCAAATCTCCTAGCCAAGCCTGACATCAGCAGGGTAGGGATGGATAGTCCTTCCACAGGAGGGAGGGGAGCCAAAAATCACATGGCCACACCTGGCACCAAAGAGAGACAAGAAAATTATGGACACTGGTACTATACATCACACCATATTACAAAGAAACTGAAGTGAAGCAATTGCCTGATCAACAACCTTGGTAGTGTCAGTGTTTAAAGGACTTCTTCGGATTCCAGGTAGGGGACTCTTTCCACTGCACCACAGCTGTTTCTGGGTTCCAGGACCTCATCTGTACTTTAGGCCACTCTCCATCAACATCCGCAGCAAGCTGTCACTAATGCACTTGGCTTTGAATATTTTATTCATAAGGATCCTACATCTAGAGGAATCCAAGGGAGCCAAGGCGACAAAATTAACAAGCCTCAATAAAAAAATATAGTTAGAGCAAACACTTACTTTTTAAAAAATATTGTATTTATTTATTTTTAGAGAGAAGAGGAGGGAGGGAGAATGACAGGGAGAGAAACATTGATCAGTTGCCTCTCGAATGCCCCCAACTGGGGACCCAGCTCGCAACACAGGCATGTACCCTTACCAGGAATCAAACCAGCGACCTTTCAGTCACAGGCCAACACTCAGTCCATTGAGTCACACCAGCCAGGGTGCCAACACTTAATTCTCAATAAATGGAAACATTTTTAATTTTTTGTTTGTTTGTTTAACCAGACTGAAGATAGAAAGGAGGTGATGGCACCTGATGTCTAGGAGAGCCTGGCACCATCATTTAGACAGGGCTGTAACTGTAACCTGGTCAGCATTTCCGGAGTTAATTATTTCCATCACCACAAAGAGCACCTGTCCCAAATGGACACCCTGGTCACTGTGGTTAATGATCTCTCTGGCCAGAGAACAGTTTTGCTCAAGGAAAAATTCTAACTGCATGTAGGTCCCAAGTCTAAAAAACAGGTCATAATTCACCATTTGTTTTTTTACTAGATCATTTATTTTCCTTTAAGTTGCAAAGGTGCCATGTTTGGTCTTTGGATGGTGCAGGTTATGAAAAGTTCAGCACTAGGAACAGAGGCTGTACAAAATACCTGTTCCCCACCTCTGCCAATAACATTTTTAAGGAGATTGTTCTTGATTAAAATGCGCACGGTAAGTCATGAATCCAACCGGCCCAGGATGGATCCAGTTGCACAGTGTTATGAAACACATACCATCCGAGATGTTCTTCCAGAAGAACATGTACAGAATATGCTGCCTTTCTGCCAGAATAAAGGCTCCTTCCCAACCCCCCACTGGTCTCCACCCTCAGCCCAAACATCCAACAAGCTGAAGCTCACAGCTGCTGGGACTAAGTCCTGTGCTGCAATTCCAAGGCCACCTTCTGGATTCTCTGGGGAGAAGCCCCTGTTGTAAGGCCTGGCCACTGCTCCACAGCAAACAAAATAGTAAGATGCCATGCAAACTGTCCCCTTGAGCCTTCTCACTTTTGTCCTTTAAAGTCCGCTGGTGTGGCCTCTGTGTTCCCATACTGAAGGAGGACACAGGAGAGGTGGTGCAGGGTTTCCTAAAACAGCACTGGTGCACTAACAAAGAATTCTCAGGGAAGCCTTCCTGCTCCCCATAAGCTACTTACTGCCTGTTCCATCTCCCTTTCTAACTTCCTCTGCTCCACCCAGAACTACCCTCTCACTATTTCCATGCCTCACATCTCACTTTTGTTCTTCTTGCTAAGAAAACCTACTACTCCTCACTTACCCATTTCTTTCAAGATCTAGTTTTACTTTCTCCAAGGTTTCCCTTGGGAAGTATACTCTCCCCAAACCCCTTATATCTGTATTTTTAGCACTTGACATGTGCCAAAATAGGTGCCTATTTTTATTTTTTAGACAATTAGATTAGAACTTACCCAAATAGATGTCACTTTCCAAGCAATCGTCATAGGAGATTAATCACTTCCTCCAATGCAGCCACTGTGCATCATAATTTGGGGATTCCTTTTTGAGGCTTGTCTTCAGAGAATGTGTCATGCGTTATTGAACTCAATAGCTTACAGCAATTCTCTGCCCTTTGAGGTTTTAGGGAATTGTCCAGAACCATAAGTGGTTAGTGAGAGCACACAGATATTTTGTAATTACACAATTTACACATCTAGAGCAGTCCCTTGAAAAATGAAACCCTTTCTCCCAAAATGCCGCTCTACATACAACCAGAGATGGCAAATATTTGTCCTGTGAAAGTGCTTTTATTTTCTTTTTGAGACATTTGGATCCATACCTGATGAGTAATGTAGGTATTTATTCATTCATCCAATAAATATTTTTGGAGCACTTTCCTCATGTCAAGCACTCTGCTATGAGTGTGTCTATAAAATCAAATAAAACATGGTTTTTACTCGCATGAGCCTACCTGAGGGAAAAATACAAGTCAATCAACAAAATAGACTAACACAATAAATGCCATAATGGAGACAGGCATAGGGGTCCACAAGAGGAAGAGAAGTAAGTTGTGTTGGAAGGTCTGGGTAACTCCCTGATGCTGCTTTGAAGGATGATTAAGAGTTTGCTAAATGAAGCAGTTGGCAGGGCAGAAGGGGAGGAACTACTTGTAAGAAAGCACAGATGGAGTTCTGAAACAGCAAGACACATTCAAGACACTTCCTGTGAACAAGGGGATTGGTAGAATGAATGCAGAGATGAGAGGCACTCAGGCTCTTGAGGGGTGGAGAAGGCTTATCTTGAGAGCAATGGGAAGGTTCAGGCTGGGATAAAAACCAGCCAACACTCCAAAACCATATCATGTGACTAAAAACTCAAAAAACATTTTTAAGGTGTTCGCTCAGTACTTTTTCACACATTCTAGCCTATTTAATCCTTTCAATAACTCTGTGAAAAACACCTTGTTGTGCCCACTTTACACATGAGGAAACAGAGACCCAGAAGGCTTTTTCACCTGCCCAAAGTCAACAGCTAGTTAATGGCAAAGTTGAGATTCAAACTCTTTGCATCCACCTCTCTCAACTCCAAAGCTCAGAATGACCCTTTAAAAAAAAAACACCTTAAAAGGAAACTTTAGATTCGACATAAGCTTATAATGTTTAACCTGGGCACAAATCAAGCATTGGAAAATAAAATAATATTGAACCATTTTATACCCATTTAACTAACAGAAAATATCTATTCTGCATTACTCAGCTGGCATTAACACATTAATGGTTATGTTGTAAATGTACATAAATCTTTTGGAAAACAATATGGTAATATATATATGTATATATCAAGAGTCATAAAAATACCCCTTCTCCTAGTGCCACCTCGAGGAATTTATCCTGAGAAAATATTTCAAAAGTAGATGCAAAGTTTATCATTGCAACAGTATCTTTAATAGTGCAAAATGAAAACAACCTACATGTGGGATGATTGGAAAATGATTTGGTAAATGATCATACAACAACTACTGGAATATTGTGGAGCCATTTAACATGATCTTTATGAGGACTATGTAACACCATGGAAAAATTTTATATGTAAACAGTCACATGGAAAGGTAGAAGAGAGTACATGTTGACATTTAGGAGGGAGCAGCCTAATGTCTTTGCAAATTCACAGATAAATGAAAGTAATACAATTCCCCTTTTAAAATACAGTAACTAAAAATGTTAAGTAACCCCATAAGATTCTAAATGAAACTATGAGCTCAAGATTTGCTTACAAACTATAAAATAAATTCTGCCAAGAAAATACATTCTACATTCTGTTATATCACACTGTTAAAATACATATTTAAATTTACCTAAATCTGCAAAGAAACACCACCTTCATCACTTCATGAGAGTCCCTAGCAAGCTGCATATGCAAACACAAAAGCTGTACTGAAACGCTACTCCCAGAAAAGGTGGGCTGAGCTCATTTACAGACTGACTTTTAACTTCTTGCACACCGGCTTTGAAACCCAGCCATTTTAAGCTCAAACCCCTGCAAAATTACAAATTATTGTGATCTTTGAAGTCCCAGGGATATAACTGAAATTGAGAATATCAAATCAAAAATATCAATAGTCTACTTAAATGTTTTGTTTTAGTTAAGATTGGTAGTTGTGTCTTGTTTAATTTTGGGCTAAGTGTGGCTCAAAATGGTTATCTTGTACTTATATATGTAGTATGTATAATATTACATATGCATCACGGTTATAACTATTTCAAATGTAAACCTATGGCCAATGCTACCTGGAAACACAAAAATAAAGATGGTTGTGTTTGGGTGAAAGAATTCAAAGAAAATATTATAATAACTTTGCATGGTGTCAGGTGGGTACTGGAAATATTGGGGGAACACTTTGTAAAGTACATAATTGTCTAACCACTGTGCTGTACACCTGAAACTAATACAAAATAATATTAATTATAAGATAAATAAATAAAATTAAGTGAAAATTCAAAAAAAGAATTCAAAATAATGCTTTTCTTTTAAATCATTCATCATTATGTTATTGCATTATAATAAAGGAAGTTCATATGATTTATTACTTTACAGGCACATTCTTTAATTAAAAAAAAATTTTATTGTTGTTCTCTTACAGTTGTCCCAATTTTCCCGTTGCTTTCCCCCACCCTGCCCACCCCCAACCCCCCTGCTCCCTCAGTCAATCCCCACTCTGTTGTCCATGTCCATGTGTCATTTATGCTTGTTCGTTGATTAGAGCCTTCTTCCTCTTTCCCCTTCTTGTCCCCCTCTCCTCTCACCTCTGGTGGCATCACTCTGTTCCTTGCTTCCATGCCCTGGGTTGTATTTTGCTCATTTGTTTGTTTTGTTCATCAGGTTCCTCTTATAGGTGAGATCATATGGTTTTGTCTTTCACAGCCTGTACAGCCACATTCTTAAGGACTGACCTTCATTGTCTTTTTCCCATTGATATTTTATAGATTTTAATGTGTTTGTAGAGCTTTAGGGTTGCAATAAGTGGATAGAGACTGCAGAATTCAGCAGGAGCTGTCTACAGAGCTAACCACATTGTACTTCCTATGGCATTTGAGTAAAGATGCCAAAATCAGTAATATCTTTGTATGTATTTACACTGGTAAAATGCACCAGAACTTAGGCTTCAAAATGGGGCTGGCACTCAGTCACTCAAATAAAGAAACGTGCTTATGAGTCCTGAAACCTCACTGTTTGACTTGATAGGAACTACAAATTACATGCAGGAGCCCCACGCAGGGGATGCTAGGAGAAAGGGAGAAAGGAAGAATGGAAGGAAAAACAGAGGGGATGAATTATATTCATGCTAATAAATACTGCAAACCAGTTTTCTTTTTCTTGTTGTTCATAGCTCCTTGTGTTGACCTCCAAGGGTCACTCTATCTGTCACATGCATGTCACCAGAGATAGGACAGAAGGATATATGAAACAAGTGAGAAGAGCTCAGCTACATACACAGCAGTATGTGAAATAGTCAGAAACTGGAGTCATGTTCATCCAAGTGACTTTGTCCTAAAAGAACATTTAATTGAGAAACTGTGTGCTTTCTGCTTTTGCAGGAAGGAACTAGGTTGAGAAGATCCATGAATGCGTAGGTGCATGAATTTTGCAACTTGTAAACACTCATTGTTTTTTCACTCAGTATAAATAACAAATTAATAATAATATGCAGAGAAAGAAATTCTAGTAGTCAAGGATCAACTATGAACAACCTAAGAGAAGCACTAGTAAAGATGCACAGGAGTTGGGAACTGTAGAAACTACCTTATCTAGCTTGGATCTTGAAAATTGTGAATTTTCTATGAAATCTGACCTCCACTTTTTAAATAAGGAACTTTGTAACATCTTAAAACTCTGGTTTTATGCTTTTTTCCTAATCAACTATTTAAATTCAGTAGAGAAGTGGGGTGAAGGCTTAAGACAAGAAGAAGGGAGAAAATTCAGTTATATAAGATAAATAAGTTCTGGAGCTCTAATGCACAGCTATGACAATAGCTAGCAATACCTTATCATATACTTGGAATTTGCTAAGAAGATAAATCTTAAATTAAATCCTCCTACCACACACACATAAATGGTAACAAGGTAGAAGTGATAGATGGATTAATTAGCTGGATTGTGGTGATAGTTTCACAATGTATATGTATATCAAAACATCAAGTTGGATGCTCTAAACAAAAAAAAATTATATGTCAATAATATCTCAATAAAACTGCTTCAAAAAGAGGAAAGAAAAGAATACTTAAAACATTCTAAGAATATTAGCACCTCATTCTTCACCAAACTATCATACTCTACAACCACTGTAGGGTAGGGTGACAAAGAAAAAATAATTAAGCACACTAGGATTGCACCACACAGAATTCAAGCTTATACAACCACTACTCTCCCTTTTCCTCCCCCAACTAACAAACTCCACTACTGCTGTCCCCCACTGATCGGGCAGATCCAGTCCGCATGCCATGGAATCCACAGATCCTCCATGTTCCAGGTAGGGACATGGAAATGCAAACACATTAGGTAACCAAGAGAAGAGAGTACAGTGACTCCCTGATGTCCACACCTCCAAACTAATGTAAACAAATCAAGCTACCTCAATTACCACCCAGAAACTAGGTCAGGAAGAATCCTAGGGCACATTTCTGCTGAAAGTCTTCTGATAAAGCTTCCACTTTTGAGAGAGCATTCCAAGGAGAAGAACTCTCTTAACTTCCTCTGGCAAGAATGTAATGCATCCTTTTCTCAGGATGATAGAGGGGCAAGGTGGGAAGATAACAAGGGTCCTGGATGGCACCATTGAGCTGCCAACCCCACCAACCCCATAGCTAGCCAAACCTCTGGACCCCATGTTACATAAGATAATAAATTTCCTAGGTATCTATACCAGTATGATTCAGATTCTATCTCCTTTTATCAAAAGCATCCTGGCTGATGCAAATTCAGGTCTGTCTAATGACTAAGCACCCACTCATTCTAAGAATTTTCTATCCTAAAAAGCATCCCTTCTGAGCATAAAGTCCCAAAGGGTTTCCACCTCAACAGCCTCCAGTGGCTCTGGAGTCAGACTTAGATTAAATCCCAACTCTGCCACTGGTTATCTGTGTGTTCTGTGATTGTGAGCAAACTGCCTCTCCTCTCTGTGCCAGTTACCTCATCTGAAAAATGTGAATAATATCAGGGCTTGCCACAAAAGATGTTTGAAGATGAAAAGACATTTCCACACAGTAGGTGCTCAGTGCCCGTTAGCTCTCACAGAAAGGGAGGAACATGACTTTTGCACCTAAATTCTTTTCAGAATCCTTATGTTGTTTGAATAAGGTGATTTAATGTTCTCCTGATGTATCAAAAGTATCTCAGAACTAAAATATGATGTTTCTTTAATGTTTGTCTCTGTCTGAGCTTTTGGCTTTTTAATTAAAGACTGCCCTTATTCTTTTCTGAAAAAAACACAACATTGTTAAAGAAAATATTTAAAACATCACCCATAGTGTCATACTACCTAATTATACTATTTTTATTCTTTAGTATTACCTCTTACATGTGATATTTACATAACCACAATCATAGTGAATGTTCCACTTGACTTACTATTATTTTCACTTAAACTATAGCACATTTTCCATATTTCTACATGTTCTTTATAATTGTTTACTTTAATATTTTTATAATATTAACATAATTTACTAAACATTCTCTTAGCACTGATATTTTTACATAAATACTTCCTTGTTTTTATCTTAAAAATAATGCAGCTGTGAACACTTCTGTTTATATATTCTTTGGTTTCTGTGAATTATCTCCTTAAGAAAAATTCCTAGGAGTAGAATTATTACGGCTAGGGCCATGTATTTTCTTTATGCATTCTACACCCTGCTATATAATCCTTTCCTAAAGGTTTGTTCCAGTTTGCAATTGTAAACTTTATTTGAACTAGTCAAGACTGAAATTGAGCTCCTCGAAGCAGTTACTTGGTTTGAAATACCACAAAAGCTTTTGTACTTTGGGGAAATCAGTGTTTTGATTACCTTGCCATGGGTTTCAAGCTTTATAAGTTCTGCTTTCTTGCTTTGAAAGTTCCCCTTTGAACCAATCAGTTTTAGTTTTCACAGGCCATGAACTTTTAAAAGTCTGTCTGCTTTTATCTCCCTCTCTGTCTTCATGATCTAGTTGGATTGATATAGACCCCCAAGGATATATAAATGGCTCAAAGACATCATTTTAAATGGATGACCAGGCCCAACTTCGTTCTTCCTGTGAGAGGCTCATTTCTAGTCTGGGAGTTAAGTGATACAATCACTCCATCCAGGTAGAGTAACACTGATCTCCCCCAGCCAAAGCCCAGGTCCTTGGAAGCCCACTGACCACTTCATAAAAATCTGGGACACTTAATTGGGGAAGTACTAAGAAAAATACACCATATACAAAGTTTAATGTGGACCCTTCTGTTCTCCTCCATGTAGCAAAATAACTACTCTCCTTTTCCCCTGGAGCAAGGAAAGTGAGTTTGGCTATGCCAGGAGGCCTCTCTTGAGGGTATAGAAAACCTGTGTATTTTTCTCTGGTTCTGAGTTTACCTGACTCATGGGCAGATACCTCTAAGACATAGGCACAGTCCTGAATGCCACTAAAGGGACTTTGTCTAGCCTGCTGTGAGGTCTTTTCACCTTCTCAAATTTCTAACAACTATAAACCCAGACATAAATGTAGACTCTAAAACACAAGACTCTGTGATGACGAGATTCTAGGGTAGTCATTCACAGAATACAGAGCCTGTTTATGTTCATTTTTAACTCCAGATTATCACAGACATAAAAGCTCAACACTGAAAAGTTCTAGTAGAATTCCAAAAGCATGCTTAGAGAGCCTATTAGAGTAACAAACTCCAGGTTAAGAAACACATTGATTTCAAGGGTCTATATATTTTTTAACTACAAGATAATAAATATTTTATGCTTTGTGGGCCATATAGTCTTTGTTACAACTATTCAACTCAAGCAGCACAAAAACAGCCATAGACAACTTGCAGACAAATGGGCATGATGATGTTCCAATAAAACATTTTTAATAAAAAGAAGTCTTGGATTTGACACCCATGAGACAGTTTTACAAGCTGACCTAGTGTGAGAATGGTTAAAATGGAAGACCTTACTAGCTCCATACTCTTACCATCTGCAGTTTATGTTTGCAAGCTCATTGGTTCATTTTATCAGTGAATTTATTTATAGTATTATGAAATTTAGGATGTGGATATTGACTCATTCATTCAAACATATAAGATATTTTTGGTGCCTACTGTACTCTTGACACACATAGTCTGTCCTTAATTAGCCCTGTCTATGAGTATGACCCAAGACTGCATTTTTTTTGGTGACATGAGTAGAATTGGTTAAGAAAATAAAAAGTTGGACAGTAGCAGGAGGTATAAATCAATTTTTAAAACTTCTGTGAGCAATTGGATCAAGCCTCTTCTTTAAGATCAGAGCATTCTGCTGTGAATGGCTTCTCCAGGGATCAATGGAGAGTTGAAGGCAGGAAAGCTGAAGCTCAGAGTTAATTACTGATGCTGCTAATACTTAGTTGTGTTACCTCTTCTTGGGTAAGTCGTTAAATTTTTCTGAGATGCAACTTTCCTTCTATAGAGCAAGAGATTTTGATTGGATGAATTGGATTATGCACATCCTCAATCTGCTCAAGCTTCAATGCTTTATATGAACCAATCTGTGCTGAAAGACTGCCATTATATCAGAAAAAAAGCAATTTAGACAGAGTCCTGCTTATTGTGGAGCTCAAATACATATCCTAGGAAGGTTCCTCACTTTGTTTCCCACTAAAACTAGAACACTTCATTCATATTGGGGACCACAGTGATTTCTACCAGAGACGAAACCTGACATTGAACTGCTAAGTGCAACCCAAGGCAGAGTGAAGCAGAGGAACAAGCTGTGAAAGTATGAGACAGAAGGTGTACTTTTGACCAGAAGAGGAAACATTTGAATTGGGCCCTGTGGAATGAGCAGATTTTAATAAACATTGAAGGGTAAGGGTGTTGGAAGGCTTTGCTGACAGAGAGCAATTCAAATGAATATATATGGTGGGAGAATGGACATCATCCCAGAGCATAGTTCAGTTATACCATTTTGTGAGTGATTGTTTTCTTTGGATCCTATTTCTTACTGCACCCATCTTAACAGTTCATCAGCAATAAGTAGTGTAGCAAGTACACAATGTGGACTTTTTCATTAAATACAACTTTTTAAAATTTGAGTATGACTTCCAGCCAAGATGGAGGTGTAGGTAGATATACTGTGCCTCCTCAAACAACTAAAAGAAGAACAACAAATTTAAAAACAAAAAAACAACCAGAACTGCCATAAAATTGAACTCTGTGGAAGTCTGAAAACCAATGAGTTAAAAGAGAAACAGTCATTCAGACTGGTAAGAGGGTAAAAAAAATGGGCAGCCGGATGGAGAGGACTCACTGGCAAGGCTGCAGCTGGAGGACTGGGGCACGCAAGATGGCATCTGGCAAAGCTGGAAATCCCACATTTGTGCGCAGATAAACCAGGAGAGGTGACTGGGGGGGTGAGACAGCCACATAACTCAAGGTTACAGTGCAAGGAAATAAACCTCAAAGCCTCTGATTGAAAAACTCTGTGGGGGTTGAGATGGCAGGAGAAACTCCTAGCCTCACAGGAGAGTTTGTTGGAGGGTCCTAGAATGTACACAAAACCACCCACCAGGGTCAGCACCAGAAGGGCCCAATTTGCTTTGGGTAGCAGTGGAAGTGACTGAAAGCTGACCAAGAGCTGTACAAGTGGCATTGTTACCTCTCGGACCTCTCCCCCACATACAATGCTGCAATGCAGCAAAGAGGGTTGCCCCACCCTGGTGAATACCTAAGGCTCAGCCCCTTACTATGTAACAGGTGCACTGAGACAAAAAAAAATATGGCCCAAATAAAAGAACAGATCCAAGCTCCAGAAAAAAATATAAGTAAGCAACAAAGAGATAGCCAACCCACCAGATGCACAGTTCAAAACACTAGTAATCAGGATGCTCACAGAATTGGTTGAATATGGTCACAAAATAGAATAAAAAGTGAAGGCTATGCAAAGTGAAATAAAGGAAAATGTACAGACAGCCAACAGTGACAGAAAGAAAACTAGAACTCAAATCAATGATTTGGAGCAGTAGGAAGAAATAAACATTCAACCAAAACAGAATGAAGAAACAAGAATTCAAAAAAAAATGAGCAGAGGCTTAGGAATCTCTGGGACAACCTTAAATGTTGCAGCATCCAAATCATGGGGGCACCAGAAGGAGAAGAGGAAGAGCAAGAAGTTGAAAACTTATTTGAAAAAAAAAAATGAAGAACTTCTCCAATTTGGCAAAGGAAATAGACTTCCTGGAAGTCCAGGAAGCTCAGAGAGTCCCAAAAGTTGGACACAGGGAAGCCCACACCAAGGCACATCATAATTACATCATCCAACATTAAAGATAAGGAGAGAATATTAAAAGCAGCAAAAGAAAAGGAGACAGTTACTTACAAAGGAGTTCCCATAAGAATCTCAGCTGATTTCTCAAAAGAAACTTTATAGGAAAGAAGGGGCTGTAAAGAAGTATTCAAAGTCATGAAAGGCAAGAGCCTACATCCAAGATTGCTCTGTCCAGCAAAGCTATCATTTAGAATGGAAGGGCAGGTAAAGTGCTTTCCAGATAAGGTCAAGTTAAAGGAGTTCATCACCATCACCACCTAGCCCTTATTATATGAAATGTTAAAGGGACTTATCTAAGAAAAAGAAGATCAAAACCATGAACAGTAAAATGACAACAAATGCAACTATCAACAACTGAACCTGAAAAAAAAACAACTAAGCAAACAACTAGAACAGAATCACAGAAATGGAGATCACATGTAGGGTTATCAGCAGGGGAGTGGGAGACGAAGAGAGGGGAAAAAGGTATAGAGAATAAGTAGCATAGATGGTAGGTAGAAAATAGACAGGGGAAGGGTAAGAATAGTATGGGAAATGGAGAAGCCAAAAAACTTATATGTATGACCCATGGACATGAACTAATGGGTAGGAATGTGAGTGGGAGGGAGTGTGCAGGGTGGAGGGGAGTGAAGGGGGAAAATGGGACAACTGTAATAGCATAATCAATTGAATATATTTTAAAAATGCAACCTATTTGTGACTACTTGTTTTGTACCCTGCTATTTTACAGAATTCACTTATCTCTTCTAGTAGGGGGTTTTGTTTGTGGAATCTTTAGAGTTCTCTGTATATAGAATCATGTCATCTGCAAACAGTTTTACATCTCCCTTTCCAATCTGAATGCCTTTTATTTCTTCTTGTCTGATTGCTGTGGCTAGAACTTCCAGTACTGTGTTGATTAAGAATGATGAAAGTGGACATCCTTGTCTTGTTCCAGATCTTAAGGGAAATGTTTTTAGTTTTACCATTGAGTATGATGTTAGCTTTGGGTATGTCATATACATCCTTTACTATGTTGGTATATTTATTCTGTTTCCACTTTGCTTAGAGTTCTTTTTTATCATAATCATAAATCACTATTAAATTTTGTCAAAGGCTTTTCTGTATCTATTGATATAATCTGATCATTTTATCTTCCATTTTGTTTATGTGGTATATCACATTAATTGATTTGCGTCATTGCATCCCAGAAACAACTCCCATTTGATCATAGTATGATTTTTTAATGTATTGCTGAATTTGGCTTGGTAATATTTTGTTCTAATATTTTTGCATCTAATATTTTGCATCTATGTTCTAATAGATGCAAAACACTCCTGTAATATTTTTGCAGTGTCTTTATCTGGCTTGGAATTAGGATAAATCTGGACTCATAAAATAAGTTGGAGTATCTTCTCCCCTCTTGAATTTTTTGAAATAGTTTGTGATTTGATTCTTTGACTATTCGGTAAAATTCAACTATGAAGCCATCTGGTCCAAGACTTTTGTTTGTTGGGAGATTATTAATTACTGCTTTGATTTCATTGGGTGTAAATGTATTTTTCAGATTTTCTTTTTGATTCCATCTTAGGAGATTGTATATTTCTAGTAATTTATTAATTTCTTCCAGATTGTCCAATTTGTTGGCATATAGTTGTTCCTAATATGTTTTTACAGTGCATTGTATTTCTGTGCTGTCAGGTGTTACTTCTCTTTCATTTCTGATTTCATTTATTTGAATCCTCTTTCTTTTTTTCTTGATGAGTATGATTAAGAACCAGTTCTTGGTGTCATTGATCTTTTTTATTCCTTTTTTCTAGATTCTATTTTGTTTATTTCCACTCTGATCTTTATTATTTTTTTCCTTCTTCTCACTTTAGTCTTTGCTTGTTCTTTTCATAGTTCCTTTAGGCATAAGGTTAGATTGTTTGAGATTCTTCTTATTGTTTTTAAGGTAGGCCTATATTGCTATGAATTTCCCTCTGCTTTTACTGGGTCCCATAGATTTGGGGTTGTTGTATCTTTATTTTCATTTTTCTCAAGTATTAACTTTTTCCTTAATCTCATTGTTAACCCATTCCTTGTTTACTAACATGTTATTTAGCTTCCATGTATTTGTGTGTTTTTTCGAGGGGGCGGCTTATTTTGTAATTGATTTCTAGTTTCATACCATTGTGGTCAGAGAAGATGCTTGAAATGATTTCAATCTTTTTTAATTTATTGAGACCTGTTTTATGGCCTAACATGTTCCACATGCACTTGAAAAGAATGTATATTCTCTAGGTTTAGGATAAAATGTTCTGAAAATACATAAATCCACCTGGTCTAATGAGTTGTTTGAGGTCATTGTTTTATTGTTGATATTCTGTCTGGGTGATCTATCTGCTGATGTCAAAGAGATGTTAAATTCTCCTACCATGACTGTATTGCTGTCAGTTTTTCCCTTTATGTCTATCAATATTTACTATTTATTTAGATGCTCCTATCCTGGGTGCATAAATGTTTACAAGGGTTATTTCCTCTTGTCAGATTGATGTCTTTGTCTCTTGTTATGGACTTTGTTTTAAAGTCTACTTTGTCTGATGCAAGTATTGCTATCCTAGATTTGTTTTTATTTACATAAAATGTCTTTTTTCCATTCTTTTATTTTCAGTCTGTGCGAGTCTTTCCTTCTGAGGTGGGTCTCTTGTAACACAGTTTATGTATGCATCTGTTGTTTGTTTGTTTGTTTGTTTGTTTGTTTGTTTATCCATTCAGCTACTCTTTGTCTTTTGATTGGAGCACCTAATCCATTTACATTTAAAGTGATTATTGATAGGTATATTTATTGTCATTTTATCCTTTATGTTCCTCTTTCCTCTCTCTTTCTCCTTAAAGAGGCCCTTTAATATTTCTTGTAGTACTGATTTGTTGGTGGTGAACTTTAACTTATTTATTTTGTTTTATACAGAAAAATTATATTCTCTTTTCAATAGGAAGAAATAGGGCTGCTTAAAGAAAAGAGGCTCCTTTTCATTTTCCTTATAGGACTAGTCTGAACATTAACAAATAACTCCAAATAAGCCCTTCAGAGTCCTTCCCAGGTGGCACACGTTTGTGGAGAAAACTTCTAAGACAACCTTACACTTGCCTCATGTTTCAGGACACGGTGGTCGAACCCCAACACTGAAATTGGATGAAATATTTGTATGTCTGCAATTTCTAACAGCAGTCCAGACTTCAAATATTCTGCACCATTGTCCCACAAACAAATATTTGCCCAAGTTATAAATTTGAATTTAGAGAATGTAGCCAGATAAACATAGGTACATTGTGTTCAGAGGTCCCATCAGTCCTCGCCTCAATGGTTGGGCCTGAAAGGACCTTTGTAGAATCTGAGTGTGTCCTTCAGGAGCTAACAGGAAGCCCCTTTAACTACTTACTTTTGAAGGTATTACTTTCTTCACAGAGCTGTAAACCTAGGCCCTTTGAAAAATACACATGGTGTCTATGGGAATGTCAGTAGTTATTGGGTCCCTGAAAAAATTTTCTAACAAAGGAATAAGTCTCTTGGAACATTTAGTACCAGTTTTCCTCCTGGTTTTGATGGTTTGTTTGTTTGTTTGTTTGTTTGTTTGTTTGTTTGTTTTTAGTTCCCTTACCCAATCTGTTGGGTCCTATCATGGGAATGAGAGATTGGCAATGAGGGTATACTTGAGCCAAACAGCAGCATGGAAACCCCTCTACACTCTGAGAAACCAAGATCAAAATGTTCAAATCCTGGCAGATCTGAACACCGCCTAGCCCCACAGCAGGGACAAGGAGCAGCTGCTGTGGCATCCTACCAATGAGAGAGCTCTCTGTGCAAAATTCAGTTATCTTAACGGGCAAAACGTCACACACAAGTACACATTAATTTATTCAGTTACCCTTTATCAAAAATTATTTACTTGTCTTCTGTTTTTACTTTCTGAAATAAATTACTTAGCTTTCATTTGAAATATCATTTTGAATTTCTTTAAATATTCGATAAAGATACTGTCTTCAGCCCTGCCTGGCATAGCTCAGTGGATTGAGTGCGGGCTGCAAACCAAAGTATCCTAGGTTCGATTCTCAGTCAGGGCACATGCCTGGGTTGCAGGCCATTACCCCCAGCAACCGCACATTGGTGTTTCTCTCTCTCTCTCTCTCTTTCTCCCTCCCTTCCCTCTCTAAAAATAAATAAATAAAATCTTTAAAAAAAAAAGATACTGTCTTCAGGTGTTTACCAGCAATAATAATAGAGCAAAATCAAGTGACTAACAGTTTTTTAAGTGGAGCACAAAGCTCTCTTCCCCTAGGCCAGTGAGTTGTCATTTGAAGTGCTTTTATTACCCTACCTGGGCAAGTGGTTGCTTAGTAACCCGCCTTATCAATGATTCAGGTTTTCTCCTGACTGCCATGTAAAAAGATAGTACCTTTGGTACCTTCTATTTCTTCCCTTCCAAATGTAATAAGAAACTCTTCTGTAAAAGGTTACACTCAAGAAATACATACTTTCATTTATCTCACTAGCATGTAACTAAATTTGAAGATGTGTAATTAGTGTTGTGCTCCCCACAGTGGTTCTCCAAATTTGGTATGCATCAGACACTCCTGGGAAACTTCATATTGCAAAGAGCCCAAGGCTCTATATTCCTTTCTAATGCACCAGTGTAGGAGAACCATGACCAGGCCCTGCATCCACTTGCTACAGAATAACCAAAGCCCAAAGTTCTCAGGTGTCCACCTGCTGATGCCAATCCAAACCAGATTAATGCCTGAGTTTTCACAAGTAGCACTAAGGAGATTTCTCCAATGCTTAATTACAACCACAGACCCAGATGCAAACAGGTTCCTAGGGGCCAGAATCAGCTCATGTATCTGTGTACTATACACAGATGGGCTTGGGTGATAACGTTTATGCCCCAGAACACTCATTCTATGGGAAGATGAATATCAGAGAGAGCAAACCAAGCCCCACCAAGGGGAAAACAAGGTCTGAGTCTCACTTTCTCCAAAACTGGGATTTCAGTTAGTTAATGAGATTCACTGTACAATCACAAAGTTGTGAGTCACTGAAGTTCATTGTAATAAATGTTGGTGTGGCATTTTCTTCCATGGAGACTGTAGGAATTCAGAGGGCCCTCTCTCTGGAGTAGTTAAAGGACAGATATCGTTGCACATATGTGACTTGAAATTCTGTGACCTTCAGAGAGAATTGGTCTGCTTCCTGGAATGGCCTAGAACATTTTCTCTATCCTGTACGTAGCACTGAGTTAAACAGGTCTACACAACTGAGATAGAACTTCTCCAGAGACACACAAGAAGGAATAGGAAATATGGAGAAAGACATTGAAGGCAGAAAATACTCTGGATTGACAGGATTTCAGCTCCCAAGATAATCTCTCCCTCCACCCCCAACATAAAGATAGCAAACAAATACATTTTTTGCCTTAAAAAATGTTTACTAAATATAGTTTTAAATGAGGTACTTAGAAAGCAGGTATCATCCTTCTTTCAGTTGGAAAGACCCATGAAGCAGATACTTGCCACAAGGCTCATTTCCCAGTAGAACCACCTATTGGTAACTATTGACTTCTTCACAAATCACAGGAAACAGAGTTCTATAGAGGAGACAAGAAAGAATGCTAAAGTTCCTGGCAAGTCTATTCAGAGAATACTGTAGACTTCATTTCTTCACATTCAGAAACCCCTTGGCTGCAAGCCCATACTGACATCTTAGCAAGAAACTGGACAATGCAGATTTAAATTTTGCCCAGCAAAAACAAAACAAAGTCTAAAAGCAGTCATCTTCTACAAGTAACATTTTTATAACCATTATCATTTGCTCTTTCACAACCACAGAAGAAAGACTGACAAATGGAAGGCTGCCCATCAAAATGTAAAAGGGTTGAATTTGGGGTTCATTTGAAGCTGAGTTTGAGACCTAATTCCACCACCTTCCAGCTGTTTGGCTGCAGAAAAACTTGCTTAACTTGTCTAGACATTAGTTTCCTCATCTGTAAAATTAGGAGAGTAAAAGTATCCCTCTTATCAGTTTGCTGGGAGGATTAAACTCAATGACACCAGGGTTGGAACTTGACACCCACGCAAAGAAAGCGTCAGCATTTTGGGGGGAGTGTCTGTAAGGAAACAAGACCACACTACATTTTAGGCAAAATTCTCAAGTCATTGGAAAGTTGGTAATTGTAAGAAAGAAAATGGAGGCATAGAATGTGGTAGAAGTATCCTGCCTGTTATCTCTTCCAAAAAGAAATGTGTAGGGAACCTCATTATTTTTTGAGCATCTGAACTACATGCCAAGGATTCTCCTTGGCATTATTAGAGATATAAAATATGGTTCCTGTCCTAGAAGAGGCTATAATCAAATTGTACAGATAAACCGTACAATTGTCTAATTGTATAGACAAAGAAAATTAAGTATAAAACCAAATGATAACTTCATAAAGAAAGAATGAGAGGAATGAGACAGTGTGAGCTTGAGAAAAGTATTCTGTAGGAAGTTGGGCTGGAGGATAGTTAGAGTTGAGTTAAGATGCCTCACATCTCTGTGTTTACATCAGTCACCGGAGACACTCAAGTCTCCCACAGTATGCCCCACCGCCTGTACAATTCTGTATACCTCCACACCCACTCAATCCACCCTTTTGCTAACCCACCAAATCCTTGCCCTTTTCTCTCTAATCTCATGATCTGAAACACTGAAATCTCCTAACCCTCGTCTCTGAGAGTCCTTTCTACCTTCTTGCCCTCACCACATTTTTTTCCACCCAAAGGAAGCAGACTCTCCTACAGCCTCTCAAGCAGCAACTCTTTCTTGTACACACACCCTAGTTACCCACCAGGCCAGGCTCTGCACTGCATCTTCCAGTGTCTCCTCCCAAACTGCCAGCAATTTTAAAGCACAGACTCTCAGACCAGAACTCCTTGTTGGTGTCACCTACACACATCTGGGGCCCATCTTCATTTCTCAGAGGTTTAGCACTGGGTCTATTGTTACTCTCATCAACATTCCTTCTGTGATAGAACAATGTTCTCCACCACACCCACCCCTGTCCATGCCCTAATCCTTGGAACCTGTGAACATTACATAGTGATATGGGCTGAATTGTGTCCCCTCCTCCAAATTTTTGTATTGAAGCCGTAATCCCCAGTACCTCAGACTGTGACTGTATTTGGAGATCAGGACTTTAAAGGAGTGATTAAGTTAAAATGAGGCCATTAGGGTAGGCTCTAATCCAGTGAAACTGGTATCCTTATAGAAAGTGGAAATGTGGACATGCAGAGAGACAGCAGGCATATGCACGCACAGAAGAAAGACCGTGGAAGGACACAGTGAGAAGAAAGGTGGCCATCTGTAAGGGAAGGAGAGAGACCACAGGAGGAACCAAATTTGAGCTGATACTTTGAGTTTAGACGTTTAGCCTCCAGAACTGAGAAATAATTTCTATTGTTTAAGCCACCCAGTCATCATATTTTGTTGTGGCAGCCCAAGCAGACTAATACACACGTCAGAGGGAAAGATTGCAAATGAAATCAAGGTTGCCAATGAACTGACCTTAAAACAGAGACATTATCCTGGATTATCCAGTTAAGTAATAATAAGGGTCCTTAAAAGTAGAAGAGAAAAACAGAGAGGTCAGAGTGATATGATGAGAGAAAGATGAGACCCACTGTTGCTAGCTTTGAAGTTGGGGGAAGGAACCATAAGCCAAGGAATGCACATGGCCTCTGGAAGCTGGGAAGATCAAGAAACCTGATTCTCTCTTAGAGCTTCCAGAAAAGAACACAGCCCTGCTGACACCTTGATTTTGGCCCATGAGACCTGGGCTGGTCTATTCCACAGAATAGAAAGATAATCAATCGTGTTATTTAAACCACTTAATTTGTGGTAATTTGTCACAGCAAGATTAGGAAACTGATACAACTCTTGTCATAAGCCTTGGAGATGTTGATGTCTACATAGAGTAGACAATCCATCCAATATCCTCCATTCCTTCTCTTCCTTTAGTTTCTCTCCTCTAAAGATGCTATTCTGTATCCTCCTCTCTCAGGCCCCATTCCCATGACCTTGTCATTGCCTCTAACTGTAACCTTTCCGTAATCTCACCCTCAAGCACCACACTCTCCAATTTCCACAGCTTTTATCTTTCCATCTCTCTTCCTTAGGTCCTGAACCCAGGCCCCAGAAATCCTTCAGCTGCACTTTCTCTTACCATCACTCTGTTCCCAGTTGAGATGTCATTGGCCATGAATATAATCATGCCTTACTCTTTCCCTCCTTCATACTCATATGGAAAAACCATGCCCCAGAATAATTCAACACTCCACCTAACTCCAAACCTATACCTGAGCATCTGACCATAGCTGCAAGAAAACATTCTGTAGGTTCCTCAGTCTCAGTTTAAATTCATGACTAATAATCTCAAGAGGATCCTCAGTGTTGCCAGGCAATCCCACCACATTCTCCTCCATTCACTCTGTCATTCTCCTGAATGAATACCTCATACATGAACACTGACCCTGAGCTGTCACCTCTTACAGGAAGCCCTCCTGACCTCTTCACTGGCTACCTCAACACTGAATGAGGTGCTTCTCGACAGTGCTGTTAAATATTCTGTGCATATTGTTGCACTTACCATTTTGGATTGCAATTGTCTATATGACCACTGAATAGTGAGATCCCAGAGGGCAGAGACCAGGTACTTTTCCATGCCCTACAGTAAGTTCAGTGTCCAGCACATAGCAGGTACTCAGCAAATGCTTGAAGAATGAGTTTAAAAATAAATGAATGAACCAACAATGTGTAAGGAAAGAGGCTTTGAGGAAGCCAGATGACATACAACATTGTGTGGTGGGATTTTCTGAACCACTTTTTCTGAAAAGAATAAAAGCCAGAGGGGCTGACTGACCACCCAAGGCCATTAGTATGCTGTGCAAACATCCTGAGACAGCTGCTGGAAAGTGGGTTGGATATATTTGTCTAAGTCAGGATACATTTCATTTGGAGATGTTCTCAAGTCTGGAGTCATAAAATCTTAGAAGCAGATTTAGCCCAACCTGAGAAATGAGCTTAGCTTCAGAGCAATATTGTTTGCTATTTTGGTGGATTTTATGATTATATTAATTACTTTAAATACAAGTTGTTTAGATCATGAAAAAAATACTGGAAAGGAAAAATATTCAGCTTGAAAAAAACAATTAAAATTGGCCAGTTTCATACATTTTTTTTGGATTTGAACATTAAGACAGAATAGAGGGAGTGGAGAGATGTATGACCCAAAGTCAGGAAATCAAGGCCTTTAGCCTCCCATGTGTACTTATGCAAACCACTGAATCTTCCTGAGTTTTCCTCCCAGACAATGGAAGTTATTATACCTCCATTCCCCTCTCCAGACCTGACTGCATTAGGTAATGCCTGTAACTAGACTCCGGTCCCTGGAGAGTATATATGAGCAAAAATTATACTGTTGCAAATATTCCAACAGTAAGAAACTAACGATTATTTTGTATTTTTTAAAAAATCATAAAACTTGTGATTTGACCCAGCCAAGTTGTAACAATGTCCCTCGTGGTTTGACCCAGCCAAGTTGTGGAAAATGCAGCCAATCATTTTATGGAATAACAAATGGAAACCCTAGGATTTGGGCTCCTTTTTTACCAGAAAAAAAGTAAAATGCAAAAATACAGAACACAGTTTCTCTGAGCCACACCTTTGAGCTTTCAATGGTGAACATTTATTTGTAAAAAAAAACCAAAACAAACATTCAGCACCTAAGTGCCAAGCACAGTGCTGAACAAGGCCAAGATAGGTGAAGATGATGAGCTGTAACCTTTTCTAGAGACACTCACAGTGTGATGGGGTGGGGGAGACCCAAGTAGAAACAAATCACCCCAATAAACATGGCAAGCACTCCTACAGAAAGGGTACTGCAGTAACAAGAATACCATCTAGTAGTATTTCCAGTTCCCCTTCTAGGCAGGGACAAGTTGCTTTGATCATTGGAAGTTAGAGAAAATGATACAGTCAGAAGCATTTCACTGCCAGTGTGAGACTCTTCAGACTTTTCAGCTATGCTGGTGATTATGGAAGTATGAGCTGAAATGAAGATCAACACTGAGCCAACATATGAGGTCAGCCCCTCAAAATGACAATAAAATTTGCATCAACAAGAAATACATCTTTGTTGTTTTAGACCTATAAGATTTGGGGAGTGTTTGTTATCCACCTATTCTGACTAATACAGA
Source organism: Phyllostomus hastatus (assembly GCF_019186645.2). Taxonomy (NCBI): domain Eukaryota; kingdom Metazoa; phylum Chordata; class Mammalia; order Chiroptera; family Phyllostomidae; genus Phyllostomus; species Phyllostomus hastatus. The sequence continues at coordinate 2,571,543 of NW_025333835.1, read as the reverse complement.
TAGCTACTAAGTGCTTTGAGAGTAGAGAGGGAATTTGATGAAAGGAAAGAAACATTCGCAGTGGAGGTGACACTTGAACTAAATGAGAGGGCCTGGGGATGGCAAGCAGGCTGGTATACATATATGTATACAGTGTGAGAAATTTTAATTTCTAAAGAGATTCAGGATCAAGAGCATTGAAGGTGATGCCAAGGAAAGGAGTTTGGACTGATTCCTATGAACTACCGTTTCAAAGAGTGACTTAGGACCAATGTGCTTATGTCAAGGCTCTTTGAGTGGTTCTCTGACAGAGGAAATAATGTTTAATTATGTACTGAAAAGCATTATTCTCTTAAATTTTTTCTCTTAACATTTCTAATGCTATCAAGGTAGAAGTCTTAGTGTGATGCTCTTTGTCTCGCTTGAAGTAACAGCCCAGTGGGCAGCAATGCCTGTAACTTGACCTCATTTAGTCCTCTTATCTCATGCACTTAGCTGGAGCCACACTAGCCTCTTTGATGTTCCTTGAACCCCAAGACATTTGCACTCTCCATTCTCATTGCCTAGAATGCTCTTCACAAGATACCTTGTGGTTCACTCTACCACTTCCTTCAAGTAATTGTGCATGTTTCATCTTACCAGTGATGCCCTTCCTGGCACCATCTACATAAATTTATTTACTTATTTTTATCCTCACTCAAGGACACACTTATCAATTTTAGAGAGAGAAACATCGTTTGGTTGCCTCTCATATACACCTCAACTAGGGACTGAACTCACAACTTAGTCATATTCCTTGACTGGGAATTGAATCCTTGACCTTTCAGTTTACACTGAGCCACACTGGCCAAGGCTCAGATATTGTATAAATTTAAAACTTATTTTGTTTAGCATTCATCTATCCGCACTAGCACTCAAGCTCATCAATAGCAGGGATGCTTGACATTTTGTTCACTACTGAATTCCCAGCTCTTAAAAATGAACAACAGGTATTCAAAAACTATCTGATGAATGAATGAATGGGTGGATGAATGAATGAATGAACACCTATCTGAAATGTGTTTATCTCTATTTTTATCAGAGGACTGTCATCAGGATTAGAAATGTTGGAAGGCATCAATATCTACTTTAAATGGGAAATTGTATGTGCCACTTATAATTTTTTTAAATATGAAATTATGACTATCATCCAAATGTAAAATAAACAGGTGTCAAAGATTTTATTTAACTAATTAATGGGAAAACCAATAAGATGTTATAACCAGTTCACAGGAGAACTCAAATTACATACACAGGAAAGTAATACCCAGGTGAATTTATACATAGATATAAAACTGGTCAATATCAACAGAGCAATAATCAAATCTATTCCATCAGATAAAATTAATTTGCCTTTCTATTGACAAGGCTTATGTGTACCACATACATTTTTTATAAATAAGTTTTCTACAACTTACAGTGTTGGAAAATGCTCAAAGACAATGAAAAGCACACAATGGTGCAATAGACAAGACATCCAGTAAACATTTTTGTCCATTTTAAAGGTTTTCACAACTTTGTCTGACATTTTAAATTTTTTATTACATTCAGTTTTACAGAGGACATCCTATTTATAGGAAATGGTACTGGTTTCTCATTTATATTAATGATATAGTTTTCTTTAAACACAAACTTATTTGCCTTTTTAGAAGACTATCTATTTAAAAATATACATATTATGAAAGAATAGACCCATGAGCCTCAAACTTTACCATGCACATGAATCACCTGGGAGTCTTGTTTCAATGCAGATTCTTACTAAGGAGGTCTGAGGTGAAGCCTGAGATTCTGTATTTCTAGCAAGCTCACATGTGATGCTTCTGCTGATGGTCCCCAAACCACACCTTATGTAGCAAGGGCAGTGTTGGCATTGGGAGAAGGCAAAAAATACCTATTTTGACTGAAGTTCGAGAAACTGCTTTAGGCTATTGAATGGGGTGTCTTGAAAGGTTTAAACAGAGGAATGTCAGGATCAAATTTTCCCATGGGGATAATTATTTTACCTACAGAGGAGGACTATAAAGAGGGAGGGGGAATGAGGGCAGTGAAAACCCTAACAGAGGTATAACCTCAGCAACTAGAGTGTTATTTTGTTGTTAAGGAAGATAATAGTTTCTTTAGAATCTGCCTGCACCATGGACACTCCGAATTCCTGTTAGTAAAACTTCTGTAACATTTGGTAGGAAACAGGTCTTTACCCCCTGAGTCAGAGGTGCAAAGAGCAGTCTTCTCTACTGATGTCAACAGACCCTTGAAAGTGCAAATGGCAATGACTCAATCCCGGCAAATTTGAACCTAATAGAATTATTTTCAGTTATTTTTAAATAAGAATTTAAAAATTTAGTGATTCCTTGAGTGATTTCTCCTCTTCTTATTCAAATTTGGCATTTTAAGAAACCATCCTCTGTAGAACTGTGGAATACTGCATGTACCCTTTCCTTCAGTAGTTCAGAACACCCCTTAGGACAACTGGAAGCCATGCAACAACCAGGCCAACCCAACTGCAGACAAATTTCTACTGGACTACTAATTCAAAATGTCAAAAGCCCCTAGCATGTTAGGTATTGGGAGGAAAGAAGAGTAAAAGGACTGGCCAAAGACAACACATATGTTTTAAAAGATTTATTGAGATATAACTTAGATACCATAATGTCACCCATTTTAAGTATACAGTATAATTAATTTTAATAAACATATACAGTTACATCTCTGTCACCTCAATTCAAGTTTAGCACACTTCTATTACCTTAAAGTTTCCTTACTTATTTGTAGTCAATACCCAGCCTCATTCTCAAATTTAGTCTACAGTTTGCCTTTTCTAGAAATTTCACATAAATTGAATTATACATATGTAGTCTTTTGTGCCTGAATTCTTAATGTTTTTGAGTTTCATCCATGCTGTTACATGTTCTAACATCCATGCTGTTAGATTATTTCTTTTTATTGATGAGTAGAATTCCATGGTATGAATATATTACATTTTGTCCATTTATTAATTGATAGATGAACTTTGGGGTTATTCAGAATAGTACTGAGATGAACATTCATATCAAGTCTATATGTTGGTAGATATATTTATTTCTCTTGAGTAGATACTTAGAAGTAGAATTGCTGGGTTGAATGATATCTTTATGCTTTAAGTTTTTTAAAACTGCCAAACTCATTCCCAAAGTGACTTTACATTATCACATTTTACATTGCTACTAGAAATGTATGAGAGTTCTAGTTTGACCACATTCTTTTCAACATTAGTATTGTCATTTGTCTTTATAATTATAGACTTTCTAGTGGGTATGTCTTGGTTTTTAATTGTATTTTTATTTCCATTTCCTTAATGATTAATGACAAGCACTATTTCATGAGCTTCTTCTTTTCATTTTTATTTTTTGCATCTTCTTTGGTGAAGTATCTATTTAAATATTTTTACCACTTATTTATTGGATAGTTTGTCTTATTGTTGAGTTGCAAGAGTTCTTTATCTGTTCTAAGTACATGTTTCTATCTAAAGATACATGATTTGCCCTGGCTGGCGTAGCTCAGTGGATTGAGTGTGGGCTGCGAACCAAAGTATGGCAGGTTTGATTCCCAGCCAGGGTACATGCCTGGGTTGCAGGCCATGACCCCCAGCAACTGCACATTGATGCTTCTCTCTCTCTCTTTCTCCCACCCTTCCCCCATCTAAAAATAAATAAATAAATCCTTTAAAAAATACATGATTTTCAAATCTTTTCTCCCATTCTGTATCTTATCTTTTTGTTCTCCTAACATTGTCTTTCAAAGAGCAAAAGTTCTTAATTCTGATCAAGTCCATTGTATTAACTTTTTCCTTTCTACATCATGCTTTTGATGTCTTATTTGAAGCTTGTGCCTAATCCAACATCACACAATTTTTCTTCCGTGATTTTTCTCTGGGATTTTTATAGTTTGAGTTCTTTCACTTAGATTTCTGACCTAATTTTGTATATACGTGACATACGCATCTAAGTATGTTATTCATGCAAAATAGCATATGAATATTTAATTTTCCAGTGTGATTATTTAAAAGAATTTTCTTTTTTTTATTTTAATCATTGTTCAAGTACAGTTTTCTCCCTTTTACTCCCAACACAGCCCACTCACCGAACCCTCCCCACTTCTGTCGCATTACCACCCTCCCCCTAGTTTTTATCCATGTGTCCTTTAAATTTGTTCCTGTAAACCCTTCCCATTGTCCCCTGAAATTCCCTCTTCTCTCCCCTGTGGTCACTGTCACCCTGTGTTCTGTTTCAGTGCCTTTGGTTATATTTTGCTTGTTTCTTTGTTTTATTGTTTAAGTTCCTGTTGAAGGTGAGATCATATGGTATTTGTCTTTCACTGCCTGGCTCCTTTCGCTTAGCATAATGCTTTCCAGCTCCATCCAAGCTGTTGCAAAGGGTAGGAGCTCCTTCTTTCTTTCTGCTGCATAGAATTCCATCGTGTAAATGTACCATAGTTTTTTGATCCATTCATTTACTGATGGGCATCTACGTTGCTTCCAGCATCTAGCTATTGTAAATTGTGCTGCTATGAACATTGGGATGCATAGGTTCTTTTGGATTGGTGTTTTAGTATTCTTAGGATAGAGTCCCAGCAGTGGAATTGCTGGGTCAAAAGGCAGATCCATTTTTAGTTTTCTGAGGAAGTTTCATACTGCTTTCCATAGTGGTTGTACCAGTCTGCAGTCCCACCAGCAGTGCACTAGGGTCCCCTTTTCTCCACAACCTCTCCAACACTTGTTGTTTGTTGCTTTGTTTATGGTGGCCATTTTGACTGGTGTGAAGTGGTATCTCATTGTGGTTTTAATTTGCATCTCTCTGATAGCTAGCGATATTGAACATCATTTCATGTGTCTTTGGATTTTCTGTGTTTTCTGTATTGGATTTCTGGATTTTCCTCCTTGGAGAAGTGTCTGTTCAAGTCCTTTGCCCATTTTTTAATTGGGCTGTTTGTCTTCTTAGAGTGTAGGCATGTAAGTTCTTTATATATTTTGGAGATTAAACCCTTGTCTGAGGTATCATTGGCAAATATGTTTTCCCATACAGTTGGTTCTCTTTTTATTTTGATACTGTTTTCTTTAGCCATGCAGAAGCTTTTTATTTTGATGAGGTCCCATTTGTTTATTCTTTCCTTTATGTCCCTTGCTCTAGGGGACATGTCAGTAAAAAAGTTTCTGCGTGAAATATCTGAGATTTTCCTACCTACGTTCTCTTCTAGAACTTTAATGGTGTCACATTTTATATTTAAGTCTTTTATCCACCTTGAATTTATTTTTGTATATGGTATAAGTTGGTGCTTCAGTTTCATTTTTGGCACATGGCTGTCCAGTTCTCCCAACACCATTTGTTGAAGAGGCTATTTTTACTCCATTTTATGTTGCTGCCTCCTTTGTCAAATATTAATTGACCATAGAGACTTGGGTTTATTTCTGGGCTCTCTGTTCTGTTCCATTGGTCCATGTGCCTGTTTTTTATGCCAGTACCAGGCTGTTTTGATTACAGTGGCCTTGTAGTATAGTTTAGTGTCAGGTATTGTGATCCCTCCTACTTTACTCTTCTTTCTCAAAATTGCAGCAGCTATTCGGGGTCATTTATGATTCCATATAAATTTTTGAAGTGTTTGTTCTAGGTCTCTGAAAAAAGCCATTGGTACTTTAATAGGTATTGCATTGAATGTGTAAATTGCTTTGGATAGTATGGACATTTTGATGATATTAATTCTTCCAATCCATGAACACAGTATATGTTTCTATTTGTTTGTGTCTTCCTTGATTTATTTCTTCAGTGTTATGTAGTTTTCTGAATAGATAAACAAAACCAGGTCTTTTACCAGGTTAGGTTTATTTCTAGATATTTTATTTTTCTTTTTGCTATTTGAAATGGGATTTTTTCTTGATTTTTGCTTCTGCTGTTTCATTGTTGGTATACAGAAATGCCTTTGATTTCTGGATATGGACTTTGTATCCTATTGTTTTGCCAAATTCATTTTATTAGGTCAAGCAGTTTTTTGGTGGAGTCTGTAGGATTTTCTACGTACACTATCATGTCATCTGCAAACAGTGACAGTTTTGTTTCCTCCTTTCTGATTTGAATGCCTTTTATTTCTTTTTCTTGTCTGATTGCTGTGGCTAAAACTTCCAGTACTATATTGAATAGAAGTGGGGAAAGTGGACAAGGTCTTCTCACTTTTTTTCTTGATGAGTCTGCTTAAAGGCTTGTCAATTTTGTTTATCTTTTCAAAAAACCAGCTCGTGGATTCATTGATCCTTACAATTGTCCTTTTAGTCTCTATGTCATTTAATTCTGCTCTGATCTTGGTTATTTCCTTCCTTCTGCTTGCTCTGGGCTGTCTTTGTTGTTGTTCCTCGAGGTCTTGTAGACATAGGGTTGGGTTGTTTGTTTGAAATGTTTCTAACTTTTTTAGGTGGACCTCTATCACTATGAACTTCCCTCTCAAGACTGTCTTGGCTGTGTCCCATAAGTTTTGGGTCATTGTGAGTTCATTTTAATTTGTTTCCAGAAACCATTTGATTTCTTCCCTAATTTCATTCTTGATCCAATTATTGTTTAATAGCATGCTATTCAATCTCCATGATTTTGAGTGTTTTGGGTTTTTTTCCTTGGGGTTGTTTCCTAGTTTCAGTCCCTTGTGATCCGAGAAAATGATTGGTATGATTTCAATTTTCTTGAAATTCTTGAGGCTTATTTTGTGTCCTATCATGTGGTCTATCTTTGAAAATGTTCCATGTACATTTGAAAAGAATGTGTATTTAGCTTCATTTGGATGGAGGGCTCTGTATATATCAGTTAAGTCCATTTCATCTAGGATATTGTTCAATACCACAATACCTTTGTTGATATTTTGTTTGGAAAATCTGTCCATTTTTTACAGTAGGGTGTTAAAATCCCCTACTATAATTGTGTTGCTGTCAATATCTTTCTTGAAGTCCTCTAAAATTTTCTTTATGTATTTAGGTGCTCCTATGTTGGGTGCATATATATTTACAATATTTATGTCTTCTTGGTGGATTCTTCCCTTGAGTATTATGAAGTGACCTCTGGGTCTCTCTTTATTGAACTTTCTATTTTGTCTGATATGAGTATTGCTACCCTGGCTTTTTGTTTTTCTGTCCATTTGCTTGGAAGATTTGTTTCGATCCCTTCTCTTTCAGCCTGTGTAGGTCTTTTATCCTGAGGTGGGTCTCTTGTAGGCAGCATATGTGTGGGTTATGCCTTCTTATCCATTCAGCTATTCTATGTCTTTTGAATGGAGCATTTAATCCATTTATGTTTAAGGTTATTATTGATAAGTACTTATTCATTGCCATTTTCATACCTGTCTCTCTCTCTCTCTCTCTCTTTCTCTCTCTCTCTCTCTCTCTCTCTCTCTCTCTCTTCTTTCCTTCCCTTAAAGCAGTCCCTTTAGCATGTCTTGCAGAGCTGGTTTGGTGGAGGTGTATTCTTTTAGACTTCTTTTGCCTGGGAAGCTTCTTATTTGGCCTTCTAGCTTGATTGAGAGCCTTGCTGGGTAAAGTAGCCTTGATTGCAGACCTCTGGTTCTCATTACTTGGAATATTTATTGCCATTCTCTTCTGTTGCGTGTGGGTCACCGGCCAGCAGTGACCATGGAATGCTGTGGATGGCTCGACGATAAACACGTGAGAAAAAACATGCACAGAGACAAACTAGTTTCTGTGGAGAAGTAGGGACGAAATGGCCACCCCTTCTAGTGAGGAGCGCGCTGATTTACCATCCATACCTGCTTTTATTAGGCTCATTTTGCATAATAATTCAGGTAAAGTACAGTACTCATTAGGGGAAGTAAGGAATATAGAAAACAAAGAACTCTGCCGGCCTATTGAGTTAGAGGTCAAAGAGCTGTAAGACTGAGGAACAAAATAACTTCCTCCTAAGACCCTTCTCATTCAACTGAGAGCATTCTAAACAAAGGAGGTTTCACAGTAATTTACATGTTCTTTCTTAGGCCTGATCACCCTGGGGAATCCGCACTTCTCAGTACCGAGCTGCAACACCCTGTCATTGTTTCAGGCTTAGGTGGAGCAAGGGAACTAAGGCAACCGAGAGATAAGGAGATTTTCTCCCAGACGCTGAGAACTCAGGCTATGTCAGAGCCGAGGAGCGAGGGTTCATCACCCCCTTTTGCTGCAGCCCCCCAAGTCCTTCTTTTGGGGGGGGCCTCCCAAAGTGATCGTGCCTGTCTTAGGTCGTTCCCCCCGTGGGGAATCTTACCCGTCTTTGGCTAACCGACCAAGCTTTTTGGGGTTCAGTTATGAATAATGCAGCAGAAGCAGTATTCCTGCCAGGAAGATAAGCTTTTATCTCCTTGCCGGCTTACAGTTCCAACGGCATTCCCTTAGCTTTAGCTAGGCGGGGGTTTCAGCCTCTGATACCAGTCAGGGCGGTTCCCAACACTCTTCTGGTTTGGAGTGTTTCCATTGAGAAGTCAGCTGTTAGCCTCATTGGGGCTCCCCTGTGTGTTACTTCCTGTTTCTTCCTTGCTGCCTTTAAGATTCTCTCTTTGTCTTGGAATTTTGCCATTTTAATTATGATGTGTCTTTAGGTGGGCCTCTTTGGGTTCCTCTTGATTGGGACTCTCTGTGTTTCCTAGATTTGTGTGACTTTTTCTCTCATCAAATTAGGGAATTTTTCCATCATTACTTTTTCAAATAGGTTTTCTATCCCTTGCTCTTCTTCTTCTCCTTCTGGTATCCCTATTATAGGGATATTATTATGTTTCATATTGTATTGCATTTCTCTTAATCCCTCTTCATTGTTTTTGAGCCTCTTTTCCTTTTCTTGCTCTTTCTGGGTGTTCTTTTCTACTTTGTCCTCCAGTTTGCTAATCCAGTCTTCTGCTTCATCAATCCTGCTTTTCATTACTTCTACTGTGTTGTTCAGTTCAGAAATTGCATTCTTCATTTCTTCTTGGCCCTTGTTGAGAGTTTCTATTTCCTTTTTCATGTTGATGTAGTTTTCAGTGATTTCATTGTAGCTTCCCTGTAGTTTCTGGTAGTTCATTGTGAGTTCATTGAGTTTCCTGATAATCATTGTTTTGAACTCACTATCTGATAGCTGTGTTGCCTCTATTTCATTTAGCATTTTTCTGAGGCTTCCTCCTTTCCCTTCATTTGGGGATTGTTTCTTTGTCTTCTCGTTGTTCGTGAGACTCTTGTTGTTAGCCTCTGTTTCTTAACTTGATCCGTTCTGGTTCCCTGTGATTATGGTGTGAACTTCTGTGGTACAATACCTGTGAGATTCAGTGATGCAGTCTCCTTCGTGTATCCTGGTGCTCACAGCTTCCCCCTACTCTTTTTTGTGATCAGTTGGAGAAGTAAGGCAAAATGGTTTAAGACAGCAAGACAGTATTCTATGATATTTACATTAGCAGCCAGTAGAGAAGAGATGGGATATTCTTTGGCTACTTACAGTGTTAACCGTGATCTTCTACCCCACTAGCCACATTTTAGAAAGGATGGAAAGAAGATAAGACTCTTATTGGGGACAAGAGGATTGTTAGTTGGATATAGAAAGCTGTGAGGCTGTGGGAGGTCAGATTCTGAGGTAGGGTGGGAATAAAGATTAGTAAATAGGAGTAGTGTGTAAAAGAATAGACAACCCCCACAATAATGTAGTTCAGGAAATTGCAAAGTAGGCTGAGATCAGCGAGGGTTCTTGAGTAGTATTTACAATTGTATGAACTAGGTCTTATTTTCAGTTATATTAAAGCAACAGTCATGTGGCAGAATCTATGGGATCTAGATAACAAGAATAAGGAGTATAGAGCCTTGAGAGGTGTAGTAATGGAACACAAATGAAGGATAGTAAATTATCAACACACTGTGACTGAGATACCAGGGGAAACCTATCAAATGACAGTATAACCAGCCAAGCACAGAAGATTATACAGAAAGAAAAAGAATACCAAAATACCATTAAAACAAAAAATGTCAGAAAAGTGAGAAAAGGATAATACAAATTTGCAGTAACTTGCAAACTCAAAAAAAAAGGGGGAAAAAGCAGAAGATGGAATGCAGGAGAGATAAATTTGGAGTGGAAGGAATAATACTAAGATGAAAGGAAGAGAAACATAAGGGATTGAGATATAAAAATAAGAAGAATTAAAAAATAAAAAGTCACTTAAAAAAAAAAACAAGATAAAATCAAACAATCAACCAACAACAGCAAAAAAAAAAAAAGACCAAAAAAAAACCTCTTGTTGATATCTAACTGGCCAGACCAGTTTTTCTGGTCTTGTTGGCTTCAGCAGGCTGAGGCGAGTTTGAAATGCTTATCACTCTTCCCAGTCAAAACTCAGTAAGTCTCTCGGGGACTGTCTCCAGGGCCCGCAGGGCACTCTCCCCAGAGCCAATCCGACTTTCCCCTGCAGGACCCTGGGCGCTCCCGAGCACGCTCTTCAGAGCTCACTGCCCCGGTCTCCTGGGCTCGGAGGCCCTGCAGAGCTCATGTGTCTTTTCTGGGTTCATGATGCAAGCTCCGGGAATTACAAGGAGACGTGCCCTTCCCCCAGATTTCACCGAGGAAGGCTCTCTGTTCTCAGGAAGCACCCGTGTCTTTTCTGGATTCACAGTGCAAGCTCCAGGGATGGCAAAGAGGCTCGCACTTCCCCCAATCTCCCCTTGCAGGCTCCAGGAATCCCCGAAGCGCCGTGTCCCTTCTGGGTTCATAGCACGAGAGTCGGAATCCTAAAGGGGTGTGTGCTTCCCCAAGTTCACCACCGCATGCTCCAGAAACCTGCAAACCCCCGCACCCTTTCCTTGTTCAGGGTTGTGAGGTCTGGGTCTTCCACAGAACCACACTCCCACTGGGCTGGGGGCACGTGCACACGTCCAGGCTGCCCTTGGTCACACAGGCTTGGGGCACTCACCCTTCCCAGGGCTATGCGTGGGTGCTCACAGCCCCTGCAAGATTGTCTCCCAGTCCAACTCCCCTCTCTGTGCCTTGAAGCATCAAGGTCTCCCCTGGTGTTGTTCAACCCGCATTGTCCGGGGAGGGAGCAGCGACTCCGCTCTCCTGGGTGCCCTGAGGCAGACCCGGGAGCACCAGGGCTGGGGGCTGCAACCCCCCTGGTCCCTGCGCTGATCCCTTGGGTCCCTGTTATCCTGAAGCAATCTCCTTACTGTTTGGTTTTTCAATGCCCACTATAATTTTTGATGTCCTGTTTTCATAAATGTTTCAGTAACCTAGGCTGCTTGCTCTGTTCCTCTGCCCATCCTCGAGTTTCTCTCCCCTGCAGAGAGGAAGAGGATCACGTTCCCTAAAGCAAAGCCGCCATTTTCCTTCTATCAAAAGACTTTTCTTAACCCCATTGTCGACAAGACTACCTTTTCATCTTTTGTGCCCTTTTCAAAAACCAAATGACCACAAATGAGTGGATTTATTTCTAGACTCTACTGTCTGCTATTGACTTATGTCTATTCTTATGCAAATACCACAGGTATTTGATTACCATAGCTTTCTGACAAGTTTTGGAATCAGGTAGAGTAAGTCCTCCAACTTAGGTTTTTTTTTTAAATAGTCCTTTGCATTTCCAAATAAGTTTTAAGAAGATCAAACACTTTTTAGCACTACAGTTTTTATCTCATGAAAGTAATTCTATATTTCTTCCATGTTTTTTTGTTTGTTTGTTTGTTCTTTTTGAGAGATTAGAATTCAATCTGAGGTGAACAAAAAAGATTGTCAATAGTTGAAAGTGTCTAATGCTACATCTAGACTAAAATCAGCACTGAAGAAATATTAGCTCTCCTCTCCCTTCCTTACCTCAGTTTGCATTTCTTCTAGAAATTGGAAGTCAGACATAGGTTTAGATTCTACCTCTGTAACCAATTAATTGAACTTTGCTGAGCTTAATTTCTGTATCTGTAAAATGAAGATAATATCTACCTCATAGGGTTGTTCTATTAAATGTAATGTACTAGGTACCTAAAAAAGTTTAATAAATATTTTACAGATGAATAAATAAATGAAGAGTTGGTGACTATTAAAGCTTTGTGATGGAATGAACCAACAATGCTCCCTGGCTTCACAATTAAAGAAAAATATGGGAGATGAGAATTCATGTCCTGGTTTTCCACAAATATTCCTGGTAGGAAATTAACCTCCCCAATTCTGCCTATTTCTGACAATAGGTAGAAAATATATTTAACATCTCTCCCACAAGGGTCCTGGCTAAGACTTTCAGAATTCATTGATTTGCTTTTCTCATTTTTGTGTTTCATATAATGCCCTAATAGTTCACTACTACCTTGAGTCCTGGGTGTGAAAGAGTAGGCTGTTGGCCCCTAGGATTGCCAGATTTAACAAATAAAAACACAGGATGCTAAGTTAACTTTGAATTCAGAGAAATAATAAACAATTTTTAATGTGAGTATATATCATGCAATTTTGGGAATATACTTATACTAAAAATTAGTCATTGTTTATCTGAAATTTAAATTTAACCGTATGTCCTGTATTTTATTTGTCCTGTGCTTTAGAGGACTTTACATAATAGAAACACACTTAACACAAACAAAAAGTGTAGTAAAGAAATACATGGGCTCCTCTATCGTTTGTTATGCCAATCGTTCATTAGCAGCACAGCATAACCTGTACTATTAACATTCTCTCTCAATGCTAAATTGTTCACATAGCAAATATCACTCAGGCCCCAGGAAATCACTTGTCCACTCCTCTTGTTCATTTGTCCTTAAAATGAAAGACAATTGCATCTAAGTGCAGTGAAGGTAGGTCTGACCACTGCCAAGATCACAGGTGAATCTTGACCAGAAATGTTTTAGTGACAGAAGCATGAAAGTAAAAGACAAATAAATTAGCTTCTCAAGACCTTCCATTCAGACAGATAGCATGGAATATATAGACTCTTGCAAAATTTAATACTGGTTCCCAGTAGTGCCAGAGGATTAATTTGTGCTCCAGTGTGTGGTTCTGGAGGTACTCAAAAATTAGCAGGGCAATCACAACACAGGAACAGAAAAACATTTTGCAAAATTAAAGTCATAGTACTCTTAAATTTGTGTATTTATAAATGTACACATGACATGCATAAAACATGATAGCAATTCTTTATGTTGGCAACTAAAGAGACATTTAACACTAGAAATGCAAATAGATTTATTTTTATAAATTATTAAATAGAATTCAAATACTCAAAAAACTAAAAACTCAGTTCTACTTACATCACTTTGACTTAAAATTTTCTTGATTATAGCCCTGGATGGTGTGGCTCAGTTGGTTGGGCATAGTCCCACAAACTGAAAGGTTACAGGTTTGATTTCTGCTCAAGTCACATGCCTGGGCTGTGGGTTCTGTCCCCAGTTGGAATTCATAAAAGAGTCCATTGATCAATATTTCTCTCTCACATTGATGTTTCTTTCCTCTCTCTCCTTCCCTTCCACTCTCTCTAGAATCAATTAAAAAAATTTAAGTTTAATTATAATCTATAATTTGCCTCTTAATTTTAAAATGTAATTTTGACTATTTTAGGAGAAAAACAACTATTTAAATGTACATATAAAAAATATAAAATTTCACATTTAATTTAAATTGCTTTTTAAATATATATATATATACTTCATTATAGTGTATCTTGATAAAGCATAAATAACATGAAAATCTTGAATATAAAATAATTAGTAATTGAGCTGAAATAAGGAAAGAAAAAGTATATGTAATAATTATATAATAATTTATTATTATTTATCCGTTATTTTTTCAAAAATTGCCAGGTCATGAAAAGATCACCCAAACATGTACAATGATAACTAAATTGTCATCGTTAATATTTTGCCAACTATTAGTCAAGTAAGAACTATAGCGTTATATGTATTTTTAAATTGTTTTGGTGTTTTGCATTGTAGACGAATATAATGTATTTATTTACCAGTATGTTAACTCCATGGATGGGTTTTCAATACGGAGAGGTTTGGGCTATGGTTCTCTGGCAGAGCTCTTGCTCTGGACTGGTGCTTTCAGGGCCAGCCTGCCTATGCAGTCCCAATAACCAAGTCAGGCAAAGGTGGTGGGCACCATGCTCTCTTGCCCATGAAGGGAGTGGAAGAGAGAAAGACCAGGGCTCTTTGTGCAGTTTATTGTTGGGGAAATCTGGGTTCCCCTAAGGTTGTGCTGAAGAGGCAAAATCAGGATGAGAGTCTAACCTGGAGGCAACAACAGAATCTCAGGAACAGAGACAGTTGGCTCCTGGGATGCTCAAAGAGGCAGGCATCCGCTGTGGTTTTTATCAGACATAAAAACCAATATCTTCTGGGAACATGTAGAGAAAAATATGCACATGGCACACTGGCAATGAGCATGGTGAGGTCTGGCATGTGCAGGAATCCTGGTTGATGACAAATCCAAGGTCAGGCAAGGATATGTGACTGGAAGGACAGATGGAAGGCTGAAGAAACCACTTTAAATAGGTACACAACTGCATAAAAGAGCAGACTTTTGAGTGAAAAAAGAACAGAGAATATTTGCTTTACATAATCAACTAGGTAGCCGTTCACTGGCCACGTATTACCTGATGATGACAAAACTATCTATGGCACTCCTTTGTCTCCTTCTGCTGTTAACATTTGCCAATATCCCTTCTTCCAATAATGGCCCCTCACCTCCAGCAGGAAGCCCAAGATGCTCACCCTGCAGCCAGGATCACCCAGCCCAGCCCAGCCCTGCACTCTCATCTCCCTAGCCTCAGCTCCTTGCCCCTACCCCTTCCTAGCATCCCACTTTACTCTAAGGAGCCCTAAAGGGCTTCCAGGTGCTCCCCATGTTGTGTCATGCCCACATGTTACTCCCCTTCTTATCATACACTTGGTATTTCTAGTGGACCCCTGTATACCTTAAAGGCCCAATATTTCCTATGCCCACCATCCCAGAGTGGGACCAAGGCCTTCCCTGGGCTCCTGTTGTCCAGAATGAACTTGTGTGTCCATAGCATTCTTTAGTAAGCTACAGGTCACTCATTAAAGGGCCTGTCTCTGTAAAATGGCAATGTTTGAGGTCCAAGAACTCTTTTATCTTTTGTTTCTAGCATCTGGTATAATGTCTGGCATATCATCAACACTCAGTAAATGCTGGTACCCTGAAGTGAACATCATCCCACTTGAACTTCACAGCATCAAGTAGAAATTGACATATCTCATTTATGCAGTTGAAAACAAAAGCTTAAAGAAGCTAAGTTCCCTGACCAAGGGCCTAAATACAGTCTTCTGGCTCCTAAGGCCACATGGAACTTTACTAAACTATGAGTGTTAAATTAAATGGCACTTTTTTTTTAAATTTAAGGAGGTTTCTATAGCTGTGAGTTGTGTTTGAAGAACAAGGAATCAAGTGATTCTCACCTTTGAAGCTATGGAGCAATAGTTATTCCAACACTTTGGAAAATTCCTTGGCCAATGAGAATTGTTTTTGAGACTTCACATAAAATTGAGTGGGCATCGTTGGGAAATAATTACATAGTACAAAGCACTCAACCCACAAGAATCTTTGTTTTTCTTTCTTTTTTTTAACCAACCATAGACAAGAAGCTGGTTTTCACCCAGGTAACTGCTGCAAAATATTTATTCAAGTGAGAGAAACATTCCTCAGCCAATCGGAGGCATCTCTGTTGTGTGACTTCTCCTACCTCATTACCAGTTAGTACATGGGCTGTGTAATTACCTTAAGTATGGAACATCCTGTTTCCGTTTGCTCAGACTCTCAGAGTGACATTGTCTCTGACTTTCCAGAACTGGGCTGGGACGTCTCAGTCAGACAGGTAAAGAGGAGGCGTGACTCTGCCTACACTCAAAACCCCTGTCCCATAGCATGTTGAGGCACAGCTAAACCACAAGCCATTTCTGAAGACTGGATGATCACTTTACTTTGGCCCTTCAGGCAGCGGAAGGAGGAGGAGGAGGAGGCAGTCCCTGCAGAGTAAGTAATGCCCTGAGGCTCACATTTGCGCACTTCCTCCTCCAGGTTCCCAGCCCCCACTTTCCAGGAGCCGGCAGAAAACCCAATAATGACTGCCAGAACATTTAGGTGGAGCCTTAATGGTGATGGACACCAAAATCCCCTAAAAGCTAATTTTCTATCCTTTAGCACAACCTAATGAATAGAAAATGGATTGGGAGTCCTCACATCCCAGCACTGCCTTTTTGTAGCAGTGTGACCTGGAGCAAGTCATTCAACTTACCAAGCTTGCTTCACCACTTATAATATGTATTTTGTAACTTGTATTTGAGGATAATAGTATTTACCTCACGGCTATTGTGAAAATTAAATAATACAGGGTGTGTAAAGAGCAGAGCACAAATATCTGGCACAGAGCTGATCCAGCACCAAACACAAGTTTGGTCCCTCTTTCCCCTCTGTCACTGAGAGCCATAGACAGGGATCACAGGGCTCTGCTCAGAGAAGGACAGCTTAACCACCATGAAGGAATTGTGCAGACTGGCAATCACAAGAGCAGGAGCTGCGCATTTAGATTCCCATTAGGGTCAGATGGGAGACATAATTAAATACATCCAGTGTGGGGACTATGACAAACAGGAGAAAGCATGCCCACTGAGAGGGACTTCTTGGGATTATCTTAAATACATAGCCTCTGACCTAGTGTTACCAAAGCTTCAATTTTAAAGAGAAGCAAGAAATCAAGATACCTATTTGAGAGTTCCCAGTTTTTAAAGGTTCAATTGAATTTAAATAAATAATAATATTTTGCAGGTCAAATAAAATACATTCGCATTAGCCTCCAGTCTGCAATCTCTATACAAGGTAAAATGCAAACAAATGGTACAATACATTATATAGTAGGCTGAACTTGGAGACCAATACAAATCCTGTGGCACTTGTATCATTTACTCTGACCTGTAATCCCCAGATATAAATCAGATAGTTATTACCAAAGATAGCTAACATTTAATGAGCTCTTACTATGTGCCTGCATTACCCTACCTAATCCTAACAATCCCACAGGGCAGATATTGTTATGATCACCATTTTGCAGATGAAAAAGCTGTGGCTTAGAGATAGCTTTCCCAAGATCATCTATTTGTTAAGAGGCAGGGCTGAGATCAGTTTATGTGTACTCCAAATTATGGTTTCCTCAACCTTACCCTAAATCTAATGCCTAAATGAACTTGGAGAGTTAAGGGAGGCAGGCCTAAGGAGAATCAACAAATTAATGCCAACATGTCTAGTTGGGCATATGTCTACTTAGTCACCATGTCTACTTGGCATAGATTCTTAAAAGGCATCAGAAGCAGAATGTTTTCTGCCAAGGACCTTTGGCTGGAGGTGTTTTCTACTCCACAAGCTCATTAGGAAGAGTAGCTCCTAAACGTACCCAACCAATAAACAGAAAGAAGCCTACACTTATTGGGGTCAATCTCTATTATGGCTTTGCAGTCTTTCAGACTAACAGGATGTGGGTACAGAGGGAGTCATCAGCCCTGGAGCATGACATTTGTCCCACACCCTGGCCCCTGGCCTGCCCACCCCTCTGTGTCTGCTTCAGACACTCAGGTAAGGACAGAGGGTGGATGGTATGATGCAGCTCCTGAGAGACAGAAATTTGGTGTGCTGTGGGCACAGTCCACATTTCATTGAGCCTTAATACATGTCAAAAATAAAATATCACCAGTAAATTAAAACAACAATCACCATTTCCCACTCATCAGATTTGCAAAATTTGAAAAGTTTGACCAATGCCAAATATTGTCAAAAATGTAGGGGAAATGAGAATTCTCATACACAGCTTATAAAAGTATAAATCAATTCAAACATTGAAGAGCATCTGGAAATGTTGGAAATGAATGCAGCCTACAATCCAACTATACCATTCTAGACATCTACCCTTAAAAGAAATGTCTCTTGTGTGCACAAGAAGCTATACAAGAAGATTTATTATAAGATTCTATTTGATTGACAAAAGTAGGGGAAATAATATATTTTGTGTTATATTCACACTATGGGACACTCTAGTCCAATTCTGGGGTCAGTTATCTTGTTAAAGTCAAATGTGACTCATGATTTTAAAAAGACACACAACGCTGCCAGCCAATCATTTTCTAGCCCTACAATACAGTCAGAAAAAGAATAAAACTTCTTGACAGATCAGTATACAACAAAATCGAACAAGACATAATAGACTTTGGAGTCAGACAGATCTGGATCTAAGTACCAGGGTCATTAATTGCCTCTCATTTGAATCCTTTGGCAGAGTAACTTATCTGCCTCTCACTCTCCTTATCAATAACATGTGAGAAAGAAAACTTTCATGGGTCAGTAGTGGGAAATGAATAAATAAATAAGGCATGTCCCTATTCAGTCCTTGGGCACAACAGACACTATAAACATTACCATAGTTCATCAACTCAAGTCACCCAGTTTCCCCCATTTCAATATCTCTTACATCAGGGCCTGCTTAATATCACTAATACCTTAAAATTATAACTGGTGGTATTTTTTTTTGTTATTTCTCACAGGAAACCACATAAAGACATGTGTTACAGGAAATGGTGTTTTAGACTCTATTAAATACAGAGCTAGGCAAAAGTAGGTTTACAATTGTTCTTATGAAAAATACAACAATGAATAAATAACAATACAAGAATATACTCTGTTTTGCATACCAAAACTGTAAACCTACTTTTGCCCTACCCCATAGAAGTAGTTCCTGCTCTTGATGTTTTAAATAGTTATGTGTAAATCAAGATAAATCACAAACATTATTAGCCTAGTACCTAATGTATATTGTCAACCCTAAGAAAATAGCTAATAAGAATTTACCTCATTCTAATTCGTCATCCCAGCCTCCTTAGGAAGAAAAAATGGGGTTCTGTCCTGTTTTGTAGACAAAACATATCTCTAAAATCAATCATTATACCTTCAGTATGCTTTATGGTTCTCCTGAATGACAGCCAAAAGGAGAGACAGGTGTTTCTGAAGAATGTTCTAAATGCACAGAAACAGCTGTAAACAAGCCCCAAGCTCATCTTCTTAATAAGCAATAAAAGTATTTGCTACACATGTCTGAGAGATAAGGGGAAATCTGCACAACTTTTCAAACATAGAAACCTCTAGTGGGAAAAACTGTGTAAATCTTGGGAAAACATATAAGAACACATATTATTTATATTTTTCAAAGACTTTCACCTATTTTATTTAATGTGATCATCATAACATCATAAATTAATAGAATATATATTATTATATCATTCTCATTTTACAAATCAGACAAAAGGGGCCTGGAAATCAGTGCTTTGTTAAGATCACATTGTAGAACTAGTAAACACAGAAGTAGAACCCAGATGTTCAAATTCTCAATCTAACTTTCACTCTACTATAAAAGCAACCTAGAAGAAACGAATTACAAAGATTTTATTCTGTGGTCTGTTATGAGTAAATCACATGTCAGATCATTTATTAGATTTCTTGCTCTCTGACTAGCCTTTCAACCTATTTCATAAGTTACAGCAGGTGAATTATTCTTCTTTTTCTTTCCTTCCATCTTATGAATTTATACATAAAAACACTTGACAATCCATCATGATAGCAGAAGTCAATGTATTAACTGCTGTCACACCCCAGCCTGGCAATTTGCCTGTGTGTCCTGGCATATTCTGGTGAAAATACTGGTCAGCTCATAGCCCTGAGTGCGTTTCTCTGCACCATTAATCTGTAGGTTCATCTATCCAAGATGTCAAATTGATATCTCATTTTCTATCTTGTCTCACTAGCAACACAACCGTGAGACGACACATTGAAATGAACATCATTCATATGCAGTCATACACATGTGTGCAGTTTATCATATATTTGATTTCTTTAATATAGTCCAGATAGCATCAGGATATACATGAAGAAGAAAGCCTCTTTGTTTTTATTTTCAGACCAAAAGAGTGAGATCCCAGAGTTTCTTGAAGTAGTGATTCTGATCTTCAACAAGCTTGATGTTATGCCCTTTGCTGGTCAACCAACCATCATTTTCATGTGCAAGAATGATACAAGAAGGTTAATTTGTCTTCTATGGTAACTCCAGCCAAAACAGTTATCACCTTTCACTGAATGCCTACTGCATGCTGTGTTATACACTCCTTGAGGAGATTAAGTATTATTAAACCATTTTATAAGTGATGAACTTGAAGTTTGGAAAAGTTAAATAACTTACCTTAGGCAGCTTAGCTCATCAGTGGAAAGCCAGGATTTGAATTAAAGCCGATGCTCTTAACCACTCTGATATAAGAGTTTAATCTGACCTGAAGTTTTGTCTTTAAAATGGGATTTAAAGATTTGGGGATCTGGAATTTCCACTGGATATGGAATAACTCTAACATAATTCTATTAATATTAGCATATTTTGGTTTTCATATATTCAGTCAACTGATACCATTTTCCTTTATTCTTCTTGGTCCTAAGGATAAAATGGTAATAGCAGATATGGTATCAGCCCTCATGAAGTTTACAGAGCAGCGGTGACATCAATATTAATCAAATAATTACATAAATAAACACATAGTTCCAGAGGTTTCAGAGTAGGAAATGTTGAAGGTTATAATCCATGAAGCACAACACTTTGTTGTTGCTTCTAAAGCTGAGGAAACAACAACAACAATAACAATTAGGATTTCCAACTGCATTTGGTGGTCAATGCTTTTGAGTTAAATCTAGTATATACTTAACTGACTTGGTCCCAAAGTATTCTCTTAGACCAACTCTAGAACATTGTCTCCAGCTCTTTTGTCTAAACCTAAGTATGTTGAAATAATACATCCTGTGAATGACTCTGACATAGAGGATGGTAGCAGGAACAGAATCAAGGATGACTCTGAGAACATAATTGTGGGTAACTAAGAACTGAGCACTTTCCTTCATGAGCAGTGGTAGAGTTGCACAGCAGTGAAAGTTTGGGGAACACCTGAATTATAACATATTTGATTTTAGACATAGAGATTTAAGTGACAGTAAAATATCCAAGTGGAAACACCCTGAAGACAGAGAAAAAATGATAAGAACAAAATATAAAACTGGGACTACAACTAGAATGTATCTCCATTAAGTAAAAATAACTCTTTAAATTACACAATAATCATTAACATTTCCCTTGGTTCTTACTATGTGTCTACACACATATTAACCATTGAAGTCACAGAACAAGTTCTAAGGAGGATACACAAAGAGTTTAAGTGACATGGCCAAGGTAATAATGCTGAGACAAGTTCAAACACAGACAAGCTGGCTCCCAAGGCCACATTCCTAACCACTCTGAAGGCCTCCCTTCATAGCATCATAGATTACAATGCACTTGAATGTCCTACTCCTTGCTTAATCCCCATAGCAACCCAACAGAGGAAGTAGTGTTATGCTCATTTTTATGTTCTCAGATGAGAACACAAAGACCTGCCCAGATCATAGAGTTCCAGAACTCAAACCTATCTCTTTTACTTTATCATAGCTGTCCCTGAAAGCCCATAAGTTCCTGCTATATGTAGCACAGAGAAAATAAAGAGAATTTCCACAGGTGTTGAGAAGATAAGAAGGGAAGGTGAAGGTAAAGGATAAAAAGTCAGAAAAATAAAACCAAAAATTCCCAGAAAGACAAAACCAGATAATTTCCCTTCTGGTAGCAATCTCATCAAATTAATATTGGCCAACTTCTGTGGGGAAAGTGCTAGGCTTGGTGTTTAATAAAAGGTAGCCTAAGGGCAGATGCAATGGTAAATACCTTGTAGAAGACCTGATTCTTGTCCTCAATGAGCTTATACTCTTGTTGGGGAGTAAGTCGGACCTTAAATACAGATAAAGAATGTTCAGGACAGGGGTGCTTCCTGTCAAGATGGCAACTTAGGCAGACATGGCTTGCCTCTTTGCAAAACTACATCAAAATTACAACTAAAATATACAACAACCATCACTCAGGAACTTCAGAAATTGAGTTGAATGCAAGTCTGACAACTATGGAATTGAAGAAACCATATCCATATAGACTAGTAGTGTAACAGGGTGCAGCCAAGAGGGGAGCCCCAAATAGGGATTTGTAATAGGGTCCAGAAAAGCTTGGAGATAATTGGCTCCACACCACAGGGCCACACCTGCCCAGAATTCGGGCACCTGTGGCCAATTGTGAGAGAAACTGGAAATGGGGCTGCAGAGCAAGATTAGTGCTGGGATTTAAACGGAGGTACAGCAGCCATTGGGGGGTCTCTTTTTTTTTGGGACCATGCATCTGTTTAGGACTACTCGGCTTTGGTGTCTTGGTTGGGACCATGAGGCTTGGGTGAGAGTCAGGACCACAAGGCTTTGGAAGTGCTCCCTTTTGCCACGTGGAGGGTGCTGGGAGGACTGTGAGCATTTGTGGGGAACTTTAGTTTGTGTTATTTCAAACGAATGATAAATTCCTTTCCTTTTCATTGATCTCTGGTATTGAGACATGTTTCCTCAGGCGGCGAGCAAAACGAACCAAGATAGGTGGGGAGGAACCCCCTGTAGACTGTAACAGTAGTAGGGACACGAACACAGAATGGGCTGGCCCCCCACCAACGTGGATGAAATTCAGGAGGGATATCTTGGGAGCGAGGAATCCCAGACCCACACCAGGACCCCCAGCCCAGGGTCCTGGTGACAGGAAGATGGATTCCAATGACAGGAAAATAAGTTCCCACAACTTCTGGCTGTGAAAACCGGTGGGGATCGAGTTGGTGAAGTACGCTTCTAAAGCCCTAAGAAGTTCCTCTTGGGGAACCCACATATGGACTCATCTATTCAGACTCACTCCTTCTGAGCTCCAGCACTGGGTTGGCAGCTTGAAGGGCACCAGTAGTACACAGGAAGAGACTGAAGTGTCTGCCATTGGGGCGAGCAGAGGCCATTGTCCCTTTGCTCTGCCCTCCCCTACACAGAGCCTATAGGCTAGTGCCATATCTGAAACTCCATCCATCTGGCTAACACTGTGTGACCCACCTTGGAGATACACAGAGGTACTACCCCACCCAAATTATAGGCCCACCCAAACTACTTTTCCATAAGAATGTCTAGCCTTGGCTCCTAAATCCTATCAAACAAACAGCTGGCTTCAGTGAGCTCTAGTAGCAGCCAGAACAGAGTCACATCTTAGTTTCACCTGAGAATCTCCAACCCCAGCACAAGTAGCAACCATCTCAGATTGCTTTACAGCTCAGGCAGCAGGCCCCAAGCAGAACACAAATGGGGGCTGACCTTGGCCTGCATAACCCAGGAAATTCCAGGGCTAATGTACCCAGTGGACAGCTACAGATGACATCAGAGCACCACCACCCTGCCCCTGCATAGCTGATCCTCCATGGAGGGAGGATGTTGGTAGTCAGTGGTCATAGTCAGTCTTTGCAGCTGACTGGCCTAGGTAAATCTCTCCCATTTATCTGCCAACAGCAACCAAGGCTCAACTACAAGAGGATGGTGTCTTCAGTCTGCACAAAGGGTGGTGATAGGAGCAGCTGTGCCACTGGACCCTACCAGACACCTACTACATTAGGCCACACTACCAAGAAATGGAGTCAAAGCAGCTCTACCTAATACATAGAAACAAACACAGGTAGGCTGACAAAATGAGGAGATACAGAAACATGGCCCAAATGAAAGAACAGATCAAAACTCCAGAATAAGAGCTAAAAGAAATTGAGATGAGTAATCTACTAGATTCAGACTTCAAAACATTGGTTATAAGCATGCTCAAGGAACTTAGTGAGGACCTCAGCAGCATAACAAAGATCCAGTCAGTAACAAAGCATACACTAATTGAAATAAAGAACAATTTAAAGGGAAACAACAGTAGAGTGGATGAAGCTGAGAATCAGATAAAATGATTTGGAACATAAGGCAGCAAAAAACAACCATGCGGAACAAGAAGAAAAAGGAATCCAAAAAAATTAGGATAGTGTAAACAGCTTCTGGGACAACTTTAAGTGGTCCAACATTCACCTCATAGGGGTGCCAGAAGGCGAACAGAAAGAGCAAGACATTGGAAATCGATTTGAAAAAATAGTGAAAGAAAACTTCCTCAATTTGGTGAAGGAAAGAGACATGCAAGTCCAAGAAGTGAAGAGAGTCCCAATTATAATGGATGCAAAGAGGCCACTCCAGGACACATCATTATTAAAAGGCCAAAGGTTAAAGATAAAGAGAGACTCTTAAAACCAGGAGAAAAGAAGTTACTGGAAGGTTGCCAGATGGGAGGGTGGTCGGGGAGAATGGGTGAAGAGGTGAGGGGATTAAAAAGTACAAATAGGTAGTTACAGAATAGCCATGGTGATGTAAAGTACAGTATAGGAAATGGAGTAGCCAAAGAACTTGTATGCGTGACCCACAAACATGAACAATGGTGGGTGGATTGCATGAGGGAGTGGGGGGGGGGGTACTGGGTGGAGGAGGGCAAAGAGGGGAAAATTGGGACAATTGTAGTAGCATAATCAATAAAACATAATTTTAATAAAAGGACTTTCCAAGACAATATATGGTCTCTGTCAGATTAGTCCACTCAGAAAAGAATAGGAAGATTTCAGAGGAGGCAAAAGTTACAGGTTGGATCGTCAGAAAACACTTTCTGAGGGCAGGTAAGTCCTGAGTATTCTACTAAGAGAATCATTTTATGCTCTTATGCTACTTTTCATTTTTAAGTACATCGACCCATTTATGTTGATCCTTCAGTACTGAGATGGGAAAAAACAAATCCTTTCCTCTCTCCTACCTCTCACTCTACAAAATGTAAAAAATAATGATAACTTCTCTATAAACAACATTGAGATGATGTACTTGAGTAGCTTATTTCAGCTCTAGTAGCTGTCTTTCCCATTTCACAAAAATAAGTTTTATTTATTCTCATCCCAAAGGTGTTTAGAAGTGCACCCAAGGGTGCATCCTCCAACTGTTAACTAAGTCGACAGTCCCTCAAGGGAGTAATCTCCCTTTTAGAAATGAGCAAGCCCAGCCTATAGTTAAAGAAACATACCCCATGAAAAAAAATGCTCAACAACACTAATCATCAGAGAGATGCAAATTAAAACCACAGTGAAATATCACCTCACACATGCCAGATTGGCTACCATCAATAAATCAACAAACAACAAATGCTGTCAGGGATGTGGAGAAAAGGCAAGCAGTTCACTGTTGGTGGGAATGTAGATTGGTGCAGTCACTGTGGAAAGTAGTATAGAATTTCCTCAAAAAATTAAAAATGAAACTGCCTTTTCACCCAGCAATCCTACTTCCGGAAATATATCCTAAGAATACTGAAACACCAATTCAAAAAAATATATGCACACCTATGTTCATAGCAGAATTATTTATAATAGCCAAGATTAGTAGTTGAGTATATAAAAAAGCTATGGTACATTTACACATGGAATACTATGCAGCAGGAAGAAGGAAGGAACCTTTAACTTTTGAGACAGTGTGGATGGAATTGTAAACTATTATGCTAACTGAAATAAGCCAGTCAGTGAAAGAAAAATACCCTATGATCTCATTTATATGTAGAATCTAATCAACAAAATAAACTAACAAACAAAATAGAAACAGAGACATAGATACATGGAATGGACTGACAGCTGTCGGAGAGGAGGGGACTGGATGAAAGTGAAGAGAGTAGACAAAAAGCATATATGTATGACCTGATGACACAGACAATGGTGTGGAGAGTGCTTGGTGGACAGGGCTGGGTAGAGGCAGGCAAAGTGGGGGAAAGTTGGGACAACTGTAATAGCATAAACAAAATATAATTTAAAAATAAAATTCAAAAATTTTAAAAACAAAATATAGCCTTTGTGATTCCTGTTTCCTAAGAAGAAACTAACTTAATACAGACATTTGTTAAAGTGGTTTCCTTAGCACAGTGAAAGAATCTTGAAAAACTGATCTCGAACTAGGAAACTGGAGTTGTAAATCTCTCCAAGTCCAGCCATGTCAATATAGATGCCTGAAATAAAGTCTAGAAGTTTAACAAGTCTGCTCTCTCTTGATGTGAAATCCCATCTCTGCTGTTGAATGGGATTTATAGATATTGAGTCAATTAAAGGAAATTATAGGATACCCAGAATAGGCAAATTCACGAAGACAAAGTAGAATGGTGGTTGCCAGGGGCTGGGGGAGAGGGAATTGGAAAGTTACTGTTTAATGAGTACAGAGTTTCAGTTTGGGATGATGGAAATATTCTGGCCATGAATAGTGGTGATGGTTGCACAACAATGTGAATGCACTTAATGCCACAGAACTATACACTCAAAATGTTAAAATGCTGAATTGTATGTGCTGTATATTTTGCCACATTTTTTAAAAAGAGTAAAGGGAATTTGTTTCAAAACTGGTTATTAGAATCATCTTCTTAATGGCATTGATCAGGGTAATTGCTGCCTTTTTATAACACACCAGTTTTTAGTAAACTATTTGAAAAATAACATAAATGAAGGGAAGGGAGAAAATAAGGCTTTTGAAGAGAATAATATGAAGAAAAGTCCAATTGTTTGCTATGAGTCACAGTATGAGTAATTCAGGTGAACCATGGTTGTTTCCTGGATTCTTTCAGGACAAGTCATTCAGCAATCTAATGCAAGTGCATTGGGGTTTTGAATTATTATCCACTTTTGGAAACTAAGATTTCAAAACTGTTTTTCAGTAGCTACAATAGGCAAATTCATAGAGACAAATATAGAATAGAGGTTACCAGAGGCTGGGAAGCTCCTGGGAAGGGGTGGGGAGGAAGAATTGGGAGTTATTGTTTAGCAGGTATAAAGATTCTGCTTAGGATGATGGGGAAAATTTTGGAAATAGCAGTGATGGTTAATGCCACTGAGTTATACCTCTTAAAATGATTGCATTTTATGTTATATGTATTTTAACACAATACAAAAATTAAAAAATTTTTAAAGGTAGACTGTTTCAGCCATTGGAAATAACAATGAAATAAAGATATTTTCTGGGAGGTGGAGGGCAGGAGATTGAATCCTAAGGGAAAACACTAAGAAAGAATTGTTAGATACTGGGGTGGAGGGGTGCTTAGGGGGGATTATATTTCACACAAAGGGCTATTATCAACATGAGGCAGCATTTAGCCAGTCTACCCTGCAGACGTCCATCCCTGGTCTTTGGCTGGGAAGGTCCTATTCAGCTAGGAGTTCTCCAAGTGACCCAGCCCCCCTCTCTCTGGCCTCCTGTCCCCTTCCTCCCCTTCCTCCTAAACTATTCAGAACCCTAGCCAGTCATTTTCTCTCTTTTATATTGGGAACATCCCACATTGGATAAACAAAGTACACAGGATGGAGGGGGATTATGAGGAATAAGTACATTTCAGAATTAAGAAAACAAATAGCCAAAGAAGCAGTAGACCACAGTTTGACTTAGACATGTTCAGCTATGGAAATAAGCATCAGAGGAGTCAATTATTACCAGATCTCAACAGGCCAGGAATGGAAGAGAGCAAACCATACCATTTATTGAAGTGACCTCACATGGGTGGAGTCAGAGTCAAGGGAATGCATAGAGAGAAACAAGAAAGAGAGAGTTAAGGTCCCTTTTCAGTAAGTTGTCACTGAGAAAGCCAAGTCTGTAATAAAGCTCACTGGGTACTATTTAGACTGTGGGTTTGGGCAGGGGAGGAAAAAGGATAAAACACCAGTCATGACTTGACAGCTTCTCCCTGATTTTCACTGGAACAGAACATAAAGAATTGGACCAAATCAAGCACAGAGACCACAAAGTCATATGGCCACCCACAGCAAGGTTCCCATGGGCTGCCAGGTGTGAGCATCTCAGGAAGAAAGATGAAGAAGCAGGAGGAAATATGAATCATGGGCTGGTGAACAGACTCTGCCTCTGGCACACTTAGCTATTGAGAGATGGAGAGAGACCCAGATGGACCTTACCTTTCCATGAGCTCTTCACAGAGCCATAAACAAAGACAAAGGCACCTAGAGCCCTAAAACCCATCTGTGGCATTTTCTGTAGACAAAGTTGATCAAGACCTGTTTTCTCAGTCAGATTAATAGAATTTGAGAATGAGCTAGGTACATTGTAAGTCAAGCCTGTTCTTTTGAGAGACAGCAGTATAAAATCCAGCTCTTTGCTATTATTGCATGGAGTCAAACTGTTTGATGTACATTCAGGCAATGCCACATTTAACACAGGAAAACCTTCCATCTGAAGTCCACATGCCTGAACATCAGTGCCTTCAAAATGTCTACGGTGCACAACACTGTGAAAAGCACTGTAGGAAAGATGATCAGAAAAAAAAGAAGAAACAGGTCATGCAGATACCAACCAAGTGAGTACACACATGGCATAACTATTGTGACAAAGGAATAAATCACAAAAGCACCATGGAACTAAATGACCAGAGAAAACAACATTTAGATAGAATCAATCATGGAAGCTTCCTGGAGAGCCAGGCTTGCCAGTAAAATTGTGAACATTTATTATTAAAACAGTAACACTAACATTAATCACAATTAATCTGAAAGAAATATTTTTGTTTCTTCACGGCAAGGGAACAAACAGCCCTTAGTCAAACAAGTTACATTTTCCTCCTTCTAGACTTTGTTCCTTTAACTGCCAGAGTATTTATGACTTTTACTAGAGAATGATAATTAGTCGTGTTATAATGAAAAAATTTATTTTAACTACCTGTCCTATATGTTATCAAAATGACAAAGCAGCAGAAAATGAGCCCCCCCCCAACAGACACATTAACACACACACTCAAATTCATTGAGTACAGTTTTGCATATAAAAATTATCACTCAGTTACCAAGCAACCATCATGGTTAAGTTTTCTATCTTTGGATGTTTGCTTTGCATCACCTTTAAGTGGGGAGTTGGACTGGATAGCCTCCAAGATCCTTTTTAACCCTGAAGTCCCATGAATCTATGAAGAAGGTAGGATGATGGATTGTTAAACAAGGAGCTCTGATAAAGAGGAGGGGGGTCAGGCAACCTGAACACTCACCGGGTGCCATCACTGCATATATGTGAGAACACCCAGCAAAGTGATGTTCATCACTGCGGGCAATGGTGGTGCCAGACAGTGCTGGGGATAGAGGCTGGGAGTGTTTGAGCTTCTCTCAACTTTATATAGTCCTACCACTGTCTACTCCACTCCTCCTTCTGACAAGATTGTTGACCTTCAGGTCCTCCTATATAAAAATTCTGTACACCATCTATGTGCCAGTTTCTCAGCTGTAAACCTGGGATAATAATAAGATTGACTCATCCACCAGCAGTGGTGTGGTGATTGACTAAGCCCTGTAAAATGTCTCGAAAAATGGACAAAAGAAGTATCTGCCTATCTGTCAGAAAGAATTCACACCATTCCCCTAGGCCTGACCCATGGGGTGGATGCCACAGCACTCCTCACTCTGCTGGTATTTTGTCACTTGGACAAAGGGCTCTGGAGTCAAAGGGCAGCTTTAACCACACACCCAATACCATTCTCAGAGGAATTCCTGAGAATCATTTTAGTGCTGATGATTGCCAGCTGCTCTGAATCACTCCCTTTCTCCCCACAGATTGGCCTTCTCCTGATTTCTGTTCCTACAAGAAATGGGCGCGTGAGGGTGTGGGAGAGGCACAATGCCTCCAGCCCCAGGCTTATATTTCCCAGTGACATGGAGGTACTAAAGGCTTCTACAGTGACCTGAATTAAGGACTCCCTTCCAAGCTTCCTCTTCCTATTCCCATGCCGATTTCCTAAGTTTGGCTCAGATTTCATTTGAAACTGGGAAGCCAGAGTGCCACAGAGCTTTCTGCACACAGTATCACTCAGGGATGCTGTGTGATTAAAAAGCTGCTGTGGTTTCTGTGAAAACAGTTCCATGCAAATGTCTGAGCTTTCTGCAGTTTCCCAATCCGTACATGTCACTGCCAATAAGCTCTTTGCAAATCCTTTTACAGTGTATCAGATGTGACAGGTTTCCAGAAGCCTGATTGGTTGATTGTGCTGATATTCTGAAAGGCCAATAGCATTCCTGATCTTCTACAACACACCTTTCAAGCAATCCATGTCAAAGTCATTAAGAAGACTGGATTTATCTTTAAATTTGACATGATAGAGATAAAAATAACAACAGTAATGAGAAATAAGCGAATTGGATTAGTAAAACATGAACGTTACATTATTTAAAATGGTAACTTAACTTTTAATTTATATCAGAGGAAAATAACACAGGCAATTAAATGAGGGTTTAAATTGTTATTTGTTTCAAATGCCTGAGTGACAACTTAGAGTATGAACCTGCTTTGTGTACCTAACACAAGTTGACATATCATCTGAATGAATGAAATTCAAATTATATAAAGCACTAAATAGATATTTGCTGTAATTAATAACTAAATCCCTGACATCCTTTCAGTTTTCCACTTTTTGTTCATTCAATATTCACTTAATGCCTGATATATGTCATCAAACAGCCTCTGAAAATACTGTAATGAACATGTATGGTCTGTACCTTGAAGGAGCCAGCAGTCTATCAAAGGCAATTTCTGTAAAATAAGGATTGTTCATAAATATAAGTCCTCTCTTTCTAAATTGTTCAGAGCTCTATAATAGATATAAATATGTCTCCCTGCAATAATGAAGCTTTAAAAACAGAGCAATATTATTATCACCATTTTTAAAAATATATAAATCTTTTGATAATTCAATATTATTAGAAAGGCAGAATCTTCAAGTAAATTCAGAAATGCTCAGAACTATTGCCTACCTTTCCGTTTTTCCTCTGGTCCCTAATGTGACTCACAGACCATGGAAAGAACTAGCCTTAACTAAGTAGACTGCAAAGCAAACTCTCTATTAGTGAACAAATTCATTACCATAGCACTCAATTTAATTAGTAAATATTATAAATATTAGTAAATAGTAAATATTAGTAAATATTATAAGGAAACATAAAGGAGTAATATTACTTACCCTGGATTGCTTGTCCAATGCCATACAACTAAAAAAAAATAGTCTGAACATAATCATATACATTGTGGAGGGCGTATAAATTGATACACCCTCTCTGGAGGATAATTTGGCAATATCCCTGACACTCATGCATATAAATTTTAGTCCAGCAATTCTATTTCTAGGAAGTTCTCCAACAAATACATGCATGCAAATTTGCAAAAGCACATATACTAGGCTATTCATTGATTCACAAAAAAATGGAAACAATCTAAATATCCATCAACAGGGATTTGTTAAATCAATTATGTTATC
Organism: Phyllostomus hastatus; assembly: GCF_019186645.2. Lineage (NCBI taxonomy): Eukaryota > Metazoa > Chordata > Mammalia > Chiroptera > Phyllostomidae > Phyllostomus > Phyllostomus hastatus. Next base: position 2,540,262 of record NW_025333835.1, on the reverse strand, counting down.
TCTACAATGAAATATCCTGCAGCCATTTTAAAAGAATAAAATAGATATAGATATAATGATCAAGTTAAAAAAACAAAAATAAGGTACAGATCATATTGAATAATGTAATATTATCTGAGATTTTTAAAGAGAGATTAAAAGTATTTTACAAAGAGCTTATTTAAATATGGTATACATAAAAAGCATATATATGTGCATATATTAAAAACTTATTATATATACGTGCTTGAATATACATAGGAAGACATACAATGGTTGCTTTAAACTTTGGGTCAGGGATCAGAAAGACCTACTTTTCTCTGTATACCTTTAGAATGGTAATGCTTAAAATTTTTTCATATTTTAAAAATAATTTTAAAAAAAGAAATGACCTTCCTTGAGCAAGTCACTTAACTTTTGTATATGGGTATAATAATAGTAGCAGCTGACATTAAGTTATGACCATGGGTCCATCCTCTGTGCTCAGTGCTTTTAACATGGATTATTTAATATAATCTCAAACCAAACCTGTCTAATAAGCATTATTGCTTTATCCCCATTTTATAAGTCAGAAAAAAGATGTATCACCAAACTAATAAGTGAAAGTGCCAGAGTTTGTCAGTTTCCAGAATCCTTCTACTTATAGTGTTATGTAAGAAGAAGGGAGAAAGAGCAGGTGAAGTATATAGCAATGTCTGGCTCTCTCGAAGTGCTTAGGAAATGTTAGACATTATGACCACTGTTATTTCTTCTCTGCCAGGAAACTTCCAGCCATTAGAAACATGCACCAAATTGAACAGAAACGAGGTTGGCTTTGTCCTGAAATCACTGTTGAAATTAGCAGGGACATGGTCATGAGTTATACACAGTCATAACTTGAGCTTGAACATGTGGAGGCACCTCCCATCTCTTCAGCCATGAAAAGGTTTGCCATGAGAGGTCACTAGGCAAAGCACTTTGGCAGGGCGTGTTTTTCCCCCCCTCCGGATATGATGGTTTTACCGCTATTAATAAGAGATGTGTGTGACCAGGAAACTACAGACTGGAGATGAGTAATCACAATTTACATTTTAAAGCTTAATCCGATCCCCTCTAGAGTCAAGGACTTAGAGTTTTCTAAATGGTCAAAGTCTTTCTCGTGTCACCATTTATGGACCCTAGTTCAAGCCTGAGGGGTCTGGAATGTAGTTTTTGTTCTGCAGTATTTGTGTGTGCATGCAGGAGCAAGCACGCATGTGTATGTTTGTGTGTGCGTACCTGTGATTCATTATTTTCTCCAAAGTTCAGCCAGGGGGTCCTGTCACCTGGACTCCCACTCAAGCTTACCTGATGTTTCTTTTGAGAAAACAGGAAGCCAAGGGGCTTAAACTCTGCTTTCAGCTCTGCTACAATTAACTCACTTTTCAATTCCTACGTTTTTGCACATTTGGTAAATTAGGGCAGTCTCCCAATGTTTACTTCGTCTCCCCACACAACTGAGAGCTCCCTAAAGGCAGAAACTTTTGTATCAATCATTGAATTCTCAATGTCTTGAAGAATGTCTGGCATATAGCACACATTCAGTAAACACCAAAGTTTCCTTCCAGCTACAGTATGGCATGGTTCCATGAAATCATAATCTAGTGCACTGAGCTGATTCCAGCACATGCAGCAGATAGCACTGGCTGCCTGTCAGCACTCTTCTCTGCCCACTATTGAGACACCTTCATGAACATTTCCACCAAAATATAAATAATATGTACAAAAGGAGATGATGCTGAGATCTGCCACATTTTCCTCTTCTCTAGCAGTATTGAAAATGATTTGGATGAGGAAGAAAATGAAAGTATTAATTTGAAGGGTAAGTGATTTGCTGGTTTTAGTTATGCAGGCTGTGCCTGTCAATCACTCTCATCCATTATGGAGAATTGTCTCCCCAAGCACCTGTCACCAAGGCCTCTGTACTAAGTTCCCCTTGGTGAGATAAGCTGGAGAGGCCACTAGCCAACAATATCTGAAAGTTTCAAGTGATATGGAAGTCACTCTAGATCTGGAAGGAGAAATGACCAAGAATGACATTCTGGTCTCTTTATTTTCATGTACATTAGCCAGGATTCTTGGGTGTAAACAACACAAACAAACTCTGGCCAATAGAAGCAGGAGGGAATTTATTTTAAGGATTTTAGGTACCACAGAATAAGCAGGATACACACACTGGTTCCACTGCCACCATCTCCACCAACCCAACTGCTAAATACCAGCTGCCTCTTAGAGACCCCACCACCATGGTGAAATGTTGCCCTTTTATTTTTGCACTGCCTGCTCAAGATTCAAAGTTCCAAACAGGAGCATCTGTTTGGCCAAACTGAGTCCCCATTGGACTCCCATAGTGGGAAAGAAGATCCTAATTGTCACACAGGGTGGCAACCCAAATAGAAAGGAAGTTTTTAGCCTGGTTAGCCACAGGAAAATGACAAGTGCCCACTATATCACAGCTCAGTAGCATCTGTTTGCTTTGATGATACATAGTTTATAAAGGTGGGTAAAATTCAGTCTCTACAGTCATAGGCCCAGTGCCCTAACTGGGGCAGACTCATGATTAATGTACACAGGCTTGTTAGGAACTTTTGCTCTAAAGATTGAAAAAATTACCAATCAAAATTAAATTTTAATCAGCAGTTTCTGCTACTTTACTCAAGCAATTTTAGAAGTTGCAGATGAGCACTGCAGGCTACTGGTTTTGTCATAAAATACTGCTACCACAAAGGAAGTTTAACTCTTGATCAAGTTTCCACTCCCCTCCTATTCAGCCAGAAGTCCATCCCACCTCAGAAAAGCAAGGTGACCCCAGGCCTTCCTCACTCTTAATCATGTGGTTCCTCTGGAACTCCAGTGACACTGCTTCAGACCTTGGCCTCAGCTCCCCTGCAGAAGGGCCTCTGGGATGAGCAGCTCAATATCTGGCTGTGCAGAGGAAGGGACAGTATTCATGCTTGGAAGGAAAACTTTTCTTCATCAAGAATGGTGATCCTCAAGGCAACAAACAAAAACCATGACCTTCAGAGGAGCAGGCCTGGCTGCAGAGAGAAAAATCTGGGGATGGGTGGGTAAAGTGGAGGCCACAGCAAGAGGCTGCCCCATCCAAAACCAGCAGCAGTAACTACCAAAGGACATGCAAAGGTGCAGGAATTTCACTTCCAGCAATCTGTTCCACTTGCGTGAATGCACAACGATACACGTACCAAGGTATTTACTAAGGCATTGTCAGCAACCACAAAAACAAACAAACAAAAAAACTGGAAATAACCATCCAAAGTTAGTTGAACATGTTTACTGTAGAATCATATTATGAGGTCCTATGCAGCTATATTTAAAAAAGAGTGACATGAGATGTGATAATATTGTCAATAAATTAAGTGAGAAATTCAAGTGGCAAAACTATATAGTATGATTTTTTTTAATAAAGGACTGTAGGAAGGCTTGTGTATGAATTAAAATACTGGAAGGGGAGCTTATAGACCTTTGGAATTAGTGGCTGGGAGGCAGGGAAGAGGAGACCTTTACTTTTCACTTCATATCATTTTTCTGTTTGAATGTTTACTGTGGGAATACAGTGTATTTCAGGGATATCAGTTCATTTTCATTGGGGGCCCACATCAGCCTTGCGGTTGCCTTCAAAGGGCTGAATGTAGTTTTAGGACTGTATGAATGTAACTACTCCTTAACAGTTAAGCGAGAGCTCCGTGCTGCTGCTGGGTAGAAACAAGGTGCCAGGCCGGATAAAACAAGGTGGAGGGTCGGATTCAGCCCACAGGCCTTGTGTTTGTCACAAGGTGCATTTGTAACTAAACTAACTTAAAGCATTATCAAGTGAAGTATAGCAGGCAAAGGAGTGTGTTGCATTTGTAACTAAACTAACTTAAAGCATTATCAAGTGAAGTATAGCAGGCAAAGGAGTAAAATTGGTCATTAACAAGCAGGAATCAGGAGTTAAGATAAATTTTTTTTCCCAAATAAGGCAGCTCACCTGAGCCTGTGGGAAGGCAAGTGTCTCATTTAAGAAAGACTCTTGCAGGCCCAAAGGGAAAACCATCTCTGTATCTTTTCTTTAATGTCAGGAACACCTCAGAGCCAGGTCTGTACTCCACCCAGGTGTGGGGACCTACCTTATGCCTCCTGCCCAGGCCTTTTGCTGGCCCTCGCACACAGCCAGGCTCAGCAAGAGTCGCTGACATAGTGGTGCCCCCTCCATCCCTCTACCCACCCCTCCCAAAGTCAATTGTTATTAAAAGCGTGGAACTCGAGTTGGGCCTACTTTGTTTGTAGTTCTATAATAATGGTGGTAATGTTGGTGGTAATGATTAAGAAGCTGATAGAAGCCAGTCTGGAAACTTATCTGAATTCTAGAGTAGAAAAAAGAATGACCAGACTTGACTAATAATCTGAGAGAAATTCTGTCTTCTAAGTTACCAAAAGCAGCCCAGAACAGTTTGTATTAAAGCTTGAATGATAAGAAGTGGTGAGAGAAATGGGGATGAGCTTAGTAAAAGGCCCTGAAATAAAAAAAGGAGCTCTCCTTAACTTCCCACTGACACAGAGGAATTTTACCCATACAAATCCTATAGAACCGCAGCCACAAGCGCCTGCAAGGGAAGGGCGAGGGCACACTACCCACATCTGGTCTAAAGCCACAGCTCTTCTTCCCTACCACTTCCCACTGCCCCAAATCTTCCAGGCTGAAGTTTCACCTCTTCTCAACTCTTCTAAGCTTCTAAGAGATAACTCTGATCTGCATAGCATGTAGAAAAGTAAAGGACTGAACTTCCCCTCATCCCCACCCAACTAGGCAATCTGTAAAGCCCTAATAGGAATGTCTGTGAGTCACATAGATCTTTGAGATGTATCGCTGTACTGCAGGGAATTTCCCAGTTCACTTCCCTTGGGAGTGGCGGGAGGAAATCCTGGCTGCTTGCGGCAGGTAGGGAGCCAAAGCTAGTCAAAGCTACCCACATTTGGGCAGTGACCACGCAATCTGACTTGGGCTACAGGCCCATGACCTCCTCATCCTTTCTCCAAGTTTCACTTAGATATGTTGCAGGCCTGTCTTCCATGTAACCCTCATACCTATCAAAGCAAGACCTGCCCAACCTCCATCCTCACTCCCCCTTATCCTCATCCCTGGGGAGTTCTGACCCTTTCTGCAGCATTTGAGAAAGATCCTGCAGTGGGCTTTCCTAGCACAGGGGCCTTCCTCAGACACTTAAAGGGGAGGTTCCTTTGGACTGTTCCACAACAGCATGGAGCTCAGCCCTGTACTGGTCCTACTTGTCTTTTGAGGACGCCCCCGCCCCCGACCCGACCTTAGGCTTTGGTCCAGCCCTCGGCCAGGGGGACAGAGGTGCAGGTGCATCCACACCCCAATCCTTTCCTCAGGACTTGGCGGATCCCTGGCCGAGGAACCCATAGGCGGCTGAGACCGCATCCCTTTTGCGCACACAAAGCCCGCAGCCGCTGAACCCTGGGACCCGCCGCGTTCCCCCGCGAGACAGCGACACCGCCAGGGCCCGAGGGGGTCCGCGCGCTGCTCTCTGGCCACTGGGTGCGGGAGTACGCGCAGCGGCACAGCCTACGGCCGCGCTGGTTAGGTAGTTGGGGGGACCGGAAGGATGGCGAGGAAGTAGGAGAGGGTTTCCTGAGATGAAAGATTACTTCCGTCCGAGCTCCGGCCTCTCTCTGGAGCTGGCTCATTAGGGGTTGGGGAGCGGGCTACGCGAGGCTCGAGGACCGCCTCTTGCCACCTGCAGCGCCCGGGGCCCACCGGACGCTCTCGGCCCAGTACCGGGCTCACGCGGGGCATCTTTGCAGGTGGGAGCTGAGAGCACTTCCAAGAGCCCAAGCCATGGTGGCCAAACAGCGGATCCGCATGGCTAATGAGAAGCACAGCAAAAACATCACCCAGAGGGGGAACGTAGCCAAAACCCTGGTAAGGTGGAGGCGGTGCAGAGCCGGCAGAGCAGGCTGCGCCCGGAGTGGAGTGGAGTGGAGTGGAGTGGAGTGGAGTGGGGCGGGGCGGGGCGGGGCGGGGCGGGGCCGGGCCAGGCCAGGCGGGGCGGCTGCGGGCTTAAGACCTGTCTTCCCAGCTCCTCCGCGCCCGGCTCGCCCCTCCTGACAAGCGGGCAGAATGGGTTAGGAGAGCTAGGCTCAGGGCGGCGCGGGACTCCTCGGTGCTGTCTTGGGCGTGAACGGAGAGGACCCTGGTTGGTCATGACCCTTTTGGGGTGGCTGATGGGGCTACCACGGGAGCGAGAATTCAGCCTTTGTCTCTAGGGAAGAGGGCAATCGCAGTTACAGGAACTGTTAAGGCAACTGCTTGACACAGGGTCCTGAACTTGTTAGGTGCTAGAACGTTTGTTAAATAAGTGATGAATGTGTGCATTAGTGAGTGAGTGAATGAATTAATAAATGCTATTTATCATCACCCGTTCCCAGGCTTCACCCCTTGCACATACCCAACCAACACACACCAGGGTTTTTCTTTCCAGTCCCTTTATCATGTTTTCTCTGTGTAAGTTGGAAAAGCGGCATGAGATTCTTGCCCATATTTCCCTCCATTCTCCTATTTTGCCTTTTCTCTAGTGAGGCCTCTTAAGTCTGGGCTTAAGTTTAAATGCAACTTTCCTCTTGTTCACCCTGTGAATTCAGGCCCATTTTGATGGTATGATCCAGAACTTTAGAGACTAGTTTATTGCCAGGCATTCTGTGCCCTCAAAACTGTAGATTAAAACTTTACAGCAAGTTTTAAGTAAAATTGTGCCTTATGCACTGGGGTTCCTTTTAGCAATGCAAATTATCTTCAACAGAAAATGCTAGGCCTATGATTTTGGACATTCAGAAGCATGCCTTGGATGAATTGTTGAGCAGTGTGAGTCTCCAAGACTATGAGCAAAGGCACTTAAATGAAAATCCAACTGAAGCTCGGGGTTTGGCTGCAAAAGCATGCAGATTTGATGAGACAAGTCCTTTTAGCCAAAGAAATGATGCCGCTTTGATTAACTGAGCAAAAAGCTGAATCCACAATCATTAGACCAGAATTCTTGCAAAACTAAGCAATGCTATGGCAGGGAAACCTTAGGATCAAACTCAGCTGTACTCAGGCCTTTGTGCACAGCTCCAGGTTTAAGTCATGCTTGAAATTTTCTCACTTGAAAGTTAGATCATTTAGTTATGAGTGGCCAGCAAAATGCCAATGTGCCTTTGAATTAGAACCATCTATCACGTAAGTCTGTTTTCCCTATTTATTTTTATTTACAAAAACACTTGCTGTTCATTAACATTGTCAATTTCTAACTGATGTTAACTATTCAAGATTTTATATCCTTAGGATATCAACTCTTCCTAGGATATCGTATACACTAACTGATAATACTGAAAATCTCTAGTTGTGTGATTCTTTTTAATGAACTAAAGAACCAGCATTCAGTTGTTAACTGAACTTGGTTGATAACTTATCTGACTGTAAAAGTAGTAACAAAACAGGAACTAATTTGCAGAGCTGTTTTACCCATTAGGCTTTGTAAACTCAGTATCTGCCACTTCTAGCTTTTCAGGACACTGTAATTTTTGTTTGGGACCTGAAATGAAAATTATTGGCTCTAATATAAAAGAAAATAGAAAAAAATTGGAGAAAACCTATTTATCTAGAAAATGTAGTCACCTGCCGTTCGAGTTAACACAACTTTCAGAACTGCATTCAAATGATATTTAATCTGTGGTATGAGTGCATTTTAATAAGTTCTGACATACCATGGAATAGGCCCTTCAAAAGTGCTTAGCACCTGTGAATATTTTTAAATGGCCCTACTAATTTTGTAATGAAAGGTTTCCAAACCAAGCCACGATGTATGTTTATTTTCCTTTGGTTAGGAGAGCTTTTGGTTAGCTTTATTATAAATGGATCAGCATCCAAAAACAAAAAAATGAAATTGTCTTTTAAAAAGTAACACTTTAAATCTTAAATTTTATTTTCCTAATTATAGGCCAAAATGATTAGACCTTGAAAGAATTAACTTGCAAGGGATAACTTGTTTAGATGCAATTCAGTAAATGGAGACAGATAAACAGATTCTAATGGAAAATTTGGACTAATCATCAGAAGCAAAGCCCTTTAATTGTATGCAGATACTTCAGTATTTTATTACTGGCCAATAGCTATGGAGTGAATCAATATTATTCCCCCAGATAGCAGATAAAGCCAAGAAACAGAGAAATGGAATAATCATTTCATGATTATACAGTAGTAACTTCTTCAAAATGAAGAGGGAATTTAAATTTCAGAGTTCTGAGTTACCCTGCTGTTATCACAGGGAAAGCCATCCCCTGACATTTTGGAGCCTCAGGAAGTAGCAACTCCTATTTGAAATGAACCATGTAATTTGTGAGATTCTACTGCTTTTCTTACCTTTCCCAGCAATAGATTCAGGGTCAGGTGAATTGTCCCAATGGGACTGTGCTGGGCACCACTTCCCCCCAAAAAGTAACGTAGACTCTCAAAAAGGATATATTGGTATTATGATCACCGGGGTGTTCTTGAGCTCTGAAAGTTCCCAAATAATATTGCTTCGCTGGGAAATGTCATCAAAAAGGTTTTTTGCTCTAAGCTCTGCATGTTAATAATTTGTGTTTTTCTGCAAAGAAAAAATAAAGGACTTCATTTGGTACATGACTAGACCAATAATTCATTTTCAAGCTTCTGAATTCATTTGTTGGCTTTGCTGGAGATGGGGCAAAATGAATTTTCATATAACTTTAGAAGGATGACAGCAACAGAGTTGGTTTCTGGTCAATCATGACAAATTGTTAGGAAGTTAGTGAAAGAGGATGGGAAGGGATAAATGTCACACATTGTTCAGGTAACTTTATTTAATATGTCTACTATTTACTTGACCTCACTTTGACTTGGTCTTTAGTGCTAAAGCATGACACGATAAAAATGCTAGTTAATGTTATCTTATGCAATTATTTAAAGCTGATTTTGTCCTTGTCTAGTCAAGAGCAACCATGTCTTTCCTTGCAGTGTGATTTGCCCTCATACAAGAGCTGTGGTAGATATGAGCCTATCAAGGACAGAGAAGCGAGTGGTTTCAATCCTTAGAGTCTCCCTGCCACTGACACTTGAATCCATACTTCTCTAGTAAAAAAAAAAACAAAAGCAAGGATAACCATATCACCAGTTAGGAAGTATATTAAAAAAGACAATATCCTTCCTAGACTCTGTCTTTACCTGACCTAAGAAATCATGTTTAATGAACCTTGTATGCTTATTCCTTCTTTAATTAACACTTATTAAACATCTACTATGTTTAAGTTCTATATTAGGCATTGCTATACAGTGATATGTGAAAGAGAAAGTGCCTACCCTTGTGCGGCCTGCAGCCTAGTGGTGAGCCAGACATTAAACACATTATCACAAAAATAAATAGAGATACAAACTGTGATAAATATCAAGAAAAAGTACGTGGCAACATAAATGAAAAGTGAACCAACTGAGGTAAAAGAGAGAAGACTCTCTAAGAAAGTTAACCAGTAAGCTGTGAGCCAAAGAACTGTTGTCTTATCTATAATAAAAATTAGTTCTTTAATTTGTATTGTCTATGGCCTATTTTGGGCTCACACTAATGAGCAAATAGTGAGTACGACTTTTTTCACTCTACCTTCTCCCTTTTTATTTGAGAAATTCACTGTGTTTTCAGAAGGCTGTCAAAAAATTTTGTTCTTCTATCATTTGATTTGATTTTTAAGGACCAAACCCTACCTGCAGTAGACCTAGAGGGGCTGCAGAGGGATGTTCTTATCACGTCTCTGCTTTGAGTTTGAGAAGAGCAGGAGGCATGGAGGGCTGGATTGGCATGGGTCCAACAGCACCCCTCTGCATTCCAGGGAATGCAGAAATTTCTCCAAAGTGTAAGCTTCACAAATATTAGGAATTTTATTAAAAATGCTGCTTCTCTCACATCCATTCACAGTTGCTGTGGTACTTCTATGATTCCAAGGATTTCCACTGCACTGCCTTCTCAAATTTTTTAGCACATAGGTTTTGAGAACATGGCTGTGCTCTGTGACCCTACTTGGAATTCCAGATGCAAGAGTTAAAAATGAATATGTTGGCCCTGGCTGGCTAGCTTAGTTGGTGGGAGTGTCATCCAGATGCACCAAGGTTGCAGGTTCAGTATTTGGTTGGGGCACAAATGCAAAGCAACCCATGAATGGGTTAAAAAGTGGAACAACAAAGTGATATTTCTCTCTTTCTCAAATTAATAAATTTTTAAAAATTTTAATGAAGGTTATCAGTGGAAAATACCCAAGCTCTGTAATGAGGCAGACCTAAATTTGAATCCCAGCTCTTGCTCAAGCTAACAAATTTGAGCCTCACTTCTCAAGTGTAGAATAGGGTTGCATGGAGTTGTGAGTGCTGGAAATAGTGGATGTAGACTTCTTAGTAAGCATCTGACATAGAATGTACTTTCAACAAATGGAAGTAATTATTAGTAATATCATTTTTGGCTCCCAAATCACTGTATTGGTCTTATGTATTTATATCCTGTTCCCAGACTATTTAAGACCACCAAGTTCATTGAGTTACAGGAATGTAAGTAAGGTTATTGATGAATATTTTTAAACCTTTATCCTTTACAACTGACTTTATTCATCTCTATCTGTTCATTGGGCATTGACACTCAGTCTGTCTTATCTACAGTGGAGGCCCCAGTTCCTAGTACAGTAACTAGCAGTACTCAATGTTCCCTGAATTAATGACCCTAATCCTACTTTCTCCCATTCTCTTTTAGAGACCGCAAGAAGAAAAATACCCTGTGGGACCATGGCTGTTGGCACTGTTTGTTTTTGTTGTCTGTGGCTCAGGTATGGGTTTTTTACTAACCTTGTATCCCATATTCTCCTCTGTCCTTCAAAACACATGTTTTATTCACAAGGTAAATAGACAAAACATATGTTAGTCTGAGATTCAAGTTAATTTCTGCCTGAGGCCTTGATCTAAATGGCTTTGACTTAGTTTCTATTATAGCAAACCAAATATGAGTAGAGATAGAATTGATATACTATCAAGTTATAATCATAAAATGATTACGCAGAGCAATTAAGCCAACTCTGTATACGCTTTAGAGTTCAGTTGAACCTTTTTGTGAAAACACAGTCTAACAGCATTTAAAACAGAAAGTGGAGCACCTCTCTGACTGAGATAAATCCACACTCCAGAGAAAGGGAAGGTCTTCTGCGTAAGAGGAAGCTTGATCATGCTTCTACATAGAACTGAGCCTTTTACCTGAGCCTCAAGGTACAGTCAGCTCATACTGGAAGGTGACAAGTTCAGAGAGCTTCACTTACACTGACATGCAAATACACATACAATGAGGAGACTTGAGAAAAAGGATCATGCAGTCGTTTCTAGTTGAATTCTAGTTGGGAGTCTTGACATAATTTCTGGTCCCCAGGTGTTGGGTCTCTGAAGTATTGGTGAGTGGAGGTTACTTCTTAATATTAACCATAAGGTAAGCAGTCAGAGGGTCCCCTCTTTACCACCTCACTGTCGCTGAGGCAAGGAAGGACAAGAGTCCACATCTTCCTACAAGGAACCAGGCCTTCCACAAAGACATCATTCTGCTCCAATGTCAAGAGACACCTATGACTAGGGGCAGATCAATGTCTCTGTTCTTCAAGAAACCACTCTTCCAAGGAAACAAAAGCTCTTAGGAGGAAGGAAAGATCCAAAAGATTTGGTGTGATTGTTGTTAAGGCTCAAATATTTTAAAGATGATTTGGCATTCCAAGATGAAAAGATCTTCCACTCAAAGAAACAAAACTGTGCTTCTTTCCCAAAGCTATGTCCACAAAGGGAATCTTTTGCCCAATATGGGATCCCTCATCTTTAAAAGAGTTTAACCCATCCTCTGCTGGAATACTTCTTCAAAAGCCTCTCTCATTTCTGTATAGATCTAATTCTAGTAGAAGTGTCCCCACTCTTTTGAACTACACTGTGCTGTTTCCTCAGTAACTCAGGTGTAGACTCCTGGCGTCACATAGCAGGGACTTGTTCTCTTCTCAACATCTTGAATCTTTGGATGTTTTAAAGATGACTACCTAGTGGTTCCTTCTGCTAGCTAAATTCCCATAGTTCTCTCAATCTGGCCTCATAAGATGTGTTTTCTAGATACATGCCATGACTCTTCTAAAGAATAGTATTTGCTACTGCAGAAGTTGGTCTAGACGTGCTGTAGATGCTACAGAAGCAGTAAGATTGTCACTGCCCTTAACCTCAGTGCTCTGCTTCTATTACTGTGACCCAGCTTGCAGTTTATTTTGAACAGTCACAACACATTCTAGAATCACATCAAGGTGCCAGCCAGACCCCACCAAGATCGTCTTTACATAAACTTCCTGCACGCTCTAGAGATGCAGCTACCTAACCCCATCATACATTGTTTTATTTTATTCATAGCTCTCATCAACATTTGAAACTATTTTGTTTGCTTACTTATTATCCATTTCTCTCTACTAGAATATAAGCTCAAGAAAAGCAATGTTTATTTTTCACTAAATTTGTAGATCCTACTACAGTATTTTACATATTGTGAGTGCTCAGTATGGCTGGCTGGATGGATGGATCAATGGACGGATGAATAAAGCCAGATATTCTGCATACTGTAGATATCCAATTAACTTTTTTGAGACCTAACATAAAGCTTCATGAATATTTATATTAAAATTTTATTGTTAGTTTCAGATGTCTTTCTACAGAGTAGCCATAAATTCTGGAAACACAGAAGAACATGCATAATAAATGGCTTACCAATATTACATTATAATGTGCAATGTGGTCAGTGACATTACACAATATATTCAACGTATTGTCCTTCTTTAGTAATGTATAGTTCAGAGCGTAGTTCAGTGACTTGGATGCATTGATGCAACATTTTCCTCAGTGTCTGCATATTTGTCTGTGATGCATTGCCTCAGATGATGTTTCTCTGATTTTTATCCCAAAACAAGACAAAAACACCTGTGCCTTCGCATGCCACAGAAAAATGAAAAAATCAATCAATATAAAAAAAACTTGTCTATGTTTTCAAGTTTTATGGCCACACTGTAGATTGTTAGATCTTGAACCTTGAGACTTTTATCTAATTATCTTTCTTTCCCAGCTTTATGGCCTCTGAAAGTACATTATTTCTCCAAGTCACTGGTAAAAGTCTGAACCTGGAGAAGTCCCTGGAACACAGTTAGAGACAACTCCCTTCAGGTTGACTTTGAACCTCTCAACAGAACTCCTGCCAACAATCACCATGTCTTGAGGGTCCCCTGTGTACCTGGCCCTGTGCCAGGCTTTGAAACTACAACCTCCTTCTGGACTTGCAGACACTGGAGGAGGCAGATAAAGAAGCTGTCGTTGTAATTCAGGGAGAGAGTGCTGTGATAGTAGAGTGCCCAGAGTGCTTAGAGACCGCGGATAAGGGATTGTCTTAGTCTGATCAGGCTGTTGTAACAAAATACTACAGTCTGAGGGGCTTATAAGAAGCAGAAATGTATTGCTCACAGTTCTGGAGGTTGGAAGTCAGATTTAGGTGCCAGCATGGTCAGGTGAGAGCCCTCTTTCTGGTAACAGATTTTTCTTTGTATCTTCATATGGTACCTTTATGTATTACAGAAGGGGATAGGGAACTCTCTGGGGACTCTTTTTTAAAAGCATTAATTCCATTGCTGAGGCCTCTACTCTCAGGACCTTATCACCTCCCAAAAGCCCAACCTTCTACCCATCACATTGGAAATTTCAACATATGAATTTGGGAGAACACAATCAATCAGGCTGTAGGAGGGACTTCTAGATCATACTGGGCCGAAGAGAAAGTTTCCCAGAGGAGGTGCAGTTTGAGCTGAGTTTTGAAGAACAAACAGCCAGACAAAGGGAAGGTTATTCCACTTGAAGGAACACTATGTAACAAAGGCACAGAGGCTTGAGATAGTGCCCCAGGCTCAGGAGTGGCCAAAGCCCAGTCATCACACAGCCCTCCCCAGCCTGTGCCCTTGCGTGGGAGGGGAGGGAAGCCAATGCAGTTACTTGGTCTGTCTTGTTTTTCTCAAACCTGTGCTAGTTCTCAATTGTCATCCTTTTGAAAGGGCTTTAAAAATCTTCTCTAAATTATATTTTTACATATAGTAGAAACTATATCTTTCTCCCTTGGCTAAATTGGGACACTCTGTTGGAACCCTCCCAGTCTGCAGGAGTTTTTTCAAGGATCAAGCACATTGGCTCTGTTACTTGTTCTGTAGGATTGTCCAGGGGCCTGGATGGGGGACTGCAGGGCCAGGAGATTTGGACTTAATGTGACTAAGGAAACACAGCACTCATTGGCATGCCTTCGTGTCCCGTACTCCCTTAGTGCCACTTCTTTACATCTTCCTAGTTTAGACCATTGTGCTTTTATGGAAAGGCGAGACATAACATGGGAATTGGGTCATCTTACTTTCTCTGCCCCATTTACATGCTGCCATGATCCCTAAGTCCTGGGCCTCATCCCTCTTTTAATCATAACTAAGAATAATCTACTACCACCATGTTTTGTTTTGTTTTGTTTTGTTTTATTTACAACTTTAGCAATTTTTTTCAAGCCTCAGCTCAAGCTGGGCACTACTCTCACAGAAATGTGTCACTCTTCTCCATTCGTCCCTGGTACTGTGCCCTTTCTTTTATCTTTGTACATGTTCTTTTCTAAACCAAACGTCATGAAAAACACAGCAGCACCTTGAAATGTGTCCCCATTGCCTGCTTCCTGGGATTAGCCACAGTTCAGTTCATTTTGCAGAGCCCACTATCCCTCTTGAGTTTCTCCCTTCTTAGGGTCACGGACCACAGGTTCCCACTTATCTTTTCTCTACATTTAAAGGAATATGATTTCCTCAAGTCTAACCATTGCCTTTACCAGTTCCTCTGTTTTATGTAGTAAGCCTTGTTGGTTGGAGGATGATTGAAGCCCCTTAGTACTGTTCTTTCTCACCTCTATCCCAGTTCTGTGACCCAAAGTAGGAGAGACCATCTACACCTCACATGCAATCATCCTCCTGTGCCCTGCACACCCTCACTTCTGCTCTTTCTGTGACACTCACACAAAATCACTGTAGTTTCTGGTGGAGTTTCCATACCTCTACAGACACATACCCCTTTGTGTCCCTCTGATCTCCTTCCTTTGAACAAAATATACCCATGTGCCAGGGTAAAGTTCCACTTCACTGAGTCCCAGTGATACCTTTGAGGCCATTTGTCCTCTTGGAGATCATGTCATTAGTTATTCCCATTTTGTATATTTTATACAGACAGGAAAAATATGAGATCTTCTGATATTAATGAAGATGTGGATCTCATTCCCTTGAAATACCCCCTTGCTTTCATTACCTTACTCTACTAACCCACATTTCTAATTGATGATTGGTTGGGCAAAGTGCTCTTTTTAAAACACAGCACATTTTAAAAGTAGTATTGGTGTACCTAGGGTAAATAAATAATCAGGTCAGGCAAGAAATAAGAAATGCACACCTTATCTGTTTTCCCAGCTATATCCCAGGAAAGAATTAAAGCTGGTTAAATACTGGCATTTAAGTACATGCTCACTTACTGGTTACCCTTACTCCATTTTATGTGGAAAAACGAGTTAACAAACCTGCAAGAGGCTGCAGGATCCCTTTATTATGGGGAGTGATGTGTCCCAGCAAACTTTGACCCTTTGCTTCTCAGTCTCTTTCCTGTATTCTTTCCTGCCTTTCATATCTACAGTGCTGATAAGAGCAAGATAATGAAAGGGAAGGAAGAGAAACTTGGAGAATAGTGAAGGTACAGGGGCAAGGCACCCAGAGACCCCTGGCCCAACATGCACCAAGGAAATACCTACCACCTCACCAAGAAATTGGATAAGAGCACTGGGAATGTGCCAAGGACCCCAAGATCCAAGTCCAAGTACTTGGTGGTGATTTCTAATACCCTGCCCTGTTAAGAGGCAGTTGAAGAAGTTTTACCTAAATAGACCCCTCTCCGGAAGTAAGTAAATTTCCACATTCCACTATTGCAAAAGGTCTCTTAGGCAAAACACTTCTTTGAAACCTGACCAGTTGGCAGTCATAGGTTAAGAGGCCTCAGAGGAGGGGAGAATTTTGGAATCTGCCAGATGTGGGTTCAAGGCCTAGATTTGCTATTTATCAGCTGAATAACCTTGGACACTTAATTTACTCTCTCTGTATTGATTCTCTTACCAATCAAATATGGATACAGGAGTACCTCCACAGGTGGTCCTGGTATTGAATGTTTTCAGGGATGTAAGTGCTGGCCTGCAACATGCTTGAAACCTGGAGCTTCAGCCTTCACCACCTCTGCCCCTGTAGCCCTCACAGAAAAGAGTGGCTCCAGGGATGGATGGTGGGCCGTGGGGCAGGTGCCTGTCATCCCCCCATGCTGAGCCTGTAATTGGCAGGCTCAGCCATCACATTTTTCTGGATCTTTCAGAAAGCAGTAGGCCCTTGCCTCTTCACTCCAAGGATAAGTGTGAGTGTGAACAATTTTAAGTGGTAATACTCTGGGTACACGAGACTATTTTCCCAAGATAAAGCATTGAAATCTTTTAGACCTCCCCATGCAAGAAAAAGGAAGCACCCACATGCTGACTAAAATCAATGAATAGGGGTTCATACTTTAAGTTGAATATCAGAAGTGAAATGTATGTTTCATTTCCTTAACGCAACCTACATAACCACTATTTTGTTATAAAAGTCTTCTTTGTGAGATAGAAAAGCTTTGGGACCATGTGTTCTTTTGAGACACAATGTTATCCAGACAGGGCATTTCAGGGCCATCTAGTCCTTTGTCTTGCTCAATTGGTAACCAGCGTTATTGTTATTAATAGTATATACCTTCTGTCAGAAATCTAAGACCTGCTTCTCAAATACCTGTTAGGGGTCCCCCTCAGGTGATTATTCCAAATAGGCCAAAAAATTGTCTTGTCCTGGGTCTTTGTGTTGCTGGAACCTTTTTAGCTGGTTACATTTACCTGCATTTGATCTCCTAGGACCCCAGATCCACGTTGAAGCCCAAAGGATCTAAACACCCCCATTTTTATAAAAACATTCTTTCATTTCTGCTAGTAATGCAGCCTCTCCCCAGATAAGCAGCTCATTGCAGCTCTCTCAGTCCTTGGTTTCAAAACCTACCTCTTTGGGAGAACTGTTTAATAGCTTCTGAAGAGTTCTTGTTTTCATCTCGAGACTCAGAGACAAGTGTGACCTGGAATGTCTGCTTGAGAGAGTGAAGACTGCTATCTTCACAAGACGCTAGCAGTCGTGATGCCCTTCCCCAGACTACTAATGATGCTAGTCACCGCTGTTTGTGCTCAGAGCCCTGGCTTTTCTCCCCTCTTATCCTCAGCTCTTTTAACAGCCCTAGTGAGAAGATCATTTAAATCTTTTGTGTGCCTTTTACTAAAAGCCTTAGTGAGAAAGATTCTGAGGCCACACTAAAATTTAATGTGAAAATGTGCTGCAATTGATTACTCATGTCTGTCATGACTGTGGTATTAACAGGAGGGTTCCATGCTCATCTTTGCGGCCCCTGGTCTAACCTTTACACAGTGTAAGTGCCACAACATTCACAGGATAACCGTCTTCTGCATTTTCAACTTACCTCTTTGACTACAATGCCTCCTGAACTCGACAAAATTAGGTCTTTTCCTTACCATGCCAGTTGTTCTGACAGTTTGGTCGTTTAGTCAGCACATCATGCTTCTTGTGATCCTGTAGTATTATTTACCTTTTCCAAGTCCTAGTGTGATACTGTGCGATGACAGGAAGTAGCAATCTTAGGTATGGCTCTTTGCAGTGTGGTTGTATCCTTCTCCATTCTCTCACTGAGGTCTCAGCCAGGGATAACGGGTCACCATCCTCTGATCCTGATGGGGGCTCTTCCGTACCAGCCACACCCCAGGGCCCTCCCTCGGACTGCTTCTCCCTCATGTATTCCTGATTTCAATTTTATTTTTTTCTCTCTCTAACCAATCTTGATCTTCATTTCCTAATTAGTGGTTATGAGAATTTCAGTGGTTACTAAACCTGGGTGTTCCTGAAACTGAGAGGCTTATATCTTCCATCAAAGGGAAACCTCCAGGGTATCCGAATTAACCAGCGACTGTTACTTTTTTTCATAATTTTCTATATTCTCCAGTTTCATCAATGAGCATAGTCACTTTTATACTAAAAAGAAATTAAATGTAATTTAAGAACAAAACATCAAGCCTAGTGGTTTGTAGCCTTTTAAAAAAAAACAAACAGCAAAATTCTTTGTTCAAATCCTAGAAACAAATGAAAGAGCTGCTGTTCTGTTTGAAGTGCGATCTGTGTGTGAGTGTGTGTAGTGTGTATGTGTGTGTGTGTTGTGTGTTCGTGTGTGTGTGTATGGGGTACACCGTGTGTTGCTGGATATTCTGATGTTTTCATCCACGGAAGGGAATATCCAGCTGGACCCTCTTTGCCCGTCAAATAGGAAATTGTGTGGCCCCGAGCTGGCCCCCACTATTGCAGTTCACACCCTTCAGGAGCCGGCCAGGTTTATTTGGCACCATCAGTTGTGAGCAGCTGCACTGTTTCTGGGCACAGACATTCCTTTTGTCCATTGATTCACACACTGTACTCTTTTCCTATATCCTCCAGGGACACTACCTGTGGGGGTGGGGTGGGAAGAGAGATAATGTCACAGATAGGTGTTTTTCAGGACAACGTATTCAGAGAGGTATGAAGAAGTGATTACCTGAGATATTCTCAGATGGGCCTCAGCTTCTCCCGTTCTCTCAGCCTCATGTTTCAAGTCACCCATCTGTTCCCCTGTCTATATGGGCTAGGGGCCTTTCCATTTCTGGAAGAGCTAACACCCACCCTTCCTAGGACTCAGTGTTTTTGTTAAGGATAATGTGGAGGAGGAAAAAGACTAACCCACATGTGTGCCAGCTCCAGGGCCAGCCTCCCCGGGTTTGAAACCCAGCTTTGCCACCCGCTAGCTGTGTGGCCTTGTCCAAGTTACTCATGCCCACTTTAACCCTCAGTTCTCCCATTCTTAAAAGGGTTAGTACTGGTTTCTGACTCCTAGGATCCTCATGAAAATTAGTCCTAAGGGTTAATGAATGTTTAGTGGGGTCATGTTAATGGTATTGAAATATTTGTTGTTACTGTCATTATGTTGATGGTCCTTCACCATACCATCTCCCTAGCTATTAACTTCCTTGGCAAGGTTCTGACCAAGATTCTGAATGCTTAAAAGGAAAGAAAGATAACATTGCGACCTTTCGGTGGCGTTGCTTGATGACAATGAGAACACCTGGAGTGGAGGGGCATAGCTCTTTAATACCGAGGCAGCTGCATGAACTCCAGCCATACCTGGACAAGTAGAGGGCAGGGTGTGTCAGCCAGAGGTCAGTGGCATCACTTCTGCAGGAGTGGTTGGAGACTCTTCTCTATTTCTAGAAAGAACTCTTTATAAACTAGACCATGCAGGTCTGTCCACACAGCTACTTTGGCTGCCATTTCTTCATGCCAGGCCCTACAAATACATTTTCCTTCTACTCACACAAAACTGAGGCTCAGAGAAGAAATCAGCCAGCATCCCATGCTAAGAAATGAGAAAACTAGTACCCAAACCTGAACTCCAAACCCAGCTACTTTCTGTTACCCTGTGTTCCCTCTCTCTTACATTTTCCTGCAAATACTGTCCCCTGGTCTCTACCAACTTTCAGCCTTTAGCATATGACTGTGTCTTGAAAAGAATTTCTGTTAAGACATCTCCGACTTTCCCTGCCAGAAAAAGCTCATTGTCCAGAGATACCAGATGGGCAGCCATCCTGAATCTGCTCCAAGTCAAGGCTGCTTTTTGACTGGGCCACCGGGCACCCATCACCTTACTTTTTCCTGGACATGTGCTCCGGGACAGATTCAAATTCACCATGTTTACAGGTCAACCACACAGACACTGGCCTTTGCTGAAGACCACCAGCACTTTCCTAGAATTGTGACATGCAGAGGGAGCCATCCCCTGATGTTTGAGGAACAGAGCAGCCCTAGAGAAGCCCTTCTGTTTCACCACCAAGAAAAGACAAAGATGCACGTCTACTCCGGAACTCCAGCCTAGAGATCTAATGTGGACAATCTGGAGATGCGCTCATCAGCCACTGGCTCCCACAAGGTGACTTGTGACCTCCCTTGTCATATACCACCATCTTCCCTGTGCCCACGGAGCATTTGGGTTTGTGCGTAGTCTCCTTCTCAGAAGAGTGTTTCTGCTGTCTGCATCACCTTCTTTGATAATAATATCCCATTTTTTAACAGTTATTCCTGCCTTTACCTGTCCCTAGCATCTCTCTCTTTTCCCTCTTCGCCATCTCTGGAGAAGCCACCAGGAAACCTTACCAGAAAATGGCACCTTGCTTTTCATTTTCTCTGTACTGATTCTTTCAGAGAGCATAATGATCCATCTTTGCAATGTCTCATCTCCTAACATTTCTACTTGTACCTCACAGGGTTCATAATTTTCTTACCAGCTCTTCTTTCATTTTTTTAAATGAAAAAAAATGATCAAGTTGTGTAATTTCTAGAGTTGTATTATCCTCCTAAGGATATTCCTTTGGTCTGTCTCAATTTCTCAGGACCCTCCTGGATCTCTCCTATCAAGTATTTATTTCCAATTAAAGTGGCTTTCTGAAGCTTTTTACTTTCTGACAGGACAGCTTTCTGGCAGCCCTTCCTATTGTACAGCTTTCTGATGATTCCTGTGCCCTTCTGGCAGTCCTAGTTAACTGGGGTAGGTCAGTCCCCAGGGTAAGAGTGAGTTAGTATGACACAGTCCCAGGCCTTAAAGAGTTGTTGGTCTGTCATGACATAGCTTTCCCTCCAGGGACTGAGCTCTTGGGACATTTAAATCTAAGGGTATCTACTTGATGCTGACTCTTGGCTTGCAAATTAAGCATTTGATGTTTTTAATATGTATTTTCCTCTATAACTTTGGTAGTTATTCACCCTTCATTCCTTCAGTAAATATTTACTATGTACCCAGAGCTGACCTAGGCCTAGGGGAAAGGTCATGAGCAAAATCGTCCAAGGTCCCTGCTCTCCTTTAGCTTACAGTCTGGTAGGGAAGCAAGGTGAGCTAATCAAGTAATTATGCTAAAACATGTAAAACTTCAGACATGAAAGTGTGTGAGGAGAGGCATATAGGGCTGTGAAAGCATATAATACAAAAGGGTGGTATACACTGGGTAAGTGGTTCCCAAAGTGTGGTTCCCAGACCAGCAGCCTTAGCATCACCTGGGAACTAGTTAGAAATACACATTCTCATTGCCCCCACCCCCAGACCCATTGGATTAGACACTCTGGGGGTGGGGTCTAGCATATCTGTTTTCATATGTCCTCAGGTGATTGGTACACACTCAAGTTTGAAAACCCTTGCTCCAGATGGTCAAATAAGGCTTCTCTGAAGATACAACTTTTGAATTGTGAAGGAATAGGGTGGGCTGGGAAAAGTATTTTGCACAGAAAACAAAAAGCATGTGTAAAAGCCCTGTAGTAAGAGCAGAGAGCTTTCAAGAACAGGAGGGATTACCCAAGACAGGAGAAGAGTGATAAAAGATGATCCTGGACGAGATGACAAGATCCAGGATAAACAGGTCATGGAGGCCTCATCAAGGATTGGGCAAAAGGAAGCTTTGGATGTGCATTAAACACAGGGATGACACAATCTTACCTGTTTTTACTTAAAGAATAAATCTATCTGAAAAGATTGAAGAGTTGTAAGAGTAGAGCAGCTTTGGAGGTCACCACAGGCACCTGAAGGAAGATGATGGTCCTTTGGACGAGGCAGGTTTCTGAGGGGAACAGAGAGAAGGGGCCTAATCACAAGATTCTTAGGTAATATTCATAAATCTCAGTTATCAATTAGAGGTGTGAAGGATGACTAGTGTTTTGTTTTATATGCAAGATGGAGGATAGTGATGCCCCGTTTGATAGTGGGAACAGACCATGAGAAGGTCCCGTTGAGTGTGATGTGCCTTTGAGCTACCTAAGATGGTTGAAGGTGTGGCTCTAGAGCTTGGAGGAGACCCATCTGGGCTGGCAATAAACATGGGTGAGTGAGTCCTCAAAAGCTAAGTGGCAACTGAAATTGTGGGCCAAGATGAAGTCATCCAGAGAGAAAGAATGTGATGAAGAGGAGAAAGCCAGAATGCTTATTGAGAAACTATACCATTCTTGTTTACTGGTCAGGTGGAGTTGGGATGAACCCATAAAACACCTTTAGTGTATAGAGCCAAAGAGAATGAGGAAATGAGAAACTAGAAGACAATATTACAGAGGCCAAGGGAAGAAAGAGTTTCAAGGAGGGAGTACTTGGCAAAGGTGACCAGGGAAGGAATGTGGAATCAGGAGGATTTTTATAGATTGTTTGATTTTTGAATGTGAGTGATTCTTGCATATTAAAGCCTAAGGATTTCATTGAAAGGTGATGGTGAACAAAAGAAAGAGGTGACCTTCACAGGTTACTGAGGACAGGATCCTAAACATAGGTGGGAAAGTGAGAGGCTAGATTCTGCTCTAGCCTGAATTTCTCTGTACCTCCACGACCCACCCAAGGCCAAAGCTCCTGACCTGGAATGCCTGCTGTGCCTCCCTTTCTTGGCATCTCTCCTCCCTGCTGTCCTGTCTTCCCACAGCCCCTTTCCTACGGCCTGCTCAGCTATTTTCTCAGTTTTGTTCACCCACTGTTAAGTTATTAACTTGTCAGGGTCTAGACTCCCCACTTCCTTTCCCACTTTGAAAGCAATATTGGCCCCCTTCCTGTTCACTGCCTCAGAAAGTCAGCATTTGGAAGGCTGGGGTTACTTTGTGGGTCCTTATTGGCAGGCACACAGAATCACAATTAATATAATTGGTATAGGGTGTTGAAGGCTTCTTAAACACATTGACACAACTGAAGAAGGAATAATAAACACAACCATCTCTCCATTAGCTTAGATGTGGAGGCAAATGGTAAACTTAAAATAGAATATTCAAAATAATTTAACCAAGAGGGTTCAATTTTAAAAGGTCACATATAAACATGTTAAGGACCATTAGATTTTTACATGGACTCAGTTAAGGTTAGGAATAATCTTTAATTTTTAAAGCAGACTCAGAAAGAGATAGGTTGTTTGAATATT
The DNA here is from genome assembly GCF_019186645.2 of Phyllostomus hastatus. Classification (NCBI taxonomy): domain Eukaryota; kingdom Metazoa; phylum Chordata; class Mammalia; order Chiroptera; family Phyllostomidae; genus Phyllostomus; species Phyllostomus hastatus. The sequence goes on along the minus strand of NW_025333835.1, from coordinate 2,517,025 downwards.
TGTTTCTACTAATCTGAGACAAGCAAATTTTGTACAAGATTCTTTAGAGAAATTTGTTGCAGTTCCTTAAGAAGAATTGAGTGGTTTTATCACTACCTAGCACTTTTAAAGTCTTGAGTTAATCTAATGGAGTAAGATGGACTAAAGGCACAGATTGTTTTCTATTTGTTGATCTATATCCTGCTGAAGTGATTTCTTATCTGAAGATAAAATTAAGGGAGAGAGAACATTTTTGAGCATCTTTTATAAGTACATGTTTCACTTATATCATTATACTGATTCCTTGCAATCCTTTGAGGTATGTACAATCTATAGATTTTTCAAATACAGAAATCAGGACTGATGACTGGGGCCAAGGGGAGTGGTGGGGGTGGGGGGTAAATGCAGACAACTGTAATTTAACAATAAAATAATTTTTAAAGGATGTCAGGGCTTAAAACTGTTCAGTAATTTTCCCAAGTTCCCACCTCTGGGGAGTGTCAGGTCACTGTGGACCTCTGGTCTTCATGTTCATATGTGGAGAAGCGGCAGTCATTGCTGAAGTAATAGTAATAGTAGGAATAATAGCACTAACTCCCAATCATCAAATCCTGGATGTACAAGGAGGCTTCATATACAAAGTCTGTCCAGAAAAAGTCCAGCCATTGTTAATATAAGAAGAACAACTGTTTGCCTAACATTGATGTAACCTGGCAGCCAAGCAGAGTGGACTGGAATGTGCATGTGTGAATAATGACGACTTCACTGTATTGGTCAGTGGGGGAAGTAGATGCTGTTGAGTGAGCATTTGTGTTGTGTGGCCATTGCATTCAAAATGACTGAGCAAGTAGAGCAATGAATCTGAACCAAATTTTGCGTTAAGCTTGAACATTCCCCTGTGGAAGCTATTTGGATGATTCAGAAGGCCACAACTATGGGCAACTGGTGATTGGCATCTTCATCAGGACAATGCACCTGCTCCATACATCATGTCTTGTGCAGAGTTTTTTGGTGAAACATCAAATCACTCAGGTAACTCAACCCCCCTACAGCCCAAATTTGACACCCCGAAACTCCTGATTTTCCCAAAACCTGAAAACTAAAATCACCTTTGAAAGAGAACATATTTCAGACCATCAGTGAGATTCAGGAAAATACAATGGGGCAGCTGATGGTGATTGGGAGAACTGCATGAGGTCCCAAGGTGCCTACCTTGAAGGGGACTGAGGCGTCATTGTCCTATGTTCAATGTTTCTTGTGTCTTCTTCAATAAATGTCTCTATTTTTCATATCACATGGTTGGATACCTTCTGGACAGACCCCATGTGTCATATCATCTATTCCTGGAAGAATCCTGCAAGCACCATGGTCCTCATTGTACAGAAGAGGAAACAGGCTCAATGAGATTAAATGATCTGTCCAGTGAAAAACTGGACTTCAAGCCCAGTTTCACCTGGCCCTGACATTTCACTCTATAGTAACTTTGTCAAGACTAGGGACGTTTTCCTGATCCCAAAAACAAAGCCTGAGGCATGGTAGATATAAATATTGTTGTCCCTAATGCTGACTGTACAACTTCCTCCCAGCATTTCTCTTGAGCCTGAATACCAAAAGTTCATTTAATTTTTATTCCTGTCAGTTTTGGGAGGGGAGGACAGAAACATCAGCTATTTCTATGAGCTAGATGTTTCATAGCTCATATAGCTATGAGTTGTGTTAAGGTACTTTCTCATGCATCTAGCAACTTCCTCTATCAAGACTCTCCGCAAACCCAGACTAGGCCAAGAAAACCTCTAGTGCAACCAGAATTAAATGTCAAGTTGGTGAATCAACTCATTTGATGGATCTAGAGAAGAGCCCCTCCCATGGTCACACAGAACAGGTTTGCTCTAATTTTACACATAATTCTAACAATCTTTGATTTCAGCTAGTCCACAGTGACATAATAGAAGAAAGCCCACTGCAGATTAGTGTAGTAACATCAGAGATACTAATAATGAGATGAAAAACAACAACAACAACAATAAGAAGCAGAAATGAGGACCCAGAAGTACAGCCAACCAGAGCTATTCTGTGCATCTCCACAGAGTATTACAGTGGAGTCTGATTGACTACTGCTTTACATTATGGTCACACTGAGCATTCATGAGAAGTTAACATTAAATCATGTTTGGTTTATATCATGTATCCAATTTAGGAAAGTAGTGATGATTTGTCCAGGGTTCTTTATTTTTTATATTTTTAAGAAAAAAAATGCATTAGTGTTTGACCTAGCCTTCAGATCTCACTGCCTTGAGATTATGGGGCCTCAGCATTATTTGCCTGCAGATCCCCAAGCACAGTGCCTGGCAGATAGCATGCACTCACTAACTTAGGTGACAAAATGTTGAATGCCTTTCTTCCCGGAGGGTTCCAGATAAACTGTTTTACTGCTGTCACTTCAGAAGCTGTGCTCCTGGGTATATTCTAGGATGACTTTATGAAGGTGACAAGGGGCAAGACCCCAGGGCACTCAGTGTTTATTGTTTTTACACATTAAATGAGATGATACTTAGCCTCCCCTCAAAAATAAAAATCACCTCACTGTATGGTAGTTGCTACTATCATTGTTTTCATCCAGACTGACCAGTATTGCCCACTGGGGAGGGCTTACAAAAGCAATCAGGGCCTTCTTCTCCTGGGACACATTTAAACCCAATAGCTAGAACCATTTTGGGAGCTATGCAAACAGCTCTGGCAGAAATAAGTGCAGATCCCAGAAATTCTCTGTGGGGCCTACAGGCCGCCCACCCCTCAGTGTCAGGGAAGGAGGTGGTATGGTGAAGACTGGGCCCTGACTAAGTCAGCACTGCTCCCAAGGGAGATGGCACATTTCAGAAAATTTAGGAGCCAGAAGAGACCCTTGCATCTGGGCTGGGGCAGCCAGGGGCTCAGCTTCATGCATCTGCCCTATGAGTACCCACCCTCTGCCCAGCTCTGGGACTGCTTGTTTTCCAGGGCATAGCCATGTTGAAAAGGCAGCCTCGCTGCCCTGTTAAAGGAGCCCAGTGCCTGTGCAAAAGCCATGTCCCCAGCAGGAGCAGAATGTTGTAGGAAAGGGCACCAAATCTCTCAGCCCCTGAGGACTTCTGGCCTTTACTCCTGGTGGACTTAGCAGGAGTTATCTATAAATCTCTGAGGCATCCATCAGCAGACACAGCAAGGCCGCCTTTTTAGAGAAGTTCACTGACCTTTTGTTAACTTAACTCCATGTTAGGAAATATCTAATCAGTTGTGTGCTAATGTGTCAAGGGCCCAAGGTCAGCTGAAGCAGGGCTCCCGTGGGGTTGGGTTTCCAGCTGTGCGCTGTCTGGTGTCTGAGCTGTTTTGTTTTCCTCTTTCAGCTATCTTTCAGATCATTCAGAGCATAAGGATGGGCATGTGAGAAGGCCCGGATTTGACACTGCCCCTCCTGCTGGAGGGTGGAGGACCACTTAAGCTCTTAGCCGGGTATCTGTGGGAAGCAAACAGGCCACACAGAGTAGAAAAAACAAAAGGCTCCTGCAATTGTTCCCTGATCACTTCATCGTGGATGTCAGACCAAATTGCCTTTTCACAGGACATCTTGGTACATCCGTGTTCTGGAGCGGAAAAGACATTTTGCTTTTCTGTTGGCAGGATGGTAGCTCCCCAGTGTCTGCAAAGTGCTCTACTTGGTTTTTCCTTTGGTTTCAGGAATGTATGCATGTGGCCCTCTGAATGATCACCACTTTGCAATCTGTGGATACAATCTCTCCTCCACTGGGAACTGGTTTTACAAATAAATGTGTTTGTTCAACCTTATATCATGTGTGGATTACAGTGAGAAAACTGAAGTAAAGAAGATGTCAGAGTAGTTCCAGGAGGGTTAGGAGCCAGAGGTGGGGAACTTGATGATGCAATCAGGGAATCTGTGGCCTGGAGCCATATCTAGATATGGCTTTACCCAGCAGGGTGCTGGTTAACCTCAAGGTCTTTGCCTGAAAGGAAGCCCCCGATGGCTCTAATGATCTTGTGTTTTCCACACATTTGACAATTCTCTCTCTCATTCTCTCTCTCTCTCTTTTTTCTTGTTGTTGTTCTTTTTCTTCAGTCCAGAAAAAGCACCTACAATGTGTGTTAAGGTCCCAATTTACCACTCTCCCTGTGGCCTGCCTCAGAGTTTGCCAGGAAGCAGATGTCGGAGGCCTCTTTGTGAAAACTCTCCAACCTGGGGCCCAGCCCTGCCTTGATACAGAGCATGGCACAGGCAGGAGTATGCTTCTCTCTGGGTTGTCAGCTGGGAGGACAGTGGGTGAGGCCCAGGGCTGGTGGGTGAGACTGCCTCTGCCTGGCTAGTCTTCCCCACAGCCCCTCCAGGTGTGGTCTGCCTACATCAGCATCTCAGCACATTGGGCGTAGGGAAGAAGCATCTCAAACTGCAGGTTCTTGGGTTCTACCTCAAGCCTGCCAACTCCTAATTGCTGCAGGTGGGGCTAAGAATAAATGTTTGCTACAAGCCTGGGTAAGGCTTCTGTACCCTGACTCTTGAGGATCACAATCTTGAGAAAGCTCAGCTAGAGGTCTGGTCCCAGTTCCAAGCAGTGAAGGCAACCAAAGCTTGTTCTCAAGCAAAGAGTATTCTTGCAGGCACAGGAGCAGGATTTTCAATGAGACTACTGATGTCACCTAAGGGAGCCAAAGACAGTTGCAGAGATCTCTGACAGGATTAAAGATACTCACCTCACACATTTAATAGGTCTTTGTTAGGTTTTTTAATTCCATCTTTGCATTCTTAGCATGTTTTATCCTATAATATTCTGAGAGCCTTAAAAATAGAAGTGGCTATGACCTCTCTCAACAACTTAAGAGGCTTTGTTGTAAGGGGCACACTTCAAAATAGAAGGTGAAATTGTTATTTTATTTTTAGTTTTTTAATTTACTTATTTTTGATCTACTCCAGTCTTTTACCCCAGACCCTTTAGTGATATTCTTTAAGGCTTTCTTTTCTTCCATCTTCCAAGTTCCCCTTCTGCCTTTTTCTTTACCTTTGAGAAAAGAGGGTACCAGGGCTGGTCCAAAATTAGCAGCCCCAGTGACACCCCTACCCCCACTATTCTCCCCACTGTGTTCCCCACTGCTCCCACACCCTCTGCTCTTCCCAAGGCAGCAAAAAACATTTTCCACCACTTGAGGGCTGCATATAAGTCATGCTTATGAACTGGTCCCCTCATTATGTTGGCTTTGTCTGGCTATCCTGTTCTAGGCCACCGAATGAGACCAGTGTACCTCGAACAATCAGACCCCACTGCTGCCTGCCAAGAGGTTGGAAGAAGAAAGGCCCCTTGACACAGGTTTTACCTGGTCTGTGCTCCCATATATGTCCTCTCTGACTCCCATGTTCCCTAGACTTGATCTGCCTGTGGGCCTTCCTCTTCCTCCCCCTAATGCCAATATAAGGACACCTACCACACCCTCAGGAAAGGCCCGAGCTTTGTGATTCATCCTTTATTGGATAGAATCTTCTCTCCTCCCCCTATTTGGTCTTTTCCAAGCTGGAATAGTAGGATGATTATTACCCCATTTCAAGGAAAGGGAGACTGAAATTTGGCCAGGTGACTTCAGCTAGCCCCAGGTGACAGGTACGGTGGGCTGAGTGATTTATATCCCCAGGCTATGGGATCATCCACAAATTGGTTTTCTATTAGTTTCCAGGTGGTCTCCCTGAAATACTGGCACAGGACAGTCTGCCCTTCCTGGTAACTTCCTCTATCAGTCCTCTGCAAGCAGAGACAGGAATTGCCCTAAGTAAATTAGGGTATGGTTGGTTTATGTTGTACAGTGAAGACTTATGAATATCATTTGGCATGACACATAGTAAGATTTATACAGCAACCTAATGCACAGCACACCCACCAAAACAAGTTTTACAGAACAACACTTAATCCTTAACACATGGCATGCACACTGATTTGTTTTCCTACTCTGTTTTTTTAATGCTGGTTGCACCCTCCTCAAATGACTAAATAACCCATAGTTTGAAAAATACGAGGCAGAGGAAAACCAAGCCCTTAGTAGGAGACAGAGAAGTAGTACTCATCGGGTAAGAAAAGTGAGTCCCACTTCAAATCCTGATGAGAATCTGATGCCACATCTCAGTCACAGCCAATCAGTTCCTCCAGTGGCACATAAGCAACTTCTCTGGGGGGTTCAGGGACATTGGCAGATCCTTCAGAGAGACCACTAGCACCACCTTAAGTCTTTGAAACCATGTAAAACAAACAGCAGATCCCGTTGTCGGCATCGGTGTGCTGTGCATCACGAACACTCGGGGTAGGGATGGCGGGAGGCTAGTTAAAAGCAGGAATCTGCTGAAAATCAAACTCTTTGTGAAAAATGGGCACATGTATTTTTTAAAAAAACATTCATCCAGATGATTTTGATGCTACCTGTCCACCAATTAATATTCGAAAACAAATGCATCCGCAGACATTTTAATTAAACCAAACCAGGAACCCAGAGGTAATACCCAAACTTAACACTGCATCAGCTCTGATCCAAAGAGTGTCTCCTTATGAAAGTGTAAGCATTTGGGGTGCTCCACAGAGCTTGGTGACAATGAGACATGATGTCTTATTTTACTGTATGTATTTGTTGTCACAAATAGACCACAGACCAACGCACTTAATACTTAACTCTCAGAGCTCTCTAGGAGGGAAGACAGGTGTGTGGTGAGAAGGCTGAGGGCTTTTTGCAGGTCCCCACCCTGCAAGGCATTCTGACAGATCAAACACTGTTTCTAGGAAGGCCAGCAATGGGTGAATGTGTTCGCTGGTTCAGAAGGGAAGGAAACATGCACTTTACTATAAGACGTTTCTCATCCTAGCCAGATACAAGAATATTTTAATATATTATTCCTCCAGTTATTCCACACTTGGTCCCCAGAGCTTGGGAGGCAAAATGTCATTTGGATGATATCCTTTAGTGTTCACAAGTCATCATCAGGCATCAGCTACAAATTGTGATAGGTTTCAGTCACAGGACCCTCTCTTTGAACATTCTCAAGTTCTGTGGCTCCATCTGCCAGCCATGGGTCTGACTTCCTCCCAGGAGTCAGCAAACTTTTTCAGTAGAGAATCAGATAGTATTTTAGGCTGTGTGGTCCAGACGGTCTCAAGACTACTCAACTACACTGTTGTTGCTTGAAAGCAGCCATAGATGATACATAAAGGAATGGATGTACTACGTTGCAATAAAACTTTATTTAAAAAAGTAAGTGGGTCTTGTTGGACTGTGGTTTATCAACCTCAGCTCTGGAGCACAGTTCTCAAATTGTGGTTCCCCTTTCTTTGAGCTTCATCAGCATCACCTAGGAAGTTGTTAGAGATGGAAATCCTCAGGCTTTAGCCCAGACCCACTGAATCAGAAACTGGGGGTGGGGCCCAGCAGTGGAGCTTTGAGAGCTCACCAGGTGATCCCCTTGCAAACACAAGTTTGAGAACCACTGCTCTAGGTTTTGTGCCAAACCTGTCTGGTCCAGAGAACTGCTCATGGTTAGCTGTCTGTACGGGCCTCTCCCCTTCATCTCTCACACTTAGTTAACTATTTTGCAGTTAGAGTTTTGCTCCCTACTTGTTTCACACCTCTATATTTTGTCTACCAAATAGATTGAAAACCCATTGAAGAGAGTCTATGCATTTGACTTCTGTCTCTACCCCTTCATTGCTTCATTCTAAGCATTTAATAAAGGTAGGAGGGCCTTTTTTCTATTACCTTCTTGAATCTCAGAGATGATAGTTATATACAGAATTTTCCTCCCACAATTCACTTTATAAAACTACACTAAATACTTACTATGTGCCAGGCCCTGTTTTAAGGCATTAAGTCCCTTCCCTTCATGGAATGTACATTCTAGTGGGGGATACATAACATATACCCATATTTTTCAGACCATAAGCTGCACCTAGGTTTTAGAGGAGGAAAATAGGAAAAAAAATTTTGAAGCAAAATATGTGGTAAAATATTTAATAACATAAAATTTCACCAATGTAAATGTAAAGCTACATTCGGACTATAAGATACACCCCCATTTCCCTCCCAAATGGGGGGTGCGTCTTATAGTCCAAAAAATATGGTAAATGTGTCAGTGACCACTATGGGGGAAAAAAGCAAGATAATGTAATGGTAACTGGGAGGGTGGGTGGGATTTTAAACAGCGTGAACTGGGTAAAGCCAAGAAGGTCCCCTATATTCTTACAACCTAAAAGAGACCATGTAGGCCATTGTGTATAATCCTTTGTGTAGATAAGGCTGTAATAGTTCTCATTTCATTGTGAGTCAGGATACTGCTGTGCCATAGTAACAATCCCCCCAAAAGCTCAGCCACTTAACACAACCAACATTTCCTTCTCTCACACAAGTCAGAGGCAGGTTGGCAAGGGCTTCCCTCCAGGGGTGTCTCAGTATCCAGGTTATGCTGTCATCACAATACAAAGTCACCACAGAATAGAGAGCGAGAGATGCAAAACAACAGCAGCTCTCCACTGTCTTGGCCCGGAAGTGACCCCTCACTTCCACTCACTTTATCAGTCAAAACTAGTCACATGGCCCCAATTTATCTGCAAGGGAAACTGGGCAATGTCAGAGTGCACATGTGTGTTTCATGAACTCTGTTTCTGCCACAATATTATTTTTAGCATGCTGTGTGATTATAACATTTAATTTTGAGTTGTGGTCAATTTTCTAACCATAACCTTTTCTTAGGGTCTAAATCTCATTGTGCTTCTTAGGCCTTTAGAGCCCATCTGTGCCAAGCTCACAGGCAGTGTCTCAGAGAAAGCTTGCTGTGGGCCATGGGTAGGTGGCTGTGTGATTTATCATGCAAGCCAGGATGCTTCTCCCCATGCAAGTAGGTACTGTTGACAATTCTATTAATAATTATACCAGGACACCACACAAAACTGTGACTGTCCTGGGCAAATGAGGACATATGGCAAACTAGTCATGGATTTATGCACAAGCTCTCATCTCTAAAACACTGTACTAATGCCTTATTCATGGCAAAAGGCAGAATCTCCTAAGAAGAAATTTAGAATTTAAGTAATAAAGGTGATACAGGTCATTGTATTCACCCCAACAGATTTCCTCACAGCTCTGCCAAGGCAGAACAAAGGATATCAAGTGCCTCAGTGTGTGAGTAGGATCTCGGTGAGAGACCTAAAAGACAAAGTGAAGTTTAACAGTGGTGGGGGAAGAGCAGGGAGTCAAGTTCTCTACTAGAGAGTTTTGGCCTTGAATGTTCAAATGTCATTTATCAAAACAGAGGCATAGACTATATCGCTGACATCTTGAAAGTCCCCAGCACACAAACCTATACACAAATACTTATGTTTTATCTTACTTTGACAGATACAAAATTTAAATATTACATTAGGGCTCCAATGAGATCTGAGCAGAGGTGCATAGCGCTTTAGAAGAGAAGCCCAGATGAATATTTTTAAAATTGGCCATGAGATTGTTATTCATTTCTTCCTGGTGGGAGCACGATGGATGTAGGGTACAGGTGTTGGAGGTGGTTACTGCTAAGAAGAGACCAGAAAGAAATAAGACCCAAAAGTTGCAGCAAGGCATTCTTAAGCATTTTATAACAGCACACACTTGTTTTTTAGTCTCCACAAAAGGAAGGTTATACTCACTTGCTTACTATGTACCAAGCACTATTCAGGTACCTAAGAGTATTGACCTGTTTAATCTTCACAAAATGCCCCTCAGGTGGGAACTATAATAATCCCTGTCCTACCAATGAGGAAACTGAGTCACAGAAGGTTCAAAAAACTTCCCTAAAGGTCACACTGCTGGTAGACAGGGAGTGGGATTTAACCCCAGCAGACTGGCCCCAGCACCCGTGTGCTTAGCCACTGCACTGCCCCTAACAAGGGCTGACCCTACCGACTGAAAAAGCTGGCTTGTGTTTTATTTTTACTGCTATACATCCAAGAGGAAGAACAGGGCCAGGAGCTCAAAAACATTCATGAAATGAATGCATGAATGAGCTAACAAGTAATAGCCTTTGGTGAGTACATAGTTTTGACGAGACTGGAGTTCTGGAAGGCAAAGAGAACTTCCAGAAACAGCCCCAGACCAGATGTCAAGCCACTGGCTTCTTGCCCTGGCTTCTGCTCCTTACTTTTTCTGTGGACCTTGATTTCCTCACCTGGATATTTGAAGATAATCCCATCCTCCCACTTCACAGGGCTATTGTGGGAAGCAAATGATATGATATGTATGTGGCATTGCCTTGAAAAAACTATATATTTTATATATATATATTATATATATTATGTATGCTACACAAATTACATATATAATTATGTATCTATACAATTATACATGTAATCACTGTTGGCAATCATATAAAATATTATAATAATTGCTACTTGGGACAGGTGGGGACTGCACAAAAAATATTCCACATTCAAAATCCTACCCCTACCAAGGCCCTCGCTCAGAACACCATGCTCTCAGCAGCAGGAATGCCTACAGTGGGAAGTGAGGTGGGTTAACACAACCCATCTTGGCTGATACAGAAAGCATTCAAAGTGCACATGCATGCTGTTGTCAGTGTTTTCACTGGTATTTATAATATTACCTGGAGGTAGAGTTTAGACAACTTTCAAAATTAATCTGTGCTATGGAAGACGATTGGTATCTGTTAAAAGGCTGACTGATTGCTAGTTTCATTCTAATTATGTTATGTTCAAACCTCCTATGTTAGCCCCAAAGGGAATGGATACAGGACATGCAGTCAATTAGTGATGGAGATTCAAAACACATGGAGAACTGGGGGATGGAGGGGGTGAAGGAGAGGACGAGGTGGGGAAAAGGAAGGAAGGAAGGAAGGAAGGAAGGAAGGAAGGAAGGAAGGAAGGAAGGAAGGAAGGAAGGAAGGAAGTGAGGGAGGGAGGGAGGGAGGGGGAGAGGGAGGGAGGAAGGAAGGAAAAAGAAAAGAGGGAAGGAGGGAAAGGAAGAGAAGAAAACAAGGAGGGAGAGGACTTTCCGACATTTTAGCAATTCACTTTATCATCCACATGAAATCACCAGATATGTTTACCTGAGCCACGTTACAGAGGCCTGCCTGTTACATGTTGGCAGGATTCTCAATTCCTGCCAACATTCTCAATCTGCTCTCTCAGAAACACCTCTCATAGGGCAATGCTTCTAGAAGGGATGGTAGATACACGTTCAGTTCAAAACTTATGTTATCTCTATATGAAAAAAGGGCTTATTTTCCCCATTTTTCATCAGACTATTATCACTTCAATAAAGCTGGGATGGGGATGGTGGGAGACAGTGAGAGAATAAAGGTACATTTCTGGAGACGAGGTGTTGACAGGATGGTCAGTAATCAGGATTCACATACAGTAAAGGGCCCTCAATTCCGTGGACCAGGTATGTCTGGAACTCAGGAAGAGCAGAGAGCAGGGTGGGCTAGCGTGCCGTAGGCCCCATCCTAGGATATCAGGCTCCTAAAAGCTCCCAGCACATGGAGCAGCACCCAGCATTCTAGGGGCCCCTCCCTTTCACACTGGTGCTTAATGCACAATCTAATTTTCCTCCTGAGGATGTCAAGGGGGCTGCCAGACACACGACTTTCAATATGATAGTGTCATAAAAGTTATCTTGTATTAGACATACAGCCACAAACCTGGCATTTGCTCTCCCTTCGGGAAGGTTTGGTGGGGAGGAGAGGTCCATGACATTGTTCCATGCTCTGCATATGGGAAAACATGGGCTGTTTTACACAGTAGGAAAACATTTCATTTGTTCTCTGCCTATGCAGCACAAGGAGATCCTGGCTGGATGTTTCTATTTTACAACAAATGCTGAAAATAGGCAAAGAATGGCAAAAGAACAGAAGTGCTCCCCTGTGAATTAAGGCCATTTACTGTCAGAAGTCACCAAACCTGTATTTCAAGGGCCATCTCTCCATCTTTCTGGCTTGGTCTCCCCAAGATTGGCATATAGCCCTGAAATGGGCTGGGCTTGGCTCCCAACCTTTTCAATCTGAGTGAAACCCATAAACTGTTTCTCCCCATTTTTCTCATCAGGGCTGCTACCTGCCATCATCGTTTATTTGTGTTGGAGAAGGTTCCCGCTATTTTCCAACCTGGCCTGACTCCCCAGGGGCTGAGAAGGGAAAAAGTAGCTGATGTAACAACCCAGCTTGGGATCTGCTTAGGGTTGCAAATGGGGCGGGAGGAAATCAGCCTCTCCCAGCCGCTAAGAGGAGTGGGAGGCCAGTGCAGACCCTGAGGACCAGTCCTTAAAATAGTCTGAGTCTTCACAGTGAGGGCTTGTGCTTTTCCCTAGGAAGCCACTCCTGACAGCATAGTGCTGGATGGGGGAGAGGGGTGCCTCTTTCTGCCTTTGTGTCTCTGTCTGCCTGTCTCTCTGTCTCTCCCACTAAGTATTAACAGTTGCTGCTCTGTATCGAACAAGACTGCTTATTCTCTTCCCCGACTTGGGGTATTCATAGCATTTCCTCTTCAAGCCTCACTGGCTGTGCCCATTGGCTGGCCCCCATTGTCCGTCCCTCAGTCCCTTGCTGGGCTACACAGTCTTCCTTCCCCAGGCGGAGCTGGCTCCAAATTCTCTCTCCTGTGAAGCCGGGCCCATTTCCCTCTCCCTGAATGCTTCTCAGTGATCCTCCAGAGATCTCAGCCTAAGAAAGAATGGAGCAAATTTAAAAAGTCATTTGGTCTGGCTATCTGCCTTTCTCTAGGTGCAGAGGTCAAAAAGTGCAGTTAGTGCAGCCATCCTGGCAGGAGGCATGAGGACAGCAGTTGCCCAAGCCTACTGGGCTGCTGGGAAGGAACCCTCCTGAAGGCCTCTTGTCAGACTCATTGACAAGCAAGACAGCATTTAAGTCTCCCTGTGAGGCTCTGGATTGTAAATTATCCTGGACATTGTGGGGCCCCATTTACCTTGTCCCTTCAGAGCCATTGAAAAGCAGGGGGTGCCTTCAAGTAGCAGGGAAATGGAGCTCCCGCTGGTCTTAGGGGAGCTGCCTTTCAGGGTCTGCAGGGGCCCAGGACCCATCTCCACCCAGGGGGCCACAAGACTGTGCGGGATTCGGCCATAACCCCACACATCTGGGAAGCAGTTCCCCTCCTGCCAAAGATGGGATGAAATCCAAATTATTGGTGGGAAAGCAGGACAGGGAGGGATAAGGGGGAGACAAGTGGCCACCAGAGACCACATCATCACTGTCCCTGGGCTCCATGGCTGTTGCCAGGCAGATTTTCTATGCACTGTGCGGAAGTACTTCAGGGAATCCAGAAAATTATTTTCCTTTACACAATAAAGGCTGTGTTATTTAAATTTAAAAGTACAAGGAGGAAGGTGAGCAAGTCAGTTTTATGGGAGAATAAGCAGACAAGGAAGCTCTGCCCAGATTCTACCTTCTGGGTAAATTGGTGGGGTTTCAAGGACTAGTGACTTCTGCCCCCCTCCTTCTCTCCTTCCCTCCTTCTCTCTCTCTCTCTCTCTCCCTCTCTCTCTCTCACAATCTACCTCACTCTCTTTCTTCCTTCATAATAATAAAAATCATCCACATGGCCCTTACTCAGTGCCAGGTACTATTCCAAGTGCTTTTCTGATCATTTAACTCCAAATCTCTGAGGAAGATTCTGTTTCTGTGCATCACATTCTTCTCTCTTGCTGTTTCTGCTCTACCACACACAGACACACACACACACACACACACACACTCCGTACACTCACATGCCACACCACCTTGGGCCTGTCACACACACATGAACACATACACACACACTCATACACAGACACACAATCCACACTTTGGGCCTCTCTCTCACATATTCATACATGCATACACTCACATTCCACACCTGGGTTTCTCCTACACACACACACACACACACACACACATACCCCACATGCCTCGTGTCTCTCTCTGTCTCTGTCTCACACAGTCTAGTGCAGGTCAATAGGAAGCCGACCATCTCCTAAGGAAGAAAGAGCCTCGGATTGTGAAGAGCTTGATCAGTTTGCCCTGGCTGAGCCATCTGGGCATCAACTGGGCTGTCTCAGTCAGGGCTGCCTCAGCCAGGGCTGCCCTGAGGAGTCTCCATCCTGAGACACCTGCCTTGATTAAAGCCAATGGGAAAGGAAAGCACAGTCTCTGCCTGGGGGAGGCCTTCTGCTGGTTACATGTGGGGCTGCCTGACTCAGCAGGGGCCTGGGCCCAGGCCATGGCCCAGCCCAGGCTGGTAGGGTGCTGCCCTCTCTCCTGTCCTTAGCACTGCTCTGACCTTTAAGGTAAGGGACAGATACAAAGGCCATGGTAAGCAGAGCTTAACAGAGAATGGGGAAGCCTGGATTTGGAGCCTTGTAGAGCCATGAACTGCATCTGGATGCATGGCAGGTCATTACCCTTGGTGGCTTTCCAAGTCTCCCACAAGAAGTTGGATTTTATCCATTTTTATTTTAGGGGAAGTGCTCTCTTTTCAAACAAAATCAGAGAAGCCTAATATGTAAAAATACATGCAGGGGATCCAGGTAGGGCTCGGTCCAACCTACCCTTCACCCTCCTCTCAGCAAGAGCCCCGGATAGATTTCTTCATTAATAAACCCTTCTGGAGGACAGACTGTGTGCCTTCCACAGCATTGGGGTATGGGGATGTCAAGCACAGACTTCCTGTCCCCTGGAAACTCACAGTCCAGAGGAAGGAGGGACTTGCAAACAGAAAGCCACAGCCCTCCTGAATAGATGGCCACATACAAACAGCAGTGAACCATCTTCATGGGAAAAGGATCTACAACTGTTGATCCACTTCTGGGTAGATACCCCCAAAAATTGAAAGCAGGAACTGAAAGAGATATTTGCACACACATTTCAAGACAGTATTATTCACAACAGCCAAGAGACAGAAGCAACCCAAGGTCCACTGGTAAATGAATGGATGAACAAAATGTGGTCTATATGTATAATGAAATATTATTCAGCCTTAAAAAGAAAAGGAGTTCTGACACATGCTGTGACATGGATGAACCTTGAGGACATTATGCTAAGTGAAATAAGCCCATTAAAAAGGATAAATATTGTATGATTTTACTTATGTGATATACCTAGAATGGTCAAATTTCTAGAGACAGAAAGTACAACAGTGGTTGCCAGGGCCTGGGAAGAGGGGATGGGGAGTTATTGTTTAACAAGCACAGAGCTTCACTTTTGTAAGCTGAAGAGCTAGTTCTGTAGATGAGATGTGGTGATGGTTGCAGAGCAATGTGAAAGTGCTTAATGCCACTGAACTGCACACTTAAACATGGTTAAGGCAGTACATTTTATGTGATGTATATTTTACCAAAATTAAAAATTATTCTGAAACTTGATGAGTTTATGTGTCAAAAAGGTAGTCAACGTTTGGCATGGGCTGAAGGGAAGAAGTCAGACCCTGGATCTGCCTCTGCCCCTGATTGGGAGTAATCTCTTTTATGGCCTCAAGGCCTTTGAATATGCTCTTCCTCTCACCAAATGCTTTTCCCTAGATATTTTCTTCACTCACATCCCCTTGGCTCTCCCCTCAAATGTTACTCTTCAAAGAGCCCTCACTGACATCACTAACTAAAATAATGCTCCCATGAAGTACTAGACTTATGGGGTGATCACTCTGTAACCACTGTGTTATACACTTGAAATTAATATGTCAACAATAATAGAAATATAATTTTTAAAGATTTATTTATTGATTTTTAGAGAAGGAAGGAAGGGAAAAAGAGAGAGAAAAACATCAATGTGCAGTTGCCGGGGGCCATGGCCTGCAACTCAGGCATGTGCCCTGGCTGGGAATTGAACCTGCGATGGTTTGGTTCGCAGCCCGCACTCAATCCACTGAGCTATGCCAGACAGAGAAAAATAAATTTTTAAAAAATCAATTAAACAAAAAGCAAATAAATTAATCAATTAATAATTTTTCCCGTGAACATGCATGCACATACAGACATGCACAGCTACACACATGTATACCCATTCTGTGCCTGGCATACACCTGTGCTGGACTTACTTTCTGTACTTACTACCATCTCCTATCTTGATGTTCAAATATTTGTTTATTTGTTTCTTTCCTGATTCCCATTCCAAAACATAGGCTTCACCCAGGACAGGGACTCTGTTTTCTCCACTGTTCTCTCTCCTGTGCTTGACAATCATAGCT
Source organism: Phyllostomus hastatus (assembly GCF_019186645.2). Taxonomy (NCBI): domain Eukaryota; kingdom Metazoa; phylum Chordata; class Mammalia; order Chiroptera; family Phyllostomidae; genus Phyllostomus; species Phyllostomus hastatus. The sequence continues at coordinate 2,500,814 of NW_025333835.1, read as the reverse complement.
TGATATGAATTTCTTAGAAGAATAACCTTGGAGCCCTATCTGGTCTCATACCCATCTACCTAGGCTTGCCAAGTTTTTGTGGGGTTTTTTTTTTTTTTGCCTTTGTCTCTCTTAGGATATTTGCAGGGAGTTGACATCCAGTTGAAGATGGAGTTTGAGGATTTGATTCAGAATCTCAGTTAAATAATAACTATTATCATCTTCTACCCTTCTAACTTGGCTTCACAGTTCAGATACCAGAAGAATAACAGATGGTGAATTAGTGGGGGTGGGGGGGTGGAGTTAATTTTAGAGAACATAAAACTCAGTTTTGAAAATAGAGTCATACAATTTTTGAGGTAGAGAGGACCACAGACGGGCTGAGCTTGAAACAGTGAGACAATATCACTTACAGGTGGATTCCATGGCCCTAGTGACTATCAGCCCCTGGAGACACAGACAAGCCCAGGTGGCCCTCTTGATCAAACTTTCTGTGTAACCAGGGCACTAAGACATGCCTTTTGCTGAGGAGAAGAAGTCATTCCTTGTGGCAGCAGAGACAGAGAGGAGAGACCCAGGGACATTTAGGGCAGTCATACAAGGTTAGCTTTCTTCTTCATACTTACTCCAGAGCATTTGGGCCTATGGACCCTAACACTGACTTTTATGAGCATGATGCTTTAAATTGCTCATGTCCATCAGTGTGTTTTAGGAGCTCTAATCCATCCCTCCTCCAAATTAGGCTAAACCTAAGAAAGGCCATCTTCAAATAAGAATTCTATAAAAAGTGAACATAGAATGACAATTTCATTTGATTTTTCCAGGCAATGATGCCAGCTCCCATTAAATGCATCATCACTGTGACATTACTGCATTCTCATTAGGTATGCCTTAGAATCCTACCTTTGGAACCACAGACTCTCCAAGCCATGGATTCCAACTAGTCTGTGGGCCATGAAACCAATTTAGTGGACCAAAATGAGAATTTGAAGTCAAAATAGAGCAGAATTAGGTTGACAACATCGCAGTGCATTGCACATATTAAGGCACTGCTTCACAAAACTTCCCACTTAGTTATATATAAATACGTACATGTCTACTGCACTAGGAGCTATGTGTCTACTGCACTGCAATAGGAGCTATGTTTCTCACTATGAATCCTGGCCAAAAAAAATTTGAAAGCTACTCCTCTGGTCTATTTTCCATACAGGGCTCAACACTTCTCTATTCAGCCTATGTTCAATCATTCCTTAATTCCTGAATTTATTAAGTGCCCTTGGTGTGAAAGGCACTGTTCTGGATCCTGGGGAAACAAAGATGAATAGAACACTGTTAGGCAGGGGCCTGGCAGGAACCAGGTGGCACGCTCTAATTGGGTAATATGAGGAGAGTTTAATAAAGGAGCTATTTATCTGGTGCGGGCAGGGTATAGGGAAACCTAAAGAGATAGCATGGGACTGGGCTGTGAACAGCAGAGCAAGGTCAGAATGGGCGAGAGAAGGGAGATGTTTCCAGAGCCCAAAGCTATGTGGAGGAGACTCTCTGACAGCATCTGTCACCTACAGTCAGGCACCTTCAGTTAGGAAGCCAGTTCACAGAAGCCCTGCAGGGAAGGAGCCAGAAGGATAAACATCTCAGCCTCACTCTTCTCTCTCCCTCTCATCTCCTGCCATGAGCTCCACTGGCCAAACTGGCCCAGGGGCTCAGTGATACAGTCCAACATGGGCAAGCAGGGTGAAGAACAGTGGAGAGAGAATATGGAGAGCAGGCAGAAGACAGCTGGTACAAACAAAATCCTGACTCTCCAGGAATTTATATCAATTAGATAAAAAATCATGTGATCCAAAAAACCACAGCCAGGTAACCTGTGCTGGGAAAGAGGTATTAACACATTGTTTGCAGATAGTTTTTATCACGTGCTCTACTACCAGTCAACGTAAAATGTATAAATATGTTTCCCGCATACAATGTGTTAATGAGGGCACCTAGGAAGAAGCACTGGACTCTTCAGGGAAGGTTAAAGAAGGCTCACAAGAGAGAAGACATAGTGGTCTGTCTTCCCAGCATCCTTTCCTTTGGGACCCATCTACCCTACAGAGGGTCCTGGTGGATCCCAGCTGCAGTACTCTGCCCGTCTCTGCTGGGCAGGGCAATCAGAGTAAGCCCCTATTCCTTGGCCACAGTCCTTGAATCAGGGAAGGCTGAAAGCTCAGCCCTTCAGAGATTTTTTTCAAGGATCCCCTGCTGGAGAAGAAAACTATGTCTTGCCTCTGAATTCAGAATGCTGGAAGGGTGTAAAGTTAGAACTTTTGGCTGCCATCTCCCCCTCACCCCCACCCCAGTAAGTGTACCTATTCAACTTAGGAGAAAATATTGAGGCAGGGCAGAGAATCTTCTTAGTGGGCAATGTTTTATATTCATTCAGGGTTACCTTAGATTGAGACATATATTGCACTCATGATAATACTTTCTCTTTTTGTTTGTTAGGTGGAGTTAAGTTTCTGTCCTAGCATAGTCTCAAAGTTGAATTTCTATCCTAGCTCACCATGTGCAGGAAACCATCTGTGCAGAAGTGTGGAGGTGAGAAAGTGAATGGCATTTTGAGAGACCTGCCAGGTTTATGGCCCTGCCAGAGCCAAGGGTGATGGCGAAGGGGATTGTAGGTAATAGGCTAAGGCTGTAACAATGGGCTTGAGTCAGATAGATGCTAAACGAATGAGCATTCAATAAGGATTTTAAGCAGGGAGTAACACCAACAGATGTGCATTTTAGAAAGCTCATCCTGAGAGCCATGAGAAGGTTGAAGTGTGCAATCCTAGAGGAAGGAGGCTGCTGCAGAGTGTGGGGATATGCAGGGGACATCAGAACTGCTCTGGGAACACTGAGGAACCACAAGCTATGCTGGGATCCAAGAGAGACCGAGGGAGGTGAGAGTCTAGCATCAGTACGGAGGTTCTGGTTTGGGTGAGAAGATGAATGATAGCATGAATGAATGTTATTTCACTTGTTTCCCATCTCATAACTTTAAGGGTTTCTCCTTCCTAGTCACCATTTCCTGAAGGCATTCTGGGCTTATTGGTCTCATATATGAGGTTACTCCAGATGTGGTTTGACCAGTGGTGGAAAGAACCATCACACACTTTTATGAGTGCAGCCCATCAACCCTGAGGATCTTCTTGGAAGTTGTTGCACAGCAATGACTCACCTGGAATACACTATGTCTACAACCCCTCAGGCTTTTTTCACATGGGCTCTGGATCATTTTTTAATGAGATAGTGCATATTTTTACAAATGAATAATTCTTTTAACCTATCTGAAATGCAGGCCTATAGCATTAAGCTTAGCATGTCTTCCCTATATCTGAAAACTGTGCATCTCCAGTCCTTTGAATACAATTCAATTCAACAAGGGTATGATGTGAAGGTTCTAGAACAGATACTGTGGAAAATTCATAAAAAAGAACATTCTTACGGTTTAAGTAGCTTAGACTTGACACACACACACACACACACAGAGTTGGACAAAAGTAGGTTAACTAACCAGCCATCATTACCTAAAAGATAAATCATTAGTAAGGACATGAAATAATGACAATAAAAAGTCCACAATAAATAAATAAATAATACAAGAATAAACTGTGTTTCATGTAGTCACAACTGAAAACCTACTTTTGCCCACCACAGTGTGTATGCCTATATATGTATATTTATAATGTTTAAATGTCTTTGGATCAGTCTCTAGTTGTAAATTGTTAGTGTAGGAAGTTCAAGTTTCCAGAAATATTTACTACAAGGTTACCACAGCACCTTCACAGCTCAGCAAGTCTGAAAGGTTTCACCATGTGAACTTCTGATTGCCTGTTATCTGTCTTCACTGTGGATAATTCAGATTAGTTACTGGCCCTTTACCTATGTGACCTTTGCCCTAGAATATGTCTCCTGGACCTGTGGTTTTGTACCAACTTCTGCTTTCTCTTTTCTGGAGTTGATCTTTTGTTTATTTCCAAAATGTCACTAATATCTACAGATATGCCTCACAAAAGGGTGCTAATAGACAGCAGGTGTCCTAATAATCCTTTGCAGGTTTATTTAAGACACTGTAAACTCACTCTGCCCCTCTTCTCCTCTCCCTTTCAGTAAACTCCCACTTCAATTCGTATCATCTGAGGTTAGCTTCTTTAGTGAGTCCTGCAGTAACCACCACACCATCAATCTCTTTCCATTTTTCCTAGATCACCATTTATTTAACCTGACCAGCCAGGCGGTGGGCCACATGGTGTGCCACCCATACCCCATGACACCCCCTTTCTGAAGATCCATGGGGGAACCTGACACAGATCTCAGGATGGGAAAGCCATGCAAACTTTCAGCAGGTCCACTCGCTGTACTAAAGTTTACTGAGAGCCTATTGTGAGTCAAGTACTCTGGGAAGGATGGATCCACAGGAAAGGAGTTGGGCAACTAGAGGAAAGACAGACCCACAATTACAGGCATGGGGAGCTTAAGAGGAAAGAAGTACAGGATTCTTGGGGAGCAGAGAGTAGCACTCTCTCACCCAGCCTCAGAGGCAGGGAAGCTTCCTAGAGGAAGAAACAGGTAAGCTCAGCCGGAAAGAAAGAATGAGAGAGCAGGAAAATGGCTGGCCCAAGAAAGGTAGAAGTTTGGTTTCTCTATGACATAAAATGGGAGGGGCTGGTGGGAGCAGAGAAAGCTATAAGAGCAGGGAAGGCACTTGGCTTTTGTCTAAAGGCAATAGGAAGCCACTGACAAATTTCTACCCGAAGTGATATGATCAGGCCGATCACATTTCCTTCTGTCTTTGATAACTTAGAAGCTCAGAACTGAATTAGCAGCCCACTGCTAGCAACTCTAGAGTCATCCATGTGCAATTTGGAGATTAATTTACCTTTTTTCATTGTATCATCTCTTCATCCCAATGTCCTCATTTATTAAATTTTGTTGTACTCCATGCATCTCTGCAAGCCCATAAAGGCATAGAAATAAATCATGTAGTACAGTTGCTCTGGTAAAACTCCTTGAGGTAGACATTTGTATCCCCATTTTACAGAGAACATTGAAAAATTCAGGAACTTGCCAATAGTCTTAGCATCACTTCATTCATCAGTGGGACTTGTTCAATACCTCACTTTTCTGATAGACTGTAAATACATAGAAGCGGAGACCATGTCTACTGTGGTCATGGGAGGGTGCCTACCTGAAGCACAGTGGCTCATACACAGGAGGGCACAGCCCGGCTTCTGACTGGCCAGCTGACTCTCCCCACTGGGGCTGTGGGATTCTGAGAACTGAGTACCATCTGCTCCATCACACTGTCCTCTGCCACCTGCTTTTCTATCTCATGGACAAAGCCTCTCCTCTGCCCTCTCCTCATACATGTTTTTAAAGAAGTTTCATCATTTACCTTTCAAGTTGATCAAGTAACTAAAACTTAACAGTTGCCTTTAGAACTAGACTTTTAGGACTGGAAGAAACCTGATCAATGATTCTGATCTGACGGACTCATTTTACTGTGAATTAACTCAGGCTCAGAGAGAGTGAGTGGCTCCCCAAGGTCACACAGCTGGTTAAAAGCAAGTTTTAGATCAACAGTGGTTTTGAGGTACCTTAGAAATGTCCTGTGTGCTATTTACAGTGTCACTCTGTTCATTTAGAAACATAAAGAATAAATGTTTAATTTGGCTTGTTCATAAAACTAAATTGTTTATAGTATGTAAACAGTCTGGATAAAATTTATTTTTAAAAGATTTGAAACACACAGACCTGTGATTTATTCTATGACTACCATTCTGCCTTAGATACTCAAAAACTGAGTGAGAAAGCATCCTCACTCGCTCAAGGTCACAGCTGGCCTGAGCTTCCTTCGGCTCACAACTGGGCCATCTCATCCATTCATAAGGCATCAACCACCACTTAAAACCTAAAGAGTCTCAGTCATAGACAGTAGCTAACACTCTTTGGGCACTTCTATGCACCAGGCATTGTTCTAAGCACAACACATAGGTTATCTCATTTAACCCTCACCACCTGCACCACAATCCACATGATATAGAGAAGGAAACTAAGGCCCTGAGCAGTAGTAAAACAACTTGCCCAAGGTCACAAGTGGTAGCACTGGCAGCTGGTCTCCTTTACGAGGACAGGCCTGTCTGTATGCTCAGCTCTAGACCAGGGTCCTCTCTCCTGAGCTCCAAAGCCCAGCAAATGACGGTCTACTGGGCTCCCCATCAGGCTATCCTAGAACTAACTCAGAACAATTCAGCATCTTGCCTGCATCCATGCAGGCTGCCAGACATAGCACCAGTAACTACTGGCCCTCACGCCCTTATTCACCTTACTTACCACTGCTACTTATTTTATTCCTAGATATGTCTCTGGCCTGCTCCCTCCTCCCAGGATCACCCTCCCTGCACATGACTGCAGCTTCCCCAGTGGTCTCTGTGCCACACAGCCCTGGCTCCTCCCCAGCTCCCCACCCCCATCTGCTCTCCCCACAGATGTCAGCACAGGATTCCTACAGGTGAAGCTGAGTACATTCCTCTAGCTTCAGCTCTACATAGCCCCTACGGTGACCACCATGTTTCATGAGCCTCCTCTGGGGCAATCAGCTTGGCTTCTGGGCCAGACTGTCTTGTCTCACACTCTGCTTTTACACCCGATCTTTCCTTGGAATCCCCTTATCCTCTGCCCTCCAGCAGAGCTGGTCATATCCTTCTTTGCCCCAAGGCTGCCCTTTATATTCATGCTTCCCTAGCACTTTTTCTAGATTGAACGGACTTCTTTCCTGTCTCCCCTCTGCAGGCAGAAGAAGCTGTATTAGGCTCTCATAGCTCTGTTGTAGTTATACAGAGAAGATCTCTTTAGATGTGGGTGGATGGGTGGGCATTGCACCCAGGACAACCCTGACCAACTCCACCATCATCAAAGCTCAGCCTCTCTGGCCTCCCCAGTGAGGTCTTTGCCCAGCCCAGGACAGGAGTCCCTCCCCTCAATGCTCTACATCTTAACCCCAAAGGCTTCCCTTAACCAAACTGGGAAGTATGGAATCTGCTGAAGGGATAGTGGACAGAGGTCCCCAGGGTCCTACAGGGAGCCACAAATGTTTGTTTTCTGTGACGTGAGCACTTAGTAAATATTTGTGGAGCAAAGGCAGAAATGTACTATAAATATTTGTTCTAATAGAGACACAGTTGATTTCTGTGAGATAAAGTTTGTAAAGCCAAAGCATCAGCACTTTCAGACATTTAAAGTTAATGGGTTCCAGAGGGCTATGGTTTAACGAGATGAATTTGTGTTCCTTCTAGAGTTGCCTGTCCCTTCTAGGTGAGAGGAGGAAGTGAGGGCTCCCGAGTGAGGAAAGGTCTGCTTAGCCCAGTGGTCCCTACACCCCATGAGACACTCACCACCCATGCCCACGTGTGAGCCCAAATTGCAGCCACAACCTAAATTGTTTGCTAGTAACATGCTCTCTGACGTGACCAAATCTAACTACCAAGTTTGCCACTGTTAGTGGACAGAGGAGTGTTGAGAGGAGGGGCCTGATGCCAGCTCACCCCAGAGAATCTGGCTTTGGATGATTAGACATGCAAATGCTTCACAGTTCCCTGGGACTCTTTTCTTTTTTCTTTTCTTTTCTCTTTTCCTTTCTTTCTTTTCTTCCTTTCCTTTCCTTCCTTTCCTTCTTTCTTCTTTTCCTTTCTTCCTTTCCTTTCCCTCCCTCCCTCCCTCCCTCCCTCCCTCCCTTCCTTCCTTCCTTCCTCTTTTTTTCTTAAGTTGTCCTCATTGAATTCACCCTGTTAGGAGAGACATTTGAATTCAGCTCTAAAATCTTAGGGAAGTGATTTCTGAAACACATGCAGTGGTCCTTCTGTCTACACAAGTTTACCTTACATGTCCTGGAAAATAAATTTATCTAAGCTATGTAGTACATGCTCCTGTAGGAACTTTAGAAAGCCTAGAAGAGCATGCAGAGGAAACAATGCCATGGGTAATCCCACCTTGCAAAAATGAGCATTGTTGACATGTCTTACAAGTGCACCCACATTTTCCACCAAGGTGTGTTTCAGCTTTCCCAACTGATACCAAACTGGGAGACTCTTTTGGATCCGATTCTGTTTGGTTTTGCCCTCTTTGCAATATATTGTGAATGATCTTTTGTTTGTTGTTTATTTGTTTGTTTTTACTCTTGTTTAAAAAACCAATAAACATTTTGTACCCATATATTTATAGAAAGCATATAGTTATTTTATTAAGAAAACAATAACAACAGGATTGCTGAACCAAACTGTATGCACACATTTAAGGTTTTGGGTACATAGTGCCAAACTGCCCTGCAGAATTTTTGAAACATACGAAAAACGAGTGTTCCTACATACTCTCATTGACCTTCTCATCATTTCCAATTTGAAGCACAGCCTAAAAAACAAACCAATAAACAAACATACACCTTCAACTGACCTCTATTAACTCAAAGGTTTTATGCAGCTCCCTGAATCCCTGTTCAGTGAAAAGGAGAAAATTCAAAGTTGAGGCCTGCTTAAAACCTCCCAAGTCAGGAGCCTACTCTTTCCTGTCCTATTGTGCACTGCACCCTTTATTCCAACAGCGCATTCAAATTGCGAGAGCTTTTGAGTCTAGTGTTTTTTCCTGGTGACAAACCATTTCCTCCTACATCCCAAGGATCAAAGTTATTCCTAAATTCCAGCACCTCCCTGCTTGAGTTCCATGTGATGGTCTACAGCACCAGATGCTCATTCCCAGGTGTACTCCCACCCCAGTGACCACAGCAGATGAAGAGGCTGAGGAATAGTGGATAGAAGCTCCTAGCCAGGGGAAGAATTCAGTGGCTGCACTAGTTTAAATGGGGTGGGGCAAAATGCATGCTTGTTTCACTAACCTCTAATTGTCATTTAGCATTTCCTTTGGTAATAAATGCAGACAACAAAACACAGTAGTGTTAGCAGTTTCTGTGACTTTATTACCAGTAGAAATAATAGACATTTCAGATATATTACATGTTGTAGATATTTCAAAATATCATTAAGCCCACCATCACTTCAAAATCACAGCAATTAATGAAACCTACTACTTGATCTTGTTAGTTAATATGAATAAATAAGCATTTTCTATTACCCTACCACTAATTTATTTTTTTAAATATTCTAATATCCATATTTTAATATAAAGGTTTTCTTTATGATTTTGCATATTTTATTATAATATTTAAAACCTTATTCTAAAAAAGAATTAATCTACTATTTGACAAAGACTTAAACACACAGACACACACAGACACACACCCCTTGTTCTGACAATGGTTCACCAAACACCAAAAGGATTCAAGGCTCAAAAAAGATGAAGAATCCTGCATAAGGAAGTGACAATTTAAGAACTATGGATAACCTGGCTGGTGTAGTGCTCAGTGGATAGAGCACAGGCCTGTAAACCAAAGGGTAACTGGTTCAATTCCCAATCAGGGCACATGTCCAGGTTGCAGGGCAGGTCTCCAGTACGGGGTGTGTGAAAGGCAACCACACATTGATGTTTCCCTCTCTTTGTCCCTCATCCCAGAACTACAAAAGATTTTCCCAGTTGGTGTAAAGATTGAGGCCCTTCCAAATCTGTTCTCATTGCCTTTTTTCATTCATTCAACAGACACTTATTTAGCATCTGCACAGTGCTAGACAAACTGTAACAATGACACCAAGACAGCTTTGGTAAGAAAACTGCTGACCCTGATAGGTAAGAGGGTGAGGTGGGCAAACCCAAGGAGCCAGGGTTTAGAGAAATCACAGATTCCAGCTGTTGGTTGCTTTGAAATCCATGGACACTCCTTCTCAAGGCAGAAATGCCACCAAATAATTCATGGTTCCCCCAGAATAGCTTTTCTGTCTCTAAGACTCCCATCAACTCTATCAAAATGCTTTTTATTCCTCCGGGTCCTACCTCTGCTCCTCCTTCTCTACAGGATGGAGTTATTCACTCTCTCCCTCAACACTCTTGCTCAGATTTTTAGCAGTCACTTTTATGTGTGTATCTGACAGTTTGGGTGCAGTGGCGCTGATTCTGGGACCCAGGGTCTGGCTTTGTGCTCTGCCCCTTCCTGTTCTCAGCTGAGAGACATGGGACACCTTTCTCTCCACTCCACTGGCTGATTTGCACTGACAGGCTTGCATGGGGCAAAGCCATAACCCACGCTACAGCAAGACCTCTCTTTGAAGTTTCCCACTATATTCCCCTCCCAGTCAAAATAGGATCTCCAAGGAGAGGCACTCACTCACTCTTTCAACCCAAGGGTTACCTCAGACAGTCTACTTTCTGGCCTGGCACTCACACCCTCTGTTGAGACAACCTTTTCCATTTGGGCCACCTCATCAGACTCAGTCAGCTTGCTTCAAGAGGAATTCATGGTCCACCCGCTCCAGCACTGCAGACAGAACTGCCCCTTTCCTTCTTGGTGTCCCACTGTACCCTGCCCACTTTGTTCCATAGGCTGTCTATGTCCCTGTTCAGGCTAGAAGTTCCCTAAAGACAGGTACTAGGTCAAGTTTGTGGCCCCAGCACCTAAAAGGCAATACTTACCTGCTGAATGAAGTCAGTGGAAGAATGAATGAATGAATGCCCCTTCTCTCTTCTCCCCACCTCTTCTCTTTGCCTTCCAATCACTTTTGATTCCAGGGATGTCTTAGACACTGACTCTGTGATCATGGGTAAGTGACTTCATGCTCCTGGGACTCAGTGTCCCCTCTGTAGAAGGAGTCTGTGTAGGGACACACCTACCCCCACTCCTGTGTAGTATGTGACTGTTGTATAACTTTGTAGGTTTCAGTACTGCTGGGATAGAACCTCCTAAGGACACACTGTCTATCCCAGGCTCCCACCCAGGACCAATGTCCTAACACTCATATCTAGTTGGCCATGCATTCCTCTCAACTTTACAGCTTTCATGTCTTTAAGTCTCAACTGCCCCACACCTTTCCTTTAAACCATGGCTCCAACCCAGGCCTGTATTTTCTCACATGTGGACTGATCACTTATGTGATCTCCAGTCTCATCTGAGTCCATCCTATCTTCTGCACAGCCCCAGACCTCAGTCCTGCAGCCTGGTGACTTAGGGGCAGAGGCTTCAGTGGGGACTGCAAGGATCTGTGGGGTCTGGATTTGCTATTAGAACCTAAAGGCCTTTACTTGAATTGTTTCCTTCTACAAGTCTTTGTGATTCTCTCTTCAGTGGTTTTCTCAAACTTTCAGCCTTTGCTATCTGAACTTTATGCTCAGATCCCCACTTCCCAGTTCACAGAGGACAAGTTTGGTCCTTGGGGGTGGGGGGGGCGGGTGCAGTTTCCCAACACCTGCACTGATGTGTGCTTGCACACACCTCACTTCCTAGTCTTTTCTCCGAGTAGACCGGATTCCGACACCAGTGTCATGGGTCCAATTTCTTCTTGCTTCCTCAGGGAGTGTCAGTTATCTGTGATTGATAAGCATGTGCAAATGTCTCCTATTTTAATTTTCCCCTTGATCTTCTGTTTAGTTGTTTCTCTGCCTCTCTCCTTTCTCTTCTAGACAAGTTGATTCCCTCTTATTAACTCTCCTCCAACCCCCTTCATCATTCAGGCCCCTCACAGCAAGTTTCTGCTCTAGCCCATCTGAGCGTCTCACCTCCCTTACTTGTCAACCTCCATGGACACTTTTCTGTTGTTACTCTGTCCTGACATCTCTCAAGCACATTACAATGTCACCCACACTCTTTTCCTACATTTCCCTGCCTCCCGGGCTCACCTGCCTCTCTCACCTGTGTTTTTGCCTCCTCTGTGGGTGGTTCTTCTTCAGCTCCTCCTTCAGCCAGGTTTTCCCAGGCTCTACCCTCCACCTCTGTTCCTGGACTAGACTGTTCTTGAGCAGCACATCGCCCCATGGCTCACCTCCATGCACAGAAATGACTCTCCACTCACTTACTTCAGCTGTATTAATCAAGGCAGGCTAACAACCCCCCACTCCAAAATATCTGGGGCTTAGCAGTTCAAGTTTACTTTTTATTCTTTTCATAGTTCATTCTGACTTGGGAATAAGGTTGGGGAGAAGGTGCCCTGCTCAACATAGTCACTCAGAAGGCAGCTCCTGCAGTCTGTAGCTCTGCACTCCCCACGTCCTCACAGCCCTCCCACTCAGCTTGGGATGCCCAGGGATTGTGCCGAGTGGCTACAGGGCCATGTCTGCGGATCACATTCCATTGCTCCCTATCACTGCCAGGCAGGGAGAGAAAGGGAGCCTGGCTGTGCTCAGGAAGAAAAGCATGGGCACTGGGGAGCATCAGAGCCTCTGCTGAACAGCCCAGATCTCTCCCATAGTCCCAGAGCTGTCAGTCAGGCTGGCAAGAAGAAAGCTCCTCTGAGACGCCTACCTGAGAGGCGTCTCACTCTACATACTCAAAACTAAGTGTGTTTAAGCTCCCAGACTGGTCTACCTTTCTATTCCTGTCCCAGTGATGGCACTGTCACTCACCAATCACTACAGTCTTCCCCACCCCACCCTGACACATTGCTTCCTGGAGTGCTTCCTTTCTTGCTCCTGAATCTATTTCAATGGCTCAATAACGGGTTCCTCTGCATACAATCTCATTCCACGTTAATTCTTCATAAATGGACTTTATACAATCTTCCTTCCCTACAACTCTTTAGCAAGAAAGGCCCTCCAGGCCTGAGCTTCCCTCCCCACTCAGACCCTATCAGCCTAGCTGCAGCTGGAGGAAACCAGCATAGTTTCCATTCCTCTGCCAGTTCATAAGATGCCTCCAACATTCCTCCCCTCCCTTCCTTCTGCTCCCCCCACCCCCTGCCCCACACCTCGTTGCACTTTCCATTTTTTCCTAGAAGGTAGAATTTAAGCATCACTTTCTCAGGGAGTCTTCTATTACCTCCCCAGACAGAGCTGACCACTACGTCCCTGTAGATTATTGTTGGTCATTTTACAGAATGCTCACCCATGAGGACCAGTTAAGTACACCAAAGAATGTGTGCTTCATCCATGATATTAGTCCATAACATGCTAATGGTCTCAACTTGAAACTATGGGAGGTGGGCTGTAGTTCTTTATCTCACAACACACTTATCTCTCTTATAGAACTTTGAGAATTCAAAACATGCGACAATAATTGTCCCTGTGGGGAAAAAAAATCTATTGACAAGGAAGTAGAGAAAGTACCTGTATTAGTTAGGGACCCTCCAGTTTGCAAGCCACAGTAAACTTAACTTAAATCAGCTTTAGAGAAAAGAACAATGTCGGGGGGAGGGGTGTAAATGTGGCTTCAGACCTGATGACTGCAGGATTCAAATGAGTCACAAAGCACAACATCTCTGCCCAGCTTGCTTTATGCTGATTCCATTTTCTGGGTCCACAAAAGGCTTCTGCAGGAGCCCCAAGCTCTTTGCTCAGGGCTGCAGCACTATAAGTGGTTCATTTTCAAACTGAATCCAGCAGAGAAAACAAGGGTTGGACAAGATTCTGAGTTTTTTGTGGGCTAAAGTTGGCTCTGACTGGACCAGGTTGGGTCATATAACCAGTTAAGGGCAGATGCTGAGCAGGGCCATTTCTGTGGCCTCATAGGGGATTCCCAAAGAAAGGAGGGAGAATGAACTCTGCAGCTAACGGCAGATGATACTCCAACACCTCTTCTCAAACCAAAATTAGGAGACCAAAGCCTTCTTTCTGAAGCTGTTTCTTCCCTCCTCCCTCAGTTACCCAACTTCCCTCTACTGTGTTCCAAAATATTGAGAGATAGTCTTTTGCATTATAATAATACTTAATATATCTGTGCCTCTGAACTGGGTCACCTCTAAAGCAGAAGTGCTTTCACTGCTGTACCCAGGATACTTAGGGGGACTCCCTAAGGTTGGCATATTGTGGGTGCTTAATTAACGTGGTGTGTTTTATGAATGAGTAGTAACATCCTTCATAGGAACATTTCATCCTCCAGTGCTGGCTTTTCTAGGACAAGCGGCCCTGCTATTGCAGTGGGAAAGGCAGCTGTCTTGTCTACGTGGTGGATCTGTCTAGTGCCATGCTGGACAGGGAGAAGCAGGACTACTTGCCTTTGACACATTCTCTGACTCAAATGGTACCTAAGCTTCCCTTTGTAGTGCAAAATTCCCTTACAAGGTTCAAAGTCCCTGTGTCCTACTAGCCAAGCAGCTTGACAGACTGGGAAGAGTTCATGGCAGGAGATTGTCTATTGCTCTTTTCTAGCAGGGTGGGTTTTCCTGCCAGCCCTGACCTATGCCACCACATTCACCTCTCTTTGGGACACACACTGAGGAGTGGACAGAAGGCCAGCACTGGGGCAGCCACAGGCCTTAGACATGCTCCACTGGATGGGGCTGCCTGGCTTCAGAGTGGTTGAAATGGTGGCTAACAGCTCAGACCCTGGTGTCACACACCTGGTCTGCATCACATTTATCAGCTCTCCACACTAACTTGGCAAGTTATTCTCCCTTCTTCTGTAATTAGGATAATACATTCTTCACAGGGCTGATGAAAGGAAAAATTAGACTGTCATTTCAATTGATTAGCTCATAGTAACTGCTCAGTAATGTGCAATAACAATAACAAATGGGTTCCACTTTCCTTTCCCCAGGAGACTGCAGGTCTTCATGCTGTGACCCAGTCCAACCACTCCATACCTTGAAGGAAAAAGCATAACTCTGCTTATTAACAACAGCTTGTACCTATGAAGGAAAATAAAACCCAAGAGGTAGAACAAGGTCTAGTTGTTTTCTTCTTTAAGGGTCCAAATTATGTGAATTTTAAAGACATTGTTAAAATGAGTTGTCACAAAACTTTATGAATCAGGTGTTAAAGTCTGGCTTTGAGACACAGCTTCAAATGCCTACCCAAGTCAAGTATGTAACTGGATGAGTGACAAATGATGGCAGTTGCCAGCGTGGGGCCATCACAGGAGTGGTGGGCTCTAGCAGGCTGGAGGCCACAGTGGACAACAGCTATGACTCAGCATCAGCTGATTATTACCATGAAGGAATATAGATAGACTCAAGGTTGCCAGAACTTGGAATGATATCCAAAAAACACTGTAAAAGAATGTCTGAGAGCCAGGTCTGGTCAGTAGGCTTGATATGGCCTGAGGATCCCAGAATTGTGACCTCTGATCTTAGCTGGCTTTTTGCCATTGGTGTTTCTCAAAATAAGTTACACTTTACAAGTTCAGCAGAATACTTCTCACTGCATAGCTTTTTTTTTTCAAACTCCTAGGAAGATATTTCATTCTTTATCACTGGAAGGCAACTGTTTTTGACAACAATGTAGAAAGTTATCTTTCTTGTGTGTTGTTTTGCAGCTTCTTCCAAGTCAACCTCAAGATTCATCTCTTCTTGGAACCCCTCTGTGATGTATTCAACTCATCGCGCTCTACCTACTGTTCCTTGGTTCTCCATGTCCATTACACTGTAATATTGCTCAGGTAGTCCATGTCTGTGTACCAGTTAAAGAAACAGACTGAGAAATGCACGTCTGAGAGGTAACTGAAATTTGTCCTCACTCTCTTATAACAGTTCCGAGTAGTTCTGGGTTGGGGAGTAAGGAGACAAGAAAGTGGCTCTGCTCCACTCAGTCATTTGGGGGCACAGGCTGGTAAGGCTGTGCCATCTTCAACATGGAGCTTACAAAGTGGTAGTAGAGTTGTTGCCAACCTGTTGGCTGATGGTGAGGGAGCATCGAGGATTGCCCACAGGAAGTTTTTATGAATCAGGAAGTGACAAAACAGCATGTGTGCCCACGCTCCCTTGGCTTTAATCATATGGGCTCACTCAGCTTCAAGGGAGTATGGGAACTGCCATCTGTGCACCCAGGAAGGGGACATTTTTTTGGTAAACTCCTACCAGTCTCTGGCATGGCCCTCCCTTTGGATTCAAATATATATGTATTTTTTATCTTCCTGCCCTCGCAGAACACATTCATCCTCCTCACAGGCAGCAGCCAAAAGTCCCATCCAGCTACTACATCCAACTCAAACTCCAAGATTGCTAGATGAGGCATTGAGTTTGAGTGTGGCTCCTGAAGTTCTGGAATTAAGACAAATTTATCTTCCCTTCCAATGACAATCACAATGGTGGAGACTTGGCATGACAACTATAATAAAACTCCCATTGGCAGCATGTGGGACACAGTAGGCCCCAGCCCTCAGCAGTTATGAAATCCTGTTGTGGTCAGGCACTGAGGAGACCCCTTTGCCCTAGCAGTGGGAGCTCCCTTACATTCTGATTCTGGTCTCTGGGAAGAAATCCCTGGCTCATTATTCTCTAAAACACCAAGCCCCTAGTTCTGGGAGGTTTTCTTGTCCAGTCTCCTCCATGCCACACATGAAGTATGTGGTTGGGGAGGAGGCGCGTGGGGAACACTTTCCTTGTGAGCTATACAGCTTAAGACACTTGCTTCACCTAATTCCAGCTCCTGCAAGTTTGGGGGCCTATGGGGCCTTTGAAGGTTTCAACATGTTATTGAAGTCTGACCCAGCTTGTTTTCCTTGGCAATAGAAGTCCCTCAAACACTTAGAAAGCTTCTCCCTGTTTTTATCCCATTAATTCAATGTGTCAGAAGCAAGACCTAAAATATTTTTCTGGACATGATTGTGTTGTTTTCGTACTTTGTCCTGACTATTCCATCAGGTAAACAGCAAGCACCTGGAATTCATCTGAAACCAAAGGCACATATGGGGAGTCCATACTTTTATCCCATCTTTGCTGAAGAGTGAATTGAAGTACCTCATCTAAATGAAAAGTCTAATTGGCGTTTCCTCCTTATTTCAACCTCCTAGGGATCTAGACACAGTGAGTGTTTCCAATTCCCGATAGCCCCACATTTATGCACTTTTATCCCCTTTCCTTTCTCCTGAGCTCAATTTTTTTTCTTGAAAGTCTTTGCCAAACACAATAAAGAGCCAGAGGTCACTAACTTTCTGGCTCCTCACAGCCACATGGGCACTCTCCTAAGCTACCACAGGCAAGAGTTTTAAAAAAATGTTTCACCAGTTCACATTATGGGTCCCAACCTCTTGAGACCCATACTTTCATTATCACCCCCCACCGCATAGTCAGCGCCACACATTTTAGTTTTTTTTGACAGCAGCACCTGAACTCAGGGTACTTGTTTTCATTAGTTCAGGTTAGCCACTAAAACAAGCAGATTTAAAATGCCTAATGGCTGACATACCCTTGCTCATGTGACTGTGCTGGCTGGTTCCAGGTTGGTAGGGGAGGACACCCCGTAGTTATTCAGGGACCCAGGCGGACAGAGGCTCTGTCACCTTCAAGGATACCAGGTCATCTCCATCGGGTCAGTGTTAGGGGAAGGAGCACAGGAGATCCCCCAAAACGGTTTTCTTAGGGCCAAGTCTGAAAGTGTTTGGTCACTTCAGCTCTTAATTCATTGATTAAAAGTGGTGGTCACAGCTAACTTCAAGGGGCTAGGAGATGTGATTTAGCTGTATGTCCAGCTAAACGAGAAAATGAGATCTAGGGTGACCAACTTGTGCTAGTTTGCCTGGGACTTTCCTGATTTTAGCATGGAAAGTTCCACTTCCCAGGAACACCCTCTGTCCCAGGCAAACCAGTGCTGTTGGTCATGGTCATCATCACATCCACTCTCTCCTTAAGGAGAGAAACTAAGTCTTTTCTTTTCTTGGTCTGCTAGTCTGCAGTGACTACACACCACTACTGGGGCAATGACTGGAATGTACTTGACACAATAGGGCAGATTACTTTCATTGAAATATGTTATTCCTGGAAAGTTAGGGCATGTGTTATAGAACCTTGTAGCACACACATCTGTCTTTCTCCCTAAATGAGTTAGCTGTAAAATGTAATGAAGGAGTTTATATCCCCAAGAGTAAATGCTATCAATTTAACAAGAATTCTTAAAAGAACTCCCAGAAAGATTTTTGCTAAGGGTTCATTTGAGAAGGAATAATGAAGAAATTATTCAGTTACTATATTACATAAGGCAAATTTCACCAGAAAACAAAACACCTCATTTATCTCGAAGACAACTCCTTGGGCTGTCCCTGAGGGCAGAGGCTGTGTGCCTTGTTCACTGCACTGTCTCTGATGCAGGGAAGGTGCTCGGTAAATGGTCTCTGAATAAAGTAACACACAGCTTACCCAACAGCCTGTGCCCAGGTTCAATAATCAAAAAGGTTGTTTTGTGCTGAAGGATGAGCAGCCATTTAGAACTAGAGACTAGCTCTCAAGACAGGTATAGAAGGTAGGGAGTGGAAACTTAAAGCTTGTGGGCCACATCAGCACTTAGTAAGTGTACTTTTGTTTGGTCTGCACAGTGCCCAAAAATCAGAAATTTTCAGAAAGAGCTTAGATCTTAAAAACTGGAAGACCTGGGGACACAGTGCTTGAATCCCCACACAGCAACAATTGAATGGAGCTAAGCAGCACCTGGTCCCCTGATCTGTGGATGGAGCACACACTCCCCAGCTGTCGTTCATCCCACTCCTGAGGTCCTACCCTCCCTTCACTCAAGAACTTCTGTCACGCCCCACAGACATGTTTCCAAAACACCTGGATTGAAGTACAGACTTATATTGTAATATTGTCGTAATTTTGTCCATTTTAAAATGGCCACTGAACCTTCCAATAGTTGTTGATAAAGCCTGATTATTCATCCCGGTGACTTAGGGCCTGCCTGGTGGTCATTTCACGGCTGTTTTACACAGCGCTTTTCTCTATAAGAAATCAGTAATTTAAGATTTCATATATATAAAATTTATATATACTTATATATAATGTTAGATATACATATATATGTACTCCACCTGTAATTGTGCATATACCTCTACTAATATGATTTTCAAACATGAACAATTCTCAATGAATCTCTTCTTCAACCACATAAATGAAACCGCTGCCTTTAGGTATTATTATTTAAGTTGATTTTAAAGAAGGGGAGGGAGCAGGGCGAGAGAAAGAGAGATACAGTAATTTGTTGTTCCACTTTTTTATGCATTCATTGGTTGCTTGTTGTATGTGCTTTGATCAGGGATTGAACCTGTAACCTTGGTGTATCAGGATGACTCTCTAACCAACTAAGCTATCTAGCCAACGCTACATATTTAGACACAGAAGAAATGGTGTATTTCTGTCTATATTCCAAATGACATTTTTTAAAATGTTTTTGTAATAAAATTTTAATAACCACCATTAGCCAGTACTAAATGAAAAGCTATTAAATAATAAAACTGCCACAACTTTATTCCTACAGAAAACACAAAATTAAATATAAGAACAAACAAGAACAACAGGACAAATGACTGAAAAATAAAAGGCTAACGTTCCTTGACCACTTGCCCTGAACCCATCACTGTGTTTACTGCTTTCCAGCATTATCTTTACAAAAACGCTATTGAGAGAACATGTCCCCATTTCAGCATGCAAGTAAAGTCACCTGCCCAAGGTCACTGGCAGAGCTAGGGTTAAACTAAATTAATTTTAGCCCAAGAAGTGAACAAAACAAAACCAGCATATCCCCCCCACCCCCCGCCAAAAGAGTAAAGTCATCGTACAAAGCAGAGGATTGTAGCACCTTATGGCAGGACGGGATCTTCCTGGTCTGATCCAATTCCTCACTGTACAGATGAGAAGGGGTCTGAAAGGTTCCACTCCTTGTCCCAAGGTCACCCTGGCTCGTGACTGAAGGGCCAGGCCTGTCCCTCAGCGCTGCGTTCTCCTCACACCCGTGCAGGAAGCTTCCTCCATAACCTGCTTCCAAGTTCCACTGGTGGGCACATTTTTCCGTTTCCAGACAACTTTATCTGGAGGGAACTTCATTTTCTCTGCCTTTGTTTCTAATCTTTAATGCCATTTTCGCTGTTGGAAAATAGTTACATTGTCAGGCCCCTGGTAGCTCCAACTACTTATTTTATATTAAAGAAAGGCAGTGTACTATCTATTGAAACTAATTTTCAATTAAAATTTTAGTTATAATTAACTTCTATACATTTCTTATGTAAATTTAAAATTGATCCTGGCACTACATATTCATCACAAAATGAAAAATAAATTTCTGCTTTATAAGTATGCCAAAAAGCACAGAATTACTGAGTTATGAAAATTGTTAATTTGAAACAGAAAGCAGACACGCATTAAAAGCATGCAAATTCCTGTTTCTCCTTCACTGCTCAGCGCTCCCTCTTGCTGCAGCTGCTAACGTCAGAACACCCAGCACTGGCACAACATTCCATTTCCGTTAAGCCTTCCCTGCTCTGCTGAATGTTAAATATGATGGAGTCAATTACACAATAACTTACAGCCCAACAAAGGTCTAATCATGTCTGTAAACAAGTAGTAAAATACGTTTTAAAATTACCTTAAACATCCTGAAATGTAAGTCCATCACTTAAAGCAACAGTGTGCTTCCAGAGGTACGCCAATGTGCCACAGGAATTTTTAAAACGTGCAATACTTGACTATTTAGTCAGGGGCACTGCCCTCTTTTCCCTTAGTTTAGGGATGTCAAACTCATTTTCACCAGGGGCCACATCAGCTTTGCAGTTGCCTTCAAAAGGCCAAACATAGAGCTCCTCGCCACTAGTAAAGGAGTAGTTACACTTATGCAGTCCTAAAATTACATTCGGCCCTTTGAAGGCAACCGTGAGGCTGATGTGGCCCCCAGTGAAAATGAGTTTGACACCCCTGCCTTAGACTGTCAAATTTAAAAAATGACAACAGCCAACACAATAGCGGACCAGTGTGAATGAATCAAACTTACACCAGTATTTTGTTGGACTGGCAAAAAATAGTTTGGTGAGCTGTAGAATTTTAGTAATTAGTTTTCGTGTGCCATGAGATAACAAAGGTTGCAAATCACTGACTTGAAGCATGTTTAGTGATTATTAAATGAACGTGTGTCAAAAAGCACCTTTTGATTTCAACTCATTCTTATTTCACGATATTCAGCTCCCAAAATGTCACAGGAGTGCCACATTTTAAATAAAAGGCTGCACATTCCATTAAATAGCCTAGAAGTAAGTTCTCTATTATCTTAATAAGACACTGACATAAAACTTCTCAAAGTTCCCACAATTACCACGTTTGGCATTGAGTATCTTCACTGAAAACAGAAAAGATGAAATGGCTGGAGATTTCTATTCACTATAGTTTTCTTTTTAAAAGAAGTATCATTACAACATAAGTGTCTCTTTAAGTCAAAATTATACAACCTTTAAACCAATATGACAAAGATTTTTTTTAAGTCCTCTCCATTTCCCCAAACCAAGTTTATGGCAACTGCCACCAGCCTGTGGTGGTCAGCAGTTACTGCTTCGCCATGACCTGTGTCGCTACACCAGTCACTCTGAAGTTTATAACACACGCATGCTATCCATTTCTTTTTATGGAGCTCTGATGTTTCATTTACCCATCCATGTTCCCAACAGCTATACATTAGAGAAATAAAGGATTCAGAAAAGTGAAGTCCTTCTTTTGCAGGGCCTTAAATAAGCCTTAGAGCTCAGCAGTGCCGACTCCCACTGGGTGGAGGAGGCGTGGGAAAGGGCCATTGCTGAAGTTCCGGGGCAGATTCCAGAGCTGGTAAGAACATCCTGTTTAATGTCACAGGAGCTGGCACCGCTCCTAGAAAAGAGTGGGACCCCCCCAGCCTCACTTATCAGGTGCCTATTTGCTTTAAAATTCCATCTCATTGTAAATTTCAACCTATTTTACAGTCTTAAGGAATCAATTAGAAGAGATGCCCTTGCTCTCCAGACCCACCTCGAATTCAGAGGAAACCCCTGGAATCATCCTGTCTTCTGCTTAGACACTCCCAGGAGCTGGAGCCTCAGTCCACACTAGGAAAGACATCCCAATCCAGGGTATTCTAAAAGTGGAAACTACCTTCTCTAATGTCCATATATTTATCCTAAATGTGTTTAGTGGAATTACATACAGAATAAGTCTCATTCCCCTCTCAGCTGCTAAACACTGGAAAATTAAGACTTCCATGGACTCCTCGAAATTTAAAGCCATAGGGGAACTTAAAGATGATTTCTTTCAATGTCCCACACATCAGCTCTTGAGAGGTGAAGCCACTTGTCCAGGTCACACTAGTCTGAAGAACTAAACTCTGTCTCCTTCACTAAGTCTCTCTACACTTACTGGCTGAAATAATGCAATGTCTATTTCCTTTCACCTCCATAGTCAAACTACTAGGACCCCTACTTTGCCCAACCCCTTTACCCTTCCTTCAGGATTTCACTAGTTCAATAGTTGTAACTTTACCTAGAAATAGTTGTGGAAATGACTGCAATTATGTTAACACTGTAATATGAAAACACTTGTTTATCAACATTTTATATGCTTTATTGAAAGTTGACAAGTGCAACAGTTAAATACAGTGACACCTTACAACTGTGTAGAGAACATGCACAGAAACGTATGCATATAACTACTATACAGGTAATATGCAAAAACCCCTACTGGGAATTCATCTCATTTGCTAGAACTGATCATTTTTCAAAGTATTCAACCAGCTCAATCCATAGACTTCAGTGAACAGGGATTTACTTCAAGATATTCAGCAGCTAGATTTCAGATTACACAAAGTGACTAACTGTCAAATTCTTAAAATTTCTTTGTGGTTTTCTTCATGTAGTATTTTTTTATGTAGATCTCTCTATAAAGACGATCCACACCTCTTCAGACAGATAATGAAACATCTAAATTTCAATCTGTACAACCTACGTAGTAGTTACAGTCCTCTACTGTACAAAATAGTTACACTACATACACAAATATATAATAAGCAAAACATCCTTCATGGTAAGGTGGCTTAGGTCCCAGCTAGCTGTCACCTTTTAGTCACTCTTAATAGTTTTGTGTCATCCACTGTTTCAGAAAGAGGCACACAGTACTATTGTTTTTTATGGATTTTGGTGACAGTCATCAATTTGTACAATGAACTGTTTCCCCTCATTTTAAGCAAGACTATGCATCAGTCTTCCCTTTTACCTCCCTCTCAAGTTCCTCATGGGTAGAAGAGGAGAGAGGACAGTCCAGTGGAGCTCCACTGCTCCGTAACCCATGTTGTACACTACGTGCAAGCAGGAGACAACTCTTGGAAGTAAGGATGGGGAGCAGGGAAGGGATGGAAAGGCACACAGCTCCTCAGCATCAATTAAACCATTTCTCAAATATGTGCCAAGCTGCACAAGGTCCCAGTATATCCATGCTAATTCTCTATTCAACTCTAATTCACCCAACTAAGAAATTTCTTCAAGCCAAAAGCATATGGGTGTTTAATACTGGAAGAAAGAGATAATGGCATATGTCAGTCTCACGTCTCTTTTGCAGCGAGTAATGAAATGGGTGACTGTGGAGGCAGATTCCCCCTAGTACATCATCTCCGGTCTGTTGAGTTCAGACAGCAGCAGCCAGTTCTGCAGCGGCATAGAAGGCTATGCAGTTGGTCCTGAGCCCTGGGACGCTGGCTGGGCTGGGGGCTGTGTGGTCCCCTGTGGCTGTGTGGTAGCAGGGGGGGAACCCGTTTGCAGCTGGGCCTGAAACTGGGCAAGCTGCTCAGGACTGGCCAGTGTCTTCAGCAGATTGTTTTCCTGCTCCAGCTGGGAATTTTTCTCTATTAGTTCTTTGATTTGCTCTTTGAGGACCTCCACTTCCTCTCTAACTGCATACATCAAATGACTTTTCACCAGATCCTGAAAGGGAGAGGGGAAAAAAGGGTTTAACTTACTATTTGCTATTTCCCAGACTCCTTATTTCTAAAGTATTATTTTACCTGGCTCTCCCTCACCATTTAAATATCTTGCTTTTATTGTTCATTTAGCAGCACCAGGGGAAATCTGAATATAATCACAACTGTACAATACTCAAGTTTAATGTATAAGTGATCAACTTTTTAAAAGTCTATGCTTTGCAGCAGTTAGCCAGCAATGCCAACAGTCAGGTTCCTACATGAGATGGCAACATGCACTGAGGCTCTGAGTCGCCAAGCAGGAGACTGGCCACAGGATGTCCAGATCCGCGGCAACCGTAGCCACTTCCCCGCCCCCAAGTCTCTCCTGCCCCCGCCCGCCTGCTGCCGCCAGACCGCCTCCCTCAGCACCGGCTGCAGCCAGTTCCTACGGAGCATGTTGCCGCATTTTCCTCCCTCCACCCTTACCCCCGCCCTCCTTTCCGAGATTATACTGACATCACAGAAACCTGGGCAGACGCTGTAACCAATGAGAGCTCGATTTATTTATAGCTCCGAATTAAAGGTTCGGAGTTTGCCTAGCAACAGTGGGAAGAGAATCCCGTGAGAAGAACCACAGGCGCTGCTCCAATAACAAAGAACAGCCAAGGCGGAAATAAAAAATAGAAGAAATCCAGGCGCAGGCTGGGAAGACAAAACTTTTTTTCGGATTTGTCTTTATTGTGCAGTAGCCTACATCACTAGGATCCATCTGTGTCCGGACTAGATGGCTCCTTTCCGAGTTCCCCACTTCTGGCCCCCCACAACCCCCGGTTCCCTAGTAAACCTTAGGCTTCCTAGTAAAGCCACATCCTTAGAGATGTGCCTATCACCAGAGCACACGCAGGGCTGGTGTGTCCCTAGCAATTCCCCAGCAAAAAGGGACTCTGCACAAATCCCGAGGTTGTTAGACATTGGTCTTGTAAAGCACACTGAACATCCTCGGCGCCCCTTTCTCCACAGCAGCCTCGGTGCGTGGCTTCACGCTGACAGAATGGGGGCAGTGCAGGCATTTCTAATGTATGCAGAGCCATCACCATCCTAACTATGGATGCCCTGGTTCCATCCCAAGACAGCTCGCTTTTTGTACTGTGCCCACATTTAGTAGAAATGACTTTTAATCAGTACATACCATAGCTTGCTCGATTTTGTTGTCAATAGCTACGACACTTGCACCAGAGGAGCTGGAAAAAAGGGGGAAAATTGATAAATGGAATTTATCTTAAACGTCCAACACACACACACACAAAAGATTTTCCAATTTGTGATGTTTCTAGCATCATTTTTGAAATATTCTTTAAGCCTATGTAATATATCACCCTCCATAAAACATAAGCCCCTCTCTTACTAATGAATATCCAGACATTTCCCTATTCTAGTGAGCCACAAAGGGCTAAATTACATAATGTGGTAAAAGCCTGTTTTGTGGCCAGGCTGGCGAAGAGAAGGCTATTCTAAACACTGCAAAACGCAACATCCATATCACTATACCCTCAGTAACGCACAAAGGAATTCGCCTGGCTCTTTCACCTGCATTATTACAATTATCTCAACGAGTAAATTTAAAGACACTATCCCAGCCGACATTTACCTATTGTCAAGTCTCAGAGAGGCGTTTTCAGTCCCCAGCAAGGATGACAAGAAAGAAATTGAAAAATGTCTCAGTTGGTAAACTCCTAGATCCATCGCCACTGGTCTACACCATTGGGATTTCATGCAATAGCAGCCAAAAACACCCTCGCAGAAAAAAAAAAAAAGGAATACCAGAAGCCTTGTTTGAGCTAGATAAAAATCTCCTAGCTTTCTGCAGCCCAGGAAGAAATAGAAAACAGCTGCCCTAATTTAAGAGACCCGGCTTCTGGGGGTTGGCAATCCCAGAAATATGCCGATCACAAATGGTACCGAGAAGATTCACAAGTCGGCTGCCGGGCTCCACTAGGATCAAGCAGGGCTCTGGTCTCCGAGCAAAATATATGCAGGGAAGAGCCTCGGCAATTGGACAACACGCCATTGGAGCCGCCCCTTCTCCCTTCCCCGCCCTCCTCTGGCTTCACTGCTGCCCCCCCGCCCCCCCCCCAACACACACTCCATTCCCCCGCCCCCCAGCCTCCTGATCCAGCTCTTCGGGTGGGCTGGCCAAGGCCGCATTCGTAGGGGCTGGGTGGTGGGCCTCTGAGACCTCCACAGCCACAAAAAGCCGGACCACTGTTCTGCAAAAAACGTCTAGGATCCCGGAAAAATACGATTGGGGCCCCGCACGTGCTTACGTTTATGGGAGCCGGACCCCCGTCCACCGAGCTGCCTGTCCCCGCGGCTGCAGAACGAAGAAAGCTTCCTATTTGCAACCAGAACCGCCTGAGCTACTGGGCATGCCCAGTCCCAACGCTAAGACTTGCAGGAGCTCGAGTATCTCGATTTCAATTATCTAGTTCTTACAGGCAGCAGTAAAGGGAGGATTTTATAGGCGGTTACATTGATAAAGGTAATAACTGTACTGTAATAATACTTCTTAAAAGCCAGTGAATTATAGTGAAAAAAATCACACTTGCTTTTTGAGAAATACTCTCTCTCCATGAATTTATTAATTTCAGGTAGAAACAAAACGAAAAGCGTTACATAGTCTGCCAGGCGTACATATATAAAAGTAAACAGGAATCTACCTGGTAAAATCAAGTGGTTCCTCCCAAAATGTCCCTAGAGACAGACATAAACTTTAAAATCTCATCTCTTCTTCCACTTATTAGCTAGAAAAGTCGACCCACAGGTTGAGTCATCCATAGGTCTGTTTTCAGTAAGTTCCTAAAGTGGCGGATTCCTATGAACTTAGTTCTATAGAGGGGCTGACATACTGTGAAGTACATATTGTACTGTTTGGCAGCACTGACCAAAATAATTCCCTTCTCCAAACCCAAATCAAGAGATCTGTATGTAAAATAGCTTAACCCGTTATACATTCCCTCTATTATTTTGAAATATTTTCAGGGACGCATCGAGATTACAATTTGATATACTAAAAATCTAAGGCCTTAAATTTGCTTATAAATTATAAAATTTGTAATTCAATAGATTTAAGAAGGCAATTTTAACCTCTACAATACTGCCCTCTAATGGCATAACACTATAAAACAAAAAACCAGAAACCGAAACAACCACTAGTTTTCTAATCCATTGGCAGATTGTATATAAAATTTGACCATAGAATATACACATATGTATATATATTCTATTTACAAGCACACACAGATATATACAGAGAGTGTTGTCTTTTCTCACTCAAACAAGCATTCTCCCTGAAGCAGTATCCTTTTCATTTAGGAAATTTTTATTGCCACCAGAGCCTTTCAGACATTCTTTTAAGTTGACCCAATGCTGGGAGGGAGCATTTGGTTTTAAAAACTGTACAGAGTGATTAGGAACCAAATCTGGTGAATGTGGTAGATGATGGAAAGGGCAATTCTCTTCTGGGTTAAAACCAAAATGTGACTGACTATAAAGCAATAACATTTTTACTTTAAGGTTCACATTATTCTCCTAATTTTAAGGCTTTGATTTTGAGTAACAAGTAATAGTTGATAGCATATTTATAATTTATGAAAATTCATACATATATATACTATCTCTTGGTAGAAATTTATTCAGGGAAGGCACTCATTTTTAGTAAAAAGAAACAAAGTGGAGCAGGCATATGGTCCCTATGTCTATGAATGCTAGATAGAATTATTACTTAGTACGTAGTAGTTTCTATATTTAAAAGTTATCACTAAAGCTATCTGTAATTAAATCTATTTACGTATTTGAACTGACCAGGAAAAAATTAAGGCATTTAAGCTATAAAAAAGAGCTGAAAAAAAAATAAAACTTTAAGATCATAGAAAGAAATAAATTTAAAATTCCCAGCTGAAGTTTAAATTACTGAATTAACTGAATTTCATTTATTCATGACGTTCTTGAACACAAACAGAAAGAAAAGTTGGTTTCATTTTCATTTCATTAATTTTGACTGATCATCCATTGTATTAACCTACAGAAGCCAAAATACAAGCAACCACAGCCTGTTTAATCCATGTACCTACAGAGGAACATTTTAGTCATCTCCAATATTTTGCTATTTTAAATAAAAGTATGAGAAATGTCATTGCACATAAATCCTTGAACACTAGTGTATATATTTCTGGAATATTTGCAAGCCAAAAGATATACAACAGGAAAGATTAGAAACATTTATTTTCATATACTCAAATCAATGGCTAATTTCCTTCAAAAATAGATTTTTAAATGAAAACTAAAAAGATAATTTTAAGAAGGCAAAGGGATTGGAGGTAAGCTCCATGGCGGAAAACCCATGGGTCAGAAATTTCTGAAGCACAGATGGCTAGAATTACTCTCAAAGATTCTTCTCTTTGTAAGATAAAATATCTGACAAAATAGTGCCTACCCAGAGCTCAACAAAAGACCAGCCAAGAGGACAGGGAGAACACTACTATGCCTCCAGGAGAGAGTCCTAAGGGCATGAATGATAATAATGATCTTCAGGTTTTGGGCAGAGATCAGGTCTCATTTCAGTGGGTAATGTGGAGCGTAGGAAGCAGCCTGAACATTGGAGACTGGGTGTTTTATTGTTGTATTTGTTTTTCTGTTCTGTTTTGCCTAAAAGCTTTTTTACCTGGATTCCAATTCAATCACTTCTGCATATTAACAACATTCTAGGATATGAGAAGAGGAGCAAGGGCAGGGCCTCTGTATTTCTAATTTAGTAACATGTGTTTTTCAAATTTGACCTGACTTGACCAATACAGTAACAGGTGGGGAATCCATCACTCAAATAGGATCATCTCTCTCTCCCTGTCCAAACTCTTTACAAATCTAAAGTGACTGTGAGGAAAAAAGCTAAAGCATATTGCTCTGAATCTAACAAATCACAGTTGTCCAGGGTCTGCAGGCCACTTCCCTTTCCTGGTTTACTCTCACTAGGCACTGGGAATAGGGTTACCAGGTTTAGCAAGTGAATCTATAGGATTCTTAGTTAAAGGTGACTTACAAATAAACAAGTAATGTTTTAGTGTTGGGTCCCACATACTGTCAGAACAAGAAGCAATTCAAAAGAAATCAAAACAAAAACATTCAACTTTGTTTTAAATTTCCTTGATTTCTATAGAAAAGTTGGAAGATAAGTTGACAAAATCTTCTAAAAAGTAAAACAAAAGAAAAAGAAATGGAACTGAGAGATATGAGACTATGGGATGAATCTAGGAGATCCAACATCAAAATAGAATGAAACCTAAAAACACAGAGCAAAGGGAAAGAAATTATTTAAAAAATTAAGATTTTTCCAGAACTGAAGGGCAAAAGTCACCAGATTAAATATAACATGACAACCACAAAAAGTGAAAAAAAGTGCTACACCAAAGCACATCACCTTGAAACTAAAGATCATTCAGAGAAAATCCTAAAAGCCTCTAAACAGGAAAAAACAAAACAAAACAAAAAAATAATATCAGAATGGTTGTGCTGGCTGCCAGAGAAGAATGAAGAAAATGTCCTTAAAATTCTGGAAGAAAGCCCTGGCTGGTGTAGCTCAGTGAACTGAGGGCGGGCTGCGAACCAAAGTGCCACAGGTTCGATTCCCAGTCAGGGCACATGCCTGGGTTGCAGGCCGTGGCCCCCAGCAACCGCACATTGATGTTTCTCTCTCTCTCTCTTTCTCCCTCCCTTCCCTCTCTAAGAAATAAATAAATAAAATCTAACAAACAAACAAACAAAAAAAACCCCGTGACTTTTATTAAAAAAAATTCTGGAAGAAAAAATATTTTTCATTTGGCCAAAAATCATCTAAGTGTAAAGGTAGGATAAAAATATTTTCAGCTATTTCAGAGACCAAGGCAGAGAAACAAACCTAGAAAAAGGGTTTAGCAAGATGAATAAACTCTAGAGATCTTCTATACAACCTTGTACCTATAGTCAACAATACTGTGTTGTACATTTAAAACTTTGTGAAGACCATGAATCTCAGGTTAAGTGTACTTACACAATAAAAAAAAAACTGTCTTTAAATAAGCAACGTTATATTCCAAAAGGGGAGAGAGATAGACATACAGACAGACAGACATGGCACACATGAACTGGGGACTCAAACACTGGAGAGAAGGCAGGGAATCAACAACAGGAATCAACAGCAGGATGATGGGGAAGGAAATCTCAGGGCAGTGACTGCTAAGCAAGCATAAGCAGCACCCGGTCTGTAACGGGGGCATAGGAAGATGGAAGCTTTTGGGAGGGAGAGAGAGCTTCAGTGGTAATAAACAGATGATGATTTAAAACATGCAAGCAACTGAAGGAGGCAGGGGAACTACAGATTGGTATGTGACAGATCTAATGGAGCAATTAGCTAACTTTGAAGACAGTTTTAAAGAAAACAAAAGCAAGAAAAATAGTACGCTTATAAATAAAATTTACATAATTATATTAATTGTTATTGGTTTAACTTTGAAAAGGTAACTGTGTTGGGAAATTGGTGGGAAGAAAAATGTGTGGTAAAAATGATTTAAAAGTGCTAAGTCCTAACCTACTAGTTGTAGCTTGATTAGAACATATTAAAACTGAAAAAGGAGGAAATGACAGTATAAATACATTACACAGACATGGGTAGGTAAATATGAGAAGATATAAAATTGAAAACTGGCTGCTTCTGAGGAATACACTGGGAGACTAAGAAAAGAGCAACTGCTAATATTTTTTTCTCTATCCACTCTATTTGATCTTTAGGTATGTACAGGTATTGCTTTGATTGAAAAACACTTGAAAATAAAAGACAGAGAATGGGGTCTGCAGATGGTTCCTCTGTTCCAGGCTTCAGCTGAGCACTTATCAGTACATGGATGGGAGGAAATTACCTGAGGCTGGGGAAAGAGCCATGCCACAGAAACAGAACACTTTTTGGAAATCACATAGGGTCAGAAACAGTTGGTGTTACTACCAGCTTGAGTAAAAAAGACTTGTAAACACAGGGCACCAGATATTCAGAGGGATACTGTCAAAGCAGTGGGGAAAAATTAGTTCTAGACTGAACAGTGTTTTTGGTCTTGTGTGCAGTTTAAAAGGAAGGCTTGAAAAGATCAAACTGTTTCCAAGTAACTTAATTTTGTCCCAAAGCAAAGCTGGAGGATATTAAATAAAATGCAGTTAGCATTCAGCAATTCACAATGTCTGGCATCCATTGAAACATACCAGGTACACAAACAAGCGAGGAAATATGACTCCCAATGAGGAAGAATATTGATCAATCAGAATGACCCAGACATGACAAAGATGATACAATTTCTAGACAAGAACGTTAAAACCATTATAACCACATTTTATATGTTCAAGAAGGTAAACATTAGACAGTGCAGCAATATCTTTAAACTGCTGAAAGAAAAATTTAAAAAACCTCTCAACCTACAATTCTGTCCAGTGAAAACACCTTTCAAAATGAAGATAAGCCCTAGCTGGTGTGTTATTGGCTGGAGCATCATTCTGTAAACTGAACGGTTGTGGGTTCTATTCCAAGTCAGGGCACATACCTGGGTTGAGGACCAGGTTCCCGGATGTTTCTAGGGGCCTGTCTTGCACATCAATGTTTCTCTCTCTCTCTTTCTCCCTCCCTTCCCTCTCTCTCAAAATAAGTAAATAAAAACTTAAAAAAAAAAAAAGACCTGTATTGTTTTGAATTTCTGGTTGGGAATCTGCAGACACAGAGGCCAACTATAGGCCAAAGATCAATTGAATTGACCTTCTCCATTTTACGTAGGGATCTTGAGCAACTGTGGATTTTGGTATCCACAGAGGTCCTGGGACACATACTCCAGGTACCAAGGGACAACTAAGTTGTTGTGGAGTCAAAAGTTA
Organism: Phyllostomus hastatus; assembly: GCF_019186645.2. Classification (NCBI taxonomy): domain Eukaryota; kingdom Metazoa; phylum Chordata; class Mammalia; order Chiroptera; family Phyllostomidae; genus Phyllostomus; species Phyllostomus hastatus. Next base: position 2,469,173 of record NW_025333835.1, on the reverse strand, counting down.
CAAGTGATTTATGACTACACAAGGGTCTGTGCCCCTAACACCCTTGGTTCTTCAAGGGTAAACTGTATGCTACAAACTGTAAAACAACCAAAATAACAATACGAAGAATCATAGCTAATAAGTCAATAATGGAGAGAAAAAATAATCATAAGAAAATATATAATCTAACAGAAGGTAGAATAAGAAGGGGAATAAAGAACAGAATAAAACACAAATAGCAAGATATATTTAAACCAACTATGGCAATAATCTCAATAAATGTAAATGTTCTCAATTAAGCACTTTATTAAAAGGTAAAGACTGTCAGATCAGATTTAAAAAAATGAGACCCAACTATATGCTGCCTATAAGAAATATACTTTAACTATAAAGGCACACACAGATAAAATAAGAGAATATAAGAAGATATCCCATTTATCAATCATAAAACACTGAAGTGGCTATATTATTCATATAAAATGGGCCAAAGACCATTTCATAATGAATAAAAGGGTCAATTCCTCAAGGTCATAAAAATCCTAAATGTTTACACACTGATAATAGAGCTTCAAAATACATAAAGCAAAAATTCATAGACTTGCAAAGAGAAATAGAAAAATCCACAATTAAAGTTGGAATTTTCAATATATTCTTTCAATAATTAAAAGAATAAGTAAGCAGACAATAAGAATATAGAACACTTGATTCAACCATTTGCCCTAACTGGTTTTGTAGAAAATTTCATGAAATAACAGCAAAATACACATGTGTTCCAAGCACGCAATGAATTTTTTACCAAGATAGACCTATATTCTGATCCATAAGTCAAGTCTCAATAAATTTAAAAGGATTCAAATAATATATGTTCTATGAGCACAATGGTATTCAAGTAGTAATCAATTACATAAAATTATCAGGGAAATCTCCAAATTTCCCAATGACGTAACTCATAGCTGTATAAACCAAAGGTTGGCCCTGACTGGTGTGGCTCAGTGGGTCAGGTGTTGTCCCACAAACCTAAAGGTTGCCTGTTTGACTCCTGGTCAGGGCACACTGGGTTGCAGGCCAGGCCCCCGGCTGGGTGCGAGAAGCAACTGGTTGATGTTTCTCTGGCACATCGATGTTTCCTCTCCTTTTCTTTCTTCCCCTTTCTTCCCCTCTCTCTAAATAAATAAATAAATCCTTTTAAAATAAATAAATAAATAAGTAAGTAAATAACCAGCCCATGTATCAAATAATCAAAAGAAAAGTCAGTGAATATTTTGAACTAAATTAAAATAAAAATATAACATATTATATTTATTGTAATAAATGTAACAACCTAGATGAAATGGACAAATGTCTAGAAAGACACAAACTACAAAAAAACTCACCCAAAGAGAAATAGATAACAAAAATAGATCTATTTTTAAAATTAATTTGTAGTTTAAAATCTTACTACACAAGAAACCTCAAACCTAAATGATCCACTAGTGAATTCCACTAAACATTTAAGGAAGAAATAATGCCAACTCTACACAAACTCTTCCAGAAAATTAAAGAGAAAATGCTTCCCAACTCATTCTATCAGGCTGTCATTACTCTAATACTAAAATCAGACAAAAACATTATGAAAAAAGAAAAATAAAACTACAGACAACAGCCCTGATGAACAGATGTAAAAATTCTTAACAAAATTCTAGCAAATTGAACCCAACTATATAGAAAAAGGATAATAAATACATCATAACCAAATGGCCTTCATCCTGAAAATGCAAAACTCACTCTTATCAAAAGACTAATGATTCACTCTAACAGACTAAAAAGAGAAAAAAAAATTATAGAATCATGTCAATAGATGCAGAAAAAGCAATTTGACAAAAATTAAACATCCATTTGTAATAAAAAATAAACTTTCAGAAAAATATTAAAGGGTTCATCCTTGTCCTTGATAAAGGATAGGTACCAAAAAATGCAGCTGCTATCACACTTAACAGTAAAAGAATAAATGGCTTCCTCCTCAGACTGAAACAAGGCAGAACTGTCCACTCAGCACTCTCAGTCAACAACACACTGGAGGTAGCTGGCAGGCAATAAGGCAACACACACACAAGAAACAAAGGGCATCCAGGTTAGAAAAAAAAAAATAAAACCATCTCTATTCTGTTTACAGGTTATCTAGGTTGAAAATCCCAAAGAGTGTACAAATAAACTACTAGAACTAACAAGAAGCATGTTTATCAATGTCACAGGACAGAAATTTAATATAGAAAATAAATCAATTGTATTTCAATATATTGCCATGAAAAATTGAAACTTTAAAGTTTCATTTACAGTATCATAAAAATACATGAAATTGGTATAAATCTAACAAAATATGTACTGAAAGCTATAAAACATTGGTGAAAGAAATCAGAGACCCAAATAAATGGTGAAATATACCATGTTCATCTTTAAAAGACTCAATACTGTTGATATTTCAATTCGCCAACCCCAAACAATGTACAGATTCAGTGTAATCCCAATCAAAATCCCAGCAAGACTTTGTGTAGAAAACGACAAAGTGTTTTTAAAATTTAGCTGTAAAGGCAAAGGAACTAGAATAACCAAAATAATGTTAGAACAAAGCTAAAGGACCCCACTACCTAATTTTAAGACATTCTATAAAGCTACTCTGGTCAAGGTAGGGTGGTAATTGGTAAAGGCCAAACCTATAAAGCAATGAAACAGTACAGGGAGGTCAGAAATAGACCCACACATATATATGAAATTCATTTCTGTCAAACATGTAAAGTGATTCAGTGCAGAAAGATAACCTTTTCAACAAATAGTATGGAAACAACTGTATAGCCATATACAAAAACAAAACAAAACAAAAACCTACTTGATCCATTACTTCCACCATATGAAATATTAACTTCAAATGGAACATAAACCTAAATGCAAAATCCAAAACCATAAAATTTCTGTAAGAAAACAGGAGAGAAATCTTTGAAACTTTAGATTAGGCAAAGATTTCTTAGATATAAAAGCACAATCCATAAGAAAAAATATCAACAAACCAGACTTTATAAAAACGAAGAATTTCTGTTTTCAAAAGACACTGCTACAAGAATGAAAAGACAAACTATAGATCATATTTAAATACTGTAACTCACCTATCCTATAAAGGACCTATATCTAAATTATATAAAAAACTCAAAACTCAATAGCAAGAAAACAACACAATTAAAAATAATGTGGGCATGAGACATTTTATCAAAGAAGATATATGAATGATAATTAAGCACATAGAAAAAACAAACACCATTATCATTACAGAAATGCAAACTAAAACCATAATGAGATATATCTGCTAAAATTAAAAAAAATTTTTAAATTAAACCTAAAAATACCAACTGTTGGTGAGAATGCAGAACAACTGAAATGCTCACATATTGACGGTAAGAATGCAAAATAACCACTTTGTGCAAGAGCATAGTAGTTGCTCATAAACATAGACATACTTTCCATAAAACTCCAAAATCCTATGTTATTAACCTAAGTAAAATGAAATTCATGTTCTCACAAAAATCTGTACACTGAGTGGCTTTAACATAATGAATCAAAACTATAAACAACTGAAATGTCATTCATTTGGAGAATGGGTCAACTGTGGCACATCTATACAAGGGAATACTACTCTGTACAGACACAAAAAATGCTGACACATGTAACAACATGAATGAATTTCAAATATAGTGTGGTAAATGAAGGAAGCCAGACTCAAAGGCTGCAAACTATGATTGCATTTATATGACATTCCAGAAAAGGCAAAAGAAGAGGGACAGACAATAGGTCAGAAATTGCCAGACCACTGGAGAAGAGAAGGGAGGTTTTGGTAGGTGATAGAACTGTTTCATATCTTGATTGCGGTGGTGGTGCAACCACTGTTTATGTTTGTCAGAACCTGTAGAACTGTTTACCAAAAAGAGAAACTTTACTGTACATAAATAAACTAAAAAATGAGGGGAAAAATGTGGCTGCCTCTAGATAGCAGAATTGGGGAGAATAAAAAAAAGGAACTGCTATTTTTTTATTAATTCCACTTGATCTTTATATATATATACACACAGAGACATTTTATTGTGTATATATAAATATGTAAACACATATTTATATATAAATACATATTTACAGTATCATAAAATACATATTTATATATAATATATAAATGTTTATATAAATATACACATATGTATACACATATTTTTTATTGTGGTAAAACACATATAACCTAAAATTTATCATCTTAATCATTTTTAAGCATATAATTCAGTAGTATTAAGTATATACATTGTTATGAAACAGATCTTCAAAACTTTTTCATTTTGCATAATGGTTGAAACTATACCCATTAGACAATCCCCCCACCCAGAGTCCCAGTAATCACCACTCTACTTTCTGTTTCTATAAATTTGACTACTTTAGAGCCTGTACATGTATTATTTTGATTAAAAATAGTTTAAAAGCAAAGTAGAAAAAAAGGTGTTAAAGAAAAGTTTTAATCCAAGAACTTAAATGCTTTCATTGAAGACAGTTAAAAATGCCTACTTTGTAACTACTGTATTTTGCCATTTATAATGTGCACTTTTTTGTCCAAACTCTTTGGGGAAAAATAAAGATGTGCATTGTACATGGGTATAATGATTACATACCATGGGTATAATAATCCCATGTACAATGTACACAAAACATGGGTGTGCATAACACATGGCAAAATACAGTAGTTAGCCGCTCTATAATCACATGAAATATATTATTTAGTGTGAATTTTAAACTGTAATTTTACTTTGTTCATAAAGCTATCAAGTTTGTTGGTGATTAATCTGCAAGAGAACTAGGATATACTGGTACTACATGTTGCCTACATCCCATATTAGTGTTAAAAGACTTTAAAAAAAAAATACTTGTGAGAATTTCAAAAATCCTAACAAAATACTAACAAATTTAAATAAAACCTTTTATTTATTCACACACATATGATATACAAGGCCCTCTATAAATATATTTTTCTGTATATTTTCTCTCTGAATACTTATGATTACTTTTAAATTATTGTAGTAATTTTAGAAATAATTTCTAGTACTCCCATATCTATATGCATATGCCTCTATGTCTTTGCCTTATTAAACATAACCAATAATTCTAAAATATGCTAAAAAGAATCAATGACTTAAAGCAATAGGATTCAAATTGTGAATATTCTTTTTTTTTCTTTTTATCTTTGTGAAAATAAGCTTCTCAAAGCCAAATTTCTTCATAAATTACCACTTGTGTTTAATAGTAGTGAACTGTGAAAATCAAGAGCCAAGCATTAAAGGGACATCACAGATTTAGAAGCCAAATGATAAGATTTCTGAAGATGCAAGAAATTGTCCTGTTTATGATTTCCTATTTCAAAAACCTCATATAAGTCTCCCACCAAAAATGAACACTTTCTGTTTTACTTTTGTATAGCTATGGAAAACAGATGTTTTAACTCTTACTTTTTAAAAGTGACTTGTTATTTTAAGCAAATTTTTCAAGTTAAATTTCAGAAGATAGCTACAATAAGCAGTACAGAAATAAGAGCCAATAGAAACTAGCTTAACTTTTAATCTATGCGTACAGACCACCTATGGCCATTAGAGTAGGCCCTTTAGAGATCCAAAAAATATTGATAATTTTTGCAGATGAAGCTCAACTGAACAGTTTTATTTATGTAGGTGAAGATTAATTCTAGAGTATCACACAACTACTGGAATTTCTAATGCAGTCTAGACTTAGGTAAGCTTTAACAAATTGGAAAAGACAACTCTCTGTTCTGCTTTCATCAAGGGACACATTTCCATTTTACAGTCTCTATGGACTCCAGCTCAGCAACTTAAATGGGGCTGGAGGGTTTCTTTAATTGATCTATTCAGAAATTTAGAGTTGAAATAGATCTTAGTGATTATCTAGTTCTAATTTCCTTATTCTGTAAGTTTAGAAATGGAAGAAAAGATGTGTGTTTTGTCCAGGGTTTATCTAATTGTAGGGTGACGCATAGAACCAATTTCTTTTTTTAACTACTTTATTTTTGTTTAATGACAGTTGTCAGCATTTTCCCCCCACCACTCCCCCTCCCCCGACCCCAGCCAATCCCATCTCCCTCCCTTGCTTCCAACCTCCCCCATGGTTTTGTCCCAGTGTCCTTTATAGAGTTCCTGAAAACTCTTCACCCCACTGTCCCTTCCCGCCTCCCCTCTAGCTATTGTTAGATTGTTCTTAATTTCAATGTCTCTGGTTATATTTGTTTGCTTTTTTCTTCTGTTGATTATGTTCCAGTTAAAGGTGTGATCATATGGTATTTGTCCCTTACTGCCTGGCTTATTTCACTTTGCACAATGCTCTCCAGTTTCATCCATGCTGTCATGAAGGGTAGGAGCTCCTTCTTTCTTTCTGCTGCATAGAATTCCATTGTGTAAATGTACCATAGTTTTTTGATCTATTCATTTACTTATGGGCACTAAGGTTGCTTCCAGCACTTGGCTATTATAAATTGTGCTGCTATGAACAGTGGGATGCATAGGTTCTTTTGGATTGGTGTTTCAAGACTCTTAGGATATAATCCTAGCAGTGGAATTGTTGGGTCAAAAGGCAGTTCCATTTTTAGTTTTCTGAGAAAATTCCATACTGTTTTCCATAGTGGCTGCACCAGTCTGTAATCCCACCAACAGTGCACTAGGATTCTCTTTCTTCCACGTCCTCTCCAACACTTGTTTGTTGATTTGTTTATGATGGCCATTCTCAATGGTATGAAGTGTTATCTCATTGTGGTTTTAATTTGCATCTCTCTGATGGCTAGTGATGCTGAGCATCTTTTCATATGTCTCTGGGCCCTCTGTATGTCCTCCTTGGAGAAGTATCTGTTCAACTCTTTTGCCCATTTTTTTCAATGTGTTGTTTGTCTTCCTGAAGTGGAGTTGTGTGAGTTCTATATATATTTTGGAGATCAAACCCTCATCCAAGGTATCATTGGAGAATATGTTTTCCCATATAGTTGGTTATCTTTTCATTTTAACGCTATTTCCTTTAGCCATGCAGAAGCTTTTTAATTTGATGAGGTCTCATTTGTTTATTCTTTCCTTTATGTTCCTTGCTTTAGGGGACATATCAGTGAAGACATTGCTGCGTGGAATGTCTGAGATTTTCCTGCCTGTTTTCCTCTAGGACTTTTATGGTGTCATGACTTATATTTAAGTCTTTCATCCACCTTGAATTTATTTTTGTGTATGGTGTAAGTTGGTGGTCGAGTTTTTTTTTTTTTTTTTGCACATAGCTGTCCAGATCTCCCAACACTATTTCTTGAAGGGGCTATTTTTGCTCCATTTTATGCTGCTGCCCCCTAGTTGAATATTAATTGACCACAGAGACTTGGGTTTATTTCTGGGCTTTCTGTTCTGTTCCACTGGTCCATGTGTCTGTTTTTATGCCAGTACCAGACTGTTTTGGTTACAGTGGCTTTGAAATACAGTTTGATATCAGGTATCGTGATTCCTCCTCCTTTGTTCTTCTTTCTCAAAATTGCTGCAGATATTTGGGGTTGTTTATGGTTCCATATAAATTTCTGAAATGTTTGTTTTATATCTGTGAAATATGCCCTTGGTACTTTACTAGGAATCACACTGAATCTATAAATTGCTTTGGGTAGTATGGCCATTTTGATGATGTTATTCTTCCAATCCATGAGTATGGTACATGCTTCCATTTATGCCTTCCTTAATTTCTTTCTTCAGTGTTGCGTAGTTTTCTGAATACAGGTCTTTTACCTCCTTGGTTAGGTTTATTCCTAGGTACTTTATTTTTCTTTTTGCTATATCAAATGGAATATTTTTCCTGATGTCTGTTTCTGATATTTCATTGTCGGTGTACAAAAATGCCTTTGATTTTTGAATATTGACTTTGTATCCCGCTGTTTTTCCAAATTCACTTATTAGGTCAAGTAGTTTCTTGATGGCGTCTATAGGATTTTCTATGTACACTATCATGTCATCTGCAAACAATGACAGTTTTGCTTTCTCCTTTCCAATTTGGATGCCTTTTATTTCTTTGTCTTGTCTGATTGCTGGGGCTAGGACTTCCAATACTATGTTGAATAGGAGAGGTGAAAGCAAGCATCCTTGTCTTGTTCCTGATGTAGTAGGAAAGCTCTAAGTTTTTGTCCATTGAATATGATGTTGGCTGTAGTCTCTCATATATGGCCTTTATTATGTTGAGGAATGCTCCCTCTATTTCCACTTTGCTGAGTGTTTTTATCATAAATGGGTGCTGTACCTTATCAAATGCTTTTTCTGCATCTATTGATATGATCATGTGATTTTTATCTTTTGTTTTGTTTATGTGGTGTATTATTGTTTATTGAATTGCAAATATTGTACCATCCTTGCATCCCTGGGATGAATCCCACTTAATCATGGTGTATGATCTTAACGTATTGCTGGATGTGGTTTGCCAATATTCTGTTCATGATTTTAGCATCTATGTTTATCAGTGATATTGAAGTTTCCTTTCTTTGTTATGTCTTTATCTGGTTTTGGGATTAGGACGATGCTAGGTTTATAAAAAAAAGTTTGGTAGTCTTCTGTCTTCTTGAATTTTTTGGAATAATCTGTGAAGGAAGAGGTTAGGTCTCCCTTCAATGCTTTGTAAAATTCTCCTGTGAAACCATCCAGTCCAGGGTTTTTATGTGTCAGAAACTTTTTGACCACTGCTTCAATTTCATCAGCTGTTATTGATCTGTTCAGGCTTTCTGCTTCTTCTCCATTCAGTTTTTGAAGATTATGTTCTTCTAGAAATTTGTCCATTAGACCTAGGTTTTCACATTTCTTGGCATATAGTTCTTCATAGTAATTTCTTACACTCCTTTGTGTTTCTGTGATATCAGTTGTAATCTTTCCTCTTTCATTTCTGACTGTGTTTATTTGGGTCTTGTCTCTTTTTTTCTTGATGAGCCTGCTTAAAGGCTTGTCGATTGTTTATCTTTTCAAAGAACCAGCTCCTGGATTTACTAATACTTAGAATTGTGCTTTTAGTCTCTATGTCATTTAATTCTACTCTGATCTTGGTTATTTCCTTCCTTCTACTTGCTCTAGGCTATCTTTGTTGCTGTTCCTCAAGTTCTTGTAGGCATAGAGTTAGGTTGCTTATTTGAAATGTTCCTATCTTTTTTAGGTAGGCCTATATCACTATGAACTTCCCTGTCAGGACTGCCTTCACTGTGTCCCATAAGTTTTGGATTGTTGTGAGTTCATTTTCATTTGTTTCCAGAAACTTTTTGAATTCTTCCTTAATCCCATTCTTGACCCATTCATTGTTTCATAGCATGCTATTCAATCTCCATGAGTTGGTGTGTTTGGGGTTTTTTTCCGTGAGGCTGTTTTCTAGTTTCAGTCTCTTCTGCTCAGAGAAAATGCTTGGTATGATTTCAATTTTCTTGAAATTCTTGAGGCTTGTTTTGTGTCCTATCATGTGGTCTATCTTTGAAAATGTTCCATATGCATTTGAAAAGAATGTGTATTTTGCTTCTTTGGGATGAAAGGCTCTCTATATATCAGTTAAGTCCATTTCATCTATGGCATTGTTCAATGCTACAATATCTTTGTTGATATTTTGTTTAGAAGATAGTGGGGTGTTAAAATCCTCTACTATAATTGTGTTGCTGTCAATATCTTCCTTGAAGTCCTCCAAGATATTCTTTATGTACTTGGGTGTTCCTATGTTGGGTACATATATATTTACCATGTTAATGTCTTCTTGCTGGATTCTTCCCTTGAGTATTCTTATGAAGTCCTTGAGTATTCTTCCCTTTGAGTATTATGAATTCCCAGAAGAGACCTTCTGGGTCTGTTTTTGTGACTCTTTTTTTGAAGTCTATTTGTCCGATATGAGTATTGCTAACCTGGCTTTTTTTTTCCCTGTCCATTTGCTTGGAATATTTGTTCCAGCCCTTTACTTTCAGTCTGTGTAGGTCTTTTGTTCTGAGGTGGGTCTCTTGTAGGCAGCATATGTTTGGCTCATGTTTTCTTATCCATTCAGCTATTCTGTGTCTTTTGATTGGGGCATTTAATCCATTTATGTTTAAGGTAATTATTGATAGGTACTTATTTACTGCCATTTTTTCATACTTGTGTTCCTCTGTCTTTCACTGTTTTGCTTCCTGTTCTTAAAGCAGACCCTTTAGCATCTCTTGAGAGCTGGTTTGGAGGAGGTATATTCTTTGAGGCTTCTTTTGTCCAGGAAGCTCCTTATTTGGTCTTTCACTTTAATTGAGAGCCTTGCTGGATAAAGTAGTCTTGGTTGCAGGCCTCTGGTTCTCATTACTTGAAATATTTCTTGCCATTCCTTTCTGGCTTGGAGCGTTTCCACTGAGAAGTCAGCTGCTAGTCTTAGCAGGGCTCTCTTGTATGTTGCTTCCCTTTTTCCCCCTTGCTGCCTTTAAAATTCTCTCTTTGTCTTGGAATTTTGCCATTTTAATTATGATGTGTCTTGAAATGGACCGCTTTGGGTTCCTCTTGATTGGGATTCTGTGTTTCCTGGATTTGTGTGACTTGTTCTCTCATCAAATTAGGGAAGTTTTCCATCATTACTTTTTCAAACAGGGTTTCTATCCCTTGCTCTTCTTCTTCTCCTTCTGGTATCCCTATTATATGGATATTATTATGTTTCACATTGTCCTGCATTTGCCTTAACCCCTCTTCGTTCTTTCTGAGCCTCTTTTCCTTTTCTTGCTCTTTCTGGATCTTTTTTTCTATCTTGACCCCCAGCTCACTCATCCAATCCTCTGCTTCATCGAGCTTGCTTTTGATTCCTCTACTGTGTTCTTTAGTTCAGAAATTGTATTCTTCATTTCCTCTTGGCTCTGGTTGATAGTTTCTATTTCCTTTTTCGTGATGATATAATTTGCAGTGAGTTCATTGTAGTTTCCTGTAGTTTTTGGTAATTCTCTATGAGCTCATTGAGCTTCTTTATAACCATTGCTTTGAACTCAATATCTGATAGTTGAGTTGCCTCTATTTCATTTAGCATTCTTTCTGAGGCTTCCTCCTTTCCTTTCATTTGGGGATTGTTTTTTGTTTTCCCATTGTTTGTGAGACTCTTCTTGTTAGCCTCAGCTTCTTAAATTGATCTGTTTTGGCTCCCTGGGTTTATGGTGTGAACTTCTGTGGTAGAATACCTGTGAGATTCAGTGGTGCAGTCTCCTTGATCTCCTGAGTTTGTTGGTCTTGGGCTGTCCTTTAAGTTGGCTCTGTGTTTGTCTTTAGGTTTTGATTGTTGTTGGGTCTTTCTTTGGTGGGTCCTTCCCTCTGGCTAGTTAACTGAGGGTCACTCCATCCACCATGTCTTGTATTCTGTTGTGCAGGTGTGGGCAAGTTGTGTTGAAGTTGGTTCTTCCATGTGTACAAGGTTTTGAGAATTCTCTCACTCTTGTTCAGTTGTTTGTTCTGAGTAACTTCTCCACCATTTAGCTGTATTTCTAGATCCATCCTGGGTTGAGTTAGTGTAGCTTCCCCTCCCTCCTTCACCTTCTTCTGTTGTTATCTGTTGGTGGTTCCTTTGCTGGTGGGTTTCCTCTTCCAGCAGGTATCCTGATGTTCACAGCTCCCACCTACTCATCTGATTTTTCAATGTCCTCTACAATATTTGGTCTCCAATCTTCATATATGGTGGGATACCGCTGGCTGTTCGCTCTGTTCCTCAGAAGATCTGCTAGGTGTTTCACCCGTGCACAGGGGGAAGTGGACTCCGCTCCCACTTATCTCATCACCATCTTCCTGCCAAAACCAATTTCTGATTAAATTTCCTGTCCTCTAGGCTGGCAGACCAAGAATTCCAGATCCACATATGTAGATCTAAAAAGAGGTGGAAGAGCGAAGAAATGGTAAAGTGGACATCTCTCCTGCTGATCTGAAGGGAATCTTGACAATCTTCTAAAGCCACCCATTTTACAGATGAAGAAACTAGTTGTGCATCTGTGTGGAGACCAAAGCCAAAGACCTATTTGGCAAGTGAGCTGGGCAACCAGCATACAGGATTTCTAGACTTTGTCCTGGGTAGATATTCTGAACTTCTGGTGAGAGCTGGCCCTTCTGAGCTTCATACTATTAGATCATGATGCCAGAGAGGCTGATGGGCAATTGGATCAGTCCCAGTGCCAGCAAGTTCCATAGTCATTGGGAAGGTCCTTTCCTGGCAGTGAGGGAGGCTCACCACAAACACACAGACATAGCCTGTTGACAGGCATGTTACTTTGTGAACACCCCTAAGACTAATTTTCAAACTGCTTTCACAAGCCCTGATAGTTCCTTGTAAAGCCCTTGAAAGCTGTGAGAAGAAGGGCCCAGCAGAATCCAAGTGGCCCAGACAGAACGAAGCTCGCTCTTAAAGGAATGCAGGCTGTGTTCCCAAGGTTTGTGGCCAGGAACAAGAAGAGAAAATGGCCTTATCAATGCTGAGAACCTCTGTGGCTTCCCAGTATGGTGCCCACAGATCTTTATTCTTAGTAAATCACCTGGGATCTCCTTCCCAGTACTTCCCAAGAATGTGACTCTGACATTACTACATTCTCCTTTATTCATAAGAGGAAGAAGACAATACATTGAAAATAATAAAGTACTGAGTGGGCCACTAACATCAATAGAGTGGGAAATATAAATTTACAATGATCATTTAAGATCACTTTTTAGTATTTAAACTTACTGTCAACCACTGTAAAAGAAATGGTCCCTGTAATAATACATCTGCCTAGAAAGATACAAATGAGACTAAAGCATTTTTCTATGCATTAGCTCTTCAGGCATTCCTTCATTCATTTATTCATATTTATTTCACACTGAGCACCCACATTTATTTAGGTTTGGCACTAAAATCATCAAGATGAATAAGAGACGGTCCCTGCTTTCAATGACCCAGGGGCAAATGAAGGTGTGGGGGAGAGAAAGACATGTGAAATCTAGTATCATTTGGGTATATGTAAAGAATGATGGTTAGCAGAAAGAAGCCAGGGGATGTTTCCAAGGGCAGAAGCCTCTCCTTCTGGGCCCTGAAAAATAAGTGGAGCTGTCCAGTTGGATCACGAGGTACAAAGAGAATGAGAACACTACATGAAAAGGGCATGGCCAGAGAAAAGCCTGGGACATGAAGCAGAAGGATGAGTTTGGACACCTAACAGTAGCAGCTAGGAAGTAGGAAGCTGGTTAGTTGTGGGAGGTATAAAGAGAAGTAGTAAAAGGAAAACTAGTTGAACAGGCTGGGGCCTCATAGGCCAGGTAATGGAGATCAGATTTTAGTCTGAGGACACTTGGGATCCACATAGAAGGGTTTTAAGCAGGCAGACAATACAATAATGGGATCTTTGTTTTAGCAGGGTTTGCCCTGACCACAATGTACAAGACTAAAGGAGGTGCAACTTGAAATAAAAGGAAGGAAATTATGAGGGCCAGAACCACAAAAAAAAAGGACAGAGAGAAAACGGGGACAAATCCATAAGATATTTGGGAGATAGAACTGACAGGACTGGCTTATGGGAGGTAAGAGAGGCAAGAGACTCCCAGCTTCTTTCTGAATCATATCAATGGGTAGAAGGTGATACCATTCACAAGGATGACAGTGAAGTTAAAAGAAGGAGCTGGATCTGGGAGATAACATTGACAGGACACCCTAGACTGTGGGAAATATGTTTTGGGAACTTAGGAGAGGTCTGGCTTAAGAAAAATATTTGGAAGTTGTTAGCAGTAAATAACCATGGGAGTGGATGAGATTACTTCAGAAAAATATGTTGGAATGACATGGTAGAGTTGAGAGGCTTCATGCCTCTGGGCAGCCAGCTGGCATGGCAAAGACACCAGAGTTTCCCATGAGTCTAGCGAACACCACAGAAGGTTGCTAAACTTGAGCCATTTTGCAAGAAATTTATCCAGGAAAGCAGCCTATTCAGTGAAGCGACCAAGAAGCAAGATGATGAAGGTAATTTGAGTGTGGAGGGGGTGGAGAATGAAGAGATCAGATTTGATCTCTAGTGTCAAGGGTTCTCCAAAGAATAATCAAGTGCGTCCTGTGGGAGTCCACATGTGAATGGCCGCCTCACAGAAAGAGCCAGTAGCCAGTCAGACAGACAAACAGAGGTAGACAGAAGAGCAGTTACAACCAACACAGAGAAGTGGGACACTACAAGAGCCAACACACAGAAACTTCTGTGTATCCCTGTGTTCCCTCCCTACCCAATGCTAGTGCACTACTCACTGAGAAGAGGAAAGAGAGCATGTGAGAGCTACACAACACCCCCATCCCAAGGTGCCAAGATCCAGACTAAGTTTCCCCCAACCCTTTCGGGTGTAAGAATGGATAGAGGAAAGGGTTTTGATTCTAACATGATCAAGTTTCTTATTTTTAAATTGTTTTTATTTTTATTATAGTTGACATACAGTATTATATTAATTTCAAGTGTACAACATAGTGATTCAACATTCAACATTCGTATACTTTATGCAGTGATCACCATGGTAAGTCTAGTAACCATCTGTCAAAGGACAAAGTTATTAGAATATTATTGGAGAATGAAGTGAAAAGCTGGTTTTTAAAAGACTGTTTACAAAACCAAGTTTTACTGGAAAGTGACATGCTTGTCAGCCTATTTCCAGATAGGAAGCCTGCATGTGAAAGGGAGATGCAACAAAATACAATAGTGGCAGTAATTAGAAGAAATAAAACCAAACCATAACATGTTTCTTCTCCCCAATAAATTGAGATACTTCAGTAAATAGTTACAGAAAGGGTGCAAAAGAAGGCAGCATAAAGCCACCAGCTGAGGGTCAACTGTTAGATGAGGCCATGTCCTGGAAGAAGCTGGCAAGAGCTAGGTGAGCTACATGGGGACTAGCCCCTTATCTGTGGGGTCTGTTGGGGCCATCACATGTCCACATCAAACCCACAGACTACAAATAGAATAGCCATTATGGCTGCCCAAGGAGAGGACTGAAGGTTCTGAGGTAAGGGCACCTGTTTTTCCCCATTCCCAATATCCCAGCTCCACACAGAGTGAGTTTGTTCAGGGAAGGATGATGGGGGATTGATAAACACGAGGGCAGACCAGGCTCTAATATTCCTAATTCCATACTGCTAGAGACACAGCTTAGCTCAAATTGGCAGAAGAGGAGAGTTTTGATGCAAATATGACAAAGTTATTAAGTAACAGAGCCAAGTCTTAAAAACCAAAGTAGGGCTGTTTAAGTAACCAAAAGTAAAGTTAAAATACAAAATGATTCACCTAATTTAATGTCAAAAAATTAAATCCTTCATTCCATTAAATAAATTGAATACTATATATATTTAAAATTCAATCACTATTTCAAATAAAACAAGATGTTTTGTAAAGGCCATTTAAAAAATGTTGTCAACAACTGTACTTCAACAACAATAAAAAATGAGACACAAAATTAAATAAAAATAAACGCATCTAGTGAAAAAAAATGGTGTCAGTAACAAGGTATAAGTCCTATCATCTATTACCCCAGGTAAGAATAATTCTGCACAAATTACATAAAACTTGTATTTGAATACCTTAAGTACATATTGTGAATAAAAGAGTTAATTAACAACTTTGATTACCTTTAATAAATTGGGGACAGGGGAAGGGAACCAGTTAGATTACATTAAGAGATTTTTTAAAAAGCAAATATCTTACCTAATTAGGATAACTATATTAAATAACTAATTAACCTGTTTTAACAATGAAGTATGCTTGGAACTGAAAATATTTTTTTAGTGAATTATATGAACTACCTACATTCAAACAGGATTGAGAAAGTAAACAAGACAAAGAAGCAGATACATAATATATAAGACAGTGACAATACTGAG
The DNA here is from genome assembly GCF_019186645.2 of Phyllostomus hastatus. Lineage (NCBI taxonomy): Eukaryota > Metazoa > Chordata > Mammalia > Chiroptera > Phyllostomidae > Phyllostomus > Phyllostomus hastatus. Next base: position 2,453,297 of record NW_025333835.1, on the reverse strand, counting down.
GACACAAGTTAAAGAATGGAACCAGGGATATGCATTGTCAGGGTAAATTTTCAGATAAAGCCATCAAGGATGGCCTCCCTAAGAAAGTGAGTTTTGAGTAAAGACCTGAAAGAAATGAAGCAATCAGTCATCAAAGAGCTTTTCAAACAGAGAACAAGAGGATGAAATGTTCATCTGATATTCAAGAGTCTCAATAAAGTCAAGCCACCATGAAGTATCAGGGTATCAGGCAGTAAAAGCAATATATGATCCAAGGACTCTCGCTTGCTTTTGCATCTTGGTATTCTGAAATCCTCTTGGAGAAGAATATTTACTGAGATCAGAATTATGATACATACATGCATTTAAGAAGCACTGCTGGGTACTTAATAGCAATATAGCAATACGTATTATATACCACCTTGTATTCTCCTAAACTAGTTTCTTCAAAGATTATTTTGGGGTGTGTTTCACCTTCCAATAAAAACTCAAATCTTTGTCTGTCTCAAAGTTTAACCAAGTGATGTCCTTCTGTTAGAGTTATCTACCCACACAGTTAATCATGAGATATGCAGTGAAAGCTCTTTTCTGAGTCTTGGTTTGTATAGTTTCATGAAGCCATGAGAATAAATGTCAGAAAGAATTTACTTTGTTCTACTACAAAGCTGTCCAAAGCTAGTTCTGAGTAATTTTTTTTGTTTAAAGTTTTTTTATGTTTATTATGGACATTTCTAAACATTTTGAAAGCAGATAAAATAGTATAATGAGCCCCAAATACAACTCAGCTTCATCAGCCATCAACATGCTGCCATTACCATAGCCTTCTTTTTAATTTTCACAAATTGATGGATATAATGTGATACATTTGTTACTTTTTAAAATCTTATTTAAAAATTTCTGACTGCTAGTGATTATGAACACAATTTTGAATATTTGGAGGAAATTTGATAGATTGAACACACTCATTTGTCTCTGTTTCTACCTATAAACCATTAAAGAGATAGAAAATTAAGTTTTAAACATACAAGGATAAATAGGAGAGATGTCAATTTCAACATACTGAAACCTGAACAAGCATTAAAGAAAGTCTAAAAGATAGTTGCTATACATTGGAGAACCCAACACTTGAAACCCACATGCCCACAAAGTACATTGTGCAGGCAAGATAAGCCAGTATAAAACAGGGACCCTATTTGCCACCATAATCTTACAAAACTGAATAACTAAACAAGGGCTAACCATCCTCTAACATAACCAACACTCAGGGAAAAAAAAAAACCCTGGTGGAAAGATTATGTTGGAAAAATAAAGAAACATTAACGATTTTAAAAGATTACACAGATAAAATAGTAAGGGGGGAGAAAAAACCAACAATATTAAAAAACAATGAAATAAAAATTCCAAAAAGACCTCTCAGAAACTGAAAAAATGATGAAAGCACAACTAGAATTGATATTCTAGTGAAAACTCACTAGAATAAAAGGGAAGTACAGTTGAAAAATTATCTCAGAAACAAGGATAAAATACCAAAGGAGAAAAATAGGAAAGAAAGTAGTTTAGAAGGGCTAACATTTGAATGACAGAAGTCTCAGAAACAGAACAGAGAATACAGAGGAGGTTGGCCAAAAAGTTGATTTGGTTTTTTTCCTTAAAGTGGCTCTAACAGTACTTAGTTGCCTTGAATTTCATTCAAAACAATTTTGTTAGATTTTATTGTGACAGCTGGCATATCAGTGTGCAGTTAAAAAAACTTATCAAAATTGGTGAATTTTCATATGGCCATTTGAATATTGAAGATGGAAAAATACACAATGTTTTCGGCATATTATGGTTTATCATTTCAAGAAAGGTAAAAACACAACTGAAATGCAGAAAAAAGTTTGTGCAGTATATGAAGAATGTGGTGTAACTGATCAAAAGTGTCAAAAATGGTTTACGAAGTCTTGTGCTGGATGATGCTCCACAGTCAGGACAGACTGGCTGAAGTTGATAGCAATCAAATGGAGACTTTAACTGAGGACAATCAATGTTATACCACAGGAGAGAAAACCAACGTATTCAAAATATCCAACTCAATAATATTCAACTTTCATTATTGGTGAAAATGAAAAATGTGGGGAAATTTTATGGAAATATTTTATTTTATTTCTTTCATTAAAATACTTTGATTTTTGGAAAAAAACTAAATAGACTTTGTGGCTAACCCAGTCATTCAAGAAAACTTCCTAGAACTACAGATCATACCCTTTAAAATTCAAAGAGCCTATCAAGTACAACTTGTTGTTATAAAGCATGTTTGGAAAATGTAAATTTGTTCCAATACCATTTATATGATAGAAAACGATTTGAGCATAATGCACTCTTCACATTTTGCATGTGCTTATGTCCTCAAGAAATACTAAATGAATGCAGGAAACTGCACCCAATGAAACCAGGACACTTAGAAACACACATACACATACACCTCATATACCAGCTATGTCAGTTCACTATGTCTGTTATCTTGCAAAATTAGGTTTTGCTATTCTTTTAGCAAATGTTAACTTTTCTATGTAAAAAAAAGCACTTGTTCTGCATCCCAAATATGTCTAATTGTCCTGGTTCAGAAATACCAACCAGTACATGAAAAAAGCTAATTTTACGTATTGAAAAGAAGTGGGAAATAGGGTGTTTTGAAAAAAAAAAGGAGACCATGTGATATCTCCAGAGCAAGAGGCATAAAGAAGTCTATGCTGAGAACCTGGCTGGTGTAGCTCAGTGGATTGAGCGCGGGCTGTGAACCAAAGTGTCGCTGGTTCTATTCCCAGTCAGGGCACATGCCTGGGTTGCAGGCCATGACCCCCAGCAACCGCACATTGATGTTTCTCTCTCTCTCTCTTTCTCCCTCCCTTCCCTCTCTAAAAATAAATAAATAAATAAAATCTTAAAAAAAAACAAGAAGTCTATGCTGAGAACCTACAAAGGTAACACATGAAAATAAAAGAAACATCTACGGCTAGAGGAACTGCAAGTGCTGGGAAGTCAATAAGAACAACTCAGAAGAAATAGAAGAAATGGAAAAATTGTTGAGTATATGGATTGAAGAGTAAATAACAATTAAAAATATCAGGCACAATCTTTCTCACAATCAAAAAGAACATGCTATTCTATACATGAAGACCTTAAGTGGAAATCACCAAATTCTGCAGAAGCCACTCATTTCAATGAAAACAGATGCACTTAATAAATTTAGTCTGTGCCACTATTCTAAGACTAAAGTTCATGACATAGGAAAATATTGTATACAGGTTTCTCCAGTGTTTGATCAAAGGAATCAATTTTACTTCACAAAGTAACAAAAACAGTTATCACCATCTGTGAATAAGCATAAACATAAAAAGGATAACTGTATATAAATGGTATGTGGTTTCCTACATTTACGGAATTTCAGTTTAAAAGTCCATGGTCACAAATAAATCTTCAGGTAATTTTGTATAGTTTCAAGAAAATTATCATTGGTGACAATGTTATAGAGCATAGGATAATATAAAGCTATTTAAGTTCACTTTAAGTAGCTAAAATAATCTACATATAGATACAAAATCCTAAAAATATTAGCACATTGAATTAAACAATATATCAAAGAACAACAATAAAAAAGAAGTCCATGGAATTCTTTTAAGTACAGTAATGACTTAACATCTATAAATCAAATTCAACTCACTTGACATAGCCAAACTTCTCACATACCTGTACTAATCTTCAGTTTATCCATAATTACAGAAACAGTAGCTCTAGCTAAACTGTAACTCAGTGTCTGCTTGCACTAGACACTGAATTAGAAGTTAAGGTGGCTAAACAACCCATGTGTAAAACACATAGCACTTGAACTCAGAGATGGATGGATAGGAATAAATTCAGATTAACTAATGAATTTCATTAGAAAGTTTATATAAAGAAAATAGTTCTCTCTTTAAAGATAGCCTTTAAAATTTTATTTATTTATTTTTAGAGAGAGGGGAAACAAGGGAGAAAGAGAGTGAGAGAAACATCAATGTGTGGTTGCCTCTTGCACACTCCCTATTGGGACCCTGGCCCAAAACCAGGTATGTGCCCTAACTGGGAATCAAACCAGTGACCCTTTGGTTTGCAGGCCTCCACTCAATTCACTGAGCCACACAAGCCAGAGCTAAAGATAGCATTTTAAAAGAAATGTCTAAATCCTTCAATGAGTGACATTAGAGAATTTCATGAAAAACTTTTATCTAGAAATTTGTATTAATTTATTCATAAAATATAATAAAGAATCCTTAACTGCAATCTAGTCACAGTATTTGTCAAAGAACAATGCTAAAATAGTAAATCAAGTCTATGAAAGAAAAAAATAAAACAAAAATCAGTCATCTTTCATTAGTTTGTTGTACCTATAATTAATTTACATGTATATACATAGGTTTTATTTTCATATATTTAGGAATATACTGACAAATTTAAAATGCTTAGCTATGTACATAGAAAGTACTCAATGCCTGCTGAATTGAAGTTTAGAGAAAATTAAAAATAATTATTTTATTTTATAATCTCATGTTAAGAAACTATGGAATTGTTACCAAAATCTAATAGGAATTAAGTGACATGGAAAATACTTATGTTAAGTGAATGAGAAGATACAGACTGTGCATGTCTTTTGATGACAATGAATAAATATGAACACACATGTGTAGTAGTCAGTCTTCAAGATGGCTCCAGCAATCCTCCCCTCTTGATGTTCACACCCTTGTAGAGTCCCCTTCCACCGTGAACAGTGCTGATCTGAGAATATTGCACACATGCTGGCATGTGACTTTTAAAGCTAAGTAACAAGGTTTCTGCCATACTCACTTTTTGATCATTCTCTCTGAAAGAAGCCAGTTGTTATATCATGAAGACCTTCATGCAACCCTATGCAGAGTTCCGCCTAAGGAATTGGAGGGGCATCCTGGCATCAACTTGCCAACCATGCAAGTGAGCTGTCTCAGAAGTGGATCCTCCAGTCTAGCGTCAAGCCCTCAGATGACTGTCGCCCTGGCCAACATGTTGACTGTATCCTCATGAAAGACCGAGCCAGAACCATCATCCCACTAAGTCACTCCCAAATTACTGACCCTCAGAAGCTGAGTAAGTTACAAATATCTATGCTTGTTTTAAGCCTAAATTTTAGTGTAATTTGTTACAGCAATAAAAATTAATAGAATATATATTTCAAAAGGCCATGTAATAATAATGGTAGCAGTTGTTGTTGTTGTAGTAGAGCATCATTATAGTAGAAGAAGATCAAGGGTGATTTCTTTCTCTACTTCCTAAACTTTCTGTAAAGTTGCATCATTTTCATTGTTTCATTTTTTAAAAGCATGTTCAATGCTCCTGGTAGGAGCTTCTGGTGATTTCAGTGTTAAACCAGCACTAAGAACCACTAGAGCAGAGCAAGACACCAGCAACAGAGAATTAGAGAATAGGTCTTCAGAAGAATTAAAAAAACAAAACCTGACATTACTTATGCATTAAAAAAGTTTACAATTGTAATTAGTAAATAAGACTATATATTTATTTTTTCTAACAAAGTTTAAAGGATATTTTTGAGGGCACAGGTAACACTTTAAGCAGAGCTGGAGTGTAAGGGCCAGCACCAAGGAGCACCAATTTTGGCTTCTGAGTGAGGGTACATGTATGACTGGCACCTAAGGGCTAGAATCCTCTCCTCAGCTGGAGGGGGTATCAATTCATAAGGGATATAAGTGTTGAATAACTATGTTATACACATGATACCCATATAATATTGTATGGCAACTATATTTTAAGTTTTAAAAAATTTGCTGGAGGCAACAAGAGGAGACTTCCGATCAAGATGAAGGGGTAGGTAAACACAGCTCAATTTCTCATACAACCACATTGAAACCACAACTATACTACAGAAAAACCATCACTCAAAACTGTCAGAAACAAAGTTGAATGGAAGTCTCACACTACAGAACTAAAGAAACCACATCCTTCCAGAATGGTAAAAGACACAGAGATGTGGAGACCTGAAATGGGCTGGTCCCACACCCACATGTGGTAGATAAAAATTTGGGAGGGATAGCTTAAGAGGGAGGGGTCCCAGCCTAACACCAGGGCCTCCTGCCCAGGGATCCAGTGCCAGGAAGATAAGCCCCCCATGTCTTCTGGCTATAAAAACCAGTGGGACTTGAGTTGGTGAAAGGAACTACTGGATTCCCAAGCAGTTCCTCATAAAGGCCCTGCACATGGACTTAGATGCACTACCTCTGAGATCTAGCACTGAGGCAGCAGCTTGAAAGGCATCATTGGCATAAAAGGAGGAACTGAACTATCCAGCATCAAGGTGAGAGCTGGATGACAGCCTTCTCCCACACAGAAAGGCAGGCATAGGCCACTGTTCCTTTTCTGAGCCTTCCCGTGACCAAGCCACAGAGCCAACAGAAGGGGCCATATCTGAGACTCCATCAACCTGGCTCACAAGGTTTGCTCCACCCTGATGAATCCCTGAGGCTCCAACTTACAGCCCACCCAACTCACAGCCTACCCAAGCTGTTAAAAGTAGCTTTTCAGTCTTCACATCTTCCTAAATCCTCTCAAACAAGCAATAGCCAGCCTCAGTGAGCCCCTAGCCCCTGTACTTCTGGCTAAGCAACACCAGGCCCAGCATTAGCAGCAGCCAACTTTGGACCACAGTTTGGCTTCACCTGGGAAACTCCAAGCCCAACAGAAGTAGCAGCCATCTCAGACTGCTTTGTGGCCCCAGGTGGAATATAGGTGTTGGCTAATCCTTGCCTGCAACACCTGGGACACCCCCCAGAGCCCGAGCACCCAGTGGACACTTACACACCATGATGAAATACCATCACCTTGCCCCTGCACAGCTAGTCCTCCACAGAGGGCAGAGGTTGGTGGTCAGTGGTCACAGCCAGTCCTTGCAGCTGACTGGACTGGGTGGTATAACCCTCACATTGACCTGCCAACAGTAGTCAAGGCTCAACTACAAGAGGAGGGCATACTCAGCCCACACTGAGGGTGCACCTTGAGTACCTAGCTTGGGTGGGGTTTGCTCCACCCTGGGGCAAGGCTGTGCCACTGGACCCTATGACACCTACTACATTAGGCCACACTTCCAAAACACAGAGTCAAAGCAGCTCTACCTAATACATAGAAATACAGGGAGGCTGCCAAAATGAGCACACAAAAAAACATGGCCCAAATGAAAGAACATATCAAAACTCCAGAAAAACAAACAAACAAACAAACTGGAGATGAGCAATCTATCAGACACAGAATTCAAAACACTGGTTATAAGGATGCTCAAAGAACTTAGTGAGTACCCTCAACAAAATAAAAAAGACCAGGCAGAAATGAAAGATATACTAATGAAAAAAAAAAAAGAACAATTTACAGGGAATCAACAGTAGAAAGGGTGAAGCTGAGAACTAAAGCAATGATATAGAACATAAGGAAACAAAAACAACCAATCAGAAAACAAGAAAAAGAATCCAAAAACATGAGGATAGTGTAAGGAGCCTCTGGGACAACTTCAAGTGTTCTAACATCCACATCATAGGGGTGCCAGAAGAAGGGAAAGAACAAGAAATTGGAAATCTATTTGAAAAAATCATGAAAAAAAAAAAACCTTCTCTAATTTGGTGAGGAAATAGACATGCAAGTCCAGGAAGCCCAGAGAGTCCCAAGCAAGATGGATGCAAACAGGCCCACATTGAGACACATCATAATTAAAATGCCAAAGGTTAAAGATAAAGAGAGACTCTTAAAAGCAGCAAGAGACTAGCAGTAAGTTATCTACAGGGGAGTTCCCATAAGACTGTCAGCTGATTTCTCAAAAGAAACTTTGCAGGCTACAAGGGATTGGAAAGAAATATTCAAAGTCATGAAAAGCAAAGCTCTAGAGCTAAGATTGCTCTACCCAGCAAAGCTATCACTTAGAATCAAAGGGCAGATAAATAGCTTCCCAGACAAGACAAAACAAAGGAGTTCATCGTCACCCAACCATTATTTATGAAATGTTAAAGGGACTTAATTTAAGAAAAAGAAGATCAAAGCTATGAACAATAAAATGGCAACAAACACATACATATCAACAACTGAATCTGAAAAGCAAACTAAGCAAACAAGAACAGAGACAGAATCATGGATACAGAGAGTGTTTTGATGGTTGCCAGATGGGAAGGGGGTTTACAAGAGTAAGTGAAGAGGTAAGGGAATTAAGAAGTACAAATTGGCAGTTACAGAATAGCCAAGGGGGTGTAAAGTACAGTATAGAAAATGGAGTAGCCAAAGAACCTCTACACATGACCCATAGACATGAACAAACGGATGGGGATTGCCTGAGAGAGCAGGTGGTGCTGGGTGTGGGGGTGTAAAGGGGGAAAAATTGGGACAACTGTAACAGCATAATCAATAAAATAAAATTTAAAATAAATAAAAGTACACCAAGAAGAAAAAAATTTTAAAAATGAGATAGTATAAGAAGCCTCTGGGACAACTTCAAGTGGGTCAATATTCACATTACGGGTGTGCCAGAAAGAAAAGAGAACAAGAAATTGAAAACCTATTTGAAAAAATAGTGACAGAAAACTTCCTTTACTTGGTGAAGAAAATAGACATGCAAGTCCACAAAGTACAGAGAGTCTCAAATAAGATTAACCCAAAAAGATCGATACTAAGACATATCATTATTAAAATGCCAAAGATTAAACACAAAGGGAAAATCTTAAGAGCATCAAGAAAAAAGCAGTAGTTAGCTACAATGGAGCTCCTGTACAACTGTCAGCTGATTTCTCAAAAGCAACTTTGCAGGCTAGAAGACACTGACAAGAAATATTTAAAGTGTTGAAAAACAAGGACCTATCATCAAGATTACTCTACCCAACAAGGCTATCATTTAGAAGCAAGGACACATAAAGAGCTCCCCAGACAAAAAAAAAAAAAGCATAAGGATTTCATCACGACCAGTCCATAACATTTAAATGAAATGTTAAAGTATCTTGTTTAAGAAGATCAAAAATATGAACAATAAAATGGCAATAGATATATCTCTATCAACAATTGAATCTAAAAAACAAAATAAACAAGCAGAACAGAAACAGAATCATAGATATAGAGAACATTTTTTTATAGTTGCCAGATGGGAGGGAGGTTGGGGAAATGGGCAAAAAGGTGAAGGAATTAAGCATAAATTTGTTACATAATCGTCATGGGGATGAAAGCATAGCATAAGACAGGGGTGTCAAACTCATTTTCACTGGGGGTCACATCAGCCTCGTGGTTGCCTTCAAAGAGCTGAATATCATTTTAGGACTGTGTAAGTGTAACTACTCCTTAACAGTTAAGCAAGAGCTCGGCACTGCCGCTGAATAGAAACAAGGTGCTGGGCTGGACATAACAAGGTGGAGGGACAGATTCAGTCCACAGGCCTTGTGTTTGCCACCTGTGGCATGAGGAATATAGTAGCCAAAGAACATATATATACATGACCCATGGACATGGACAATGGTATGGGGACTGCCTGAGGGAGTGGGTAGAGGTGCTGGGTGGAGGGGGCAAAGGAGAAAACTTGGGACAACTATAATAGCATAAACAACAAAATATAATTTAAATTTAAAAAAACTGCCAGGAACAAAAGGGAGAAGGAATGGGGTTGAAGGAGGCTTGGACAAATTTCCAGAGGGATTAGGTAAACTATTCAAAAGTTCCTGACCTAGCACATTGAAACAGTAGCACACATCATTGAAAACATTCATCTTTGGAATGACAAAATATAGGATAAAAATGAATAGAATGGTTTAAATACAGTCTTATTATAAGGAGGTAGAAAAGCAGGTAGCAACAAAAGTTTTTAAACTTGGTGATCAGAATCATAGGAAGGGGTATTTTAAAAATACAGATTCCTGAGCCCAATGACAAAGGTGTAAATTGGAATCTCCAACAGCAGGAAATGATAAATAACAACAACAGCTGCTACCATTTACTCAGCATTTACAATGTACCAGGCAATTTTCTAAGCACTTTATATTTATCATCTGATTCAGTTCCTGAACAACCCTAATAGTTAACTGGGACACAAGTAAGTTAAATAACTTGCCCATGGCAGATCCATGTCTCAAACCTGTAGACCTATGTACAGCTTGTGCTCTATACCACAACATTCTGCCTCCTTTAAAACACTCTCCCACCAGTTCCAGTCAAGATGGCAGAGTATGTGGATGCTGCACCCACCTCCTGGAAATTACATTAAATTATATGACAATCAATCTGGAGAACCATATGAAGACTGGATGAACAGAAATCTTACAACTAAGGATATAAAGCTGATGCCAAATGGAGACTAGTAGGAGGGGCAGAGACATATAACAGGCTGGCCCTGCAGTTGATAATTGGGAGAGACATCTCAGCTGCATCTTAGGTGCTCCTCCCTAAGGAGCAAGGGTTCCCAGCCACAGGCTGGGATCCCCTGCCTGAAACACCAGTGCCAGGAAGAAGAGCCCATATAACATCTATGAAAATCAGTGGGAATCCGTCTATTTGGGTGAGACAGAAGGCTGCTGGAAACCCAGGCATCCTCTTAAAGGACAAACACCTCAGGCCCAGATCTGACAACAAATCTGCATCTGAATTAACCTGGTTTTCACCAGGTTAATGATGATTTTTTTATGATTTTTTGAGATCCTGTCTCACCCAACTTGCATTCTGCCTGAGGCTCTTTCAGTGGCTGAACCTTATGAGCACCCAGCAAGTAGCAGCAGATATCAGGGTACCATGAACTTTTTACTGACATGCTGCAAACTGGGTATGGGTGGCAGCCAACCTCGGTTTGCAGTGTGGCCACTCCCACATGCATCCAGGCCCAACATAGGGAGTTACCAACTGTTGATCACTTTATAGGTCCTAACAGGCAGTCCCAGGCCAGTCACATGGAGCATCTGACATTGATCTTCACCTCAGTCCCTCTCAGAAGGTCCCAGAGACAACACACCCAACAGCTGGCTTCAGATCACAAGAGAACATCGCCCAATTGGCCCCACAAAGTGGCATACCCAAAGGGAGGTCTCAGTTGACACCAGACTCTACGGGGCACATCCCACTCAGCAGGGTCAGTTTGTATGGTGTGGTTGTAACCATTCCTCAGTCAGCCCACCTTGAGAGTCAATCCCACCCACTGATGTGTCAACAGAAAATCAAGGCTAAACTACAACAGGAGGGCACACACAATCAACACAAGAAACAGTGCTGGAGAACCCAGCTCAGGTGACCAGGGAGACTGCATCACTGGGCCCCACATAACTACTATTACTCCTTCTCCTCCTCCTCCCCCTCCTACTACTACATAAGGCCACCCTGCCAAGACTTAGTACATAGAAATAGAGAGAGACAGCCAAAATGGGGAGACAAAAAAACAAGTCCCAAATTAAAGAACAGGACAGAAAGAGAAATGTAAGCAAGCAATCTCCCAAATACAGGGTCCAAAACACTGGTCATAAGGATGCTCGAGGAACCTAGGGGAAGAATAGATAAATTCAAAACTTCAACAAACAAACAGTAAACATTAAAAAAGATGCAGAAACCATAAAAAAGAACTAGATAGAAATTAAAATACAATAACCAAAATAAGAATACACTGGAAGGAATTACTTGAAGATTAGGTGAAGCAGAGGAAACAATTAGCAATTTAGAAGACAAAGTAGTGGAAAACACACAATCGGAACAGCAAGAAGAAAAAGAATCCAAAAAAATGAGACTACTTTAAGGGACCCCTGGGACAAATCAAGTGTAACAACATTCACATCACAGGGGTACCAGAGGAGAAGAGAGAGAGAGCAAGGGATCAAGAAACTATCTGAAGAAATAATGAGTGGAAATTTCCCTAACCTGGCTAAAAAAAAGAAGACATACAAGTCCAGGAAGTATAGAGTCCCAACCAAGATGTCCCCAAGGAGGCCCACACCAAGACACATCATAATCAAAATGGCAAAGGCTGAAGAAAAAGAATCTTAAAAGCAGCAAAAGAAAGACAACTACCCAAAAGAGAGCTCCCATAAAACTGTCAGCTGATTTCTCAACAGAAACTTTGCAGACTAGGAGGGACTGAAGGCATGAAATATTCAAAGTGATGACAAACAAGGACCTATAACCAAGACTACGCTACCCAGCAAGACTATCATTTAAAATGAAAGGAGAGAAGAAATAAACAACTTCCTAGACAAGAAAAAATTAAGGAGTTCATCATAACCAAACTAGTATTAAAAAATGTTTAAAAGACTTCTTTAGAAAGAATGAAAAAAGGAACATAAAGGTGAATAACAAAATAACTTATTGATAAGTTATTATTGATAGGTATAATAACTATGTACCTATCAATAATAGCTTTAAATTTAAGTGGATTAGATGCTCCAATCAAAAGACATGAGGTAGCTAAATGGATAAGAAAAATAGATCCACATATAGTCTGTCTACAAAAGGCCCACTTTAGATTGAAAGATGAAATTAAACTGATGAAAGCAAGTATTTCATGCAAATGGAGACAAAACAAAACAAAAAGCTGGGGCAGCAACACTCACATCATATAAAATAGCCTTTAAAACAGATTATCGTAAGAGATGAAGAAAGACATATAATAATAAAGAGTTCAGTCCAAACACCTAAATATATAAAGCAAAAACTGATGGATATAAAGAGACAGACCAACAGTAATATAGTCAGAAAAGGGAATTTTAACAACTCATTGGTATCAATGGATAGATCTTACAGAGAGAAAATCAACAAGGAAACAGTATCCTTGTTGACAGACTAAATGACAGACTAAATCAGATAGATTTAATTGGTGTTTTCACAACATTTTACTCCAAAGCAGCAGAATATACATTCTTTCAATTGCACATAGAACATTTTCCAGGACTGATCACAGGTTAGGACACAAAACAACTCTCAGTAAATATAAGAAGATTAAAATCCCATCAAGCATCTTCTCAGACCATAATGGTATGAAACTAGAAATCAATCACAAGAAAAAAAACTGAAAAACACACGAAGACATAGAAGCTAAAAAACATGTTATTAAGCAATGAATGGGTTAACAATGAGATCAAGGGAAAAAAATCAAAAGATATCTTGAAACGAATGAAAATGAGAGCACAACCCAAAATCTGTGGGATACAGCAAAAACAGTCCTATGACTGACATTTATACCATTAGATGCTGATCTGAAAAAAAAAACAAGAAAAATATTAAGTAAACAATCTAACCTTACACTAGGCGAAAAAGCCCAAAGTGAGTAGAAGGAAGGAAGTAATAAAGATAAAAGCAGAAATAAAAAATCTAAAAAATGCAGCCCTGGCTGGTAGCTAAGTGGATTGAGCACAGGCTGCGAACCCAAGCATCGCAGGTTCGATTCCCAGTCAAGGCACATGCCTGGGTTGCAGGCCACAGCCCCCAGCAACTGCATATTGATGTTGCTCTCTCTCTCTCTTTCTCCCTTCCTTCCCTCTCTAAAAATAAATAAATAAAATCTTTTAAAAATCTAAAAAATACATATAAGTCAATGAATCAAAGAACTGAATCATTTGAAAATACACACACACACACCAAGTTGATAAACCTTTTATCAGATTCACCAATAAAAAAGAGAAAGAACTCAAATAAATAAAATCAGAAATAAATAGAAGTGATAACTGAAACCAAAGGAACACAAGATTATAAGAAAATACTACAATTATATGTCAACGAATTGGACAATCTGAAAGAAATGGTAGATTTCTAGAAATGTACAATCCTCTAAGACTTAATCAAGAAGAAACAAAATCTCAACAGACCAATTACTACCAACAAAATTAAATCAATAATCAAAAAACTCCCAAAACAAAAGACCTGGACCAAATGGTTTTATGGGTGAATTTTACCAAATATTCAAAGAAGAATTAACACCAATCCTTTTTGAACTATTCCCAAAAAATTCAGGAGGAGGGAAGGCTTCCAATCTCATTTTATGAAGACATCATTACTTTGATTTCAAAACCAGACAAAGACATTACAAAAAAAGAAAATTATAGGCCAATATTCCTGATGAACATAGATGCTAAAGTCCTCAACAAGATATTATTAGCAAACCAAATTCAGCAATATATTAAAAAGATCACACACCATCACCCTGGCTGGTATAGCTCAGTGGATTGAGCACGGGCCTGCAAACCAAAGAGTCGTGGTTCAATTCCCAGTCAGGGCACATGCCTGGGTTATAGGCCAGGTCTCCAGCAACCACACATTGATATTTCTCTCTCTCTCTCTCCTTCCCTTTCCCTCTCTCTAAAAATAAAATAAATAAACTCTTTAAAAAAAAAGATCATACACCACGATCAAGTGAGTTTATTACTGGGATATAAGATTGGTACAATATCTGCAAATCAATTGTGATATACCACATAAACAAAATGAAAAATAAAAATCACATGATCATATCAATAGATGAAGAAAAAGCATTTGATAAAATCCAGCACCACTTTATGGTAACTCTCAGCAAAATGGGGATTGAGGGAAGATACCTCAACATAATAAAGGCTATATGGGACAAACCCACAACTAACATCCTTAAGATCAGGAACAAGACAGGATTGTCCATTTTTACCACTTTTATTTAACATAGTATTGGAAGCCAAGCCACAGCAATCAGACAAGAAAAGAAATAAAAGGAATCCAAATTGGAAGGAAAAAAGAAAAACTGTTATTATTTACAGATGACATGAAATGATACAGAAAGAACCCTAGAAATTCTACCAAAACAAACAAACAAGCAAACAAAAACCCAATAGAACAGATAAATGAATTCAGTAAAGTAGCATTCTGAAATTGGTGGAATTTTTATATATCAATAATGAACTTTCAGAGAGAAACTAAGAAAAAAATTCTATTTACAACTGCATCTAAAAAAAATACCTGAGAATAAAATTAATCAGGTAGGTAAAAGACCTGTACCTGGAAAATGATAAGACACTAAAGAAAGAAATTATTGAAGCCATACACAAATGGAAGCATGTACCATGCTCATGGGTAGGAAGAATTAACTTCATTAAAATGTCTGTACTACTCAAAGCAATCTATAGATTCAATGCAATCCCTAATCAAAATATCAATGGCATTTTTTACAGAACTAGAACAAATTATCTTAAAATTTATATAGAATCACACAAGACTCTGAATAGCCACAGCAATCCTGGAAAGAAGAAAGTTGGAGGTGTCACACTGCAACCTGATATCAAATTATACTACAAGTCTATAGTATCAAAATAGCATGGTAATGGCATAAATAAATACACACACACACACACACACACACACACACACACACACACACCAATGGGACAGAATAGAGAGAACAGATAAACCCACACCTATATAGTCAATTAATATACGACAAAGAACATACAATGAGATAAAAACAGACTATTCAATAAATGGTATTGGGAAAACTGGACTGATACATGCAAAAATGAAACTAGACCACCTTCTTATACCATATACAAGACTAAACTCAAAATGGATAAAAGACTTAAATGTAAGACCCCAAACTATAAAACTCCTAGAAGAAAACATAGGCAGTAAAATCTAAGACATTTCTCTTAGCGATATTTTTTCAGACATATTCCCTTAGACAAGCAAAACAAAACAAACAAATACACACACACACACACACACACACACACACACACAAAGGGAACTACAAAAAACTAAAAAGTTTTTGCACAGCAAAGAAAACCATCAACAAAACAAAAAGACAATCCACTGAATGGGAGAAGATATTCACCAATGATACATCTGATAAAAGGTTAATATTCAATATTTATAAAGAACTCATATAACTCAAGAGCAAGAAAACAAACAAACCAATTAAAAGTAGGCAGAAGACCTGAAGAGACACTTCTCCAAAGAGGACATAGAGATGAGCAATAGACATATGAAAAGATGCTCAATGTCACTAATCATTATAGAAATGCAAATTAAAATAAAAATGAGATAAACTTCACACTTCTCAGAACGCCTATTGTCAATAAATCAACAAACAAGTGTTGGCAAGAATGTGGAGAAAAGAGAACTGCTAGGTGGATTGCAAGCTGGTGCAGCCATTGTGGAAAACAGTATAGAGGTTCCTCAAAAAATTAAAAATAGAAATACCTCACAACCCAGAGATTCCTTCCCCTTCTAGATATATATCTGATGAAACCCAAAACACTAATTTGAAAAGATATGTGCATCTCTATGATCTCTGCAGCATTATTTACAATAGCCAAGATATGGAAGCAACTCAAGTGTCAATAGATAAGTAGATAAAGATGTGGTACATATACAATGGGATATTACTTGGACAAAAAAAGATTGAAATCTTACCATTTGCAACAACACGATGGACCTAGAGGGCACTATGCTAAGTGAAGTAAGTCAGACAGAGAAAGACAAATACCATATGATTTCACTTATATGTGGAATCTAAAGAGCAAAATAAATAAACAAACAAAACAGACACAGACTCATAGATAGAGAACAAACTACAGGTTACTAGATGAGAGGGAGTTTAGTTGGATGGGTGAAAAAGGTAAAGGGATTAAGAAGTAGTAATTGGTAGTTACAAAACAGTCATGGTGATATAATGTACCGCATAGTCAATATAGTCAATCACATTGTGATAACTATGTATGGTGCCTGGTGGGTACTACAATTATTGAGGGGATCACTTCGTAAATTATATAAATGTCTAATAACTATGCTGTGTGCCTGAAACTAATATAACATTGAATGTCAACTGTAATTGAAATATAAAATTTTTTAAAAGGAACAAAAACAATAAAATAAAATAAAACCTTCCCAACCCCAATAAATAAAGTGATTTTTTAAAAATATATTTTATTGATTATGCTATTACAGTTGTCCCACTTTTCTTCTCCTCTCTATTCCCCTCTGCCCTATACCCCCTCCCACCAGCATCCCCCCCACCCCAGTTCATGTCCATGGGTCATACATGTAAGTTCTTTGGCTTCTCCATTTCCCATATGATTCTTAATCTCCACTGTCTATTTTGTACTGACCACTCATGCTTCTTATTCCCTGTACCTTTTCTCCCATTCTCCCCCTCCCTGCTGATAACTCTCTATGTGATCTCCATTTCTGATTCCATTTCTGTTCTAGTTGTTTGCTTAGTTTTTGGTTTTGTTTTTTTAGGTTCAGTTGTTGACAGTTGTGAGTTTGTCATTAACAAAGTAATTCTGAGGCGGCCAGTATTTGAGAACCCAGTGATCTTTCAAAGTCAATTTTATCCATATTATTCTATGAAATCAGGTTCAAAATCAACAGTGTCTTCCATTATTGGGCTTTAAATCCAGCAGCAGCATCTTCTTTATAATGAAGAATTTGCAATATACTATATAGAAATTGTTTTGGACTTCCGGCAAGATGGAAGAATAGGTGGATGCACCGTACCTCCTCGCACAACCAAGATTAGAACAATTTACAGCCAGAATAACACCCAGAACTGATAGAGGATTTATCTGAATGGAAGTCAGACAGCCAAGAAGTTGAAGTAGACCTGTACATCCAGACTGGTAGGAGAGGACGAGCCGGGTGGGTGCGGGTCGGTGGCACGCGGAGGTCAGGGAAAACTTGGCGCGAAATCGGCGCGAAAGCCATCCGGGGTGCACAAGAACGCAGCGGTGGTCCCTGAGTACGCAAGCTGTGGCTGGTGGACCCAGTGAGGCAGCGATTGTGGACCAGGGCAGAGCTCGCAGCCCAGGATCCCAGAAAAGGGACTGGGATCCCAGGAAAATGGAACTACCACCATTGTTCCCTCCCATCCCCGCTCCCGCCCCCACATATAACGTCACAATCTAGCGACTGGGGTGCCCAGCCCCGGTGAACATCTAAGGCTCTGCCCCCTCACTGTAACAAGAGCGACCAGACTGGAAAAAAAAAGGAGAGACAGGGAGAGACATGTTTCCAACAGAAAAACAGATCAGTCCCCCAGGACTCATCCTTTTGAGCGACCAAGAAATAGCCAATCTATCAGATGCACAGTTCAAAACACTGATGATCAGAAAGCTCACAGAATTGGTTGATTTTGGGCACAAATTAGATGAAAAGATGCAGATTACCATAAAAGAGATGAAGGAAGATGCACGGAGAAGAGCCAATAGTGAAGGGAAGCAAACTGGGTCTCAAAACAACACAGTGGACCAGAAGGAAGATAGAATCAACCAAGCAGGAAAGCATGATGAAATAAGAATTCAAAAAAAACGAGGAGAAGCTTAAGAGCATCCAGGACATCTTTAAACGGTCCAACATCCGAATTATAGGGGTACTAGAGGGGAAGGGGAAAAGCAACAGATTGAGCACGTATTTGAACAAATAATAAAGGAGAACTTCCCCAATCTGGCAAAGGAAATAGTCTTCCAAGAAATCCAGGAAGCTCAGAGAGCCACAAAGAAGTTGGACCCAAGAAGAAACACACCAAGGCACATCATAATTACATTAGCCAAGGTAAAAACAAAGGAGAGAATCCTAGAAGCAGCAAGAGATAAGAGGACAGTCACCTACAAAGGAGTTCCCATCAGACTGTCAGCTGATTTCTCCAAAGAGACCTTACAGGCAAGAAGGGGCTAGAAAAAAATATTCCAAGTCATGAAAGACAAGGACCTACATCCCAGATTGCTCTATCCAGCAAAGCTCTCATTTAGAATGGAAGGGAAGATAAAGTGCTTCCCAGATAAGGTCAAGTTAAAGGAGTTCATCATCACCAAGCCCTTATTTTATGAAATGCTAAAGGGACTTATCTAAGAAAAGAAGATAAAGAAAAAGACATGTATAGTAAAAGGACAGCAAACTCACAATTATTAACAACCACACCTAAAGCAAAACCAAAAGAAACTAAGCAAACAACTAGAACAGGAACAGAACCACAGAAATGGAAGTCACATGGAGGGTTAGCAACAGGGGGGTGGGAGGAGGAGAGAGGGGGAAAAGGCACAGAGAATAAGTAGCATAGAATGTAGGTTGAAAATAGATAGGGGGAGGGCAAGAATAGTACGGGAAATGTAGAAGCTAAAGAACTCATAAGTATGACACATGGACATGAACTAAAGGGGAGGGAATGTGGGTGGGAGAGGGGGTACAGGGTGGAGGGGAGTGAAGGGGGGAAATGGGTCAACTGTAATAGCATAATCAATAAAATATATTAAAAAAACAACCAAAAACAAAAAAAGATAAATTGTTTTGCTATAGAAGATGGACTTGTGTCTAAGTCTCAGTCTCTTACAAAAATAGAAATTTTATATGTTTTCTTAGTCACAGTCTTATCAGTTGTTCTCTAATAATACTTCAGTCTTTTATTTCTTTTTATATTCCTACTGCAATCATCCTAATGCAGAGCTATTCCATAAGACTTGCAGATTACTATCATATCATTCCAACTGGTCAACCTGGTTCCAATCTTCATGCAGGCATATCAAAGCTAATTCACCCTGTATTCCCCCCTTCCAGGCTAGTTTTCTTAAAACTTTCTTAATTTTTATGCTTGTCACTCATTCAATTATAAGTCCTTTAATGATCACAGACTACCTTTAGGATAAAACCCCAACCTTTGGCATAGCATTCAAGGTCTGTAACTATCCCTACATCACCTCTAACTTCTTATTTAAAAAATTGAACTATAATGTATTTTAACTCAATTTTCTTCATAAAAACAAGAAGTAAATATATCTTAAAACCACATTAAAAATGAGAAAAAAACTTAAATTGGGGGCTTATTTTTTAAATCCTTTCAATGAGATTCTAGCTATCTTAGAATTAAGTGCTCAAATTTGGTACCACTTCAAAAGAGCTGTTTATGCTAACAGTTCTAAAGGTTTTTTTGCAGAACGTGTAGAAGGATGTTAATACAAGCTAAGCTCTTGCATTATCTTTCAGGTAATCTCAGAGTTAGAGGTACTTTAGTTTCAGAGAGTACAGTTACACAAAAACAGCCCCAAGCAACAGGGAGAGTTTAGACTGTTTCTTAAAGCATGAATCTTTTATATAATTTACTAAACCAGTCTGCAAATCCTGAATAAAGTTATTTTTACTTAAAAACATATAGTACCTTGCCAAGAAGAAAATGTATACAACCAAAAATTACAAGTTTGGGCAATTTACCTGTATACTTTAGTTGTGAAACTTCCACTTCCTCATCTACCATTAGTTAAAAGAAAAATAAAAGTTGTACTATCAAGAACAAAGAAGAAAGGATCAAGTGTCTATGCTCCAATATCCATTTCAAGCGAAGTTAATTTATCTGTCATTTCCTGTGGCTTCTCTGGAGCTCTTATAAAAGTACCCCAACTACCCCAAAAGGGCTGAATGAAAGAGGAGGGGAAAAACCCTCCATAAATTGATGATTACTAGTGAGGGCTAGAGAGTCAAAGGCAGGAAGATGAGCATATTAGAGAGCCAAAGAAACACAGGGTGGCTCTTGGAAACCGTATCCTCTTCCTAGCCCCTTCATCAGTGATAGCTTTCTTAATGCTTCTGCGAAGTTAAAACTGATTCATGTTGAAATTTGGCCAGTGAATTCTGTATATAATATCTTTTTTAAAATTAAAAATCATGCAAATAATTAATGAAGGGACCCAATCCCAAAGAAAACTTCTCTATAGTCCTATCGTTTATAACAGACTCACAGAGCAACTCCAGACTTGGAAGTATAAGAGAGAAAAAAGGGTCAGGCAAAAAACAGCATCCATAAACAAACAAACTGAGAAGTCTAGGAAACAGAACATCTCACCACTGCTTACTGTATGACCACTAAAACACAAACTACTCTGTGACAGCTCTCCAATGACCAGATTAGGAAAATGGATTTACCAGGGAAATAGATTCATGTCTAGACACATCTTTTATAGTCAATATTATCTCATTCATACAAATTATGTACACTTCAGAGTCTAAAATATTATTATAAGAACAATTTCTTAAAGTTGCTCCACAAGTAATTACATTAGTTTCTAATGTACCTTGTAACCACAGAATCCTATTCCTCATGATCTGGGGCTGCCTTTAACAGAGTGGAATTTGATAAAGAATTCTTAAGCCCCATAGTTTATTTTCCTTCCTCAAACAACCTGTTGCAAAACTTCCTGAGACAAGGCAAAATGTGCCTTCAACTGCAATTTAATTTTGCAAAAAACAATCATGTTCGACCACACTCAAGTCTGACACTTCACATGATTCACTTCACTTTAACAGGAAAAAATGTAGATAAGCAGAAAGCAAGCTGATGTCAGGCACAGCCTTTAAGTGAACAAGATACAGAGTCTCTGCTGGGACTCTGTCATCGTCCCTCCACACCACCTGTATCTATCACTTCATCTTAATTGCAATTCATAACTGGTATTCAAATAACTCATAGATAAAAGTTAAGTTATATTTTTCTAAGAAACGTATGGGAAAGTATGGAATGTAGTTTATAAAGTTTCCCATCAGAAAAGTTAAAATTTGAAAGTTCTGGTACATAAAATACTTAACAGTTAACCACAGGGAAAACTTCAATTTAGGTAATGAAAGGTTTGCTGTACAGCAAAGCAAAAATAACGTACAAAAGTACAATCCTGCCACCTTGTGGTACCTATTCAAAAGCACTTCATCTCTTCATTCTTTAAAAAGAATTCTGATTTTTCAAAATGTGCTTATTCAGAAAAATATTAATCAGATAATATAAAAATTATTTTTAAATCTTATTGATATTAATGTTAACTAATGTTTACAAAAATGTATTAAATTATCAATGTTTAGCTTGATACAATTGTTTCTAAGTTCAAAACTAAATTCCCTTTTCAAATGAAAGATGTAAAATGCAATTGTGAACACTTGTAACTCTCAATAAATTCTTAGCATCAGTTATGTACCATGTTGCCCCTTCTGGTAATTAAATAACTGTGCTAAATAAATGGAACTGCAAAATGTTTATTGATCACTAGCTAGTAGTGCTTGTGATCAATTTTAGACTACGAAATACGACTAAATGAAGCATGGTAAACTTCTATAGTATCTTTACTCAACGAATGTTGTAATTCTTAGATTGTTCAGACTCTTCAATGAACCTAAATAATTAAGTTTCTTAACACCAGGTAGATGTGAAAAATGTTAGATCTAAAATAGTGGATAAAAAATATAGGACCACAGACATTTTCACAGCACTATCCATAACAATTCCTTTTAGAAAATTAAATTATGACTAAATATCCTTTGAAATATAAGGATTGGAAGTTTGTTTTATAAAAATATGAACATCAATTACAGAAAAATATCATGGTAATATGATTGAACCATATGAGAGTTCTATATATATAAGTTTAAAATGGTTCAATATTGCTCAATGTAGTCAATAACATTTCTCAAGAGCTTTCCTATAAATCTGTGCTACATACTTTGACTGGTCCACCTCATCTAACAATCCTCATATTAAACTTGTGAAGAAGGTACCATTATCATCCCATCTTGCCAATGTGGTCATTGAGGCTGAGGTGACTGAGACTGCCTACTTTTCAGTTTCTATGGTCTTAACCACAATATCTAACAGGACGGACATTTATATAAATAAAAATAGAATATCTGTTTATACTGTTTCTGAAAAGATGACTAATTTGATCTTTTGGCTAAATTTTATTTTGTCTTTCTGTTAATGATGCCTCTCAACAACATTTATGTTTTCTCCTAGACTATAAAAGCTTTCAGGAGAGAGGGCAGAGAGACTGCTACACTCCTTTGTTCTATACATCATTTGAATTTATTTCTTTGATTTACCAAGTACTGGTCATCTTTTATCTCACACCCCAGAGCTGTCAGGATTTTTTACCCTGCATGCTGGTCTCAATCCCTCAGATATTCATAACCATTGACATATCTGATTTCTCTCTCCCCTTACACACTTACCCCTTCAAAGCTTTCAGAAACCTGCTATATGAACCAGGTGCTGAGGATAGATATATAAAAAGGCATAGTAGCCTTTACCTTCAAAAATTTATAAGTTAGTAAAAGAGGCACAAAGAGACAGTGTAATAAGTATTCCAAGACAAGTATGCAAAATAACAAAATTTGGAAAAAGGAAGCTAGTTTTGTTTTGAGGTATTTATTTTTGGCCATTCCTTCCATTCTCTAAATAAACTCCACATTTAATTAAGTAGCTTTGGCCAATAAGTATTTTTTTTTATAGTATAAAGTCTTGTACTACAAAGAGTTGAGATTGGTATTAATTTTAAAAAAGTACAAAACAAAAAGTTTTATCAAGAGTAATGATTCTGGCCTTGGCTGGGCAGCTCTGTTGGTTGGAGTATGGTGCGGTGCACTGAAAAGGTTGAGGATTGGCATTCCCTGGTCAGGGCACATACCTAGGTTGTGGGCTCAATCGCCTGGTGGGGCGCCCACAGGAGGCAACCAGTCAATGTTTCTCTCCCATATGGATAATTCTCTTTCTCTTTCTCTCCCCCTCCCCCTTCCTCTTTCTCTCTAAAATTGAAAACAAAAATTTGTTAAGTTATTGGTTTAAATTTCATTGTTTTAATAAAGCGCCATCTTTCAAAGTTTTATCACAGCTCTTTCTTTATTCCATTTCCCCTTTTAGCTATCTTGATAAACAGTTTTTCTTAGGTTTCTCCCTAAATCCCTAAAAGTAGACACAAATTCCTCTAGAAAAGCTTCTTTACTCAGATCAGATTTTAAATTGCCAATAAAACATGATTATCAGTTACACACACATATAGATATGCACATATATACACTGTAATTATATAATTTTTAATGTGCATATAATTAAACTTTAATATATCACAATCACATACATATGATTACTTGAGATTTTTTTCCTTCAATGCAATATAGATTGATTTGAAGGATATTACCTTCTAATTTCTCATATCTCCCAACTTTCTTATTAAAGAACTCTCTAATTAAATCTTTAATGGGTATGTGTTGCTTTTATGATGAAAATTATAGATGCTGATTCATTCAAAAATAATTTTTGAGCATATTTCATATATATACCTACATATAAAATATCTACCTATAAAAAGTACAAAATTGGGACTAAAAGAGTGAGACCTAGTCTAACTGAATAGCCATGCTCCTATAAGTAATAATAGCTAGACTTCAATTTCACTACTTGTAAAATAAGGATAGAAATATTTGCCTTACATCCCTCACAGGTTATTTCAAGGATCCAAGTCAGACAATACATGCAAAAGCACTTATGAAGCATTAAGTTACTCCTAAAACCAATGATCACAGAGATGTGTCATATCACAAACAAGATGGGCAAATGAGATTATTTAATACTATAATTAAGATAAAATTTATTCTATATATCCAAAATATTTTCAATTAACCATTAATTTCAGTGATACATTTGTGAGTTAAAAGTTCTACTAGGTTTAAAAAAAGTGTATCTTTTTAAAAATCATTACAAGTTAATCCTAATAGAACTATATCTGAAACAACCTCCCTGGTTGTCTACTCGTCAGTAACTAAAATCTAAGTTATTTCAATGATCTCTTTTTAAAAAAAAAAAAAGAACTTTTCATCTGCACCTATATTGTTATAAAAACAGGCACTATTTGACCATTAGTAATCAGATATTAAATGACCCCTTAGGTCGCTTATTGCTGTAATATTATGTGACTATTTTATTAGAAAGCTTACAACATTTCAGGAACCATAAGTAAAAAAATAAATTAGAATTTTTTATAAATGGATTAATTTTTCACTTAAAATAATTCAAAAATTTTGCCATCGTGTGTGTTATATATAAGGGTTAACTTACGCAAAAGCTTATTTCTCCTTTAAAATTCAAGAATTTTCATTTATGTTAACAGAAAATTTCCTGTTTGTATTTTAAGCTCAAATGTATATGTGTTATTCAAACTGTTAATATTAATGAATGTACAAATTTAATCATAGAAGACTTAAAAGTTTATTTGTCCGTTATCCTTCTGACTCACCTCCCTTTAAATAAAAATAATCATAAATTGCCTTTTTTTAGTAAGCTAACTATAGAATTCCTATAATCATTTTCTCTAACTAAGCCAGCTAACAGCTCGTTTTGAAACTTAAGTGGTTTTAAAGGTGTAATTCCAAATTAATTCTTATCTGAATAATTAATACCAACTACTCTGAAGGATTTAAATTTACATAGAACTATACAACTGAGTACTTTTGCCACATTTAAATACGTTTAAGTTATAGAAACAGTAGACAGAAACATATGTATTTTAAACATTAAGCTAGAATTCACCAGCTCTAAGAAGCACTCACAAAAGTTTTGAACATTTCAAAGGAGCCATGCAACTGATGTTTTACATATAAATTTAAAGACTCTGTGTGGAAAATATACTTAAGTACAACTAACATCATTTTCAAGTGCAGGTAAATGGAGAAGATATTTTCTGACAGAAAATATCTATACAAAATTCTAAATCATTTACAACTTTAGGTCAATACATAATGGATTCAACTGATGAATCAAGCAAGTTAAAAAGCTATTATGCAACTACATGTTTAAAGATCTTAAACAAAAAAAGACCTTTAAACAACTCATTTCTATTAACTGAAGGGAAGAAATTCCTTCCTTCATAATCTCCAAATAATTCTTCAAATAGTTCTAAAAATAGTTTTTAAAATGCTCCAACTGAGAAAAACAAAACAAAAATAAAAAATGGCAGAACTGAACCTAATTTCATCCTCCAAGATGGGTATTTTAGAAGCCAACTGCCTTTCAAGGTAATAACAATGATTAGGACAACCAAGGGGCAATCCCTTCCATGATTACTGGAAAGTACTCACAAGCAGGTCTATCAACAGGCTATATAAAGAGTGTCATGACACACACACCATGGTGGCTTTCCTAGGGCAGCTCTGCCACCCAGGCCCAACTGACACTGCTAGTGGACCCCCAGTGCTTCTAGAAGAAGAGGTCCCAAAGTTCCGTCAGTCCTCAAGGCAGTTTCTATTTAAAGGGGCAACAGTCCACTTTATTTCTAATGACTTTCAGCTTCAGAGAGAACTCAAGTTCTTTAAATATAGTAATTTGCTTATGTTTCAAGAATTTAAAAGGGCATAGATTTTCTTTAGGTTTTCTTAAAGCATAACAAATCTACGACCGTTTATCATTTCTTCTTGATCCCCAAATAAGAAGTACCTAGTAGGGTTTTTTCAACTTATGAAACATGCTTATAAGTGAGTGTGTGTGTGTGTGTGTGTGTGTGTGTGGCAGAGCGTGGGGGTGGGAGGGAGAGTAAAGATTTAAGAACGGAAGGAAAAAGATTTGAGGAAGAGAAAGGGTCAAGGACGGGGTGAAGACAGGAAGGCAGGGAGGGAGAAAAAGAGTGATGGGGGAAGGAAGGGCAGGAAGGGAGGTAAAATCATGCAGCCAGCAAAGCAAAACTGAGGCAAGTGGATATCAAGTCTCAGACAGAAGCAGAGAAGCTAGCTGCCTGACAGCTTTTCCATTCCTAAGAGATCACATAGTACTTTCTGCAGTTGTGTACAAAATCTCTACTCTGGTCCTATAAACATAACATTTTACTGGAGCACAGCTGAGGATGAAACAGGAAAAAAGGAGAAACATATAGCTCTTCATTTGTTTTTCTTCTAAACTATCTGCATACTACTCAAGAGATAGAAAAAGACTGATATAATCAACCAAAGAAAAGTGAAAAATCAAATTAACAGAAATAAAAGCAGCATGGTATAAATTATAAAACAGAAATGTATATAATTAGCAAATACACAAGCTGGATTTTTAAAAAATAGATTAAACTTTAGAAACTTAAGCAAAATTTATAATAGAAAATATAATACAAAGGACTCAACATCACAGGAACAGATATTTTTAAACTATGAGATTAAAATAAACAATAACAAATACAGCATATTATATATTAATACTTGCAAGGATGCCACTACAGTAATGCTCAGGGAAAATACAGTTTTGAACATTAGAATAAAGGCAAAAGATTAGTTGGGTGGAGGGACAGCAAAATAAACCCAAAAGAAAAATATGAGAAAGGAGTTAATAAAGATAATAGCAAGATATATTAAAATACTAGAAGTTTAACAAAGTCAAAACCTGGATCTGTGAAAAGACTATAAAAATAAACTGCTAAAACTCCAAAAAGAGAGAAGACAGAAGTAAGTATATCAGGAAAGAAAATGGAACATAAACACAATTTTCAAAATATAGATTAAAGAGATAAATTGTTAGAAAAATATAATTTACTGAAGCAGACCAATGAAGAGATAGGAAATCTGAATAGACCTATGTCACCACTAAATAAAACTGAATCAGGAGTAAAAAAATCTTTTCACAAACAAACCTTTTCCACAAATAAGTTTCACCAGCAAGTCCTATAAATCATCACTGACTCAGGCCAGCCTGTCCCTACAATGACCAAGAGAAGGATCAGCAACAAAATCCACCAAAGGTGTCACTGCTCTGTGAACATGATAGAACCTGTGCGGGTGGCCAGAAGAAAATCAAAACTAATGGCATATGGCTGACACCAGAAAGCTACACATGCCAATTTGAAATACTCTTTTGGACTCCCAAGAAATACTTGGAAAAGGGACTGGTACAGCACATTAGCAGGTACAGACAACAGCCACTAAAATGTGAATCAACATCACTAATCAGATTAGGGAAATGCAAATTAAAACTACAATGAGCTATCATCTCACACCTATCAGAGTGGCCATAATTAATAACTCAACAAATAACAAGTGCTGATGACAAGGTGGAGAAGGGGGAACCCTTTTGCACTGTTGGTGGGAATGCAGACTAGTGTAGCCACTGTGGAATACAGTTTGGAGTTATCTCAAAAAATTAAAAATGGATCTGCCTTTTGACACTTCTGAGAACATATCTAAAGGAACACAAAACACTAATTCAATAGAACATAAGCACCCCTATGTTCATTGCAGCATTATTTACAATCACCAAGATATGGAAGCAGCCCAAGTGTCCATCAGTAGATGAGTGGATAAAACAACTATGGGACATTTACACCATGGAATGCTATTCAGCCTGAAAAAGAAGAAAATTTTACCCTTTGCAACACTATGGATTGACCTGGAAAACATTATGCTAAATGAAATAAGCCTATCAGAGAAAGACAAATGCCATATGATTTCACTCATGTGTGGAATCTAACAAACAAACTGAACTAATAAGCAAAACAGTGACGGACTCATAGATAGAGAGCAAGCTGATAGCTCAGGAGTGGCAGGTATTGAGGATGAAGGGATTGAGCAAAAAGGAAAAAGCACTCAGGGACACAGACAACAGTGTGGTGACTGCAGGGAGAAGAGTGATATAAGGGGGTTAAATAAATGGTAATGGAAAAATACAGTAAATTTTTTTAATTACCAATGAGGGGAAGCTAATATTCTAACAAAAAATGTTTAACTCAAAAATAACATGGAGTTTCTAAAAATTAGCTGAAATGTGATTGTTGACAGAGTATATAAATTAGGTGTTACTCAAAGTCAATTCAACTTTGTACATTAACAGTTATATAAACCACAGACAAACCATAGAACTTGTGTAATTTATTTCTAAGACTTTAAGTTCACAAAAATATATTAGAATTATAAAATAGAATAGTTCTAAATCAGTCAAAAACATAAATTATTTGTGATTTGAAATATACTTACAATAACTAATGAAATTCTCTGCCTTTTGTTGATTATCTAATAAATGATGCCAATATACAAAAGTAGTGATAATAGTCTAAAAAGAGTAGTATCCTAACCCACATAAATGAGCTAACACCCAAATCACCAAGAAAGTCTTATATTGAAATAAATATTTTTATTTTTCCTTCTATTGAATTTATTGGGGTGACACTGGTTAACAAAATTATACAGGTTTCAGCTGCACAATTCTACAACATATCATCTGTGCACTGTAGTGCATGTTCACCACTCCAAATCAAGTCTCCATCACCATTTATACCCTCCTCCACCATACCTTTTCTATCCCAATTTTTTTATTTGAAAATCAATTGAGTCAAATATTATAATGATTTGTCTATATTAGGAATTAAAAGTTATTTTTACATTTTTTAAAGACTATTATATGGATTTTCCTAGACAAAATGCATATATTTAACAGGAAAAAACTATCAATGTACAAAAAAGTAAGAATTTATTACTTTTTAAATATACAGGCTTCATAGATAGGAATGGCTTCTTTCTATCTCTGCCTTAAATCTCTACCTGCCATGTTCCCTCAGCTCTCATCTTAAGTTCTTCCTGAAGTGAGTCTTTCCTGAATCCTTAGACCAGGTGAGACTGCCTTGTCAAATGCTCTCATAGACCTAAATACTGCTGCTTAGTAGAATTTATTTACCCGTCTGATTAAAGATAAGGCAAATTGACTCCCCTCTTACACTTCATTAACATCGGACAGGGAATATGTGCACTTTTCTCACTGTTTGTATCCCCAGTGCCTAAAACACTTACTGGAAGCCAGATGTGTTTAAAAGAAGGAAAAGAGGAGACCATGGGAATACAGCAAGTATTAGTCCTATTTTAAAAGAGTCCTTAAGTAAAAAGGTAAAATAATTTCACCAATTCCTTGTGAATGCTAGGACAGAACTTGAAGAGTTTAAACTACTTATCAAGAAATAATTAAATCACAACATTCTTTTGGTGATGCTAGAAGATTGCAAAAGTCTTAAGTTTGAAGACATTAAAATTTACTTTAGCCCTGGCTGGTGTGGCTCAGTGGACTGAGTGCCTACCTGTGCACCCAATGGTCATTGGTTCGATTCCCAGTCAAGGCACATGCCTGGGTTGTGGGCTAGGTCCTCATGGGAAGCAACCACACATTGATGCTTCTTTCCCTCTCTTTCTCCCTCTCTTCCCCTGTCTAAGAATAAATAAATAAAATCTTTTTTTTTAAGTCTTTCAATACTGTGGCCTGTGCTCTGTGTTAAAAAATAAAATAAAATTTACTTTCATTTTCAGTGTTTTCCTCAGAAAAAAAATGTACAGAATAATGGTATTACCACTACTTAACCACAAACACTTCTAAGTCCTTTATACATTTACCATCTCATGTAGTCCCCACAACAACTCTATTTTACCATCTTACTGGGAGGAAAGCTAAGGCACAAAAAGACTAAGTAACAAGCCCAACTTCGTAGGCATAAGTGAATAATTTTTTAATCAGACCTGGAATCCAGCAGCCTGATAGTAGAATGTACATACTCCACTGCTTCTACAGAGAATAAATATGGCAACTCAAAATTTGAAAAGAGTAAAATAATGGGGTATTGAGTTTTCCCACGTTTTTAATGCAGAGCAATTCTTTATATAATTAAGGCAATTATCATAAATTTACAAACATTCCAAAACAGAAGCCAGCATCAAACTATGGAAAACTCCTATTCAGTTTATTTCCCACATTCCACCACAGTATCTAGTCTTTCCTGCTACACACACCACCAAGGAAGACAGCTCAGTGTGCACTCGTGGACATTAGAACTCCTTATAAACTGCTCTAGGCAGGGACTTGGACAGTGAACCAACAGCAGTAAGATTAATGTGTATACATAAACACAAGTATACACACATACTGTATGTATGTATGTATATGTGTGTTTGTATAAATAGAGATTTTTAGTCAAGACCTCCATCATCAAAGATTAGAGCTCTCTAATATTACTGAAAGAAAAATTAAGCTCTCTTGTTCTGCCCCACATGGCTCTATGTGCAGAATGTAGTTATTTATTATTACATATCATGTTAATTTAGGATGGGAATTCATGCAAGGGAAGCCTGGGAGTGACAGAAGTTGTTACAAGTACAAGTGATACTTATGATAAATAAACTTATGTGAAATAAACTACACAGAATGGATTCCAGAAAACACCAGAACTAGATGAACTATTAACAAATGGGAAGTACATCTAGGTATCCAGAATCAGAAACTCTGTCTTTCAGTACACAATCTAGAAACTCAAGGGATGAAGGCTAACTCTGAACAGATGAAAAGTTTCATAAAGCCACTAATCCAAAAATATACACTGTTTCTTAGATCTTGTTTGAGAATGACTGACTCGTGTTTATCATACAATTCTTAAGACCTGATTATCTGGCTTTCTGAGACTCAGGACATTAAAAGCAACCAAATGAAAAGGGGAAGTTGCTATCAGCCCAGGAAGAACTGGCTTCAGCCTAACAAGATGAAAAAGTTAAGTAGCAGACACCATATAAGACAACTTATCACCCCAATGCTGAACCTGAGTCAACATCAAACCATAATCATCTCAGAAGTTTAAAATAAGTTTAGAAGGTTAAATAAGATTAGCTATCTGAAAGTTTAAGTTTCAATTATCTATTTCTCTTATATCAAATACTGAAACCATTGGAAAAGCTATGTAAATAAGTTGTAACCATTTAGAACTTGGAACATACTATCCTCTCATATACTATTTATATAGGACTGAAACGGAAAAAGTTTACCCCTCCAGGCTGGTGCTGAAAAGATTGCTGTAAAATGGGAACCACTTATATCAAAAATGACAACAAATGGAAGCCACAGTTACACATTTAACAAAAACAAAACTACAAAACCACCATTTAAAAGCATCCAAAGAACAAAGAACAATAATACTGAAAAATATTATTAAATGAGAAAAACTGGATCAATGATACAAGACTGACAGGAAGAAAGTTTGGACTTTATTTTTAAAAACTGAAGGAATCAGAAGTGTTCAAGTTCCAAAATGTATCCATGACATAGAAAACACCCTTTTAAATGGAGAAATTGTAAAGGAAAATATCTTAAAATATTTCACTTTAAAATAACATTAACATTCATTAATATAACATTTTTTAAATGAATGTTACATGACCTATTGTTTCTAGTGCTTTGGCTTTTTTAGGACCTTAGGGTGATGCTATTAATTCCTTGGGAACTAGGGACTGCTGATTAATTTATTTCTACATAGGAACATATTAGTCGAACATTTACTACCATACAAACATTTTGGTAGGTACTTGGGACCCACCTAGGTCCCTAGATACTAGGGACATAAAATTCTAGTGAGAGAGAGAATTAATCAAACAGTAATAATGAAGTAAATTTCATCAGAGATGAAAGAGGTTAATGAAGTAGTGATCCCAGGACTAGCTGATTATTTAAGATAAGGGAAAAGCAGGGTTTCGGTTGAGGGTTTGGACTTATGATAAAGAATACATCTTAGTATTGTCAACTGTAAAGACTACAGTAGGAGCAGGCTGTTTGACAGGAGTGATAAATGAGGAGTCCAGTTTGGATGGGACGTGCAAGTAGGTATGTTCACAGGGCAACTGGGGACATTCAGGGCAGCTCCCAAATTTCTATAGAGTTTAGTTCAAGGACAGAGAAGGTTAAAGACACTTCTTGGGGCTGGTTCTATACCAAACATTCTACTTTTACATAAGTTTCTGTGGTTCTCGGTGGATTATATGTTTACTTAGGGAGGCAGTAGTGTGTTAACAGGTGATGGAGAGGATGGGAGTCTAAAATCCATACTCTTTCCCTTGTACTACCAGTGGCTGAACTTGGTTCCAGAGATAAAACTCAAATGGAGGGACCTGATCATCAGCATATGGATAGGGTCCCTGGAATGCAAAGTAAACCTAGATAGTAGAAAGGGAGGACAAATGATAGCTTGTAAGGAAACATCAACATTTAAGAGGGCTAGGGAGTTAGAAAACAAACAGTAAATAAGACCAAAAAGAAGAAGGCCCAAGGAGAAAAGGACTAGGAGAGAACAGTACACAGAAGCCCAGGGACAATTCAGGAAGTGACAGGCAACAATGCAAGGACAGAGAGATCCATGAGATAAGGACTGAAAAGTGGACCTTGGACTTGAGATGTGACAGTCAGCAAGTCTTTAGTGATACCCGTGACAGGACGATTTCAGAAGTGTGGGTGGCAGAGTGACACAGAGGCATGCATACATTCATTCATAAATTTCTGAATCTCCCATGCTCAGAAACAATGCTCAGTTGATCATTTTACCACCACACACATTTCCACCATCACCTTAAAGACTGGTATATGACAGCCCTGGTCCACGATGCTGGTAGATAACATGTAATCAATAAATATTTCTAATAATCCATGAGTGGATTTTATTTTATGTCCTCCTACAATGCCCAAGGGGCCACAACTACCAAAATAAAATGTAATAATAAAGTTAGCAAGTTAGGTCCACTGTGAAAAGTAGTACTCCTTTGAACTCCTAAAAAATATTTTCTGTATAGTTTATTTAATAATCACATACAAATACTACAAATACTATTGCATTATTCAAATTAAAATAAAAGTCTTCACTTATTTGTATCCTATCTCCTCAATTATACTCCTTGAGGATATCACAATTTCTTTGTATCTTTCTCAAACTCCAACAAATATAAAGAATGCTTAATATTTTCTTTTTTTGTAGCATGAGTAACATAAAGCAAAATTATAGAAATACATACTTGTTAGTAAACTTGTAGTATGTTGTTATTAAAAGACAGAATTAACATTTTTGTTCTATTAATTTACCGAGTACTGATAATGATGGCTTTATACATACATTATATCATTTAATCCTCAAAAAACCCATTTTTCAGAATAAGAAACTCAGCTTGCTGGCAAGTTACACTGCTGGTAACTGGAGGCTCAAAAGGCCTTGTTCTTTACACTGTTTACCTCGCTATCCTTTATTCTAAATGATGCATAGAAACAAATAGTATGCATTTTGAATGTTTATATTCTTAAGCTACATATTTTATTCAAATGTTATAGGTTTCAAAAAGGTATTCATTACTAAAATAAAAATTTATTGAAATATTATATTCACTTTGAATATATAAACAGTGATAAAATATTAATGACAATAATGACAGCAACTAACATTTATTATGTATTTACTATGTGCCAGGAGCTATGCTAAGTGTTTGGAAAGGAGTATTTTACTATTTATACCTCACCATAATCCCAGGGGGTAGGTACCATTATTATTCTCATTTACAGATAAGAAAACTAAGGCTCAGAGAGGTGAAGGCTAATGGCATCAAGATCACAAGTTGAACAAGTAGTACAGCCAATATTTAAAGTCAGAGAGTCTAACTTTGAAGCCCATACTCTTAATCAGTGTATTATGTGAACCTATTTGTGGAATGTCCTTTCCATTAACAAATTAAACTCCAAGAAGATGACTATATTATTTAGACACAGGTTTTCCTCTAAATTAGTAATATACTCAATACTGTGCTAATGCAGATTTGGACATTCAATTAATGATATAACAAGTAGCATATTGAGACATAATTTTCCATGGATAGTCTTTCAACTACAAATGGGATGTTCAATTTAAATCCCAATTTTAATCCATCACTTCCACAATTAGAAAATTCTTAAACAAGGGTGCTATACCAGCTAGCATGATCAGCTAGCTTTACTTTGAAATATGGAATTGTCAAGAACATTACAGAAAATTTGCCACCAGTACTTTGACAAGAACTATGAAGGAAGATATGGAGATGGATAAAATATCATTTTAATATCCCAAGATCTCTATATCCTACAGAGTAGTCAAGTAAGTGAGATACCCACAGTAATATGCAAGATTTAAGAGTACCCCACGGAGAAAGTTATTATCCTTACTTACCAGTAGATGGCGAGAACACATCACATCCTATAAAAAAAAAAAAACTAGCAGCCCTGGCTGGTGTGGCTTAGGGAGTTGAGTGCTGGCCTGAGAACCAAAAGTTGACTGGTTCAATTCCCAATCAGGGCATATGCCTGAGTTGCAGATCATATTCCCAGTATGGGGTGCGCTAGAGGCAACCACACGTTGATGTTTCACTCCCACTCTCTCCCTCCCTTCCCCATCTCTCTATAAATAAATAAAATCTTAAAAAAAAACTAGCAGTCCACACCCTTCTAGGAAAATTATTTTTAAATATATAACCCATGTTATCTTAAATTAAG
Organism: Phyllostomus hastatus; assembly: GCF_019186645.2. NCBI lineage: Eukaryota > Metazoa > Chordata > Mammalia > Chiroptera > Phyllostomidae > Phyllostomus > Phyllostomus hastatus. The sequence continues at coordinate 2,418,244 of NW_025333835.1, read as the reverse complement.
TAAAAATGTATTTATATAATATTTTATATGACTTAATTTCTAACCTAATATTAAAAATCTGAACACAGACATTTTATATATAAATCTGAGCCATTTTTATCAAGTATTACTTAAACAGAGAATTAAAAAGTTGACAAATACAACAGGCATACTATCACAAAGTCTGAGAAACTGTAAGAAGTATACAAACACATAAAAGAAACTCAAAACAAAAAATACCTGACCATTGGAGGTTTGAGGAGCCTGGGAGTTTGGAATTATTTCTACAGTAAACAATAGGAATGTCCACACATTCCTCTAAAGTTTCTACTATCTACAATGCAATTTCCAGCTCCAAAAAACTGGTTAAGAGAATGCAGAATAATTTCCTTTAGACAAATTCAGTCCTATCCCCCTTCCCAAAATAGTCCATCTTCTATGTATTCTAAATAGTGCTTCCCAACCCAGAGGTAAATAATGTCTCTTAATGTTGGGCTTATAAGTATGTGATAAGTTACTTTAACTAGTCTAGAAGAGGAAAATGTATAGTTGTTTATTATTACATGTCATGTTAGTCTAGAATGGGAGTTTGGGTAGGGGAAGGCAGAAAGTTATAGAAATCATTAAAAGCACAAGTGATACCCATGATAAATTTGTTTAATGATTTGTGGCATATGGCAGTCATTTCAAGAAATAAATCTAATTATAAGCCTTTGAAACAACACAGAATAGTGCAGCAATATTATTAGTTAGGGTCAGGGGAGCGGCACAACCTAACATCATGTATTATCAGTGGGCATCCAGTCTGTCTATTCAACTGCATGAAGAGGATTCCATGAGATATCTTAAGTTAAATGACACTAGAATTGCAGAAAATACACAAGGACTTGTGATCTGACTCCCGACCCAACACATACTATGATACAATACCATAGGAAGTCACGTAAACAACTTTCAAATTCAATTTCTTAATTTATAAAACAGAAGGTAGGATTATAGCAATAACAAAAGAAGAAAAGATATACAAGTATAGAGTACATAGCATGACTGATGCATAGAGATTGAATGAATATGCACTCTATCCCCTCCCCTTTTGTTTTTTACCATTATTATAATTATCAGAGTCATAGGGAACTGGCAGAAATAGTGATAAACCCATTTAATGCCCCAGATGCAAAGCAGTGGTGAATGTTGGCATATGACACACCCAAGTCTTTCCTTCTGTTTGTTTTTTCCCATTCATGACAGTGATGTATTTTAATTTTTGTTCAGAAAAAGGTCAACATATACTATTCCAATTATCAGTATCCTAAAACATGCACAAAATATTCATGTCTTACTCATTTAACTCCAGTGCTTCCAGCCGTGCAAACCAGGGCCAGATGAGGTAATCAATCACAGAAAGTGAATTGTCACAAAGAAGGTTGTATTCTTATTGGTCAGAACCTGAACACTGAACAGCATAACAGTACTTCTTGTTTGTGCATCTAGTAAGACTCATCATCAGAGATGATGCAGGTGTGTTAAGTAGAGTGGTGAGAGCAGAAGCTTTTACTCTGACATACTCAAGTTCGCTTTTCATCTATTTGATCAGTTTAAGCTTTAGAATCTGTTGGTTTGGGATGAAGCAAAACAATCAACAAAATAAACTAGAAGGTGTAGAAAAATAAAATAAGTGACAGAGTATAAGATCTTCATAATACAACAAAGGACTGGTATTCAGAATATAGAAAGAACTCCAGGGAATCAAGAAAAAAGGCAAACAATCCATTAGAAACTTAGGCAAAATTTGCACTTCACAGAAAAGGATGTCCAAAAGTCCACTAACCATTTGAAAAGGTGCTCAAATACATTAGGTATCAGGGAAATGCAAATTAGAATCAACATGTAATATCACTACACCTGCATCAGAACAGTTAAAATGAACAAGACAAAGTTAGCAAGGCTGTGGAACCAGTGCTGATGGGAATATAAATCGGTACAGCCATGTTTCAACAGTATCTACTAAAGCTGAGTGCATGCACACTTTATAACGAGTATTTCTTCTTGGAAATGTAAACATACATTCACCCAAGATATGTTAAGAATGTTCACTAAAACACTATTTGTAATAGCCCCAAAGTGGCAAAGCTTATTGTCCACCAGGAATAAAACGGCTTAAAATCCTGTGAAACAGACATACACTGGAACACTATACAAAGAATAGTAATGAATTACACACAACATAGATTAACTTCACTTAATACTGTATCAAAGAAGCCAGATCCAAGAGTGAATATTATTATTCCATTTGCATAGATAGAACACAAAAAATAGCCAAAACTAATATTCTGCTTCTTGATATGGGTGCTTGTTCTATGGCTATGTTCACTTTGTAAAAATTCATCAAGCTGTATATTATTATGCTTTGGGTACTTCTTTGCATGTAATCCTTCAATAAAACAATTTACTTAAAATATACTGGAAATAACTGAAATCACTTTTTTAAAGATTTTATGTATTTATTTTTTGAGAGAGGGGAGGGGAGGGAGAACGAGAGGGAGAGAAACATCAGTGTGTGGTTGCCTCTCATGTGGCCCCCACTGGGGACCTGGCCTGCAACCCAGGCATGTGCCCTGACTAGAAATCAAACTGGCAGCCCTTTGATTCTCAGCCTGAGCTCAATCCACTGAGCTACACCAGCCAGGGCTGGAATAACTATTAACTATTAAATAAAATTATTTGAAAACCATATACAAATAGTACGTTTCCTAAATTTAAGGTGAACTGGCATTAGGGTTTTTGTCTAAGGGTGGAAATGAGAATATTATCTGATTAATCAACACCAAATCAACCTAACCTTTATAGAAGTTTATATAACAAACTATAGAAGTTTGTTATATAACAATCTGCATTGTAGATTGACTGTTTAAATCTACCTGAGTATTTATTTGGAATGTCTCAAGGCCAAGAGGAAGACTTGATCTAAAGGCCCAAAATGGCAGCTCTCCCCCATAAGAGGTAAAACACACCTGGGCTTTGCTGAGAGTATGTATGATTCATGGGAAACTCTTTAGGGTGGGAAATATTTATTATATAATACTAAGTAGAAAAAAACACAGAACAGTATCTATGCTCTGATTACAGTTATGTTATTTTTTTTAATATAACAACAAGAACTGGAAACAGCATGGGAAAAAAAGAAAACAAGTGTCACATTTATTTTAAAAATCCACTTAAGCTGACTTAAATTAAGGTAATAGCTACAAAGTAAGATTTTAAAAGTCTGAAATGCAGACAGCCTGCCCAGTTATAACTAATAAAGTATGAGTTTCTAAAAAAATGGGTCCTTAGTATAAACAAACAAAGGCTGTAAATAATAAGCACCACAGTAACTCTAGCCACAAACCTCTGGGCAGTCACACGCATATGTGCATAGGAAGTTCTTTTAGTCATATTTCAGTTTTTAAATGGAGAGTGATTCTGCCAATAACCTAATAAAAACTTTGTACAAGATTATTAAAAGGCTTTGTCATGAGATTATTTTTATTAAGCCCAACCATAATAAACATCAGATTTCGCATGACATTTTTTCATTAGAAAGACATTTCAAAAATATTCTATTGCAGAAAGAACAGATGACTAGAATAACTTTCAACCTAGAATTGGGTACACAGACCTTTCAATAACTCAAGTAAAATAAAGACATTTTCAAAGAAACATAAAATAGAAGTTTACTACCATTTAACATTCACTAAAGAAACTTCCAAAAAACATTCTTAAGAAGAAAATGCTCCATTAAAAAGGGCTGAGTTACAAGAAGAAATAGTAAGCAAGGAAGCTGGTAAAAATACAGTTAGAGCACTCTTTCTCTTGTCTTTCTCCCCTACCTGGGCAAGGGCTGTTCTCTTCCATGGGAATGGATCACCAATAAATCCTGCTCGCACAACAGTAGAGCCACTGATCAGTAATTCTTTACTGTACTGGCAAGAAGAATTGAGTTTCTGGGAATTTCTCCCATAACATAAATGGTGCCATGACTCGGATCTCGCCCTTTGTCTCCAGACGTTTGGAACGTACCATCAAGGTTCCTGGCATTTCCCGTTTGACTCTCAAGTCAAACTGTGCAGTCAACTAAACCCTCAGGACTTCTGGAACAGCAAGACAATGCTACATATTGCTGTGAGCCAGTGGAGGACCTCAAGTTCCTTTCTGGAAGGACTACTCTTGAGTCTGATAAGTAGTTTCCTATTTTTCCCCTCACCCCCTTTTGCTTATGCTAAATCTCCACCTATAAAACTGCCTATGAATTAGCCAATCATATGGCCCAATCTTTAAAATTAAGTTCTTCCAGTTGGCTTTATCTTTCCACCTGTAGCTGGGGCTATGTTCAGCCACTGGCACCAGAACAGTGAGGAAACATCTCCGTTACCGTGGACAAAAAGACTGTACATTCCAGCCCATGGGGTATCATAACCACTCAAGCCTTGCTAAACTCTTGACCAGGACTTTCTCCACTAGCAGTCAACACTCCCCGAGAGGGCTTCTGTTTTCTCACTTAATAAACCATCTACAGATCAGCTACCCCTTCTGTATTGTCAGTAATGCTCCAGGAGGCACACCTGTGTGAAGGCTTGCTGACAGCCAACACTGACAAAATTTTCTAATCTCAGATCCCCCACTCACAAATACTACTCATGGCACTTTCCTCACTGCAATACCCTGTATCTCTGGGGGAATTCCTAACCTGAAGGAATGAAACAAATTTCATACACACCTGCTTTCCAAAGCTGGCTGTGCCTAGCCCATGTTTAGACCAAAACTCACCAAAAACAGCATACTGCCAAAGCAGGCCATCCTATCAAGTCAATAAATTCCTCCCACAAGAAAGAGAGGACTGTATCACTCTGTACCGCAGCTCTTGAGTCGCCATACATTTTGGACTCAAGAGAGGCTCTATCTTTACTGAATTCATAAATAGCACAAGTTTCCACAACCCCATAATAGACCCCCCGGTCACAGCCTCACTGGCAGCACAAGGATTACAATAGTGACACACTAAATACCCAAGAACCAAACAACTAGTCAATGGCAGATACGTCTCTGTAGAAACCAAGCCAGTTAAACTGGCAGAAATTGCTTCGATGGCAGAAATACCCACTTTGACAGGAGTCTTTTGTGGGTCCCAAGCATACTGGACCCTCCCCCCACAGTGGAGGGGAATCTGCTCCTTTAGGTTAGTTCTTCCTGACGTTTTCATAGTGTGGGGAAATGCCTCCTACCCATTCGCGTTAGGAGGACAAGGACATCTTTTCAAAAGGGCTGGTCCCCTGATTCCTCTAATATCACTTATTGGGATCCTCTCTGCCACAGGAGCAGCAGTAGGGGGTGCTTCATTAGGGAGCTACCACCATCTATCACAGGAAATGGCCAAATCATTAACTAAAATGGGAAATGCTTACAGCACTCCAAGAACAATTGGACTCATTAGCTGGAATTGTCCTCCAAGATCAAAAAGCATTAGAACTCCTTGCAGTCTCAGGAGGAGGAACACGTTTATACCTCAAGGAAGAGTACTGCTTCTATGTTAAGAAATCATCCTGATTTCTTGTCCAGCAAAACATCCAAATTATCCTTGAATCTGCATCTAGGATCAAAAACTTCAACCCCTTTTTAGGACCCAAATTCATGGCTTATGTCTTCTCCCCTTTCCAACAGTTATTAATTATACTAGTATTACTATTTGGAGCCATAATAATCAATTTACTAACTAAATTTATCTCTTCTAGTATAAAGGCTATAAAGCTACAAATGATCGTCATGAACAACTACATCCTCTGGGACTGGAGGCTCCAGACATCTATCACAGGCTAAACTGTTGCCCAGAGGGAAGGAGACCTCCCTCCACCTCCTCTGACTGAGTTTGTAAACAGATGGACCCCAAAGAGCTTTTTACAACAGGAAGTAGCCAGAGCAGTTGTTGCCTCCAAACCCCCAAAGATTTGGGTTCCAAATGCTTGAGGGGGGAATATTAGGTAGGCTAGATAGCAAACCAAGGCAAGGATGAGGAGGAATACATGTCCCACCACTGGCTCAGCAGTCCTTGAAATTCTATGTATTGTCTCCACTATCTGGGAAAGAAAGCCTTTGAAACTGCTTTCATCCCAAGGCCCAAAAGGCCTGAAGGGCCCATAGTGCCTGAAGGGCCCATAATGCCTAAAAGAAGCAGCCCACTAACACCTTTGGGTATTCACACCCCCATTCTGAAAAGTTAGCACTGCCTTTACCTGTCAATCAATATGGAACTTCACCCTCCCCCATCCCTCCAACTATGTAAATTCTCAGAACAAAGGCTCTCTCCATTGGTCTTGCCTTTCTCCCCTACCTGGGCAAGGCCCATTTTTTTCCATGAGAACATATCACCAATAAACCCTGTGTGCCAGATAAAAAAAATTTATATTTAAATTTTTATTGGGTATAGAAAATAACAATGCCAAATCTGTGAAACTATTAAAAATGAAGTTAAAATTATGGACAACAATATCATGTACATTGTGGAGAATGGGGAAGGTGGTGATAAGTGTTAAAATGAGGTAAGGATATTATTTTCTTTCTAGAAGAAATGGATTTTAAGATATCGATTAACCTTACATTTTGTTGTTTATTATACAAAAGGTATAAACAAAAAGAACATAAGTAAAATATACAGATCCTAAGCCAGTAAAGGGGGATAAAATAGAAATGTCCCTCCTGCTACAAAAATCCTGTTATTTAGTACTTACAAGAGACACACTAAAATATAAAGATATGGAAATGTTAAAAACAGAAAAAAGATATCATTGGCAATACCAGCTAAAGAACAGTTTAATAACCTGTTAAAATTTGACAAAATAGGCAAAAGGCATCATTAGTGTTAAAGAGAGGTCTGACATAGCTTCAATGTACCAGGAATATATAAGAATTCTAAACTTGTGTGCACTGAATACATATAAAGCAAATTTTGATAAAACTCTAAGGGAGCAAGTGTCAAATTACCTTTATTATTGTTAGGGCAAAGGGTTGAATGATTAGATATTAAAGATCTAAACAAAGAAACTTTAAAAGATGACAAAGGATATAGACAATCCTCAACTTCAAAATTAAAGAATATGCATCCTTTAAGAATAAACTAAATTTATTATTTAAAAAATAATACATCTACAGCCCCAAATTGATCTGTAGATTTAGTAATATTCCATCAAAACCACAAAACAGTTTTATGAGGAACCATAAAATTATATTAAAAAATATCCCATAATGCAGGGAATCTTAAAAAATAAGAAGGTGGAAGAACTTAGCCTCCCAGATACCAAAACTTTTAGCAAAGCAATAGTACATCAAAAGAATACATCAATGAAATGAAGAGCTGGTTTTTAGAAAACATACACAAAACAGATAAACTTTTAGCTAGACTAAACCAAGAAAAAAGAGAGGGGGCTCAAATAAAATCAGAAATGAAAGGGGAAGACATTATAACTGATAACAAAGAAATACAAAGGATCATAAAAGACTGCTATAAACAATTATATGCCAACAAATTGGAAAACCTAGAAAAAAAAAGATAAATTCCTAGAAGCATACTACCTACAAAGACTAAATCATGAAGAAAAAGAAAGTCTGAACAGATTGATTCCTAGTAAGGAGACTGAGTCAGTAATCAAAAGCCTCCCAACAAACAGAAGTTGAGGACCAGATATCTTCACTAGTGAATTGTACCAAACATTCAAAGAATTAATACCAATCCTTTCCAAAGCCTTCTAAAATAGAAGAGGTTTCCCTCTTCTTCCAAACTTATTTTATGAGACCAGCATTACTCTGATATCAAAACCAGACAAAGACACCGTAAGAAAAGAAAATTACAGGCTAATATCCCTGATGAACATTGATGCAAATATCCTCAACAAAATATGAGCAAACAGAATTCAGCAATACATTAAAAGGATCATGCACCATGGTCAAGTGGGATTTATATAAGAAATGCAAGGATAGTACAAAATCCACAAATCACTTAGACAATACCACATTAACAAAATGAAAGATAAAAATCAAACAATATCTCAATAGATACAGGAAAAGTATTTGACAAAATTCAACACTCATTTATGATAAAAACTCTCAACATTGTGGGTAGAGAAGGAACATACATCAAAATAATAAAGGCCATATATGGCAAGTCCACAGCTAAGATCATAATCAATGTTGAAAAGCTGAAAGCTTTTCCTCTAAAATCAGAAACATGACAAAGATGCTTACTCTAGCTACTTTTATTTATCATGGTACTGGAATTCCTCATCAAAGTTAGCAACAGGCAAGGGGAAAAAAAGACATTCAAGTTGGAAAGGAAACAAACTAAAACTGTCACTATTTGCACAGAATATAATATTACACATAGAAAACCCTAAGGACTACACCAAAAACTGTTAGAATTAATCAACAAATTCAGTAAAGGTAGAGAATACAAAATCATTACACAAAAATCTGTTGCATTTTTAGTCAATAATAATGAACTATCAAAAAGAGATAATTTTTAAATCCCATTTACAAATGCATCAAAATGAATAAAATACCTAGGAATTTATCTATTCAAGGAGATGATAAACTGAAAACTGTAAGACACTGCTGAAAGAAACTGAAGACACAAATAAATGCAAAGATATTCTGGGCTCATGTTTTGGAGGAATTAATATATTTTATTTTATTTTTTTATAGTAAGGAAAGGTATTTTTTTAAAGATTTTATTTATTTATTTTTAGAGAGGGAAGGGAGGGAGAAAGAGAGAGAGAGAAACATCAGTGTGCGGTTGCTGGGAGCCTTGGCCTGCAACCCAGGCATGTGCCCTCCTGGCTGGGAATCAAACCTGCAATGCTTTAGTTCGTAGCCCGAGCTCAATCCACTGAGCTATGCCAGCCAAGGCAGAATTAGTATATTTTAAATGTCCACACTACCCAAAGCAATATACAAATTCAATACAATCCTATTAAAATTCCAATGGCATTTTTCACAGAAATAGAACAAGCAATCCTAAAATTTGTGTGGAAACACAAAAGACCCTGAATAACCAAAGCAATCTTGAGAAAGAACAAAACTGAAAAACACATGTTTCTTAATTTCAAACTATTACAAGGCTAAAGTAATCACAAGAGTATAGTACTGGCATAAAACCAGACACATAGATCAATGAAACAGACTGGAGAGCCAAGAAATATACCCATGCATATATGATCAATTAATTTACAACAAAGACACCAAGAATATATAATAGGGAAAGGATAGACTCTTTAATAAATGGTGTTGGAAAAACTGAACAGCCACATGCCAAAGAACATTGGATCACTGTATTACACCATAGACAAATATTAACTCCAAATGGATTAGACTTGAACGTAAGACCTGAAACCATAAAACTTCTTGACATTGGCCTTGACAATGACTTTTGAATTTGATACCAAAAGCAAGGGCACCAAAACCAAAAAATCAACAAGTGGAACTACATCACACTAAACAGGCCTACACAGCAAAGGAAAACATCAATAAAATAAAAAGCTAATTTATGGAATGAAAGAAAATTATTTGCAAACCATATATGTGATGAGTGGTTACTATCCAAAATACAGGGGTAGGCAAAAGTAGATTTGTTGTTGTGAGTGCATAAAACAGTTTAGGTATTGTAATAATCATAGCCTGTATGTCTTTTTCCATAATAACAGTAAACCTACTTTTGCCCACCCCTGTATATAAAGAACTCATACAACTCAATAGCAAAAAATATACACAATGCAGTTTTATAATGGACAGAGGATCCAAATGGACATATTTCCAAAGAAGACATACAGGCAAGCCAACCAGATACTTGGAAAGAGGCTCAACATCACCAATCATCAGGAAAGTGAAATCAAAACCACAATGAGATATCATCTCACACCTGTCAGAATATCTATTATCAAAAAGACAAGAAATAACAAGTGTTAGTGAGAATGTGGAGAAAAGGGATTCCTTGTGCACTATTGGTGGGAAAGTAAATTGGTAAATTCATGCAGCCACTATGAAAACAGTATGAATGTCCCTTTAAAATATTAAAAATAAGCCCTGGCCAGGTAGCTCAGTTGGCTGGAGCATCATCCTGTGTACCAAAAGGTTGTGGGTTCAATACTGTTGCGTGTGGGTCACCGGCCAGCAGTGACCACGGAACACTGTGGATGGCTCGACGATAAACACGCGAGAAAAAACACCACATGCACAGAGACAGACTAGTTTCTGTGGGGAAGTAGGGACGAAATGGCCACCCCCCCTAGTGGGGAGCGCGCCGATTTACAGTCCATACCTGCTTTTATTGGGCTCATGCTGCATAATAATTCAGGTAAAGTACAGTACTCATTAGGGGAAGTAAGGAACTATAGAAAACAAAGAACTCTGCCTGTCTATTGAGTTGGGGTCAAAGAGCTGTAAGACTGAGGAACAAGCTAACTTCCTCCTAAGACCCTTCTCATTCAACTGAGAGCATTCTAAACAAAGAAGGTTTCACAGTAATTTACATATTCTTTCTTAGGCCTGATCACCCTGGGGAATCCGCACTTCTTAGTACCGAGCTGCACCACCCTGTCATTGTTTCAGGCTTAGGTGGAGCAAGGGAACTAAGGCCACCGAGAGATAAGGAGATTTTCTCCCAGACGATGAGAACTCAGGCTATGTCAAAGTCAAGGAGCGAGGGTCCATCACCCCCTTTTGCTGCAGCCCCCCAAGTCCTTCTTTTGGGGGCCTCCCAAAGTGATCGTGCCTGGCTTAGGTCGTTCCCCCCGTGGGCAATCTTACCCGTCTTTGGCTAACCGACCAAGCTTTTTGGGGTTCAGCAGCAGAAGCAGCATACCTGCCAGGAAGATAAGCTTTTGTCTCCTTGCTGGCTTACGGTTCCAAGGGCGTTCCCTTAGCCTTAGCTTAGGCGGGGGTTTCAGCCTCTGATACCAGTCAGGGCGGTTCCCAACACAATACCTGGTCAGGGTACATCCCTAGGTTGCAGGTTCAACCCCCAGTCAGGATGGATGTGGGAGGCAACCAATGAATGTTTCTCTCTCACATCAATGTTTCTCTCTAAATATTTCTCTCCCTTCCTCTCTCTCTAAAATATATATATAATCTCCATCCTCAGGTGAGGATTAAAAAAAACTTAAAAATAGAACTATCTTATGACTCAACAATTCCACTTCTGGATATTATCCAAAAGAAACAAAAACACTAGCCTGAAAAGATATACGCACCCCCATGTTCATTGCAGCATTACTTATACTAACCAAGGCATGGAAGCAATGTACACATCCACTGATAAATGAAAGATAAAGAAAGCAGACGTGTATGTGTATACACACACAATGCAATATTATATAGCCACAAAAAAGCAAGGCAATTCTGCCATTCCCAACAAAATGGATGGACTTAAGGGCATTATGCTAAGTGAAAGACAATACCATGTATGTGGAATCTTAAAAATAAAAACAAATACATAGATTCTGAGAACAAACTGGTAATTGCCAAAGGCAAGGTGGAGGATGTTGAATGGGTAAAGGTAAAAAAGTATGAACTTCCAGGTATAAAATTAATAAGACCTGGGATGTAATGTACATTATGGTGACTATAGTTAATAACACTATTACATATTTGCAACTTGCTGAGAGAATAAACCTTAAAAGTTCTCATCATACAAAATAATTTATAGATATGTGCAGTGATGGATCTTAACATAAACCTTACCATGATCATTTTGCAATATATACATATACCAAATCATTATACTGTACACCTGAAACTAACATAATGTTATGTGTCGATTATATCTCAATTCAAATTTTTTAAAAAATAAAAATTATAACAAAACACAGAACAGAATGTACAAATGGACTTTTGAACTTATGACAAGAGGAGTATTGCAAAGAAGATAAAAGATGGACTTTTCAAATATTAGGGCTGAGCCAACTAGCTGCAACTATATAAGGGGAAAAATTACTCTTGATCTCTATCTCATACCATACCAAAAAAATCAAATCAAATGCACTATAGCTCAAAATAAAAGTCAAACACTTTCAAAACAATAACTTATGAGAATATTTTAGGAATAGACAAAGACTTCTTAAAAGGAACATGAAAGCTGTAAACATTTTATAAAGAAAAAAACAAATTGAACTACATAAAAAATGGGAATTTATGCTCATTAAAAGATTTCAATAAAAGTATGAAAGGATAAGTCACACTGGGAGAGAAGATATTTGTAATATATCAAACAGTTCATTTCAGGAATATTTAAAGAACTTCTAAAATCAGTAAGAAAAAGAGAAACAACCATATAGAAAAATGGGCAGAGATATGAACAAGCATTTTATAAAATAATATATCCAAATTGCCTGTATGTCTGTCTATCTATGATCTCATTAGCAATAAGGGTAATACATTTAAAACCACAGTGAGGTAACACTACACCCACCAAGATGGCTAAAATTAAAAAGACTGCCACGTGGGCTTAAATCTAAATGACAGAATGTGGAGCAACTGGAACATACACACAACTAGTAGGTGTGAAAACAGTTACAACCACTTGGAAACCTGGCAATATCTACCAAAGATGAACATACAGTTTGATTCCTATGAATTTCCAAAGAAATGCAATCATATGTACACCAAAAGACATATATATAAGAATATTCATAGCTGCATTTTTCATAAGTCTCTAAATGTCAACAAACCAAATGTCTATCAATAGAATAGAAAAATAGAATGTGGTATATTTATACAATGGAGTACTACATAGCTATGAAAATTAACAAGCTCCTATTAAACTCAACAGCAATGATATACTGTATCTCACAAATATAACACTGAATGAGAAAAAACAAAAAATATAGAGTAATTTCATTTATATAAAGTTCAAAATGGACAAGATTAAGTGATACTATTAGAATTGAAATCTGTAAAATAGGTATGTTTAGGGAGAAGAAAAGGGGTAGTAATCAGAAGGTAGTTTGAAAAGGGATTCTAGAATGCTAGAAATATTTTATTAATTTAATGGCCATTTTATATCCATCATTATATGATAATTCATCAAGTAATATACTAAGAATTTCTGCACTTTCTCTCTACATGCTATATTTCAATTTAAAAAAAATTATTCTGGCCCTGACCAGTGTGGCCCAGTTGGTTGCGCATCATTCCGCAACATGAGGAGCTGGTTCAATTCCTGGTCAGGGCACATGCCTGGGTTGCCAGTTTAATCCCTGGCTGGGGCACATACAAGAGGCAACTGATCAATTTTCTCTCTCACACTGTTTCTCTCCATCTCTTTCTCCCTCCCCTCCTTTCTCTCTAAGAACACATAAACAAAATCTTATTTTTAAAGAATTTTTAAATAAAAATAAAAAATAATTCTGGATAAAGATGTAAATGTGCCAGACAAAATTTTAATATTGTAGAAGAAATTATAAGAAACTGTCTTATCTTAAACCCAAAATCACTAACCATAAAAAAATTCATAAATTTGAACCTTTACAATTAGGAACTTCTGTTTCAAGGACTTCATAAAGTAAAAAGGCATACCACAAACTTGGTGATAATACTGACAATATATATAGCCAACAAAAGATTAGTATCTGGAACTTCCACAAATAAGTACAATCCAAAAGATCCAATAGAAAAATGAAAAAATAATAACTTTACAGGAGATAACATAAGTGGTTAATAAAAATATAAAAAATGCTCATCCTCAAACTAAAACCTCAATGTACTTATATTTACACACACTGTATCAGCAAAATTGAAGTAGTCCATCAATACCAAATGTTGGCAAAAATACCAATCAGTAGGATTTTTTATGTGTTGCTGGAAGGTGGGCAGATTGGAACAATCCTTGTGGAAATCAATGTGACATCATCTTGTACAGATGAACACATGTATCTTTCAAGATTCAGCCATTCCACTCCTGTAGAAACACTATACAAGGTGGGGCAAAAGTAGGTTTACAGTTGTATCCACTTTCAAATACAACAATTAATAAATAAATAATAATACAAGAATAAACTCTGTGTTTTGCATATTCACAACTGTTAACCTACTTTTGTCCCACCCTGTACATTTTGCATATATGTATATGTATAAAAATGTCCATAGTAGTGCACTGTTCATGCTGGCAAAAAAAAAATGACAAAAATAAAACTGAAAACAACTCTAAATACCTATCAAGAGAATGAATAAATTGTATAACATTCACATGTCTAGGTTTTAGGTATTCAATAAAATGTACAGCATACAGCTATATACAATAGGGATACTCTTAAAACAATAGTGAATGAAAAATGTAAAACATGAAAATGGAGACAACTGCCCCTGAAGAATAAAGAAAAGTGAAAATTTAAAAAAAGGAAAACTTGTCAAAATTCCCTACAGGAACAAAATTAAGAGATATGCACGTATCTAATTAATATGCTCTGTGGTCTGTTTTGTTTGAAAACACAGGAATATTAGCCCCCTGCCGCACCCCAATCACTATACTAGTTGCCCTTGAAGGAAGATAAAGGAAGGAAGAAGATAAGGGATTGCATGGAATACAAAATAGTTTCAAAGACACTATAATGTTTTAGTTTTCTTAAGTTGGGCAGTAGATTCACAGGTATTTATTTTTACAATTTACTTAAAAGTTACATTTGTTTTATACAAACCTCATATCAAATGACAAAAATACTTCTTAAAATACATGTATAAACATGAGTTCTAATATTTCCCTTGAAAACTGCTCAAGAACTATACTGTCCCTGGGTAACTAACTACATCTTATAACTCTCAAATCCCTCTCTGTAGCTCAAACACTCTTCACCTCTCCCATCAAATACATTCTTCAAAAAGCCACCTATGGAAGTGACATCAGCAAAAACAATGCAATAAGTAGTCCCAAGGCCCATTCCTTCAGGAAAAAAACAAAAACAAAAACAAATAAGCAAAATATCTGAATCAATTTTGTCAGAACTCTGAAAAACAGTTAAAGGTTTACAGCAACCAAGCAAAAATACTAAATAAAGAGGAAACACAAAAATGGTAGGCAAACTTTGCAGCATTTTTACTTGCCCTTCCCCTCCCCCCAACTGTCTCCCTTCCCCCCATTTCCCTCCCCTCCAAGCCAGCTCATCAGCAGTGTTGAGGATGGAGCCCATATTCCCAGTGTGAGACCCTGGCCCACTTGTTCTCAAAGGACTGTGTTTGTTTTTACCTATCTGCAGACAACCTGAAGGACTGACAAGGAGCTTGCCTTGGTTGGACTTAACTCACACTCTCTCAGGGCAGAAATGTGTCTAAGCAGAGGACATTCCTCTAAAACACTGAAAGGCAAATGAAACTGTTGTGCCTGAGAGGCAAAACATTATAGTCAAGGCACGCAAAAATATGCTAAAAGCCTAGGAAGAGAGATTCTTTGAAAACTCTGTACATCGAAAAGCTACCATGCATACTAGAGATTTTCGAAAGCCAAAGTGCATGCCCAGGGCAGCATGTGAGAAGACCCTAAACCTTCACCCCTAATCTTTAGACTCAGTCCAAGGGGAAGGGAGAACTGTATGTACATAGGCTACCTAAGCATTGAAGAAGTTTCCCAATACAGAGCCAATCTGCACAGACTCAAAGAGTTGGCGTTATTTGGTGGGGAGGAGGTAAGGTGGGGTGGGGAACTCCAGGTATTCAAGGCAATCTCTGTCAAAACACTACCTGAGCCCTGACCAGTGTGGCTCAGTTGGTTGGGCATCATCTCACAGAATGAAAGGTCACTGGTTCAACTCCCTGTCAGGTAACATGCCTGAACTGCTGGTTGGGTCCCCTGTTGGGCACATAAATGAGGCAGCTGATCAATGTTTCTCTCTCAAATCAATGTTTCTCTACCTCTCTTTCTCCCTCCTGACCCCTCTCTCTAAAAATGAATTGAATAAATAAATAAAAACCACTAACTGACCATAATCTTCAAAGATCACACACAACAAAGATACAGAAATAAACGCATATAACTCCAGCCAACTGATTTTAGACAGGGGAGCCAAGACCATTCAATAGGGAAAGAATAGTCTCTTCAATAAATAGTGCTGGCATAACTGGATGTCCACATGCAAAAGAATAAAGTTGGATGCCAAAGAATAAAATTGGACACCTGCTCACACTGTATACAAACTCAAAATAAACCAACAATCAAAATATAAAATTCTTACAGTTTGGCAATCGACTCTTACATATAACATCAAAAGCGCAAGCAACAAAGGAAAAAATAGATAAATTGAAGTTCATCAAAATTAAAATTTTTGTGGATCAAAGGACATTATCAAAAAAGTGGGGGAAAACTATAAATGGGAGAAAATATATGCAAATCATATATCTAACAAGGGTCTAATATGTATATTGAACAGACTTTTGGGGTATATTACCTAGGAGTGAAATAAAGAAAATATACAAATGGCTTACAAGCATGTGAAAAATGCTTAACATCATCAGTCATTAGGGAAATGCAAATCAAAACCACAATGAGATACCACTTCACAACCACTAGGGTGATTATAATTAAAAACACAGAAAATAACAAGTATTGGTAAGGATGTAGAGAAATTAGAACCCTTGTACATTGCTGTTGGGAACATAAAATGGTACAGCCACTGTGGAAAACAGTTTGGTGGTTTTTCAAAAAGTAAAGCCCAGAATTATCATATGATCCAGCAATTCCACTCTTAGGTATATAACCAAAACAACTAAAAACAAGTACCCAAACCAATTCTTGTACACAAATGTTCATAGAAACTACTCACAATAGCCAAAAGGGGAAACAACTCAAATGTCCTTTAACAGATGAATAAAGAAAATGTAGTACATATATATATGGAACGTTATCCAACCATAAAAATGAAGTACTGATTCATGCTATGATGTGGATGAACCTGGGAATCATGCTAAGTAAAAGAAACCAGACAAAAGAGGTCACATATTGTATTTGTTGGTCTAATTTATCATGTATTTCATATGAAATATTCAGAATAGGTGAATCCATAGAAACAGAAAGTAGATTGGTAATTGCCAGTGGCTGGGGGAAGAAGCTAACAGGAAATCACTGCTTAATGGGTATGGTGTTTTCTACTGGGAGATGAAAATGTTTTGGAACTTGATAAAAGTGGTCATTACGCAACACTGTGAATGGACTAAATACTACTGAATTGTACACTTTAAAATGGTTAATTTTGTTTACGTTAAATTGAACTTCACCTCAAATTAAAAACGAAACAAATCATTTGTGGCCTGAATCAGAAGGCCACAAATTATCTCCTATCCTTTTTTTCTATCATCTCTCACATCCTATCTGGAACTGAGTAAAAGTATTGTAGATTCTACCTCCACATTAGAACGTGATTCTCTGTTTTGCTTGTTAGTTCATTAGATCCCACATATGAGTGAAATCATAGAGATAGGCTCACAGATAAAGAGCAGGCTGACAGCTCGGGGTGGGGAGAATTAGGGGGTAGAAAGATAGAGTGGAAAGGAAAAAGGACTCATGGACAATAGCATGGTTATTGTGGCAAAGAAGGTGTCAAGGGGGACAAATGGTAATGAAAAAATGCAATAAAAAATAAAGAAAAAACAAATTTTGAAGATTTTATATAAAAATATACATCATTAATAATTTTAATGTTGATTACATATTGAAATAATGGTTTTAACATACTGTGTTAAATAAAAGACATTAGATAGACAGAATGTGATTTTCTCTTCCTCCTCCTTGCCACACTGTCTCTGCCTTAATTCAGGGCTATCACTTCTCACGTAATTACAACAGTGTCCCAGATAACCTTGTTTGCTAACAGTATTGTTCCCATATCTAAACCCTTCTCTAAATTGCTGTCAGAGCCATCTTTCCAAAGTGCAAATTTAATCACATACCTTTTCTACTCAAAACTCCTCCATGTTTCCCTATAGCTTTTAAGAATGAAGCTCCTGCCCTGGTTGGGTTATCTCAGTTGGTTACAGCATCATCCCAATATGCCAAGGTTGTGGGTTCCATCCCTGGTCAGGGCACATACAAGAACCAACCAATGAATGCATAAATGGATTGTAACAACAGATCAATGTTTCTCTCTCTCTCTCTCTCTCTCTCAAATCAAATTTATTAAAAAAGAATGAAGCTCCTTATTCTAGCACAAAAGTTCTTTCCTATTCCAGCCCCTTCCCACCACTCTGATCTTATCTCTTGCCATTACCTGCATTTCCCCAATATACATAGGGTATACCCTTCCTACTTCAAAGATCTAGGCTGTATAAAGTATCTGAACTTCCACCAACTGGTGTGATCCTTTTCCAAGTGAGTAAATTCCCTCAAAATTCAACTAAATGTCTCATCCTCTAAAATGGGTTATTCTCCAGCTCCCAATTCACTACTTTCTCAGCATACCAAGCACTTAATTACAGAACTCACCACAGTACAGTGGCTTACTTTCCTATACACTAGACTCTTGAGAGCCGGGACCATGACTTCATGATTTTATTTCAAGTACCTCACTATCAAATGTTCATCCAAGTCATTTACATAGTCAAACATAAAATAATTCATAGATCTGCTCACTCTCTGCTATTTCATCATAAGGTCTCCATTGCTAGCCAATATCTAAGAGAATAATGAGCAACTTGCTTGTGCAATGTTTCTGCTTAGTAATCCATCTTTCAACTAATTAAGACAAGAGCTCCTGACTTAATGCTTTTAATACATGAAAGAATATTTTCTAATCCTTATTAAAAAAACTGCTCAAAATCAATTTAAGAAAATGAAATTTTTTATTAAATAAGGATACAGTCAAAGTAAAAATCCCTTAATTAGTTTTGAGATAAAAATTTAACTAACTGCTCTCTTACTGGAGACACAAATCAGTTTTGGTCTTCAAAATTAGACATATGGTTATTCTCACTCCTACCGACCCATTCTCTGACTCACACTGCCCTTTGTTCTTCCAGTCACCCAATCATTTGGTTGGTATTAGATAATATGCTAGAAACTAAATTCTTTCAGAATACTTTTTCAAAGAAAGTATTCTCACTCCCTCCTTGTAATTGTTTCTGATGAAAACACTGGATATCTGGGAATGTTTTAATGAGCATTCTAAATTTGAATGCACCCAGGTAAGCCAAAATGAGAAGGAATATAACCTTAGACTGCCTTGATAATGACTCTTAAACTGGTATTTTGAAATACCTAAATTTTATAAATACTTCCTGTAGAACAGTAATTGAATGACAACCTATAGTTATGGGTTTTCATTGTTAAGGGAGTTTTATTCTTATTGTTCTAATCCAGTTCAAGTCTGTCCAATAAACAACATCTATAGATTTCCATCACCAGAAAGAATGAAGCATCACTGCAACTTTCTTAGAGTCAAGACTGATTTTCCCAAGGGCTATTTCTGCAGACCCGAAGTTGGTTCCCCATTTTCATTAGAACACAAATTCCCAGAGAAGACCTCAAGGCCAGTCTTTTCTCAACTCTTGTGCTTTGCTTAATTAATGCCTTTGCTAGAGCTACTAGAAAGCTCTCAACTAACTTATGGTCCATTATTAGACTTTCTCATATCTGTCTAAGTATTATACTCATTCTAAACTCCATCTTATTTTCAACCTCTTTCTTCCCCTTTGCCACAATGTAAACTTAATTTTATTTTGTTATGCTGGATATATTTTTGTAAACTGCCTTTAATACTCAAGTATAATCTTGAAAAACCTTATATACATACTTGACTAATTATTAGCCAGTCTGTTTCTGGACTCCCAAATGTTATAGGGACCATAATCAGGGAATTTACTTATCCCACAGCGGTTCAACAATCCTTGGATTCATTCTTGGTTGACTATATAATCATTCCCCATATAAAACATTACATATTTTCTTTTTTCATTCTGTTGGAGCCATTGCAATTTACCTCACTATCAACAGGCAACATCTGTACCTAAATTTCAGAGATGATAAAGCCAATCAATTATGTTCCCGGACTCTCCTCCCCACACTCCATCTTATAATTTCTAATTTATAATCTCCACCAAAAGAAAGAAAAGCCTTCCATCTGGGCCCTTAATGCTAAAACTTTCTCAGTTTTTGTCTATGGCCTTACTTTACCTTATATTTTTAATAGAATCCACTCTATGGGCTCCTTCCTTCACCAGAGAAATTTTGTAAACAACATTTCACTCTCTCCCATTGTCATTTTTAGGCAGTGCCTGAGATTCCTGCAGTGTGACTGGAAGGAATAAGGATTTAGAAGTAGAAACTAGGTGGCAGTGAACCAATAGTAGGTACTGACAAAAAATTTAGTAGGTAGAAAACAGACAAAACCCTGACAGACAGTGGGTAAAACTTAGGCAAGTGGTTGGTATCACAAGGTTTTAGAATAAATTAACAGATGTCTCCCGGAAGATGGGCAACTGCAAATGTCCCACATCAGAAAAGTCAGCCTCTGAATTCCATGAATAGGCTTAGACTTAGCAAAGCAATGACCCTGCAAAGAGAAGTAAAAGTAGCCCAGGCACCTGAACTGGGGTATGGGGTGGAAAACTGATCAAAGGAACAAAGCAGTATACCAATTATAAATAATAAAGTGTCAAATTATCAACAACTACCTCTACTGTTGAATCCCCGAGTATTGAACTGGAACTTTTAAAATTTCTCTTGAGGTTCAATTTGGTCCCAGGGAATGGGCTGAGGAAGAGGGTAAGCACACTAGTGAAGATCAGGTTGAACAGGTAAAAAAAAAAATGATTATAGAAGTGACATGCAGGAAGGCAAGCAGGGCCAGGAGGACTCTAAATGTAGGATGATGAACTAGGAGCTTATTGCAGTTAAAAAAAAAAACAAAAACCTAACTTCTAAATAAGCATATTAACTGTATCAAAACCATATAAATTTACAAATATATTGAAATTATGTGTGCGTGTATATGCAAGAATGAGAGAGACACAGAGAGAAATTGAACACTAACATACAATATTGGATGATACTCCATTGAAATGGCTCTCTCCTGATATCAGTCATTGCTGATATTCAACGATCAGTTAGTACTTAATCTAAATAAATTGTGCTTGCATCACACTGTAGATCAAATTAAGTAAATGCCTCTCTCCAACTTGCTTTTTATGAAAAAAATGTAATCACAAGAAAATAAGTGTGTAAATTCACCTTTTTGATATATAGTTAATGTCCATTTGCCATCACTAGCTCACTAAAAATTTTTATCACTTTCATAGCTTCAATATATTTGTACATTTATATGACTTTGATACAGGTAACATGTTTACTAAGAACTGTTTTTTTTCCATATGTGTAATCCTTCTTTCAAATGTTCCACGCTTTTTTGATTGATGACTAGGCTGTTTTCCAAGTCCCATCTTCGGTCCCACAGACACAATGTAACTGGATACTTGTTTGAGATGGAAAACACTTTTAAGTAACCTCTAACTTCTCTCAGCCTGAAAAGCTCTTTACCTCAGATTAAATCCTCTCCCTTTTACAGTCTAACAACAATTAACACTTTCAAACCCTGTTCCACATGATTTATTATGTTAACTAATTTGAGCCTCAACTACGGTTCCTCACTAGAACCACTGCATAAAAAAATTCTCTCAAGGGTGGTTCTTAACTAGTGTCACTCCAGATGCATAGCAAAGAAGTCAAGTCATTACATAACAATAAATGCCTGAAGAAGTTGAGTTACTTTTCTCAACTCACGTAGCTAGTAACTAAGTAGCAGAACCATGATTCAAATCCAGTCTAGCTCCAGGGTCCTTCAGTAAATCCAATCCTGTTGCTCTGAATCCACTAAGCTCTTCCTCCATATAGGCTGTACTTCGTGACCTAATCCTTAATAACTTGCTATTTTTATAATTATTTCACATGCATACATTTTTTCATAACATAACTGCAAGCCATTTAAAATAAGAACCACAACAAACTTCCCTTGTATTCCTACAGCACTAAGACCACAAAAGGGCATTTCAAAATGTTTAACTGATCATTGGGAACTAATAATAGCCATAAATAAAAAAGCAGAGCTCATTCAAATAGTTAAGACTAGCTTACTTGACATAAGCCTCAATTAAGTCAAACTCTATATATATATATATATATATATATCATCATTAGAGACAATAAATGTGCATCTTATAATAAATTTGAAGATAAAAATATGTACAAGATTCATATTAACAGAAACATATCTACAATCCATAATTTTCAAGTTATCAACATGAAAGTTGGTATTTCAACAATTTTACTTCCTAGTTCCTTCAGATAGCTTCTAATGTTCCCATGCACATACACTAAAGAATATAGAAAAGAAAAGAAGGTAGAGAAGTGATTTGGCTAAAGATGAAAATCTCTAGAAATCTGTTGGGGCTCTATTTTGGAATATTCAAATCTAGACTAAAGTCTAGAAACATGGCAAAAGAAAAAGGAAACATGATTTCCACAGAAACTCCAGGATGCCATATATATATATAGCCTTGAATTTTCATATTGCCATTGCTAAAAAATTGTAAATCATCTACTTATCCAAGAATTTTCTTCAATTTTTTGTTTTGCAGGGAGGTATACTAGAATATAAAAATCTTTCAGTATTTCCAACTCTAAAGCAGAGAGAATGCAGAAATTTACAGCATAAACTCTCAATGTCTCTACACAAAGGTTATAAACAGAAACAGAAGTAAGACTTGGCAAGTAGATGAGTAGGTCATCCTACAACTGATGAATATTTTATTACAATTACTTGATACCTTTCCTCCTTTTATTTAAATATTGATCCATTACAAAACCTAACTTTTTAGATTCTTCAATATACCTGTATTTTTATTTCAAGTAGAAACACTTAAAACACTTTAACATATAAAAAACTTTGAAATAAATACATAGCCAAATTAGGAGGCATCAATTAAATCTTAGAGCAAATGAACACAAAAAGAAGGAAATTCAGATTTTTAACTCTTTGTTAAATGTGTAAGATAATATACCTAGACTTTATTACAAACAATGATTACATAATGGGAATTTGAGCTCCTGGGTTTACTGGCATTGACAGTAAGCGGTTCTTTATCTGATGCTTCAAAGCCCCTGTGAAACCTCTAGAGGAAAAACTGTTTTACCAAAGGAATCGCCAAATGGAATAAAATATTAAAGTGAAAAAATAATTTTACTTTCTTAGGGCATTTAGTCAGTTTCTATTTATTGGTGAAAACTCCATTTTTCTCTTCTTGGAACCAGAAAAATTAAGCCTATATTTAATAGGTTTATTAATGGATATTTCTTCCCTTTTTCCCATTGAAACCAAATATTACTCTGTACTTCACCTGTGGTCCAGTTTTAGAGCTGCTATTTAGTTCCTACTGAAAGTCTCAAGGAGAATAATAGTAATTAAATACCCACCCAAATGATCATGCTTACTGTTTCTTTAAAACCATATAAATAAAACACTACCAGGTATGATTTCAAATATTTAAGTTTAAAACGTCAGGAAGGGCAGAGGGAGGTGTGGATGCTGGGTAGTCAGTAAGGTGTCCCCCACAATTAGTCCAAAGTAGTAACAGCCTGGACTAGGGTGGTGATAATGGGGGCAGAAAGGAAAAAAAATGCCCAGAAAATTCAGAAATTACAGAACTACATCACCCAGAGTGTCTGCTGTGTACCAGGCATTGGGGACTCAGAAAAGACATGAGGGGAGCATGGGAAAGTAGGTGCAAAGCTGACTAAGCCTTGGAGCCTAGATGACTGGAACATCAGGGCACTCATTATTGGAAGCCACATTCTCATACAAAATACAAGGCAGTTAGCTACAGAGAACAGAGCAATGGGAGACTGAAGGATTTGGAGTCATCTGCAGAGTTTCAAGTTTAAGAACTGCAGCAAATGCTTCAGGAGTAAGTTGACACAAACAGACCTCAAAAGATAACTTTTACATGTCTTTATGTAGCTCACAGCAGTAAGAGTAAACAACCAAGAAAGGAGATAAAAATAGCAGAAGTGAAAAAGAAAACTAGAATGTCCGAATAAGGAAGGCTCAAAAAGGAATATAAGGCCAAGATTAGGGAGATCTAAGGCAAAGAGTCAAAGTAATATATTATACTGAAGAACTAAGGATTTGAATTCCTTTAGAAATTTTATATGCAAAGTATCTTATTTTTTAAAAAACTTACAAAATTTAATCATGTAGGTATTGATTGGTGTTATCCCCTAAAGCCAACATAGGAAACTAACTTAAACAGATCACCCTAAAGAAGATAATAATATGCTGAAAATAAATGAAGCCACAATGTAAATATATATGGTTTTCTGTAATGTTAATTGGATCCAAGTGTTACAAAACTGCGTTATGAAGTGAAACAGAAGATTCAAAAGACTTCATAGAAATTACATGTGTGCCTCAAGTCCCTTCCAGTTTGCTTTCCCAACACCCTCTGTGTTTGCCTTTGTTCTCCCCAGATACTATGTCTGTCCTCAAAGAGCCCTATAATTCAGCATGATACATGTTTAACATTAAGGGAGGTGGAAAGTCCTGAAAGAGCACAGAAGAGGTGTCTTTTCCCAGTCGTGGGGCATCACAGGCAGCTTCCTGGAGGAATTACATGACCTTTAACTTGGAATACCAAAATAATGCCCAAAATGTGCATTAAACTCATACATTTCATCTATATTCTATATTTACAACCGATTTGGGAGGAATTAAACTAAAAGCATTGATGGTTAGGAGAAACTGGCAAATGTTTGCTTTTTATTTCAGTATTTTTAATTTTTAATTACTGTACTTCCTATTTCTCATGTATTCGATATAAAACAGGAATACAAATATCTTCCTGAGTTCACTAAATCCTTTAAAGTTTTTAAATTTTTTTTATTCACTGATTTTAGAGGGATAAGGAGAAGGGAGAAAAGAGAGTGTGTGAGACAGCAAGAGAGATCTTTTGTTCTACCCATTTATATACATTCACTGGTTGACTCTTGCATGTTCCCTGACCAGGCATTGAACCCTCAACCTTGGATTATCAGGATGATGCTCTAACCAACTGAACCACCTTGCCCTCACAGGGACTTTCAAAGGTGGCTGACAGTGAACTTTTGATATTCACTTACAAATTATATTTAGCCTGGGGTTAGCTTGGTTAAAGTGTTATTAAATATGTTATGAATGAACCCATGGTTTCTTTTGTTTTCGTAAGGTTCACTTTTCCATGGAGTAAAGCTGGCTAGTCATCTTCATTTGTGCTACAGATGGTCACAATATGATTTGTAAAGAGAGAGAAAAAATAAATCAGTATAACGCCACCTGGATAACAGAAGTAGCCTCCCAGCACATCTTTCTGCTTTTACTCTTACTTCTCTATAATCCATTTCTCCTTCTAGTACCCAGTGTGGTCTCCTAAAAAACATATATTATTAGACTTTGTTGTTCCCTCCATGCCAGGTCCAGTGGAAATCCTTTAATAGAGTTCTAGTCACAGTGCAATAGGAATCTAACTCCTACGGCTCTATAGTACCTGGCCCCTGCTTAAAAAGCCTGCAACTTCTCACACCCATGTCCTCCTTGCTCCTGCCCTCAGTCACCAGGCCCCCTTTCCAGTCCTTGAGCAAGTCCAGCTCCTTCCCACTGCAGAGCTCTGTACTTCCTCTGCCCTCTGCTAGTACATAGAGATAGAGGTAGACACACAGACTCATCTCCATGGGTAATAATTTCTAACAAGTAAAGTGTCTAGTCAAAAAGAACAACAAACATAAATATTTCATGAGGCCTCAAGTGATAAGCATGGAGTGGAAGATGAGCATCATTCTCAGCAGAACAAAATAAGTTTAGTGAACACTGAAATTAATGTTAATAAGCAATACTCACTGCATAAGGGGCTCTAAATTATTAGTAACAACCCAAGAACCAACATAAACTAGAAATCTTAGCTTTTGCACCCATTGTGCTTCCACACCAACACAAGCCAACAAATCTCCACAAAATTATTATGAAAATAGTAATCAAAAAAAGAAAAAGAATGGCTCACTAACAATAAGGATGCTACAGGCAAACTGGTGAATTTTAAAATCAAGACTATTATGCTGGAGGAGTAGTCAAAATGATCAAGAGGGTAGGATGCTGGTGATCCACAACAATGTGAACAGACTTGACTCTACTTCAGTGTACAACTTAAAAATGGTTAAGGTGGTAAATTTTGTTATGTGTAGTTTACCACAATTTAAAGGGGGGGGGGGTGGTAGGAAAGTTTCAATGCATCTTTAAGACTAAAACTGTACCTCCTTGCCCTGAAAAAACATAAAAGCTAAGGACACTATCTCAGTCTACTAAATCATGAAAGATACAGTAAGAATATGCAATTGCTAACTAAATTAAGGTACTAGAATTAAAAGTGAAAAAAGCAAAAAAGAAATGATTATACTTTTAACATGTTTATTTTCATTAATATTCAAAGATCACATTAACACAAGATACTCCCTTCAAATTAGAAAAATAGTAAAAAAAAGTAAAAGAATAATTTGGGCAAGAGAAATTACACATTGCTATAAAAGTATAGTCAAGGCCGTTTCAAAAGGAATTTTTCAGTATATATCAGGAATCTTTAAAATATATCTACTCTTTTGCCCAATAATTTCACTTCTGTGCATTAACCCTAACAATTCTGAATGTATAAAAAGATTAATGCACAAATATGAATGTCCATTAAAGCACTATAATTTTACTTACAAGAAATAGTGGAAAAATGAAATAAATGCCTGGCAATAAGAGAATAAACTCTGGTATTTCCATATATTGTTTGCATACAGCAAATTAAAATGTTTCCAAAGATCTTGTGATAATATGGAAAAATGTTGTATAAACGAGGTATAATTTGAAACATTTTCAAAAACACAAACAAAAATCTATACCTATAACTTTTCTACTTTTACACAGTTGAGCTTAAGTCAACTATAATAGCATAGGGGGGCAGGGGTAAGATTAATTTATCAATAAATTAATTCTTAATTACATTTGGAAGGACAAATAAAGGAAGTTATGAATTTAATAAAACATTTACCCAGTTGTCTTATTTTTTCTTTTTTTTAAAGATTTTATTTATTTGTTTTTAGAGAGGGAAAGGGAGGGAGAAAGAGAGAGAGAGAAATATCAATGTGTGGTTGCCTCTCACATGGCCCCCACTGGGGACCTTGCCCGCAACCCAGGCATGTGCCCTGACTGGGAATCAAACTTGCGATGCTTTGGTTCGCAGCCCGCACTCAATCCACTGAGCTATACCAGCCAGGGCTAGTTGTCTTATTTTTTCCATTTGGCTGTTGGTATCCAAACACCAGGAGCTACATCTTATTACTTTATCTGTAACACCAAGCACCTAATTATTGTTGACATGTAGTAGTTGCTTAGTATGCAATCTGAATACACCTATCCATCTAAGTAACAGCTTTCTAAACAAAAAGAAATGTGTGCCCGCATGCACACACACTGATGATCCCAAAAGTTCTAGCTTAGTCTTGTGCTCTTTTCATTCTATGTACAGCTTCTCGGTGGTCACCTCTACTCTCATAGCTTTAATTATCACCATTAAGATGACAGCTCCCAAATCACTATGTTCATTTTAAAACTTTACCCCAATCTTCAGGCTCAAATTTCAATGCTCACTGGCCATTTCTAATTGGGTATCTGTTTCAAACTCAACATGCTTAAAGTAATTTTTCCCTCTGTAACTTGTTCCTTCTATCTACATTCCCTATTTCTGTGAAACAGAACTACTTCCCACCTAGAAAAACCAAGTCATTCTTAATTTATCCCTTTCTTATACCTACATCAATCAATTAACAAGATGGAATTCCTAAATGCTCCTTAAATCAGTATCTTCATTTCTCCCTTTTAAAGCCTGTCCTATTTCAGGCCCATGCTAGCACTTGCTTAAATGTTGAAATTGCCTCCTCGTTGATCTTGCCTCCCATCCTAACTTTCATGATCCTCTTTACAGATCAGCTTCAAGTCACCGGCCTTCCCTACTCCCCACACAAGGTTAGATTTAACTGTGACCAATCACAGAGTAATCCTCTACCTCTCCTGTCCTAACACTTAAGTGTTGTCGTAATGATCATCTACCCTGTAAAGTCAACTGGTAAGGAAGAGATGGGACTGCCTCTCTTACAGTGTTTTGTTTTACTTCGTCTAGGGCTCAATTAAAGTGACTTGTGTCCAGGATCTAATATGTGATTGATAGTAATGATTGCCTTGACTCTGTATATCTCAAATATAAACCTAATTTACTTTTTTGAATGCATGTACATGCTTTTCATGATGAATTACAATATTAATCTCAATATCACTACAAGAAGTAATAGGTTTTTGTCAAATATTTTCTTAGTCACTGTATATAAAAAGCACAAAGATCTATGAAGCTTTTTTTTTATATAAAAAACAGGTCTTCACACTTGAAAATGTGGAGATAAATGGATTAGAAAGAAAGTGGTCTAACAAAATAGAAGTACTTAACAATAGAAAGTACTCCCAAAATAATGTGAATTGACAAGAACAGAAATCAGCTCATAAAACCAGGCTATTTTTTCACTTTGACTCAGAATTGGTATAAGGCATTGAAAACCCAAGCCCTGGCTGGCGTAGCTCAGTGGATTGAGTGCGGACTGGGAACCAAAGTGTCCCAGGTTCGATTCCCAGCCAGGGTACATTCCTGGGTTGCAGACCATAACCCCCAGCAACCGCACATTTGGTGTCTCTCTCTCTCTCTCTCTCTCAATCTCTCTCTCTCTCCACCCCCCCTCCCTTCCCTCTTTAAAAGTAAAAATAAATAAAATCTTTAAAAAAAAAAAAAAGAAAACCCTAACAGCTAATAGGGGAAAACACATCTAACTCTAACTACCATACAGTATCAGCCAATGGCTATGCTGAACCACAGGAGGGAACTCTGTCTTTTTTCTTCTACAGTTTCCTTCTAAGTTTGCTGTTGAGTTAGCTAATTAAAATCTCTGGGAGAAGAGAATTCAGATCACAAGTTATCCCAATAGGCTTGAACAACCCCAGACACCAATTAAAATAGTTTTGATAGATAAACTTTAACTATAACCTCAACTATTCAAATAGCATAGTAGAAAAGTTTTGGGAAAGTTCCTTTCATCATGTGGGTTACTATAGATAACTAAAAAGTTGATCACTCAACTAAAAAGTTAACTAAAAATAAATGTTACCTTTTCTATTACAAACTCATCTTCCACCATCTTTCGAATCAAAACACTGAAGGATATTCTAATTAAAACTCATTCTGAGCATGATCTGATCATCTGGAGAAAAAATAAATTATTCATTAAATGTCGTCAAACCAACTAGGAGCCACATGCAAAAGATAGAGCTGGATTGACTCAGCAAACTAAAATAAACTCCAAATGAGTTGAAGATCCACATAGGAAAAAATAAAACAAATCATTTAAAAACACATAAGACAATTTCTTTATATCCTTGGAGTAAAGATTGTTCTGACTCAAAATTTCAGTCATAAAAAAATGATGAATTTGACCACATAAAAATTAAAAACCTCATACCTCCCCAAATTTCCACTAATGAGTAAAATCAAGAGAAAAATGTCTAACTGAGAAAAACATTGGCTACTCCTCATATCACCAACAAAGAACTTAAAAAAAAAGGCACAAAATATGAACTGACAGTACATGGAGACAAAAATATATAGGAAAAGAAACTTAAAGTCATTCATAAGGAAAAAAAAGTCACTCATAAGAAACATGCAAATTAAAACTACTCTGATAAAAATTTTTGCCTAACAGATGGGCAAAAATCCAAATATTCAATAGCATACTCTAATGACAAAGCAGTAAGAAAACTGGCACTCTCAACCATTGCTTGTGGGAGCATAAATTGGTAAAACCCTCACAGATAGGAAATTGACAATAGTCATCAAAATTACAAAAACATACCCTTGGACCCTGCAATTTAACTTATGAATAGACTTACACAAATAGAAAATGATATATATACAAGGTCACTCATTATGGTATTAGCAAAAGATAAGAAACAACCTAAATATTGATATAGAGGCTGTGGAAGTAAAATATGATACAGCTGTATAATGCAGTACTCTACAATTTTCTTAAATGAGCAACAAGTATATTTACTACATGAAAAAAAAGCAAAGAACAGAATAGTCTGTATAGTGTGCTACCTTTTGTGTAAACTTGTATAAAGTGAAAAAATATTAATATAAACTCTGAATCCTTAAATGTTTCAAAGGATAATAAAGAACTTAATAGTGGCTGCCTAGGGCTGGAATTAGACAGAGAGATAATACTCTGTGAATTTGGAACAGAGGTCAGAGGAATACTTTGCAATGTGTAACATTTTTAAAATTTGAAAACAAAACCACCTCATTTCAAATAAGCAGTAATTTCACAGAGGGAAATAAGGATGTTAATATCAACAAAATCCATACTTCCATTATACTTTTTTTGAGAGTAGACACTTTTTATGTCACCCTTCTGTAATACTTATTGAAATGAATGGTTGAAACAGGAAGTGGGGTTGATTTTAATAAAAACATATTCTATTTCCAAAAAGTAGTTTGGAAAGTAGTAACTCTAGTTAATCTGTATCATCCCTAGAGTAACGTGTTACTTTATCAGCAGAACTTTGACATCAATGCTATTTTTATCATTAGTGTGCTTAGGAATCATTCAGGGCACTAAAAATTGATGACTAATGATTAAAGGCACCCCCCTTCCGATTCTTCCCTCCACCATAGATGACCTCCCTCCTAATTCTAAAAATCCTACTTAAAAAAAAAAACACTCTCTTAATAGTCTTAAATAGTATCTTAATAAATAGAAGTCTTGGATTCAGGCTCCAAAAAAGTACCTGGGTATAATGGCCAATGGAAACAAACATGCCATAGGGTAGCCAGTTGACAGAAAAAAAATCCCAACACATCTCATACACCCAGACTATCTTCAAAAGACACCCTGTGACTACACTATACCAGTAAAAAAATCCTTCCTTATTATGAAAAAAAATTAACATTACAAGTGAAATATTATTTGATTTACATTAGAAGTAGCAAAATGTAGAAAGAGACACTAAAATTGGTCCATCAAAAATCCAGTAATTAGAAAATATGAGATCAATGCACTTGCCATTTCTCCCCCCAAAGACATGACTTTAAAAGTCAGGTTTTGCCTCTATTATTCCCTTCCTTTCCCCTATTTATGGAAACAGGAACACTACTAAGTAGAAAAGAAAACATTTTAGCAAAAGCAGATTCATACCAGTAAGATGAAGAAAGGGATATTAGTGGCTTCCCCAATCTTATCCAGTTGTTAGTCACCCCTCTTCTTGTTGCTACCTCCCAATCTCTTAAATCTTTAACATACCAGTAATTCTTTAAAAAAAAAAAAAAGCAACCTAGAATTACAGCTATCTGATCTACCATGCTCACTTCTAATCTGGGATCAATGAAGAATGCCTGTTTGACACCAATATATGCATATGCATACTATATAAACATACTTAGATCCAGATTGTGTATGCATATAAAACACAAACATACATAACCATTTTAATTATCAGAAGTAACAGCCAAAATGGAAGCTAATTTTCAAAACTTCTCTATTAAACCTATGCCATAGCCCATTTCACAAACTAACATTTTTCTCCAGTGTCTACTTACCTATGACCATTACATTTAAAATATAGAAGAGCAATGGTAAATCGTTACTATAAAAAAATTATTTCCTCCTCACCAAAATATTAGTAAAAATTGGAGAAAATGAACAGTGAGAATTAGAACATTTTCCAGAATAAATTAACTCCTACAACTTCTAAAACACAACAACACACATAACAGCACATTTTCAAACTGAAAATGTTCAGGAATATTATTCCTTATCTATCAAAACCTGAGCATTTTAAAGTATTTTCCAGCCCAATACTGTTTTTTTCTTTATTTCCATCTTGAGAAAATCTCAACATGTTCAGAGAAAAATCTCAACATGTTTTGAGAAAAAAGAAATTATAAATCCTAGAAGAAAAATACTGCTTCAAAGTAGAAGTAAACAAATTATGTTAATTCACAAAGAGTATTTCTAATTAAAAACAAAACAGGGCCAAGTTAAAAACAGGTTACTTATTGATAGCCAGTCCTAATTACAGTATCCAACTATCAGAGTATCATGACTATTACCAAATTTTGCTTTAATATTTACCTATTAATAACATTGTATATTGCTTTAATTCAGACTGTTAGATAAACTTAGAAATGAAAAATTTGGGGCCTGGTTGGTGTGGCTCAGTGGACTGAGTGCTGCCTTTGTGAGGCATAAGGGTGGCTAGTTTGATTCCCACTCAGGGTACATGCCTGTGTTGCCAGCAGTGTCCCCAGTTGGGGCCATGCAAGAGGCAACCACACATTGATGTTTCTCTCCCTCTCTCCCCACCCTTCCCCTCTCTCTAAAAAATAAGTAAAAAAAATTTGAGAGAATTGGGTGATAGAAAAAATCACGAACTGTAGAGCAAGCTAAAATTTACTTTAACTGGCATGAAAATTATTTTAATTTTGAAGGACGATGAAAGAGAAAAATCCTAATTTTCGAAACCATATTCTAATCCAGTAACTCCAAAATAGAGGCAATCTATTTGGTGCAGGAAGAAAATAATAAAATTCCTTTTAATGTTAAAAAAAAGCAAAAAGTGCCCTGGCTGGTGTAGCTCAGTGGATTGAGCTCAGGCTGTGAACCAAAGGGTCGCCAGTTCGATTCCCAGTAAAGGCACATGCCTGGGTTGCAGGCCAGGTCCCAAGTACAGGCCATGTGAGAGGCAACACATTGATGTTTCTCTCTCTTTCTCCCTCCCTTCCTCTCTCTCTCAATAAATAAATAAAATCTTTTTTAAAAAAAGCAAAAAGTTAAGAAAGACACTGAGCTCTGTTGATATTTAATGTGCATGCTGACTCTGGCTCACAGAGCCCTTCCCTTGGTCGGATGGTCTCTGTCAACTCCAGTGTTCAAGTTGGGCTCCACTTAAAGTTTTCCTCAATGGTAAGTCTATCAAGGTTTAGAAATTTTCAGTAGCACCCTTACCTGGTTATTTTCAATGTTTTAAATTCTGCAGTTTATGGGCATCTTATTAAGTGAGTTATGCTGTCTTAAATAAAATAACTCATGTCAAATGGAGAAACGACTTTAAAAACACTCCTGCAAAGGAATATAAGATTAGGATAATATTAATGATGTATAAACTGGGTTGGCCATAAAGACTGTTTAGTTTTTCCATAATAACAGATTTTTCATTTTCTCCAATAACTTGACCGATTTGGGTATTTTCAGTATATTGACTATATCCTGAGTGATATAACATTGAAATTTTGCACACCACTTTTAACACATTCAATCAGTCACAGCACCTTCTCCATACAATGCAAAAATTTTTTTTTGCATTTCAGTTGCATTTTTACCTTTCTTGGAATAATAAAGCATAATATGCTGATAATATTGCATATTTTCTTTCATTTTCAATGTTAAAATGGCTACACAAAAATCCACCAATTTTGATTTTTTTTTCATTCACATACATTCGTACGGCAGCTGTCACAATACAATCTAACAAATTTGTTTTGAATGAAGTTAAAGACAACTAAGCTGTACTAGAGCCATCTTACAGAAAAAAACAAAATAACGTTTTGGCCAGCCACGTTAACCAAGGCAGAGCTGAACACTTCTCCCAGCACAAGTACCCTATTAACCACACTATCTGATAAACACATCATGCTAATCAGAGATCAGTAAAAGAAGCCACAAACTATCAAGAATTCTATTTGAAACATAGATTTATATCCACTACCAATCTGACAATCACAGTCCTAAACACAGTTATTATAATTAATGAGACTATGAAGGCATCACTATTAGCAAGACATCTGAAAATTATACATCCAGAACACAAAGACAAACATCTATACTTTTCCACAGATACGTTTAAAGCCATACAAATTCAATCTAGTTCTTTAAAAATCTTACAATGCTAAGTATTACTAATAAATAAAGTTACATATATTGGGGAAAAACTCTTCCTCCTATGGTAAAAATGGGCTAAATATTTTTTAAAAAGGGATAGTGACAAATTAAAATGCAATCTTTAATCAGTAAATATTGCCAGAATTATAGGGAAGATTGTTTCATGTTTGAAGGAAGAAGTATCGGCACAAATTATGTAGTACAGGAGGCTAGACACAAGAGAATACATTTCATACATGTCTCAGCCTATGATAGTATTTGCTAGATTCTGCTTCCAAAATAAAACACTGTGCTTGTGGGTATGTGAAGAATTAAAGGATAGTTGTACTGGTGAAAATGTAATCTCAAAAGCAAAATGACCCAATGAGTCATTCAATCATACGCAAGCTAACTGCAACCAAGACAGAATATAAAAAGTGTACACTAAATGGTCCAGGGTATCATCAATGTGGTAAATTTTGTGTTTTAAAAATCTTTAAAAATACAAGAATCACTTAGATTTTTAATGAGCTAGGGAGCCACTGAAAATCTTTTCCTCCTACAGTTTCCTAGTTACCTATTGTTGAGAATTTAAGAGTTGTTGAATTTAAAAGATAAATTATGGATTTTTCTTTTACAGAAAGAAAATCACTGAAAATTTGCTGACCTCCCCTGAGATGACAAGAGGTTGAGCCACAAAACAGAATCTTCAAATCAACAAACACTGTACCTGTACCTTCAATGTTAAAAGAAACGTTTTAACAGTTCTTGAGCATGTGACTGCTTTTCTAGAGTAACTTCCCATGAGAAAGGAATTTTAAAGATGGATGTTTCAAAACATCTCCAGTATATTTTGATTTGTTACGAGAGTAATTTTTAAAAAGCATCTCATTTGCCCGAAAACTTAGAAATTAGACCTAATTTTTAAATGGTTTCAAAAATGTTCCAAAATAAGCATATCAGATTTTTAACCCATTTCTTAAAATGACAGAAATTTAACACCTTCCAATCAGGTGAAAGGACAGACTATGAGGACTAGTGAAATATCACCAAAAAAACCCTGCATAAATGCTAGATGGTATTAAAATTTAAGCATCATGATTTAGGAATGACTGCCATTTGAATCTATATCTCTTTGTAACCCATCTCTGACAGCCATAAAGAAAACCAGTCAAAATAAACTGACCACAGAATCAGAATTCTATTATTGTCATAGAGTTTAATGAAGTATTTAAAAAATAATGAAGTATATTACAGACTGATATTTAGCAACATCCCCATCATTTTAATTTTACTGAAATGTTGACAGTGAACAAAAAAACCTCTCAGATCTTCACATTGATAATATATGTACTAATATTAGGGGTGAACTAAAAAACAACTTCTGATTTATAGAGGTGAGCAATAAGAAACTAATTTATATAACATTTTGGTTTCCTTTTCCTATCAAGAAAAACTGGAAGAATAAGATGATATCCAAAAAGCATGGCCAGTAAGTAGTATCCAATTTTTCCCTGAAAAACTATAAAGTTAGAATTTACATATAAATGTCCTCATCCCTGGTGGAGCCTTCGTGTCACAACTGAATACATTTCCAAGATCGTAAAAGATGTGTTGAATCTTTTGGGACAACCTCTTCTTTGTTACAGGTACCCTGATGTTTTTACTAAATTGAGTAGAAAAGGCATGTTTTAGTGGATTGAATGAAAATGGCAATCTAAATTTGCCAATACTGTTATATTCCTTCTAAGAAACTGTACTAGAGGAAGATGAAGCGTAATATGTTTAAACAAAGGTTCCAGAATTCAGACTACTTAATTGGGAAGCGTGCATAAAGCATCTTCAGATAGTTCTGTATCCACCATCAGCATGGAGTTCAGAAAACAAAGATGACTGCCAGGTGATTCTTGGGTTTTGTGTTTAATGCACTGAATTTTCAAAATAAGATGCCAAAACTCTGCTTTAACAGTTCATACGGAAAGCTGCACTGCTGAATATATTTAAAAACTTGTTAGACATTACAAGATTGTTTCTAATGACTTCTTAAAGACAACATTGAAAAACCAAATTTATTAAGTCACATTTTCCATGAAGAAAAGACACAGAATATGTACATCTTGATAGTAGAATGCCATTAACTTTGAAAAAAGACTACATACTCATAAAAGAGTATGAATAAAAAATACTTGTAAAAAAAATCACCAAGTCCTTATAATGAAAACTTTAGAAATTTTAGGAAGTATTTAATAAGCTATTTTATATGTATATATGTTATTTAGTATAATAATAGAGGCTGGCTTTTAACTTGTTAAATAAATATGAAGGTTATTCTCTGCTTTCAAAGGAATATTATAAATTTAATTCAGAAAATAAAGAAATGCAATTCCACCTTTAGCAAAGAAACATGTTTATATGTTTTCTAAAATGTTTCAGGTAATTAGTTCCCTAATAATTCAAACATACAGTTTCTTAAACTTAGTACCTCAATAAGAAAAAAAGTTCTATAATGTAGTGCATTTTTTGCTCTACAAAAGGACATCTTACTACCAATTTGATTGCATGGGAATATATAGACTACTGTCTGGCACTACCCAATTTTCAGAATAAAATGTACTACTCTAAGCTCATAAATGCCACAAAGCTATTCTACAAAACATTAGGCAATTCAAGCAAGAAAAACAAAAAGTGCTATAATATACATTATCTCAAAACAATGACTCACAATTAATGAGTGTTTTAAGTGATTACAAAGGGCTGAAGTGATTACTTTATTCCAACTAACAAACACCAGGCTACCAGGAGCACTTATTATTCAGAACCTAGAAAAACAGACCCTAAAATTACAAAAAGGTTCTGTGACAGATCTTTAAAGTTTTCTTTGAAAAACATCTAATCTTAAATGGCAAACTGAGTTTTTCCAATCTAAACTTCTCTAATACAAAGTATAAACTGAGTCAAGACAAAACTTAAACCTGTTAAGACA
Source organism: Phyllostomus hastatus (assembly GCF_019186645.2). NCBI lineage: Eukaryota > Metazoa > Chordata > Mammalia > Chiroptera > Phyllostomidae > Phyllostomus > Phyllostomus hastatus. Next base: position 2,381,216 of record NW_025333835.1, on the reverse strand, counting down.
TCCTCTTAGAACCCCCATAAGAATGGTGCAGAAAACCTCCTGAACAGAGGAATGAAAACAGAAATAGTGACAGTGGGTAATCTTCCTAAAGAAACACTAGTATGAGAAAAAAAAAGAAAGAGTAAATTGCTGAAATAAAGAACTAAACAAGCAAACAAGCAATGATTCACTACAAATCACACTAAATTAAAAATAATCTCATGATGTTCTTTAACTCAAACTATCACTAAATATCCCTTCCAGAGATGCTCACAATTCAGATTGCCTGAGAGTTCAGAAAGGTATCAATCAAACCGGCACTTAAAGCCAAATCAAAACAAGCTTGAGTATTTCACTTGCTAACTCAGAAACAGATCTAATTTTTCAGTTTTAGAAGGCCTGAACAATGGAACCATTCATTATCAAGTGCCAATTATTTACATAATGTACCACAGTCTAGAAACACACTCTAGAAATTTTTTCTCAAGTAACATTTTTTAAAAATTTTATTTATTTTTAGAGAGGGGAAAGGAGGAAGAAAGAGTAGAAACATCAATTTGTGGTTGCCTCTCAAGTGCCCCCCACTGGGGACCAGGCCGGCAACCCAGGAATGTGCCCTGACTGGGAATGAAATTGGAGACCCCTTAGTTCACAGGCCAACACTCAATCCACTGAGCCATACCAGCCAGGGCTCAAGTAACATTTATTTTACCATCATGGAAAGACAGGGGGCTGGAAGAATGTTATATAGTTCAAGTTAATTCAGCTTTTATAGAAAATACTTTCAATAATATTATTGTGAGATTATCTTTCATTGATTACCTTTTTTAACTAAGTAAAAGAAAAATAAGAGTGGTATCTTAAGGGAATAAAGGGAATAAGCCAGTCAACTGTGCTAAGCACTGGCAAATGGAAAGCAAAAACAAACAAGATCCTTGTCTCTCAGGGGCTTTTAGCTAGAGGCAGAAATGGCCCACAAAAAATAAAAACAAGGCTATAAGCAATGATACCGAATGTGCATAGCACTGTGACCTAGCATATTCAAGAATGACTGATGTGTTATTCCTGAGATAAGGAAATGACCACTGAACTGAGACAAAGGATGAGGAGAGAGAAAAACACCAAAAAATGGCCAAAGGTAAGACTGGAGAGGTGAACAGGGACTTGTTCTTTCTGAGTTTCACAAACCAGATTATGGATTTTTGCCTCTATCCTACCCATGGATCCCAAGAGCAACAGAGACCAACTGAGCGTTTTAGGAATAATATCATTAAACCTGTACCTTGAGAAACATCACTCCGGCTGCACTGGGAAGAATTATTCAATTAGCACAAAGATGTATACAAGACAACCAATCAGAACTGTTATAGTTCAAGTTAGGAAATAATGGACTAAGCCTGGGTAGTGGAGACAGAGAAATAGGTTGTTAAGATACTTTAGACACAACAATCAACAGGACTGGATGACAAACTGGATAACGGTGTAAGAAATACACAGATATGCATAATGGTATCTAGTTTTTCAGCATGCATAACTGGACAGACAGGGTGATATTCACTGAAATGAGGAATGGTAAAGGAAGTCCAGATTTGAGGTGGAAAAAGATCAAAAATTCATTAAACATGTTTGAAGTGCTCTTGGGAGCAAAGATATATCAAGTAAGTAGTTCAAGCTATAAAGTTTGACCAGTGTTATTAAACTTGAACCACTGGTATAAAGGTATAGTGGTACCCCTTTCTCCACGGGCATATGTGCCCCTAGTGAATGCCTGAAACCTCAGAGAGTACTGAACCCTATATATACTACGTATTTTCCTATATATACATACATATGATAGTTTAATTTGTAAATTAGGCAATTTCACAGATATATTCATTTTTACTGCAGATCTTAGCAACCTCAACATACAATTTTTTTTCTTTCCATATTAATTCAAGAACTTTCACCTTTTCACTTAAAGTACTTTAAAGGTTCTCTTTGGGTTATCCAAATTTCCAGCTTACTACTCTTGCACTTTGGGACCACTATTAAGTAAAATAAGGGTTATTTGAGCAAACACTGAAATACTACAGCAGTTGATTGGATAACCAGATGACTACTAAGTGACTAATAGGCAAATACACCGGAGAAAGGGATGACTCATGTCATGGGTAGGATGGAGCAGAACGGCATGAGATTTTATCACGATACTCAAGAGTGGTGCACATTTTAAAATTTATAGATTATTTATGGAATTTTTCATTTCATATTTTTGGCCTCCAGTTGATCACAGTTAACTAAAACCATGGACACTGAAACGGCAGATACAAGGATTCTGATATTAATCTACAGTATGGATAGAGATACCCAAATAACTGAGAGATAATGACACAAGGACCCAGCCTTAGGGACTCCAATATACAAAATAAAGTCTGGGTAGAGTGAAAATGACTGCAAATGAGAGTAAGGACCACCAAAAAGATACAAGGAAATCAGAGGAGTAAAGACTCACAGACCCGAAAAAGTGAAAAGAGAATGCTATCAACAGTGGTGAATCAGCTGACAGCACACATATGACAAGGTATGAAAACTGTCTATTTGGTTCGGTGCTAAAATCTCTGATAACTTCCATAGTATTATTTCAACAAAGTCATTAAGAAGTAGAAAGAAGGTAGGAGTGGGCTGAGAAGTGAGTGGCGTTGAAAGAAATGGAAAGAATGTTATAGTCAGTTTTTTAACTTTGGCGATATACAGGAAGAGGTGAGACAGCAGCCATGGTTAGGTATAATTTTTGTTCAATGGGAAAGAATTTAACATGTTTGTATGCATATAAGGATATAGTTGAAAGGGAGAAGTTAAATAATTTTTAAAAAGGAATAAAAATCTTAAAGACTTCTAAGAAAGCAGAGGTAATATGATGTAGACCATAGGTGGATGAAAGAAGGATGTGTGATGAAAAGGTAAGATTTATGTTTGCTATCAGGAGTCTTTCTTTCTCTGTAAAGTGGAAAGTGAGATGTCTGTTGAGAAAGCCACATGTTGCTAAATATAAGTGTATTCTAATGTAATAAAAGTTTAGTTTAAAATGATAAAGACTTTACATAACAGAAACTTTTATATTTATTGGACCAGACACATCATGCTTTATATATATATATATATATATATATATATATATATATATATATATATATATATATGGGCCACTTAATCCTCAGAACAATCCTGTGAGGTAATAGCTCATTCAAAGATGAGGAAACTGAGTCACAGAAAGGTTTTTCTTTCTTTTTTTAACTTTTCTCTGCTTATTTTCCAGGACTTCGACAGCCATCCAACATCACTCAACTGTCAATGCAATTGTTGTATTTATGAGTGATCTCCCTGACTATATTTGGGCATGTCAGAGGTTGCCTATACCTTCCTCACTGAAATATTTGTTCAGTGTTCTACTCTGAGGCAACTACTGTATGAGGAACTAAAAAACATACAAACCAACACACAGTATTCCCTGGTCTCAGGAAATCATGCAATTTCATTTAGGGCCTCATAGACCACATAAAGAACTGATTTTATTGTTTTAACAAAAGAAAGCAACTGAATATTAAGCAGGGAACATATAAGATTTTATTTGAGGTACTGGCTGGTGTGGCTCAGTGGACTGAGCACTGGCCTATGAACAGAAAGATTGCTGGTTCAATTCCCGGTCAGAGCACATGCCTAGGATGTTGGCCAGGTCCCCAGCTGGTGATGAGCGAGAGGTAACTGACTGATGTTTCCCTCCCTTTCTCCCTCCCCTTCCCTCTCTCTAAAAAATAAATTAAAATATTTTTAAAAGATTTATTTGTGCTTTAACATTATAACAAATATTCTGTGAAGAACAAAAAAGTCAAGAGATGAAGCAAGAAGACCAGTAAGGCTACTGCAGTAGTTCAGGCAAGAGATGACAGTGCCTTAGAGTAGAGGTTGATAGGTTGATAGACGAACAAAGTGAGAAGCAGACAAGTTCAACAGACATTTAGGCAGTAAATCAAATCTTTGGAAAAGGAGCAAAGAAAATTCAAAGGACAGGTGACATTCTTATCAACATACGGTGTTAGAACAACTGGACACACACACACACACACAATTTACCTTTCAAAAAAGTTAACTCAAAATGAATCACAGACCTAAATGTAAAAGTCAGAACTATAAAACTTCCAGAATATAACACAGGAGAAAATATAAGTGACCAGGGTTTTACAATGGATTTTCAGATAAAACACCAAAAGCATGATCCATTAAAGAAAAAAATGAAGTGGACTTCATTAAAATTTAAAACTTCTGCTGTGCAAGAAAGACACTCTTAAGTGAGTGAAAAAACAAGCCACGATAGAAAATATTTGCAAAACACTTACCTGGTAAAGGACTGATTTCCAAAATATACGAAGAAGTCTTAAAACTCGGGGCGGGGGGGGGGGGGTGAACCACCACCAAAACTGACTTTCATAATGGGCAAAATACCTGAACAAACACTTTATCAAAGATGTTACACAGATGGAAAATAAGTATATGAAAAGATACTCAAATACTTAAGTCATTAGGGAATTAAATTAAAACAATGAGATACCACCACGCACCTATTAGAGAGGCTACAAATCCAAACTCTGACACTGCCAAATACTAGCGAGGATGTAGAGCAGCAGGAACTCTCATTTACTGTTGGTGAGAATGCAAAATGGGAAAGCCACTTTGGAAAACAGTGTGGTGATTTCTTGCAAAGCTAAGCATAGGTTTACCATTATTAGATCCAGCAATTGCACTACAGGTTATTTTCCCAAATAAGATGTCCACAAAAAACCTGCACGCAAATGTGTACAGCAGCTTTATTCCTAAGTGTAAAAAATTGGAAGCAACCAAGATGTCCTTCAAAGTCAAATGCATAAACAAACTGTGGTAGATTTATAGTGATGAAAGGGAATTTGCCATCAAGCCACAAAGAGACAAAGAGGAACCTTAACTGCACATTGCTAAGTAAAAGACGCCAGTGAGAAAAGGCTACATACAGTGTGATTCCAGCTATACAATATTCTCGGAAAGCAAAATAAGAGGCAGTAAAAAAATATGAAAAATAAAATAGCAATAAACATATATCTATCAACAATTGAATCTGAAAAACAAAATAAGCAAACAAGCAAAACTAAAACAAACCCATAAATATAGAAAACAGTCTGACGGTTAAAGGCAGATGGGAGGGGGTTGGAGAGATGGGTGAAAAAGGTAAAAGGATTAAGAAATAAAAATTGGTTGTTACAGAATAGTCACAGGAAGTGGAATATAGACAATAATATTCTAATAACTATGTATGGTATCAGATGAGTATGAGATTTAACACGATAATCACCTAGTTTTGTAACATCTAATCACTGGGGTATACACCTGAAAGTAATATAACATCATATGTCAACTGTAATAAAAAAATTAAAAAGTGACCCTGGCCAGGTGGCTCAGTTAGTTGGAGCGTCATCCCATACACTGAAAGATTGCAGGTTCAATCCCCAGTCAGGGCACATACCTAGGGTACAAGTTTGATCCCTAAGTCAGAGCATATATGGCAAGTAATTAGTCTGTTTCTCTCCACCCCTACCCCCCCCCCACCTGCTAGAATCAGTAAACATACCCTCAGGTGAGGATTAAAGATGGTAAATAAATAAGTAAATAAATAAATGATTTTTTTTAAAAAAAAAGATCAGTGGTTGCCAGGGATTGAGGTTGTAAGGAATAAATAGCTAGAGAAGAGGATTTTTAAGGTCAGTGAAACTTTTCTGTAAGACTATAATAGTGGATATATGACATTATGCATTTAGCAAAACCCACAGAATCACATGACATGAAGAGTGAACCCTAATGTAAACTATGGACTTGAATATATTAAAACTGATTAAACTATAATATGTACTAAACTAATGCAACATACTAATAGACAAAACAAGGAAAAAGAAATTAACATGGAAATTCTCAGTACTTTCTGCTCAATTTTTCTGGAATCCAAAAAACAGCTGAAAAAATAAAATCCAAAAACAGTAAGACTAACGAATAATGAAGATTATATATGACAGGTAAAGAGCCTGCTCCATGGTTTTTGACATGAGATGAACAGTAGTGCTACACTGAGACCAGGAAGATTAAGAAAAAAATAATTCAAGGTTGCCTATGTTAATTTTTTAAATTATCCAACAAGATATCAAAATTGGAGATGAGGGGGTGGCTGAGAAGGAAGTAAAAACTCAGCAAGAGTTAACAAAAGAAAAGTATTGAATTGGCCAAAAAGTTCATTTGGCTTTTTCCGTAAGATGACTCTAACAGTGTTTAGTTGTCTTCATTTGAAACAATTTTGTTGGGTTGTATTGTGAAAGTTGTCATATCAGCATGTATTTTTAAAAAACATCAAAATTGGTGAACTTTTGTGTAGCCATTTAACACTGAAGATGGAAGATACACAACATTTCATCATGTTATGTTTTATTATTTCAAGAAAGGTAAAAAACAACTAAAACACATAAAAAGATTTGTACAGGGTATGGAGAAGGTTCTGTGACTGAACATGTCAAATGGTTTGCGAAGTTTCTTGGTACTACTGACATTTTGGCCAAATAATTCTTTGCTGTAGGGCTGTCATATGCATTGAAGATGTTTAGCAGCATACCCAGCCTCTACCCACTGGAAGCCAACAGTGGGAGATATGTGACATATTCAAATATCCAAATCATTAAACTTATTGGTCCAAATGAAAAAATGTGTCATTTGTTTTACAGAAAAAAACTAAATAAACATCATGGTCAACCAGTTGGCCAAAGGGAATGAATAAGATAACATCATCTAAGTGTAAAGGGAGGAGGTCAAGGAAAAAGCTCAAGGACTGAGCACTGAACTACATTCTACAGTTGGATGAAAGAGTAAGACCAGCAACAGCAACTAAAAAGGCTGTGAGGAAAACCAGAAGTCGGTCAAGAAAAAAGCATTTCAGAAAGGAGTGCTCAACTACACTGAATTCTAAAATGTTAAGTAAGAAAGGGCAGATAAGTGTCCAATGGCTATGGCAACAGGAAGCACGAGATGATGGTGACAAAAACTGTCACAGTGGTAACAGAAGCAAAAGCAAAACTGAAATAGATCAAAAAGTAAATAGAATTTGAGAAATTATAACAACATGAGTAGACAATTTTGGTAATAAAAGTGAGCATATTACAGTAGTTGGGTGTGAGGAAAGGGTCAGGGCAGTTTCCATTTCTTAAGATGATACATGACAGTATAATTAGATGGTGGTGGGAATGCTGTAGTAGAGAGGAAGATTTGCTCATAGGCAAAATACTTAAGTCACTAATTCTTTGACAAAATACAAGAGATAGATCCAGGCTCTAGAGGACAATGAAAAAAGAAAGTTCTTTGAAAAGAGGAGTACAGAGGTAGAAACAGCTTACTTAGTATTTACCATGCTTGGGAGATAAATGAACTTTAGTAGGTAGATATACAACAGGATTAAATGAATCCAATTAAATAACTGCAATGGTTTAGAAGGCTCCCAGTAAAGAACCCTCACTTTTAAGTGTTAAGACTCAAACTAAATTGAATGCAAATTCAAATATTTAAAATGCATACTGGCCCCAGCCAGGTAGCTCAATTGGTTGGAGCATAGTCCCATACATCAAAAGGTTGCAGATTCAATTCCTAGTCAGAGCATATCCTCCCTAGGCTATGGGTTCAGTCCCCAGTTGGAGTACATACAGGAGGCAACCATCTCTCACATAGATGTTTCTCTCCTCTCTCTCTAAAATCAATAAACATATCCCCAGATGAGGATTAAAAATAAAAATTAAAATGCATATTGACTCCTAGTTTCCAGTCCAACAAGGTGTTGCTCCCATGCACACAGTAAAAAAAAAAAGCTTAAAATTAAAAGCCAACAAGTCCTCTCAGATCCATCAGAGAACCAAATTTATAGTACAAACTGCCACCCCCAAAACTAAAGAACCACAGGCAAACACAGAAAACCACAACTTACCAGAAGCAAAAACCACCACAATAGCCAGTAATAGGTAGAAAACTTAAAGGGAATTAAACAAATGACACTGCATCAAATTGAAATTTTTTACACAACAAAGGAAACCATCACCAAAGCAAAAAGACAACCTACTGAATGGAAGAGAATATTTGCAAATGTTATATCCAATTAGGTGCTAATATCCAAAATATATAAAGCATTCATACAAACACCAAAAAATTTAATTAAAAAATGGGCAGAGGACCTGAATAGACTTTTCTCCAAAGACATACATATAAACAATGGACATATGAAAAGATACTCAACATCATTAATAATCAGGGAAATATAAATTAAAACCAAAATGACATATCACCTCACACCTGTCAACAGGGCTAGCATCAATAAATCAACAAACAACAAGTTTGGCAAAGTGGAGTAAAGAGAATCCTAGTGTACTGTTGGTTGCAAAGCAGACTGGTGCAGCCACTATTGAAAACAGTATGGAGGTTCCTCAGAAAATTAAAAATAGAACTATCTTATAACCCAGCAATCCCACCTTTGGGTGTTTACCCAAAAATGCATCCCTATATTCACTGCAGCATTATATAAAATAGCCAATATCTGGAAGTAGCCTAAGTGCCCAACAACAGATTAGTGGATTAAAGCAGATATGGTACATATATAATGGAATATCACCCAGCCATAAAAAAGAACCAAATCTAACCATTTGCAACAACACAAAGGGACCTACAGGTTATTACCCTAAGTGAAAAAGTCAGACAGAGAATGACAAATAACATGATTTCACCAATATGTAGAATCTAAACAAAATAAACTAAAAAAACAGAAACAAACTCATAGATACAGAGAACATTTTGATGGGTCCCCAAGAAAACGGGGGTTAAAGGGTGGGTGATAAAGGTAGAGGAGATCAAAAAGTATAAATTGCCAGTCATAAAAAGTTATAGTTATAGGGATGTAAAGTACAGAATAGGGAACATAGTCAATAATATTGTAACAACCATGTATAGTTGTCAGATGAGTACTAGACTTAACAGAGTGATCACATCATAAATTATATACATGTCTAATCACTATGTTTTAAACCAGACACTAATATAATACTGTATGTCAACTGTAGTAAAAAATATATTTAAAAAGAAAAACTTAAAGGAAAATAACTGCTAGAAGCTTGAGATTAAAAACCCCTAGAAAACCCACCTAATGGGGCCTCCCACACTTTGATGAGTTTCTCTCCCAGAAGCACTATCAGGTTCTGAAGGTAAAGAGAAAAAAATTCCTGCTGATTCTGGAAGCAAGACATTTTGAAATGTGCTCAGAACATGCAGCTCTCCTTAACAAAGGACTACCCTCCATAGTTACCCTCTGATAACCATTTTATCAGAGGCTAACCAACATGAAATGTATAAAATCTAACTGAATGGAGAAAGGGAAGTATCCAAATCAGGCCCCCTCTACAATTCCTGTCCCATAGAAGGTGGAGGACATAAGGACACTTGTAAAAGTCAAAAGCCCAAAGCACAATCCACTAAAAAACAGACTGAGTGACAGGACCACAAAACACTTTCCCTCCCTCCATACCTCACCACCACACCAACAGGGAATAACAACTGCAGAACAGCAAGACTCAGATTCTATTTATAAAGGAGACTCTAAGAAATCCCAGAGAGTGTAAGCCAAAAAAAAAGACACTGTAAGAAATTTTAGCCTCTGACACATACACCTACAGCAAGCAGTAAATAGCCTCACACCTATCCCAATCAGCTTAAACCTCATACATAGGTCTATTTGCCTACGTTCCTTTTATCTAATATATCATGTCTAGCATTTAACAAAAAAATTCCAAGGCATGCTAAAAGGCAAAAAATAATCAGACCTAAATTCAGATATGAAAGATTAGGATTATTAGACCAACAATTTCAAGTTGCTAATACACTAAAAGCTCTGTTGAAAAAAGCGGATAACATGCAAGAACAGATGGGTAAGGTAAACAGATAGGAAAAACTCTAAGAATTGAAAGAATATGCTATAAGACAAAAACAGAAACAAAAAAGAGTAAGTTATTCCATAGGCTCATAAGTAGACTGGACATGGCCTAAGAAAGCATCAGTGATCTAAAAGATATGTCATCAGAAACTTACTAAACTGAAATGAAGAAACAGAGAGAGAGAGAGAGAGAGAGAGAGAGAGAGAGAGAATATCCAAAAACTGTGGGGCAATTTAAAAAGATGTAACATATGCATATAGGAATACCAGAAGGAGAAAGGAGAAAGCAACAGAAGAAATATTTTTAAAATAGCTGACAATTTCCCAAAATTTATTAACAGATCTAGAAAGCTGAGACAACATGAAGCATGATAAATAGCATAATATTTTATTTGTGGTTAGGCATATCATAATTAAACTGCAGAAAATTTTTAAAAAATCTTGAAAGAAGCCAGAATTATCAGTAGGGAAAGGATAACCTTACCTATAGAGGAATAAGGATGTTATATCAAACATTTCTTCAGAAACCATGCAAAAAAAGAGTGAAATAAAATATTTAAAGTATTTTTAAAAAACTACCAATCTATAGAATCCTATATCCAGCAAAATTATCCTTCAAAAGTGAAGGAGGAAAAAACAGCTTTCTCAAACAAAAATGGAGGAAATTTGTCACCAGTAGACCTGCCTTAAAAGAAATGCTAAAATAAGTTGTCTAGAGAAAAGGTCTACACAATTTCTTTCCAGGAGAACATCAGAATAGAAATACAAGAAGGCAAAATAAAACCTTTTATTTAAAAATTCTAGATTGATCTAACACACAGTTTGTTCAAAATAACAGCAACAATATAATGGATGATTATAGCATATGGGAAAGTGAAAAAAAACATCAGCTATGTTATAAGAGATGGGAGGGAAGAAGTGGAAATACTGGGTTATCTATCAGGAACCTACACTATCCATGAAGTGGTATCATGTTATTTGAAGGTGAATTCATTGCAAATGCATATTGCAAACTCAAGTGCAACAACTAAAAATACTATATAAGAAGTATAATTGATGTGCTAAGAGACAAAACAGGATTACATAAAATGTTCAATACTAGAGATGACAGTAAAGGGTATGACAAAATAAACTTTGTAAGTACATGGGCAATCAATAGAAAATACAACAGCAATAATCAGTTTAAATGTAAATGGTTGAAATCTATCAATTTAAATACAAAGACTATGAAGTTGATAAAAAGCCAAGACCAAACTATAGGTTATCCATACAAAACCCACTTTAAATATAAAGTTAAATTAAAAGTAAAGGCATAAAGAAAGATACACTATGTCAACACTAATCAAAAGAAAACTAGAATAACTATTAATTTCAGGAACAGCAGACTTCAGAACAAGAAAAAGTTATCAGGTACAAAGAGGGGCATTACCTAATGATGGTCTAAATTCTGTATGAATGCATAACAATCCTGAATAAGTATTTGCTTAACAACAGAGGCTTAATATATGTAAGGCAAAAACGGATATAACTAAAATGAGGAGTTGATGAGTCCACTATTATGCTTAAAGACTTTAATACTGTTCTACCAGTAACTGACAGATCCAGCAGGTAGAAAATCAGAAAGAACATTTTTCAGCTGAACAACACTATCAATAAACTGGATCTAACTGACATCTAAACAATATTTCATCAATATTTCTTCTCAAGCTCACATGGAACACTGACCAAGATTAAGGGCCATAAAACAAACAAAATTTTAAAGAATAGAAATCATACAGAGCACGCTCCCAGAACACAATGAAAATAAATTAAAAATCCGTAACAAATACCATATTATTTGCAGATAGACTGAAAAACCCAAAATATTGGAGATTGAACAGCACACTTCTAAAAAACACATGGTAGAAAAAAGTCTCAAGAGAAACTTTTAAAAATATCAATCTAAAAGAAAATAAAAATACAACTTATCGAAATTCTGGGATACAGCAAAAGTGCTTTGAAAGAGCAAAACAAACCTAAGGCAAACAAAAATAAAAATTAGAGTAGAAATCAATGAAACTGAAAACTGTAAAATACAGAAAAATCAACAAAGGCAAAACCTCATATTATACCAATAAAATTGATAAATCACTAGCCAGGCCAAAAAATAAAAAGAAACGAGATGCAAACAACTAATATCACAAATGAAAGGAGTAAATCACTACTGATCCCATGGACATTAAAAAGGTAATTCAGCCCATTATGAATCACCCTTTCCCCACAAATTTAGTATCTTTAATGAAATGGTTCAAATCCTTAAAAGATACCATCTACCAAAACATTCCCAAGAAAAACAAACTGAATAGGCATATACCTACTGAAGAATTTGAATCAATAATTAATAACCTTCCCAAACAGAAAGCACCAAGCCCAGGCAGTGTTACCAAATATTTATAAAATGATGAATACTACCAAATACCGTATTTTTTGGACTATAAGCTGCACCCCCCCACCCCCCAAATTTGGGAGGAATAATGGTTGTTAGCGCTGCTGAGTTCTGTTTATATTTACCTTGGTGAAATATTATGTTATTTACATTATTAAATATTTTACCACATTTTTTGCTTCAAAATTTTTTTTCCTATATTCCTCCTCTAAAACCTAGGAGCGTCTTATGGTCCAAAAAATACAGTACTTAATGAATTCCAGCAAACATACAATAACATGGCACCAATTCTCCATAATCTCGTTCAGAAAATGGAAACAGAATAGTTACTAACTCATTCAATGAGGAGAAAACAATATCAAAATAACATATTATAAGGACATTAAATACCAATCTCTCATTAACACTGATATAAAATATCTTTGACAAAAAGTAACATCCAATTTTGTGTAAAGTCAAATCCAATAATGTGTAAAAAGATTATATGCCATGACCACTTTGATTTATTCTACAAGACTGGTTCAATATTCAAAGATCAATTCACATAATCCATCACATCAAAAGAAAAATCATATGGTCATATCGATAGATTCAGAAAAAGCATTTGAGAATTCCAGCCAAGATGGTGGCATAGATAAACATGGCTCACCTCCTCACAAAACCACATCAAAATTACAACTAAAATACAGAACCTTATCATACAGAACTGTCAGGAATCAAATTGAATGAAGCCTGACAATTACAAAATTAAAGAAACCACATCCATTCAGACTGGTAGGAGAGGTGGAGAAATAGAACAAGCTTAGTCCCACACCCATGTGTGATGGATAAAAATCTGGGAGAGGTATCTCAAAAGACAGTAGTCCCAGTCCCACACCAGGCCCCTAAGACCAGGGTTCCAGTGCCTGGAAGATAAGTCTCCATAACTTCTGGCTGCAAAACACAGCAGGGACTTAGTGCATGAAGGAAACTTCTGGAGTCCCAAAAAGTTCCTCTTAAAGAATCCACACACAGACATTCTGACTCACTCCCTCTGAGCTCCAGCACCAGAGTAGGAGTTTGAAAGCACTGGTGGCATACAGGAAGGAGTAAAGTGTTTGGCATCAAAGCAAGAGCTGGAGAACAGCTTCCTCTCATACAGAAAGATGGCCAGAGGCCATTTTTCCTTTACTGAACACTCCTGCCACAAGCCACAGAGCCAGCAGGCTGGTGCCGTATCTGAGACTCCATCAACTTGGCTAACACTGTTTGCCCTACCCTGGAGATCCACAGAGACTTCATCCCACTCAACTTAAGGGCCCACCCATCTGCTTTTTTATATGAGTGGCTGACCTTGGCTGGTGCTTCAAACAAGCAATAGCCAGCCTCAGTGAGCCCCTAACCTCCATACCTCTTGCTGAACGGTCCCAGACCCAGCAGTGGCAGCAGCCAGCCTAGATTCAAAGCTTGACTTCACCTGGATATCTCCAAGCCTAGCACAAGGAGCAGCCATATTCAGATTGCTTTAGAGCAGACAGGGAGGGCCTGGACGAAACACAGGTTGGGGCTGACCTTGACCTGCACAACCTGCAAACCCAAGAGCCCGCTCACCCAGTGGACAACTACATGCCATGAAGAAACACCATCACCCTGCCCCTGCACAGCTGATCCTCCACAGAGGGTGGTGGTCAGTGGTCACAGCCAGTCCTTGCAGGTGACTGGCCTGGGTACATCCCTCCCATTGACTTGCCAACAGCAACCAAGGTTCAACTGCAAGAGGAGGGTGTACTTAGCCCCCATGGAGGGCATACCTTGAGTACCCAGCTTGGGTGATGGGGAGGCTGTGCCACTGGACCCTACAGGACACCCACTACATTAGGCCACACTACCAAGACACAGAGTCAAAGCAGCTCTACCTAATACATAGAAACAAACACAAGGAAGCTGCCAAAATGAGGAGACAAAGAAACATGGCCAAAATGAAAGAACACATCAAAACTCCAGAAAAAGAACTAAACAAAAGGGAGCTAAGCAATTTGTCAGTTCAAAACACTGGTTAGAAGGATGCTCAAGGAAATTAGTGAGGACCTCAGCAGCATAAAGAAGATCCAGTCAGAAATGAAGGATACACAAGTTGAAATAAAGAACAATTTACAGGGTAACAGAAAAGTGGATGAAACTGAGAATCAACGATTTGGAATATAAAAGTGAAAAACAGTCAATCAGAACAAGAAGAAAATAGAATCCAAAATAATGAGGATAGTGTAAGCAGCTTCTGGGACAACTTCAAGAGATCCAACATTCAAATCATAGGAGTGCCAGAAAGAGAAAAGAGCAAGAAATTGGAAATCTATTTGGAAAAAATAATGAAAGAAAACTTCCCTCATTTGGTGAGGGACCTACAGCCTAAATATCTCTTCCCAGCAAGGATATCTTTTAGACTCAAAGGTCAGATAAAGAGCTTCCCAGACAATATAAAACTAAAGGAGTTCATCATCACCAAACCATTATTATATGAAATGTTGAAGGGACTTATTTAAGAAAAAGATGATCAAAACTATGAACAATAAAATGGCAGCAAACATATACATATCAACAATTGAGTCTAATAAACACACTAAGCAAAGTACAGAGACAGAATCATGGATACTGAAAGCATTTTGATGGTTGCCAAATTGGAGGATGTTGGGGGAATGGTGAAGAGGTGAGGGAATTAAAAAGTACCAATAGGTAGTTACAGAATAGCCATGGGGATGTACAGTATAGAAAACGGAGTAGCCAAAGAACCTATACACATGTCCCATGGACATGAACAATAGTGTAGGGATTGCCTGAGGGAGGGTGGGGTGCTGGGTGTAGGAGGCAAAGGGGAAAAAATTGGGACAATTGTAATAGCATAATCAATAAAATGTTTTAAAATAAGTATCTGAAAAAGCCAACATCTACTTATGATTTAAAAATAAAACTGTACAGAAATTAGGATCCAGGGATAGCTTCCTCAAGATGATAAAGAACATCTACAAAGAAACCTATAGCTAACATCATACTTATTGATGAGACATGGATGCTTCCCCCACCCCTAGTACAGGGAACAAGAGAAGAAAACCAATAAAACTGTCTTTGCAAATATCTAAGAAGAAGAAAAAAAAAATCTCCTGCAAGATACAGGTAATGTCAATTGTTTTCCTATATACTAGCAATGAACAAATGGAATTTGGAATTAAAAACACACAATTTACATTAGCACCCCCAAAAATGAAATATTTAGATATTGCTTTAACAAAATATGTACAAAGATATATGTGAGGAAAATACTACAAGGTGTTGATGAAAAATCAAGGATCTAAATAAAGGGAGAGATATTACATGTTCATAGGTAGGAATACTAAATACTGTTAGATGTCAGTTTTTCCAAAACTGATCTTTAGATCAACTGCAATCCCAAAGTATCAGAAAGTCATCTTGCAGATAAAGACAAACTGATTCTAAAGACTATATGAAAAGGCAAAAGACCCAAAACAGCCAGCAAAATACTGAAGAACAAAGTCAGAGAAATGACACTACCCAATTTCAAGACTTAGCAAAAAACTACAGTATTCAAGACAACATGTTATTGGCAAAAGAATAGAAAGGCCAACGGAATGGAATTAAAGGCCCAGAAACAAACTCATACAAATATAGTCAACTCCTCTTTGAAAAAGCAAAGAAAAATCAAAGGAGAAAGGAGAACCTTTTCAACAAATGGTGTTAGAACAACTGGACACACACACAAAATCCACCTTACACTTTCAAAAAAGTTAAAATGAATCATAGACCTAAATGTAAAATTTAAAACTGTAGACGTTTCAAAAAATAACATAAGAGAAAAATCTAAGTGACTATAGGTTGGTTTGGTGATGAGTTTTCACACACAACACCAAAAGCATGAGCCATTCAAGTTTACTAAGTGGACTTGATTAAAATTTAAAACTGCCCCATAAGGCATACTACAGGTAGAGAACATGAAAAAACAAGCCACAGCCTATTTGCAAAATAATTATATGGTAAAGGACTGGCATCCAAAATATAAAACAAAAAACTAACAAACAAAGGAACCTCTTACGAACTCAATAAGAAGACAGACAACAGATTTTTACAATGAGCAAAAGATTTGGACACCTTGACAAAGATAATACACAAAAACAAAGGTATTGTGTATGGCTAGGTGAAAGAAGCCAGTCTGAAAAGGTTACATATCAAACTATGTAACATTTTAGAAGTGGCAAAACTATAGACATAGAAAAAAAAAACTATTGGTTGCCAGGAGTGAGGAGTGAGGGAAGCGATGAATAGGTGGACACAATCTATACGTCAGTGAAACTTCTATATAATCTTATAACTGTGATGCAATCAATATTATGCACACATGACACAGAGTGAACCCCAATGTAAA
This sequence comes from Phyllostomus hastatus, assembly GCF_019186645.2. NCBI lineage: Eukaryota > Metazoa > Chordata > Mammalia > Chiroptera > Phyllostomidae > Phyllostomus > Phyllostomus hastatus. Next base: position 2,364,395 of record NW_025333835.1, on the reverse strand, counting down.
CTGGTTCTAATAATAATGTCTCAACATTACTTCATTACTTGTAACAAATGCACCACAGAAAAGCAAGATGTTAGTAATAGTGGAAAGTATCAGAGGGGACACCAGATATTCACTCTGTACATTCTGGCCTAATTTTCTGTAAAACTGAAACTTTTTTAAAGTAAAAAAAGTTGGTTAAGAAATGCATACTAAATAATATATCCCTCTTATCTATTTTAAACACCGATTTCTATATGAAATTTTCCTGAGAATATGCACTCTTTTGGGCAAAGATGTTCAGCAATCAGCAGTGCAAGAGAATTCTTTAGATTTTGAGATTTTCCAAATGCCACTTTTGTTTCTCACTGATTATGTGCCCTTGGGCAGGTTTTGTCACCTCTGAGTTTCACTATCTTTATGTGTAAAATAGAAAAATTACTTTTCTCACAGGTCAGCTGGATTTAGATAAATATTTATAAAATGCCTAGCCAAAGATGAACAGAGTAGGCATGTAAATGTTTGTTCTTTTGTCCTTTACCCTAAAATTCTTTTTAATTCAGGTGAAGTAGAAGATACTACACATTAAGCTAGTGCTTCTCAAACAAACATACTTGTACCCTAAGAGGTATACGCAACTATTAAACAAACAACTTGTGTCCTCCTGGAACTCAATTTAAAATTTGGGAGAAAAACGTAAATACTTAACTGATAATTTAAAAGTTATACCAAAACAACATTGCTATAGCAGAGTATTTGCACTATATTTCAAGAGGCAACATAAAAACTATGCTTGCAACCCTGGCTGGCGCAGCTCAGTGGATTGAGCGTGGGCTGTGAACCAAAATGTCGCAGGTTCGATTCCCAGTCAGGGTACATGCCTGGGTTGCAGGCCATGATCCCCAGCAACTGCACATTGATGTTTCTCTCTATCTCTCTCCCTCCCTTCCCTCTCTAAAAATAAATAAATAAAATCTTAAAAAAAAAAAAACATGCTTGCATTAGAACTTAGGCCACACCCTCAGGTTTTAGGGCTACTTCTTTGTCATTTTCTGCTGTTTGGTATATCTTCCAAACTTTTCCACTAAAGCACTGCTTTTCCTTTCCAATTTTGTTACTAAACTCAAGTTCCTTTTCTTCTCAATATCAGTTACGTGTGAAGGAACAGGTTAGTTCCCTTGGGCCTGGTTACCCTTAAATTATCAAGGACAACCTGATAAAATAACATTTTACATTACAAAGGTTATTTAATGTGGAATTTATAGTTAAGAGACAGAACCCAGCAAATAAATCATTGAAATGGAGATTGTAGTTTTTTGACTAGGATTTCTCAAGCTCTTATCTATACCTTGAGTCAATGTTTTTCTTTTCCAGTAAACTGTGAACATTAGCCTTTGCATATACACAACACTAACCTAATTTTTAGAAAAACAAAATATTTTACCAATCACTATGTAATTCCTTTTACTCAACAGAATATCAATATCCATAAAATTAAGCATCCTAATGAGTAAATATGTAAGAATAATGTGGCATGAGTATCCCAGAGCCAAATACAGGGTGAGCACACCTGTACTGTCTTGGTTCAGTGTCACACATTAAGGAAAACAATGATAAACTGAAGCATGTTCAGAGATCTACAAAACTCATAAGAATATGAAAACCATACTAATGTGAACAAGAGCAAGAAAACAGAGGTGCTTAATTTGTAAGGGGAAAAAAACTTGGCTTGGAATTGATGAGGTCTAACAGCCATGTTATAAGTTCTGAAGGCTGTCATATTTGAAGAAAATCAGACTTGCTGTTTTCTTTTAATGCTATAAACTCTTTTCTTTTTCCTTTTTTTAAAGAATTTATTTATTTCTTTTTAGAGAGGGAAGGGAGGGAGACAGAGAGAGAGAGAGAAACATCAATGTGCGGTTGCTGGGGGTCATGGCCTGCAACCCAGGCATGTACCCTGGCTGGGAATCGAACCTGTGACACTTTGGTTCACAGCCCGCGCTCAATCCACTGAGCTACGCCAGCCAGGGCCAGACTTGCTGTTTTCTAGAAATAGGATCTACATGAGAAGGCAGTAAAACATAGGTTAAGTACAGGTCTCTGAGCTTGCAAAAGACACTTGAGTACTACAGACATTTTATCAATTATGTGATAGTGGAAACAGTATGTGCTATTCCTGGATACCAGTTATCTTCTACATAAGGAGGGTGCTAAGCTAAATTATTTCTAAGGTAATTTTCAAATAAAAAATGACATAAAAGCAAATTCTGGATCAACTTAACATTAGAGCATCGTAAACATGAAACCAGCTACATTATCAAGTAGTAAATTCTCTCTATTAGTTGATATCATCGTTTGCTCCTAAGGGTAAAAAGTGGAATAGAGATTCCCAGTCAGAGCACATGCCTGGGTTGCGGGCCAGGTCCCCAGTGGGGGCCACATGAGAAGCAACCACACATTGATGTTGCTCTCTCTCTCTCTCTCTCTCTCTCTCTCTCTCTCTCTCTCTCTCTCTCTCTCTCTCTCTCCCCCTCCCTTCCCCTCTCTAAAAATAAAAATAAATAAAATCTCTAAAAAAAAAGTGGAATAGACAGCAAGCTATTGTAAGTAAAAGCCAAATATTCACAAGCTGGTGTTCTTACAAAGATAGGATGGAATATTATTGTTGCCATCTACTGAGTAAATTACACTGGTAATTTAATTCTAGGGAGAAAACTAATTCTAGCTCATCTGTATTGAAGACTGTATTTTTCTGTTTCTAGATATACTAAATATGCTAAGCCTTGACTCAATGAACCTGCTTAATATTTCTTAGACAATAACAGTATACCTTTCTTCTCTGAATGATTTTATCTACTCACCAACAATATTATTTCTTAACCTGTAAGATTCCCAAGCTACAATGTTTAAGTGAATGTTTATAAAACTTGAATTTCTCAAAACCAAAGTAAAAATCACTCAGTATAGCTGCTGTTTTCTATGTTCTAGATATCACTTAATAGGCATTTACAGCAAAAAATGAAGCCAGGCAATAAACTCAGGGGATAGGTACTCAACTTTCCATGCAAAGTACAGTACTTTAATAGTGTACAGGGCCTAAGAAATACTAAATTAAATGAGGATCATAAACACTGAGAGTAAGGGTAGGAGATGCCTTGGAATATAAGAGGTCAAACACACAAAGGGTGCAATGGCCCTGGATGTATGTTTCTATATGTATTCCAAAATCACACAAAACCAATTTGTGGTTTATCCATTTCTCTTCTCTGGAAAAGATTTTTTAGAGAAAATTATTTCCCTGATTCTATACCTGTCTGAAAATCCAAGGATATCTTTTGTGGTTCACTTATCATCAGACATTACATTGAACACATTTTGAACATTTTTCTACCTATGCCATACCTTACCTCTTGAGTAGACATCCCTTGATCAAAATTCCTGATAACTCCGATGCATATTTCCAAGTTCCCTAACTGCGGTAACCTAATTACCTTAGATGTACATATTAAATAGTTGAAAAAAACTTTAGAGCACCTATGTGCAGGAAATACCAATCTTTCACATTTTAGACTATATTAAAATGAAGTGTCTTTAATGGGAAATAAAAAATATCTGCATAAAAAGAAAGCAAGGAATTGCTTAGGACACTGAAGCACAGACATTTTGCTCAATTGTTTCAATGTAGCAAAGTAAAATCAGGTCTGTGCACATATTTACAACAAACTATGTCACATTGTGTCATGTACTTTTTAAAAAAGAAGCAATTTTAAAAAACTGTTTCCTCACTAAAGAACAAAAATGTATAAAATAGTCCAATCAACAATAAGAAACTAATAAGTCTATGTTCTTATACTTCAAAGATATAAAGGTAACCCATGTTCAAAATTCTGTAATATTTTTATTTTAAAGCTACTGATGGTGTAGAGAAGAGCCCATGTAATAAAAATGAATTGAAGTATTTAAAACTCTCATTTCACCATTATTTTTATAATGCTGGAAGTTTCTGGTGTCAGTTTTTATTAACCTTTCACCTTCCTCCCTTTCATACACATATAGTTGAAGACAATTTTTTTTGTATTCAGGTAACATACAGCCTTCCATTGAAATATTATTGTCTGTAAACCTTTTCATAGCTTTAATTCTAAAAACAAAATTTTATCCAGAGAACCCTTACTCATCTTTCCAAACTTACCAGACTAATAAAGCCAAGAAAAAAATTTAATTTCCCTTCCCACCTCCCCAAATGTAGTACCTATTCTAAGTTATAATTCCCTTTTCTAATTTTTTTAGAGTATAATTTCTTTGAGAAGTCAAATTACTTCATTCAACCCACTGTGATTAATTCAACTTTTATTTATTGCCCCGGACCCCATCATGTTTATTTTTTAATCTTTGGAGTCCATTTCTTATGTAAGTCTCTTCAAATCAAAAGGGAAATCCTCTTGCTTCTAGCAGATTCTGCATTAAAAAAAGGAAATTGTTCCAGGGGCTTCAATTAAGTTTAGGTAGCTATAAAAACCAGAATCATTAAAACCAAATTTTATCCTTCTCCATGTTGTCTTGATATCAAGAACAAGAGATTCCTGAATCAATATTTCACCTTCTACAATTATTTCTTCAAGCAGAACACTAAAATATAAAACTTTCTTCTCCTGTTAACAGCTCTTATAAATTAGGTAGTCTCTAATCAGCCATTATTTTCAAATGTGTTTTTCTGGGTATAGAAACTGTCGTTTGCATGCTATTTTATGAGACATTGTATTTTTTATCAATCTTGCTTTTAAAAGATTTAACCATATTACTCCTAATATGTGTAATTTTGACTCACAACCAAGAGTTTTCATGGTTTGCAAAATTGACATAAAAATGGTATCTAAAAGTCCAATTCTTGAAATAAAATTAAGATGAAGTTAATCATAAAAATGCAAAAATGGACTAAACGCATCACCTATTTCATAAATTTGGCACTGGGTGACCCAGTAAAGAATCATTTTAACAGTTTAAAAATTGTTTTCTCTAAAAAGGTTAACATACACTAGAACAGGATATATATTCAGAAATACTTAGAGAAAGACACATAAAATTAAAATACACTTAAAAACACTGTTGCAGTTTTCAGTTTCTACTCCTGAAACAAAAATAAGCCATTTATCAGTAAGTGCATTTTTTTCATGGAGAAAATATTTATTAGTTTTCAAATAATCACATAATACAAATATTACATAGTCATTCTAGAAAAAAATTAGCTTGTATTAATATTCATAAAATAAACACTGAAAAATATAGAATTGCATATTATGACATAAAATATTTAAAAATCTGAAAGAAAAATATATTAAAATAAAAGTTTATATAAACAAATCAGTTCACATTAATACACAAAATGTTTCACTTTTAAATAGCTTTTAGTGGAAAGAGGGGAATAGAAATGCACTTACATTTTTTTTGCACACTTTAAGGAACAGAGCTAAATTTAATCAAAGCATATGATTAAGAGACTAAATCACTTTTCATCTTTCAAAACTGAAACAAAAGGCTATAATCTCATAGGCCATAAACTGGTTCAAAGAGTTTAACTTAATTTCCAAGAAATTTCACTTTCAATTCCCCTGAGTTCTTTCTAAGATGTTGAGTATTAAATTTATGTGTTTGTAAAAACTGTCTTACTAACAGTTAACAAAAACAAACCAAGCATTAAAAGCTGTAATCATTCATGAAAATTCAGAGCTCTCTAAAGAAATTTTAGTTTAAATTGATCTTTTAAGCTTACTTTTCAGTACTTTACAAAAATGTATTTATAATTAATGAGGAAAAAAGCTCTAATAGATAGCCAAGAAAAAGTAAAGGCCAGGGTATAATTTAACAAATGTTTCTAGATTCCTAAAATATGTTATATGCTTCTATGTTAATAATTCTATTTCTCTTAAAATTTGTACCAAATAAAACAAACTGGCAACACTGGATAACTTTTAAAAATTTCTTTAATAGCTTTGACCAGTTAATAGATACCAGAAAGAGAAATAGAAAAATTTTGATAACTATTACCCACAATTGATAGTTTGGATGATTACCTTGCAACACTGACATATGCTACTAACTGACTTTGTTTCAGTATCATTCAAATTTTACTGTGCTATCAATGAAAGACAATACCTCAAGTTTCACAGGTATTTACTACTTTAGAAGGAGTACGCTACTTTCATCTCAAAAGATGTCTCTTCTATTTCTATATTGGAATCACTGTTTATTGACAAATGAGAACAAGGCTCAAGATCAGAAAAAGATAAGCTAAGAGTGTTGCCCTAATTTTAAAAGTAATTTGGAAGTAATTAAGAAGTTCATCCTTTATTTCTAATTCCTTTCATTATCAGATAACAAAAAACAGTTTCAGTAACTTTTTGGATCTCCTATACTAAAAAAGTTTTCCTGCTTGATTAAGGTGATTTCAATCCCACAAATCTTTTAAGTAAAACAGATACAGAGAGCTGCTTTTAAAAGAAAGGAGTCTCTCATGCTTCCTCTATTTCAGTCTTCTGAATAGAAAAGGAATATTTTCACGGCCATGTAAAATTCCAATCTGAAAAAATTATTTCATTATTTGAGCCTTTCCATTTCCAGACCAAGAGTACACCAAAATAAATCTTAAAGTTTATAAATGACAAAATCAGGTGGCTCTCTCATCCTTGTGTCTTCTAGATATATTGCATGGTTCCGTTCACCACTGCCTTCCAAATTGCAGGTGCTGCATGTGTGACAGATATCATCCATGAAGGCTCTGCTAGAAGAGTTCCTTTTGCTGAAGAAGTATGATGTTTACCAGTTGAAAGAAATCTGGGCAATTAGAGAACAAATAAACCAGTCTCCCATTATCAAGATACCTGGAGTCACAGAAGGAATCCACCAAGGAAAAATGAAAACTTGCCAAAGGTACCAAGTTTACATTCTACCCATTGTAGATGATAAGAATTTCCTAGAATCAAATCCTACCCTTGGCATCAAAGAAACTAAGAGAAAACCATTTTAATGCCATGGGGAAAATCTAGGACAAGGCTTTTGCCACAAATAACATTATTCCTAAGGACTGGAAAACTACTTCCGAGTATATTTAACATAGCTTTCAGGAATATTATACCCTAAAACTTATATTCATTCATATTTATCTTATTAAAGAATGAAGCCTACATTTGACAGTAAAACCGTAATAGTACTATCAATGTATCTTCTAAAAGACATATATAATATGGAAGTCCTAAAGTTTGAGGTATGAAAAAGACCAAAAGTTTCTCACTAACAGGGTAGGATAATACCTGGACATCAGACTTTATAAGTTAGGCAAGTTCAGATGTCCAGCTTGCCCAAAGATGAAATACAGAAACTTCTCAATTACTGGAATATAAAACAGCAACTTAGAAGTCCACTAAGTCTAAAATGGGCAAATATTACTTTTTTTAAAAGTACTGTGAACTACACAGGTATTCACCAAATCGAGTGCCCCAAGTCACGCACTGCTTTAATTATCTGGAGAGAAAAATAAATTTAGGTCTTTTTTTTTGAATGGGCACTAGTTAGCATTCTCAGAAAACCAAATAGATTGAAGCCCTACTCAGCTCTAATATGAACCCAAGGAGTTTACCAATAGAATTAAATGGGCAAAGGAAGGACACTTCAATCTATAAATAAACCCAAGTAAATAATGGAAAGCACCCACTTGTTTATTATCCTTTCCCACTCTCTCCAGAAGCTGGATATTCTGCCTCCAAGGGTTCAGTGGAGAAAATGGACCCCTGACGTCAAAAGCTCTCCGTGGTCTTGGCTGTATCTGTGGTTCTAGGATCACTCCTTGCACCTCTGGTAGGAGAGAAGCACTGAAATAGAGAGCTGAATATAGATTTAAGAGAAAATTCTTATTAAGAAATTACATTCTCTGGTCATTTGAGTTTGTAATGATTTATCCTCAGGATAAAAAGGAGCTATCTTTGGGCATACTTTGTTTAGTGCCTTCTTAATTTGAATTAGAAGTCTGTTCCCACAAATAATTAATTCCTCAGTAACCATTAAGGGACCTATCTTTGTCTAAGTCATAACACACTCTATGACAAACCACTGAACTTCAAGTGGTAAAGATCAAATCAAAAATGATAAATTATGACTGGAAATAAGATCATAGCAATCTTAAAGGGACTGGGAAAGGCACTTGACCTCAGGTATGTTAAAGAAGGAGTCCCAGTTAATTCTCTGTCAAAGAGAAGAAGATGGACTGAAAAGTAGAAACAGAATAATCAAGCACATTAACAGGAATACTAATAAATCTTGGCAATTGTTTAAGAAGCTGAATTTGTTCTTGGTGTCTGTCTTCAGTAAATTAAAGAATTAATCAGCCTACAGTCCCATATTACCTTGCAATACAAAGCTAATACAAAGCTAATCCTAAATTTTAGCAAGCTATGACTACTGTCACTGAAAAAGATTTATTCCTAAAGCACTCAAATATAAAAGTGGGAGGGCAGAACAGTGGATAGAGGCAATACAGAATATAAATCTTTTTAAAACATATGATCCTTCGGTTTGAGGTCAAGAAGGACCAGGAAATAATCATTAATGGCTACAATGCAGAAATTAAAGCAGTAAGATATATCCAAATTATAGATGATGATAGATACTGAAAAATAGTTTACACTGTTATAGGAATGAGGTAAACAAGAGAAGGAAGTTCAAAGCATATGGCATCTGATCAAGGAAAAGCTGAAAGGAGAATAAAGACAGGCAGACATGTATTTAAAGTTACAGGGACTGCAGGATAAATTTTAACAGTAGAAAACAGATCAATTTTACTTTGTGGTACAGAGTGATACACCCGTATTAAATTTCAGATCTTATTCTAAATAGAAAGGTGCTATATATTCCTGCTGTATGGAACATAATAGTCACATTATTTTATTTCAGGGACATATTACATTTTGGGATAAATTTTAAAAGATATTATCAAGTAATCTCTCTCTCATGGCAACTGGTTATCACAAGTGTACCTTACCTGTTAGTGGAACGAGGACTGTGCTCTCTTGTTCTATCAATCAACAAGGTTATAGTCTCAGCACTAAGAAGGTAGCAACCAAGTTAATGTTTTAGTGCCTTCAACTTCCTCCTGGCTCTGCCAGCCAGTTTGGAAATATACCAACAGCTGAAAAGGAATGGTTATTCCATTACCTAACAACACATGGACTAATTTTTTTCAGACTAATGATGAAACAACGAGCTAACACTTCTGCTTTAGGAATATATTGAATTCTGTACAAGTGAGAAATGAAAATAGTTTGGACTAAGAAAATAAAGCCTATGAATTTAACCATCAAATTGGTCACTTCTAAAAATTAAAGAAATAAAGAAATGAAAAAAGAAATCTAAAAGAAGTCAAGGGGTGAAACTGCCATCTCAGAAAAGGTATCAAATAAGTAAGTACAAAAATACTTCATAAGCCTGCGTGCCAACTATTTTTTTCATTTTAAGTTTCTAATAGAGTTCAAGTCCTGAAGTCTTTTAGTTTTGAAGAAACTACAGACTATATTTTTTGAGCAGTAGCTTAAAACAGTATTTTACTGTATAATCACATTGAAGAGGTATAATGAGGAATGACTAGAGGAAAGTGGTACAAGTTACAAAAAGACCTGAATAATATCTCAAGAAATGCAACCTACTTAGGTATTTTTCTAGAATTAAAATATCCCGAACAGATTAACAAAGTATTTCACAGCTTGCTCCTAAGGGATGGCTCTTGAACAGATGAAAAAGGCTTAACACACCAGAGCTGTTTTATTTATGTTTCCATGTACCTATACAGAGCACAAAGGTGTTACAAAATTATTGCTTAGTGCTTTTAAAATTATTAAGCAATCATCCTCTAGTCTTTTCTAATCAATTTCCTTGACAAATCACTTTTCTTGTTTAATATTTCAATAGAAACAAGAAAAATTATTAAATATTTCCAAATTGAGATCTTAGAAAAACTTTAAGATAGTTCAAAATATATTCAGAAATTATAAACAAGATATAATTCTCCATTTCTTGAATACTATTCAGTAGTAGCAATATATGTGAATGAAAATAACAGGCAAAAAAGAAACATTCTATGTTGAACAACAAATACATTTGCTAATTTTTCTTTAAATTTATAGACCCAATTCATTTTAAAAATAAAAACAACCCCCAAGAAATCATATTTTGCTCAAACTGAAACTGGGCTAAGTTTACAATTTCTCCTAGTAGGAGCTCCAAACCTTTAATAATCATACTCCACAGAATATATAAATTAAAAATACAACAAACTTAGATTAAAAAAAATACCAAACACTTGTCCTTAGGTTATAGGCCAAGTATACTGGCTAGAAAAGTAGATCCACTTACAAACTTCACCCAAGTCAGATAACTTTTAGTATATGCCTTTTTTTTTGCCTGAAGTACAAAAACTTGTAGAATTCAACATATTTATACCTCAAAATTAAACATGCGTATTTCCCTAAAAAGAAATTATTTTGAATCATTGAGGAGAGCTAGTATCTCTCTTGCTTTAGGAGTGAGTAACGTATCAACAATGTGGATTTGATATTACACCATTTATACAGAAAATGTAAAGGCACTTTCAAAATGAGATCATTAATCAAACAAGACAAAGCAGCCTTTGTGAGACTTGATGGAGGCTCATAAAAATGACACGTAGGACCTTACCTAATACTATTTTAATAGACAGCATTCCTCTATGTGATGCTTCAAGAGGAATAAAAGTAAGTATTCCACTGCAGGACTCCACTAGAGAATAAATTTCAAACCAAAGCCAAGAAAATCATCAATGCTGAAATGCCACAAAGAAACTCAAACAATATAACTGTTTAGTTATGAACATAACTAAAAAATCCAGTTACATTCAAATCAGAATCAATAAATCGAAGTATTGAATGTGGAAATACCACTCAAGAAAGTTTCCTGAAATGTACAAATTAAACTATTTGCAGTGTTTGTTCTCAATATCAAATTATTAAATAAGCATATACTGCTAGTTTTAAACATTTCTCATACTGGAAAGGAAAAGCTATACCTAACAATTTTTAACCAATGAAATAGAAGGTAACACATTTTTGCAAAGACTGTGATTTCTATTCACTTGTACTGTAACTAACTGATCTAAAGTTGAACTTGCTAATTTATAGATTTACAGATTACTCATAAAACAAAACATTTTACATAAATTGAGAGCATGATGCAATATCTTTTTCCTATTCAACAATTATCATTCATTTTACTGATTTTAAGGCACATTTATAAAGAAAAAGAATTTCTCATAAATCCAAGTGTCCAGAACAGCCCCAACTGGCATTAAGAAAAAAATTATAAAACATCCTCAACAGAAATAGTGAGTTTTTGTATCTCCTGCCCCTAGAAGAGTGTTTGGCACACAAATAAAGAAAGAAATAATGCACAATACACTTTTAAGAGTAGTTAATACACTACAGAATAAAAGATAAAAAGCAATCATAAAAATATGTATCAATTATAAGAAAGTCAACTTCAGGGTCAAGTTGCCTTTAAAAAGACAACTTCAGGGTTAAGATGACTAAATAAAAAATATTAAATTTACCACTGCCTCCTCTGAATAAAAAAGGCTTCTATATTTGACAAAAAGAAAACCTTAAGGAAAGTAATTTTAAGAAAAACCTCTAAATCACTGTGGCAATGTCTTTTCATAATTAACCTAGCCCATTATTTTACTTCTCTAGCATCTTTGTCACCTGTTTATTTTGCTAGCATGAATATTTGGCTTTGTCCTAAAAATGACTAGCATATTTTGAAGAACATATATAAGGTACTGGGAAGGGAAAAATAAAGGATCATCTTTCTACCACATTTTTTATTCCAGCACTTTGTGTTGTGCTACATTCTTGAATTCATTTAGAAAAAGATGAATATAAAAGAAAGAAATAAAATGTTTTATCAGTTAGGATTCCTTTACATTAATTCCTTTGTGATTCTTACCAAAGACAAGAAATATGATTTCCAGTCAACAGCAAAAAGATGTTAAAGAAATTAAATTCAAAAGGTTCTTATCAAGCAAAAATCATTAAGAGATGCTAAAATTAATAGGTGGAAGTATGATGAGAAACAGGATATTTACTTGGTCTCAAAATATCTCCCCACAAGACACTTGCTATTTATAAAGAGAAAAGGAGTAATTTAATGGTGTAGAAACCTGGCAGACAGCTCCTTAACCAAATGATCAAGATAACATCAACATTAATGGGTCAAATTGATATCATGTGCCTCCTTATACAATACACTGATAAGAACATAACATCAGTTCTGTGGAAACCTTGCCAAAAATGTATAATCTCAATCTGATCATGAAAGAACATCAGACATACAAATTGAGGAGCATTCTAACTAGCTAGTACTTCACAAATGACAAGGTCACAAAAGGCAAAGAGAGAATGAAGAACCAGTCCAGACTGAAAGAGACTTAAGGAGACATGACAATTAAGCACAAATGAGATCCTAGGTTGAATCCTAAACCAGAAAAAGATCATTTGGTAAAACATTTACAGATTGGTTAGTATTAATTACTGATTTCTATATTTGTTTTATGGTTATATAAAATATAAACATTAGGGAAAGATGGATGAAGGCAATGGGTACTTTTATAGTATTTTGCAACTTTTTAAGTCAAATTATTTTAAAATAAAGTTAAAAACAAAAAATAAAGAGTTCTGAATAAGGCACCATATTTGACACACCCATATAATATCTACTGAGAAAAAAATAGGTCTACATTTTCTATTGATATGAAAAGTTTTACCCCCCAATATTTCTCTAAAAACTAATCCTAATAGAAATGACGCTATTATGTCATGTTCTGTAGTAATATCAGTAATCAGATGGTGATGGTCTTGCTTATGTTTAGTTTCTTTGGTAAAAAGCTCTCTACACAGAGAACTATGATTCAGGAAAAAAGTATGTGAGAAAATCTCACCTACAAACACAAAAAATGAATAATGTTTACATTAAACAACTAGTATGGAAACTAACTTTAGACTAGAGCAAACATATGATAGAGTAGGTGGATAAAAAAACAAAAGGTCTTCAAACTTAAATGATCGTGTATGAATTTTTATTACTGCATTAAAAAAAGGGAAAAAATAAAAATTTCTGCTCATTTTTAACAAATTTTCATAGGAAACAAATTTCATTCAGTTTGTTTCATAGGAAACAAACTGAATGTCCCCCACAAATGTCCCTCTTACATTTTTCACTAAAAATCAAAATTATAAAACTCCCAAATAATTTTACCTTCACTTATAAAATCAGTTGCAAACATTTATAACCTTTTGTTTTATTTTTAACATATACTTAAAACTTAATATATGTAAAGTAATATATTATGCATTTTATATATACTGCCTCATTCAGTCCTCACAATAACTTTGAGGAATACAGTATTATAATCATCACAATTGTGCTAATAAGATTAAGACATAAAGTAGTGAAGTAACTCGTACCTAAGAACACACAATTAAGATGTAGAACAGAAAATTCAAAACCAGTTTGTCTCCAGAATTCTGAGTTATTACTAATTTTATACTTTTACAAATCATGTCATTCTTATTAACAATCAAATATTTTCTTTTTAAGTATTCAGTATAAAATGCTAAAATAAATACATTCTGTTTTAAGTAAAACCCTCCAATTCTTTCCTTCAATTTCATTAAACATAGATCGATCACTTGGCAGTTATTTGCTTTGCAATTGTTATCAACCTATGGAAGTTTGACAAGGCAATGAAATTTAGAGGTAAATTGTAGCAAAACTCAGTTATCAGCATCACAGATAATCTAGGAACAGAGTTTTTATTGAATCTGAAAAGCTCATATCTAAAGTATGTTGAAAGGGTAAACAGAAATCCCTCTCACCTTTTAAGTACTAAAAAAATGCAAGACACAGAAAGATATTTTCTAATTTCAATTTCTAGTTTACATGTTATATATACATTAACCTGCCTAACAAAGGATAGTCTTGTAAATGTATGAGAATTTCATAAAAATCCTGGGAAAAGAATTTAATTCTGATACCTTAGTGACTATTCACAGCTTTTGTAGCTAAGATTTTCCACATATTTTGGGAATAAGATTTTTATAGTCACAATCCATGTCTTTTAAAGGAAAATACTGCCAAAGAGAAAATGGTGAAAGGGTATAAGGGAAAAGAACATCACCATCAAGTTAAGAATTTAACAAATATGATTTGATACAAGGGACATGTGAAGTTTAATTAACACTAGATGGGATATTAATAAAGCTTTGTATAATCCACAACAAATTTTATATTAAGACCTTGAACTATTAAAACACAAGTTCTTGATTTAGCAAATGAGAAAATTTCATTTATGACTATACCTCCACTAAAAAATAAAACATGTATACTGCTTCACATGTTTAAATGTCACTCCTTTAATTTTATTCAGAAGTTAATACCAGATTACAGTATTTCTAAGTAGTAAAAAAAATCTTTCTAGTCTTTCTTCAAAACCTTCATCAAACTTCTGAAACTGTCAAATGCAGCTTGTGGTTTTAAAATTTTGACTTCTGCAATTTTATGGTGGTCTATCTTCAAAGACATTACCAAAAGAGCCAAAATTCCTTTCTTAATCTACCAATGTATCCTCAGAAACATGTCCAATAACCATTTTTTTCACCTCTTTAATAAATCATTTAGTGCCCCCAAAATTTCAAATTTTCTCCTCAGAATCTGACATCCTTTTTTATACTTCTTTTTTCATTTCTCAAGGTAAGTGCTACATAAGAAATGGATAAATGGAGAACAAGAAATGTTCAACTGGCTCCTTTACTTTATTAGCAATATCAAGCTTTAACTCTAAAACAAAAGAAACACAAAATTAGTAAAATATTGTGTTAATGGTAACCAAATCACAGAACAAATTCTGATTAGCTTCCCTATCTTTGAATGTTTAGAGAATTAACAATTGGGTTGGCCAAAAAAGTTCATTTAGTTTTTTTTGTACAATGGCTCTTTATAGTGCTTAGTTGTCTCTAACTTCATTTGAAATAATTGTTGATTTTATTGTGACAGCTGTCATATCAGTGTGCATTTTTAAAAAACTTATCAAAATTGGTGAACTTTTGTTTAGCCATTTTAATACTGAAGAACGAAGAAACTATGCAACATTTTTGGCATACTATGCTTTATTATTTCAAGAAAGGTAAAAACAACTGAAAAAAAAGCTTTGTGCAGTGTATGGAGAAGGTGCTGTGACTGACAGAACATATCGAAAGTGGTTTGTGAAGTTTCTTGGTACTATTGACTTTTTGGTGGAAAAATTCTTTGCTGTGGGGCTGCCTTATGCATTGGAAGATGTTTAGCAGCCCCCCTGGCCTCTACCCGCTAAAAACCAGTAACATCAGAAGATAGCCAAAATATTCAAAATACCCAAATCAATAAAGTTATTGGTGCATATGAAAAATGTCTTTTATTTTACAGGAAAAAAAATGGACCTTTTGATCAACCCAATAGTTTTTTCTATCTTGTTTAGGCATTTCCCCGAGGAATATACTAACTCTATGAAGTCTATCCCCAAGGTCTGCAAACAATTTACAATGACAGGGCCAATTAAATGAGGCTGCAAATATGTCAGTGCTGTACTTCTCAAAATATGTTCTTAAACTTCTGGTACATGGTTCACTTGGTATACTCTCACATGACAACAATTACTTATATTTCTAACGTAAATCAAGTACTTATAAAAAACAGGATGGTATAGCAAAAAAGGAACTGTTAGAATAGAATAAATGTAGAGATGGGCTCAAGCTGAAGACTGCCATCACTAAAATACATGACCCAGAATATTTCTCATATATAAAATGAAGCAAGGTAACATTTCCCAAAGTGTGTTCCAATGAGCATACTGGTTCTGCTGAACATTAACTGGTATTATATGATAAAAAGAGTTGGAGTTATAAATAAAACTGTCTCTCTTCTGCAGAACCTCTCAGTCTTTAATAAACTGAAATGCAATGGTAACCCCCAAGATGAATGTAACAAAAGCATTCCAAAATCCCTCAGCTCCAGAACTATTTTTATTCACTTGAAGAACTAATATTCCAAAATCACTGGTTTTGAAACTTTTATACTAGATTTCAAAATCTAGCTCAATGAATTTTTGACACTTAAAAGTAGGTACTGACTCATTTTCTTATTAAAAACAAACTGATTAATTCCTTTTCCTCTAAGGAGATAGTCTTCAGTCCCACATGGGACCGAGTGTGAAACAGATGGTTCTTAGGGCATTATCCCACCTAAAATAATCTTTACAATGAAAAAATTTTAAAATTGCTTGATTAGGGAAATGGGTCTATTTTGGAGTATTAATTAACATACAGCTGCATGACATTCCTGTAAAGTACCCTCTCCCATTATAAAACACAGGAAGGTGTGCTTTGCAACAACTTTTGTTTCTGTAAATTTAAGAATTTTGAAGCATTTCCCAAATAATCAAATATAGTATAGTCCTACCAGCCAAGGATTCAGCAAAAGAATCCTCAATACCTCCCTTATATGTAATAAACTCACTTTCTATCATTCATCTACATAGTAGGTATACACCACTCTCAGGAGAATTGAGAAAGTAGTCATTCTTTTCCTGATAAGAGAACTATTCACAGGGTTCACAGATAAGAAAAACTGTACCAAAAATATCAAAAAGACACAGAATCACTGGTTTAGAAGGCTAAAGTATGAAGAATGTCTCTGAATGTGTAGGCAAGCTTTTAATTTCAATTTACAGTACTTGAAAAAATATTAAAAAAAGAAAAAGTACATACAAAAGATTTACAGTGCTTAAGAAAAAAATCAGTCTCACTTGTCACAGTAATAAAAGCAGCTACCCTTTACAAAACTAAGAACTGAGCTAAGTGTATTACATATTTTATCTCCTTTAATCCTGCCAACAGTGCCAAAAGTAGCTATTACTCCCACTTAACAGGTAAGGAAATTGGGCTTACATTTACATTTACCAAGGTCATTCAATGAAGTGGTAGTGTAAGCAAGATTAGATACCACATCAATGCCAAGGTTAATGCTCATTAAATTGAACCTCATTATGCTCTATGGTCTTTAATCTGCAGCCTTGATTAACCAACTTATTTGCATAAAAAAGCTGTCATGCACACCATATATAGAATAACTAAGCATAATATAACTTAAACTGAATAATTCAAATATATCAACATCATATGGTGCTTCTTATGAATGCCCGACAAAACTCTTAAAGACCAAAACCGTAACTTTTTGTATCCTTAGCATTGTTTCTCACTGCTAACAAACAAAACAAGCATTCAATACATATTTCTTAAATAAATAAATCACAATACCAGTAAAGAGTATAAGAAGCCTTCTAAGCTAATAGACAATTGCTTAAACTAGCTTAGGTAATTTTGGTAAAATAATTTATATAGCTAGATTCAGGCAACAAAATTGTTTAATAAATTACCAATCACCACCAGATCCTCTTCCATCTCCTTTTAATGTTCTTCTACCTTTCTATTTTTCTGTTTCTTCTTCCCACTCATGTTTTAAGCCTCTGAACTCAAACCACTGGTGTTAAAAAGTATTATAATGTAATTTGATCACATTAACCATTAAAAATGACCTAAATATCAACAGCTTATAGTAAAAGCTCACTAACTGAGACCAACAGAAAGCTACCAATCTGATTTACTGAAATGTTCATGTCATAAAACTACATTTGTATTCATTTATTCTTCAGAAACTCTATTCCACTTAAGCAAATTTTCCAAATTTAAAGTTCATTCTTTAGCAAGGGTTTGGAAAATTTAATCACTTGGGGTAGAAAATGCTTTCAAAATGTACTAAAACAAATGAATTAAGATTGAACAGATCATTAGAAACATCAGTCATTGTACAACTCTACAGTGAGGAACCAATGACGACTGTAGGGCCAAATGCCTCCATATTGATTGACTAAGGGTGGCTTTTTTATAGTTGTCAGATGCCACCTCTTGCTGCTTATCAGTGGGCTAGGGCAATCACCAGAATGATTAAGAGTATAAGCTTTGGAATCAAATTATCTAACGGAATACTAGCTCCATCACTTAGTAATTATCTGATCAATTTACTTGGTAATATTTTACTTATAGTAATATATAAGGCAATAATATAGTAAAAGAAATTTTATAATCACCTGTCACATCTTCAGCACCCCTACGAATCTATCTTCAATCTTATATAAATTTACAAAAGAAGGGCAAAAGAGATTGCTAATTCAAATATTATGTGTGTTCAATAAGGACTAAACATACTTGTTCCTAAAGGAATTGGGATGCAGCATCATGGTTTATTATTATGGGGTTCAAAAATGAACACCAATAAATAAATGTAACACCTAGTATCAACTTATCCCATCTTTTCATTCTTGATCTACTCTTTCTCCCTGGGACTTCACAATAAGTAAAATTCCTAACAATAAATATAACTAACTGTACAAACATACAAACCCTGTTTTCATTTAATAGAATAATTGGTAAATAATGTTTGGTAGATTCCCAAAGAGGAAAAAACCCAATGACAATGAAGAACAGCTAAAAAATCACCCAAATCCCCTGTTCCGAGATTTTATAATAATACAGAGTATCAACAAAAGACAAGACATGGCTCTATGCTTGACTCTAAAATAGAAGTTAGGACAATCTATAGTGACAAACCCTTTTAAGAGAAGATAAGGAAAGACCCAGACAGTTGATGGCTTATCAGTATATGATTAGTAGACAGCATATAGCCAAAACCAGAGATTTTTCTCAATTCCACTCAACCGCCTTGCACCCAAAGCAAAACTCTTAAAGAAACAAAGATTAAGCCAAAAATGTTAACTTAAAAACCAGCACTTTTTCCAAAATAAATTTGCTAATATACATTTCACTGAATACCATCTTTAAAAAGTAATTTTTAAAACATAAGAGCATTTCCTCAACAGGAGAAAACTCTTCATTGTTGAAAATGCCACGACAAATCTATCTAAAAGAACACAACTAAGAAAACAAAATTAGCCCTGGCTAGTGTGGCTCAGTGGACTGAGTTCTGGCCTGCAAACTGAAAGATCGCCAGATCAATTCCCAGTCACAGCACATGCCTGGGTTGCAAGCCAGGTCCCCAGTTGAGGGCACCAATGTTCCATGTATCACTCATACATTGATTTTTTTTCCTCTACCTCTTTCTCCCTCCTTTCCCCTCTCTCTAAAAGTAAATAAACATTTTAAAAAACAAAAATTTATTTAATATTAAGTATAAACAAAACTTCCTATTAAAAAAAATGGTCTGGGTTATCCATTTCCTTAAAAAGGACATGTGGAACAGGAGAAATTAGCTTCCCTTAACACAATTATTTGATTTACTATGGTGAGAAAGGTAATTAGTAAAAATATGTCGAAGAAAATATTGAGGGAGAATAATCTTTATTATAGTAAAATATCTAAGTTAGTAACTGTGTATAAAATACCTTATACAGAATAGATAACTAAGATATCGATTATTTACCAGTAACTTCAATAAACATAAAACAATTAATAATCATTTAAATCTTCGCAACTATTAAAGACTTTCAATTTTACTACTGAAAACATTCTCAGCAGTTTCTATCTGTAAAGGTCTAGCTTTTATTTCTAACACATTATTAATTTCTTATAGAATAATCTCACTAGTCTGAAAGCTGGAAAAATGTGAAGCACCTGTCTTATTTTAGAATTGGAAAAAAGCAATATGGATCAGTAAAGTGATTTGTTGATGCTTAAATGATACAGAGAAGTATTGTACAACTAAAAAGACTGTCTAACTTGCCTATAGCTCAGCAATTAACACCACTTGGAATTTGTTCTCTTTGTCCATGCTTCCTTAAAATAATACACCAAATATAATCTAACTTTCAACTAGTGAACATCCAATACCATATCACATTTCTTTGGAGTTTTTTAAAAATTTCTAAATCCTATCTTGCTGTCAGGCTATAAAACTGCTACTTTCCCAATGTCACCTTATGTGCCTCAGAATTCCACTTCTTTTCCTTTCTCTCCCTCTTCTGCTTTAAGATGATAAAGCTAACAAATCTAAGACTTAAAAAAAAAATTCTAAAAAAGGACCAGAAATGCTATGCAAAAATAGCCACACACAAAAATTCCATATGGCTTTATTTTGTGTAAACAATTTCAAGCAGTTTTGGAAGCCTTAACATTCCAGAACTTTGTTCAACCACCATATAAGTGGAATGTTATTGTGTGTGCTGGGGCCCTTACCTCCTTAGCTTTCCTGAAGAGGCCAGGGTCATTGGTTCAAACAACCAGCTCAGATTGCAGCCACAAAGAGAGAAAGAATGTGCCTCTATTTCCACCATTTGCAGAAAAGGAATTACTGAGATCTCATACATACCCCATTATGGAAGCAATGAGACATCCCAAGTAAATTCAGCACTTTCCTGAAACATAGTACTGATCAAGCCACAATACAGTACAAAACCTGAAAGAGGCCCTCCATTCCATATCCAATTAAATCCAGACTTCTCAATCTTGCCTTTAGGCTTTTCAAAGCTAACTTTATCTTCTAGTGTACATTCCTATAGACAGACACCATCTCCTACCAACTTAGATTATGTCCTATGTTCTTTTCTATAAATATTCCCAGGACCTTAAACTTTTTTGGTATAAGTTTTCTCTACTAAAATGACTTACTAATCCCTATAGCTATCAAATTTCTCTCTAATGTCACCTCAAAAGTATGTGATCTTTGAGTTCTAACTCTCAATACTGCTTTATTAGTACCTCTCAAAATTTATCATATCCTACTTTCTCGTACTTTTCCCACTTACTGGATTTCTATCCTAAATCATTCCCTAAAATGTTTCAAGCAGCTTCCAAAAATAAATATAAATATTACAAGATAAATTACAAATAGGTGAAAAACCAAAAGACCAAAAATAGTAGGAAAGTAATATATGGAATCTGTTACCTGTTATCCTTTTCTGTGCATATGTATACATACATATGTATACCTACACACACACTTAATCTTGAATTCAACTGTCGGGCCTCCTTAAGAACAGAGTTATGTCAAGAGGGTACTAGAATTATCAGGGGGAATCACTTTGTAAATTATAGAAAAATCTAACCATTATGCTGTACAACTGAAATACTGAATGTCAAGTGTAATTTTTTAAAAAGCTTTAAAAAATAAATTCATTTTTAATTAAAGAAAGAATAGAGACAATGCTGTGCAGATCATTATTAAATAAATTACATCTTTGTAATCCAACAGCAATTCATAATGTCCTTTAAAACAAAATTATGTTCCTGTATAGGTACACATTCTCAAAATTTAAAAATGGCAAGCGGGTGTTTCATTTTGAAGGGTGTCTGCTGGTTTCCGTTCTGAAGGAGCTGCATTTAATGCCAGTCTTTGCAGATGACATTCATCATGATATCCACTACACAAACTGATAATCATTGGGCCTGGTCTTGAAGAATGCATAAAAGATATTCGAGTAGAATCTTCAGATGTTTCATGATTATTTCTGCTATTACATTTTTCATCGTTCATAAGCTGATGGCTATTTATGAAAGATACCAGAAGTCAGAGGAAATCACCACAACCCAAGTAAAAGAATTATCAGGGTATTTCGTTAACAAGGATCAAATTAATAATGTAGTAATGGAGAAATTGAAAGATGCCACCTCAGTATGATCTTATATTAAACTTGGACATTTTTGGGCCTTTCGACATTTTAAAGTCTCTTGAGCATTTTTAATAGAAATAAATTCTGGCTTTAAAAAAATGGCAAGCAAACTGAAAAAAAGGCACCAATATATATAAAGGAATAAGGTAGTTTTATGGCACTTTAAATGTCAATAAAATAATCATTTTACTCACATTTAGTGTCAATAATAGTATTAATGCTGTTCACATTTTAAATAAATTTATACCATTTCCCTTTTGGCAGATGCCTAGGAGTGCTGAGCAGACAGGAATAATGCCTCCTCTGTCCATTATCTTGAAGAGACTGGCCATGGAATCTGGTTAGTATGAAGAGAAAGCAGGCAAAGGTCTCTACAACCATGAATGTAAAGAACCAACCCTAAAATATTAGTTCATTTGTGAATGTACAGAACGAACCCTAAAATATAAGTTCACATTCACTTGTATTCCTTTTTATTACTAAATATATTTGGGGTACATCTGCTTTGGATTAGA
Organism: Phyllostomus hastatus; assembly: GCF_019186645.2. Classification (NCBI taxonomy): domain Eukaryota; kingdom Metazoa; phylum Chordata; class Mammalia; order Chiroptera; family Phyllostomidae; genus Phyllostomus; species Phyllostomus hastatus. Next base: position 2,342,117 of record NW_025333835.1, on the reverse strand, counting down.
TACAGATAAACCCTATGAAAATATTAAATTGCAAAAAAAAATCCTGCCTTAAGTTATAACCAGTTATCCTTCAGACCTTTAAAACTATGGTTATAGGTAATAGCTTTTCTGGGAAATTAAGTTATATATTTTTCTTTCTTTTTTTTTTTAAATGAGAAACATATTGCTTTAAAAAAACAGGTAGGAAAGTGAATATAGTATTTTTATAAATTGAGAAATTCGCTAACCAAATGGTTCCTGTACTGAATCATTTTACAGGGGAAATCACTATCACCCTAATTTATGTCATTCAGTCATTAATAACTAGAAATCATAATTTCCTAACTGGTCCATCCTGCTTCTAGGTATACCCTAGATTTCAAATGCAAAGTACAGATTTCTTTTATACTGATCTTCCTTAAACATCATTTAGTCAACAAGAGTTAAGGGCCAAATCACTCCCCAATTCAATCTTCAGTCACTTCTTATCACTTCTTGAGACAAACTTAGTAAGTCTAACTGTTACCTTACTGATGCCCAGAATGTTTTTCTTATTTCTCCCCATTTATATTAATATTCTCCTGTCTAAAACATTCTCCTTCAACCCAAAACATTAAAAAAGTCACTTCAAATAACACTGCTTTCCTGATCTACCAAGGGTCAATTGTATCCTATCTGTGAACTTTGAATGCAATTTTCAATGCCATTTTGGAGACTAGAGTTCTAGTTCCCATCTAAGAAACATTTTATAGCACTATGTCAGAGAATTCACTCAGCCTCTCTATACATGTGCCTACATCCATCATATAAATCAAGAGTTGAATGAGATCTCAAGATTCCCAGCTCTGATTCCTTAAGTTTGTATTCCATGTAGTTTAAAATTTACTTTGCACTTCAACAGTCCTATACTTTCCCCCATATATATGTGGTATACACTCCCCTTGAGGACTAGAACCGTGTTTGATTAAAATGTTGCCTACACCATTACTAGATATCATGATTTACACCTGCTCAATAAATATATCCATTTGACAGATCGGTCGGTGAAGGGGATTTTAATACAATAATTATAGTAACATATCTGGAAATAACTGAACCTTCTTCTATTGTTTTGTGTAACAGAATGGCAAAGTATTTGGCAGTAGTTATATCCCTATATTTGATGTTTGTGGAGTTTTTTCTGCCACATGTCTGAATGCACTTATTCAACAAATATTTCAGAAAATACTATAAGCCAAGCACTACGGCATGAATTGGGAATACAGAGGTAAACTAGATGACTAACGTTCTTGTTCTCATGGAACTTCGATTCTTGAGTACAAGAACAAGATTAGCATCCTTACCCAAACTTCCAAGATTAAAACAATAGTATTTGAGGATATAATGAGATTAAGAAATATTTGCAGTTCCCAGCATTTAAGTTGACAGAGGAAACAACAGAATACTTTGGTTCTAATTATATGCTACAGAGGCAATAGACCACAAAAGCTGTTAAGAACGCCAGCTCTGGAACTTACATCCCAGTTTAAGTCCCAGCTCCCACTTACTAGCTATGTAACTTTGAGTTAGTTGCTTAGTATCTCTCTATGCTTCAGTTTTCTTACCTGCAAAACGGGAATAAATAATAGTACTTAATAAATAATGGATAAATAAGGTTGTTCTGAGAATTAAAGACATTGATATATGTTAAGTGCATGTAATAAATACTATAAATTTCAACTATTTCTATTGCTATTATTACTGCTATCATTACTAAACTGGTGTAGAGTCTGCCTATGAACAAGTTAAAATCAGTGCATAATATACCATAGAAACAATATTTAATTACTGACCAAATAAATGAAAGACTCCATTTTTTTTCCTCTGTGAAAATTAAACAAAGCATCTTACCAACTTTAAGACTGCTAGAACTCAAGAGGACAAAATCTGTTTCAAAATGCTTTGCTAAAACAACCCCCCCCCCAAATCACACAAGAATGCAGTCTTATTACTATCATCCCTATACATAATATCATAGCTATAACAAAAATGTAATGCTACATATTATTTCAATTGTACATTTATACCTTCAAAGTATTCCTAACAAGTCAATATGCTCTTTGTTACCATGTGACTATAGACTAGGAAAGCCTATAACCAAAGAAACTAGGTGAGCTAAGAGAGAATGAAGTCTCTTAACAATAAGTAATTTTAAAATCAATCTGTCTACAATTTACTCAAAAAAAAAAATGAATACTCAGGCATACACAGGGTATCAGGAGTTCCTCAACCTGAGCACTGAGCTGATAATTCAAAAATAATCTGGGAGGCCTGGAAAAATAAGATGCTATTTCATTTGTCTTAATTCATTTGTCTTAACCACATGAAGTTCAGAGTAACCCTTTATTCTATGGCTCCATGGATGAGGAAGAGCAACCATTCACTATGATCTAATGTTAATATTCAGTAAAATCAAGCCACAGTAAATCCTCTCTCCAGTCAAGTGTTTTTAAGCAAAACAACCACTTCCAATACTATGTCCACAAAAAGTATAAGTAGACTTCAGAGACCCTCAGAATGGTGGTGATCACTGCACTACAACATCAGATTCTGTATTTGCCCTCCTATAAAGGCATTCTATTGGGCTGGCCAGAAAGCTGACTTAGTTTTTTCTGTACGATGGCTCTCATAGTACTTAGCTGTCTTTAACTTCATTCAAAACAATTTGTTAGGTTGTATTGTGACAGCTGCTGTTATCAGCATGCATGAAAAAAACAAAACTGGTGAATTTTTGTGCAGCCATTTTAATATTGAAGGTAGAAGAAAATATGAAACATTTTTGACATATTATGCTTTATTATTTCAAGAAAAGTAAAAATATGACTGAAACACAAAAAAAGATTTGTGCCGTGTATGAAGCTGTTGTGACTGATGGAATGTGCCAAAAGTGTTTTGCAAAGTTTCTTGGTACTATTGACATTTTGGCCAAATAATTCTTTGCTGTAAGGCTGTCTTATACATCGGAGGGTGTTTAGCAGCACATCTGGCCTCTACCCACTAGAAGCCAATAGCATGAGACAGCTGACATATTCAAAATACCCTGATCAATAAAGATATTGGTGAAAATGAAAAATGTGCCTTTTATTTTACAGAAAAAACTAAATGGACTTTTTGGACAACCAAGTACATTTTCCCTTTCCTAAAGGCCTCATCTCTTAATGCTTTTTTTACTCCCATTTAATACCCATATATAATCAATAATATTTCTTGCTAATTCTGATCTCTGACAAAACTTTTCCATGGTTCCTCTCCCTTGACATAGTCTATAACTTACTGGTTTAATGACAAATAACTACAATAACCATTAAGTAAAATAGATCAGTTGGGAATTTTAAACAAGTAATTAACTCAAAGGTGACTAAACTGTTCAATAAAGAAAATCCTTTAATAAAGAAAACTTTCTTAACACAAATGTGTCATTTTACAAGTTAAATGTTTATATTTTCAACAGCTGAAACTGAACCAAAGACTTCCAAGGTAATACTTAAATATTTAAGAATCATTATATGCTAAATAGCTGACCCAGTCAAAAGTAGATAAATACTGATATTCTAATTTTGAAATAAAAGGGATTTTGTTTTGTTCAAGCTGGAGAAATTTTATTGGCATAAACATAAGTATTAAATAAATACAAAATAGCCCTGGATGGTATGGCTCAGTAGATTAAGCTCTGGCCTGTGAACCAAAGGGTTGCTGATTCAATTCCCAGTCAGGGCACATACCTGGGTTGTAAGACAGTCCCCATTTGGGGACGTGCAAGAGGCAACCACTTGATGTATTTCTCACACATCCATGTTTCCTTCCCTCTCTTTCTCCCTCCCTTTCCTTTTCTCTAAAAATAAATAAATAAAACCTTTGAAAAACAAATACAAAATAAGTATAAACATAAAACAAAATGCTCATTAAAATCAGCAACTACACCTTGATTTTTTGGATCAAATAGCGAAAAGTAATTAATTCTCAATCACCTCTATTAAAGGAGAAAAGTGATATCAAATGATCATAAAGAACTTATCTACCTTTCAAATATATCATACCAGTGATTTAAAAAAAATTTGTCCTTATGTTACATTAAAAATATTTTTCTTCATTTACTCATTAAGGAGATTTTTATTGAGTACCTAGTGTCCGTAAGACACTGAAATACACACTTTAGCTATATAGTAGCATACTAAACATCCCTCTTATGAAGCTTAAAATCATCAAACAGGTAATCAAAAAAAAAAAAAAAACCTTACAACCTATAATAAGCATTACAAAAGAACAAGGTACTACTGAAGAATTTTAACAAAGAACCTAAATTTAGATTGGTATGTCAGAGAAGGCCTCTCAAAAGGTGACAGTTAAGCTTTAAAGAGGAATGAAAGGGAGGTAAAATTAGGGATATTCAGGTACAGGAACAAAATGTGTTAAAGCATAAAGGAAAAAGTAAGGATAGACGGCAACTTGAGGAATGAAAGAAGACAGTGGGAATACAGAAAGTGAAGGAGAAAATGAAATATAAGGTCAGAAATAAACAAAGAAATGGGACAGCTTTAAAGGGTTTTGGGTGAGTGATTTGAACAGATTTCCATTTTAAGAACATCATTCTGACTACAAGATATAATATTAGACAAAGGCAAGACTGTTTGCAGGAGGCTAGTGAGAAGCCATTGCAGAGTAAGAAACAATGTTAAAATGAGAATGACTACAGGAGAAAATCTGACAGGTTAGGTAAAGTCTATGATCTGTTGAGATTGAGAGGCCTACAAGAATGCAAGAAGAGATATTATAAAGGCAGCTGTCTACCAGTCAAATTAAGAAGTGTGGGCTAGTAATATGCATTCAGGAGTTGACAGAATACAGATTATATTTAAAGCCAGAAAACAAATAATTTCCTAGGGGAAAGGTAGTGGGAAGAGGACTCAGAAATCCAAAGAAGCTGCAACACTGAGTCTGATAAAGTGAATGTGAAAGAAACTGAAAAGGAGTGGCCAGTAAAGAGGGAAGAAACTAAGAAGGCTATCACTGAAAGCAAAAGAGTGTTTCAGGAACTAAAACAAAGGTCAACTTGGCCTAATAACAACAAAAGGTCAAGTAAGATTTCCAGGTCAAACTGACTTGTAACAAAAAAAAGAAAATACAGGAAGATGGGGGGGTGGAGAGAAACACAGACAATGAGGATGACATTCTAGTATACGTAAACTAGGGGAAAAAGTCATTATAGCATCTAAAACTCATAAATAGTTCTTCAAAATAATGTAAACATAATTGAAATTTTTCCCCTCATGTAACTTTTTAATGAGCCATTAAAGCATATATTGCAGGATCAGAACAGGTTGTGCTTTACAGTTTCATATTTTTAAATTACCATATTTTTCAGACTATAAAATGCACTTTTTAACCACATTTTTTGCTTCAAAATTTTTTTCCTATTTTCCTCTTCTAAAACCTAGGTGTGTCTTACAGTGTGGACCCCAGATGCACCTAGGTTTTAGAGGAGGAAAATAGGGGGGAAATTTTGAAGCCAAGAATGTGCTTTAAAAAAAGTGCATCTTATAGTCTGAAAAATACGGTAAACTTTCTAAACAAGAAATAAATTTAATTGTTTTTACAATTCTGAAGCCATTGTTACAAAGAATGAATTTAAATTAGAAAATTAAAATAAGTTGCCTGAAAAGATAATTTTCACACATCTTTCAAAAGAAAAAAATTAATATTAATTCATTTAACATTTGGATGTCTACTGGATTCCAGGTACACCACTGTGATGACTACCCACTTCTTTTTAGGCAAGGTTTTATAGGTAAATGTTGGTATGTTCTACACACATCAATGAAGCTGCCTTTTTTCATGATTATAGCCACTGTAATATTATTTATGGGTATCAGCATTACTTCTTGTTGTCTATAAATAGTAGAATCAGCACTAGATTTTGGAAAAAGGGCTTTTGATCCTATCTGCTTTACTGCAATATATGTTAACTTAGACAACTCACTTTGCCTCTCCAATAAACTAAGTAAGATTCAGTTTATTCACCAGTAAAACAGAAGAAACTTAATTTACAAGACTGTTGAGATGATTAAATGTGATAATAAATATTAATTGAATCTAATTCTAACAGTTTTTATCACTTCTGTGGATGGAAATACTGGTTAGATACTACTCCTTTTTGCTGCTAGATATAAGCTAAGCAACTCTACTCTGAAAACTGTATATTATAAATTTTATAGATCGAATCTTGCAGCAATTACTTTATTAAAATTCACACAGCTCTTACATTTAATAGTGTAGTATTCCATAGTTAAGATAGCTGTCAATAATAGTAAATGCACACATCTATTTTACACTCCTTTTGTAAAATTCCCACTAAATGAGACAAAGGAACTTTTTTTAAGATATAAAGACAGAGTCAAAAAAATTGAGAGAACAAGCACAAAGACAATAGCAACAAAAATTTGGAAGCTGGAAAACAGATGGCTGAGTGACAAATGACTTAGCAAAACACTAGAAAATCAAATCTTTAGCAAATAGTGGAGAAAGCCAAGAATAAACCCAATTTAAACTGTAAAATCCCCAAAAGACTCAGGAATTGGCAGTACCACATAACATCTGATGTGGGATGTGAGGAAGAGAAGGTGCTAAAATAAGGAAGATTTATTTAAAAATTCTCTTTAAGCAACAAACCCCACAGATCCCAAATGTCCCTCCCCACCCAGCAAAAAAAATCCCCCAAAGTACTGAAAATACATTCTCTGGAGAATATGAAACACAAGATCCCATGACTGAGGAAATCAGACATGGCAGTAGACAAGAGAACATACTGAAAACAGGATGATTAGGTGAAGAAACATTTATGAGGTTGCTATGACTCCCCAAAATCTTTTACTCCATTCCCTTCTCCCCTTCCCTCCAAATGTACTTAGGCCTTCACCTCCATGCAAGAATCAGAAGAGCCTTCTATAGGGAATCTAGCCAGTTAGAAGAAAAGACCTGAAAAAACTGACACCAAAAGTCCTGCAACCAAACAGCCCAGCCTGGTACCATACAGTGAAGCTAAAAAGACTTTATAATTCAGCATTTTATTCCCCTACCTTACACAGAACTACCAAAGGAAATAAAAACAGAGAGAGATAGAGAGAGAGAAGAAAGAAATGGAAGAAAGAAAGAAAGAAAAAGAAAGAAAGGGAGGGAGAGGATGGGAGGGAGGGAGACAAAACTGGAATCACATCACACAGGAAGGAAAAATATCTCTTTAAAAAATCCATCATTTATATATTTAGATGGCTAAGAGAAAGTGCTATCATTTTTAGAACAGGATACTATTTAAATGAAGCAAAGACAAAAACAAAAGCTCCTGGAAATTAAATATATAATAGATGACAACTCAATAGAAGTACAGCAAAAAAAAAAAAAAAAAGATTTGGTAAAAGAAAATATGAGAAAAGTAGAAGACTGGTCATGAAGATCCATTATCCCAATAAAAGGAGTTTGAGAAAGGTTGAAAAAAAGGGAGAAAATGGAAAGAATCCCAGAATTATGAAAGAAAATAATCCCAGAATTAAAAGATGCTTCCAGGCTGAAAGGTCATGTCAAGTACTCAGCACAATGGATGAAAACTGACACAACACTAAGACCCTTTCATTGTAAAATTTCAGAACACTGGAAACAAATATAATCTTAAGGGTTTTCAGAGATTTAAAAAATGAAAAGACAGAAAGAAAGAGAGAGTAAACAAGGGGAAAATAAAGAAAAACAAACCACATACATACAGATCACACACAATATACAAGGAATCAAAACGGCTTCCAACTTATCAAAAGCAATATAGAAACTAAAAAGCAACAGAGCAAAGCTGTAAAATAATACAATCAAACAAGTGTCAGGGAAAACTAAAACGATTTTAAAATGTCAAGTAAACCAAGAATAAACATGACATCTGTCACTGGAAAATGGAGATCTAACCACAGGAGAAAATGAAGAGAATCCCATGATAAAACTTGTATACCAAGTCTAGAGTGCAATCGGTCCACAATGGAAGTCTAAGGGATAAAAGAGAAATTTCCTCAGGAAGACAAAATTGATAACAATACCTGATATATCTGAACACTTGAGTGATATCTGATGAAAAATTGAATTAGTCATAACTATACAGAAAATTAGAAGGTGTGTTGGGGAGGGAACTAGATGACAATGAACTCCAGCCAGATCAACCTATCTGTGGCAAAAATCAACAAGTCATACTAAGAATTTATCAGTTCTTTATGCACTTAAGTGCAAGCAGAAAACCAAGAATCACCAGACACCTGAGAAAAGACTTGATCACAAGAGGTAAAACCCAAAACACACAAAAATGGGACAAAAGGCAACTTGATACAAACAGATTATGCAGATACATGAAAATTTGGTGATGCAGGGGGAACAACTCACTAACATTTTATATGCTAAGTAGTATACAGAAATATGTATATACCACATAGAGTAGTATACCGTGTTTACTAGATAGCTGTGGGATGGGAGAAGGAAGGCAAGGCAGGACATTGTAGGTGATTTAACAACAGTTAAATCTTTACTTTTATCCAGGAAGTTAATAAAGCCCAAAACAAAAAACAACAAGTATTTTATTTAACACATATTTATATAGGGCATATGAATTAGACACAGTTCTAAGGGTTTTCCGAATTCCCTTAATTCTTGTAACAAACCGATGAGATAGGTACTATTAATCCCTACTTTTTTAAATGAACAAACTGAGACAGAGGGGTTAAGTAGCCAACATTACATAAAACTAGTAAATGACAAACCTAAGCATTCTAATTCCAGAGTCCATGCTCCTAACCAATATGAGTTATTTAGAGACTACAAAGTAAATATCACAATAATCATTTAAAAGATGTGAAAGTAATTGCTTCCAGGAAAGGGAAAATGGAAAGGAAGGGGACAGGAAGCTTTTGTTTGATAACCATGCAAATTATTTGACTCTTTGTGCAGGAATACCCTAAATATAATGAAAACTCATAAATTAGTATTTCACAGTTGAAGTATTTTATCTGATGCTAACATTCTCAGAAGTGGGCAAATGAGTATTATCCCTATTTTATATTGTAGGTAACTCACCCCTCTTTAATAAATATTTGAGAGCCTACTATATTTAGAAGATCAGTATCAATTCAGCTCAAGGAATGATGAAGTAAAAGAGGTACAAAAAGTAAACTTTTTTATTCATTTCTTTTCAATCTGTTGCATAAATTATATGATCCTGTATCTCTAACAGTTGTGCTTAAGATGAGGCAATATAAATTTTAAATCATGATAGGAGAAACAGAGAAAGTTCTGTTCACTAATTCATTCAAAAATATTTAGTTTTTGCCCTTGAGGAACTCACAATCTTGAGGAAAACACAGGTAAACATAAATTGAATGTGCTCAGTGCCTTACATGGGGAATACTAAAAAGTGCTAGGAAAACAACATTCCCTGGGTAAAGAGAATGCTTCAGAGGTAACATCTGAGCTGTTTTGAAGGATGAATAGAAGTTTGAACAATTTCACTAAGAGGCTATACTAATAATCACAATACACAAACATCAGCGTTAAATACCTATCTTCCCCTGTGTTGAAATGGTTAAGTTCATGCTATAGACTAAAATAAGACATTAAGACTTTTTCATTGAGAATGAACTTTTAAAAACAAGATATAATTTAGTGTCTGATCCATGTTTCTTTACAGTCTCTGCCAGCGGCCAACTAAAACATTTTCCACGTGTCTAACAAACATTTCTTTACATTTTTTTTATATTTAAAATGTTGAGCATTATTTCAAAAGATGACTAAAAAATAACTCCTGATTTGTCCTACCAATGAAAAGTTTGTTAACATGTTTTCTAAGTCATAATATTTATTATAATGTACCCCTTTCTCCATGAGAGACTAACAGATGACCAAACCCAGAATAAGCAAGTGATACACAAACTAACATGAGATGAAAAGGTAGAAAGAATTTTTTAAATCATTATCATTTTTTTCTCTTGTAGATATTCTCAAATCCTCTTCCAAAGTAAAATTTAAATAAAACATTTCTTTTTCCAAACTATAGTGACAAAAGAAATAATCTGCATAAAACAAAATAAAGAAAATAATATACATATTTAGCTTTTCTGACCTTTACAGGTATTTTGGGGATGAAATATTTTCATTTTTCAGAACTTAAAGGATAACTCTGAAACAAAAATTTTCAAGATTTGATGCCTTAACTTTTATGTTAACTTAACAAAGGCTCAAATATGTCGTAAACTGAAAACAGGTACAGTTAACTCAAGTTACTTAATACCAGTATTTACTCTTATTTCTCAGTATCTTTTTGTCCCTTCAGTTCCAATCCTTTCTACCTAATTTGTCCCTCATTAATCTTCATCTCCATTACAATGTGGAAAATTTATTTTTGTACTAATACCTTAAACTGGGACTTTATCCCTATAGTTAAAAACCTGGTTGAAGGTACCAACATCTGACTTTGTCTGGAAAAGCAAGATGTGGAAAATTCTATCAAGCCCTACCACCAGAAGGAAAAAAACAGCAAGTCATGCCAGGAAACCACATGGTAATTAACAAAAATCATGGTAGGTCTGAAGTCAAACTGTTCAGTTTTCATTTACATATTTCACCAGTCTTTCTTTTCTCTAAATTTACCACCCATACAATATACCTGTTTTTATAAGGACTTCACCCAGATTACACCCTTTAAATTTAGAAAACATTAATATTTGGGGTAATAATCTTTAAAATTATATCTGAATATTAGCAATTATAGATGAATATCAGCATGATATAAAATTAGAGGTTTAACAATTATAATAGGCTATTAATGAAACTATCTCCTACAAAAGGTCTACTAAAGAAGTACAATTTAAAGTACCTAAAACAATACATTTGGTTAGGTAACAAGATTTTAATTATATGGCTATTAGAAAAATAATTAAAATCTTGCAAAACAAGATTTTAAATTCTTTCAATAAACCACGTCTTTTATCTTCTTTTAAGTAGCTAAAAAAAGTCATGAAAACCTTACTGAAACATTTGGTCATTTTACTAAAATGGCAATTCTTTTGAAATACGCTAAACTTTCAAAAGTGAAAACCACAAATATACATTTAGAATATAAATTTTCCTATTAGTTTTTGAAAGTTCAATCACAAACTAACACTAAAATAATTAAATATCTTTCAAGCTTCTCAAAGTTCCTCAGGTCCGTAACTCCTGTATAATTTGATCAAGGTTAGTCAGACTGGCAAATCTGTTAAGACACTCCTTTAAAGTCAACTTATTTAAAGCAATGTAGAATCATGAGCTATTTCACAGCTTTTCTAGCCAGTCAGCTTCAAAGACAATTTGATTCTGTAAGTGTGATTAGCACGTTATTTCTAATTCAGTTAAGAAAACATTAGTTTAATAACGTATTCTAGGTTTTATTGGGCTTTTTGGTAAGTAAAGGGAACAGGTGGAGTAGATTAGCAAAACAAACTCTTATTTTCATATCTCTATAAATTCAATCCCCTAAGACTTATGTATTTTGCCATGTATAATGTGCTCCCATTTATAATGTGCACCCACAGTTTTGTGTGCTTTATACATGGGATAAACGTACCCATTATTATGCACATGGTTTGTAATCATTACACACGTATAATGCACATCTTTATTTTTCCCTCAAAACTTTGGGCAAAAAAGTGTGCATTATACATGACAAAATGCAGTACTTTCTTCACTCTTTTAAAATGGCTACCACCGTGATCTACTATGCAAAAGTAGAAATGTACAGCTTATTACCATCAAAAACAAATCTGATTATTTTGACACTGTATGTCCTCCAACCCAAAAAAAATCCCTTAAAATTCCTATTCCTCCTTTATCGTTCACATAAAATAACTATTAAATAAGTACACAAAAGTTGGTTAATTACAGTTTGATGGCAAACTATATAACACAGATTAGGACATCTATCTTATAATGTCTGACTAGGAAAAGCAGGTAACAGTATCTTCCACACACTAAGATCAAACACAGTAGAACTGAAAAGGATTGTCCAGTCAAGGAAAAACAAATGTGGGAACCATATCCCTCCCAGGAGATTATCATAAGGATTTTACTTATTCAAAAGAACAGATTAATTATTATGTTGGTTAATAATGTAACTTGGTTATATTATTAACCAATATAATTATTATATTGGTTAATAACTTTCCCTTCAAAATCTTTTTTAAAAAGCATTTTATAAATAATAAAAACCACTTGGTGCTCCCAACCCTATTCTTAATATGCTCAATAACTATTTTGTCAAATGTTTATATATTACTTATACCATTTACATATGTAGCTACTAAATAAACTCTGAATCTGTTGATTGTCTGCAGAAATATGGCATAATCTTACCTCTCATCCTCGCCATCCACCAGCGGTAGCACCTTCAACGGGAAAAGAGAAGCAGAGGCTGCTAGGCTGCTGCTACTCCCATCTGAAACTGCTGACATTCCCCCACTGTCACCACAGATAGTCTGAGGTAAGCCAACTAAGGAGGGTTCCGCAGGGCGCCTGGCATCTTCAATTTGGCTTCCAATTGCCTGAGCTAATGACTGTGCAGAGAACTGAGAATTTAGTGATATCTGTTGTGCCAAAGGCAAATTTACATTAGCTGCTATGGAGGGAGGTTGACTAACACTTTGAATCATGTTACCATTTTGAGTGGCAGGGGGTTGTGCTATATTCTGTGGTGGAACCACGTTTGTTGGGGCAGAAGACAATCCAGAAGGACCAGCTGAACTAACCTGATTTGTAACAGAAATACTACTAGCAGAGGGTACAGGACTAACTGCAGGCAACTGCTGTGAAACAACTCCTTGAGCTACTGATTCTACTCCTTGTGGCTGGGGAGGCACAGTTAACAAGGTACTTTGGGGTGCAATGACCAGTTGTTGAGGAAGGCTTGAAACACTAGTTTGAACTCCCTGATGAAGAATTGCAGTCTGAGCAGGTGGAACTATTTGTGAAGATGGAGGAGCACCTTGCTGAATAACTGCAGGTGTGACTTGGGAAGAGGGCTGCTGCACTGCAGTGGGTACATTTGCTTGTTGACCAATATTTGCAATTTGACTGCCAGCAGGTACAGCAGATACTGCTGTTTGAGCCTGGCCAACAGGCTGGCCAGATGCCCCTACAGGTTGTGCTTGGACTGCCACAGACTGCACTGGCAGCTGGATACTCTGTGGCTGAGCCATAGGAATCACTGTTGTTCCTGCTCCCACTGCTGCAGAACTGGGCTGACCAGCGGACACTGCTTTTTGAAGGCTTGGCTGCTGCTGTACAAACTCAGAAGTAGAAATTTGAGTTGGTGGTTTACTGTGACCTGGAGCCATCTGTGTGGGAACAGTTGATTGTTGTCCATATTGTAACTGTTGGGATGTTGCCCCTGGAAGGGGAGCTTGTACAGGAGGAGCCGTCTGAGAATATGGCAGTTGGGGCTGAGCCAAACTAGAAATGGAAGGCTGCTGACCTAAAGTTGAAGTTATTCCAACCACATTAACAGGTGATGGCTGAATACCAGTCACAGCATTGATAGCGGCTTGCAGAGGAACTGGTTGAACACCTTGCTTTTGCTGATAGCTCAGTTCTTGAGACTGTAATTGTACTTGTGAGATCTGTGACTGAGAAACACTCTGTGGTATACTAACTGCTGAAATACTCTGAGGACCAGTGCTACTGAAATCCATCTGCTGAAGGGCCAAACCTTGAAGAGCTGGTTGTTGCTGCTGCTGTTGCTGCACCACCACAGTAGGGGCTCCCATCTCTCCACTTCCCACACTCTCTGTGTAGTGACTCAGTGTGCTGACACTACTGCTCACTGAACTCCCACTAGTGCTCTCCCTCTCAGAAGTCACTTCTATTGGGTTTAGTTTTACAGTTTCCACCACTTTATTTATCACACTTTCTGCAGCAGGTACAGCATTCTCTTTTTCATAGAACTCAGTGCAAGTCCACCTACCTTTTTTAAAAGGTTCAGAACTAGAATCTAACTTCACAACTCTGAACCTTGAAGTGTTAATTGTTGGCTGTTGTTGCTGACTTGAAACTGATCCCACAGCCATCCCTGCAGCTGCATTAGGTACACTGTTAACAACAGCAGAAGAAAGAGTACCATTGCCCATGCCACTCAAGATATTCACATTAACACTGCTATTAACTCCAGGCCCAACACTCACACTAGGAGCACTAGAAATATTGCTTGGGGTTATATTAGCATTACCAAGCACGTTGCTTGTCACATTAGGATTAAAACTACCCACAGCAGTAATGGTAACATTATTCATCGTATTAGTGCCAGTAACAGAATTTACTCCTATACTGCTGGTAGTACTGGGAGCACGGATATTAGTCATTACAGATGCAGGTGAGCCACCCGATGATGCAGCAGAAGTTGGTGCAGCTGGTATAACACTGTCAGAGCTTCCAGTTGTGGAGAGTTTTCTGGATATTGGGCTTGAGGGTGGCCCTCCAGGAATGGATGTACTGGCCACACCAGCGTGGGATGGGTGGTGGTGCCCATGGTGGAGGTGGTGCCCATGATGAATGTGATGGTGGTGATGAAGATGGTGTGGATGAGCATTCCCATTAATCACAACATTCTGTTGTGGAAGGTGAGGCAAATGAGGCTGTGGAAGGTGAGGCTGGTTGGGAGAGACTGCCCCAGGTGTCTCAGCTTCCTGGAAGTTATTAAGCGTCTCTTCTGAGGAACTGCGTTCAGGTTCCCCTAAGTCAGTAGCCCTGGAAAGTGATACATCAAGGATCTCGGAAGACGAAAGATCTTCTGTGTGAGACTCATCCAGATCATCATAGCTCTCAGTGTCCTCTGCTATACTGTTGTTAGAGCTGATGCTGGCGGAGATCTGGGCCGGGGTAACACTAGTTATCTGAAAGCCACTTTTCTTTTTCATTTGAGTTCCGCCTGGTGCGAGAGGCTGTGTCTGCAGCTGAGCCTGCGAAAGGAGGTTCAGGCTTTGTGGAGGCGGAGGCTGTGGTCCCGACGTACAAGATGCTGCAGGAGGTGGCGGCTGAAGCAGCGACAGAGGCGGAAGATCCTCGGAAGATGGGACATTACTAACAACGCCGGTACCTGCTGCAATGAGAGCAGAGGCGCTGCCACTGCCGCTGCCCCTTCTTGGGAACATCGCCGGGTGCGCCATCTTCCTAGCACTAATGTCTGCAGCGGCCGCGGCAGACTCAGGCGGCTGGTGCATTGTGTTGGGTACTGGGACGGAGAAGGCGAATGCCAATTTCCTTCTGCACGGTAATCTTTGTACTCAAGACGCAGGGAGGAAAACCAGACCTGACGCTTCGCCCGGCGCGATCCCTCCTTCTCTCCTCCTCCTCTTCAGCGGAAGGCACCCGCTGCTCCTGCCTTCGAAGGCGAGCTTCAGGAAGGGAGGATGAACGATGGTGAACAGGGCTGCCGAGGACCTGAAGGGGGAGGACCCCTTCAGTCCTACACCATTCACTTTCCCCTCTAAATATTAGCCCCCCCCCCCCGCTATATTCCGCTTCACGTGGGGTGTGGGGTTGTAGGGAGGGGGGAGACAAGCGGAGGAGGGAGACCAGGAGAGGGCTGGGAAAAAACAAGAAATGCCCACCTTCTCCGGACTACTCAGAGGCCACCTCAAACCCTCCTCCCGCCGCTCCAGTGGCGGTGGCTACTGCAAAACCTTCCCAGTGGCTCTGCACGAAGGCAACGCAAAGCGAGTGTCGCCTTCCCCTTGCCACCCCCCCGGCTCCGCTGCTGCGCCGGCAAGCCCCGAGCTCAGTGTCGCTCAAACCTCCCCTCTCGGCCCTGCGGTCCCCACTCGGCCCTCCCCCCACACCCCGCGGACCCTTTCAAACCCCCTGGGCTCGAGGTGGCTGCTCCGGGAGGAAACGGTGGCCAAGACTGGGGCTCGGACGACGAGGCTCCAAGCAGGGCGGTGGTGGGGCGCCCGGTACGGTGAGCCCAGCAACGAGGAGCGGGCGGGTGCGCAGAGACGCCAGGTTCTCGCGGAGTACGGCCAGGGTGCGGCAGCGGGAGCCCAGGGACCGCTCCATCACTGGCAGCCATGGAGCCCGAGCATTTTCCTCCCTCAGGCAGGCGCCTCTGCTCAGCACACGTCCTCGGGGAGTAAGGGGCCGGCGCTGGAGCCTTTACGAAGGGCGGCGGGACGTGCGCTAGCGTGGAGGGTGTGAGCTGCTCCTATCCTCTTCCTCCGCAGCCGGTCGTCCTCACCCCGCTGCTCTCGAGGCCAGGGTGGGAGGGGGCCACAAGCGGCAGCTGCTCCTTTCTCAGCAGCGGTGGTGGCCAGACGTGCTGGTGCAGCGACTGCAGCCGATGCCGTTCAAAAAAGGAGAGGTGGGGTTGATCGGTGTCGGCCAACCGGGGGCGGGTGAGCGCGGGGGAGGGCAGCGGGCGGGGAGGGGGCTGAGGGGGTTGTTACTAGTGCTGTGCTCCCGCTTCACTGTATCACCCGTCTCTCGCGGCATTGGAAGAGGAGGGACCAGCGCCTGAGCTCCGGAGGAGGAGGAGGGGCGAACGTCAGCCGCAGAAGGCGGCGGTGGCGGTGGCTGCGGGGGGGAGAGGGCCAGCCTAGGGGAAAGAGGAAAGATGGCGTCTGCGCATGCGCCCGGGTGCCGCAGACATAAAGCCGGTCCGGCAAAGAAGGAGGCGACGGGTGTTCGGACCTCCGCGAGAGCCTGGTGTCCGGACGGAAGTAGCCGAAGGCTGGCGGAGGGCGGAGGCGCTGATGCCTTGGGGTGGGTGGGTGGGGAATTTCGGCTGGGGGAGCGAATCCGGGTTGGCCTCTGAGACTCTGCCTGAGTGGGGGTGGGGCAGGATGAGGGGGCGCGCATGTTAGGTGTGTCTGCTCTTTTTTCACACGCAGCTGTGAGCGCGCATGCGGGAGTGAAGGGAGCGGGAGCGAAGGGAGCGCGGCCAGGAGGTTGTTGGAGCTCTAGGTATCGGGTGTACGCGCCCTGGGTGGTGCCCCCCCCCCCTGCGGAATAAATAATGAGGCTTTTCTCCGCAGCAACAGCATCACGAGTTTGGTTCCCAGGAGCCCGCCGCTGCCACTGCCACTGCCACGACATGAGTCAGGCTTTCTTCCTCCACTCGTGAGAGAGCCTTCCTCTCTTTTGCGCACCTGGATTCTACCCGGGCCACGCTGCCCTTGTCCCCATGGAAGATGATGCCGGAAGATGATGCCCTAGCGCTGGAGCTGCAGGGTCCACGGAAGGCTGGTGGCTCCTCACAAAAGGTGCTGCCTTTTGTGCTGTGCAGTTCGTCGCTGCCTGGCGGTCCCCCCACCCTTGACTGGCAGAGGCCAGCCAGCCCCATAGATATTGCAGCCGTTTGCAAGATAAATTGCCTAAGCTCCCTGTGGGGGGTGAGTTCTTGGAAATGGAGTGCTTGTCATCCACCCTTACCTGGAGCAAAGAAGCCGCAGGCTCTGTAAACTAGCTAACCTCAACAGGTGGAGCTTTATCTCCAGCAGGAATGTCTTTTGGTTTCATTGTCCAGGCTGTAACCCCCGCAGGTTTGACTTAGAAGACAAAGTTGCTTATTCAGGTTGCAACACGAGTGCAATGATAAGGGAAGACTCTTACCATTCTAGAAAAGGAATGAGCGGTGGCAATTCCAGTTTAAAAACCTGCTTGAGACTGTTTTAGTTCTACAGAGGCAATGTTGCATTTTGATTAGAGGCAATTTACTGGAAGTTGCTTCCCTGGCATTAACATCTTAAAACATTGTAACTCTAAACACTTTTTTACCACGAAGCGAAAATGTATTTCTTGATTAAAAAACAACAAAGCAATATGACAAACCCTAGAGAGAAATTTTTATTTTTTAAATTTAGATTCTAAACTTTAGGATCTAAACTTTAGTTTCTAAAAGTTTTAGGAACTAAACTTTTTTGTTTTAATTTAGTGATTTTAGAGAGAGAGGGGAAGGAAGGGAGAGAGAGAAGCATTGATTTGTTGTTCCACATATTAATGTATTCATTGGTTGATTCTTATATGTGCCCTGACTGGAGATGGAACCTGCACCTTTGTGAGACAGACACTCTAACCAACTGAACTACGTGGCCAGGGTTGAACGTTTATGGTTAGACCTGATTAACTTTCACAGCTTAACAGATATATACAACCCTATTTCAGGAGTGTATTAAAGCATAAACAACTGTAGCTTTTTGCAGAGTTTTGATACAAGTCTGTCAAATCAACATGTTGCCTCTAGGTTTCTCTAAACTTCCCCCCCCCCCCATTAATCTCTCAAAAATTCACATCACCATTCTCTTACACTGTTGAGTAGAAATACATCCTCAATATCCCATGTAATCCTGTATCAGAGCTATGATATATTGTTGCTTTTTCTGTGCCCCCCCCACTAAGCCCAAAAAGCAGGACTACATTTATTTTTACTTTAAATTGTCTATGTGGAGCTCTGTGCTAGATGCAAAATTATGTGCTCATAAATAGTGAAAGGGATATGTAATAAAAATGAAATACATTTGTACTTGTTTTGTGATATTTGCATGTTAATCTGTGAATGATTGTATTTTTAAAACTATGAGCATTTATTGTGTTTTACAAAAATATAACTTCCTTTTTAGTACCCCCAAAACTTTTGATTCATACGATATGCCTGTAATGGTTGCCATCCATTGCTGAAATGCAAATCTGACATACTTTTTCAATAGTTTTTGAATAGAAAATAGAAACTATCCTAACCAATTGAAATTGCCCTGGAATGTAGATAAAACTACAGTGTAAAAGAAAATATTCTTGGTCTCTCAAAATGTTGCCTTAGGTAAGAGTTTTAAATTACCCCAAACAACAGCTCAACACCCCCTGGGGCACCTAAGTACCTTTTATGTTCCTGCTAATATCGTTAGAAGCAGAAGAAACTCACATAATAAAGTTTTACCCAAAGTTGAAGGAACGAGTTACCAGAATGAGCCTATAAAAACATATTTATTCTAATAACCAGGAGCAAAGGGTATTGTTGTTTGGCTGTTTTGATCTTGGGGGTGTTACAGAACAGACAAGGGGGGCCTGGGACAATATACTATTATTGAAAGAAGGCCCCGGGTCCGTTATGTCCGCTGCCCTAGGAAAGACGTCTCTCAATGCCAGAGATTTGTGAAAAGGAAAGAAAATGTTTATTTAATGCTATACAGACTTCAAGTAGTGACCTAATGTCTTCATCAATAATCCCAAAGTCCCTTAAAACACCCACAAACAGACACAGTCCTTCCTTCCTTCCCCCTTTGCCCAGTCCAGAGTACCATATCTCAGGAAAGGAAAACGAAGTCCATGGCTCAGACAGTCCTCTGGTTCTTAGTTAGTCCTCCATCTCAACTGGGAGACCTCCCTGGGTTCCCGGCACCCTCGGCTGAGTCGCCGGGATCTCTGCTAAAACCAGGTGGTGGTTCCCCTTCTAAAGCTGTGGGGGTCCCCACTCTGTCCAGGCCTCGTGGTTCTCCCTCTCAGGGCTGCGGGAAGGGGAGAGTCCCCACTCTGTCAAAGCCGCGTGGTTCTCTCTCCTAAAGCAGCACGGTTCTCTCTGAGATGCAAGAGTCTCCACTCCGTCAAAGCCGCGTGGTTCTCTTTCTCAGGGCTGCGCATGGCTCTCCTTTTCAAGGCAGCATGGTTCTCCTTCCTAAAGCACCATGGTTCTCTCTCTCTGGGATGTGCATGGCTCTCCTTCTCAGGGCTGCGCATGGCTCTCTCCCCTAATGGCCGCCAAGTCTGGGTTTTAAATCTCCGCGGCCAATCTTCCTCTGCAGCCTCATTTCCGACTCCTCCCACACTCAGCTTCACATGCCAGAGCTCATATCCTTCCAGCTTTACTGGGCTGCCATCATGAGTCTGGGCAGGTGTGGCCCCATGTCATGGAGCCAATCTTCTCTGAGCTCCCACGCAGGCGCTGTAGCTTGGGGGATCTGCCCCCAGTCACGTCTTGGTGGGGAAGTTACTTCCATTCCCCTGGCTCAGAGATGATCACAGCTTTCTAACATATCTAAGCAACCAGCCAAAGGCTATAGATATGTTAAATGACCACACCAGAGGGTAGCTGCAAGGTTGTTGCTATGCAAAACAGCTCTCAATGGCCCTGCTCCATTTGTCCCTTCCCCCAACCCACACCCTGGGTGGGGGGGATGGAGACATCTTAAAATCTCCTGGACACCTTAAGTTCTGGACCCCATTTCAAATGCCCATTTGGGGTCCCCCCTCTTGGCTGCACCCTGTAACAGGGGTAGGAATATTATTTCTTTTAAATTAAGAGTTTTGTTAAAACAAAATTTTTCCACAACACAAGAAAATACGGTCTTTTCAAATGCATTTCATTTTTGTTTGCCATATCACTTTCAGATTCCTGTTTCAGCTCCATCACATTCCACTAAGACATAAAGACCAACTCTGCAGTTATGAAAACCTCACTTTGAAAAAACAACTCTGAATGCATGCATATGCATGTGCGTCTTTCTCCAACCCCTCTTTCTAGTTGCCACCATTTCCATGACCAGCAATACCCGGATACAAGTACATTAAAACAGAAGCACTTAAACAACCAAGTGATACCGTATTACCACCATTTAATTTATAAAGACTTCATTTTTATATTAATATTAAATGCCTACTGCTATGTGTAATGAACTCATAAATCCTTTAGCCCAGTACTTAGAGTTATCCTTTGCCTTTTGAAAGACTGAATTTCACCTGTTACATTCTGAAGGTATAGCCCTGATTAACTCTGTTAACTAAGAGATTAATGTGTAGTGCAGTGTTCACTAAAATCCAATTATTGTGACATTGCAAACCATGTAGATTTGGCTGTGTTCAGTGTTTTTTTTTCTGCCATAAAATAGAAAATTAGCTTAACATTATATTATAATTTACCTAGTTGTGAGAACTATGGAATAGGTCAGTATTTAAAGCCAAGTAATTCACTAGAAGTAAAGCCCCCAAAGAGCAGGAAGAAAATACTTAGACTCAGAATAACTGTGACTGGCAGAAGTAGATATTAAAGAGAAATGTGTACAGAAAATAATGCCACTGTTACACTCCAGAAATTATTCTACCTAACCAGTATTTCAGGCATGCAATATTACTTATCTGGGACTTTTGAATGTCATCTGAAAAAGAAAGTCAAACTTTTAAACATGTTAAAGACCAAAAGCTATAGAGTAAATGTGAAGATCTGTCTTTATTGAGCAATTGGTGAATCAGGCAGCATCCAATCTGGCAAGTAGAGAGGTGCTCCAAGAAGTTATAGCATATGGAAGGCATTTATAGGCAGAAATTGGGTAGGACAAAGTTATTAGCAAAAGAAGAGACAACATTGTTTCAGGCAAGGTTAATTTTCCTTAGAGAAGGAGAGGGGGTTCTTAGGAGGCCGGTTGTTTCAGCTTCTGGAGGTGGAGGAAATATAGAGAGTCACATGACATATTACCTCATTGGTACTCACCAGAAAATTCCAGACTGACCCATTAAGATTACATTCCTGGAGAAGCTTGGAACTGCAGTTGGGTCATATATTAAGTGTACAAGTGACTCCATTTTGGGCCTTTGGCTTTCTTTTCAACAATAAGTTACAAAAATGTGAAAAAGTCACACATTTTGACATAGGAAAACACTTACGCATGGGGATACCACAGCATGTAAATGCTATTTGACTTCTGCAATACCACAAAATGCTTATTTTGAAACATTTCACTCAAATTTCAGTATTGTTTAGCTTATAATGATTAATATTTTGAAGGCTTTGTTAAGCATTCAATATAAGTGTGTTTCTGGTGAGCTAAACAATTTTATATCCTCAAGGGAGGATATAAATATTTTCCCATTTTAGCAATTAGCTTTCCCTGAACATGAGAGCCTATAGATTGGAGGCAATAATAACCTAGTCTTTCCAACACATTCTAAGGACCAATTTGTATTTGTACATCTTTTGAATATTTATAGAAATAAACATGTTTGCCATATTTTTTGAATCATAAAAGAATGAAGAAAGCCCTGGCTGGCATAGCTCAGTGGATTGAGCTCAGGCTGTGAACCAAAGCATCACAGGTTCGATTCCCAGTCAGGGCATATTCCTGGGTTGCAGGCCAGGTCCCCAGTGGTGGCCACATGAGAAGCAACCACACATTGACGTTACTCACTCTCTCTTTCTCTCTCCCTTCCCCTCTCTAATAAAAAAATAAATAAATAAAACCTTTAAAAGAGAGAAAATCACATGCAGATTTAGAATGTTGAGAGTTTATGCAATCACCTTTAATAAAAAAGAGTACAGAAACTTGAATTTATGGTTCAGAGGGCACACTGATACACATTAGCTCATTTAGGTCTACCCTTGAAGAGAGGAGGCATTATTACTCTCATTTTAGAAGTAAGTGGCCACAGAGAGGTTAAAGAACTTGTCCAAGGTTTATGCCTAAATCTGGATACTCAGGTCTTATTAATTTCAGATTCTATGTCTCTGGGTTTGAGGTGGTTTTCTGAAAAAGCAGTCTGAACTCTAGGGACTAGTATTTTTCAAAGTTCTCTTGGAAATTAATGTGTTCTTTTAATGCTTTTGAATACAAGGGAGATATGCCACACATATCCTAATTGCATACAGCATTTCTTTTACATGAAGAAGATAAAAGACTTTTTCTGTTTGAACAAATGTAAATGTTACAGATTCATCTGCAGTCCATCTTTTCTAACTTACAAATGTGTTGATTTGGAGAATTTTCTTACAACTCAAAAAAAAAATCAGACTTGGCCATTGTGGCTCACTTGGTTGGAGCATCATCCCATAAACTGGAAGGTTGTGCATTTGATTCCCAATCAGGGCACATGCCTAGGTTACAGGTTCAGATCCCAGTCAGGGAGCATATGAGAGGCAATTGATTGATGTTTCTCTCCCTCTCTCTCCCTTTACCCCGACCCAAGGACAAAATCAATAAGCATGTCCTTGGGTGAAGATAAAAAAAAAATCATTTCTAACTTCAGTTACAAAACTGTGAAGTGGCATTGAAAACATCATTTGTTAATTTAAAATTTTTAAATTTAACCCTCTAACTTCTTCAGATGATAACTAATATTTATTGAATCCCTACTTAATACTATACATCATTCTAAATGCTTTAAGTGTTTTAACTCACTTGATCCTCACAACTGTATAAGTAGGAACTATAATTACCCCATTTTACAAATAAGGAAAATGAGGTGTAGAGAGGTTGAAGTCTAATAATTTGTCAACAGTACAGCTAAGGTACAAATTCCTGCAATGCAACCACCCCTTCCCAGCTGCCTCTAAGACATACTGTTAAATCAGTCTCCTGCCAATTCTAGCTACCAATTTAAATTTCTACAGAATGCTCAATGTTTCAAGTTTTCTAAATTAGATATCACCAAAGAATCTAGGAACACCATTTTCTCCTGATGCAGAGATATTCTAAGAAAGAAAGCACATTTTAAAGACTCTACTGTGGCCACATAGGAATGGGACATAAATGGACAGAACAACGAGTTGATAAGTTGGATGATCCTTCACTGATCAAAAACAGATGTTGAATGCTTTTAAAATAAATGTTAATCACACATAATTGAGGAAAGCTGTATATACAGGACAAGATAAATGTTTTCCCATTTTAGTAATTAACTTTTATTGAATAAGAGAGCATGTAAAATAAAGGAAATAATAACCTAGTCTTTCCAACATATTCTAAGGACTATTTGTATTTTTATATCTCTTTGAATACTTAAGTTATAGAAATAAACATATTTGTTACACTTTTGGTATCATAATTTTAATAAGACCTTCATCTTTTTGCCATACATACACCAAAACCAGGTCAAGAGGTGCAAACAAATCATCGCAGCCACTGTTTCTTTACATTTAAAGGTTAGAATACATAGGCATATCATGAGTCTCAAAGCTCAAGGGAAAAGGAATGGCTATTGAAGTCATTCCTTAACATGTAATTTTCCTTTGGTCATTCATCTTCCTCTGCTCTGGCTTATCTATTAGGAGAATAAAATTGATAAAATAGTTTTAGTAACTTAAATTTACATTTTAAGTTAATTTCATTTTAGAAGAAAAAATCATTGGTCTTAAAAGCAAAAATCTTTTCTGATTTTAATACTTTTAAGAAGAAGAAAAGAAAATCTTAGATGCATGCAAGCTAAATTGTAATCAGAAGCACAGGATAAAATCTGGTTAATAACATGACATAGACCAGTAATGGCCATAGTACTATTTACATATGAAATTTGTTTATGAAAACTTCATGAATGATAAAGTTAGAATGATTAATGAGGAAATGTTGAAATTTCAAAGAAAAGCATGAGATGGAATTTAGGAAGGAAACCTGAACAAAATTAATATATTTTATTACATGTAATATATACACAGTTGACAATTTCAAGAAAATTAACTATATAACTGACTCACCCTCTTCACTGAGTTAAATATAAAGTTAATTGCAAAGATGCCAGCAAAGCTTTCCATCAAAAATTGGAAGAGAAGTTCCAACAGAAGGTGCTTTCTTGCCCCAATTATTTATAGACAGAAGGGGATCACATGACAATGCCAACTCCGTAATTTAACTTTGATGTTTCAGAAGAGTTTCTAGACACCCTCTTTATTGAAGTCATAACTGACATACAAAAATAGTTAATTACACATATATCAAAACATGTTTTGATCAGTTGCCTCTCACATACCCTGGCCCACAATCCAGGGATGTGCCCTGACTGGGAAGTGAACCGGTGGCCTATCAGTTGGTAGGCCAGCACTCAATCCACTGAGCCACACTCAATACATGTTTTGAATAAAATGGGGTAATACTCTATGTTACGTCAATGTTGATCCTAAATTATTTGATAAATAACAAGAATTTTGAAAGGAATACTTAAAATGAAAACATCTTAAGAAAGGAGCTAAGTTTTGTTTTACTCTGTCAGCATATGATAGGAACTCAGTAAGAACTTGTAAAGAATCTTAAACCCCACATTATGTAATAATAGTCATTGTAATTTATCATATGAACTTTACTACTGGACTTTTTTTTTTTGAGGACTTACTGTAATTTATTGAGAGCCTCCCTCCCTGCCCTGGTAGTCTCTAAGTCATTTTTTCCTCTTGTAGATCTTGTGCACCAGCCTCAGGAAGATGGCTGGGGACAGGGGCAGTGAGCACTGCTCAATGGGACCTGTAAGGCGGCTGTAACTGTCTTCTTTGTACTGCATAAACACAGCCTGCAGATTCAGCTTTTCTTACAGTGCCTTCACCCAGGCCACCTTCTCAGCCTCCTTCTGTCCATAAGATCTGACACTGTTCCAGAGAAGCCGGTTGCATACACTGAACCACCAGCTAGCTGCATTTACCGTCCTGGATGTCAGCACCTATCTTACCTGTCACACTGGAGTCTCCAAAGAGGTCAAGGTAATCATCCTGAATCTGAAAGAGCTCCCCCATCTCCAGCAGGATCTTCTTGGCATTGGCTTGTTCCTTCTCCCCATCAATGCCTGCCATATACATGGCAGCAGCTACAGGAAGGTAGAAGGAGTAGAAAGTTGTCTTATACTTGACAATAGATTTGTACCTCTCTTCAGTGTATCTGCCAAGATCCACACTGCCTTGTAGTCCAGGGCCTGTCCAATCTCAGTCTGATAGGAACTCTGCAGGAAGAACTCCATCAGGCTCAGGTGATAGGGCTGCTCTCAGCAGTAGAGCTTCAGCAGTTGGTAGATACATGCTTCCAGAAGAACTGTATCATTGATGGCGTCCAAACTGATGCCTGGCTTCTGATACTAGCAGATCTGACCCTGTCAGGTGAGGAATTAATCCATAATGTCATCTGACACCAGGAAGAAAGCATGGAGCAATTCCATACACCAGCCCACAGTCATGGCCTCCTGGAGACTGTCAGCATCCAGCTTTCTCGGTTCCACCAGACCCTGGAAGGCGTCAGCACGGTAATGCCCCACTAGCACTTGCCTCTGATGATGTATTCCAGGCCCTCCTTGAGACAGGCAATAGCATTTCCTATTTCTGGGTGCCCCATGTCATCCTCATTCAGCACCCTGGCAATCTTGGAGAAGTGCTAGATGAAACTCTGCCTTTTTGGGTCACAAACATCCAATTTCTGGCCTCCATTAATTCTGAGGGAAGAGTGAAGTATTCTGCTACTGGATGCAGGTTCTTTGCCCTGTACTTTTCATAAGATGTTTCTGAAGAACATTAAGTTCAGAAGTTATGACATTAGGAAACAAGCTCATTATTAAAATTTTGGTCAAGGGCATCCAACAGTATTAAATTTCCTTCTCTATTCTTTACTTGATCTCTGTAAAATTCTCCAGGTCCACCCTAAGCCTATAACAACTTGCTGACTACTCTTTCTCATGGAACATCATGCCCAGAGCATTTTTGTTGAGTGAAAATGGTAAGAGGAGTTGAGTCCGATCTCTTTTTCTGATAGGTTTGCAAATGTTTAGATACAGTGCATTATGTTAAATACTGATTAAAACTGGGATCCTTAGACTTTGTGGTTTCTGAAAATGCATTCTTTACATCCTGGCTTAAGGATGGGGAAAAGTCATGTGCTTCTTCCAGTTAGATGACCTCCAAAACTATTTTCTAAGAAACTTACAAAGCCAACAATGAATGGAGTAATTTTGGATAAAATTACCTATTTTTTTTAAGTTTAACTTGGTTAATATTCTAAAAAATTTACTAGCACTATTGGTCAAACATTGTGAAGTAGTAATATAGAAGGAGGATTTGGCTACTATTTTTCATGTATACCCACATGGAATTTTTCCTCCTATTTATGATTGTGAAGGGTGACAGGATCCACCCCAAAATATGCTGCTCTGGTATATTGACTATATTGAGCTGTAGTCACTTGAAAAACAGCAAATGTTTTTTAGCTCTGTCTGGGTGGCCCAGTTGGTTAGAGAGTCATCCCAATACACCTGGTCAGGCACCTACAAGAATCACCCAATGAATGAGTCAGTGGAACAACAGCTCATCCCTTCCCTTCCCTTCCCTTTCCTTTCTCTCTCTCTCTCCTCTCTCTCCCCTTCTCTCTCTCTCTCTCTTTCTCCCCCGCAAAAAGTAAGTAAGTAAGTAAGTAATGAAACAGCAAATGCAGGGAGAGACTTTCTTTTAACTCCCCTTATTTGCCTAAACACAGATCCTCCAGAAGGAACTTAACTGTCATAAATCCCCTCCCTAGGAGTTTTATGAACCAGGGAAAGGAGGCTACCTCCCATCTATTGATATTCTTCTAAGGATCCTTTCCTTAAATTCATTTACTCTCCCTGGGAGGCCTGTATTCCCCCTGCCCTTTACTTATTAAAATGGAATTTAATCCTGAATTCTAAGCCACCTTGGAGAGTTACTCATTTTTCCTGGGCTCTCCCATGTATGCATAAGGTATACATGTTAATAAGCTTCTGTATGTTTCTCTCTTGTTAATCTCTCTTTTATTACAAGGCTCTTAGCTAAGAACTCAGAAGGGTAGAAGAAAATTATTTTTTTCTCCCCTACAATTACCAGCATAATAAAAACCATCTTCTACTACATAACTAAGCTTAGAATAAAGAAGATACCATGCTGATTTTTATAGATATGTTTTAAAATTAAGTACATAATATTTTTCTCACCGTATACAAGTATTCAATAAATTCTTTTTTAATGATAATGATTCTGTAGTTGAGTTTATTCCCAATGAATACACAGTAATTGACTGAAAGTAGAACTTCTGTATGCTACCCCTTTGGAAGAACAGGGAAATTAGGGCCTTAGAGCCTCTGAGATATGTAGGATCTTCAGAGGAGGCAAGTCAACATTTCCACCCTGCTCTGCATTATTGAAATGTCCAAAGAGAATAGTATTTGGCACTGTTTCCAATGATTCTGTTCTAATAAGACATTAGCTTAACATTTATCTTATTACTTATTAGTTGTACCAGATGAGTCACTCATTTAAGACTCAGACCTTAACATAGTTTAAAATAGCTTTGATCTACAAGTCAAAAAGTTTTTTGAATGCTGAATAGATTTTATAACAGACATCATTCCCCATCCCTCTGTTTCTTTCCTTCTCATTCACTGTTCCACCCATTGCCTTCACCATACCTCAGAAATTGAAGTTACAACCATTTTCACTTTGATGAAATCCCAAGGAAGTTATATTTCTTTTTCTTCTTTGTGACAATCATATAGCAACAGTTAATAACACCATTTGCTATTTCCTTCATCCTAAGTACATAATGAATTGTATTTCATGAATAGTACTGCTACAAAAACATAGAGGATAAAAACAAATAAAAGGATATCAACTAATTTAAAAAAAGAACTTTCAACATTTCACAAATACACATCAACAACCATGTCTGCTCTCATCTAAGTTATGTTGCAGACATTTTTACTTCATTAGATTAAAGCATGTAACTAAAAGTATGTGATAACTTGTGGGATCTAGTTCTCCTGAGAAGTAGGAACAAGAAAGATAAGACTGATCCAACTTCAGCCCTGGCTAGTGTGGCTCAGTAGGATTGAGTGCCAGCCTGCCAACCAAAAAGTTGCTGGTTTGATTCTCAGTCAGGGCACATATCTGGATTGCAGGCTAGGTCCCAGGTTGGGGCTTGCAAGAGGCAACCAACTGATGTTTTTCTTGCACACTGATGTTTCTGTCCCTCACATTCTCCCTCCCCTCTCTCTAAAAGACAAATAAATAAAATCTTTAAAAAAAATTTTTTTTAAAGATTGATCCAACTTCAACGTCAGTGATTGATTATCTACTGCCTATTTTTTAGGAGACAAAATTGCCTGTACAATTATCTTATATGTCAATGAGGGCACAAAAGGAGGCAATCTTCCCCTGACCCTCACCCCCACTCAAAGAGCATAACTTGTAAACAAGGGACAAAGGGAAAGCAGCTGACTAACAATTTGGTTCAGATTTCCTCCAGGTTAAAGGTAACCAGAGACTTCCAAATTATTTCAAACACCTTTTACTCCACCAATTATATATAGGCACAATATAGATCTTGTAATCTGAAATTAGCTAAGAATAATTTTAATGTGAAATAAGAGCAGCAAAATAGTTTAGAAACCATGACACCTCATCAATACTAACATCTGCTGGGGAATGAGCATATGGTAGTACCCACCCAGTACAGATGTAAAAAACTGCAATTATGGCTCCTTAGTATGATAATTAACTCTGAATAAATGTGTGAGTTTTGTGGCTGTCTTAATTTCTTGTTGTTGGGTTTTTGTTTGTTTTTTCATGGAAGATATTTCAAAGAAGAAAAGACCCTGTGTTTCTATATAACTAAATCTAACAACATTACTAATAAGACCAGGAAAATACAACAAACATAGCAGAAAGCAGAGACAATAACAACACTCTAAAGCACAGGTTGCAAACACAAGACCTGTGGGCTGAATCTGGCCCTCCACCTTGTTTTATCTGGCCTGGTATTTTGTTTCTACCCTACGGCAGCAGGGAGCTCTTGCTTAACTGTTAAGGAGTAGTTATATTTATACAATCCTAAAATTACATTCAGCCCTTTGAAGGCAACCACAAGGCTGATGTGGCCACCAGTGAAAATGAGTTTGACACCCCTGCTCTAAAGGATTCTTTGAGGATACTTTTTTCTTGATAAGCATTATAATAGCAAACACCCATGCATAGAACAAAATTATGTCCCTTTCTCTTATGTTTAACATTCACTGATTTTATTTCATGGCAGCCCATTCCTATATATGACAGGATATGTCATAAAGATAAAGACTAGTAGGTGGGTTTTATGTCTAAAAATAACAGTAATAAGTTACCAGGTCCACCTTTAAAACTCTGAAATGAAATTAAGACATAAGCTAGAGCTCTATTTTCTTTTAAAAGTCTATTTTACTTATTAATTTGAGAGAGAGAGAAACATCAGTTAGTTGTTCCACTCATTTATGCATTTATTGGTTGATTCTTGTATATGCCATTACCAAGTTTTGAACCCACAACGTTGGTATATCAGGACAATGCTCTAACCAGATGAGCCACCTGGCCAGGGCTAGAGGTCTACTTTCTACAAGGAAACTAGGGATCATTTTAAAAGCTTAAACTTGCTTGTCTGTTCAGGAAAAGCCTCCATTCTACTGACTTGGCTATGGCAGTTCCAGGGCCAGAAGAGCAGAGCCTAAAATCTATTGCACAAATTTAATTGCATTTCGATCAGTATTTTAGGTACAACCACAACCTCCTTGTCCGCATGTGAATTTCCAATGGGCAGTTTGCATCGCCAAACCATCTTGAACTTCTCAAACAGTCAGGTTTCTCATTCCCATGTCACAATATGTGAATAAGGGATGTAAAATCATTTAGAATTTGGTCTAGATCTCGCCCCTCCAAAAAAAGAGTTTAGGCAGGCAAATACATTGGGGGAGGGGGGAATCTATTAAATTTAATTCAAAGTCTATTATACTTTATCCACTATTTTTTGAAGAATTCCATCATTATTTTCTTTTGATAGTAAAGATAATGAAGAATTCAATGCTGTTATTTCAATGAGGCCTCTCTGCCCACAAACATTTATTAAGGACTTGCCTAACTTGTAGCTCATTTTTAATGTGAAACAGACTCAGTTTGTGCTTATATACCTCATGACAGAACATTCTAGAACAATAGTAATATGCATTTCAGTAGATATATTACACTTAGACAGCCAGCAGAAATGTGGACATATTGGGTCATCAGAGAATAATAGGGTCAGTAGTGGAACAAGTACTTAGCTACGGCTATTTAGGTAATGTCCAGAATTTTTCAAAGGCAGAATGGATTTTAAAATTAACTCAGAGCCCTCAGGTGCATGTAGTTGGTTGGAGGGAGGTTGGCAGAGGTCCCTGGAAGAGTAAGCAGGCACGCTCTCACCATTTAAAGAACCCACCTTTGTCTCTGACTTGGCTCTCTAATTTTTATTTATTTACTTAGGGGTGAGACAGGAAGGCACATGTTTTTCAAACAAAAAGGAAGGCCAGGCATCCAGAACTTGGACTCCTGAACATAATTTTGTATCATTACTGTCTTCTGAGGCCTAAGCTGATTTCTTAATGTCAATTACCCAAATATACAGGGTTGACAAAAGTGGGTTTATATTTGTGAGCATGGGAAACACAGGGTTTATTCTTGTATTATCATTTATTAACTATAAACATACTTTTGCCTACCCCTGTTTACTTGAAGGGTTTGAATGACAGATACAGGCAGAATTATGTTATGAAGATTCTATCATCAAATATACATTAGGGATTTTATTTCCTATAACATTAGGGGCTTTTAAAAAATAGATAAAATTCCTACTACTTGAATGATGCAATTCAAGTGAAAAATGCAAATCTATTGGTATAACATTATCAATTATTCAGCAAGAATTTATTAACAAGTATTATATAATGTATTTGTCAAATACCCCATATCTTAGCCTGAGTTCCTCCAAAATAAAAGACAAAGGCTGTATGCAGGTAGTTTATTTGGAAATCATGTGGCTAAGAGACAGGAATATGAGCAGGCAGGGCAAAACAGAAAGGAGGGATAACCAATACATGGATATGTTAGGAGTTTGCTGCCATCGTAGGAGCCTCATAATGTGCTTTCCAGTGGACAAAAAGAGTTAACATTTTTCTAGTGATCTTCATTCCCCATTGATCAAGCATGGTCCTATGAACATTAAATCTACTGCCTGCTCTCCATTTTTTGCAATTGCATCAGTGCAGAGCCTGTTCTGATAGTGCTCCAAACTCATGAGTCAGGCCAGGCCCTGTCCTGTCACACTTGTGTTAAGCCTTCAAGGCCTGTGTGAATAAGTAAGTGCTTCAGTAAGCAATGGGTCCTAGAAGAATTAGTGGAGGTGTCCAATTATCACAGTACTTTAGAACTGATTGCCACAACTGAAATTGGCACAAGATTTTCTAATTCTGATCAAATATGTTTTAATGAATATTTACAGAGTCATTTAGATTTACAAAGAATAACCTCATTAACACTTTGGGGAACACAGTGTGATCTCACTAATTCAGACTGCATTAACCATCATGATTCATAGACTGAGAGTAAACTTACATTGGCATTACCTATTTAAAAATATATATATATATGCTTATAAGTCTGACTCTAAAGAGCATTTTTAAGTATTTACCTTTATCATTACTCAAGAGAATTATATATTGGCAGTCACCTCTAAAATTGGCCATAGTAAACATTCAACAATCAATTGCTGAAAGAGTGAAAAATTTAAATTACAGTTACAAAGCAGCTTAATTCATTAAGCAATATGTCTTCTGTGATCCACTACTAGCTTGATTCTAGTCATTGTGTGCACTTCAAATTTACAAAAGTGTATTTAAAAAAAATTAGTCTACAAATAAAAAAATTAGTCTACAAATCATATGTTTCTCTACATCAAATCATATGTTTTTCTATGGCTAACTGCCTCCAGGAAGTCTAAATTAATTTTGCTTCTTTTGATGAAAATAAGGAAAATCTAAGGATAAAATAATAAGGTTCTATTGGCTATTCTACAAGTAATTCTAACAGACTTCTCATACTTTTTAAAAAATCCTCACCTGAGGATATTTTTATTATTGATTTTAGAGAGAGAAAGGGGGGGGGAGAGAGAGAAAGAGACAGAGAGAAAGAGAGAGACAGAGAGAAAGAGAAACATCAATGTGAGAGAGAAGTGTCCATATCTTGCCTCCCAGACACACCTGGGCCAGAGATCTAATCCACAACCTAGGCAGATGCTCTTATTGGAAATCAAACCCACTACCTTTTGGTGTGCAGGATGACACTCCAGCCAAGCTACCCAGCCATAGCTAGACTTCTCATACTTTTGATATGTCTTCAAATTGAGAGTGTGTGTGTTTCATTGACTAAAATATTTTAATCTATATCTTTTATAACAACTGAGATATTTATATACCATAAAATTCACCTGTTTTGAGTGTAGAATTCAATGGATTTTAATGTTTACTAAGTTGTACAACTGTCACTGCAATATAATTTAAGAACATTTCCATCACTGTAAAAAGAACCCTCATGCCCATTTATAGTCACTCATTATTCCTAGGCACCACTATTCTACTTTCTGTCTCTATATCTACCCTTTTTAAAGACATTTTATAGGAGGTAGGACAAAAGTGGGTTTACAATTGTTCATATGGGAAATAATACAATAGTTAATGAATAATAATACAAAAATAAACTCTGGCATACAACTGTAAATCTACTTTTGCCCCACCTGTATAATGAACAGAATGCTTTTGAGGATCATTCATGTTGTTGACCTAGGTCTTTTACAACCAACATATGTGGTTGCTCTATATGTTGTCTCCTAATCATCTTATTTCAATTGCAAGACAAAATTTATGCCATATACAATGTTAAAGTCACTAACAATTATAGAATCATGTATACAAAATATAAATGGACATTCTAATGAAGAAAAACCTGTTTTATACAACTTTTATTATATGCCAATTATAGAAACAGCATGCTCAGTATATTAAAATATTGAAAATATTTAACTACAGAAAAGTATAAAATTTTATCTTAATTTTACAATAAAATAAAGCCATTTAGCCCTTTCTAATGTTTCATTTACTTTTAAAAGATAATTTTTTCAACTTTCAAACCATTTGAAAAGTTGGATGAACACCTATACCCTTCAACAAGATTTATTAATTGTTAACATCTTGCTACATTTACTTCTCTGTGTAACTTTCTGTCTCATCCTCACCACACACACACACACACACACACACACACACACACGAGAGTTAGTTGCTTGACACTTCAACCCTGAAGACTTTAACATGTATCTCCTAAGTATAATGGCATTCTTCTCCGTAATCATAATACTATGATCACACTCAGGGAATTTACTGTTGTTATAATACTGTTATATAAAATCTGTGTTCAAATTTGCCCAGTTATTGTTCTAATAATGTCCTTTATAACTTTAAAAAACATCTAAGAATCAGTTGAGGAAAATGCATTGCACCTTCTTCAACCTCGAGCAATTCTGTAGTCTTTTCCTGTCTTCTGTAACACCAATGTTTTTAAACATTGTGACCAGTCATTTTGTAATATTGCACTTATTAATATTAATATAACAAATCCACAAGCTAGATTTCTTTGATTGTTTATTCATAGCCAGATCCAAGTTAAACTTTCTTTTTGGGGGCTGGGGGAGGCATGCTGGGAATACATATGTACTATTTTATCTTCTCACTGCTTTACCATATGCTCAGCCTTTTTAAACATAATTATATATGCATCTTAGTTTTTACTTTGTGAGTATATTACATATAAATGTTCATGTCCTGCCTTTAAGAAAAAAAGCATTTTATCATTTTTCTATGATATGAAAATTCTTCAGAATCACCACTATTGATGGATACATAATAATCCATCATATGGTATTACCATTTATTTAATAAATAAATCCTATATTATACATTTAAATTTTTTCCATATTTTACTATTATAAAAGTGTAATAGTAAATGTTTAGTCATAATATTTGTCCACATATATGATTATCTCCTTAGAATAAAATGCTAGAGATGTAATTACCTAACAATATTGGATTAAGGGATAGGTATAAACTTTAAAATATTGACAAACTGCCTTGAAGAAATGTGGTAACTAGCCTTCATCAGGAAGTTCTTCATACCCTTATGTAGCCCTCATCCATATTCTACGAGGATTTGTTTGGGTAACCAAAAGAATATAGCAGAGTGATGGTATGTCACCTGCAAGATTACATTATAAAAGACATGTGGCTCCTCTTTTGGTCGCTTTCTCTCAGGGCCCTGGCCTGGGGAAACCAGCTGCCATGGTATGGAAATATGCCAAAGACTATGGAAAAGTCCACATGGCAAGGAACTCAAGTCATTGGACTATAGTTGTAAGCCACTGAGGCCAGCCAAAAACCACATGAGTGACCTTGAAAGTTGGTTCTCTTTCCCCACTTGAGCCTGCAAAGACCATCCCCAGATACACAGTTGCCCTTCCTGAGTGGCAAGCAGTTCCTGGATCCCTGTCTCACGGAAACCGTGAAATGACAGGTATTTGTTGCTTTGAGCTCCTAAGTTTTGTAGTAACTTGTTACATTACAGTAGATAATATAAGAAAGTGTGCATCATGTTATAGTCTCAGCAGCAGAACATGAAGGCCTCTCTACCACATGAAGTTGTATTATTTAAAAAATCATAAAAAAATCATTCTAATTTCAAAGACTTTTTAAAAGCATCTCTTTACTTAAATTTGCATTTCTTAGACTATTTGTAAGGTTAAATTTTTGTTTTCAACAATTTAATTGTCAAAAATTTAACACATGTTATGTGAATGGGTTAATCTGTTCATGTCTTTGCTCACTTTTCTATAAAAATTTTTGTATATATGATCTCATTTCCCTTTTCCAGTTATATTGATGATCAATATTTCCTCCAATTTTTTTATTTCATTTTTAATTTTGTTGATTATGATTTTTTGGCATCCTAGAATTTTTACATTTTGAAGTAGTCAGATTTGCCTATTTTTATCTTTGTGTTTTTTTCTGTTAACTTTATGCCTAGGAAGTACTGCTATGAATAAATATAAAGCAGGGTTACAATATGACAGGGTGGGGTTGAGTGTGAATAATAGGGTGGTCTGAAAAGGCCTCACTGATAAGACTACATCTGAGCAAGACCTAAAAGAAGAGAAGGAAAAGCCACATAAGCTGGGGAGAAGAACATTTCAAGCGTTGAATTTTAACAAAAATTTTCTATATTTAATGGTCCTCATTAACTCAGTGAGAACTTTAACAAAGAGATAGGAAACATAAAAATGGAGGTGGAAACATGAAAAAGGACAAGTCAGAAATGAAGAATATGATAACTGAAATGTAGAATATATAACAGTGAATCCGAGTAATTAGATGAAGCAGAGGACTGAATCAGCCATTTGGAAGACAAGGTAGCACAAAACATCCAATCAGAACAGCAAAGAAAAAAAGAATTTTAAAAAATGAGGATAGTTTAAGGTGCTCTAGGACAACATCAAGCATACCAATATTCAAATCTTAGGGGCCCCAGAAGGAGAAGAGAGAGAATAAAGAATTGAAAAACTATTTGAAGAAATAACGATGTAAAACTTTCCCTAACTTGGTGAAGGAGAAAGACATACAAGCCAAGGAAGTGCAGAAAGTTCCAAACAAGATGAACCCAAAGACACCCACACTAAGACACATCATCATTAAAATACCAAATGTTAAACACAAAGAGACAATCTTAAAAGCAGCAAGAGAAAGCAGTTACTTATAAGGGAGTTCCCATAAGATTGCCAGCTAATTTCTTAACAGAAACTTTGCATGTCAGAAGGGATTGGCATGAAATATTAAAAGTGATAAAAAGCAAGGACCTACAACCAAGATTATTCTACCCAGAAAGGCTATTATTATGAATTAACTGACAAATAAAGAGCTTCCCAGACAAGAAAAAGCTAAATAAATGTATAACCACCAAACCAGTATTACAAGAAATGTTAAAGGGACTTCTTTAAGAAGAAAAAAAGATACAAAGTATGAATAATGAAGTGGCAATAACTACAAACCACCAAAAATTACTTTAAATGTAAATGGATTAAACACTTCAATAAAAATACATAGGGTGGATAAACAGATTAGAAAATAAGACCCAAATATATGCTGCCTAGAAAAGACCCACTTCAGATCAAAAGATACACACAGACTGAAATTAAAGGGATGGAATGCAAATTGAAGTGGAAAAAAAAATCTGGAGTAGCAATACTTATACCAGACAAAATAGACTTTAAAACAAAGACTATAACAAGAGGCAAAGAGGGATCCAGCAATTTCACTCCTGGCTATTTCTCTGAAGAAACCAAAAACATTAATTCAAAAACACACATGCATCCTTATGTTTATTGCAACATTATTTATAACTGCCAAAATATGGAAGCTACCTAAGTGTTCATCAATAGAGGAATGGATAAAGAGGATGTGGTGTTTATACACAATAAAATACTACTCAGCCACAAAAAGAATGGAATCTTGCCATTGGTGACAACATGGCAGACCTAGAGGGTATTATACTAAGGGAAATAAGTCAGAGAAAGACAAATATTGTAAGACTTCACTTATATGTGGAACCTAAAAAACAAAATAAACAAATAAACAAAATGGAAGCAAACTCATACATACATAGAATATTTTGATGGTTGCCAGGTCAAAGGGAATTTGGAGGCATAGGTGAAAAGGGATTATGACATGAAAATTGTCAATTAAAAAACAGTCACAGGAATGTATAGCACAGCATAGGGAATATAGTCAACTATATTGTAATAACTATATATGTGTTATAAGGATACTAGACTTTTAAGGGTGATCACTTTGTAAGTTATATAAAAATCTAATCACTATATTATATTCTGAAACTAATATAATATTGTATTTCAACTGTAATTGAAAAATAAAAAGTATTATATAAATGTATTTTAATTTTCATTGTAATTTCCTCTTGAACCCAGAAGTCCGGTAAGAGAATATTTTGTTTATTTCAGTTTGTGAACACTGATTTCTGTTTCAGAGAGAAAGACACTAAAATCCAGAAAAATTAAATATCTCTCAAAATTGTAAAGCTAGTGCATGGGCTGAAAATGGTCTCCTGACTACTACTCCACTTTGCCTTTCCAATTTTTCTTTTTTTTTTTCTTTTTTCAGTTTGGTGTTTCTCAAGCTTGTTTATTTATTTGTTGTTTTTAAAGGTCACTCAATTTTCATTTTTTAATTTTAATTTTTATTTTTTTAAAGTATATTTTATTGATTATGCTATTCCAGTTGTCCCATTCTTTTCTGCCCTTTATTCCCCTCCACTCTGCACCCCCACCACAAGCATTCCCCCACCTTAGTTCATGTCCATAAGTCATACATATAAGTTCTTTGACTTCTCCATGTCCTATATTATTCTTAAGATCCCCCTGTTGATTTTATACCTACCATTATGCTTCTTATTCCCTGTACCTTATCCTCCCCCACGCCAATGGTACCCCCACACCAGGATACAGGATAACCCTCCATGTGATCTCCATTTCTGTGATTCTGTTCCTGTTCTAGTTGTTTGCTTAGTTGTTTTTCTTTTTGTTTTTAAATTCAGTTGTTAATAGTTGTGAGTTTGTTGTCATTTTACTGTTCATAGTTTTTATCTTCTTTTTCTTAGATATGTCCCTTTAACATTCATATAATAAGGGCTTGGTGATGATGAACTCCTTTCACTTGTCCTTATCTGGGAAGCACTTTATCTTCCCTTCCATTCTAAATGATAGCTTTGCTGGATAGAGTAATCTTGGATATGTAGGTCCTTGCCTTTCATGACTTCAAATACTTCTATCCAGCTCATTCCTGCCTGCAAGGTTTCTTTTGAGAACTAAGCTGATAGTCTTATGGGGAACTCCTTTGTAGATAGCTATCTCCCTTTTAAGATTCACTGCTTTTAAGATTCCTTATCTTTAATCTTAGGTAATGTAATTATGATGTGCCTTGGTGTGTGCTCCCTTGGGTACAACCTCTTTGGGACTCTTTGGGCTTTGTGGACTTCCTGGAAGTTTATTTTCCTTGCCAGATTGGGGAAGTCTTCCTTCATTATGTTTCAAATAAGTTTTCAACTTCTTGCTCTTCCTCTTCTCCTTCTGGCACCCCTATGATTCCCATACTGGAATGTTGCAAGTTACCCCAAAGGCTCCTAAGCCTCTCCTTATTTTTTTGAATTCTTGTTTATTTATTGTGTTCTGGCCGAAAACTTTTTTCTTTCTTCTGCTCCAAATTGTTGATTTGAGTCCTGATTTCCTTCCCTTCACTGTCAGTTCCCTATATATTTTCCTTTTTTTCACTCTGCATAGCTTTCACTTTTTCCTCTATTTTGCGACCATACTGAACCATTTCTGTGAACATCCTGATTACCAGTGTTTTGAACTCTACATCTCATAGGTTGGCTATCTCTTCATCACTTAGTTCTAGTTTTGGAGTTTTGATTAATTCTTTCATTTGGGCCATATTTCTTTCTCTCAGCATACCTGTTACATTGTAAGGGGGGTGGAGTCTCAGGGATGCACCCTCCATTTGATCTCCATTTCTGTGATTCAGAAATGTGGGTGGGGCAACCCACTTTGCTTTGTTGTGGTGCTGTATGTGGGGGAGGGGTCAGAGAGGGAACAATGCCACTTACTCGGCTCTCAGCCAGCTTTCAGTCATCTCGCCCACTACCCACAAGCAAATTGGGCCCTTCTGGTGCTGATTCACAGGTGGATGGGTGTGTACATTCTAGGACCCTGTGGGTCTCTCCAACAAACTCTCCTCTGAGGCTTGGAGTTTCTCCCACTGCAGCCCCTACAGATATTTACAGGCAGAGGTTTTAAGGCTTTCTTTTCCAACACTGAAACTCTGGGATGCCCAGTCTTTCTCAGTTCCCAGTTGTTCCTCCTGGTTTATCTGCATGCAAACGTGGACTGGCCAGTCTGCCAGCCGCCACCTTGCCACAAGTCCTCTCTGCCCTGGCTGCCCACCTCCACCCCTCCTACCAGTCTGAATGAGTATTTCTTCTTTAACTCCTTGGTTGTTGGACTTCCATACAGTTTGATTTTCTGGCAGTTCTGATTATTTTTTGTTTTTAAATTTGTTGTTGTCTTTCTTTTGGTTGTGCCAGGAGACAAACTATATCTACCTATGCTTCCATCTTGACCAGAAGTTGCCTCTCCAATTTCTTAATTCACATTTTTTTACCTGTCAGAAAGCTTTTTGAATTTAAATGAACCAGAATTCTTTTTTATTCACCCATCTATTATACATTTTTTAAATATTAACCTAAGCCTTTTCCTAAATTTATGTAGATAGTGTTCTATTTGACTTTATTATCCAAACAGGATTTATTAATTTCTAAACATGTCATTTAGCATAGCACATATTAGGCCATCAATAAAAAGTTTATTGAGGAAATTTTTGTTTATTAATGTTTTAAAGAATATTATTAGTGCCACCTATGCACTTATAAGCCACAATCTTCTCCAAGGCTCTTATCTGAGTTCTTTCTCTACAGACCTGTTGGAACCAAGAGTCTAGCCCACCTCCCTGACTTTAACTGGGTAGTGGGAGAAAGCCCTGAAGCAAAGTGAGAGACTGGTGGTATCAGGATCAAACTCAGTGAATCCAAAATACTTTGCCAGAGGTTAAATACTACATTTTTTTCTTGTTCTTGAGAATAA
The DNA here is from genome assembly GCF_019186645.2 of Phyllostomus hastatus. Taxonomy (NCBI): domain Eukaryota; kingdom Metazoa; phylum Chordata; class Mammalia; order Chiroptera; family Phyllostomidae; genus Phyllostomus; species Phyllostomus hastatus. The sequence goes on along the minus strand of NW_025333835.1, from coordinate 2,301,741 downwards.
TCTTTGACTGGGGAAGGGTTAGGGAATTGGACAGTTATGCCATTACCTCTTTTTCTGTTCCTTCATAAAGCTTCCAAAGGGAATCTAACATTAGAACCTGCAATACCATTTTAAGATTATTATTCTTACAGTGAATGAGTTCATCTTTGCATATTTCCTCTAAGCAACTTTTAAAAATGTAACTATTTCCCTTTTATTATTTAATAAAACTACATTAATCTTACCAGTATAATTTGATGCGGCACAACTATTATTTTCTTGGTATTTAATACTATATGTTATGCTTTTGCTAATGACTATCTTTTCATTATTTTATACATTTATCAAAGTAGCTTCATTCCTCTTGTACTAGTTCCTAACTTTTTCCCTGAACATCCTGTCCCTTAACCTTTAGGACTTGCAAATGGGTAATTGGAACAATTATTTTTTCATCTTCAAGTGTTAGACTCTTAACTTTTCCCCTTCAGTTTTGTGTTTTCTCCTTGATCTCTATAATCATTACTTTATATGGAGTACATGTGTGTGGTGATTACAAAGAATGTTTTTATGACATGGAGAAGTGCTCACAATATAAAGTTAAGTAAAAAAAAAAGGAGCAAAGTAGGAGTCAAAATTGCATATACAATGTGAACCCAACTCTGGGTGGTTAGATCATGAGTGATTTAACAAATAAAAACTTCTGTGTATTTTTCATGTTTTCTACAATGGGTGTGTATTATTTTTTGCCAGCCCTGGGTTACAGTCAAAAGTCAGAACTGAGGCCAAAGGGACAATTTTGCTGAAGGGCTCCTCCTGCTGCTGAAGGTTGTCCATCCATACAAAGATTTGCCTGGACAACCTGGCTTAAGACAGCAGGCTCCTGTGGGCAGCTGGCTTTTGTGGGCAGCTGGTAGGTATGTGTGGAGTTACAAGAAGTTTGGGAGTATGTAGTGGAAAGGAGAGGTCCAAAGGAGAGGTCTGATAGTCTTATTTCCAGAGCCCTTTTAGTCTATGGTTAAAAGCAGTGCTATCTCATTTGGAGTAGAATGGAAATAGCTGCTGTATCTGATGGAAACTGAATATCTGGTATCTATATCATCTGGTTCACTCCCCAGCTAGAGGTTCTTTTCTCTGTATGCACATATGTGAGCAAGTTCTAGTATTTTAATTCACATTAATAGTGTAATATTTCATATATTTTTCAGCATCCCTTTACCTCAATATTCTCAATAATGAAGGACATAAAATAATATTCTCCCACTATCTCATTAAAGTGTCATTGTTACAGGGTGCAGCCAAGGGGGGGACCCCAAATGGGCATTTAAAATGGGGTCCAGAACTCAAGGTGTCCAGGGGATTTTTGGATGTCCTCATTCCCACTCCCCAAGTGTGGGTTGGGGGAAGGGACAAATGGAGCAGGGCCATTGAGAGCTGTTTTGCATAGCAACAGCCTTGCAGCTAACCTCTAGTGTGGTCATTTAACATATCTATAGCCTTTGGCTGGTCGCTTAGATATGTTAAATAGCTGTGGCCATGCTCTGAGCCAGGGGAATGGAAGTAACTTCCCCATCAAGACGTAACTGGGGGGCAGGTCCCCCGAGCTACAGTGCCTGCGTGGGAGCTTGGAGAAGATTGGCTCCAGGACATGGGGCCACACCTGCCCAGACTCATGATGGCAGTCCAGTAAAGCGGGAAGGGTATGAGTTCTGGCACGTGAAGCCAAGTGTGGGAGGAGTCGGAAATGAGGCTGCAGAGGAAGACAGGCACGGGGATTTGAACTGAGACACGGCAGCCATTGGGGGAGAACCATGTGCAGCCCTGAGAAGGAGAACCATGCAGCTGTGGAAGTGCAGAGAGGATCACGGCAGCCATTGGAGAGAGAACCACACAGCTTTAGCAGAGTGAAGACTCCCCCAGCCCTGAGAGAGGGAGAACCACACGGCCTTGACAGAGTGGAGACTCCCGCAGCTTTAGGAGATACAGTACTCTGGACTGGGCAAAGGAGGAAGGAAGGAAGGACTGTGTCTGTTTGTGGATGTTTTAAGGGACTTTAGGATTTTTTGATAAAGACATTAGGTCACTACTTTAAGTTTGTACAGCATTAAATAAACATTTCCTTTCCTTTTCACAAATCTCTGGCATTGAGAGATGTCTTTCCTCTGCTGGCGGACATAACGGACCTGGGGGCTTCTTTCAGTAATAGTATATCGTCCCAGGCCCCCCTTGTTTGTTCTGTAACATCATGAATATTTAGAAATAAATGTCTCCTCTTTATTTTTTCACTTAGAATGTGGCTCTTTGCCACAAACCGTGTTGTCTCTCTAGGTTAGAAAGATGTTTTGTGCATATATGCATACCCTTTTCTTTTCCTTCGAACTTTTCAGGCTTTATTCCATTATTCTTCTTTCTGTAAATGAGACAGAAGAACTGAACTCCTGTAATCTCAAAAGGTTTGCTTAATGACCATCCCAAGAGAATATATATAGTTTTAGCTGAGAAGCATGACTAATGTGGCCATATAGGCCCATAAGACTGCCTCATTTATCAAATATTAAAGAGCCATTTTATAGAATGGTTTTTCAAGTCACTTTTCAATAGAATTGAAGACTGAGCAATTATAAGAAAAGCAAAGGACCACTTGGTCTTTTTTTATTGTTGTTGAAGAGTCATCTAACCATTTGGGAGACCTGTCATAATAACCTATGTGACTTCCCCACAAACTAAATTTTCTTTCACAGAGCTAAAATTGATACCATTTCCCATGGCAAATAAACATAAAGAAAAGACATTTTCAAAGGGCTATTTTGTAAGAGCTACTATCTAGAGCTTAGTTCTTATGCACTGAATCATATCCTCATATCTACCCTTGGGCTTCTCATGGCTTTTTAGATTAATAGACTGAACAACTGACTAAAGCTGAGATAGTACCGTTTTGATAGTACATAATTTTTATACAGTCCTCCTTGTCATCATATCTAAACTCACAACAATTTTAGTTTGGCACAATTTATGGCTTCACACACCAATTGCTAGAAAAGACAGCTAATGTAAGATATTTCATAAATGAAGGTTAAAATAACAAGGTAATAGTTAAGATATATACAATGCATACAGTGGGTTATTATTATTTGTACTCATCACATTTGATGTTTGCACATTACAAACAATGTGGTGCCTTTCATGTGCATAGCTTGAGGAGGGAGCAATGAATCTGTGCTATTGTGGGTATATGAAGTTGTCTTCTAACCACTAAGCTGTGACCCAATAAAACCAGCATCCCAAACAGGATTAGGACTGAATCCTAATTCAGCCTTTTATCTTGAATAGCTCACCCACCAACACAGAACTGGTATACATGGGCTGTTCTAAATGTCTGGCATGTCACAGCTAGCTGCTCATGAGGAGAAAGGGTCATTCTACCCAAAGATTGATCTCTTACTCTAAATAGGGACAGCAAAGTTTATAGTACAATTTGCAGCCTATTGTAAAGAGAAAGAACATTTCCATTCCCATGTTGTAGTTTAGTTAAAACACAGGTGCTTGCCTTTAAAAAAATATAGATGTTTGGTTAAATTATGTTTATTATTCTAGTATGTGAAGAGTCTGGTATATGAGGATAACCTTTAAGAATGAGATCATTTAAGATTCCTGAACACACAACATATTGGCAGCAAGCGATTCTCTATAGAGATGTTTGATGTTTAAAACATGCAAAACCTAGCATCTTTGGTAAAAGAGAAGAATAAGAGTTTCTTATTCAACTTAAATTATTACTTTTTATGACAAAAAAAGTCAGTAAGAAACTCAGTGTGCATCCAGACTTCTCCCCTTCCAATATGAGTTTAAGTTTTTTCACTTAATCTTTGGGATTGCTCCTCTCATTTTTGGACAGTTTTGTGTCTCGTTTCTGGTAAAGATGTCTATTGCCTTTAAGGCTTTCACAGAGAATTTAATCCTTGACAATGAAAAGAATCCCACAGGGCAAGTCAAGGGGATGCAGGACAGGGGAGGAATTAGCCAAGTTGAGGGAGTTCAATTGAAATCAAAAAATAATTTAGTCATGCTAAAGATGTAAAATTATCAAATACACAAAGATCTAACATAGTGAAAACAGAGGGCAGCCTGTCTTGCAGGAAACAAATTCCCTATTTGGTCCTCAAAATTGTGATGTCAATGTTATCCTTGAAAAAGAATATTACTCTCACTGTTTGGAAACCTTGTTGATTATATTTGCTCCTATAGATGTGCTGAGATGATTGAATACTAATTTGCACTAAGTTGTTTCAGGTTTAAACTAGAATTGTTTGTCCCCAATACCTATTGTTTTAGGAACTAAAAATACATTCTCAGTGAATCTCATTTCAGATCTTCATTTCAGCATGTATTTCCACTTGTTTTCTTCCTTGACTGTTTCAGGTAAAGTTCTTGTTTGCAAGCAGCAGTAACTGCCTCTGGGAAACTTAAGCAAGAAAGGAATTTATTGGGCAAATTGAGGAAGCTCAGGATTGAGGAGAGAAAGCTGATGATCTAGTGTAACCATCCTTAAGAAAGCACATAATATTGTTAACTGTCCTGTAATCCAATCCTGGCCTTGCTTTTCTACCTCCACATAATCTTCCTTATATTCCCTCCTTAACTTCCAATGCATAAAATAAGCTGTAAAACTGTTATTCTCTGGAATATTTGAGATCTTGCTCCATGGCATATGTCAAGAGTTTAGCTCAAATAAACTCATAAAAATTCTCTCCAGGTTTGGATATTTCTTATGTGAACCACTCTATGGCCTTTTGTTGTAGCAGCCTGAAGGGACTAAGACAATGATATTCACACTACATAAATTAAATATAGATATCGGTTAATTAAGGAAAGTTTCCACATTTTGTAGAAGCCAGAGTGAAGTCTAGAGATATGTAATTGACAACCCTGAGTGTTCAAGGATGACTGCCCCATCTCTCACTTTTCCAAAGAAGATTTCATTCAAAAAAAAAATTTCCATGTTTGCTTAAGAAAGTGAAGACAGACTGATTTGCTTGGTGGAGAGGTATCAACTGTAAGATTTTGTATGAAGAATTTTTTGGAGATTGAAATAGTGAATTTTAATGCTATAACCACTGAATAAATTATTATATGAGCAGTAGTTGAGGAAATCAGGATCAATAAAAAAATAATCCAAGAAACTCCAATTTCAGAAATAATTATGCTTAGTTTTTGTAGCAAAGATTATTATAAGCCAGTACCTTATGTCCCATTCTTTACTAAAAGTACTCCAATTCTTTTTTTAGGTTAGCATACTGCTTCTCAGCTAAAAGACTAAATTTCCCAGTTGTCCTATACCTAGGTGAAGCCATGTCACTTGGTGATAAAAAGAACACAGAGGAGTTATGTGGTACTTCTGAAAAGTCTCCTAAACTAAAGAAACATTCTCTTAACTTCCCTCCTCCACCTTACTCTGATAGAAAGAGCTTGGGTCCCTGATACTTGCTGCATTCATACAACCTTGGACTGCCTATTTTCAGACTTCTTCCATGTAAGCAGGAAATAAACTGTATAGTTTAAGCCACTATTTTAGGAATTTTTATATTTTAGGATATATTAAAATTTAATCATATATATATTTCTTTGATGATACCCTAAATATTATGGAGGTTATGTAGTAAATATATCATGTAATATTTTTCTTCTAGAAGTTTACATTGTGTTGGTCCTTATATTTATGGAAAACTTCAAGGAGATAAAGTTGGAGAGGTAGCTTGGAGCCAGATTATACAGGGTCTTCTGGACCATGGTAAAGACATTGGATTTTTTTCTATATAGAGAGAGTTTTGGTGGCATAATTTGACTTTTTAAAACATGAAGTTTTTCACATCTGGCATAGTAGACTGGGCAATTTGAACAAACACTCCCACTATGAACAACAACAAAAACTCTGGGAAAATGTTTTTAAAAAATTCCTTGAAGGCATTAGAGAACCAAGTCAATTAAAAATTATAGGGCCAAATTCCAGAAGAAGAGAAACTAGCAGATACAGCATGGCAGTTAGGGCAACCTTTCCTATAGAGCTCTTTACCAATTCTAGAACTGGCTGGCAAGTTGAAAAGCCAAGTGGTATTTTTGCTAGGCTTGTAGAACTGAGGAAAAAAACAGAAATCACAAGTGAGTGAGAGATAAACTCAGTAAACTATGAAACCTTTAAGTTAATATTTCAGTAAGCTACACTATAGTAATAAAGGTAAGCTGAGAGTCACTTAACCTTTGCAGGGACTGAGTCCCAATTCAAATTATCTTAACCATGAAATTGAATTGCTGGATTTTCTTGTTGCCTATTGAAGCAAATTTCTCTAAAAATGTCTGGCATCCCAAATAACAAAATACCTAAGGTGGGGAACATGAATAGAAACCTAGATAAAGAAGAGAAAACAGGAATAAACCTGCTGGGGCTTCATCCAGCACAGACTCAAAAACAACTGTATTTAATATATCAAGATTATAGAAGACAAGACAGATTTTATAAGTGAAGTGAAAACCTAAAAATAAGCCAGGTAGAAGTTTTATAACTTAAAAATGAAATAACTAAAATTTAAATATTTTTATATATTTTATTGATTATGCTATTACAGTTGTCCCATTTCCCCCTTCACTCCCCTCCACCCTGTACCCCCTCTCCCACCCATGTTCCCCCCCTTTAGTTCATATCCATGTGTCATACTTGTGAGTTCTTTAGCTTCTACATTTCCCGTACTATTCTTGTCCTCCCCCTATCTATTTTCAACCTACATTCTATGCTACTTATTCTCTATACCTTTTCCCCCTCTCTCCTCCTCCCACCCCCCATACTGCTAGCCCTTCATGTGCCCTCCATTTCTGTGGTTCTGTTCCTGTTCTAGTTGTTTACTTAGTTTCTTTTGGTTTTGCTTTAGGTGTGGTTGTTAATAATTGTGAGTTTGCTGTCCTTTTACTATACATGTCTTTTCTTTATCTTCTTTTCTTAGATAAGTCCCTTTAGCATTTCATAAAATAAGGGGTTGGTGATGATGAACTCCTTTAACTTGACCTTATCTGAAAAGCACTTTATCTGCCCTTCCATTCTAAATGAGAGCTTTGCTGGATAGAGCAATCTTGGAGGTAGGTCCTTGCCTTTCATGACTTGGAATACTTCTTTCCAGCCCCTTCTTGCCTGCAAGGTCTCTTTGGAGAAATCAGCTGACAGTCTGATGGGAACTCCTTTGTAGGTGACTGTCCCCTTATCTCTTGCTGCTTCTAGGATTCTCTCCTTTGTTTTTACCTTGGCTAATGTAATTATGATGTGCCTTGGTGTGTTTCTTCTTGGGTCTAACTTCTCTGGGGCTCTCTGAGCTTCTTGGATTTCTTGGAAGACTGTTCCCTTTGCCAGTTTGGGGAAGTTCTCCTTTATTATTTGTTCAAATAACTTTTCCACTTGTTGCTCCTCCCCTTCTGGTACCCCCTATAATTCAAATGTTGGAACGTGTAAAGGTGTCCTTGATGCTCTTAAGCTTTTCTTCAATTTTTTGAATTCTTATTTCATCATGCTTTCCTGCTTGGTTGATTCTATCTTCCTTCTGGTCCACTGTATTGTTTTGAGACTCAGATTCCTTCCTTTCACTATTGGCTCTCCTCCGCATATCTTCCTGCATCTCTTTTATGGGAACCTGTATCCTTTCATCTAAATTGCGCCCAAAGTCAACCAATTCCGTGAGCTTTCTGATCACCAGTGTTTTGAACTGTGCATCTGATAGATTGGCTATTTCTTGGTCGCTCAAAAGGATGAGTCCTGGGGGAGTGATCTGTTCTTCTGGAAACATGTCTTATGTCTTTCCCTGTCTCTCCTATAATTTTTTTTTTTTTGGTCTGGTTGCTCTTGTTACGGTGGGGGGCGGAGCCTTAGGTGTTCACTGGGGCTGGGCACCCCAGTTACTAGATTGTGACGTTATATGTGGGGGCGGGGGCGGGAGCGGGGACGGGAGGGAACAATGGCGACAGTTCCATTCTCCTGGGCTCAGACACTTCCCTGGGCTCCTGAGCTGCGAGCTCTGCACTGGTCCACAATCGCTGCCACACTGATTCCCCCAGCTGCTGCTTGCGTACTCAGGGATCACTGCTGCGTTCTTGTGCCCCAGCTGGCTGTTGCGTCGATTTTGCGCCAAATTTCCCCCGACCTCCGTGTGCCGCTGACCCACGCCAGCCCCGCACCCGCCCAGGTCGTCGTCCCCTACCAGTCTGGAAGTACGGGTCTACTTCAGCCTCTTGGCTGTCCGACTTCCATTCAGATAAATCCTCTGACAGTTCTGAGTGATATTATATCTGTAAATTATTGTTGTTCTATTCTTGGTTGTGCGAGGAGGTACAATGTGTCCACCTATTCCTCCATCTTGCCGGAAGTCCACAAAATTTAAATATTTAGTGGAAGAGATTAAAAACAATTTAGATAAAGCTAAAAAGAGAATTAGTTAACTGAAAGATGAAGCAGAAGAAAATATCTCAACGGGAGAGAAAAAGGATGGGAAATACAGAATAAAGGATAAGAGCCATAGATCATACAGGGACACAGTCCAAGATATACATAATTAGAGTACCAACAGGAAAGAGAAAGGGAATGAGTCAGAAGACATATTTGAAGAGACAATAGCTAGGAATTTTCTAAAATGTATGAAAGACATAAAGACACAGATTTAGTTTTTTAATTTATCTTGAACCCAAGCAGGATAAGTGAAAGTATTTCACACCTACTCATCATAGTGAAACCAAAGACAAAGAGAAAACTCTTTAAACCATCTGGGAAAAATGGAGCAACAACTTTCAAAGCAACAAAAATTAGATATATAGCTAATTTCTCCATAGACATAGGAAAACCAAAATAAAATGGAATAATTAATGCATAATGCTGGAATAAAATAACTGTCAACCTAGAATTATATGCCCAATGAAAACATTTTTCAAAAATGAATCTGAGATAAATATCCAGGCAAGCAAAAATTGATAAAATTCATAATAGCAAATTCATAGAAAGGAAAATACAAAGGATATTTTTTAGAGAGAAAGAAAATTATCTCAGATAGAAACCTATAGATACAGAACAGAATAAAGAGCAATGAGAAGGGTAAATATCCAGCCATGTAATATGAGAAACAGACACATTAATTGAAGATACAAGATACCAGAAACACTAGGACATAGTGTTTACATAGGACAATGATGCCTCAGTCCCCTTCAAAGTAGGCAGCTTGGGACCACACACAGTTCTACCAGCACCTCTTCCATTGTTCAAAATACTCTTCAAGAAGCTGGGCAAGATGGTGGAGCAGTAAATGGGAGCCACACTAGCCTCCTCCCAGGACCAATCTGGAATTACAACCAAATTGTGGACAAATTACCCAGAAAAAAACAAGGGAAAAATAATGAGAGAGAAGACTTACAACCTTGGACAGACAGAAGAATCACCTTCAGCACAATCTGGCTGGTAAGGAGTGCATTGGAGACTTGAAAGGGCTAGCTGGGTGCCCATAGGAAGCAGTGCCAAAGGGATAATTAAGAGGAAGGTTGGAGTCCCCTGAGAAGAATGGGCTCTAAACCCTAAGTTGGGATCCACAGCCTGGAGCACCAGAGCCCAAAAAGTACACAGATATCAACTGGTGGCAAAAAATGGCATCATGACTCTGCAGCAGGGTTGCTCCTCCATCAGAGACAGATGGCTGAAGACACAAAGAGCTGTTTAAAGAGCGAATTCACAAATTTTGATTTGCTGTCACTTACCCAGGGTTCTGGCAAAGGTGGGAGCAGAGTAGGCCAGAAATATCTGAGGGAAGATGGGATGGTAGCTTTGGGGAGAGAGCTGAGAGTAGCTGCTGGGATCCTGGAGCTGAGTCATCCCCACATGGCAGCGACATCCTGCTCAAGCAGACCACTTCCCTCTGAGCAGCAGCAGCCTTAGTGGAAACAATAGCCCCAAACCCAGCAGGAATTCTTCCCTGCCCTATGGGGCTGACTGCTGAGTGCAGAGTGAATAGATTAGCAACTGAAGGAGACAACCATAAACAGTAGATTCCTGTCAGTCTCAGAACAGGCTGGTAAGGTCAGATGAGGTCAACATATGACATCAGCAGAGGTGGATCCAGAAAGAAAAAACAGTGGTAAATACTAGAAGCTACCAAGGCAAAATCCACTGTGGTCTTCCCCATGATTAGTGACATTTTCTTTCCTGTATAGCATTTTAACATTCCCTTATATACAACAAGTGTATGCATATTAAGTCACTAGAATTTATACTATAGTTTATTTCTCTCCTTGCTTATAATAGTCTTAATCTCTTTATACCCTTATTAGTACTGGTTCATTTGCTGCTGATACTGAGATTGTGAGGGGCAGGGAGCAGGAAAATTTTTGCAGATATGGGTTTGTTCCCTGGGCTTTGTGATTTTCCTCTGATAGTACCTGCATAACAGCATGCAAGACACAGTGGGCAGAATGACTCTCAGACAACCAGGAGGAGGGAAGGACCCACTAAAGAATAAACTAACAACAATCAAAACTGAATTACATCCAGAGAACCAACATAAACCACATCCCAAGAGTTTCAAGTTCAAGAGATCAAGGAGGCTGCACCACTGAATCTCACAGGTCTCCTACCATAGAAGTTCACACCAAAAACTCAGGGAGTCAAAACAGATCAATTTAAGAAGCAGAGGCAAACAAGAAGAGTCTCACCAACAATGGGAAGACAAAGAAACAAACCCCAAATGAAAGGAAAGGATGAATCCTCAGAAAGAATGCTAAATGAAATAGAGGCAAGTTAACTCTATTGAGTTCAAAGCAATGGTTATAAAAGAGCTCAATGAGCTCAGTGAGAATTACCAAAAACTACAGGGAAACTACAAGGAACTTACTGCAAACTATATCAGCATGAAAAAGGAAATAGAAACTATCAACAAGAGCCAAGAGGAAATGAAGAATACAATATCTGAATTGAAGAACATAGTAGAAAGAATGAAAAGCAGGCTAGATGAAGCAGAGGATTGAATCAGGGAGCTGGAGGACATGGTAGAAAAAAAATTCCCAGAAAGAGCAAGAAAAGGAAAAAAGACCTAAAAAGAACAAAGAAGGACTGCAAGACAACATGATATGTAATAATTTCCATATAATAGGGATACTAGAAGGAGAAGAAGAAGAGCAAGGATAGAAAACTTGTTTGAAGAAGTAATGATGGAAAACTTCCCTAATTTGATGAGAGAAAAAGTCACACAAATCCAAAAAGCACAGAGGCCCCAATCAGCAGGAACTTAAAGAGGCCCACTCCAAGACATATCAAAACTAAAATGGCAAAATTCCAAGACAAAGAGAGAATCTTAAAGGCAGCAAGGGAGAAACAAGAAGTAACATACAAGGGAGCCCAGAAAAGGCTAGCAGCTGACTTCTCAATGGAAACACTCCAAGCCAGAAGGGAATGGCAAGAACTATTCCAAATAATGAAAAGCAAAGGACTGCAACCAATAATACTCTATCCAGCAAAGACTTTCAATCAAAATTGAAGGCAAAATAAGGAGTATCCCAAAGAAACAAAGTCTCAAAGACAATACCTCCACCTAACCAGCACTGCAAGATATGCTAAGGGACTGCTTTAAGAAAAGGAAGAAAAAGGGTGGGAGAAAGAGGAACACAGATACAGAGAAAGTAAATTGGCGATGAACAAGTACCTATTAATAATAACCTCAAATGTAAATGGATTAAGTGCTCTAATCAAAAGACATAGAGTAGCTGAATAGATAAGAAATCCTTACTCACACCTGTGCTGCCCATAAGAAATCTACCTCAGAACAAAATACCTACAAAGACTGAAAGTGAAGGGTTGGCAAAAAAAAAAAAAAATTCCAGCAAATGAACAGCAAAAAAATTTTTTTTATTTAAAAAATTAAAAAAAATTTTGGCGTAGCAATATTCATATCAGACAAAACAGACTTCAAAACAATGGCCATAAAAAGAGACACAGAGGGATACTTCATAATACTCATGACAAGAACCTATCAAGAAGACATAAACATTATAAACATATATGCACCTAACATAGGAGCATCCAAATATATAACAAAAACCTTGGAGGACTTCAAGAAAGATATTGACAGCAACACAATTATAGTAGGGGATTTTAACACCCCACTGTCAAAAATGGAGAGATCTTCCAAATAACATATCAACAAGCATATTGCAACACTGAACAATACCGTAGATCAAATGGACTTAACTGCTGTATATAGAATCTCTCATCCCAAAGAAGCAAAGCACACATTCTTTTCAAATGCACATGGAACATTTTCAAAGCTAGACCACATGATAGGGCACAAAACAAGCCTCAACAAATTCAAGAAAATTGAAATCATGTAAGTATTTTCTCTGATTACAAAGGCCTGAAAATAGAAACCAACCCAAAGAAAAGATTTAAAAACACTCAAATTCATGGAGATTGAGTAGCAAGCTATTAAACAATGAATGGGTCAAGAACGAGATCAAGGAAAAAATCAAAAACCTTCTAGAAATAAATGAAAAAGAACTCACAACAGTCCAAAACTTATGGGACACAGTGAAGGCAGTCCTGAAAGGGAAGTTCATAGAGATTCAGGTCTACCTAAAAAATATAGAAACATTTAAAATAAGTAATCTCACCATACATCTACCAGAACTGGAGGGACAACAACAAAGACAACCCGGAGCAAGTAGAAGGAAGGAAATAACCAAGATCAGAGCAGAATTAAACGACATAGAGACTAAAAGCACAATCCTAAGGATCAATAAATCCAGGAGCTAGTTCTTTATAAAGAAAAAAGTGACAAGTCTTTAAGCACATGCATCAAGAAAAAAAGAGAGAGGACCCAAATAAACACAATCAGAAGTGAAAGGAGAAAGATTACAACTGATACCACAGAAATACAAAGGATTGTAAGAAATTGCAATGAAGAGAATACACCAAGAAATTTGAAAACCTAGGTGAAATGGACAAATTTCTAGAAAAATATAATCCTCCAAAACTGAATGCAGAAGAAGCAGAAAGCCTGAACAGGCCAGTAACAACTGATGAAATAGAAGCAGTAATCAAAAAACTCAGCACACCAAAGCCCTGGACCAGATGGTTTCACAGGAGAATTTTACAAAACACTTAAGGAACAGCTAATGCCTATTCTTCTGAGACTATTCTAAAAAATCTAAGAAGATGGAAGAGTCCCAAACTCTTTTCATGAAGCCAGTATCATCCTAACCCCAAAACCATAAAAAGAAACAAGTAAAGAAAACTTCAGGCCACTATCACTGATGAACATAGATGCTAAAATCCTCAACAAAATATTGCAAACCACAACCACAAATACATTAAAAAGATTATACACTATGATCCAGTGGGATTCATTCCAGAGATGAAAGGATGGTACAGTGTTCACAAATCGATAAACATAATATACCACATGAACAAAAGCAAAGACAAAAATCACATGATCATATCAATAGATGCAGAGAAAGCATTAGATAAGGTACAGCACCAATTTGTGATAAAAACATTTAGCAAAGTGGGAATAGAGGGAGCATTCCTCAACATAATAAATGCTATAAATGAGAAACCTACAGCCAACATCATACTCAATGGGCAAAAATGAAAAACTTTCCCACTAAGATCAGGAATAAGACAAGGTTGTCCACTTTCACCACTTCCATTTAACATAGTACTGGAATTCCTAGCCACACCAATCAGACAAGACAAAGAAATAAATGGCATCCATATTGGAAAGGAGAAAGAAAAACTGTCACTGTTTGCTGATGACATGATACTGTACATAGAAAATCCTATAGATTCCACCAAAAACTATCTTGACCTAATAAGTGAATTTGGCAAAACAGCGGGATACTAAGTCAATATTCAGAAATCAAAGGCATTTTTGTATACCAACAGTAAAATATCATAAACAGAAATCTGGAAAGAATCCCATTTGATATAGCAATAAGGAAAATAAAGTACCTAGCAATAAACCTAATCAAGGTGGTAAAAGACCTGTATTCAGAAAACTATGCAACACTGAAGAAAAAAATTAAAGAAGACACAAACAAATGGAAACATACCATGTTCATTGATTAGAAGAATTAACATCATCAAAATGTCCATACTACCCAAAGCAATTTACAGATTCAATGCAATACCTATTAAAGTACCCATGACATATTTCACAGATACAGAACAAACATTTCAAAAATTTATATGGAATGATAAACTACCCTAAAAGCCACAGCAATTTTGAGAAAGAAGAGTAAAGTAGGAGGGATCACAATACCTGATATCCAACTGTATTACAAGGCCACTGTAATCAGAACAGCCTGCTACTGGGATAAGAACAGACACATGGACCAATGGAACAGAACAGAGAGCCCAGAAAGAAACCCAAGTGTTGGGACCACCCTGCCTGGTATCAGAAGCTGTAACCTCCACCTAGGCTAAGGCTAAGGGAACGCCCTTGGAACAGTAAGCCAGCAAGGAGACAAAAGCTTATCTCCCTGGCAGGAGTGCTGCTTTTGCTGCTTCATTCATAACTGAACCCCAAAGCTTGGTCAGTTAGCCAAAGATGGGTAAGATTCCCCAAGGGGGGAACAACCTAAGACAGGCACGATCACATGGGAGGCCCCCAAAAGAAGGACTTTGGGCGCTACAGCAAAAGGGGGTGATGGACCCTCGCTCCTCGGCTTTGACATAGCCTGAGTTCTCATCGTCTGGGAGAAAATCTCCTTATCTCTTGGTTACCTTAGTTTCCTTGCTCCACCTAAGCCTTAAACAATGACAGGGTGGTGCAGCTCTGTGTTGAAAAGGGCGGATTCCCCAGATCGGGCCTAAGAAACAACATGTAAATTACTGTGAAACCTTCTTTTTTTAGAATGCTCTCAGTTGAATGAGAAGAGTCCAAGGAGGAAGTTAGTTTGTTCCTCAAAGTCTTAACAGCTCTTTGACCCTGACTCAAAATAGACCCGCAGAGTTCCTTTTTATCTATTGTTCCTTACTTCCTCGTAGTGAGTAATGTACTTTACCTGAATTATTATGCAAAACGAGCCCAATAAAAGCAGGTTTGGACGGTAAATTGGCATGCTCCCCACTAGAGGAGGTGGCCATTCCGTCCCTACTTCTCCACAGAAACTAGTCTGTTTCTGTTCATGTTTTTTCTCACGTTTCATTGAGCCATCCACAGCGTTCCGTGATCACTGCTGGCCGGTGACCCACACATCACCCAAGTCTCTATGGTCAACTAATATTTGACAAAGAGGGAAGAAGCATAAAATGGAATAAATATAGCCTTTTCAACAAATGGTGTTGAGAAATCTGGACAGCTACATGCAAAAAAATGAAACTTGATCACAAATTTACACCATACACAAAAATAAATTGAAGGTAGATAAAAGACTTAAATATAAGTCATGACACCATAAAAGTCCTAGAGGAGAATGTAGGCAGGAAAATCTGAGGAATTCCATGCAGCAATATTTTCACTGATATATCCCCTAGAGCAAGGGATATAAAGGAAACAATAAACAAATGAGACTTCATTAAATTAAAAAGCTTCTGCATGACTAAAGACAACAGCACTAAAATGAAAAGAAAACCAACCACATGAGGAAACATATTTCCAATGATACCTCAGGCAAGGGTTTGATCTCCAAAATATATATAGAACTCACATGACTCCACTCCAGGAAAACAAACAATGCATTGAAAAAATGGGCAGAAGACTTGAACAGACACTTCTCCAAGGAGGACATACAAAGGGCCCAGAGACATATGAAAAGATGCTCAGCATCACTAGCTATCAGAGAGATGCAAATTAAAACCACAGTAAGATACCACTTCACACTGTTGAGAATGGCCATCATACACAAAACAACAATCAAGTGTTGCAGAGGTTGTGGAGAAAAGGGAACCCTACTGCACTGCTGGCAGGATTGCAGACTGGTACAGCCACTGTGGAAAACAGTATGGAATTTCCTCAGAAAACTAAAAATGGAACTGCCTTTTGACCCAGGAATTTCACTGCTGTGATTATATCCTAAGAACCCTGAAACACCAATCCAGAAGAACCTATGCACCCCAATGTTCATAGCAGCACAATTTACAATAGCCAAGTGCGAGAAGCAACCTAAGTGCCCATAAGTAAATGAGTGGATCAAAAAACTGTGGCACATAATATGGGAGCTGTGGCCAAAATAGAGGCATAGATAAAACTGATCACTTCCTTGCACAACCAAACTGAGGATAACAACCAATCTAAAATCAATAAACAACCAGAAGTGCCCAAAAGTCAAACTGCATGGAACTGTGACAAGCAAGGAATTAAAGAAAAAAAATCAACCAGAACAACTAGACTGGTAAGGCTGCAGAACTTACAGGCCGGCTCAGAAAAAAACAAGGCAAGGTGGCGGGCTGTGCGGGCAGAGCTGACTTAAGGGGAAACTGAGACTCAGGGTTGACTGTGTACTATGGTGGCTGCTGTGGTGGGAGAAACTCCTAGTCTCACACAAGAGTCCATTGGAAAGACGAGCAGTCACACTGCATTGTTCCCTCTCTGGCTATCCCCTACAGGCAGCACCGCACAGTGCAGCAAGGAGGGCTACCCTACCCAGGTGCATACCTAAGGCCCTGTCCCCTTACAGCTTATCACATGTTGTAAGGAATATGGCCCAAATGGAAGAACAGAGCAAAATGTCAGAAAAAGAACTAAGTGATGGGGAGATAGTCAACCTATCTAATGGAGAATTAAAAGCCCTGGTAATCACAATGCTAACAGATCTGATTGAGCTTGGTTGAAAAATGAAAAAAAAAATGAAAGATACCAAAAATGAAATGAAGCAAAATATTCAGGGAACCAACAGTAAAGAGAAGGAAACTGGGGCTCACTTGAACCACTTAAATCAGTGGTTTGGAGCAGAAGGAAGAAATAAACATTCAAGCAGAACAGAATGAAGAAACAAGGATTCAAAAAAATAAGGAGAGGCTTAGAAACCCCTAGGACAACTTTAAACATTCCAACATCAGAATCATTGGGGTCCCAGAAGGAGAAGAGGAAGAGCATGAAATTAAAAACTTATTTGAAAAAATAATGAAGAAAAACTTCCCCAACCTGGCAAAGGAAATAGACTTCCAGAAAGTCCAGGAAGCTCAGTGACTCCCAAAGAAGTTGTACCCAAGGGAGCACACACTCAGGCACATCATAATTACATCACCTAAGATTAGAGATAAAGAGAGAATCCTAAAAGAAGCAAGAGGAAAGGAGAGTGTTACCTACAAAAGTATGCTCATAAGGCCATCAGCTGATTCCTCAAAAGAGACCTTACAGGCAAGAAGGGTATGGAAAGAAGTACTTGAAGTCATGGAAGGCAAAGACCTTCATCCAAGATTACTCTATCCAGCAAAGCTATCATTTAGAATGGAAGGGCAGATAAAGTGCTTCCCAGATAAGGTCAAGTTCAAGGAATTCATCATCACGTAGCCCTTATTATGTGAAATGTTAAAGGGACTTATCTAAGAAAAAGAAGACCAAAACTATGAATAGTAAAATGACAACAAACTCACAGCTATCAACAAATGAACCTAAAAGATAAGAAAAACAACAAAAATACAAACTAAGCAAACAACTAGAACAGGAACAGAATCAGAGAAGTGGACATCACTTGGAGGGATTTCAGTGGGGAGGGGGAAGGGAGGAATTGGGGGGAAAAGTACAGGGAAGAAAAAGCATAATTAGTAGGCATAAAATAAATGAGGAGAGATAAAACTGGTATAGGAAACAGAGAATTCAAAGGACTTATACGTACAACCCATGGACATACCTAAGGTGGGGGAATGCTGGAGGGTTGGGGGGGCAGAGCGGAGGAGTGATAAAGGGGAAAAATGGAAAAACTGTAATAGCATAATCAATAAAATATTTTTAAAATCATTTAAATATAAAAAACAATGGTACATTTACACAGTGGTATACTATACAGCAGAAAGAAAGAAGGAGTTCCTACCCTTGCAACAGCATAGATGACAGTAACCAGAGGGGAGGTGGGAGAGGATAATGGGGGGAAAGGGTGAAGGGTTTTCAGGAACAACTATAAAGAACACATGGACAAAAGCAAGGGTGGGTGGAATCAGGGGACAGGTGTGGGGATGGCTGAGGTGGTGGGCAGAGGTGGGGGGAAGGCAGACAACTGTACTTGACAACAATAAAATTTTAAAAATGGAGAAAATGGTAAAATAATATTTTTAATTATTTAATAATAAATAATAAAATAACATATTTGTCTAATCAAATAACCTGAAAGTGGACTTTTTCTTATATTTTGTATTTTAATTTATATATGATGTTACACATATAAGGAATCAGTGAATGAGAATTTTTTCTCATATTATGAATTAGAACAAAATATCTCTCAACTCCTTTGGGGGAAACAGATTTCCCCCAAAAGGCTTAAGAGTGTATATTAGGCATAAGGAAAGGCCAAAAAGTGTCTAAGTTAAGAATAAGGCAGAATAGTTTCTTTTTTATTATTCCTTTCCACTATTACTGTCTGTAGTCATTCTTTCATTTTCATTGTTCTCTTCTATTGGAAAACAAAACAAAACAAAACAAAAAACTTACCCCCCACCCCCAAAACAAAGCAAAACAAAAAGCAAAAACAGTGTTTCCCTGTAGGCCCTCAGGGAACTAGGTTTAATTAAAGTCTAAAAAGAACATTTGAAAATGAGGAATATTAAACCAGAAATAATGCGTCAAGTGTTTTACCCCAATATGTGTATTACCAGCAGTTAATAGAGAGGAAAAAAAGTTGAAAAAAAAGTAAAGAAATTAGGAAATATTAAACCTAATGATCAGTTGTCAACTGCACTCAGGAATAGGGTTCCCTAAGTGCTACTGGGTGGGAAGGGGTTTAAGGCCCTGTTGGCCATTAGACTGTTCTGGAAAGCCCAAACTAAACATTCTATAGATGCTACTATAGAAAAAGTATGAGGTTATCAAATGTAATTGAGTGAATCCTGCATAGACAGCAGTAAAACTGTCATGAACAAAAAGCTTTTGCACACATAGCATGTGCTTATGCAATGCAATGCCACTCAGACACTTGAGGCATCTTGTGTCACCAGCCATGTTTTGGGAAATGTCTATTTCTTCTTGTCGTCTTCTCTAAGAAGCTATAAGCCATATGTTTGAAATTTGTACCTTGTGATACTATCTTTTTACTTTTTGTTTTCTCTTTGACTTTCTAATTGTTTTCCACTCCATACAGAAGTTAAGCCTCAGAATTAATTTATCAAACATAGTATCCATTAGTGAGATTACCACTTGACAGCTGCTGATTTTTCAACAATATTCATCAATCTGTTAATTGAAGAGTTGGCAGCCATTGTATTTGAAGTCATACTGTTTAACCCAAGGATACCATGATTAGATGAAATATCTGAACAATAAAAGGCCCATGTTTGATATTACTTTCATGTTTAATCATTGATATCAACTGTATACTATAGGGTCCTGGGAACTTAGTTGATGGGTCCTTTTTTGACTTTGATCTTCTTATTTCAAGAACAGTTTCAACCTGCAGCTGGCAACTTTTCATTTGCAACATATTTTTGTCTACTATCCAAGACTTTGTTACCATGAGATTAAAGCAGGCACATATGTTTAAATTCATAAAGATATTAATAAGCAAGAAAGTAATTAGAAATAAAGGGGAGTCATGGGTTAATACTAAATTTATAAGAAATTATTTAAAATAGGGAGGGGAAAGATGGCGGCTTTACTCTAGGCAGCGTGATTCTCGGCTTCTGTGAAGAGGAGGGAAACTCGTGGATCATTGGAGGAACAGAGCAAGTGGCCTAGGTTACCAAAACATTTTTGAAAACAGGACATCAAAAATTATTGCGATCATTGAAAAACCAGACAGTAAGGATGTTACAGGGTGCAGCCAAGAGGGGGGACCCCAAATGGGCATTTGAAATGGGGTCCAGAACTTAAGGTGTCCAGGAGATTTTAAGATGTCTCCACCCCCATTCCCCAGGTGTGGGCTGGGGGAAGGGACACGTGGAGCAGGGCCTTTGAAAGCTGTTTCTCATAGCAACAGCCTTGCAGCTAACCTCTGGTGTGGTCATTTAACATGTCTATAGCCTTTGGCTGGTCGCTTAGATATGTTAAATAGCTGTGGCCATGCTCAGAGCCAAGGGAATGGAAGTAACTTCCCCACCAAGACATGACTGGGGGCAGATCCCCCAAGCTACAGCACCTGTGTGGGAGCTTGGAGAAGATTGGCTCCAGGACATGGTGCCACACCTGCCCAGACTCATGATGGCAGTCCAGTAAAGCTGGAAGGATATGAGCCGAGTGTGGGAGGAGTCGGAAATGGGGCTGCAGAGGAAGAACCATGTGCAGCCCTGAGAGGGAGAGAACCATGCGGCTGTGGAAGTTCAGAAAAGATCACAGCTATTGAGGAGGGAGAACCACGCGGCTTTGACAGAGTGAAGACTCCTGCAGCCCTGCAAGAGAGAATCACCATGCGGCTTTAGCAGAGAACTGCCACTCGGCTATGGCAGAGTGGCAACTGCCCTCCCTTGCAACCATTGTGCGGGAGGAGAAGCACATGGCTTTGGCTGAGTGGGGACTCCCATGGCCCTGGGAGAGAGGACCACGTGCCTTTGCCAGAGTGGGGACCCCCACAGCTTTAGAAGGGGGAACCACCACCTGGTTTTAGCAGAGATCCTGGCGACACAGCTGAGGGTGCCGGGAACCCAGGGAGGTCTCCCAGTCAAGATGGAGCACTAACTGGGAATAACCGGAGGACTGCCTGAGCCATAGACTTCTATTTCCTTTCCTGAGTATGGTACTCTGGACTGGGCAAAGGGGGAAGGAAGGAAGGACTGTGTCTGTTTGTGGGTGTTTTAAGGGACTTTGGGATTTTTGATAAAGACATTAGGTCACTACTTGAAGTCTGTATAGCATTAAATAAACATTTCCTTTCCTTTTCACAAATCTCTGGCATTGAGTGACATCTTTCCTCTGGCGGTGGACATGATGGACCTGGGGGCTTTTTTTCAATAATAGTATATTGTCCCAGGCCCCCCTTGTTTTTTCTGTAACAAGGAGACTGCTTCAGAACAAAAGGGACCCAGGGATCAGCGCGGGGACCAAGGGGGTTGTAGTCCCCAGGACCGGTGCTCCCAGGTCTGCCTCAGGGCTCCTGGGAGAGGGGAGTTCCTGCTCCCTCCCTGGAATACAGGGGTTGAGCAACACCAGGGGAGACCTTGTTGCTTGAATTCACAGAGAGGCCAGTTGGACTGGGGGAAAAAATCACCCAGGGACTGTGAACACCCTCCCAGAGCCCTGGGAGAAGTGAGTGCCTCCAGCCGGCACGACCAGGGGCGGCCTGGAAGAGCACCCGCAACCCTAGCCCGGAGTGAGTGTGGATCGGTGGAAAACCCAGACATCGCAACCCCGATCCAGGAAAGGGCACGGGCGTTCTCAGGTTTCTGGAGCCTGCAGTACTGAACTGTGGAACTGCGCACCCTATCAGTAATCCTGACTCTTTCGCTGTGAACCTGGAAGGGATGTGGTGCTTAGTACATTCCTAGAGCCCAAAACTCAAAAATTTGGTGGATGGGGGCGCCCTTTTATGATCCCCAGAGATGGCACAGTGAATCCCAAAATGTCACGGGTGCTTCCTGAGATTATAGAGCTGGAACCCTGCGGGGACCCTGAAGCACGGGAGAACATGGCAGTGAGCTCTGGAGAGCAAGCGTGCTCGGGAGCGCCCAGGGTCCTGTAGGGAAAAGTCAGATTGGCCCTGGGGATAGAACCTGAGAGACTTACTGAGATTTGGCTGGGAAGAGTGATAAGCATTTCAAATGTCCCTCAGCCAGCTGAAGCCAGCAAGATCAGAAAAACTGGTCTGGCCAGTTAGAAACCAACAAGAGGTTGTTTTGTTTTGTTTTGTTTTGTTTTGTTTTGTTTTGTTTCATTGTGTTTTTTTGTGGCTATTGTTGGTTGATTGATTTTATCTTGTGTTTTAAGTGACATTTTATTTTTTAATTCTTACTATTTTTATATCTCTCAATCCCTTATGTTTCTCTTCCATTCATTCTAGTATTATTCCTTCCACTTTAAATTTATCTCTCCTGCACTACATCTTCTGCTTTTTTCCTTTTTGTTTGTTTGTTTGTTTTGACCTTGCAAGTTACTATAAATTTGTATTATCTTTTTCTCACTTTTCCGACATTTTTTATTTTAATAGTATTTTGGTATTCTTTTTCTTTCTGTGTAATCTTCTTCGCTTGGCTGGTTATACTGTCATTTGATAGGTTCACCCTGGTATCTCAATCACAGTGTGTTGATAATTTACTATCCTTCACCTGTGTTTCATTAATACACCTCTCAAGGTTCTATACTCCTTATTCCTAATATCTAGATCTCATCCATTCTGCCATAAGACTGTTGCTTTACTATTACTGTTAATAAGACCTAGTTCATACAACTGTACATAGTACACAACACCCCTACCTGATCTCAGCCCACTTTACAATTTCCTGAACTATACAATTGTGGGGGTTGTCTCTATTCTTTTACACACTACTCCTATTTACTAATCTTTGTTCCAACCCTACCTTAGATTCTGACCTCCCACAGCCTAACAGCTTGCTAGTTCCAACTAACAATCCTTTCGTCCCCAATAAGAGTCTTACCCTCTTTCCATCCTTTCTAAAATGTGGATAGTGGGGTGGAGGATCATGGTTAACACTATAAGGAGCCAAAGGATAACCCATCTCTTCTCCACTGGCTGCTCATGTAAATATCATAGTATACTGTCTTGCTGTCTTAAACCACTTTGCCTTACTCCTCCAACTGATCACAGAAAAGAGTAGGGGGAAGTTGTGAAAACCAGGGTACATGAAGGAGACTGCACCACTGAATCTCACAGGTATTCTACCACAGAAATTCACACCGAATCACAGGGAACCAAAACAGATCAAGTTAAGAAACAAAGGCTACCAAGAAAAAAACAATGAACAATGAGAAAACAAAGAAACAATCCCCAATTGAAGAGAAAGGAGGAAGCCTCAGGAAAAATTCTAAATGAAATAGAGGCAACTAAACTATCAGATAGTGAGTTCAAAACAATGATTATCAGGAAGTTCAACGAACTCACAATGAGCTATCAGAAACCAGAGGGAAGCTACAACAATCTCACTGAAAACTATATAAACATTAAAAAGGAAATAGAAACTCTCAACAAGGGCCAAGAAGAAAGGAAGAATGCCATTTCTGAACTGAGGAACACAGTAGAAGGAATGAAGAGCAGAATCGATGAAGCAGAAGATCAAATTAGCGACCTAGAGGACAAAGTAGAAAACAACACCCAGAAAGAGCAAGAAAAGGAAAAGAGGCTCAGAAGTAATGAAGGGGGATTAAGAGAAATGCAAGACAATATGAAATGTACTAATATCAGTATAATAGGGAGAAGAAGGAGAAGGAGAAGAGCAAGGGATCGAAAACCTAGTTGAAAAAGTAATGAAGGAAAACTTCCCTAATTTGATGAGAGAAAAAGTCACACAAATACAGGAAACACAGAGATTCCCAATCAAGAGGAACCCAAAGAGGCCCACCTAAAGACACATCATAATTAAAATGGCAAAATTCCAAGACAAAGAGAGAATCTTAAAGGCAGCAAGGAAGAAACAGGAAGTAACATACAAGGGAACCCCAATAAGGCTAACAGGTAACTTCTCAATGGAAACACTTCAAGCCAGAAGAGAATGGCAAGAAATACTCCAAGTAATGAGAACCAGAGGCCTGCAACCAAGGCTACTTTACCCAGCAAGGCTCTCAATCAAGATAGAAGGCCAAATAAGAAGCTTCCCAGATAAAAGAAGTCTAAAAGAATACACCTCCACCAAACCAGCTCTGCAAGACATGCTAAAGGGACTGCTTTAAGGAAAGGAAAGAAGAGAGAGAGAGAGAGAGAATTCAGGGATGAAAATGGCAATGAATAAGTACCTATCAATAATAACCTTAAATGTTAATGGATTAAATGCTCCAATCAAAAGATAGAATAGCTGAATAGAAAAGAAGAAATGACCCACATATATGCTGCCAACAAGAGACCCACCTCAGGATAAAAGACCTGCACAGGCTGAAAGAGAAGGGATGGAAACAAATATTCCAAGCAAATGGACAGAAAAACAAAAAGCCAGGATAGCAATACTCATATCAGACAAAATAGACTTCCAAAAAAAGTCCATAAAGAGAGACCCAGAGGTCACTTCATAATACTCAAGGGAAGAATCCACCAAGAAGACATAAACATTGTAAATATATATGCACCCAACATAAGAGCACCCAAATACATAAAAAAAATCTTAGAGGACTTTAACAAAGATATGGAAAGCAACACAATTATAGTGGGGGATTTTAACACCCCACTATTAAAAATGGACAGATCTTCCAAACAAAATATCAACAAAGATATTGTGGCATTGAACAATACCCTTGATGAAATGGACTTTACTGATATATACCGAGCCCTCCATCCAAAAGAAGCTAAATACACATTCTTTCAAATGTACACGGAACATTTTCAAAGATTGACCACATGATACGACACAAAACAAGCCTCAAGAATTTCAAGAAAATTGCAATCATACCAAGCATTTTCTCAGACCACAAGGGACTGAAGCTAGAAACCAACCCAAAGGAAAAAAAACCCAAAACACTCAAAATCATGGAGATTAAATAGCATGCTATTAAACAAGGAATGGGTCAAGAATGATATTAGGGAAGAAATCAAAAGGTTTCTGGAAACAAATGAAAACGAACTCAAACAACCCAAAACTTATGGGACACAGCCAAGGCAGTCCTGAGAGGGAAGTTCATAGCAATACAGGCCCACCTGAAAAAAAGCTACAAACATTTCAAACAAACAACCTAACCCTACAGCTACAAGAACTCGAGGAACAACAACAAAGACAGCCTAGAGCAGCAGAAGGAAGGAAATAACCAAGATCAGAGCAGAATTAAATGACATAGACACTAAAAGCACAATTCTAAGGATCAATGAATCCAAGAGCTAGTTCTTTGAAAAGATAAACAAAATCGACAAGCCTTTAAGCAGACTCATCAAGAAAAAAAGAGAGAAGACCCAAATAAACACAATCAGAAATGAAAGAGGAGAGATTACAACAGATACCACAGAAATACAAAGCATTGTAAAAAATTACTATGAAGAACTGTATGCCAAGAAATTTGAAAACCTAGGTGAAATGGACAACTTTCTAAAAAATATAATCTTCCAAAACTCAATGAAAAAGAAGCAGAATGCCTGAACAGACCAATAACAACAAAAGAAAGTGAAGCAGTAATCAAAAAACTTTCAATACACAAAAGTCCAGGTCCAGATGGTTTCACAGGAGAATTCTACAAAGCATTTAAGGAAGAGCTAACCCCTATCCTTCACAGACTATTCCAAAAAATCCAAAAAGATGGGAGACTCCCAAACTCTTTTTATGAGGCCAGCATCATCCTAATTCCAAAACCAAATAAAGACACAACAAAGAAAGAAAACATCAGGCCAATATCACTGATGAACATTGACGCTAAAATCCTCAGCAGAATATTGGCAAACTGCATCCAACAATACATTAAAAAGATCATGCACCATGACTAAGTGGGATTCATCTCAGGGATGCAAGGATGGTACAATATTCACAAATCAGTAAATGTAATACATCACATAAACAAAAGCAAAGACAAAAACCACACGATCATATCAATAGATGCAGAAAAAGCATTTGATAAGGTACAGCACCCATTTATGATAAAAACACTGGGCAAAGTGGGAATAGAGGGAGCATTCCTCAACAAAATAAAGGCCATATTTTAGAGACCTACAGCCAACATCATTCTCAATGGGCAAAAATTAATATCTTTTTCACTAAGATCAGGAACAAGACAAGGCTGTCCATTTCTAGTCAATATAGTACTGGAAGTTTTAGCCACAGCAATCAGACAAGAAAAAGAAATAAAAGGCATCCAAATCGGAAAGGAGGAAACAAAACTGTCATTGTTTGCAGATGACATGATAGTGTACATAGAAAATCCTATAGACTCAGCCAAAAAACTGCTTGACCTAATAAATGAATTTGGCAAAACAGCGGGATACAAAGTCAATATCCAGAAATCAAAGGCATTTCTGTACACCAACAATGAAATAGCAGAAGCAGAAATCAAGAAAAAAATCCCATTTGAAATAGCAAAAAGAAAAATAAAATATCTAGGAATAAACCTAACCAAAGAGGTAAAATACCTGTTTTTAGAAAACTACATAACACTCAGGAAAGAAATCAAGGAAGACACAAACAAATGGAAACATATACCGTGTTCATGGATTGGAAGAATTAATATCATCAAAATGTCCATACTACCCAAAGCAATTTACACACTCAATGCAATTCCTATTAAAGTACCAATGGCATATTTCACAGACATAGAACAAACACTTGAAAAATTTATATGGAATCATAAATGGCCCTGAATCGCCACAGCAATTTTGAGAAAGAAGAGTAAAGTAGGAGGGATCACAATACCCGACACTAAACTATACTACAAGGCCACTGTAATCAAAACAGCCTGGTGCTGGCATAAAAACCAGGCACATAGACCAATGGAACACAACAGAGAGCCCAGGAATAAACCCAAGTCTCTATGGTCAATTAATATTTGACAAAGGAGGCAGCAACATAAAATGGAGTAAAAATAGCCTCTTCAACAAATGGTATTGGAGAACTGGACAGCCATGTGCAAAAAAAATGAAACTCGAACACCAACTTACACCATATACAAAAATAAATTCAAGGTGGACAAAAGACTTAAATGTAAAATGTGACACCATTAAAGTCCTAGAGAAGAACGTAGGTAGGAAAATCTCAGATATTTCACCCAGAAACTTTTTTACTGACTTGTCCCCTAGAGCAAGGGACATAAAGGAAAGAATAAACAAATGGGACCTCATCAAAATTAAAAGCTTCTGCACAGCTAAAGAAAACAGTATCAAAATAAAAAGAGAACCAACTGTATGGGAAAACATATTTGCCAATGATACCTCAGGCATGGGTTTAATCTCCAAAATATATAAAGAACTCACACGACTAAACTCTAAGAAGACAAGGAATCCAATTTAAAAATTGGCAGAGGACTTGAACAGACACTTCTCCAAGGAGGACATATAGAAAATCCAAAGACACATGAAACGATGTTCAATATTGCTAGCTATCAAAGAAATGCAAATTAAAACCACAATGAGATACCACTTCACACCCGTCAGAATGGCCATCATAAAGAAAGCAACAAACAACAAGTGTTGGAGAGGTTTTGGAGAAAAGGGGTCCCTAGTGCACTCTTGGTGGGACTGCAGACTGGTACAACCACTATGGAAAACAGTGTGGAACTTCTTCAGAAAACTAAAAATGGATCTCCCTTTTGTCCCAGCAATTCCACTGCTGGGACTCTATCCTAAGTATACTAAAACACCAATGCAAAAGAACCTATGCATCCCAATGTTCATAGCAGCACAATTTACAATATCTAGATGCTGGAAGCAACCTAGATGAAGCAACCTAGATGCCCATCAGTAAATGAATGGATCAAAAAACTATGGTACATTTACACAATGGAATTCTATGCAGCAGAAAGAAAGAAGGAGCTCCTATCCTTTGCAACAGCTTGGATGGAGCTGGAAAACATTATGCTAAGCAAAACAAGCCAGGAGGTGAAAGACAAATACCATATGATCTCACCTTTAACAGGAACCCAAACAACAAAACAAAGAAACAAGCAAAATATAACCAAAGACACTGAAATAGAGGACAGGCTGACAGTGATCACAGAGGAGAGAAGAGGGAATTTCAGGGGACAATGGGAAGGGTTCACGGGAACAAATTTAAAGGACACATGGATAAAAACTAGGGGTAGGTTGATAATGGGAGGGAAGTGGGAAGGTTGGGAGGGTGGGCTGGATTGGGAGTAAAAGGGAGAAAACTGTACTTGAACAATGATTAAAATAAAATAAAAAAATTATTTAAAATAGAGATTGAACTGCACTCTAATTGTTGCCTAAGTATCCTGAGCAAATAGTGTCTGGTTTGGGAGGGAGAGCACAGAAACAGGAGTAAGGTGGAAATGCAAGTGTAAGTTTTAGAGGTCCTTTGCTCAAATAAATGCCTTCTACCTTATTCCCCCTTAAAGCCAAGGGAATAGGCACTTTTAAAACCTAACATGAGGTTTTGAAGTGTTCTATTTTACATTACAATTTTCTCATCTCTCACTTTATTGTTGATACTTTACAAATTAATACAGCTCATATGAAACAATGTTTTACAAATTATTTACTCTATGGGGAAAAGGAATATTCCTAGACTGTACAAATGTACAGCTTATAGAACTGATTTATTATCACATGCTTTAGGTACATTCATAAATTGTCAGCTAATCAACAAAATATCGATGGCAAGGATAATGCTGTTAAATTTGCATAAGGTTCTGCAGTCTATCTGACTTGAACTTAGAATGATGGTTAGAAGGACGATAATATCCTCCTTCTTACTTTAAATCTATGAAAGAAAACCTGATAAAATCATTTATGAAATTATAAATTATGAACTCTTGTGACTATTTTAAGCAATCAAGAGCAATTAACACTATTCTCACATTACTATTTACTTCCTGTATCCTTCAGAGACCAAAAGTCTCTAAGAGGCTAGCTAAGAATCAAAAAAATACCACGAGAGCCCTGTCCAGGTGCCTCAGTTGGTTGGAGCATCATCCCATACACTAAAAGGTTGCAGGTTTGATCCTCTGTCAGAGCTCACATGGGAGACAACCAATGGATGTTTCTCTCTCATATCTGTATTTCTCCCTCTCTCTCTCCCCCCGTCTCTAAAATCAATAAACATATATCCTCTGGTGAAGATTTCAAATAAAGAAATACCATGAGACATAAATATCAGCAGAGATAGGTTAGTGAGTCTCATAAAAACAAGATCTTCATTTCTGTTCAAGGTACTCTTCCATCTACGTCTGTGAATTTGAAAAGTTGACAGAAGAGTGATTTGTCCAAGTTAATTATGTTAATTTTCATTGGTTTAATCTTTATTTTTTAGGCTAGGAATTATTTCATATTGTAATGAAGGTCTCTCTAATTGGCTCTAACAAATTACTTATAAAATCTAAGACTTTATTTTTAAAAACTACAAGCAAATGGTTACTATTTTTTCCATTTCAATTATGCCACAGGAAGGGAAAAGAGAAAAGAGTATCTCTTTGGTTTACAAAACAAATTGCTCCCTGATTCCTCAGAAAAAAAAATAATAATGAAGCTGGAAATAGTGTCAGCGGCAGCCAGGCTCAGTTTGTAACTGAATCACAACAATCTTGGCTTATATTTCTTTTTCCAGTCTTGACCTATCTCACAAGAATCTTACCCTGCCAGTCTCAATAGTATGGGATTATTTCCACTTGTTCAGATATAGTGGTATAAGCTGAAGAAGTCCTAGAAGCACCAAACAGAAGCCATGGCAACCTTGAATAATGGCAAGATTAACATGTCTTGAGCAAAAATGGAACTCCTTTCAGTTTTTAGCCCCTAGAGGAAATATTTACATCTTGGATTTTGATCCTATGAATGCAAATATTGCCCAATTATTTACAGGTTGTAATATTACATTTATTTCATTTTAATCATTATTTCAGCCAAAATAGATAGGTGGATAGGAAAATAAAGAATTGCACAAGCAATAAACAGCAGGGAGGCAAGAAAGAACATGGTATATTTCAGAAAAAATGAGAACTGCCTGGCACAAGGTTAGAGTTTGTCTAGGAGGTAATAAGACAAGAGGCTGGAAAAGCAGATTGGAGAGATTACAAAGATTATCAGGCTTGAATGTCAGCCTGATTATAGCAAAAAGAAAATTAGTGAAAGTTTATACATCACTGATTTGTACCAAGCAGAATGCTTAGACTTTACATAGGTTATTTTATTCTTTCTTTACAACTAGGGCTGTGAATCAGTTAGTATTTACCATGACCATGAGAACTATTATTCCCACCTCACAGAGTTTGGACAATTTAGATAACTTGCCCAGGGTTACATAGTTGATAAGTGGCAAAGCTGGTATTAAAACCCAGGTCACTCGGACTCCATAAACCGAGTTCTTAAACTGCCAGGAGTTTGGGTTTTATCCTACCAGTTTGGGAAGTTGTGTTTGTTTGGTTTTTAGTTTTGAATTTTTATCAAAATTATATATGCAAGAAGGATCAAACAGTTTTACAAAGCTTATGAAAAACAGACATCCTCTTCTCTTCCTGTTTCTACCATTAACTTTTTCCTCCCAAAGACAAACCCTTTCTCCAAAATAATTTTTTTCATTTATTAATTTTAGAGAGAGAGGAAGGGGAAAGAGAGAGAGAGGGAAGAAATATCAATTTGTTGTTCCACTTACTGATACATTCATTGGTTGATTCTTGCATGTGCCCCTGACCAAGGATTGAACCTACCACCTTGACCAATGGGAATGATGTTCTAACCAACTCAGCTAACCTGCCAGGGTGAGCCCAAGACAAATCCTGTTAATTCTTTTTTTTTCTTACTGTAATTTTCCCCTAACTCTTTAAATATCATTACTGGACTGCTGTTTCTTGATTTTTTTTCTGTGTTACTGTATCTATTATACAAAATTAGGATTCTCTCTTTTTCTCCACTTCCTTGTCTGCACTACAAATATATATCCTCCACACAAATACATACTTTTGTTAAACAATATTCACTATTTACATTATTTTTACTAGGTAAATACTCTTCATACCTGAGCCAAGTAGTACTAACTGGCACTATTGTTTTTCTTCAATATTTGCTTTTCGTGGCTTTACTAATGTTTTTTTTGTTGTTGTTGTCTTGGGGGTTTTATTGTTGTTTGTTTCTTTGTTTGTTTTCTTTATTTTCCCCTGAGGACATGCTCATTGATTTTAGAGTGAGGGGAAGGGAGGGAGAGAAACATTGTTGTGAGAGAGAAACATTAATCAGTTGCCTCTTGCACATGCTTCAACTGGGGCCAAACCCGCATCCAAGCCACATGCCCTTGGCAGTAATCAGACCAAAGAACCTTCAGTCCATGGGATGATGCTCCACCCAACTAAGCCACACTGGCCAGGGCTTCTTCTTGTTGTTTTTGTTTAAATTTGCTTAGTTTTCTGTTTCCAACCTGTCCCCAAGAGGTATAATTGTCCACTTAATATGTTCAAATGTGCCAGGTGTCCTCTTAACTTAATATTCTTGGAGACATGTCTCCCAGAACCTTCTGACCTTATTCTCTGTATGGTACAGCTGTGTCCTGGGATCTCTCTTTACCATCTCGCTCAGTATTCCCTTTGCTTCCCTTTTTCATTCTTAAATTTTCCATTTTTCACTTTTTCATTTTTCAAATTTTTCATTTCTGATTCCTAAATTTTACATACTCCTTTTTCCCCATTACTTACTCTTTTAAAAAAATTTAATCTTTTTATATTTTTTCCATTACCTTTTAGTCCCCTTATATGACCCCACCCCTTTAACACACTTTTATAAATATATTTTATTGATTATGCTATTCCTGTTGTCCAATTTTTCTCCCTGTTATTCCCCTCCACCCTGCACCCCCTCCCACCCACATCCACCTCCTTTCATTCATGTCCATGAGTCTTACATATAAGTTCTTTGACTTCTCCATTTCCTATATTATTCTTAACCTCACCCTATTTTGTACCTACAATTTATGTTTCTTTTTCCCTGTACATTTCCCCAATTCTCCCCCTCCTCTCCCCACTGATAACCCTTCATGTGATCTCCATTTCTCTGATTCTGTTTCTAGTTGTTTGCTTAGTTCATGTTTGTTTTAGTTTTTGTTTTTTTAGGTTCAGTTGTTGATAGGTGTGAATTTGTTGTCATTTTACTGTTTGTATTTTTTATCTTCTTTTTCTTAGAAAAGTCCCTTTAATCTTTCACATAATAAGGGCTTCGTGATGATGAACTCCTTGAACTTGACCTTATCTGGGAAGCACTTTATCTGCCCTTCCATTCTAAATGATAGCTTTGCTGGATAGAGTAATCTTGGATGTAGGTCTTTGCCTTCCATGACTTCAAGTACTTCTTTCCATACCCTTCTTGCCTGTAAGGT
Organism: Phyllostomus hastatus; assembly: GCF_019186645.2. Taxonomy (NCBI): domain Eukaryota; kingdom Metazoa; phylum Chordata; class Mammalia; order Chiroptera; family Phyllostomidae; genus Phyllostomus; species Phyllostomus hastatus. The sequence continues at coordinate 2,269,511 of NW_025333835.1, read as the reverse complement.
CTCTTTTAAGGAATCAGCTGATAGCCTTATGAGCATGCTTTTGTAGGTAACACTCTCCTTTCCTCTTGCTTCTTTTAGGATTCTCTCTTTATCTCTAATCTTAGGTGATGTAATTATGATGTGCCTGAGTATGTGCTCCCTTGGGTACAACTTCTTTGGGAGTCACTGAGCTTCCTGGACTTTCTGGAAGTCTATTTCCTTTGCCAGGTTGGGGAAGTTTTTCTTCATTATTTTTTCAAATAAGTTTTTAATTTCATGCTCTTCCTCTTCTTCTTCTGGGACCCCAATGATTCTGATGTTGGAATGTTTAAAGTTGTCCTAGGGGTTTCTAAGCCTCTCCTTATTTTTTTGAATCCTTGTTTCTTCATTCTGTTCTGCTTGAATGTTTATTTCTTCCTTCTGCTCCAAACCACTGATTTCAGTGGTTCAAGTGAGTCCCAGTTTCCTTCCCTTCACTCTTGGTTCCCTGTTTATTTTTCTTTATTTCACTTTTCATAGCCTTTACTTCTTCCTCTAATTTCTGACCATGTTCAACTATTTCTGTGAGAATCCTGATTACCAGTGTTTTGAACTCTGCATCTGATAAGTTGGCTATCTCTTCATCACTTAATTCTAGTTTTTCTGGAGCTTTGATCTGTTTTTTTTTTAATTTGGGCCATATTTCTTTGTCTTGGCACACCTGTTATGTAATAAGGGGTGGAGCCTTAGGTACTCACCAGGGCAGGACAACCCACTTTGCTGCGTTATGGTGCTATATATGGGGGAGGAGTCAGAGAGGGAACAATTTCACTTGCTAGTCTCTCTACCAGATTTCTGTCACTTCCTCTGCTACCCACAAGCAAATTCGACCCTCTGGTGCTGATTCCCTTGTGGCTGGGTTTGTGTACACCCTAGGACCCTGTGGGTCTCTCCAATGAACTCTCCTGTGAGGCTGAGAGTTTCTCCTGCTGTTGCAACCCCATACGTTTTTTTAGTCAGAGGTTTTGAAGCTTTTATTAACCTGTGCTGGAACCCTGGGTTACATGGTCTGTCTTGCTTCCCAGTTGTTCTTTCTGGTTTGTCTACACAGAAATGTGGGACCACCTGGTCCATCAGGCACCACCTCTCCTGCCCAGGTCCTCCAGCTGCCACCTTGCCTTGAGTCCTCTCTACCCTGGCTACCTGTCTCTGCCCCTCCTACCTGTCTGAATGAATGTTTCTTCTTTAACTCCTTGGTTGTCAGACTTCCATACAGTTCAATTTTCTGGCAGTTCTGGGTTTTTTTTGTTTTTAAATTTTTTGTTGTCCTTCTTTTGGCTGTGTGAGGAGGCACAGCATATCTACCTATGTCTCCATCTTGACCAGAAGTTTCTCTCTCTTTCTTTTTTTTTTTAAAGAATGCATCCTCCATTACTTGCCTAGCAAAAATGTTTGGGAAATGAATTTTTGGAGAATTTCATTTCTGAAAACACCATTTTTGTAGTCTTAAATTTCCTAGGTTTGGTTAAATTTTTTTTTTTTACTTAAAGTTTTGAAGACATTGTTCCATTGCCTTCTACTGATGCTATTGAGAAGCCTAAAGTCAGTGTGATTCTGGATTATTTGTATGTAATCTATCCCTCCCACTCACCCATAGCTTTTGTCTCTTATCTGTTTTCTTAAATTTCATGATGGAGTAGCTTGGTATGGATATATATTTATCCACTGGGCTGGGAATTTGTTAAACCTTTTCAATCTGGAAACTTTAATGCTCAGGATTTTTTTTGTTAATTATTTCTTTGATAGTTTTCCCTCGTCTGTCTTCTCTGTTCTCTCTGGAAACCTCCTAAACTGACCTCTTTTCTTTTCTTTGTCTATTTTCCATCTCTTTGTTGTTTTGTTTGCTTTCTTGGGAATATTCTATTTATATTTTATAACTCTCCTACCAAGTTTTCTATTTGTTATGATTTTTATAATTTGCAAGAGCTGCTTTTTGTTCTCTAAATCCTTTATTCTCCAATAGTTTTTTTTCTTGTTTCATAACTGAATTATCTTCTCTTATCTCCCTGAGGATATTAATAGTAGGTTTTTTGTTGTTTTCTTTACCCTAAATTGTTTCTGTTTACTCCAAGTGATTTTCTTCCGATATCTACTAATTCTTGGTCAACTGTTTTTTCTTTAGCATTGGGCATTTAAAAAGCTGACCATGAGTGAGCATCATTGATGGTGAGCTTTAGTGTTGGGATGATCTAGTTGAGCAGTTTCAATAAGGAGTGTGAAAGTTAAATTTTATGTGCCAAGTTGGTTAGTCTATGGTATCCAGTTTTGGTCAAACATTACCCTAGACATTGGTGTAAAAGTATTTTATACATGTGATTAACATCCACAATCAATTGACTTTAAAGGAATTTACCCTCAATAATATGGATGGGCCTCACCCATTCAATTGAAAGCTTTAAGAACAAAAAACAGGTTTCCCAAAGAAAAGACTGTAACAAAGAAATCCTGCCTCAGTTTCCCACCTGTTGGCCTGCCCTACAGATTTCAGTCAAGACTGCAACATCAACTCTTGCCTGAGTTTCCAACCTGCTGGCCAGCTCAACAGATTTTGGGCTTTCTGGCCCCTACAATTGCATAAGCCAATTCCTTAAAATAAGTTTCTTAATATAAATATACATATATCCTATTGATTCTGTTTCTATGGAGATCTGGAACTAGCACAGGGAGCCTCTGTTGCCTGTATATTTAGGTTTTCCTCTTGGGCTAGTCAGATTTCTTTAAAAGGCCATTATGGTCTCTTGACTAAAAAGGTAGCCTGGTTACCAGTGAGATAAGAAAGATGCAGGATTTTTCTTAACCCCCTGATTTTGTTGTATTACCCCAAACTTAAACTGTGCTTGATAACTTCCAAATTGGAAACTTTCTGATTTACTCTCTCCAAAGAGTAAGAACTCTTTTCCTCAAAAAACTGTGACCCTTACATGGAGGAAGAGGGAAGACACTACTATCTAAATCCCTGAGTCCATTAATTTCCAATGTTACACTTGGAAGTTCTTGGATATGCATTCCAAATATCTTTAAAAAAATTATTTCCTTATATATTAATTTGAAAGTTTTATAGGAGTTGGCAGAATTTCTGTTATATTTTGCATGCTCTGAAAAACTAGCATACTATTTCCCTCATTCTAAATAGTCACCATTATAAAAACAGAACCCATCAACTCTTCTCAAAACCTCTTCCTCATTTTTCATTATTCTTCATAAATTTTTAGGATTCACTCAGTCACTCTGTCCAAAGATCAATAGCACATGAACTCCTCTTTCTTCCCTTTGGTCAATTGGTCAACAAATTCCTTCCTTTACCAACCCCCTCTTTTTTAAAAAAACATCTTGTTCCTTCTTTTCATTCTCTTTGCCACAATCATATTTTAGACTTTTAGTTTTTTCCTATTTGGTTTTTGTATGCTCTCTTGCCTCCATGACTTAAGTTTCTGCCCCTCCAATTTATTCTGTGTTTTATAGATGATCTTGTTTTTTTTATCATGTTGCTCTTCTTTTTGAATGCTTTTTATTAACTTCTGGTTTAAGATAATGGAGCATATATTTCCTTCCATTTTTTCCCCAAACCCCTTGAAAATGACAGTAAGATGTTGAGAATAAATAGATTTCAAAAGTAAGCATACACCCATAAAGACAAACATTTAGAAAGCTATAAAGCATATGGATGAGTGATGACTGACAGTGGACTTGTGAAAAACCAATCCTAAATGAGTAGTGAGGGAAGTCTAGGAGTGATCTGATTTATTCCATAAAATCTCTGAAATGCTTAGGAATTCAAATCACAGGAACCTATGTGACAATGAACACATAGCTAAAAACAAGTAGATTGTTTGAAAATCTGCATACAAAGCCACTAGACCTTCAGATCCCCTCCACTATGGTATACAACTGCTCCCTTCATCATCTCAGTGGTCTTTCAAGTCTTACTTGGACACTGAAGGACTTGGCGATTTTTTTTCTTCTCACACAGCAGCATCAAAACATAGGTTGTCTTGTACCTTAGAACATGGCTTGCAATAATAAATATATTATCTTTTGTCAGTGCTTGGCAAGCATTTTAGGAATATCAGGAAGAATGATTTGAGAGAATCACTCATCAGGGCACAGCTGAGTCTAGGCAACTACATCTGGAAGAGAAGTTCCATAGACAAGCTATAGAATAAAGAATGGTACAAGCTTAGCCTTCATGAGGGCAAGAGCTGCTTTCAAGGCTTATAGTCAGTGGAATAAGTGGAATAATTGACCAAAGATCCACATGGGGTCAGTTCTCAGGAGCCAGAACTCTATCTAGCCTGTCATGAGTCATATTTACACCTTTAAGTACTTTAGCATCTGGAGTTGGTTGTAATAAAGCCTTGTTGGAGCCATACTCAGGTGTCTAACAGAATTGGTTTTTATTGCAATCTTACTTTTTAACTCTTGCATCTAGATTTGGCCTTGCTGTAGTGAATGTACCACATTGGGTTGATAGGCTTCACCTTCCCAGCTTCTGTCTTCTAACCATGCCAGCTGCCCATTCCAAGGTAGCCCTGACTTGCCTCCTTTCTCTTTACTCCTTCTTATCTTGTTTTGATGCATGGGCCATGACAGAAGTCCACTGCGACAAAGGAGATTTGAGGAGAGACTCACTATTTTCAGCAATGTGGGTAGTGCTTGAGAAGAAATGAGCATATGTCAACTAACCAGATGTGATAGGAAGGAAATGAGGCAGATTTTTAAATATTGCTAAGCAGCATAAGCATCAGGCTATGTCTGACTACAAAATTTGTAGTTGGCTCTAATTAGATAGTTGTTCATTTATCATCTAGGTAAAGGATTGGAGAAATCAGACAGACTGATACAGAAAATCCCATTTATATACAAACACATGTAAAACTCGCCAAAATGTTAATGACAGTTATCTCAGGAATGGGATTTCAGATGATTTTTTACTTTATTTATACTTTTATTTATTGTTTAATTTTTAAAATGTTACATATAATTGGGGAAAATAAGCTATTTATGTTGAGAGAGAGAGAATAAAAGAATCTGTTAATTGATCTTGGCCTTCAAGATGGAGGCATAGGTAGAAAAACTTTGCTTCCTCACACCACCAAAAGGATAACAACCAATCTAAAAACAATAAACAACTAGAAGTGCCATAAAATCAAACTGCATGGAAGTCTGACAACCAAGGAGTTACAGAAACATTCACACAGACCTGTAGGAGGGGTGGAGATGAGAGACAGGCAGTTGAACTGAGAGGACATGCTGGCAAGGTGGCAAGCGTGGGGGAGAGGCAGGGCTGGCTAAACAGGAAACTAAAGACTCAAAGCTAGCTGTAAACTACTGCAGAGATTGTCACGGTGGGAGATATCCCCAGTCTCACAGGAGAGAATTCTTTGGAAAGTAGGGCTAGAGCAGAGCAAGCAAGCCACATTGTTTTCTCTCTGACTCCTCCCCCATAGACAGCACCACAATGCAGCAAAGAGGGTTGCCTTGCCCTGGCAAATAGCTAAGGCTCTGCCCCCTTACAACATAACAGGTGCACTGAGACAAAGAAATATGGCCAAATGAAAGAACAGATCAAACCTCCAGAAAAAGAGCTAAGTGGTGAGGAGATAGACAACCTATCTGATGCAGATTCAAAACACTGGTAATCAGGATGCTCACAATGCTGACTGCTTAGTCACAAAATGATGGAAGTAATGGCTACCCGAAGTGAAATGAAGCAAAATATACAGGGAACCAACAGTGAAGGGAAGGAAACAAGGGCTCAGATTGATGATTTGGAACAAAAGAAAGGAAGAAACATCCATCCAGAACAGAATGAAGAAACAAGAATTTGAAAAATGAGGAGAAGCTTAGGAACCTCTGAGACAACTTTAAGTACTCCAACATCAGAATCATCGGGGTGCCAGAAGGAGAAGAAGAACAACACTACATTGAAAACTTATTTGAACAAATAATGAAGGAAAACTCCCCAATCTGGTAAAAAAAATAGACTTCCAGGAAGTCCAGGAAGCCCAGAGAGTACCAAAGAAATTGGACCCAAGGGAACACAAACCAAGGCACATCATTAAGTTACCCAAGATGAAGGATAAGGAAAGAATATTAAAAGCAGCAAGAGAAAAGGAGAGAGTTCCCTACACAGGAGTTCCCATAAGACTACCAGCTGATTTCTCAAAAGAAACCCTACAGGCAAGAAGGGTCTGGAAAGAAGTATTTGAAGTTATGAAATTCAAGGGCCTACATCTGATATTACTCTATCCAGCAAAACTATCATTTAGAATGGAAGGGCAGATAAAGTGTTTCCCAGATAAGGTCAAGTTAAAGGAGTTCATCATCACCAAGCCCTTATTATATGAAATGTTAAAGGGACTTTTCTAAGAAATAGAAGAAGATCAAAAACTATGAGCAGTAAAATGACAACAAACTCACAACTGACCTATAAAAATGAAAATGAAAACAAAATCTAAGCAAACAACTAGAACAGGAACAGAATCAGAGAAATGGACATCACATGTAGAGTTTTCAGTGGGCAGTGGGAGGGGGATTATTGTGGGAAAGGTACAGGGAATAAGAAGCATAATTCATAGGCATAAAATAGATGGGGAGAGGTTAAGAATGGTATAAGAAACAAAGAAGTCAAAGAACTTGTATTTACAACCCATGGACATGAACTAAGGTGGGGAATGCTGGATGGTTGAGGGGTGCAGGGAGAAGGGAGGATAAAGGGGAAAAACTTGGGGAAACTGTAATAGCATAATCAATAAAATGTACTTAAACAATTTTAAAATAAGCAACTGATCTAAGGTGCTGAGACAACTTATATGCATGGTCCAGTGATGGTGGTTCTTTTATAAACTAGAGGGCCTGTATCCCTGATTGGCAGACCACCAGAGGGTTATTCTCTAATGATTGTGTCTGTTAAATGTCTTTGACCACAAGCAGCAGAAGTCCTATCTTCTTTAAGATGGTTTAAGGAATAGCAGGCTTATTATGTCACATAACTAGAACTCCACAGAAAGGGTAGTTCAAAGTTTGCTTAATACAGTAGCACTATGATGGCAGCAAGGACCCAGGTACTTTCCTTCTTTCTGGTTCAGCAACTCAACATCCCCAGTGTGCTGCCAACGTTCCCTCTTCTCATGGCCCTGGGGATTGTAGCAATTCTAGGTATGTAACAGGGAATATAGAGGTCCCCAAAATGGGGAAGTCCTCCACTAACCTGACTTGGGGGAGGGAGAAGTGGAAGACAGCCATTGAGAGTTACTTTGCTTGTCAATAACAGCTGGCTAACTATATAGTAATGCCAACCTGTGATATAGCCAGGAGATGGTTCCCCTATGTCATGAGACCATGCCTGCCCATACTAGCGATGGCAACTGAGAAAGGCAGAAGATACATGAGGGTTGGCAGAGTTGGCCAATTGTAGGAGGAGTTGGAAATGGGGTTTCCATTTCCATTTACAGAAGAGGAGCAGGGCAAGGATTTAAACTCAAGTTTGACAGCCACGCAGAGGCTCTTGACCATGTGGTTTGGGAGTGATCTTGGCCACGCAATTTAGAAAGGAGAAAAAGGGTTTCTGCCCTGTAGGATGTAGTTTATAGGAAGGAAGGAAGTCATGCAGCCTGGGGACCTGCAAAGGACTTCCTTATAAGATCCTGTCCTGCTACGCCTGGATTTTTACCTGGATTATTAAGACTTCTGTCGTTCCTAAGCTTCACCATGAACCAGAGAAGCATGGCACATGCTTTTCTGGACTATTGAATGGGGGCTGATGGACACGTATCCCAGATCTTGAAGGAGAGAGCTGCTGCATGAGGATGGCGACTTTGATCGAGAGACTGGAGAACTGTTTGTGCAGCCAGCTTAAGATGAGGACATCGGAAACTTTTGGAGTTTCTGGCTAGCAGCCTGATGGGAAGCACGGAAAGTTCTAGGTCTCATGGAAAAGGAGGGCTCTGAGCTGAGCTGCTCTAAATGGGGCATAGAGTATGAGTGCTCCAGGCTCCCCCAGGGTTGGAACATTGTAAATAAAGATTTGCTCCTTCCAGTATTAATTGTTGGGTCTTACACCAAGACAACATATGAAAGGGCCCCAGTCTGCTCACTTAGTTTTGGCAAGCTCTGTAACAGGTATAACCTGTGAATATGAAGATGTCCAAAAAAGAAGAGAAATTCATCCTTCTGTGTATCTTTTTATTGTCAGTCGATGAAAAAAAGCTTTCCTAGACTTGCCCCAGCAGACTTACCTTCAGGTAAAGAACAGGTCAAAGTGCCAAATGCTTAAGCTCATGACTGGCAAAGAGAAGTAGACCACTATGGTTGCCTTTACCAGTATGTTCCATCCCCCAGAGCTGGGGAGGCACTACCTTCTCTGAACACACAGATGCCCAGTAAATACAGAGTATTTGGGAGTGAGGCTGGCTGTTCAGTGAGTAATGCACAGTGTCTGCCACAAGGAACAAGACCCATTATTCTTCTCTGGTCATGCTTAACTTGAATCTTATACTGATGGGGCTCCAGTGGGGTTACAGACATGGGAAAGCAGATCTTACCTTTATCCAGGCCAACAGGTGTAACAAGCAAAGGAGAAGAGTTGGTACATCTTATCTCTTACCTTTCATTGTTCTTCCTGGGACAAAGAAGTCTTTGGCTATCCAACTTTAATTTTTCTGGGTTTAAGCTAAGAAGAGATGAAGTAGAGGAAATCAGGAACTACTTGAGAACAAAGGCATATTTTCATCAACACTAACACCTTCATCGTCATCACCACTGTCATGTCATCATCAGGGGGCCTTTAGAAGATTCCCACTTGTAGTAACACTGTATTCCAGGCAGAACATCTGGGTTAACATGACCTAAAGCAATATGGGGTCTGAACCCTCAAGTGTGTTTTGAAGGGACACACTTGATGCCCAAAAACATCAAAGATGGTTTATGGCTCTAGGCACACCTGCAGAGCAGGTATCAGTTATGTTCAATCCCACACACATCCCATCCCATGAGTTGCCATCCTTTTCTTTCCGTCAGATGATGATGACACACCAATGGTTTATGACACTAGGGCTAAAACTACTGCTTTTGGATTTACTACCCAAAAGAATTAATAATGCAGATAAAATGCCGGCAATATCCCAAAAGCAATATTTTTAAGTGAATAGAACAATTAAACAGTTCTATTATTTATTGATCATAAGCAAGTGCCTATAGGGAAGAATAGGTAAACTTGAGTACCTCTTAGAATAACAAAAATATTGCCACCCTTCCAATAATTCCAGAGATGATTATTTGTTAATATCTATTCCATATTCTTGGCATGTACCACTAGTCTGATTGATAATCTTTGGAATCAGTAACTAAGTCACTCCAAAAAATGCTGAGTAATATATTTATACTAAAACAAACAAACAAACAAACCTAATTTTCCAACCACCAATGTACCTTACTTTCCTTCCTTCTTATTTATTACCAGGTAACCTGGGGAAGGTGGGAATCTACTTTACTGAAGAAAACATTTGTTACATAGGCCCAATTAAAATTTCATATTTAGCCACTTTTGAATTCTTTGCAAAAGTATAGAATAACATTTATATATTTGGTGCAATGCCCATTTACACTGCTTGAAGTTAATAAATGCTTAATAATATAAATAATAAAGTTAAAGCAAATTTCTCATTGAGAATCTGTTTTGATACAATCACTATCTTCAATGTAATTAAATATCACATATTTTTCTAATATGTCTTCACTCCTAGTTACACATGCTATACCACAAATAAAATGGGAAATAGATTTCCTAACAAAATAGAACTAAAACATGAAAATTTATGCATTATAGACCATTAAACAATGGCATTATAGGCCATTCTTTTCTCTAATGAACAAAGTAGAGATTTATCTCTTGTTTTAAGGATTTTTCCTGTAAGGGTTTTAAATACCTTGAAAACAAATAACACCTTTATATAAAGATATTCACTTTGACAGAGTCTCTCTGTGTCCTGGGAATTAAGAATATACATACCCGCGTTGTGGATTTTCATCTGGTTCTTGTCAGGTGATTATAATTCTTACTTTGTCTCTAGACATGTCCCTCTGCCATGTGCCTCACTTAATTTTGAACATTGCTATAGATACTTGGAGTAAAAACTTCATAAATAAAGTGATGTTTATTCAGTTTGATTTTTTTCTGTGCTGTGGGTCAAAGACAAGGCTGTTACCAGGAAGGGGCAGGAACACTTGATCGTGTTTTTTGGTAGAAGCATAGAGAATGGAAATTGCTTTTCACCTCTTTTTTTATTTTATTTTATTTTAATCATTGTTCAAGTACAGTTTTCTCCCTTTTACTCCCATTCCAGCCTGCTGCTTTTCACCTCTTGGGACAAAGCATTTCTACTCGTGACTGCCTTCACTGCTAAAACCTGTATGATATATTCTACTCCTCAGTACCTAGAAAGGAGCCATTGGCTCTAGAAGTGATGGTACCACTTTTTGGGTAATATCTCTGAACTCTGAAAGATTTATCTATTTTGAAACAGCACCACCACTAACACCTAGATAGCACTACGTGTTTTACAATTAAGGACCCCAACATGCACCTTGGGGACACAAAGGCTATTTTTAACTAAAAACATCTGAACAAACAGCATCTGCAGAAAAAAAAACCTTATATAGACTTATTTGGGTGACTTAAGCCAGACCTCCTCCCAAATACAGCTATCATAGATCCATTTTGTAGGAGATTTATAGTCAGAAAGGAGACTAACCATTATCACCAGGATGAGTAATTGCTTAACAAACTTTTCCTGAAACTGCCATACCTTCCATTTGTTCTTGCATAGAAGCCCTTTGTCCTCCCTCCATTTTCCCTGTGTAGTTGGTATGTAAATCTCTTTCTCTAGCTGCTTGGGAGCCATTTCCTCCAAAATTTCCTGTGAATGTACACAAACTTTGCCTTTTCAACCGATAATCTGAACTGAAGCTGGAAGAGGAAGTTTTTCCTCCCAACAACATCATCTCACTAATCCTTACAACCTTACTGTATTTCCATTTTGCAGATGAGAAAACAACCTTGGAGAGGTTAAGAAACTTTCCTAAGGCCACACAGTAGTTAAATGGCAGAGATGGGGTTTGAACGTTTATTATTTGAAAAAAGAAAAACAGCCAATTTTCCTGGTATGTTAAGTATGCAATGCTAATGTCCTACAACAACCAGGTGATTGGTTGTTTCCCACTTCTCCTTGGGCATTTGGAGCCCTGAGGATAGGGCTGTAGCAACCAGTTGGATATAGCAGCCCATTCCAAGACAGCTCACTGACATGAGGTTTCAGAGCCCCTGTGAAGTATAAGAACCCCCTGAACATTGTGTTGTGTTAGTATTTTTGTTAGAGGCCAGGTGAGAAGGAAGAGGGAAGAAAGCTGCCACACATAAGCATGGTCATACAGCATCTTAGAGACTCAAAGCTCTCCTTGAGAGTTTGTTCTTAGACCAGCAGTTCTCAATTTTATTCTGGTTGTGATGACCAACATAGATAAGGTTCTCAGGCACAAAATACTGGAGTTGCCATCAGTGATTTCCTATTCTCCACTGGCGCATTAGTCACCATCTCCCTCCTCAGTCTCTCCTGTAGGAGAGCTCACTGGAATGAACCAGAGTAAGAGAGAACTTTTAAAATAACCTTTAATCAACTCACATTTAATTCATGATGTTTATGATTGCTACCGATAAAAACACTACAACTTTATGATTAGTAATGTATATGTGCAACACACGTTTTACAACTGGTCCTGACACCACAGGATGTCTCAGTTTACCTGGATTATAGAAAACCAATAGTTTGGTCTACCACAAAAGTGCCACTTTGTGCTGGGATTTACTCAGTACTCCAAAAAAGAATAAAAGGCCACAAAGGGTGGCAGTTATGCTTCATCTCCTCTCTCTTATCTGTTTCCCAAATTGGACCTCTCTAGGCATCTTCTCTTAGCTCTTCTTTCATGGTACCTTAACATACAAAGACAAACACCAGCATGGAGTTATTACCTACCTTGCATAGAGCTGTTATGTGCTTTGATGGTCTTGAATATGGAAAAGATGAGCTATTACCTGTTTTTCTAATCTTAAATATGGAGAAAAAATGATTGTTAACAAAATAAAGTTATCAAACTACTGATGTATGACTGTGAGACAAAGATCAGATTTTAGTAATAAAGAGGGAACTTGGAAAAGCCTTACACTGGTAATAGGTTCTGGGCCCTAGGGGATGCCTCTGCAGAGGCAGTGCATCATCAGCCTGAACAATCAAATCTATATCCATGACCTTTTCCCCTAGTCATCTTTCTCCTGCTGTCTCTGTCTCCTCCTACAGTCAAAAGGATGATAATGGGATTACTCCTTTAGAAATAAATACTAATCTAAAGCAAGTTTATAAACTACTTTTTAAAATGAAATCCTCTAAGGAAATTATGTTTAAGTATCAAAATTGTAAGGCTGATATTTGTTATTATTTATAGTTGATAACATCTTCACCTGTATCAGTTCATCTGCTCTATTGTAGTTTCTATTACATTGTCTCATAGAGAATACAAAATAAATTTCTTCTGAAAGACAGAAAGTGTTCATTACTGTACCCTGGATGTTGAGACAGAGGAAAAATAATTTAGCTGATTAAACTTCACAAGTCAGTTCACTGAGAAAAATATCTAGGATCCTCTAGAGCATATTAGAGTCATATCTCTATGGACATGTTCTGAAATTTAACTCAAAATACTCAAAACTTGAATGACTCTCTAAAGTTGACACCCTTGAAAACTGAAATAGACTCTGTCATTTCTCAGACACATCAAGAATTCATGGTACCTGCAGGAGAGACCCATGCTGTTGGCCTTCTCAGATTTCTTTTTAAAGAGACAATAAACAATCCCTCTCTGAAGACAGGTGAGAGTAAATTTGCCTCTCAAGTTAAAAAGAGATGGGAAGTATAAGGTGAAGTCAGGGAGCACTAGGCTAAGCTTATGGCTGAATTGAAACCCACCCAACAGATATATGTCAATGTTGTCTGTGCTTAAAAGACAGAAATCCCAAATGTAAAGATACTCAAGTTTCAGGGAAATTAAAGCACCTTCATTATTTGCCATTAGCAATACACTGTTTTAATAGTGGCATGAAATTTTCTTGTAACTTTTCTTGGCCTTGAACAATCATGGTGAGTGAATAATTATCTATTTAAACAGAGGCTGGTCATCTACTTTGTGATTGTTTTTCAGGTTTTGTCTTCTTGGAAGCCTTCCCTATACTCCACTCCAGGCTGACCACCCCCTCTCTGAACTCTCATAGCACTCAGAGCTCACCTCTAAGCTTCACTGTGTCATATTGAGATAATTAGTTCAGGAGGTTAGTTTTGAGTTGGAGAGATTACTCTGTTGACAATGCAATTGCAAGAGAGCAGAAATGGGGAGACCAGATGAAGCTCTTACAACAGTGAGGTGCTGAGGGTCCAAGCAATGGAGAGGAAGCAACTAATTTAACAGAAATTTAAGATATAAAATCTACAGAATGTTGTTGCTGATTATGTGTGCAGACATGAGAAAAAGGAAAGGAATGTCCTTAGATGATGAGTGGTTGACAGTGCCACATCCTGAGGTTAGAAAGAGAGAGAATATTCAGTGTTGGACATACTGCATATGAGACTCTGTGGGAGTGGAATAGACATGAGGAGCAAGCAGTTGGGGTAGAAGACTAGGTTCAAAGACAGGTTAGAACTTAAAATGTAGATTACAATTTGGTGGGGATCGTGGAGATATGCTGCTCTGATCTCATGTCAGGAGTACCTGCTGCAAAGCATGTAGCTGGCAGACAGTTTTTTCTCCTTTACCTTCAATGCACTGTTCATACCACCACACTCTCTCTGGGCTGCTCCCACCCAGTGATTGAGCATGTGCCATGCCCTGCAGCATTTCTCTAACACAGACTTTCAGGACTGTACTGCAATCTGAGGCCCTTCCTATACAATTTCCTTCCTTTCTACTCCCCTTCCATAGATGTCTGTTAGCACAAAGGTCTGAAGACTATCCCTCTCTCTTTTATCCCTTATAAATATTTCTCCCAATAAATCTCTTGGACATCTAATTCCATTTTGGTGTCTGCTTCTTAGAGAACCTGAACTGACACTGCAGTTGTCCCTATATAGGTAGGTAATAATTAAAAGAATGGGAATAAATTAGATGTACCTGGAGAACATATAGAATGCACAAAAAAAGGGCATTAAAATACTAACATTAACAAAAGGGTTGAATATAAGACTAGCATTTAGGTGGTGATAAGAAGAGTTTCTGAACTTTTGGTCAAGATGGAAGCATAGGTAAATATGGCTCACCTCCTTGCACAACCACAGCAAAAATTACAACTAAACTAGAAAACAACTATCACCCAGAATCATCAGAAAATTGAGCTGCATGGAAGTCCAGTAACCAAGGAATTAAAGAAGTCACATTTATCCAGATGGGTAGAAGAGGTGGAGACATGGAGATACACAGAGAGGCACAGAGATATAAAGATGTAGAATGGGTGGTCCCATACCCACATGTGATAAATAAAAATCTGGAGAGATACCTTGGGAGTGAGAGATCCAAGCACCACACCAGACCACCCAGCCCAGGGTTCCAGTGCAGGGATGATATGTCCCCATAACATTAGGCTGTAGAAACCAGAGGGGGTTGGGGTGGTGGGGGTTGTGGGATTCTCAGGAGTCTCATCTTGAAGGGCCCACAACAGACTTAGGACTTGGGCAGACTCACTCCCTCTGGGCTCCAGCAGGGGGACAGCAGCTGAAAGGGCACCAGTGGCATGTGGGGAGAAATTGAAGTATGTGGCATCACAGTTAGCACTGGGAGACAGCTTCTCCCAGGCAAAATTCCAGAGGCCAGGTAGCAGCATTGTCCCCTTTCTGAGCCCTCCCCTACAGAGAGTCACAGAGTGGTGACACCTTATCAGAGACACCATCAACCTGGTTCACATAGGTTGCCCTTCCCAGGCAATTAATTAAGGTTCTTCTCTATCCAACTTACTGGTACA
The DNA here is from genome assembly GCF_019186645.2 of Phyllostomus hastatus. Lineage (NCBI taxonomy): Eukaryota > Metazoa > Chordata > Mammalia > Chiroptera > Phyllostomidae > Phyllostomus > Phyllostomus hastatus. The sequence continues at coordinate 2,254,438 of NW_025333835.1, read as the reverse complement.
CTTTTCTACAAAGGTCACACTACTAAGACAAAGAGTCAAAGCAGCTCTACCTAATACATAGAAACAAACACAGGGAGGTACCAAAATGAGGAGACAAAGAAACATGGCCCAGCAGAAGACCTGAACAGACACTTCTCCAAGGAGGACATGCAGAGGGTCCAGAGATATATGCTGGGATTATACCCTAAGAATACTGAAACACCAATTCAAAAGAACCTATGCACCCCAATGTTGATAGCAGCACAATTTACAATAGCCTAGTGTTGGAAGCAACCTAAGTGTCCTTCAGTAAATGAGTGGGTCAAAAAACTATGGTACATTTATACAATAGAATACTATGCAGCAGAAAGAAAGAAGAAGCTCCTACTTTTTGCAACAGCATGGATGAAACTGGAGAGCATTATGCTAAGTGAAATAAACCAGGTGGTGAAAGACAAATGCCATATGATCTCACCTGTGCATGGAACCTAATCAACAAAACAAGTGAGCAAAATAGAACCAGAGACATTAAAATAAAGAAAAAACTGTCAGTAACCAGGGCAGAGGGGGGAGGGCATATTGGGTGAAAAAAGGGGAAGGGTCATAAGGAACATGTATACAGGACACATGGACAAAGCCAAAGGGGGGTAGGATTGAGTGTGGGAGGTGGGGATGGGTAGGGTGAGGGGGAGTGTTGAGTGGAAAATGCAGACAACTGTTCTTGAACAACAATAAAAAAAGGAACTGTCAAAAAAGAAAAAGAAACATGGCCCAAATAAAAGAACAGAACAAAACTCCAGAAAATGAACTAAACAAAATGGAGGTAAGCAATCTAACAGATGCAAAGTTCAAAACATTGGTTATTAGGATGCTTAAGGAATTCATTGGGTACTTCAGGCAGAAATAAGACCAAGGCAGAAATGAAGTTTACACTAAGTGAAATAAAGAAACATTTAGAGGGAACAAATATTTGAGTAGATGAAGCCAAGAATCAAATCGATAGTTTGGAACATAAGGAGGAAACAAACATTCAATCAGCAAAGCAAGAAAAAAAAGAATATAAAAAAGCAAGGATAGGCTAAGGAGCTTGTGGGACAACTTCAAACATAGCAACATTCAAATCATGGGATGCCAGAAAGAGAAGAGAAAGAGCAAGAAATTGAAAACTTATTTGAAAAAATATGAAAAGAAACTTCCTTAATTTGGTGAAAGAAGTAGACATACAAGTCCAAGTAGCACATAGAGTCCCAAACAAGATGGACACAAAGATGCCCACACAAAGACACATCATTATTAAAATGCCTAAGTGAGATTCATAAAAGCAGCAAGAGAAAAGCAGTTACCTGCAAAGGAATTCCCATAAGACTGTCAGCTGATTTCTCAAAGGCAACTCTGCAGGCTAGAAGAGACTGGCAAGAAGGATTCAAAGTGATGAAAAGTAAAGCCCTACAATCTAGATTACTCTATCCAGCAAAGCTATCATTTAGAATGGAAAGGCAGATAAAGTGCTTCCCAGACAAGCTAAAGCTAAAGGAGTTCATCATCACCAAGCCATTATTTATGAAATGTTAAAGAGACTTAAGAAAAATAAGATCAAAACTATGAACATTAAAATGGCAATACATTCACAACTATCAACAATTAAATCTAAAAATCAAACTAAGCAAACAAGCAGAACAGAAACAGAATCGTAGATATGAAGATCATTTGGAGGGTTATCAGTTGGGAGGGAGAAGGGGAAGAATTGGGAAAAGGTGCAGGGATTAAGTAGTACAAATTGGTAAGTACAGAATAAACAGAGGATGTTAAGAACAGTATAGGAAATGAAGTAGCTAAAGAACTTATATGCATGTCCCATGGACATGAACTAAATGGTGGGATTGCTGGAGGGAGTAGGGAGTACCAGGTGGATGGTGGCAAATGGGGAAAAATTGGGACAACTGTAATAGTATAATCAGTAAAATATATTTTACAAAAAGAAGAGCTTCTTGAGCTGGGCTGCCTAGGTTTGAATCAAGCTCCACCTCTTATTTGTGTGTTGCTTTAGGCAGATTTCCTAGCCTTTTAAAAGCTCACTTTTCTTGTGTATAGAGGTGGGAAATAATAGTATTCAGTAAAGTTGTGAAAATTAAGATGTAATAATTTATGTAAAGTGCTTAGGAAACTACCTGCATTTACTGAGGTTTCCATAAAAATTGGTCATTATCATCAGGCTAAATGTGTTAAGGAGCCCTTTGAGTAATCAGTAGTGTCCAGGGAAGGAAGAGGAAGACCAAAACAGAGTACCACCCTGTTAAGGGAGCAGTTGTTTCAAGAAGGAAAACAGTTTCAAAAGTCATAAAGAGCCATTAAGAATATGGTAAAAAAAATATCACTAGACTTGGAAATGAACAAAGACCCTGGCAAGAGCTGATTCAGTGGTGTGAGGAAGATGGAAGGCAGGGAACTGTGACTAGAGGATTGAGTGATGGGTGAGAAAGTAGAAGGAATGAGCAATCTACATTCCTTCTAGAAGCTTGGCTTTAAAGGAGAGAGGGGGGTGTGATCAGAGCCCATGAGGAGAATTAACTTCTCTTTAAGCAGAAAGTGAAACCCCTAAAGATGGGGAAAGAATCAAGTTTTGGATGGCAGGTCCTCAGGAATGGGAAGGAATTGTCTCCATAGCACAGGTAGATGAGTTAATCTGGCCAACAGGTAGAATGGTTATGTTCTGAGTCCACATAGTAAGAATGAGGGAACTGAGAGGTCAGAAGACAGAAAAATGAACATGTCATCAAGCAATGATCTGTATTTTCTTTCTAAAGAAGCCTCCAGGGTTGCATCTGTTAAAGGTGAGAAGGGAAGAGTTGGAGAAGGCTATTTGAAGAAAGTGGGAGAAAATACATATCACCGAAATGTATGTCTCTTCACCCTTAGAAGTGAAGGAAAACCACATTTTCCAAGTACTACCTGTGTGGGCAATGGGCTAGGAACTTCACATAGCTGCTGTCCTTAATCCCCACCACCACCCTGTGTGGTAGGTAACATTATTCTCATTTCACAGATAAGGAATGCTGAGGCTCAAAAAGATTGAGTTATTTATCTAAGATGTACAAAGCACTCAAAATTTTTTTTGTTGAATAAATGAACTGCACAGACCATGTTCTTTCTGCTCTCCACTGGATTGTATTTTTGTGTAACATTTTCTTTCAACAGCCTTTTTGCTTGACAGTATTCTTATGTAGTTAAGTCATGGATAAGTCATAACTTCCAAAAATGTCACAGTAATGAAAAATGCAAAAAGTAGCTAGCAAGGAAATAAATGCCTATGCTACTTTATTTACCCCAAAGCAGAAAAGCTACTTAAAAGATTATGACTGACTGAGGAATGAGATTTGGGTGAACAAAAGCACTTGAAGCTCTAGTTGCTAACATTTCCATTAAGGACCTCCCTGAGAGTCAGAATTGATGTGTGGATTGTTATAGTTTTGTTGTTAATAATATCTAGATGAAAATGCTTGCCAAAACATTTCACTGGAGGATTTACATTATGCTTTCCAAGTCTACAACTGAAGGGCAGCACCAATGTCAACATGTGCAGGTTGGTGTTTGCCAATTCTTCTGGCTGAATGAAAAATAACTGAATTGTCTTCAAGAACACTGCATTTTTTATATTTTAAGTCAAAGTTTAATTTGTATTCTTCTTATAATTATACTAGTCAAAGAGAATAGTACAGATAATAACTTAAAGTAATGAATGACTAGATCACTGGACTACAGTTTCCTGTGAGCAGTAACTGGGTCTTGTTTAAACACAATGCTTGGCATACAGTGTGCATTAAATACATTCTTGCTGAATTAAGTTGAATTGCATCAACGCTGCAGACAGCAGAGTGGGCAGAGATTATTGAACCATTTAAATTGGCTTCAGTTTTCTTCTACAGCAGGGCACAGAACTCTCACACAAGGATGCTGTGCACATGAACACTCTAAGTCATTACTGATGTTCAAATTGAATTATTAATCTTGAGAATAATCCATAGCCAAGGATGTCAGTCACTAGCCAGAGAAGAAAGAGTAATCTTCCTAAATTGTGGGGGGTTTTTTCCTCTTCAAGTCTTTGTTTTTGCAGCTTGTTGGGGTTGCAGTTCTAATTCTCCTTCTGTCCATTATTTACTATTTGAACTCAAAATGAGTCACTTTCTCAGTTAATGGCTTAGTTTCCCCTTCAGTGAGAGCCAAAAGAGCTGGGCTATGTAGTTAGCAAATATCAAGCCTCAAAAATTGGACATAGTAGTTGATGCAATCCATCATCTCTGTAAGGCTGATGGAGATGATTCCCTCATCTCCTCTCAAATTAGCCCTTGGAGGTTGCTGGGTTACTGTGTCATGTGGAAAGGGGAGAAAGATAAGGGAGTTGGGGGTGGTTCCCCCAAAGGATGCAGGAGAAGACACTGTGGCAAGAGGGCAGCAAGGAGAAAGCCATGGAGACTGTGATCTCCCAATTAACAAATTGCCACCTTGGAAAACAAACTAGCTTCTGCTTTTGAAAAATGAATACACTCCAGCCCCAAATGTTTAAAGGTAAGTGGAAGAAGATGCAAATTTATAGAATAAACCAATTATGGAGTAATTATTCACATTTTCCAGGATTGCCACCTACTTTCTTTAAATAGTAACCATTCCCCAGAAATTTTAAAGAAGATAAACTTTAAAGATTAGATTTACATACAGTACTTCATTAGCAATCTGAAAGAAAGAGAAATGTACACCTTTGTCGCAGAGGGTGTTATGAAGGATGACTGCAGAAGCAGAGGCTGTGATTTTCTCCACAGGGCTGCAGGTGCTCTCTGGATGCACAAGCCTATATTTCCCAGAAAGGAAACAGATGCACAGAGTTGAAAATCCCTGTGGGGAAGATCTAAAAGGGCCCTGGTGGATGACTCACCTCCACTGCAACAGATGTTAGTGCATTTCACCCAAAGGGTATAATCAATTGCAGTGGTCATGGTCACAGTGCACCTAACATTTTTCTAGGGACACAGGCCAAAACACTACCTTGAAGACACTACATTACCCAGTTTTTTTTCTAGAACAGGGACCCGTGCTGATTGAGGATGTAAGACTTCAAATTTGGCTGCATCCTATTCTCTGTTGCAGGCCCAGATGATGGCTCTGTAAGCCCCAGGAGGGTGCCTCTGGGTCCCCAACCACCTTGCTACTCAGTACTGTCTGTACACTTACTGGGTTATGATAATGGATAGACACTTCAATCACATATGAGAAGTTCTAAAGCTCCATTTGCAAGTGCAGTAAACCTTATATGTAATATCCTTAAGTGACTAATGAGATGGGTACTTCTTACAGCAGAGCACTCCAGGAATCTTTGCGGTGACAGTAGTCTGTTAATTTGTTTTCTTGTGACGGTGTTTACAAGCTCATGATTTAGAGTAGAACTCAATAAATATTCAACATGATAAAACACTGGAATTGGAAGAAATGACTTGTGAATGAATGGAATAGAAAGTACTATTTCTCAACATTAAGAGGGAAAAATGGAGCAATTGAAGTGTCTCTTTGAACACAAGATACTTATAAATTATATAATTGCCTAACCACTATGCTGTACACCTGAAACTAATATAAAACAATATTAAATATTAACTATAATTGAAAAATAAAATAAAATAAGAATTGCATAAAAAGAAAATAAAGAGAATACGCTATTTAAAAGAACAATGCAGTTCAATTAGTAACAAAATATTCTAATGGAATTGTACCCAGCATTGAAACCAGAGTATCCTCAGTGGTCCCCTCCCAATAGTACAGACCCCAGCATGTAAGTAACGATATGACTGAAATTTTTTATTCCTTTCATTTGTCTTTTTGGCTTCAGATACAGTTGTAGTGAACAGCTCCTCCAAATTAATATTTGAGAGAATTGAGGTCAGATCCAATCCAGTTATTTTCTTGTCAGTTTGCTCCTCATATTGCAATTGTTTAGGGGAAATAATGGAAGAGTGATGGTTCTCTTCTGTTATACTAAATTCATAAGATAAATAACCAGGGTTTTTACAATGGGTAATAACTCTATCATTAATATAATTGAATGCTTATAGCTCTTGATTTGCCTTAATGTTTATGTTTACTTCTTCAATGTCTTTATAGTGGAGAGCTGTTACTTTTCTTTGGCATTCCCTCATTTTGTCTTCTTTTTCATATAGCATTTGGATTTTCTTTTGGGGAACCACCTTCACCTCACCTTGAGGATAGACATGGAGGTAGATGACTATATCCAGAGATAAACAAGATACCTCATTCTACCTAATCAGAACTAAACATCCCTCTGACCCAGGATTGGTCCAAGGACAAGCCTGAGACTAGTCAAAAAAGAACAGCCTGGGAAAAAGAAAAGCTTGGAACATTTGCTGGGACCCTCTCTTCCTACAAGGGTATCTGGATGGTGGGATGTAAGCCAAGAGCTGCTTGCCATCCTGACACCATGAGGTGATGAGCCTGAGAAAAAAAGCAGAGCCACCTGATGGAGAGAGACACATGTCCTCATCTGACCACCTTCATAAATGCTCCTTTTTTGCATAAGCCTATTGGAATTTGGTTTCTGTTGCTTGGAATTTAAAGTGTTCTGACTAATGCATAGAATTCTTGGAATTTTTCTTCCCCAATTATTTATTTTTAACATTTTCAAACTCACAGAAAAGTAGAAAAAAAATAAAGTGACTATCTCTATAATCTCACCAAAATTTACCAATTATTAACAATATGACACATTAGTTTTCTTTCTATTATCTATCTATCATCTATCTTTCTAACTATCTATCTATATTGACACATTTTGTTTATACTACTATATAACTCCAACCATATCATGTTATACCTAAGAAAATTAAGTTCAATTCAATAATATCTAACAGGCTGCCCTTATTCAGTTTTTCTTAATTGTCCCCCAAATGTCTTTTAAAACTCTTTTTTGTCTCTTTTGATTTGGAATGGTCCCCTCAATTTTTATTTATTTATTTTATTTTATTTTATTTTAATCATTGTTCAAGTACAGTTTTCTCCCTTTTACTCCCAATCCAGCCCACCCACCCACCCACCCAACCCTCCCCTCTTCCCTCCCATTAAATTTTTATTTCTAAAAATGACTTTGTCTTTTGTTTTATTTTTTAGAATCCAGGCCAGTTATCTTAAAGAGTGTCCCACATCCTGAATTTGTCTGATTATTTACTCAAGATTAAGTTAACATTAAACACTTTTAGCACAAATACTTCCTTCCTAGGTGATATTATACATTTCCCCCCTATCATATCAGAAGGTACCCAATGTCAGGTTGTCTTATTATCAGTGATTCTACATTTGAATACTTGATAAAAGTGGTGCCTCCGTATCTCTCCAATGTATAGACACATTTCCCTTTGGCATTGATGAGTAAACTGTGGGGTGATGCTTTGAGACCATGTGACTGTCCTGTTACCCTAAAACATGTTGGCAGCCTCTATTGATGTCATTGCCTGAATCAATATTACACTGGAGAGTGCAAAATGATAATTTTCTAATTCTTTTATTCCTTCTGTATATATTACCTAGCATTGGAAGTAGAGTCCATCTCTTTTACACATACCCTTTCTCCCTCCCTCTTTAGCTTTATTAATGTAAAATTTATACACAATAATATGCATATGTTTAAAATGTATAATTTGATGAATGTTGACATGTTGGTGAAGCCATACCCATAATCAAGATAACAGACATTTCCAACATCCCCAAAGGTTTCTTTTCATCCTCTTTCATCTAACCTCATCCACAGGCAATTACTGACCTGTTCTCTGTCACTACAGATTAGTTTTTATTTTCTAGAATTTTATATAAATGGAATGCTAAGGTATGTCCTCTTTTTTGTCTGGATTTCCTCACCCAGCTTGATTTTGAGATTCATCCTGTTTTATGTTTCAACAGTTTGGTTTCTTTCATTGTGAGTGGTATTTCATTGTATATCTCTCTTTTAAGACTGCATAGACACATTCATTTTTTTAAATTCAATTTTTTAAATTGAATTTAAAAAATTTTAAATTCAATGTGTTATAATCCGTATCCTTTTTCTATACTCAATTTGTTCCAAATTTGACTAACAGGAAGCCCTGGATTTAATTCCTGTGATATTTTGACATTACCTTCTTTAGAGTTTGAGTACTTCTTTACTTTCTGGAACAACAAGATATTTCACATTGCCCTTAAACTTTTATGGTACCAGATCTGAAATAAGCCATTTCTCAAGGAGCAGTGTTCCTCTTAGTGAGGAATGGTAATTAGAAAATAAAATATGGGTGCTAGATATGCTCATTGCTATAGGGATGTCACTGCTTTTAGACTATCTCAGTGGAGAGGTTAGGAAACCTCTCTTTAAAAAAAGTTTATACTGATATTTTTAACTCAAATCCAGTGTTGCAGGGTTTTCCTTAATTTTCCCCTTTTTTATAGTTGTGTCTTGCTTTTTCCACAGTGTGAACTCTCTGGTTTCTATTATCAGTATAATTACTCATTTGGTCTCTTCTACAACACATATAAAAATATTTTCAGAACTATAACACCAATATAATTGTCAACATAAACTTATTAAAATTATTTTGCTTTTTTTGACCTTAGAACATGTCTCACCAAAAATGTAGCCAGAGTACTGGATTCCAAACCACCTGAATTATTTCAATTATGTCCTTTCTTTCTGTGGTTATCAATTTCATATACAATTATGTTCATTTGTTTATGTTTGCATTCAATTTAAATGTTTGGTTTATTTTATTCTTTAACATTTAGTTTTATTTTTGAATATGTAAAACATTTATTTGGTTCAAATTCTAAAACTTTTAGAAGACTTGATCCCATCCATATTACTTCTACCTTTCTCTGATTCTATTAGGAGCTACTTTCATTAATTTCTTGGGTTAGGGTAGGCCCTAATTCAATATGACTAGTATCCATATAAAAAGGAGGAAATTTAGACACTGATATGCATGCAAAGGAGAACACCATGTGAAAACTGGAGTTACCCTGTCAGAAGAAAAGGAACATCAAAGATTGATAGAAATCACCAAAAACTAGGAGAGAGGCATGAAACCATTTTCTTCACAACTTCAGAAGAAACCAACCCTGCCAACACCTTGACCTCAGACTTCTCTCTTGCAGTACTGTAAGACAATCTCAATTGTTCTTGCTTTAGTAACTCAGTCTGTAACACTTTGCTATGGTAGCCTTAAGCAAACTAGTATGAGCACCTTAGGGACAAGAATGTCATCTCAGAGCCCTGTAGAGTAAGATTCCCATTGCAGAGCCATCACTAGTTTCTTATGTCACTTCTGGCAAGTCAATTTACTTCTCTGAGCTTCAACTTTCTCCTCTGTAATGTGGAGATAATAATATCTACTTGGAAAGTTGCTTAAGGAATTAAAGATAATACATTAAAATGCCAGGAATGGAGTTTGGCACAGTTAAAGTGTTCAATAAGTGGTAGGTCTTACAGTGATAATCTTAATTTACAATGGAGAGCTGGGACCCAGGCATGAAATTACCTGTCTAAACCCACACAGTTAAGTAGCAACAAGCTTGTCAAAAAACTCCAGATATATTTGTTTCAATTCTTATGTATGCCAAAACTTACCATCCATTTCTTGAAGAGAACAATTCTGGTACTATTATTTAATGTGATTATTGCTTACCACTATGCTAGAGCTGGAACCTTGAATTTGAGGTATGGAACCTTTGTGGGGGGGGGGTTTCCATCCACGGGTAGCTAAGATAACTCATAATTTAAAACAAATTATCCCTCCTCTTTTGTACAAGATTAAATTTCTTTGCTTAAGAATTGTATACATTATATCACTTCTTTGTGTAAGAGATTATAAAAAACTAATAGCACTAATTAATGAGCAAAATTGATAGAAATAGGCTGCTAGAGCACCACAACTTTGTATGCAGAGATATTCTCTGTATGTTGTTATTAGATGATATTTGAATTAATTTTAAATCCATATGCCTCCCAAATGCAGCATCTTCACCTTAGGTTCATCTCTTAATACCTGTCATCCTGGTTGCAACTTGCTTCCCTCTCATTTTGAAATGATTGAATGTAAATCTTGCTTTCGAACAATTCAGTTCTCCACAGGTTAATCAGATTCATCTGATACATACTATTCTGCTCCATAACACCAGTATTCTGGTAATGTAAGTCAAAATTGATATAGTCCTTTAAACCACAATTTTCTTATATAATTAATAGTCAATGGTTGTCTTTTCATGTATCAACATGCTGCTTATCAAACTCTCTGTCTCAACATGTTGAGAAATCAGTCATGAGCTGAACTGGTGAGGCCAAGAACAATTACTCCCACCTTATAAAAAAGTTGAGGATCCTGTTTCAAATGCCGGATGAATCCTGGTGAAACTACTACTTTAAAAATAAAAAGAGTAAAAGGGAAAAGTGTGTGAAAGGGTGAGCAAATTCTGTGACCTCAACAGATTTTTTTTTATTTTCCATCATGCCATGACAACTTGCATCAGAGAAATATTTTATTTCAAATTGAAAAAAAAAATTTCTCTTGAAACTGACACTGGGAAACCCTTATTTCTGAGATAAATCTGTCAGGAATTTAAACTAGAATCAACATTCAACAAGTTTGTTTGTTTGTTTGTTTGTCTATAACTTCTTTTTTTATCTTTACCAAAGAACTCTTTTTCATTGCTTTTAGACAGGGAGGAAGAGAGAGAGGATGGCAGAAAGAGAAACATACATGTGAGAGAGAAGCATCAACTGGTTGCCTCTGGGATGTGCCAGACTGGGGATCGACACCTGGGCTAGGGATTGTCTGCATCTGCACTGTGGGGTTTGCCCATGCCTGTGCCCAGACCAGGGATCAAACCCACAACCTAAGTATGTGCCCTGACAGGGAATCAAACCTGCACCCCTTGGGTTATGGGACAATGCTCAACCAGCTAAGCCACACTGGCCAGGGCAGTTTCATTTTTCTTGTTTTTTTAATTTTTGAGGACCTAACCCCCCTTTTCCTAGCAATCTTTTCTGTATATCAGATCCACACATGATTTTGAAGGTAAAAGGATGGGGACAGGAATCTTCAAAGACATAAAAAGAAAGGGCTCCTTAGACTCAGAATCAGCCCTTACTGTCAATATTTTCTCTGAGGAGAATTAGAACCTCCCAGGGACCAATCAGGGTTGGGTAGAGGTAATTGTTTGCTCTCTGTCATCAGGTGGCCATTGCAAGAACACCTGCCTATTTTTTACAGGCTTCAAGACTGATCACATTGGCCAATCTTTTCTTGTTTTTTATAACCACATGATAAAGACTGTTGCCTAGAAGAGCACAAAATACATTGTGCCTTGCCTCCTGCATGTTTTCTGTTTGTGGTCTCAAACTGAGTGTTGATTAGACTGGTCCTCTTCATTCCTAAACGCTAGATTGTTGGGCTGGTGACAGGAATGTAAGGGAGAAAATAGGAGAGAGTCTTTTAGCTACAGAAAACCTTTATTCTTCTCCAGAAGTTCCAGGTTTAACTTCTATAAACTTTAGTGATCTGCACAGGATATTAAGGGATTCCTGAATCCCTCAAAATCGTATGCAAGACTGCGCATGTGTGCATAGGTACATTTTGGGGGAAGAGGTTCCATAGCCACACAGGGTCTGCTACTTTAAAAAAAAATGAAGAAGAAGAATCACTGTTCATGAAAGGTTTTCTTAACTTAAAAAATACAAAGTTAACCCTACTGCTATAACTCTAAAGTAAAAATTAAAAATTTTTAGTCAAGTGTGACTCTCAGACATCTGCTTATTAAAGAATAATAGAAGGAAAGATTGATTTAAATGTTTTGAATCTTGAACCTTTATCATGACTGAACATATGAACATAGATAATTCACTTCAACAAATATTTATTTAGTGCTAGCTATATTGGACATATAAAACTTGGTAGAATTCCATCTCCAACATCAAGGGACTTTTTCTTTGATCGAATAGACTACACAAATAAGTCAGACACAAACAGGAGAACTAATCCTGCTGCAGTCTATAATAAGAATTAAAATTAGGAGATATTAGAGAATTGGGAGTCCTTTTGGCTTGTCTGAGAAATAATGAGGATATGAACTTATAAGGTACAAAGCAAATGGAGAGAATGGATAAATTATATGATCTAAGCATAAATTTGTTTCATTTTTCATTTATTTGTTTCATCTTACTTTAACACATCGCTTTTCTTGTATCAGGCAGGCACTTGTTAGAAATACTCAGGGAAAAAAATGAGTAGTGTCTGATCTCACAAAGCTCTCTGACCAGCCCTGACTAGGTCCTTTAATGTAGTAACTCAAAAATTAGTGCCATCCCTTACGAGTGCTCACAGTTTCCATCCAGAGCCATTTACCCACCATCCTTTCAAACTCTGCTTCCTAGACTGTTCCTAATCCTCCCAGCTTGTGATCACCTTATTTTCTTGATTTTGGTTCCATCCTTGGCAGTACTCCAGCTCTCATCTCTGTTTTCATTTCTTAGATACACTTCCTATTTCCTCTTTTGGGTTAGGCTGATTTCATGAGCTTTGGGTACATTTTTACTTAGTCCATTAAGGCCCTGTGGTCTTGATAACTAGGATTAGTCCTCATAGCTGCCTCTCTTTCTCCTAAATAGTCTAGACCCAGACACTCAGAGTCCAGCCATAAAAGACAGGTGAACATGTAAACTAATGAAGAGGCAATGTCATCATGCTGTCTTTAGGGGTCAAGTAATATACTCTTCGGAGCACAGAGGTACACGTGGGACCTGATGAGTTCAGCAGGGTTCAGCATTAATAAAACTGCCTTCCTAAAGGAGCATCCATTGGTTTGAGCCAGTAAGAATTCACCTAAATGATTAACTGACCAACTTTCACAATCATTAAGGATTAGAGCAGGAAGGGGCTTTAGAGATCGTCAAATCCAGTCTTGTCATTTTTTTACTGAGAAGAAAACTGAAGCTCATGAGCATAAGACCCACAGGGAGTTTTTGACATATTCTTACCTGCCCAGTGCATTTTCCCAAATAGCACCTTGCTGCAGGGCAGTTAAATTATAAGTGGAAAGAAAAGATGTGTGTCATTTTGTTTCTAAAACTGTTAAGAGGAGCCACATCTTAAATATATTCCTTATGTGATCTATCAGAGTCCTAGACACCAATATACTTCCTTAAGAATTCCAGAGGAAATAGCAAGGCCAAGAGGAAAAATGGATTTGTGAAGAGATGAAGCAGGCAAGATAAATCTGGGGTTGCCTATGGTATCAAGCAAGACAGACAGACACAAGTTTGCATAAGAATCCTGAAAAGATGAAGTCAAAATTCACATCAAGGAGAGCATAGAATCTAGATCCTTCCTACTCCAGCTGTGGTCTGGGATCAGCATCAGAACATGTGGGAACTTGCTGGACATGCAGCATACCAGGTTCTACCTCAGCCCCATTGAACCCAAATCTGCAGTCTAACAAGATCACCCAGTGATTCACATGCACACTAACATTGGAGAGGCAAACAACAAATTGCTTACTTTGGCTTTTTTCCCCTGACTAGTTAAAATTACATTGACAAACTAGGACAAATGAAATTTGCTTGAGTGCATGATGGATGAGGATACATAAGAAACCCCAAAAGAAAATCAAAACAAGATCTCAGTAAAAGTTTTACTTCTTGAGCAGAGTATATACCTTTAACAACTATTTTCCTCTGAGCTTTAACAAATTGTTTTGATTTGTACGCTACATTGTGAAAGGGCCTGTGTTTGCAATTAGGTGGCTCTGACAGATGGGGCGGAGTGATTAGGTGTTTCTGCCCAAGAGGCAGGACAGTTACCTGTGCCCAAGAGTATATTTCTCCCAGATGAAATATGAACCCACTTTTTAAAGAACACAATAGTGTAGTGTGCTGCCTGATGAAATTCTTGGCAAACTGTTCAATCTTTTTAAAACATCATTTTGAGGAATAAATGTAAAAATTGGATAGCAAACAAATAAAACAAAAGTTAGCTGCCATCATTCAGGCTATATTTTACCTGGGTAATTTACACATTTCCAGATACCAGGGAGGAAGCAGAGTCAGGAGTTCCAATCCTGGATGTCCCTCTGTTAACCCATACAGTTTAAAGCTTCTCAATCCCAATTAGGCTGCTTGAACCAACTGAGTTGCCACAAATACAAACTAGTGGCTTTTCCCATGGGAAGCCAGAGAAGTGGAAAATATTTCAAGCAATTTGGGCATGCTTGCATAACCTTTTTGTGGAAATTCCTGCACTAATAATTCGCAATTAAAGTGAAAATGACCAAAAATAGAATGACCTCTCATTTCAACAAGGACTATATTTTGTAGACTCTGGTATATAAATGTGCTTTGTATCTGATCCTCACATAATGACAAAGAAACCTCAAACCACCAACTTTCGACATTCCTAGCAGTAAAGAGTATATATATCAGGAAGCTTGTGTAGCATTAATGATAATCCTTAGCTGACAACTAGCTATTATTGCATAAAATGTACAAAAATCAAAAACCAAGTGAGGACAGGAAAACACATTCTCAGACCAAATTAGAGTTGTAAAAATCACATTATTTGTAACAAATGTGGTCTCTCAGTCAACCTGATGTCTGAAATTCCCAAACTTCTGAGTCACTCCTCAGTTTATCATTAGCTGTTTGATATCTGGGATTAGGAATTTAATTTTTATCAATCTAACAAAAGCTTCCTTAGAAAAGTTACTCTGCAGTTGGAAAATACATATAATGTGTTATACAACATTATTTCTATATTTAATCTGTGAGTTATTGGTGTTATTTTCCTCCCTTACTTTGGATAAACAAGAGTTCAATGTTAACCAGAAAAGAGTTTGAGAATTGCTCTGCTAATATTATGCCATGACTATTTCAAATATTTCTGAGATACAATGAGATAGTTATAGGTTTCCTCTGAAATTTTATAAACTCTATGATTAATGTGTAGAGTGTTTACGTTATTTTATGGCTAAAAATATCTGTCAAAAGAATTTTCTGGGATTGAATCACCTATTTATCTAAACAATCCAAGCAGAACTGGGAGGTCCTGCTAGTGAGAATGACTAGTTGATGAAATGAAACTCCAGACTGAACAGAGAGTACATCCTGCTCAGCCAGCACCCAGGAGAACTGCAGCAAGGGAAAAACTGGAGCCTGACTATGAAGGATATGGAGTGCTTTGCTGATGGTTTTGGCAAAGGAGACTTGAGAAAGACATGTAAGCAAGGTGGTAATGTGAATTCTCTATATTATAAGGTACCTCTAGCCCAGGGAGTGAAGGTGGCTAGGAGGGAGACTAGTTGGGAGGCTACTTAAATTAGGTGAAATATTGTGAGAGTTTAAATAAAGTATAGTTAAAAGACAAGAAAGAAGTTAAATTGATAAAACATGTAGATGGATGAGATGGGAACTGAGGCAGCAGGTGAAGGCTAGGGCAGTGGTAACTGAAAATCTGTGGTAACTGCTGCTCTGAGTGTACATGAGATTGCACAGGCCAGAAACTAGTATAGCAAGGCAGAAGGGCTATCAGGATAGTGAGCATGAGAAAAAGCAGAGGAAAAAAAGGAACATGAGGGAAATCAGTCACAAGAGGAGAGATTTCAAGAGCCAGTCTGCAGAATGCTGTGCTGCAGAGAGATAGGAAACAGGCTGAGGCTGCTCATCTGCGGAATAGCCCACTGTCTGTGTCACTTCTTCACTAATCAACCCACTTTCCTTTAAACTCTAAAATAAAAGGAAGAAAGAGATGAAAGAAAGAAAGAAAGAAAGAAAGAAAGAAAAAGAAAGAAAGAAAGAAAGAAAGAAAGAAAGAAAGAAAGAAAGAAAGAAAGAAAGAAAGAAAGAAAAAGAGAACATGAGAGAAAGAGGCTGAATTCCATGTGCAGTGGACTTTGACCTTTGAGAGGAATTTAAGTCCAGAGGAATGAGAAGACAAATCCCAACCTATAAACAGGATTCAAGACATTATCCATTTCATCAAGGTGAGGGTGGGGATGTCCACCTATTCCAACAAAACAAAAACCATGGAAATACACCCTGTTGGGGAATTCAAGTTGTATTGAATGAAAGGGGAATGAAAGGTCTCCAGAGGTGGTATAGTGAGCAGTAGGATTATCATCAAAGGTCTATGAATTCATAGGCACAAGTGTTACTTTAGAGGAAATGAAAAATATATGTGGCAAGCATATATCCTTTTCAAATTTTGTAAACATTATTATGATTAATAAAGCTCAAATTAATTATGAATGTCACTGAATTTATAAAAGTCTTTTGCTATTTTGCATTTCTCAAAATACAGATATTAACAGTATAATTACTATCACATGGTCCTTGAAGCTTTTTATTTTTCTAAGCTTAAAAGGGGCCTTCAGCCTCAAATAGGTTAGGAACCATTTAACTAGAGAATCTTTAAAGTCCTTTCCAAGGCAAAGATTATGATTTCATTACTCCTAGGAGTTCTGAGGGCCACCATTGGAGTGTAGGGAAAAAAGCCACCCAAGCCCTAGCTGTCAGTTACATACAGTTTTTGGCACTTTAACACATGTACACACATAAAAACACTCTTAAATGTCACACACAGAACAGGGTCACCAGCTGTGCTCATCAAAACAGTGTATTTAGTGACCCATCATTTCCTTGTTCCATAAACTGACACATCTTTATATTTGCTGCTCCAAAGAGCAAGAATATATTTTTGCCACTGTATGTATTTAAGCAGTCTTCCAATTTTTGTATTTCCAAATGTCTTTTTAAAATATATTTTATTGATTATGCTATTACAGTTGTCCCATTTTCCCCTCTTCACTCCCCTCCACCCTGCATACCCCCTCCCACCCACATTCCCCCCCTTTAGTTTATGTCTGTGGGTCGTACATATAAGTTCTTTGGCTTCTACATTTCCTATACTATTCTTGCCCTCCCCCTGTATATTTTTTACCTACCATCTATGCTACTTATTCTCTGTACCTTTTCCCCCTCTCTCCCTTCCCATTCGCCTCTTGATAACCTTCCATGTAATCTCCATTTCTGTGGTTCTCTTCCCATTCTAGTTATTTGCTTAGTTTGTTTTTGTTTTTGTTTTCAGTGTGGTTGTTAATAATTGTGAGTTTACTGTCATTTTACTGTTCATATTTTTTATCTTCTTCTTATATAAATCCCTTTAACATTTCAAAAAATAAGGGCTTGGTGGTGATGAACTCCTTTAACTTGACCTTATCTGAGAAGCACTTTATCTGCCACTCCATTCCAAATGAAAGCTTTGCAGGATAGAACAATCTTGCATGTAGGTCCTTGCCTTTCATGACTTGGAATACTTCTTTCCAGCCCCTTCTTGCCTGTAAGGTCTCTTTTGAGAAATCAGCTGACAGTCCTATGGGAACTCCTTTGTAGCTATCTCCTTTTCTCTTGCTGCTTCTAGGATTCTCTCCTTAATTTTAATCTTGGGTAATGTAATTATGATGTGCCTTGGTGTGTTCCTCCTTGGGTCTAACTTCTTTGGGGCTCTCTGAGCTTCCTGGACTTCCTGGAAGTCTATTTCCTTTGCCAGATTGGGGAAGTTCTCCTTTATTATTCAGTCAAATAAGTTTTCCACTTGTTGCTCCTCCTCTTCTCCTTCTGGTACCCCTATAATTTTGATGTTGGAACGTTTAAAGATGTCCTGGAGGTTCCTAAGCCTCTCTTCATTTTTTTGAATTCTTATTTCTTCATTCTTTTCTAGTTGGATGTTTCTTTTTTCCTTCTACTCCAAATGATTGATTTGAGTCCCAGTTTCCTTCCCATAGCTATTGGTTCCCTGTATATTTCCTTTATTTCACTTAGCATAGCCTTCATTTTTTCATCTAATTTGTGACCAAATTCAACCAGTTCTCTGAACATTCTGATTACTAGTGTTTTGAACTGTACATCTGATAGGTTGGCTATCTCATCGTCACTTAGTTGTATTTTTTTCTGGAGCTTTGATCTATTTCATTTGGGCCACTGTTTTTTTGTTTTTGTTTTTGTTTTTGTCTTGATGTGCCTGTTACGTCATGAGGGGTGGAGTCTTAGGTGTTCACCAAAGGCAACCCAGTCGCTGTGTTGTGACGCTGTATGTGGGGCAGGGGTCTGAGAGGGAACAATGGTGCTTGCTCAGCTCTCTGCCAGATTTCAGTCACTTTCCCCATTTCCCACAAGCAAATTAGGCCCTTCTGGTGCTGATTCTCTGGTGGGTGAGTTTGTGTATGTTCTAGGACCCTGTGGGTCTCTCCAATGAACTCTCCTGTGAGGCTGGGAGTTTCTCCCAGCACCTCAATCCCCACAGGTGTTTTCAATCAGTGATTTGAGGCTTTATTTCCCCATGCTGGGGCCCTGGGTTGCGCAGTCCATCTGCTCCCCAGTTGTTTCTCCTGGTTTATCTGTGTGGGAATGTGGGACCTCCCAGTCCGCAAGCCACCACCTCACAGAGTCCATTTGCTGCAAGTCCTCTCTGACCCACTGCCTGGCTGCCCATCTCCACCCCTCCTACCAGTCTGGATGAATGTGGCTTCTTTAACTCCTTGATTGTCAGACTTCCATACAGTTCCATTTTCTATTGGTTCTGGTTGTTTTTTGTTTTTAAATTGTTGTTGTCCTTCTTTTGGTTGTGCGAGGAGGCAGAGTGTGTCTACCTATGCCTCCATCTTGGCTGGAAGTTGTATTTCCAAATATCTTAACACTGACCTTTCTAAGTTCTTTCAGTCTTTACATATCTGGTTGATATTCTCATCAACTGATATGCTAATGGAATGCTTTTTGTTTAGAAAGAAACATGCATAAGTTCACCACTATCACCATAATAAGCATTTATTTGCTTGCTCATTTGTTTATTTATATTTCATCAAAGAAAGCCAGTGGTACTAATTCTATTGTTGGCAATTGACACACTCCACATAAGTATTTATTAAATGCATACATTTCATGTTGTCCAAATAAAGCAGAAGGTTGAATCACCCCCACCCAAATCTGCTCTTTAAAAAAAAATTTATTATGTGAGAAAGTGAAGATGGAATCTGATTTTTAATTCATATTTTTCTCTCCTTTTACATAAATTGTAGTCTTCACCCTCTGAAAGTATTTAGTAAAGGAAACTATCAGGGCTCCCTCAAAGGAAAACTGAACAGCAGAGGCCATTTCCCCTCAGGGTCTCTGACCTTTTCCTTCAGAGCCATCTCCATTCAACCACTACCCCTCCCCCAGACACTTGTAGTATTTCAAGTTATTTTGGTGTAGGGTTTTTCATGGCAACATCTTTTTTTTATTATATTGTGGGGTGAGGCCAAGTCCCTGAAGACTTCTGGTAAAGTAGGCAGATGGCCTCTTCCACACAGTGTCATTGAAGGGTCCCAGATCAGACTTCCTCCTTAGAACTCTTCTATCCAGGTGACTTAAGCTCTGAACTCTTCTCTCTATTGTCTTTAAAACACAGAAACTTTCTGAGAAATAAATCATTAAAATAGTTCTCAAAGAGATGTTACTGTATGTTTAAATATGTGTTAATAGACTTTCTCCTTCTATTGAAATTATAATTTTGTATGGTTATAGTCCAGTACTTATTTAGTAAACATACCCTGGACATGATGAAAAGAAGACTCAAAATATGGTTAAATATTTTCTATTCTGTTGGAGGATGACATCCGGAGGTGATAAGGACCAGGCCAGAAATTATGATCTAGAATACCAGCATCCTGTACAGCACTGCTTAAAGTACAAGTAAACTGAGAGATCCATTTATAGGTTACCCTAACATCATAACAGCAGCCTCCAACATTCTTGTTTGACAAAAAGATAAGAAATACAGAACTCCTAGTAAAATTGGTAAACAGAAGACCCTCCACACAGACAAATGCATAGGAGCAAGTGAATTCTTCCTTAGGAATAGTCACTAAGAGGCTTAGTGTTTATAAACACTAAGGGTATTTGAAATTAAGGATACTTAAAGCCAAGAATCCATGGCCAGTTTGAGGCAAATATATTCAATATCCAAAGGTTAATGCTAAGAACTATTGAATTACAACAAAGTGTGAAAATAAAGAAGAGGTCAAGGAATCAAAAACTGAACAAGTGCTAGAATCTTTGCAGTAGTCTTTCTTAGTTGCTTCATAGAGATGAGCTCACCCATGGTGTGTAGGAAGGGGGAATGCCACTGCACCCAGCCCTCCAGCAGTGTTGGATCCACTGGGAGCAGTAGCCTGCAGGGCAAGACAGAGGAACTGGGAGAGGGGAGCTCTGTCCCACTGCATTGCACTGTATTTCTGGGAGATCTTTTACAAACTCCAAATCAGCTCTAAAAAAGGAAAAGAAAATTTTCTCTGCAAAATTCTACAGTCTTGGTTGAAGTCTTAGGAGATGAAACCATAAGAATTCCTGGATGACTATGTTGAAGACCCTATGAACTTTTCACCTTAGGACATCTTCACATGTTATTAAAAGGAACTTCAAGTAATGGAATTCTTCTATGTTTTATTTTTCATATTAATCAGAAATCTATGGACCCTGAAGTTCTTTTCGGGGACTTCATGTATCTCTCATACTTCTTAAACCACCACAATTTCTGCCAACAGAGAGGTAGCATAAAAAAAGATAAATAATATTCTGCTTTTTGGTAAAACAGAAGAAAAGTTTGAGATAAAAATAAAATTGGATGGCTAATCTACCATTTATTCCCAAACTTCTCCCTTGCCTCTGTCACTGGGGGTTGGGGAAGGAGGTCATGTGACATAATTTTGGCCAATGACATGTCAGCTGGAGTCTGCTAAGAGTTGTAGGAAATGTTTGGCTATCCTGTTTAAATCAATGGATAAGGTTGATGCTGTCCTTATTCCCCTTTTCCTGCCTTAAATGCAGATTTGGCACCTAAAAAAGAGGCAGCCATCTTGTCATGGAAAAGACCCAAAGAATTACCAACATAGTCACTGAGCTGATGAACTAATACTAGGCCACCTACCTGTGGGCTTCTTACTCTGTGAGGAGAGTAATCCACCACCTGCTAAAACCACAGTGAATTGGATTCTCTGTTACTCACAGCCAGCCTCATTTATAGCTGATATGGGATGACTTTCATAGGTTTCACAGAAGGGAGATAGCTTTTTCCTGAGTTTCTTTCAATAGTAGCATTTAATTAAAAATCAAAATATTTCCTAACAATGAATATCAGTCTGGGAATGGGCTTATGTATGGCACATTAAGCTATCTGGCAGTCAGTGAGATTCAACCCAAAAGGAAAATAAAATCACCCAACTCATTTCTAAATTATTTAATTTATTGACAACACCAAACAGAATTATAAGTAATTCAGGGTTTTTAGAGTTTGATATATTAGTTCTTTGACTGTGAATCTTACAAACATTTTATGCCAACCAATGGTATAAAAAATCTTATAATACATTCCTTATCCTTTTGCAGAACTAAGTTCTTAGATGGCTGCTGTTATGATGTTAGGCTAACCTAAAAATGGATCTCTCAGTTTACTTGTACTTTAGGCAGTGCTGTACAAGATGCTGTTATTCTAGATTATAATTGCTATAACATAAAGATCCTTTGGGTCTGGCAAAACTTTGCTTTCACTCAGATTGTAATAAAACTTTATAATCTGTTGACTCTACTTAAAAAGTCTCTACTATATTTCACAAAAGCCAAAATGCCTTACTCTCAAGCAAAACACAGGATTAAGGTGATTTTCCAGTAACCTGGGGCAAAAGGTGGAAAATTTGCCTCCTCTAAGGTACATCCTAAAAGAGAACCAACAGGTCTTACACTCATGCTTCTCTAAGTGTGGGTGGAGACACCAACCAGGGACATTGGAAGGATCCTAGAAGCTTGTTAGAAAAGCAATTTTGGGATGACTCAAGACTAATGAGTTCAGAGCTACATTTGAAGAAGATATACAGGGATTTGGGTCTATGCGAAAGTTTGAGAAGCACCACTCTAGAGTTCCACAGACTTGTTTTTGTCAGACCATCTAGTAAAGGTGGAGAGTGACCCCTTTGCATCCAGGACAGGAGCTGATGGGCCATGGATTGGTCCATCCACAGATGGGGACAAATGGTGACAAATGATGAAAAGAAAAGAAGAGAAAGAAGCCTGGGCTTGGGGCATAGGGATGGCCTTTCTCCCAACCCTGTAATGCTGCTGTTCTATATCACAGGGGCTGGCCTGATATAGAAGCATTCTATAAGGCAATACTTCTCAAGCTACGGCCTGTAGGCACATGTTTCCTAGGGGTCTAGTCTCTTTTTATTGTTGAATTTTACATTTTAATTTCAATGACAATCTTCAAAAAGAATTACCATTATCAGAATCACATGGGACTCTGAGTATATCCATGTAATTCTTGTACTTCCAATGAGGATGCTACACAGACAAAAAAAAGTCACAGGAATTTGAAAAGATGAAAGTGCTAAGTTAAATCAGTAATCCCATGGTCAAAGTTTTACACTCAAAAGACCCTGTTCTACTGCAATCAATAAGTATTGCTCTTGTAAGCAGATCCCATCATTGTATGTACCAACTTGCAAAAATTAATTAGCAGCAAGCATACAGTGAAGCATTTTCTTGTTCCTTGTTTAAGTAGTAATTGGATTTGTCATCCATTTAACATATATTCCAGTGACAAAATATTAACTTTATCTTCAAGAGAACAAAACAGTTTTACAGAGCTACTTTTAAATTTGACATTTATGAATTTCTCACTAACAGTTTTGCTTATGTATGAGATAAGCTTTTATGGAACTAAATATATCTTGAAAATGTTAATACTATCTTGAAAAGTATACTTATGTGAACAAGTATTAGTAGTATTACTGAAGCCAAAACTGTACTATCAAAGTCACAAAAAAGAAACCAAAAGATATATAAAATCAGACATAAAGCTGCACTTGAAATTGAATTTCTGCAAAATAGCATTCTTCATCACAGTAAAATTGTTAATATTTTAGTTTTATAGCTTTATTTATATAGTCATGTTCCAAATAATTATGTTTTGATCAATAACAGATTGCATATATGATGGTGATCCCATAAGGTTATAATGAAGCTGAAAAATTTCTCTTGCCTAGATACATCGTAGCCATAATAACCTCATAGCACAATGCATTACTCCTGGTTTGCGGTGACACTGGTATAAACAAACCTGCACTGCCAGTTACATAACAGTATAGCACATACTATATAATACTTGATAATGATGATAAAGAACTATGTTATTGGTTTATATATTTACTATACTATGCCTTTATTGCTATTTTAGAGTGTACTCTTTCTACTTATTAAAAATGTTTGCTACAAAACACTTTGCCATGTTACTCTAGCAGCAGTCTCATACATTTCATGTATACCATGTCTCTTGATTGCATCATTTTGTCTTGTACTTGATTTAATTTTTTATTGTTTTGTGCAGTAACATGCTGTATAGGCTTGTAGTCTCAGAGCAGAGACTACATTATACCATATGGCCTAGGTACATAGTAGGCTATTCCATCAAGGTTTGTGTAAGTGCGCTCTACGATGTTTGCACAATGACAAAATCACCTAATGATGCATTTTTTAAAGATTTTATTTATTTATTTTCAGAGAGAAGGGAAGGGAGGGAGAAAGGGAGAGAAACATCGATGGTGAGAGAAACATCAATTGGTTGCCTCTTGCAAGCTCCCAGCTGGGGACTTGGCCTACAACTCAGGCATGTGTTGTGACTGGGAATCAAACCAGTGACTTTTTGGTTTGCAGGCCAACATTCAGTCCACTGAGCCACACCATCCAGAGCATAATGCATTTCTTGAGAGTATCCCTGCCATTAAGTGGTGCATGACTGCATTTAATTAATTAGTAAATTCATTTTGGCTTTGTATTTATGTAATAACTATATACATAAGGAGCTTATATTTTATTTTATGACTTTATATGTTTAAGTATTATTATAATAAACATAATAATAAAAGCTTATGATAATAAAGATGTCCAATAAAGGTGTCCATTATTTAAATTTGAAAAACATTCCTGTAAAAGGGTCCTTTATCTGATTTTGCTCACTTTGGGCACGAGAATCTAGCCTGAAGAATCATGTAGGTTTTACTTAGCACACCTATCTACTTATAACATTCCTTGAAAGGGTTCTTTAAAGGGGCATTTTATTACAATAACAAAATAGGTGAACACACACTATAAAATAGGAAGTGTTAGTTCATTTACATGCGTGTTTCTTCCAGAAAGGATTTAGGTGGTTTTTAAATATAAATAAAACATTGCAAGATAAAAGGAAATTAAAATAGATGAGCAAAATAAAGCAAAAGAAAATAAGAAAATAAGAGTACGAGTGTCAGAGGTAACCTGAGTGCAGTTTGAACATAAATGCACACCCTGAGGTCCCAATATCACACACAGAATGGCTTGCTCCAATGTGACTCTCTTGATAGGATCTATATGAACCATGATCTTCTTCTTTTTTTAATCCTCACCCGATGATATGCTTATTGAACTTGAGAGAGAGAGAGAGAGAGAAAGAAACATCATTGTGAGAGAGAATCATGGATCTGTTGCCTCTCATACGCACCCTGACCAGGGATCCAACCTGCAACCTAGGTATGTGCCCTGATCAGGAACCAAACCAGCAGTCTTTTGGGGTATGGGAGGACACTCCAACCATGAGCTACCCTGCCAAAGCTGAACCATGCCTGTCTTATTCATCCTAGCACCCTAACAAAGCCTGGTACATTGCAGGTATTTAATAAATTAATGAATGAATCAATGAATGAAAAAGGTGGGTTACAACAGGAAGAGGGGAAACATTAAATTGCACAGTGAGATAGAAATATATCAACTCTTCAGCAGATGTATGTCTGAAATTGAGAGGGAAAATTTTTCTCATGGGTGACTGTAGGTATATATTTTTGAAGGCAGTTGACTTAGGTATGAATATATTTTAGAGATCAAATGCAAATAACTAGAAATAAGACTGATGATATAAATATATCACTTTTAAAGAGAGATCAATAACTAAATTTAAATGACTCTCCAAATATACCAATATTGATAACTAGTGAAATAAAATAAGAATAAAGAGTTATACTACATCCCAACTTTACCCCCATACTGACACTTGGGGAGCCCTATCATTAAGAAGATGCCATACAAGTTTACCTAATTTGGGCAAAGTAGTCATTGTTGTCAAGTGTGTTTGTGCTATGATAAACTTAGCTGGTGAGCAATGAATGAGTCATAGATTATATCACTGAGACACATTTCCTTCCCCCATACTTCCCTGCCTACCCTGTCACCTATCTCTTATCCCACAGACTTTAGCCACAAACACCTTCACCCAGAATGTGACTATGCACAGGATGGGAATTTATATTGCACCAATCCACCTATGAGATGGCTTAGCATGTCCCATATGGTCATGTGCTCAGTTACAAAGGACTTGCAGTACCCCTTTGCCATTCCATGAGGTTCTTCTGGGTCTGTTGATCACAGTAGTAGGCATTTCTGGGTTCAGGGACAGTCATAGGATAAAAGCATGCCTAATCAGAGTCTTTCCTTGGAATTGGATTATGGTTACTAGGAAAAAGAAGCTTGTTTTCTCTATGTGTTATCCTAATTTGGAATGCTGGGACTCAGAATTGTTGAAAGCCATCTCTGATGGTTAATTTTATGTGCCACTTGCCAGGATCACGGTGCCCAGATATAAGGTCAAACATTATTCTAAAAGTTTTTGTAAGGGCATTTTGGGTGATCTTAACATCTAATAGGTAGACTTGAGTAAATCAGGTTGCTCCACTCACCATAATATGAGTAGGATTTGCCCAGTTAGTTGAAGGCCTAAATGAAAAAAGACTGACACTGCAGATTTTGGGTTATGGGGTGTTTTTTTTTCTTATTTTAAACAAAAGTTTTATTTAAATAAGATGTTTGATCTGAAGGGAAAACTATAGATTCATTTCTTTTTTATTTTTAACTTTTTTATTGTTGTTCAAGTACAGTTTTCTGCCCTTCCCCCATCCTCCCACACCACCCCAGTCTTCCCCTCCTCCTTCCCCTGTTTCTAGCCCCCCTTGTTATTGTCCATGTGTTCTTTATAATTGTACCTGTAAACCCTTCACCCTTTTCACCAGTTATCCTCTCCCCTCTCATCTCTGGTCACTGCCAGCCTGTTCTTCAATGTCTTTGGTTATATTTTGCTTGCTTGTTCATTTTGTTGATTAGGTTCCAGTTAAAGGTAAGATCATATGGTATTTGTCTTTCACCACCTGGCTTATTTCACTTAGCATAGTGCCCTCCAGTTCCATCCATGCTGTCCCAAGCATTAGGAGCTCCTTCTTTCTTTCTGTTGTGTAGAATTCCACTATGTAAATGTACCATAGTTTTTTGATCCATTCATTTACTGATGGGCACTTCAGTTGCTTCTAGCATTTGGCTATCATAAATTGTGTTCCTATGAACATTGGGGTGCATAGGTTCTTTTGGATTGGTGTTTCAGGGTTCTTAGGATATAATCCTAACAGTGCAATTGCTGGCTCAAAAGGCAGATCCATTTTTAGTTTTCTGAGAAAAATTCCATACTGTTTTCCATAGTGGTTGTACCAGTCTGCAGTCCCACCAGCAGTGCACTAGGGTTCGCTTTTCTCCACAGCCTCTCCAACAATTGTTTGTTTCTTTGTTTATGATGGCCATTCTCAATGGTGTGAAGTGGCATCTCACTGTGGTTTTAATTTGCATCTTTCTGATGGCTAGTGATGCTGAGCATCTTTTCATATGTCTCTGGACTCCTCTGCATGTCCTCCTTGGAGAAGTGTCTGTTCAAGTCCTTTGCCCATTTTTTAATCAGGTTGCTTGTCTTCTTAGAGTGGAGTCATGTGAGTTCTTTACATATTTTGGAGATCAAACTCTTGTCTGAGATATCTTTGGCAGGTATGTTTTCTCATATTGTTGCTTCTCTTTTCATGTTAATGCTGTTTTCTTTAGCCATGCAGGAACTTTTTATTTTGATGAGATCCCATTTGTTTATTCTTTCCTTTATGTTCCTTGCTTTAGGGGATATATCAGTGAAGATTTTTCTGCGTGGAATATCTGAGATTTTTCTGCCTATGTTTTGTTCTAGGACTTTTATAGTGTCATGACTTATATTTAAGTCTTTTATCCACCTTGAATTTATTTTTGTGTATGGTGTAAGTTGGTGATTGAGTTTCATTTTTTTGCATGTAGCTATCCAGCTCTCCCAACACCATTTGTTGAAGAGGCTATTTTTGCTCCATTTTATGCTGTTGCCCCCTCCATTGAATATTAATTGACCATAGAGACTTGGGTTTATTTCTGGGCTCTCTGTTCTGTTCCATTGGTCCATGTGTCTGTTCTTATGCCAGTAGCAGGCTGTTCTGATTACAGTGGCCTTGTAATACAGTTGGATATCAGGTATTGTGATCCCTCCTACTTTAGTCTTCTTTCTCAAAATTGCTGTGGCTATTAGGGTAGTTTATCATTCCATATAAATTTCTGAAATGTTTGCTCTGTACCTGTGAAATATGTCATGGGTACTTTAATAGGTATTGCATTGAATCTGTAAATTGCTTTGGGTAGTATGGACATTTTGATGATGTTAATTCTTCCGATCAATGAACATGTTTGGTATACATTTCCATTTGTTTGTGTTTTCCTTAATTTCTTTCTTCAGTGTTGTAGAGTTTTCTGAGTACAGATCTTTTACCTCCTTCATTAGGTTTATTCCTAGGTATTTTATTTTTCTTGTTGCTATATCGATGGCATTTTTTTCCCTAATTTTTGTTTCTGATATTTCATTGCTCATATACAAAAATGCCTTTGATTTCTTAATATTGACTTTGTATCCCACTGTTTTGTCAAATTCATGCATTAGGTCAAGCAGTTTTTTGGCCGAGTCTATAGAATTTTCTATGTACCCTATCATGTCATCTGCAAACAATGACGGTTTTTCTTCCTCTGTTCCAATATGGATGCCATTTATTTCTTTGTCTTGTCTGATTGATGTGGCTAGGACTCCCAGTACTATGTTGAATAGAAGTGTGGAAAGCAGACAGCCTTGTCTTTTTCCTGATCTTAGTGGAAAAGTTTTTAGGTTTTGCCTATTGAATATGATATTGGCTGTAGGTCTCTCATTCATGGTCTTTATTATGTTGAGGAATGCTCCCTCTATTCCCACTTTGCTGAGTATTTTTATCACAAATTGGTGCTGCACCTTATCAAATGCTTTTTCCCCATTTATTGATATGATCATGTGATTTTTGTCTTTGCTTTTGTTTATGTGGTGTATTATGTTTGTTGATTTGTGAATGTTGTACCATCCTTGCATCCCTGGGATGAACTCTACTTCATTATGGTACATAATCTTTTTAATGTATTTCTGGATGCTATTTGCCAATATTTTGTTGAGAGTTTTAGCATCTATGTTCATCAGCAATATTGGCCTGAAGTTTTCTTTCTTTGTTGTGTCTTTATCTGGTTTTAGGATTAGGATGATACTGACTTCATAAAAAGAGTTTTGGACTCTCCCATCTTCTTGGATGTTTTGGAATAGTCTGTGAAAAATACAGTTTAGCTCTTCCTTAAATGCTTTGTAGAATTCTCCTGTGAAACTGTCTGGTCCAGGGCTTTGGTGTGCTGGGAGTTTTTTTTTATTACTGCTTCTATTTTGTCAGTTATTAGTCTGTTCAGAATTTCTGCTTCTTCTTCATTCCATTTTGGAAGATTATATTTCTCTAGAAATTTATCCATTTCACCTAGGTTTTCAAATTCCTTGTCATATAGTTCTTTGTAGTAATTTCTTACAATCCTTTGTATTTCTGTGGTTTCAGTTGTAATCTTTCTTCTTTCATTTCTGATTGTGTTTATATGGGTCTTCTCTCTTTTTTTCTTGATGAGTCTGCTTAAAGGCTTGTCGATTTTGTTTATCTTTTCAAAGAACCAGCTCCTGGATTCATTGATCCTTTGAATTGTGCTTTTAGTCTCTATGTTGTTTAATTCTGCTCTGATCTTAGTTATTTCCTTCCTTCTACTTGCTCTGGTCTGTCTTTGTTGTTGTTGTTCAAGTTCTTGTAGCTGTAGGGTTAGGTTGTTTATTTTAAATGTTTCTATTTTTTTAGGTGGGCCTGTATTGCTATGAACTTCCCTCTCAGGACTCTCTTCACTGTGTCCCATAAGTTTTCAGTTGTTGTGAGTTCCTTTTCGTTTCTTTCCAGAAGGTTTTTTTTATTTCTTCCCTGATCTTGTTCTTGACATTTATTGTTTAATAGCATGCTATTCAGTCTCCATGAGTTTGAGTATTTTTGAGCTTTTTCCTTCAGGTTGTTTTCTAGTTTCAGTCTTTTGTGGTCAGAGAAAATGCTTGGTATGATTTCAATTTTCTTGAATTTGTTGAGGCTTGTTTTGTGTCCTATCATGTGGTCTATCTTTGAAAATGTTCCATGTGCATTTGAAAAGAATGTGTATGTTGCCTCTTTCAGGTGAAAGGCTCTCTATATATCAGTTAAGTTCATTTGATCTAGGACATTGTTCAATGCCATAATATCTTTGTTGGTATTTTGTTTGGAAGATCTATCCATTTTTGATAGTGGGGCGTTGAAATCCCTTCCTCTAATTGTGTTACTATCAATATCTTTCTTGCAGTCTTCCAAGATTTTGTTTATGTATTTTGGTGCTCCTATGTTGGGTGCATATATATTTACCATTTTATGTCTTCTTGATGGATTCTTCCCTTGAATATTGTGAAGTGACCTCCTAGGTCTCTTTTTATGGCCCTTTTTTGGAAATCTGTTTTGTCTGATATGAGTATTGCTACCCTGGCTTTTTGTTTTTCTGTCCATTTGCTTGGAATATTTGTTTCCAGCCCTGCACTTTTAGCCTGTGTAGGTCTTTTGTTCTGAGGTGGGTCTCTTGTAGGCAGCATATGTGTGATTCATGCTTTCTTATCCATTCAGCTATTCTATGTCTTTTGATTGGAACATTTAATCCATTTACATTTAAGGTTTTTATTGATAGGTACTTATTCATTGCCATTTTTTGTACCTGTGTTCCTCTCTCTCTCACTCTTTTCCTTTCCTTAAAGCAGTCCCTTTAGCATCTCTTACAGAGCTGGTTTGGGGGAGGTGTATTGTTTTAGACTTCTTTTGTCTGGGAAGCTCCTTATTTGGCCTTCTATCTTGATTGAGAGCCTTGCTGGGTAAAGTAGCCTTGTTACAGGCCTCTGGTTCTCATTATTTGAAATATTTCTTGCCATTCCCTTCTGGCTTGGAGTGTTTCTATTGAGAAGTCAGCTGCTAACCTTATTGGAGCTCCCTTGTATGTTACTTCCTGTTTCTCCCTTGCTGCTTTTAAGATTTCCTCTTTGTCTTGGAATTTTGCCATTTTAATTATGATATGTCTTGAAGTGGGCCTCTTTAGGTTCCTCTTGATTGGGACTCTCTGTGTTTCCTGTATTTGTGTGACTTTTTCTCTCATCAAATTAAGGAAGTTTTTGATCATTACTTTTTCAAAGAGGTTTTCTATCCCTTGTTCTTCTTCTTCTCCTTCTGGTATCCCTATTATGTGGATATTATTATGTTTCACTTTACCCTGCATTTCCCTTAACCCCTCTTCATTGTTTCTGAGCCTCTGTTCCTTTTCTTGCTCTATCTGGGTGTTTTTTCTACCTTGTCCTTCAGCTCACTGATTCAATATTCTGCTTCATCTAGCCTGCTTGTAATTCTTTCTACTGTGTTTTTTATTTCTGAGATTTTATTGTTCATTTCTTTCTGGGTTTTGTTTATAGTTTCTATAATCTTTTTCATGCCAATGTAGTTCTCACATGGTTCCTTGTAGTTGTGAGTTCCTTGAGCATCTTTATAACCATTATTTTGAATTCTATATCTGATAGTTTGGTTACCTCCATTTCCTTTAACTCTTTTAGTGGGGAGTCTTTCACTTCTTTTGATTGCATGTTCTCTCTTTGTCTCCCAGTTTTAGGTGACTCTTTGTGTTTGTTTCTAAGCTTCCTGATGTTTTGCTTTGCTAGTTGTCTTTGTATGATGAACTTCAATGTAGGAATTCTATGGGGTTCAGTGGTGTGGTCTCTTTGATCTCCTTGTCCAGATGCTATAGATTTGCCCTTTTCTTCTTTGTGTGGTCTCTCTTGTTGTACTTGGGTTTTTACCTTTTGGTGGTTTCATTGTTGGTGGATTTTTTCCTCCAGTGGTATACTGATGTTCATAGCTCCCACCTATTCTTGTACGTGATCAGTGGTAGTGGGTAAGAAAAATGGATTAAGACAGCGGGAGCATATTTTATGAGATTTAAAGTGCCAGCAAGTATAGAAGAGATAGGAGAGTCTTCGGATAAGCATAGTATTAACTGTGATATTTCACCCAACTAACCACTTTTTATCAAAGGTGAAGAAGAGGTAAGACTCTTGTTAGAAGGGAAGATGATTGTGAGCTGAATCCAGAAAATAGCAATTGTGCAAGGTTAGATGATAATATATAATGTGATTAAAGAATAGAAAGTAGGCATAGTGTGAGAGAGAATAGAGTTAACCACAACAACAATAATGCTCAGGATTAAAGAGAAGTGAGCTAAGATCATGAAGGGTTGCTGTGTAATGTGTACAGTTGTATGGAACAACAATTACTTACAACAGTACTAGAACAACAATAATATGACAAGAAATATATGATTTGAATAACCAGAGTAGAAAGTACCTGACCAAGAGTTGTGTGTTATTGGAACACGGGTGAAGTGAAAGAAGGAAATTAAAATATAATATGAAAGAAAGAATAAGGAAAACCAGTCAAACAATGCAATTAAACAGAGAAATAAAATGGGGGAAACTAAACATAAGGAAAAGAATTTTTAAAAAATACTAATAAAAGTGGTAAACATAATGAAAAATAATAATACATATAATAAAATGCCAGCTCTATGGGGTAGCAAAGTGGCATTTGTCTCAGTTTCTCAGTTTCTGGGGTTAACCTTGTGCTCCCCCTTTTGATCTGTCCCTGGACCCTTCTTAACTCCACATCTTATTGTCTCACTTGGAGGAAGAAAAAAAGGAAAAAAAAGAGAGAGAAGAACAGAGGAACCAAAAAGAAAAAGATAATAAGCCTCCTGCTGACTTTAAACCTGTTCAGCAAGTTCTGCTGGTCTTCCTAGATGCCACAGGAAGAGGGGGCTGGGCTTCACTTTTCCCCCTTCCTAAGGTTTTGAGAGGATGGGGACCAGGTCTGGGCTGCAATATTCACTTTCCCAGCCTCTGGCCCAGGTCTTCTGTGAACTGCCAGGCTCAAATCAGCCACTCAGCTGCTCACAGCCAATCTTGGGTGCGCTTTTTCACTCAGCCACTCAGTCTCAGGTGCATGGCTCCAATCAGCCTCTGGGCACACAGTCTGAGACAAGCAGGGCACCTGATTCATTTCTTTTAGAATAATTTATCTCTACTTAAAAGCAGATTGTCCTACATGTAGTAGCTATATGCAAAAACATTATAAAATAGTCCTTGGTTTTACAGTGATAAGTGAAAAAAAACATTAAAATTCTCCAATTGAACACCAAAATTTTTTTATTGGTCTTCTTTTGTTAAACAGTGAAAGAAAAATAACTGGAATACAAAGAGCTGAATGAACATGTCACTAATGGAGAAAGGAGATATTTTCATAAAACCAGTATTTTTCCCTTCCCATTTCCATCAAAACATACCACAGCCCATTTAGTTTTAAAAAATGAAAATGCTTGTGCACATATATTGCTTAATGTACAATAAAGGAAACAGAAAGGGAGAAATGAAAGGACAGAGAAAACTATACTATAGTAGTCAGGTTGTGGTAGAATTAAATGGAGGTTTTCAAACTGAGAATGAATGTCTTTTTGGTCTGAGGAATCAAGTTCTGGAGTCAAGTAACAGGTTCCCCTTTTAGTAGAAACCTCCTGTTTGCTGCTTGAACAAATTAACTGCATCTTCATCTTCCATTTCCAACTGTGCAGGTGTGTCTGTTTCATTGATTGGCTGCCTGTTAAATCCAAATCTGATATACATCATTTGCAAACTCTGTTCTTCACAATAGGCTTTCACTAGTTTACTAAGTGGTGTATGCCACTCTTAATCTTAATCTTCACCACAGAACCATCCTGCCTGCCATATGATTGTTGTTCTCAGTTTTGACTCCTTCCTTGGGCTTTTCATAGGCCATGGCAAGTGTCAGAATCTCCTCAGCTGTCTCTTCACAAAAGAAGTACCAGGTCCTAATCAAATGAGCACATAAGCAACACAAGGAGTAGCAGAAGAAAGAGGTGGCAGTAGTAGGGGGGCGGGTATTAGCACATGGTGTGTTCCCTCCCCACTGCATGCCTGACCCTGCAGATTTTGGACTTATTAGCATCCATAATAGCATGAGCTAATTCCTTAAAATAAATGTGTATATATGTACACATTTATTTTATATATTGTTATAAATATATAAGTATATTTATATATATTCATATTCATTTTGAATAAATATCATTGAAATTTCCATCTAAAAATGAGTCCCAAACCTCTGCCATATGTTCTATATATATCTGACATAAAAAAAATACTTTCTTAGATTGGCATTGCATTTTAAACCTGCTAAAATTTGTTCACATGTATTTTATTTGACCTTGAAGTTTATTTTTAATGGGCTTTGATTTGTATAAAATAATGCTACCCAAATCCTCCACTAGCTAAAGACGTTAGTTGATGAGTGATCATCGCATCAATTACATCTGCCTAGTAAGGTCCTTTGTGTCTATGTATTCAGCATGCCCAGCTTAGAAAGTCATTTTTCCAAAGGCTTGGAAAATTATAGTGAAAGAGAGACTCAGGATTCAGTTTACATTTTTGGATTATAGGAATAACAATAGTTATTTTTCCTTTAATAGTTAAGTTCCTTGTTTTGTGCTAGAAAAAAGATCTCAGCAATTTCCTTCCATGGTTGTTCAATTGTTCTTATGAATGAATTTATCCTCCCTGTTGCTGTGTTTCTGATCTTGATCTTAAGAGGAACAGATTTCCCTATATAGTATTTGAAGGCACTCTTGTCCATTAATGACATAGATAATTTTGACATTAGTCAGTTTTGAAGCAAAGCATGCTTTAGAGAGAATATTGCATTCCTATAGTAATAATTTTTTTTTCCAAATTGCTTACAACTAGTTATTAGAATCAAACCCTCAAAAACAGCAAAACAGAGCAACCAAAATTATTCTGCTTTCATGTGGAGAAGAAACAAGTCAAATGCATTCCGTGATTATATTCAAAAGGAAGAGAATGAAACTTTGAAAAACTTCTTGGGCCCTTTCCAACATAAACTTTCCTGTTTCTTACATGTATATTACAATGTAATTACTTCTGACTTAGCATGTGCTGTAAAATAAATTGTTTTCCAAAGCACAACACATTAATGGTTACAGGAGAGCAAAAATGAGTTTTTCTAGACTCATATTGCAAATTGTTTAAAAAAAATTCCAATGATCAGTTTTAGGAGTTTGTTTGACACACTCTAATCTAACAGTTTACAACAAAATTTGTTGGGAAGTTTACAGTAATATTTTTAGTACCGGTCTATGAAGATTAATCTTGGATTTTAAAATCTGAATTACCTTGGCATATTTTGTTTCCAGTCTGAAATCTATGATGTTCTGACTCATTTTTTGCAAGAGTTTAGATGGAGGCATTTGGATTATGTATATCTGTATAGACAATTCAGCTGAAACATGTTTGCACATGTGTATGAAGTCTATTTCTACAGAGCAGAAAATGGCCACATACTTTCAAATTATTATAGTCAGTGTTTTAGTAAGGCAGTTACCACATCATCATTTTTATTCACCCAACTTTCATGTTTTCCTTATTCTTTTCTTTCTTATCTATTAATCGGTTTGCTCATCCTTACCTGTTAATCAGTTTTCTTCAATGTGTACAAAGCCCTCTATCAGTGAAAACATGGGTAGTTTGTAAGGATAATGTTTACATTATAATTGATGTCCTTTTTACCCTAGATGGATTATCTTCACTGTAAGCATTAACACTGATACTTGGTACTCAAGCAACTTCTACAGTAGCAGCTTCCTCTTTACCCTACAGTTTAATGCAGGGTAACTGGTATCCTGGCTACTCATGAATTCTAGCTACTATGCTATAGCTGTCATATCACATACATTATTATGAGCTTTTTAAATCTTAGCCTAAAGTGTAAAATAGTTTTGTATTAAGGGTAAAAACTCTCACACCATTTTATACATGGAAGAACTGAAATTTGATCTGGAGCTCAGTCAACATCTGAGTTCTATATAAAAGCAGATATTTTGCAGACAGCCCACCAAAGAATAAATAAAATAACACACAAGTTTCATTAATGCTAATGGAAGTTTCTGAATATCAGTAAAAAATGAAGAGTCAATGATATTCATATTAAGAATTCTGTTAACTCAGCAGGGGGGCTTTTCCAAATCATCATGGGTGGCCAAAATGACTGCACATTCAAAGCCAAATGCTACCCTGGAATGCCCCCACAAAGCAGAGAGAAGAAATGCAAAGTTTAATTAAAAAGAGCTCTTCAAGAGCTAGAAGATCAACCCTGTCATTTAATTAAATTGTAGACATTTTGGTAAACTGATTATTTAAGTGATATATCTTATTTCTCAAACACCCTTTGTCTGATCTTGGACTGCCCCCACAAACTCCAAAGCCAAACAGATAGTGAACGTTTTTTCCTACCCAAGGAGATTACTTAGTGTTCTACAATTCCGCTTGCTATTCCTTTTCCAGGCTTTGAGGAGTGGGAGCAAGATGGTATTTTCCTCTCCATTCTCCTCAATGGGGCTTCTCACTAAACCTTTTGTGTGTTTGGAAATGGAACCAAAATCCAGCCTTAAGAAGGTCACAGGAGTCAACCTGTGCCAAGGGGAGCCTGGATGATTTTGGAGATGCAGAAAGAAAGAAAATGGTGGCCTAATATGTTGCTTCTAATATGTTTCCATTTTACTGTCATGACACCGAGAGAGAAAGACTCTGAAAAGCTAAGATTTCCCTCTAGATTTAGCAGACTGAGGATTCCTTCTGCCCTCTGAGAGCATGATGTCTTGTGATTACTTTTCTATTATCTTGACTCTCCACACTTGCCATGACAGAGGACCTTTGTCTGGTCATCCCTAGGCCATTGGGGGAGGGGGAAAAGTGTTCACAACCGGTTAACTGCAGTCTTTTATTTTTTTCATTAGTTGATCTCTCTGGAATGAAATGTACTCTATGGGCCTGAAACATAATGCTTTTTTAATTGTATTCTTCTTCATTGACCAATCCCCAAATTCCTTCCATTTTTAAACAACCAGTCCTCTTAGTCAGGACTGTCCATGGATGTAAGCAGAGAAGGTGGTCTGAGGCTACTAGAGAGCCCAACTACGTGAAGTAATGTACTCCATGGGCCAGCCCCCAAATTTATATACTATAAATACTGAATTAGGCCCTTTGGAATAATGGAAGACAAAATTCCTCAGGGTAAAGTTCAAATTCCTCAGGGTAAAGTCTGGGAAAAAGAAACAGATTAGCTCATTGAAAATTACAAATATAAATGCCAATATCCATTGACATTTTACCAAAGTTTGGTCCCTCATATTAGATCGTGATATTGTGGAGTGACAAGGACTATACAACTCACCTAGACCATGTGTTTTTCCAAAGTGGAAAGTGAGACTCTGCATTAAAGTGACCTGTTCAAAGTTTGTAGTGGCACAGAGGCAGAACCCAGGTGGTTTACTCCTGGCAAAGATCTTCCCATAGTTGTATCTTATAACTTGGAAAAGTTTGGCACAGCTGGAAGAGACTAGGGTCTGGTACCAGCTACACAACAAGGATCAGGGGAGCACGGGGGGACAAACTGAGTTGCAGACACTGGGAAGTGTAGGAAACGAAGTCAGAGCTCTCATTTTTACGTATTAAACTCTGGAGTGTTCCCACAATTCCCATAGGCTCTGTGCCGATTGGTGAAGGATGTAGGGACAAGGAATTGTTAGTATCTCTAAGGCAGAGCCCTTAGGAAATGGGAAATAGAAGCCTTACTACATATTTGGGGAAGAGTTTTGGGAAAGGTGGTCAGCATGTGTGATGCTGGGAGAAGTCAGACTCAGAAGATCCACTTGAGGCCTGAAAAAGTAAAGCTAGAAGTACCTAAAAAAAGACATGGAACAGCTAACAACTAATTATTCTCTCACATTTTTGTCTAGAACAGAACCTAGTAGAGTCATATAATAAAGACTCAGACTGGTGATCTCAGGGTCCCAATAAAAGCCATACTGAATACAGAACTGAGAGCAGTCCCACCCTGATGGTGAACTCCTTGATGTTGAAAAGCAATATTTGGTCCATTTTTTCTCATAGATATGTGAGATTTTTCACAATCTTTCTGTGAAATAGGTCAACAGTATCTCAATTTATTGACAGAAAAAAGAAGAAAGAACAAAGTGCCCAAACAACTTGCCCAAGAACATAAAATGCTTAAAGGTGAACCACGGTCTACCCATCACAAATGTCAAGTCCTTAAATCTAGGACCATGTCTGTGGCTAAGCCATAGTTTCAAGTGGAGCTCCAGAAGTCGTAGCACACTACTCTGTTCCTCTATTATTGTTTGTGTTACAAAATTAGATTCTGAAAGTATTTTGTAACATCTCTGCTAAGGCATCTTTTATAATCCAAATTACTTCTTTCTCAGTATTCTCTAAACATCTATGCTATCTTTCTATCTCACTAGCTACTTTTCCATTGGCTTTGTTGGCTCCTTCCTTCTTATCTAAACTTCTAAATGTTGCACTCCAGAACACTAGATAT
Source organism: Phyllostomus hastatus (assembly GCF_019186645.2). Taxonomy (NCBI): domain Eukaryota; kingdom Metazoa; phylum Chordata; class Mammalia; order Chiroptera; family Phyllostomidae; genus Phyllostomus; species Phyllostomus hastatus. Next base: position 2,216,545 of record NW_025333835.1, on the reverse strand, counting down.
ATTTTCTCCCTAGTGTTCTTATTCTGTTCCATATATCTCTTGTATAGCTGGGACTGCAAAATTTAGTTCTCCAGCCCCTACTCCCTTTCCAAGCTCTGTACTCAGACCCAGTTCTCTACTCACTAGCTCCATGTGGATGATTTGTAGGCATTTCGAATTTCACATATTAAAAAAAAAAAAAGAACTCTTGGTTCCATAGGCACTTTACTTCCCTCTCCCAAACTGATTCCTCCTCAGTTGTCTGTCTTAATAAGTGACATCACTATTCAGCCACTTACTATAAACCTAAAAGTCTTTTTCCTCACATATCTATATCCAGTCTGTCATCAAATTGTGTCAGCTCTACCTGCAAACTATATCCATAATTGTGACCTCTTTCACCATCTCTGCCTCTACCACCATCTTTCAGCTGGCTGGCCTTTTTATAGTTTTCAAGATGCCAGTCTTAGCCTTAATAATATTTTCCCCATCCAGTACCCAAAGTGTCCTAATACTTAAATCAGATCAAGTCCCCCCTGTTTGAAAGCCTTCAATAACTTCACAATACCCTTAACATAAAACTCAACTCTCAAGCATGGTCTATGCAGCCCTGATGATCTGGCCCCACATACCCTGCCAAGCTCAATGACTAGATTGCTACCTCACTCCAGTCACACTTGCTTTCCTGCTTTCCTCCAACACTTGTGTTCTTAATCTTTTCTGTGTCATGGATCCCTTCAGAAGGCTAGTAAAGCCTATGGATAGCCTCTCAGAAAGTTTTCTTTTTTATTAGTTCAAGAATACAGAACACATCTATATACTTTTTTAAACTTACCACCAAGTGCACACAGACATCTTTATCAATATGTCTTTCCCAGGTATTTGGAAATGTAATGAATTTCCCTCACAAGAAAGTTTTTAAATGCATAAAAAATATATAAGATCACAAAAGATACAATGACATTAAAAAATGGTTATTAGAATATTAAAATCAAATTTGTGATATAGTAATATACGTGCTTCCTCATCATGTTAAATAACATGATTTAGTAATGACTCTCATAACTATCATAATTTTGAATGCTCTTCCCCCAGATCTCCATGTAGCTCACTGTCATCTCACCCTAGCTTCTGTCCAAAGGCTGCTTTTTCATTCCCCTAGCTAGAACAGCAACCCCACCAACCTGCCACACTCCTGCCTTTATTCTGCTTCATCTCCCCACTTTATGGACTACTCTTTGAAGTCATGTTGCTTATGTGTTTATGTACTTTTTTACTGGCTTTCTGAAGGTAAGCTCTCTTGTTTGACTTGTTCTCCAAGGACTCCCAGCATCTAGAACTGAGCCTGGTGCAAGGAAGCATGCAGCAAATATTTGTGAGATGAGTGAATGTCTGTAAAGTGTGGAACACGATCTAGACTTTTAGACACATTAAGTATGGCTCTTGGGAAGAGATGTTTTGTTCCAAATTTTAATCAAGAAGGACATGTTTCTAAAGGTTTTAAAATTTTTTTCAAAACTGGGATTTCTAACAGAGGAAATATGTTCCAGTTTTGTATAGTATTATAAAAATGACTCATGACACAGCTTGGCATCTGTCTGGATCCCTAACAGAGGACTTATTAGACTCCTGGAAGGCTGGCAAACCTTTATCACATTGACCAATTATTTGGTTTGACTACCTCAATTAAAGTATAAGAGACTATTTCTAACAGCAGCTGTTTTCTTTTAAACTTGCTCTTACTATTATGAATTTGTCTGACCTTAAAAAGGTAATCTCATTGAATTGGAATTATACTTCACCCAAAAGAACATAATGTTATAGAGCAAACACAATGGTTTATCATATTATGTGGAGGCGAATTTATTCTTTATTGCAAGGAGTGGTTTAATATGGACATGTTGTGTTGAGGCACTGGGGACTTGTTGGTGACACTCATTATCCATTAGAAATATGGACCTTGCCCTGGATGGTGTGACTTGGTAGATTGTGTGCCAGCCTGCAAATCAAAGGGTCACTTGTTCAATTCCCAGTCAGGGCACATGCCTGGCTGGCAGGCCAGGTCCCCAGTTGGGGGAATGCAAAAAGCAAAGATGCATTGATGTTTCTCTCCCTCTCTTTCTCCCTCCCTTCCCCTTTCTCTAAAAATAAGTAAATAAAATCATTTAAAAAAAAGAAATATGGGCCTTGGACTCAGGAAAATAGACACACCTTCAGAGATAAACAGATATTATTCTTGTACATGTGATGCTGGAGCTACAGTAGTGGGTGGGATTTCCCAAGTAGAATAAGAAAAAGAACTAAAATAAACTCCTAAGAAGCCCATGGAAGAGGAAAAAAAAACAAGAAGGAAAACTTGGAGTCAGAAGTACAAAGTTTTCCAAGTATCTACTTGTTGAAGTATAAATTGACTTACTAATTGCCTAAGGTATGTAATTCCTGACTGGTTCTTGAAGATAAGGGAAAAGAAAGAGGGAAAGGTAATACATGCCCTATGAGCTTTAAAAAAAGGGGAAAAATAAATAGCACAAAAGTAACCAACTGCATCTGAAAAATGCTAATCATTTCTCATTCATAAATTATCTTACAAAAACAAACACCTAAATGGAAGAGTTGGCAAAATGTGGAGCTTGGTAAAGAAATCCAGAGAAAATACTAGGGCAAACCTCAGGTGAATACAGGAATAACTCTGAGAGCAAAAAAAGAAAATTAGAAAAACTTATTATATGCCACCCAGTGGGTGTGTCCCTGCTGTAACAAGAAATTGTTGATGTTCCCAGAATATCTGTGTTAAGTAATTGAAACAGTTTGTATTCAAACAATTGCATTTTGAAAGGAAAATTAAAAGTAAAGCAGAAACAATATAATCCTGAAACAAACTGATATACGTATTATATGAACATAAAGTAGTGAAACCAGAACAGGAAAATTCATTTAATTGCATTTTGTAGGACTTTTAATTAGTAATCATTGGAAAATAAATTGACAATATTTTTAAATGGTTGAGTACAATTCTAGGGTGCATAATGCTTATTCCTGATAAAAATAAACTGATTGGAAAAAAATTCCAAAGTTTTCTTTTAAGCAAAACACTTTTATTTAATGGAAATCTTTCATAGAGACTCAATATATAAAGTAGCTAAATATGATTGAATCTAGTTGGGAGTAGGGAGCCCAGATACCTTCTTACTGAGCCTCCTCACCCTCCCTGGAGACTCTACCTCCTAACTCCCTCACCCCACTTCTTCAGGTGGCCAGTAAGGACTCTCTATATAAACACAGGGATCTGTGTAACATGGTTTGAAAACTGCATGGAACAATCTCAGGAATGTTAAATATTAGTTACTATACACATGTAAACTGTCCTGAAATCTTTGAGCTTACGTATGAAAGAAACTTGATAGAAGTTCTCCAAGTCTTAAAAGTTTACATGACATGACCAATGACATGTTGTGAGGCCAAAAAAACTTTTCTGTCAACGATAAAAAACAATTTTCTATCAACCATGCTGTGAAGAAGACTGAATTATCTGTTATCACTATAGAAAATTACACTACAGAGGACTTCTGGCCAAGATGGAGGCATAGGTAAACACACTGACCTCTGTGCACAACTACAGAAAAATATTACAACTAGACCACAAAACAAATATCACCCAGATTTGCCAGAAAATCTAGCTCTGTGGAAGTCTAACAGTGAAGGATTTAAAGAAGCCACATTCATCCAGATAGGTAGGAGGGGTGGAGAAGCACAGAGAGCCAGAAGAAAGGGTGGCCCCACATTCAGGTGGAGTGGATAAAAAACTGGAGGGATACCACAGGAGCAAGGGATCCCAGCCCTAGTCCAGACTGTAATGGGGTGTAGACCAGAAGGCCACAGGACCCCCCAAAAAGGGATTTGTAGTGGAGTCCAAAACTTGGGGTGTCCGAGAATATAAGGTATCACCCATAGGCCTAGCTGGGGGATGGGAGATATGGAGCAGGGCCATTGAGAGTTACTTTGCATATCAATAACAGTAGACTAGTCTTCCAGCCTGAGTGGAGCCAGAAAGGTATGCATGACTTTAACCCATGATATAACTGGGAGGCAGCTCCCCCAGTTACTGCACATGCACGAAAACTTGGAGATGGTTCGCTCCACACCACAGGGCCACACCTGCCAGAAATATCGATGGCAGCCAAGAAAGGCAGAGAAGATGGGAGTGCTGTCAGGTGCAGCCAATTCTGGGAGGAGTCAAAAATGGGGTTACAGAGGAGGTTCCAAGCTGGGATTTAAAGTAAAGGCAGGCTGCCACAAGGAACGGAGACAAGTGGGGACAGGAAATAGTGCGAGACCATGAAGGAATAAAAGAGGTGAAAAGACTCTCTGGTGGGCCATGAGGAGGTGCCACATGGTTTTGGATTAAGAACTGGAGATCACAGCAACACAGCAGATGATATTGGAAACTGTGGGAGACCTGCCCAACTGAGCATGAATTACTGGGAGGAAGTGGGAGTCCAGTGGAGCTTCAGACTTCTGTGTCTTTTCCTGAAATATGGTACCCCTGACTGGCCTGGTTTGGCATGGGGAGGCAGGACTGTATGTGTCTGGAAGTATTTTAAATGGGACTTTGAGATTTATTGGCAACATTCCACCATTACTTTAAACCTGTATAACTTTTGAATAAACAGTTCCTTTCATTTTTACCAAACTCTGGCATTGAGAGCCACAGTTCCTACCTGGCAGTGGGCAAGAAGAACCTAGACCCTGGAGCAGGGGCTTATTTTGGTAACAGTATCTGGGGTCCCCAAAGGAGTCCAATTCTGTAACAAGACCACCCAGCCCAGGGTCCCAATGCCAGGAAGATAAATATCCATAACTTCCAGCTGTAAAAACCAGTGGGGACTGGGGCAGCTGATGAAACTGTGGGATTCTCAAGAGACTCTGTTTAAAAGGCCTGCAATGGACTTAGGACTCATGCAGACCTACCCTCTCTGGGATATGGCACCAGTGGCATAGGGGCAGAAAGTGAAGTGCAGGTGCTGGAGACAGCTTCCTCCCAGGCAATCTCCAGAGTCCAGGCAGAGGCATTGTCCCCTCTCTGGCCCTCCCACACACAGAGCCACAAAGCGGTGAAATGGGCTGCCCCACCTGGGCGATACCTATAGCTCCACCCCACAAAATTTACAGATGCCTTTTCTACAGTAGCCCATCATACTAAGATTGGGAGTCAAAGCAGCTCTACCTAATACACAGAAACAAACACAGGGAGGCTGGGACAACTAAATGAAATAGAGATAAACAACCCATCAGATGCAGATTTTGAAACAGTGGCTATCAGGATGCTCAAAGAAATCATTGTCTCCTGCAAATAGTCTAAAAAAGACCCAGGCAGAAATGAAGGTTGCATTAAGTGAAATGAAAAATCTACAGGGAACCAACAATGGAGAGGATGAAGTCAAGAATCAAATCAGTGATTTGGAACATAAGAAAGAAAAAAGCATTCAATCAAAACAGCAAGAAGAAAAAATAATTTAAAAAAAATGAGGATAGGCTAAGAAGCCCCTCGGACATCTCCAAGTGTACCAACATCCAAATCAGGGGTGCCCAAAGGAAGAGAGGAAGAGCAAGATATCAAAAGCTTATTGAAAAAATAATGAAAGAAAACTTCCCTAATTTGGTGAAGGCAATAGACACAAAAGTCCAGGAAGAACAGTGAGTCCCAAATAAGTTGGACCCAAAGAGGTCCACATCAAGACACATCACAATTAAAATGCCAAATGTTAAAGATAAAGAGAGAATCTTGAAAGCAGAAAGTTACCTACACAGGAGTTCCTGTAATATTGTCAGTTGATTTTTCAAAAGAAATGCCTTTGCAGGCAAGAAGGTACTGGCAAGAAGTATTCAGAGTGATGAAAAGCAAGGACCTACAACCTGGATTACTCTATCCAGCAAAGCTACCATTTAGAATGGAAGGGCAGATAAAGTGCTTACCAGACAAGGCAGAACTAAAGAAGTTCATCATCACCAAGACATTATTACATGAAATGTTAAAGGGACTTATCTAAGAAAAAGATCAAACTATGAACATTAAAATGGCCACAAAGTCACAGCTGTCAACAACTGAACCTAAAAAACAAACTAAGCAAACAAGCAGAACAGGAACAGAATCATAGATATGGAGATCATTTGGAGGGTTATGAGCTGGAAGGGAGAAGGGGAAAAATAGGGGAAAAGGTACAGAGATTAAGAAGAACAAATTGGTAGGTACAGAATAGACAGGGGGATGTTAAGAACAGTATAGGAAATGGAGTAGCTAAAGAACTTATATGCATGACCATGGACATGAACTAAGGGAGAGGATTGTTGGAGGGAATGAGGATACTGGGCAGAGGGTGGCAAGGAGGAAGTAACTGGGACAACTGTAACAGCATAATTGATAAAATATACTTCAATAAATAAGTAAATAAATAAATAAATAAAATAACAAAGTAGAAGAAAAAATAAATGAAAAACAAAGAAACAAAAAAACTAAAGAAACTGACACAACAAAATCATGGTACTGTAAGAAGCAATTAAGAAGTATGCAGCTGCCCTGGCTGGTATGGCTCAGTTGGTAGGATCATCACCCTATAACCAAAGGGTCATGGGTACAAATCCCACTCAGGGCACATAACTAGACTGTGGGTCTGATCCCAGGTCTGAGTGGTACCATCTTTGGTGTGGGAACATATGGGAGGCACCTAAACAATGTTTCTCTTTCACATCAATGTTTTCCCTTCTCTCCCTTTCTCTCTCTCTAAAAGCAATAATAATAGTAAAAAAAAAGTCCTTTGGTGTGGATAAAAAAAGTATGCAGCCAAGAAAAATGTAGTGGAAAGGCATTAGAGAGGAACACCAGGCTGTTAAGCAGTAAAAAATATTATCATGGTGAGAGGAAGATGACTTCGGGGTAGGAGGGAGCAGATTGCACTTCTCTCTACACATGGGAGAAAATCCTAGCCGATCTACGGAGTAAAAGAGCAAAGAACCAACAATACATCAACATATGAAAATAAGGGACCAAAAATTGTAGCAGAACCAAAAAACCAGACGGTAAGGAGAGTGCTGCAGGACAATAAGGTCCCAGGGACCAGCGCAGGGTCCAGTGGGGCTGCAGCCCCAGGCCTGGCGCCTGCTGCTGGGTTTGCCACAGAGTCCTTAGGAGAGAGCAGGGGCACCTGCTCCCTCCCCAGCCAAACAAGGTCAGAGAGGCACAGGGAGAAACCCGGTTGCTAGCAAACACACAGGAGCTGTGAGCACCCTCGGAGTCTGTGGACAGCGGCAGACTTGAGAGTTGCCTGATAGGCCCTGACCCCCATAGTCACCAGTCTGGCTGGAGAATTGGGCTGTGGAAGAGGCCAGGCCATTGTATGGAGCAGCAGGCTTGAGTAGGAGGAATTTCTCAAAAAGAAAAAGTGAAAAGGCAGACACTGGGGAATTCTACAGCAATCACTCTGGCCTCCCTGCCACCCAGTCAGGCAGCAATCCCGATCCCGAGGTTGGGTGGAAGGCTGTGCTTGAGCAGAAGACCCTGTGCACCCCCATAGCACTGGGAAGGGTGGGGCAGCCTGGCCGAGTGCACCCCCGCACCCCAACCCATAGTGGTAACCCTGAGGAAAGGCCTGGTTTCCAGACCCAAGGCGCAGGGGAGAGGTGCCAGGATAGCTCCCCAGACAGTGCGAGTGGCTGACTGAGTGCAGATAGGGAAGGAAGAAAAGCCATACCAATTGCTCCTTAGCCTGCTGCAGCCAGCAAGACCAGAAAAACCGGTTTGAACACTTTGAAACCGAGAGGCTTTTTAATTTTCTTCTATTTTTATTTTTTAATAATTGTTAATTTTTATTATTTTTTCTCTTTCAATTCCTTTTTCCTCTCTTTCCTTCTTCTTGTTTTTATTCCTTCTTCCTTTCTTTCCTCCAATTCTATGTCTTTTTCCTTCCTTTGTCTGCTTTTTTTTTTTAAATAATGCCTACAAGTGAGACCAAAAAAAAACAACCCTGGAACTGTGAAAAGACCAGAGTTGGACCCAAAGAAGGGGGATCACAACAGCTGTGACAGTGAGACAAATTTCACTTTGCCATTACAGAGAACCTGCAAGTTATTGCATATTTGTATTATTATTATTATTTCCATAATTCTTACATCTTTTATTTTAATAGTCTTTTTGTATTCCTCTTCTTTCTGTATAGTCTGCTTTGCTAGGTGAATTATATTGTATCATTTGACAGGTTTCCCCTGTTATCTTTTTCATAGTGTATTGCTAATTTACTGCCCCTCACTTCACTTGTGTCCCATTAGCACACTACTCAAGGCCCTATACTCCCTATTTTTGTTATCTAGATCACATAGATTCTGTCATATGATTGTTGTTCCAATATTATTGTAAATAATAGCTGTTCCATAAAATTGTAAATACTTCACAACACCCCTCCCAGATCCTAGCCTACATCACAGGTTCCTGAATTCTATTACTGTAGTGGTTAACTCTATCCTCTCACACACTACACCTATTTACTATCTTTTACTCTCACCCCACCTCAGAATCTGACCTCCCACAACCTCACTGTTTCCTAGATCCAATTCACAATCCTTCCTTCCCCTACAAAAGTCTTATCTTCTTTCCATCCTTTCTAAAAATTGGCTAGTTGGGTGGAAGATCACGGTTAACACTATACATAGCCAAAGGATCTCCTATCTTTTCTCTACTGGCTACTACTGTAAATATCATAGAAAACTCTATTGCTGTCTTAAACCATTTTGCCTTTCCCTTTCAACTGATCACACAAAAAAAAGAGTAGGTAGAAGCAGTGAACACCAGGATACCCACTGGAAGAGGAAACCCAACAACAAAGGAACCACTAACAGATAACAACAGAAGAAGGTGAAGGAGGGAGTGGAAACCACACAAACCTCAATCCAGAACCTATGTGGAAATACAACTAAACAGTAGAGATACTACCCAGTACAAACAACTAAACAAGAGCAAGAGAGAATCCTCAAAACCTTATGCACATGGAAAAACCAGCTTCAATACAACCTGCCCTCACCAGCACAACAAAATACAAGAGGTGGGGGACAGAGTGACCCTTCATTTAATCAGCTGGTGGGAAGAACCCACCAAAGAAAGACCCAACAACAATCAAAACCCAAAGACAAACACAGAGCTAACTTAAATGACAGCCCAAGGCCAGTGAGCTCAGGAGATCAAGGAGACTTCACCACTGAATCTCACAGGTATTCTACCACAGAAGTTCACACCATAAACCCAAGCACCAGAACAGATCAATTTAAGAAGCTGAGGCTAACAAGAAGAGTCTCATAAACAATGGAAAGACAAAGAAACAATCCTCAAATGAAAGGAAAGGAGGAAGCCTCAGAAAGAATGCTAAATGAAATAGAGGCAATTCAACTATCAGATACTGAGTTCAAAGTAATGATTATCAGGAATCTCAATGAGCTCACAATGAGCTACCAGAACCTACAGGGAAGCTACAATGAACTCACTGCAAACTATATCAACATGAAAAAGGAAATAGAAACTATCAACAAGGGCCAAGAGGAAATGAAGAATACAATTTCTGAACTGAAGAACACAGTAGAAGTAATGAAAAGCAGGATTGATGAAGCAGAAGATTGGATCAATGAATTGGAAGACAAAGTAGAAAAAAAAATACCCAGAAAGAGCAAGAAAAGGAAAAGCGGCTCCGAAAGAATGAAGAAAAATTAAGAGAAATGCAAGACAATATGAAATGCAATAATATCCACATAGTAGAGATACCAGAAGGAGAAGAAGAAGAACAAGGGATAGAAAACCTCTTTGAAAAAGTAATGATCAAAAACTTCCTTAATTTGATGAGAGAAAAAGTCACACAAATACAGGAAACACAGAGAGTCCCAATCAAGAGGAACCCTAAAGAGGCCCACTTCAAGACATATCATAATTAAAATGGCAAAATTCCAAGACAAAGAGGAAATCTTAAAAGCAGCAAGGGAGAAACAGGAAGTAACATACAAAGGAGCTCCAATAAGGTTAGCAGCTGACTTCTCAATAGAAACACTCCAAGCCAGAAGGGAATGGCAAGAAATATTTCAAATAATGAGAACCAGAGGCCTGTAACCAAGGCTACTTTACCCAGCAAGGCTCTCAATCAAGACAGAAGACCAAATAAGGAGCTTCCCAGACAAAAGAAGTCTAAAACAATACACCTCCCTCAAACCAGCTCTGTAAGAGATGCTAAAGGGACTGCTTTAAGGAAAGAAAAAAAAGAGAGAGAGGAAGAGAGGAAGACGGGTACGAAAATGGCAATGAATAAGTACTTATCAATAAAAACCTTAAATGTAAATGGATTAAATGTTCCAATCAAAGACATAGAATAGCTGAATGGATAAGAAAGCATGAATCACACATATGCTGCCTACAAGAGACCCACCTCAGAACAAAAGACCTACACAGGCTGAAAGTGCAGGGCTGGAAACAAATATTCCAAGCAAATGGACAGGAAAAAAAAAAGCCAGGGTAGCAATACTCATATCAAATAAAATAGACTTCCAAAAAAACGGCATAAAGAGAGGACCAGAAGGTCACTACATAATACTCAAGGGAATAATCCACCAAGAAGACATAAACATTGTAAATATATATGCACCCAACATAAGAGCACCCAAATATATAAAGAAAATCTTAGAGGACTTCAAGAAAGATATTGACAGCAACACAATTATAGTAGGGGATATTAACACCCCATTGTCAAAAATGGACAGATCTTCTAAACAAAATATCAACAAAGATATTATGGCATTGAACAGTGTCCTAGATAAAATGAGCTTAACTGATATACAGAGAGCCCTTCATCCCAAAGAAGCTAAATACACATTCTTTTCAAATGTACATGGAACATTTTCAAAGATTGACCACATGATACGACACAAAACAAGCCTCAAGAATTTCAAGAAAATTGAAATCATACCAAGCATTTTCTCAGACCACAAGGGACTGAAGCTAGAAACCAACCCCAAGGAAAAAAAACCCCAAACACTCAAAATCATGGAGATTAAATAGCATGCTATTAAACAATGAATGGGTCAAGAATGATATTAGGGAAGAAATCAAAAGGTTCTGGAAACAAATGAAAACGAACTCACAACAACCCAAAACTTATGGGACACAGCCAAGGCAGTCCTAAGAGGGAAGTTCATAGCAATACAGGCCCACCTAAAAAAGTTAGAAACATTCCAAACAAACAACCTAACCCTACGTCTACAAGAAGTTGAGGAACAACAACAAAGACAGCCCAGAGCAAGCAGAAGGAAGGAAATAACCAAGATCAGAGCAGAATTAAATGACATAGACACTAAAAGCACAATTCTAAGAATCAATGAATCCAAGAGCTGGTTCTTTGAAAAGATAAACAAAATCGACAAGCCTTTAAGCAGACTCATCAAGAAAAAAAGAGAGAAGACCCAAATAAACACAATCAGAAATGAAAGAGGAGAGATTACAACAGATACCACAGAAATACAAGGCATTGTAAGAAATTACTACAAAGAACTGTATGCCAAGAAATTTGAAAACCTAGGTGAAATGGACAACTTTCTAGAAAAATATAATCTTCCAAAATTCAATGAAAAAGAAGCAGAAAGCCTGAACAGACCAATAACAACAAAAGAAAGTGATCAAAAAACTCCCAACACACAAAAGCCCTGGAACAGATGGTTTCACAGGAGAATTCTATAAAGCATTTAAGGAAGAGCTAACCCCTATCCTTCACAGACTATTCCAAAAAATCCAAAAAGATGGGAGACTCCCAAACTCTTTTTATGAAGCCAGCATTGTCCTAATCCCCAAACCAGATAAAGACACAACAAAGAAAGAAAACTTCAGGCCAATATCACTGATGAACATTGACGCTAAAATCCTCAGCAGAATATTGGCAAACTATATCCAACAATACATTAAAAAGATCATGCACCATGACTAAGTGGGATTCATCTCAGGGATGCAAGGATGGTACAATATTCACAAATCAGTAAATGTAATACATCACACAAACAAAAGCAAACCCAAAAATCAAATGATCATATCAATAAATGGGGAAAAAGCACTTTTAAGGTACAGCACCCATTTATGATAAAAACACTGGGCAAAGTGGGAATAGAGGGAGCATTCCTCAACATAATAAAGGCCATATATGAGAGACCTACAGCCAATATCATACACAATTGGCAAAAGCTAATATCTTTTCCACTAATATCAGGAACAAGACAAGGCTGTCCACTTTCACCACTTCTATTCAATATAGTAGTGGAAGTTTTAGCCACAGTGATCAGACAAGAAAAGGAAATAAAGGGCATCCAAATCAGAAAGGAGGAAACAAAATTGTCATTGTTTGCAGCTCACATGTTAGTATACATAGAAAATCCTATAGACTCAGCCAAAAAACTGCTTGACCTAATAAGCAAATTTGGCAAAACAGCAGGATACAAAGTCCATATCCAGAAATCAAAGGCATTTTTGTACCAACAATGAAACAGCAGAAGCAGAAATCAAGAAAAAAAATCCCATTTGATATAGCAAAAAGAAAAATAAGATACCTAGGAATAAATCTAAGCAAGGAAGTAAAAGACCTGTATGCAGAAAACTACACAACACTGAAGAAAGAAATCAAGGAAGACACAAACAAATGGAAACATATACCGTGTTCATGGATCGGAAGAATTAACATCATCAAAATGTCCATACTACCCAAAGCAATTTCCAGATTCAATGCAATATCTATTAAAGTACCAATGGTATATTTCACAGACATAGAACAAACACTTCAAAAATTTATATGGAACCATAAACGACCCTGAATAGCCACAGCAATTTTGAGAAAGAAGAGTAAAGTAGGAGGGATCACAATACATGATACAAAACTGTATTACAAGGCCACTATAATCAAAACAGCCTGGTACTGGCATAAAAACCAGTAAATGGATCAATGGAATAGAACAGAGAGCCCAGAAATAAACCCAAGTCTCTATGGTTAATTAATATTTGACAAAGGGGGCAGCAACGTAAAATGGGATAATAATAGCCTCTTCAACAAATGGAGTTGGGAGAACTGGACAGCTACATGCCAAAAAATAAAACTTGAGCACCAACTTACACCTTACACAAAAATAAATTCAAGGTGGATAAAAGATTTAAATATAAGCTGTGACACCATTAAAGTCCTAGAGGAGAACATAGGCAGGAAAATCTCAGATATTTCACTGAGCAACACTTTTACCGATGTGTCCCCTAGAGCAAGGGACATAAAGGAAAGAATAAACAAATGGGATCTCATCAAAATAAAAAGCCCCTGCATGGCTAAAGAAAACAGTATTAAAATAAAAAGAGAATCAACTGTATGGGAAAACATATTTGCCAATGATACCTCAGACATGGGTTTAATCTCCAAAATATATAAAGAACCTACACGACTCCACTCTAAGAAGACAAGCAAACCAATTAAAAAATGGGCAAAGGACTTGAACAGACACTTCTCCAAGGAGGACATACAGAGGATCCAGAGACACATGAAAAGATGCTCAATGTTGCTAGCCATCAGAGAGATGCAAATTAAAACCACAGTGAGATACCACTTCACACCATTGAGAATGGCCATCATAAAGAAAGCAACAAACAACAAGTGTTGGAGAGGTTGTGGGGAAAAGGGAACCCTAGTGCACTGCTGGTGGGACTGCAGACTGGTACAACCACTATGGAAAACAGTATGGAACTTCCTCAGAAAACTAAAAATGGATCTGCCTTTTGAGCCAGCAATTGCACTGCTAGGATTATATCCTAAGAACCCTGAAACACCAATCCAAAGGAACCTATGCACCCCAATGTTCATAGCAGCACAATTTACAATAGTCAAGTGTTGGAAGCAACCTAGGTGCCCATCAGTAAATGAATGGATCAAAAAACTATGGTACATTTACCCAGTGGAATTCTATGCAGCAGAAAGAAAGAAGGAACTTCTACCATTTGGGACAGCATGGATGGAACTGTAAAGCATTATGCTAAGCGAAATAAGCCAAGCAGTGAAAGACAAATACCATATGATCTCACCTTTAACAGGAACCTAATCAACAAAACAAAGAAACAAGCAAAATATAACCAGACACTGAAATAGAGAACAGGCTGACAATGTTCAGAGGGGAGAGGGGAGGGAATTTCAGGGGAATTTCAGGGTAAAGGGGAAGGGTTTACAGGAGCAAGTATAAAGGACACATGGACAAAAACTAGGGGCAGGTGGGGATGGGAGGGAGGAAGGGAGGGCTGGGTGGGTGGGCTGGGATGGGAGTAAAAGATAGAAAATTGTACTTAAACAATAATTAAAATAAAATTATTTTTAAAAATACTGTTATAATTTTTACAGTGCTTTTGTTATTGCTCAGATTTTTAAACTTTAAAATTTGTTGTGATTTCTCTTCTCATTCTAAATCAATATTTATGTTTGGACTGACTTTATATTTGGCATTTGTATTCTTTTTATTGAAGATGGTGCCAAAAATTTTACAAGCTTCAGGCCCCCCAAAAGCTGGACCCAACCTAGTGTACCAGTGGAGCAGATGGAGGGATGCAACCAGGGATGGAGAAATTGAGGGACAGAGAACAAGAGTCTTATTTTAGATTACATTCATAACAAAGTCAGATCACACTCAAGCCACTGGATTCTTTATCACTCAGTTAACATGATGGAATCATGTTAATCTTGGATACTTAGAGGAAGAAAATTACTAGTATAATAAGGATCCACACTGCATCTAACCTGGGGTTCAACTATGGGCATAAATTGTCAATGGCTGGGGTGGGCCCAGAACATATTTATTCATGTGAAGAACTTGCGAATACTTCTGGAAAGAACTCATTCTAAGAGGAGCAGGAGTCCTACATGAGCAGCTAGACCCTATCGTAAGTCCTTGTCATTAAAGTTCCAAGTTAAGCAGAGTATTTGTCAGTCACTTTTGTTTTATGAACAACACATTCACACTTAACCACTCACTACTTACACAAGACTCACTTGTGAGGCCTTTACAGAGATCTGAGCCTAAGGAAAGCAGCTTCCCTGAGTTTCCATACTACTGTGAGGTTAGTGAGACCCCCATTGAGAGAGGGGCAGAACCAGGGCAACATTGGCATCCTGAGAGCTCCGCTGCTTTCCAGTGCTGTGGCATGAGACAGCAGCATCAGCAGAAGGAAATTTGGCTGCAAGGATATGGAGGATTCCAGAAAAGTCAGGGAAACATTACAGACAACTGAGGAGGTCAGAGCTTATCTGGTGTGGGCATGGATTAGTGAAACTTGGTTTATTACTAAAAATGTGGTCCAGCTTCAGGGAAGTGAGGCGTGGGGAAACCAGGGTTGTTTGTAATGACTGTGTGGACAGTTGGGGTCCTCAGGGGTAACATAGTTAAGGGCACCTGGGTGTTCCCTACCACATACTTGCTGTGTGACTTTATGCCTTTGCTTCCTCATGCTTCCTCATGCTTCCTCAGTGGGTGCCAGTGTCAGATGGGTGATCTCTAGGGTGTCTGCTAGCTCTAAAATTCTATGGTTCTACACAAAAATCTTTATGTACCTTCTGGAGTAACATCAAGCAATTACAAGAGATTCTTTTTTAATAAAAGTGGAAAGAGGTGCATGTTAAAGAAAAGAAAAAAACAAAGTGCTATCACAGGTGCCTCCTGAAAAATTTTGTTAGTTTCAGTAAAGAGCAAATAAATGCTATCAAATAAGGAACTGAAGTATCTCTCACAGGTCCACGTGCATATACACTATACTGGATACCTTTCAACAAAACAAGAATCCAATTCTCTTTTTTGTTGTTTTTTCTGATTCTTTTTTATCTGGGCTTACCATTCAGTGCAGCAGCTGGTTCAAGGAAGCATCTCACTGTGACCAATTAAAGATGAAATCAATGAGGTAATGACACATATATGACCCTACCAATGCAGTAAAACAAACCTGTGTGCACATAGACTAATAGTTTCTGGGGACAAAGACAATCCTCATTTGTAGTGTACCAGTTGTAGTGAGAGAGAGGGATATTCTCCATGACCATTTTGAATAATGGCTATTTACATGATCATAAACATCTCTTTGCATGATATCAAGAAATATGCCTTCTAATTGGGGTTTCTTCCATAGGTATTTTCTGAGAAATACTGGATCTTTACCTGAATAAGCTGGGAAATCTATCTGAAAAGTGTAAGTCAAAAAGCCAGAGAGAAGAATTCAATCTCAGATCTGGCTATTGAAATCTTCAAAGTAATGTTCTCTTTATTCCATCAGAGAGAGAATATACAAATTGTTTTAGTCATGCAAATAGCTGGGCTTTCAGAGGCCTAGAGACAGTGACTTTTGGAATCATGCTGAGACCTGGAAAACACCTACTAATATCTAGGTGAGCAATAAGCCCAGAGAAAACAAGCCACTCCTCTGGTGTTACATGTCTCAGGGGCACAAATGCAACTGACATCCAGGGTCACTGAGGAGATGAAATACTTTTCAGAACAGTGGTTCTGGAAGTACTGCTGAATAGGGCAGTAGGAGAGGTGGCTGTAGGTGCCATGACCACAGAATACTGTGTCAGTGACTGCCAAAGAATTGTGCAGCACCTGCCCAATCATACCTGGTAGCCCTGCTCTACCCACCTTGTCCCTGCTCAGAATCATTTAGTTCTAAGTCCTATGACTGTCAGTCTTAGGAGAAGGAAGGGCGGAGGCACTGGAGTAGCTCACTGCCCTACCCACTGCCTTTTCCTTTCTTAGGAATAGATTTTTTTTAGGTTGCTTACAAAGTGGAGCTGATGGCTTTCCCACATGCCCTGCAGTCAAACAAGGCTGCAACACCTGGAAAACTCAAATGACTTTTAATGCAGGTTGGAAACATTAGAAATGACAATGAAAAATTAGGGAATTATGAGGAAAATTGAAAATCCTTAACTTATTTAGGAAGATGCCAAGTTGCAATTATCCAGTCTCTTACGTCTCTGCTAAACACAGCTACTGCTAAAGAGAATATGAACCACAATGTTGCTCAGCCTCTTTCAAGGTGGCAATTTTCCGAAAGCAGAGGACTCAAGTGCAGAGGACAGACAAAAAGAGTTCTCAAAGAAGACAAAAAGCCAGATTCCTGTAGAAAAGCATGCAGCAGGCCAGTTTCCTCAGGCACACCCACTGATTTCATTGACTTCTATTGAAGTAACTCTAAAATATGATAGAAAATGGCCCTAAGATTATATGTCCTAATCCATGCCCATGACAGGGAACTATCATAAATTTGGTATGGGCATAAAAGTGCCAGCTTTGAGCCCTGCTACTACATCCTATTCACTTCTTCCTGCCAATACCACAGGGTTTACTCACACGCACAGATTCCTGTGTTCCTCTGGAAAAACTCACTGCCACAGACCTTTCCCTCAGTGTATCTTCTGTGCAATGCCATGCCCAAGGAGGACTTAATACCAAAAACTTGGTAAAGTTAATGTTTAAACCATTGACTCTCAACCCTGGCTGCACATCTGAATCATCTGGGGAGGTTTGTAAAGACACCCATGCCTGGCTCCCACCCCAGACCAAACACATCAACATCTTAAGTAGAACCAGAGCATTGGCATATATTAAAATCTGGTGCAAATCAAGGTATCTTTCAAGTTGCAGAACTAAATCATTGAATCACTATCTCTGCCCAAATTCAAAGCTCTTTTCTTTGAATTTCAACTCTTCAGGAAGACCCCTAGATTCTGGTTGCGTATTTTGGGGAGCTTTAAAGAAGTCTAATGCCCAAACTGCACCTTGTATTGATTAAATAAGAATTTCTGAGGGAAGGAACTAGGTGTAAGTATTAAAGATGTCAGATGCTTTCAAAGTTTAGCCAAATCTGAGAACCAGTGAGTTAAATGATAACAATCCAATCCAAATGGCAGGATCTGAGTTGGGCCTTCCGAATCAGGGTCAGGAAACTGCTGCAGAGTTTGGCTGGCACCCAGGTGGCGGTATTAACAAATCTAAAGATAGAATGTGTCAACCAAAGAATGGTGTCTGCATGGAAAGAGAAAGTGGAAGTCAGAGGGAAAGGATTTGCCAAGGGGGGTACATGGGGGACCTCACAGGAACATCCAGTCCTATCTGTTTGGCAGGTTCATCCCCAAAAGGAAGTGAAGGCATGAGCATGAGAAAATCTGACACCCTCTGACATCAAAACCACCCCTTTAATATCCCGTTAAGGCTGTGTACGCAGTAGCTACTCATTTGTCTTCCTATTTAGTTTCCTACTGGGAGAGAATGTGTTAGTTAAGGCAACACAAATGTCCACTGTGCTCAGAAGTTCTTAATTCTCATTGAAAATTAATAAATTGTCATTTTGCTTTATATAGTAGTCTCTTGACAGCTTGACTCATATGAATCCATCCCTGAGAACCCAATCCACTCTAACATGATGATAAAATCATTTCCAAGTCTGTAAATCAATTTCACCAAAGTAGCACCATCTCAAAATTCCTGGAGCTTAGCACAGAACACTTTTCATGGTAGTTCTCTACCAGGTTGAGGGATCCTGGAAGACAGAGGTAAATGTTTTGTGCTTTTGTTTCTCACTGGTACTCATCTTAGTGCTGAGACACTATACTCAAGGGTCAATATGTAAATATTTACACTATGTCAGCAGTGCTGCCCTTTCTGCACAATGCAGTCCTGGTGCTGGAGCAGAGTCCTGAATGTCCCTGGGGGCCAGGTGTGAATCTTTTAGGTGCTTGGCCTTAAAGAATTCAGAAGGCACTGGGGAGGGAATTAATATCTTTAGGGCAGAGTGGGGCTCTGGGGAGGCTCAGGATACTGACATGCTACCAATCAGTACAGAAGTATCTTGCTATCTGAAAAACTAGTTGAAATAAACTTACTGGTACATAACAGCTGGATGTCAGCTTTTCATAGGTAACACATATTTGTTGATTAAATAAATAGAACTCATAACACATCCTTTCCCACGACTGGTGGTACTCCATTATCGGTCTACCACAGCAGTTGCCAAAGACTTTCTCTCCCAGATATCCTTGACATGAGACCCACATCGAGAGTGTAACTAAACATGGACTTAGCTTTAGATCACAAATGCTTGGGAGCTGATTGCATCTGGTGGCTGAGACATGAGGGATGAGAAAAGAAAGGAGTGTGCCTTCCTCACAGAATTAAGACTACAAAGCCCAGGACCACTTCAGTTTTAATTTTAAAAGATATTACAAAACCCTCATGTCTTTACAACTATGAAACTCCCTTAGCAAAATTATTGTTTTTTGCATAGTATTCGAAAGCTGTGTTCTAATATGAAAGCAAAAATCCATTACTCTAATATTTGTGGCAAGACAGCTTGATCAGATGAGAACAAAACTTGAAAGTGGAATCTACTGTGCTTTTTCAACAAAGCAACCATCTAAGAACTGCCTCGTTAGCATTCTGCTCTACCTCTCTCCCGCATTTGATATTCTGCGAGGAGTGATTGCTGGGGAGGATGTCAGTGAGTGAGAAAGCTGGGAAACACTTGTTTACCATGTCATTCCTATTTTTTCATTTTGGTGGTAACTTGTCCATTTCCCTCCTCAGGGTACCTTAAAGGGACCTGTGCAACCAAGGGAATAGAAAAATCTAAAGAATTCTTTATGGTTAATTGTGTTGTTATTGTTAAATATGAAACCATGTCAATTCATAGTTTGGCATGCTGTCTGAAGTTTTAGCTCTTCAGACCTTTTCTCTGGCTATCTTACTCTCCCCCCTCTCCTCAGTCCCTATCTTCCTAAATTTTACTGAATCATGTCTTGTGCTATTGAGAGGTCTAGTCTAGACATGTCTTTAGAGAAGGTTAGTATTCCTCCAAAAATGGTTTATATTCTCACTAATACACAAAGTATTTCATAGTTCATGGGCATATATGATTAGAATAAGGATTTTTTTGGTGCTTGCTAATGATAGGAGATAACTAAACAGATGGATGGATACCAATCATGTTATGGTACCGAAACATATACAGAGCAACTCCAAAGACTGGCCACAATATCAAGACATTTCTTGCTCTTGTGTCCATGTAACTATTTTGGTATCATCTCTGGGCATCTCAAAAAGCTCTCACCTAAGATGGAAACAGAATTTACTATCCAAAAAAAATAATCCATTTTATCTTATCAACCCAGAGTAAAAACAGCACATGGACTCAGGGCTGCTAGCATACCCTCATGCCAGCTGGTTCAATGGATAGAAGTGAGAATGTTAATAAACACTCTAATGAAAGGAATTTGTTGGATAGTAATTAACATATGCCATTAGTATCTGTCCTGTTGGCCAGACACTGCAGACAGGCTGAAACCATACATACAAATGAGTGTCTGCTAGGATGCTGTGGGGCTAGAAAGGGGGGCCACGTCATTGTGAGCGGCTGGTGTTGTCAGCAGCTTTAAATCTCAGGCCACTTAGTAACAAAAACAGAGAAGGTTTTTGTGTCCTGGAACAATCATGTGACAGAAAAATTTTTAATTTTAATAAACATTTTTTCATTCTTGTTTACTTTTATTTCACCTCAAAACTTGCTGTTTATAGATTTTTTAAGGAAAATACTGACAGTTTTTTCCTCAATCAATGAGTGCAGAAGTACAACCTAGGGTTAAACCACAGTTTCTTAATTTTTCCAAGAAAAGAGATGATGACATGAGTCTCATGGGCACCCTGGTAGTGGTATTTCTCAAGATTTACATTATCCTTTCCTGGTTGACTACAATTGCTTATAAATCATGCCATTCACTCTCAAATGCTGACTCTTACTACACAATGCAAAGTCACAACTGGAAATGCCGTGGCCAGTTTGCTTTGCTAGCCTCTTTTTGCCAATGAGAAACCAAGGCCCAGAGAGGTGAACCAATGCTCCCTAAACCACAGGCCTGGTTCACTGACTGTTGTCAAGCTTTTTTTCTCCTCCTAGGCCACATTCTCAAGTTGCTTGCTTGCTTCTCACTTTGACTATGACTAGGAGTGGCCAGTCTGACACTACTTTAGAGAGGAAAAAAAGAGGCATTATAAAAGAAACCAAACCACACTGTATCCTTCTTCCCATGTGTTGATTTGCTGAAAACATACCATTTTGGGGAAAAAACTCAAATACCAGAAGCCCTGAACCTTAGTGACATTTGACAATGAGATGGTATGAGGAGTTAAAGCTAGAAAATCTAGCAAGAGCAAAAGATCAGCAGAAAAAGAAAAGAATGAGAAATCAGAGAGATCACAGTAGAATATGAGTTGACCAGGAAGACTGATACCACAAATAAGTAGGTAGATACCTCTGGAAGAGCAGCATGTGAAAGTTAAAAAATAATTTTCTCATTAAATATTAATTTGAAGGACTAAATTTGGGCATTTGAGATAAAGTTGGCTGACGTTTATCTTTGTGTTATCTTTGAAGAAAGAACTTACTGCCCTGACCAGTGTGGCTCAATTGGTTGGGCATTGCCCCACAAAGTGAAAGGTCAACAGTTTGATTCCTGGTCAGGGAACAACTGATCCATTTTTCTCTCACACACCTATGTTTCTCTCCCTTTCTTTCTCCATCCCTTCCCCTCTCTCTAAAAATAAATAAGTAAAATACTTTTTAAAAAAGACATTAAACCAATCAAAGAATAAACAAAAATATAGACAAATTAGTTTAACCTACTTTAGATAACAAAATAACTTTCCAAGATTGTTCAAGCTTTTTTTTTAAATGCAATGTGTTGCCTTTAAATGAATAGCATCTACTTGCTAAAACAGACAGAAAATCCTTTGTTTGCATCTGATTCATAGTGTTAGTTCCCCTCCCAAATGGAATTAAAAAACAAAGGGCTCTATTTGGCAATGGATTTAAACTGCCCTTCTTTGGATGGGTGTAGCCAGGCCAAGAGGGTGTGCTCTTCCTCACTTGCTGCACCTTGGGAAACTCTTAGTCAATCAGGGAGATCTTCTCAGGACAAGAAGGCAATTCAGGGCTGACAGAGTGCTATGGGCCCCAGAGGAATCTTGAAGCTGGCCTGGAGAATCCATTTCAGGCAGTCATTTCTCTAATCAGATTGGCCCTTCTCTCAGCTCCTGACACAATTTATTCATTAATTTATCTATTCTTCAAAGAACCTGTATTGCACCTTTTTGGTGCCAGATGTGGTGCTGGCCTTCAGCTTTGAACAGCAAGATGGATGTTTGCCTTCATATAGCTTTTGCTGCCTTCTGCATTTGCCACTTCGTCAGATTCTACAGGAGTTTATAGCAGCATGAAGTGTTCATTTTTTTTGCTTTGGAAGAAGATTAAAAACAAGTGTTTAAACAATTCCTTTATACTGTAAGTTTGTGGGCCTCACAACACCCCACAGAGCTCTGGGGAGATAGTATATGTCCATTCAAAGGCTCATAGACTAGAATATAAATTTTAGTGCTTAGAAAGCCCCTGGAGACCATCTGCTACAACCCTGTCATTTAACAGATGAGGACACTGAAGCACAGAGAAGAAAGCTGCTCTGTTCAAGGTGGTACAGACTGTCTTGGGCAAAGCCAGCCTCTAGGGCTCTGTCCTCTGTACCAACTTTGCACAAAAACAACCAATGAAATCTTGCTTTAAGCAAGAACTACTTGAGAGTCAATAGATATGTATTAGGAGAAAAGATAAATTTAGACCTTACCAAAAAAAAAAAAAAAACAGAACAAAAGAGTAACAAGGATATCCTTCAAACATTTTTACGAATGCTTATAGAAACAAGGGTCCTGATTAGGTATCCCTTTTGGAATGTGAGTGGAATATGAATTCAAATGTGAACTGGACACACTGAAACACTACCATATGACTGGGAGCAGACATGGGGAAAGATGGTGAGTGCATTCCAGCCTGCACTCCCAAGATGGACCCTTGAGATCTCTCCTCAGGAGAGCAAATCCTTTGTCCCAGACTCAGGAGCAGTGGTAATCAGGCCAGTGCATGCACAGGCTCCTTCACTGGGTTGTGTTCCAGTGGGATCAGGGATGACAGCTCACATTCCCCAGCAGCAGAAACAGACCCTCACATAGGACAGTGGCTTCAGCACACTGTGTCACCCACTGACAACTCTTCTCTCCAGGTGTCTGCATCCCTTTGTGTTTACTGCAATTTTGACATACTTCTGCCCAGGAAACTGACTTTTCTTTTAATGATTTCCTGTTTTTTAAATTACAAACATAATGTGCATTTATTATAATATATTCAAATAACATAGAAATTGTTGCGCGTGGGTCACCGGCCAGCAGTGACCACGGAACGCTGTGGATGGCTCGACGATAAACATGCGAGAAAAAACATGCACAGAGACAAACTAGTTTCTGTGGAGAAGTAGGGACGAAATGGCCACCCCTTCTAGTGAGGAGCGCGCTGATTTACCGTCCATACCTGCTTTTATTAGGCTCATTCTGCATAATAATTCAGGTAAAGTACAGTACTCATTAGGGGGAAGTAAGGAACTATAGAAAACAAAGAACTCTGCCTGTCTATTGAGTTGGGGGTCAAAGAGCTGTAAGACTGAGGAACAAACTAACTTCCTCCTAAGACCCTTCTCATTCAACTGAGAGCATTCTAAACAAAGAAGGTTTCACAGTAATTTACATATTCTTTCTTAGGCCTGATCACCCCAGGAAATCCGCACTTCTCAGTACCGAGCTGCAACACCCTGTCATTGTTTCAGGCTTAGGTGGAACAAGGGAACTAGGTAACCAAGAGATAAGGAGATTTTCTCCCAGACGATGAGAACTCAGGCTATGTCAAAGCCGAGGAGCGAGGGTCCATCACCCCCTTTTGCCGCAGCCCCCCCCAAGTCCTTCTTTTGGGGGGGGCCTCCCAAAAGTGATCGTGCCTGGCTTAGGTCGTTCCCCCGTGGGGAATCTTACCCGTCTTTGGCTAACCGACCAAGCTTTTGGGGGTTCAGTCATGAATAAAGCAGCAGAAGCAGCATTCCTGCCAGGAAGATAAGCTTTTGTCTCCTTGCTGGCTTACAGTTCCAAGGGCGTTCCCTTAGCCTTAGCTAGGTGGGGGTTTCAGCTTCTGATACCAGTCAGGGCAGTTCCCAACAAGAAATCAGAAAAATAAGAACTCCTTTTCCCTCACTTTGTGCTTCTCCTTTAATTCCTTTCTTGGAGGTAACCTCTGTCAACAATTAATCTACATATTCTTCAAGAGGAAAAAATACATTATATATGTATATATGTGTGTATATATACATGTGTGTATATGCATATACACAAACAACTTATATTTTTATTTCCTTTTATGTGCACCTATATAGAAATTTTTAATGTAAACTATAGCATACCATATATATTGTTTGGCAACTTTCCCTTTTCACTAAACTAAATATTATACATGTTTTCCCATGATGCTATATGTTATAAGATATTGCTATATGTTATAAGATACTCCAAGTTATTTAATGAGTGCCCAATTCATGAACATTTAGGTAGTTTCCAATTCATTACTTTTTAAAATGACCTTCAATTAACATTTGGTAACTTTCTTCATTATTCTTTCCCACCCATTGCTTTAAGCTCAGTCATATGAATGCACCACCATATCTTAGTCCCATTTTTAAACAATGACATTTCAAGTCTGTGCTCATTAAGTAACTGCTGTACCACATTAAGGGATGAATATGAGCTTTAGAATGTCATAAAATCAAGTTATTGAAGGATTAATACCACCTTTTGTTCATTTCCCACACAGCTGCTAGATTTTACCTATATTTTCATCAAAAATTAACATAAAAATTAAAACCAACTCCATGTAATCAGTTGTTACACATCTCCCTGAAGATGTGAGTGACAGGGTAGATGCTGCTGAACTGTGTCCACTGTCTACCTCAGAGTGGACTCTCCATAAACATTAAACCAACCACAGAGGCTAAGCTGAGCTGCAGAGGAACATGTGTTCATCAGACCTCCATGAATCTCCTCCCACTTTATACAAAACCCTGAAGGTTTAACTGGAAACAAGACACAGTCTCTGCCCTCAAGAAGCTCAGCTATAGTAGAAGAGATAGACACGGCAGCACCAGCTAAAGCACTACCAATGAATTAAGTGTACAATTGAAGAACAAGCAAAAGGCAAGAGTAGCTCACAGGACAGCTTTGCAAAAGGGAAATCACAACAATGTGTGTTTGAACAGACCCTGAGCAGAATTTTGATGGTGGAGTGAGTGGTGGAGAGGAGAAGTCTCAGGTTGAAGAGCAAGGACCCAGGTGTCAATGCAAATTGTGTAGGGAGCAGTGAACAAAGAGTGATACTCTATGTCTGGAAACTAGAGGCTACAGAGGGACCTAGTATGAGGCTGGAAAGACACTTGCAATCAGTTTGCTAAAATCTGTGAACAGAAAGCAAGGAGTTTTCTGTGCTACTTTGGTAGGCAAAAGTGTTTCATGGCAGGTGTAGGAATGTACTCCAGCCCATGCTTTGAGAAGATAGCCTGAGATGGATTATTCAAACAAGAAAGAAATTGAAGGCAAACAGTTAAGAGATCTTTTTTTGCAATAAACCAGGGGGGAAATGATATGCTAGCTTGGGTCCCCTGAGAAGCAGATTTGTCTGTTTGTGTAAGAGTTGTGTTTCAAATACCAGTTCTTAGAAATTAAATTGGTCATATACACCAATGCATGAAGAGTGTCTTGCGCTGCTACCAATAAAAATGAAGATGTGGCACAATTTGGAGAGTGGTTATATAAGGTATGAGCACTAGAAAAATGGGGAATCTTTGGCCTATTTTCATATTATCAAATGTTTATCCTTTGTAGTCAGTGTCACCTTTCCTCTTTATGTGGCATTATGACTTTTCTAGAATTGCATAATAATGAAATTTTAAATTGGTGCCTGTTTTTAGTTCTTTAGTTCCAAGTTCTTTAGTTCCAAGTAAGAAATTCCTTATATTTCTAGTCCTTTTATGCCAGAATCAAACTACACCTGCAGTCTGTTCACTTGCCTTTAATATTGAGCACTAACAAGTATTTTACATGCATTATCTAATTTTATTCTCCATGACAGTGTTACAAGAAAGACACCATCCATTCACACATCAATATTTGAGTGCCCACTATAAGATAAGCACTGGGAATACAATAATTTTAAAAATGACAGTCACTGTTTTCATGGAGCTGAGCTGACCTTCAGGTGAGATATTAAGACAATAGGAAACAAATGCATGGCTGTATGCATAAGGTCAGGTGGTGGTGAGAACTTGGTGTGAAAATGAAGCAGAGGGAGGGGACATAGCAGATAGAAAAAGATGATGGGAGAGAGGGCAGAATGGGCAGGGATGCCCTCTGAAGAGAGGCCTGAATAAATGAAGGAATGAACCATGCACACATCTGGAGAAAGAGTATTCCAGCAGTGGCAACCTCTAATTGCAAGACTATCTGAATACTAGTCTTCAAAAACGGTCTACTGAGGTGAGACTGGACAAGTATAGGAAGAAAAGCAAGAAGGCTGGTATGGCTGAAGCAACATGAGCAAGAAGGTATGAGACGTTGGGTAGGATCCAGGGGCCAGATCATATGGGACCTTGTAGATTTGGGGATTTTGTTCTGGGTATAATCAAACACCACTGAAGGGTTTTGAATAAAGGAGTGAGAAGAGCTGGTTCCTAATTTTGACCTCTGTTTAACAGATGGGGAACCTGAGGCTCAGAGAATAAGTTGCCAAATGTCACACAGCAGGGAAGTCTCATGTAGGCTGGGCTCAAGTCATGTCATTGTGTATCTGATCCTGTGCTCCTGACCACTTGGCTTATTGCCTCCTTCCTTGCACAACCTCTTATTTAGCTTATATCAAATTCTCATTTTGTAGGAAAACATGTGGAATATTTTATGGGTCTACAAAAAATAAGATTGAACATTTTATCCTTTGGAAGTAATTGACACCAAAGAACATATGGTGGACAGGTTCTCAGAGATTCTTAATTACTTCCAGTTTCCTTTGGTAGCCATTTCAAGAACATTTATTCATTTTCTGAGTTAGTAGTTAGCATTTGGATTATAATTTATGTGTTGTGATTGAACTGAGGATGTCATGCAGAGGAATACTTCTACGATTCTCATCTTTTAAAAAGCTTTTTAAGTGGGGGGGGGTGGAAATGGGAGGGATGTGGGGAGGACTGGGGGAGTTGGGAATGGGAGTAAAAGACAGAAAACTACTGAAACAACAATTAAAATAAAATAAAATAAGTTTTTAAAATACAAAGCCTTTTAATTTTTGTACAATTTTAGACTTTCAAAAAACTTGCAAAATTATTCAATCCAGAGAGTTCCTATATAGTCTTCACTCAGTTTCCTCTAATATTAACATCTTACATACATAAGCATAATGCAATTAGTGAATTAATAAATTGACAATGACACAATACTGTTGACATACAATATTATATTAGTTTCAGGTGTGCAACCCAGTGATCAGACATTACCTAATTTACTAAGTGATCATCCTGATAGATCTCCCAGCCATCTGATACCATACATAATTAGGTTATTATTGTCTATATTCACTATGCTGTACTTTAAAACCCCATGACCAATTTGTACTTAATCCCATTACCTTTTTCGTCCACCCCCCAATCCCCCTCCCATCTGGCAACCATCAAATGTTCTCTGTATCTACTGCAGTGTATTCACTTACCTGTTCAACCCACGTATACAGGTAAAGTTGTTTCAAAATTGCTAACACATGCCCTACGAGAGATAAATTTACTCACTAAAGTATAGTATAATGTCTGTGTACAATTCTTTTTTTTTGTCTTTAGCTTTACAGTATCCACTTAAAACAGTATTTTCCAAAGTTACTTAAGTTGCCTTTATCTCCCTCCACCCCAAGGCATGGTTGTATCATTCATCTGTAATACTGTTAGATTTATTTGCTACAATCTGCATTCCATCTTGAGCCTCTGAGGACCTGGTTGATTTTTTAAAATTGCATATAGTAAAACTTTTTTTGGACTATACCATTCAATGGATTTTGACAAGTGCATGGAGTCATGTGTCCACCACTGTAGGAACACACAGGCTAAGTTCCATCACCCCCCAAATTTCCTTGTACTGACTCTTTGTAGTCAACTACTCTCCTGTCCCCAAACCCTAGCAACTGTTCTTACAGTTTGCCTTCTTGAGAATGTCATGTAAATGTAATCACACAATTTGTAGCCTTTCTGTTCTTGCTTCTTTCACTAAGCATAAGGTATTTAAGACTCATCCATGTTGTTGCATGGATTACTAGTTTGTTCCTCTTTTATTACTGCATACTACTCCATGGTATGGATTTATCATAGTTTGTTCACCATTAAAGAACATCTGAATTGGTTCTAGTTTAGGGTGATTATGAGTATGGCTGCTACAAACATCCATGTATAGGTTGTATGGAAGAATAAGTTTTCATTTCACTTGAGTAAATATACCTAGGAGTGGGATTGCTGGATTGTATGATAAGTAAATATTTAACTTTATAAAAAACTGGAAAACTGTTTCCCAAAGTAGCCATAACCATTAGAAATTCATACCAACAAAGTATCAGAATTTATCACTATCAGCAGTTGTTGTTTTTAGTTTTTCTTTCTTTTTTAAGCCATTCTAAAAATGTGTTGTTATACTTATTGTGATTTTAATTTGCATGTCTCTAATAATTAATAATGTGAAGCATCTTTCTATGTGCTTATTTACCAACTGAATGTCTTCTTTGGTGAAGTGGCTATTCAAATCTTTTGTGTATCTTTTCACTCATGATTTTTAAAAACTTCCCCCCTTTTATGGTTGTAATACCCTCATACCCACTCCTGTCTCTGAAATACCCACTTACAGGGACTTCCCTCACTCTACCCCTTCCCAATTATAATCCAAGATTATTGTGGGTATTCCCTCCATCCAAGATGACTTGTTGACTTTGACTTTTTGTAGTATGTATTAGATAAGATTTTTTACTTACAAATATTTAAATTTATATTTTTATGTTGATATACTTTGTCAAACCATCACCCCTAAGATTCTGATGACTCCCTAAAGGCCATGGTTTCAGTATTCATTCTCCTAGTGATGTGGTCAGTCCATTGGTATTGCTAAGAGAGTTATGGGAATTGGGCATGCTTTTTGGCAGCATGAACATCCTAGAGGAACTCAGTGTTGAGTGCTGGGAGAATTTCAGTGCTGGTGTCTCAGGTAGAATAGGATGGTGTCTGTGTGCATTTTTGGGGATATAGGAAGTGATTTATTTCTGCAGGATTCCTGACTTATGGAAGTATTTGGACACAACCTCACTCTCTAGAGTTAAATTTAACAAATTATAATTAAAATACAATGGGGGATGGCAGGTAGAGGGAAGGCTATCATGTGTGAGAGACTTTGTTTATTAATTCACACAATCCTCACAACTCTGAGAGGTCACTTACCTCCATTGACAGGTAAGAAAACTGAAACCATGAGTCCCAGAGGTAGTCAGTTGCGGATCCTGGGCCAGATCCCACAGCTGTCTGACTCCAAAATGTTCATATTTTGCACAAGATTATTTTACAGTCTCATGGGTTTAATTTATATATAATATTAGATATAATATTTTTAAAAGGTGGCAATTTAGAGAATCATAGAGACTCTGAGAGGTGGAAACCTGCTATTAATGGGACCCAAGGACAGAACTTAATTCTGGCTCCTACTCATTTCTGTATGTGTGTGAATTTGGAGAAATAATTGAACAGTCTTTTGTTTTAGCTTGCCTCTCTTTAACAGTGGTCTCCAAACTTTTGATTGCAAATCCCATCAGTAAAAAAATGTTTCAGCGTGCTTGGTCATTAAGTGTTTGTTTATAAAATTCTATGCATATAAAGCTCCATTAACATACTATGTAGCTTAAAAATATTTACAAAAATAGAAATTTCAAACTGTTGAGATAAAGAGAAAATAACCATAACTCTGCTCTCACTAGTATTTTAGTTGAGACCATGTGATAAATTAGGTTGTCCTTATTTTTACCTATTATCACAGATGCATGAGAAAGGTGTCTGCACTACCATATTCTTGTTGTATTTTGTTATTAGTTTTACTCTCTGATTTCATCTGAGAAATATTTTCATGCCATTAGCCCATTTTTATTGAGGTTAGTTTTATTAAAACTTGATTATAAAACCTGTAAATCTATGCAGCCTATCTCACATAAACTCTGGTGTGTTCTAGTACACTGAAAACAAATAAATTATGGTGATGCTAATTAACCTCTCTGAATTATGGGATTTCCTCAAATTTTCTTCTGTTATTCAGAGCAATTGAACTTCTGACATGTGGGCTGAGGAAGGAGACTTGTGTCAATCTATTTATTAAATACTAGTAAATCCTAATTTGTTTTATTTTCTATAAAAATAAGTCTAAGATCAAATATTTTCTTCCAATACTCCAAAAGATTGCCTTGCATGTCCACTAGGTATAAAAATTTCATTTTAGAGACCACTGATCTATAAAATACGTAGATGTTCCCCCAAATAGGGGAAACCTAGGGGATCAATGGTATGAATTCCATTATACTTTGTTGAATTATTTGATAAAAAGACTAAAATGCCCCTAAGAAAAGTATTATCAAATCTCTAAACTAATGTTGCTGCAGGAACTG
The DNA here is from genome assembly GCF_019186645.2 of Phyllostomus hastatus. Lineage (NCBI taxonomy): Eukaryota > Metazoa > Chordata > Mammalia > Chiroptera > Phyllostomidae > Phyllostomus > Phyllostomus hastatus. The sequence continues at coordinate 2,185,866 of NW_025333835.1, read as the reverse complement.
AGAGAATTTAGAACTGTGGCTGATAGAAATCAAATTAAGTATGTGCTTCTGAACATGGCCCATTTCCTGTTCTACCTTTAACATTCAGTCCTAGGACAGATGGAATTTCTACTGGTCAGGAAACCCAGGTGAGTCTAAGATTTACTCAGAATATTCTTCTCTGAACTCTCTCTTTCCCATCTCAGGATATCGAAGACTTTTTTTTTAATCAATAGTTTCAGAATAAGCTGGGTTCAGGCATCCACGATGGAAAAAACCCTGGGCTGATACAGATAGGATCATCCAAGTCCAGCTCATAGCAGTAGCCACTTGGAACTTGAGCTGAGTTCCAACCCCAATCCAAGGATTTTAGATGGAAGTGAGTCAACTTCAGGAATGAAGTGAATTCTACATTTAGCCTCAAATTAGTCACCATGGCAAGTAGCAGTACAGCCATTTGTCTTGCTCCACTTCCTTTTGAGCTGCAGTGACGTGACCAGTGGAGACAGGTCTGGAGAAGGAATGGGCCAGCTTGATTTAAGTGGGGAAGTCCAGAACCAGGCAAACCCCCAATGTTGCTTTCTACTACTGAAGCAAAATGCTGTATGGCTTTATTAGGAGTCTCCTCTCCCTTAGCTGTCGCCTAAAAAAAAAATAGCTCTAAAGTAGAAGTAAAAGAAACATGGTATGAAAGAACCTATAATTCAATATAGTTCAAGAAATTTAGAATTCAAGAGAAAGAATGTAATAAATGACCTGGAGGAAAAGAAGTTTCCAGTCTCTACACCATAGTTCATGCCTGCTAGAACTTCTACAACAAGGTGAGCCAGTCAGCAAATAAACATTCCTCTACTAAAAAAATATTTTTTAAATACTTACTTTTTGGAATAAGAAATTCTCACACATCTGTTTATTTAAGTTCAAAAGTTACAATAGAGAATACAGTAAAAGTCTCCCTTTTTCTCCTCCATACCACAGCAACTCAGTTCCTCTTCAATTCAGAGAGATGCTGAGACAGTTCACCTTTATTAGCTGAAACTATGTGACTTATGGGTGAGTCAGTGTGGCTTATAGTTAAGGGCAGTTATCCAAGAACAAATTTCAGCAGAATAGAAAGTTGTTAATGAAGCTTTTTTTTAATTTTTAAAGAATTCTTCCATGTATGCACAATTTAACAGCATCAGCAGCATTATCTTCAGACATGAAGCACTAGTAAAAACCATAGAGGTTATCAGGACTCAAGAGAAAAACATTTTGGTGGACTGGGAAGAGATAACATAATTTACCTTCTTTTGATTTTTTTACAGGATGTTCGGAAACTTGATGATGAGAATCTTCCTGTAAGTGAGTTGGGGTTTGGCATCTGGCTTGACCTGAATTGCCCAGGCACAGCTGGCCCTAATTATTATAAAGGACTTCTCTTAGCTCTGGAATGTGCCAAACCATTGGGTTGAAATCTAGTCATTTCCCATTAATTTTTCCTTTCTTCTGATATAATTCTAGATTCTTCCAATCATCAGACTCTGTTTAAGAGAACAAGCTCCTCACTTCCCAACCATAATTCTAGTCCCAGTTTCCAGGAACCCATGAAATGATTAGTTGTAATTTGAGCGACTGCCATTTAATCTCCTTTCCTGTGGGGGAATATGAGAGAGAAGGTAGCAAAGATTCATTTGTACCTGCTATTTTACATCTCTATCTCATTTAACAATAGGTGTCTACCCCCTCCTGTTACCTTCTCAATGGAACAAGTAGCAAGCAGTGTAACTGGTAAAGCCTTATAACTGTGGTATATTTATCCTGACCCCAACCATTCCAGAAATCACCATGAGTTTAAAAAATGTGTTTGTGGAGGGGGGTATTATTTCCTAGTCAAAGACTTACAAATATAACATCATAAGTGGATACTTAAAGTTTTTCAAGTGTCCCAGAAATCTTCCAGCTCTGGTTAATGAACCCCTGAGATATCTCTATGTTATAATCCTCTGGACCACCATCTTCTAAATAACTCACTATAATTTAAATAGTAATGCAGGTGACTTAAGCTGTCTCAGTGTTATGACAACAAACAAATGTCAGTGGAGAGTGGTAATTCATTTTTTTAAGATCTATTCAGACTGTCTTAAAAGTAACAACTTAAAAGTTTTCCAGGCTATTGTTATCCAAAGTTCTGTCATTTGCATAACACCTTTATTACTTTTTAAGAGGAATTTTTAAAAGTATATCAAAATTATACTGCATATAGTTAAGGGTCAACTAGTTCTACAATTCTTGTTACAAAATATAAAGATGTCCTCCAGCCCTGAAGTTACCTCTTTCAGTGCTTCTAAATTATTTTTATATGTACTTCCAATTCTTTATTTTCAAAAACAGGTCCTAATATTTTCACTTGATTTTTTATTTTAGCATTATCTATTCAGATTTAGCTTAATTTCAGTATCCCTCACTCAACACCCACTCCATTTTCTACCTCCCCCTTCTTCCAATACAGACATTTGGGTAAAATCAGTGTTCAGGTGACACTATGTTAATGATGAAACCACGATGGACACCTGAGCTGCAAGTAAACAGTAATGACCTTTCCTTTTCTGCACAGCTATTTGTTTTCTTTGGAAAACTCTTTGCAGAGTTAATCGTAGGACTATGGTTGATAAGATATTTTTTAAGTACACTTTTCACTAATATATTTCCAAACTGTCTCCTAGTTGCATATATCTTGTCTCAGCATTCATGCTCTTGGTATCCCAACAGGTTCATCTTCTTGAAGGATTCTTTTCTGGAGGCTCCTGTCCCACTGGGGGAGGAGGGAAGATTTCTGGTTGTGTGAACACAGGGGGCAGGGGTCCTTCTCCTGCCAAAACTGACTTGTTTTTAACCTTAGCTCTCCACCTCTTCTTCCAGAGGTTACAGATGCTACAAATTCCTAGTCCTTTTAGAGGTTCTAAATATTTTCTAAAATGCATTATGTTAAGAGGAAGAAAAATCTGGCATACAACTAATGGTATGCACTATACTTAGGGAAATACTGCTACTCCAGTCTTAAGGAGAAACTAATGTCCAGGGAAGTTACATGGCCTTGCTTGAGGTCTAGCCAATGACAGAACTAGGACATTCTTTGAATCCCCTGCTTGTTCTTTATCACTAAGCAGGCGGCCTCCCTCTCTAGCTAGATGTACTCACTAACCAAATACCTTTCTCTCTAAGCTACCTCCTACCACTTAACATGTCATACCACGATCAAATTATCCAGCCCCTGAGTAACTGACATTGTTTAAAGCTCATAGTTCCAAATATAACCCATTTGTAGCCTTAAATAGAGAGATACATTGGTGGAAAAAATCAATGAAATCAGTATTGTTTTCTACTTATCTGACAAGAATGGTTAGTTATTAAACAAGCAACTTTTCCATTGTGGTTTCCAAAAGTCTTATTTATTCCACAACTAATAAGGAAACGTATGTTCTTTTGTTTGCTATGTGCAATGTATGGGACTTCCAGGTCACAGAGATCTTACTTATTTTCCCAAACAGAAGGTAGTACAGTTTATAAATAGCAGAATTATTTTGTAAACACAATTTTTTCCAAACCCATTATTTAAATAGAAATGGCCCAAAGCCTGCATTACTTCAAGCACAGGAATTCCCACACAGTTTATCCTCATCAACAAATTCCACAGTACCAAATTCAGCTTGGTGAGACCAGCATAACGCTGAAAATACTTCCTTTGCTGCCACTTGGCAATGTTTAATTAAAAAAAAAAGGAGCAGATGTTGAACCATAGAGATAAGTTACATTTTCTAATTATAAATGTCATTATAACTAATTAAAGCCAGAATGAAAGACAAATTTGATAATGATATATCATATAACTAGCACTTTAGAGTTTGTTTTTGACAGAATGTGACCTGTGTCATAAATATTGGTCCTCTATAGGGCACATATTATACTTTTTTTTAACTTTTAACAGTCTAGCTTCAAATAATATTCCACTTTAGGAATAAGAATCTTGTAACAGTACTTTTCTATTTCCTTTTTCTTGTCTTTGTGTTATTGCCATACATTTTGTTTCAACATTTGTTATAAATCACTTTAAAGATGTTGCTGCATTGCCTTCTGGACTACAGTTTCTGACAAGAAATCTGATGTCATTGTCATTTGTTGTTTCCAGGTATGTAATGTGTCCCTTTTCGTCTGGATGCTTTTAAGATTTACCTTTTACCAATCATTTTCAATAATTTGATTATCATGTGTTGTGGCACAGTTTCCTTAATGTTAATTCTGCTGGTTCTTTTTGAGTTCCTTGAATCTCTCAGTTTATAGTTTTCATTAAAGTAGAACATTTTTATTTATTTCTTCAAAATTTTTCCCCATCCCTACACCATTTTCTTGGCATTTTAATTATGCATATGTAGTCCACTTAAATTACACATGGGTAGTCTGCAAGTCACTGGTGTTCTATTAATTTCTTGCCTTTTTCCCCTCTATGCTTCACTGTGGATAGTTTATATTGCTCTGCCTTCAACTTCACTTATCTCTTCTGTTTTGGTGTCTGATTAACTATTAATCCCATCCAGTATTTTTCATTTTAGATCATGTATTTTTCATCTGTGTATGTCCCATCCACAGGTCTTTTTTATATTAGCAATTTACCTTTTCATCAAGTTTATGTTTTCCTTTATTTCTACTTTCTGGTACATTTAAAAATAACTGTTTTAATGTTCCTATTTGCTAATTTGCCATTTCTATAATTTTAGGATCTGTTTCTATTGATTAGATTTTCTTCTGGTTATAAGTAGTCGTTTCCTGCTTCTTCGCATGCTAGTATTTTTCACTAGAAGCCTTACACTGTAATTCTACATTATTTGCTGAATTTTGATGTATTCTTTTAAATAGTGTTGAACTTAATTATGGCACTAGGTTGAGTTACCTGGGATCAATTGGATCCTTTAAAGTCCCGATTTTAAGCTTTTTATGATGGGTCCACAGCAGTCTTTACTCCAGTGCGTATTTAGTTCCTCTACTAAGGCAGGACTAAATAAGAAGAGTCCCCCTTCTGAAGATTCTACTAGGTGGTCTTTCTACTCTGGCTGGTGGGAACACAAACTATTCTCAGCCTTGTGTGAGCCCCAGGAAATGTTTAGCTTGCTACTTTTTGGGTAATTCCTTATCCTCATATATATTTCTCTCATATGTACATAGATCAGTACTCAACCAAAGTTTCAAAGTGACCCATCTGCAAACCTCTGGAACTTGCTGTCTTTTGAAACTGCCCCCAATAAGTTCTAGTAGCTTTGACCTTCCTTCACCTGGATTTCCTACTCGTTGCAGTGAGACTATTGACCTACATTCTCCTCCTTGCACTATAGTCTGGAAATTGTCTCCAGTCAGCAAGTTGGAGCAATTGTAAGATTCGTCTCTTTTTTTTCCTCCCTTCCTGAAAGGGTCATAGTTCTATGTCAAAATATCTGAAAACTATGTTTCACATACTTTTTCCAGTCTTCTAGTTATTAAAGGTAGAAGGGTAAATGTACTTTCTGTTACTCCATCTTGACCAGAAGTCTTTTGAGTTCTTACAATGAATGTGTATTGTTAGAAAAATGCCTTTTCTACAACTTTCCCTTGTGATTGTATAGTTTCTTACCAAGTTTGGTGTTTTAATAATAATTAATTATGCTGGAACCTTCATTTTAGCCATATTATCAGCAGGCTCCTTTTCCTATTCCCTTGCCTGACACCTGCCAGATCCCTGAAAGAAGACAGAGTCAAACCCTTGATTTCTCAGGTTTGAGTCTTGCCAGTTCATTTGCATACCCTTGATGTGGTGACAGAGTTTCATGTTTAGATCACTAGGCATTGTGGTTACCTGGAGCCCAAGTACTGACTACAGTTGCTAGAAATAATATTTAAAAAGGTGGTTACCCTCAGAGCCCTAATCAAAGCTGCAAGCATTCTTCTCAAGTGCTCTCCTTTCCTTTTTCTCCTCCCATGTCCTGGAGCCCCTGCCTCTTGCCTTTAGGCATTCAGTGGCATTCAATTAGTTCCCTGACTCTCCAAATCCCTTCTAGAGCCCTGTATCCAGACACATCTTGTTTCAAAATTATCTTTTCTTTCTTCTCACAAATCAGTCAAATTCCAAGTACCCCATAGGCTTAACCCATTCACTATAAGAAGCTTGAAGGCAGGAACTAAATCTTATTTTTGGTGTTTCATCAGCCCATAGAACATCATCTGAAAATGGAATAATTTTAAAAAGAGACTCTCTCTGCTTAGTGTTTATGCCAGCTGTGAAGATAATACAAAGCTGAAAATCTTGGTGGCCTTCATTGCTACAAAGTAGGGAACGTGAGAATGAAGGCAAATACAAGAAATGCAAAGAGAAAGAAAATGTAAAATACTATCACGGTGATAAGATTTGGGCTCCTGAACTCAGTTCAGCTACCTAGATTTACCCTTAGATTTTGCAAGAGCCTACATTTTCCCATCTTTGCCTAAATTAGTTCAAATTGGGCTTGTCACCAGTGGGTATAAGCAACCTTCTATAACAAACATCAAGCTGGGGATGAAGTATAAGGAAAAGATCATATGTCAAGACAATTAGTGACGTACAGTGTAGCACTCCTCTCCCCACAACCTCCCTGCCATCTGTATCTAAGAGGCAGCAGGCAGAATGGGGAGCAGGCAAAATCCAAGCCTGAAACACTGGTGGGCCAAGGCTGGACAACCCTAGCCTATGGGCTCATGTCACTTTCCGTATACCTTAGTTGGGGTGGGGAAATGGGCAGAGGTACTTCATGCTGGCTCAAACGCACACCAAAATCTTCCCTTTTGGGTGATGGCACATAACTCCATGGCCCCAGAGTTCTGTTGACAAGGAGGAACAATGGTTTCACATTTCAGTGTTTCTGTTTCTCAAATTTTTGTGGAAATTTCCCTGTTTTACCAGCTTATCTGTTCAAGTCCTAGGTAGCTGAAGGCAGGTATGTACAAAAAAGGAGAGTACCCCACAGAATCAAAGTGCTGTTGCCTTTGGCCTTCATTTCCAAGCTGTCTTTTGGCAAATGTGTAGAATGCTAATGAGATATGTCTTAAACTTCTTCCACAAGAGTCTCTGATTAAGGCCATTAGTGTGAGAGCTTCAAGAAACTTTAGTGAGCCGTGAAGTGGTGCCAAGGGTCTCTTGGGTAAAGAGGCCAAGTTTCAGCTCTGCTACTGATGGGCTTGCAGCAAGGAGGAAGAGGTCTCAATGAAACCAAAAGAAGAAGTAATGAAGAAGAAAGAAGAAGGAAGAAGAAGGAGGAGGAGGAGAAGGAGAAGAAGGAGAGGAAGAAGTTGTCACCCTGTCTAGGATGTCCAAAATAGTGCAGGGCTATATTGACATGTCAATGCAGAATAATAATGGATTTTGCAGTGTTAACTTCATTTCTTGGTTGCTAAGATAAATTTGGCATGAACCACATCACTGACAGACAAATCATGATGATGTGTTTTAAGAGTAAAAAATTAAAAAATGAATATTGTGGAAAACCAATAATAGTGAACATTTTTCTGGGTAATCACTTTGTGTTAGATGTTTTCATAGACATAGACTACTTCTCTATTTCTGCAAAGAAAATATTCCCATTTTACAAATACAGAGAGTAAAGCTCTAAGAGGTTGAATAACTATAAAACTAGAACCTTGAATGTCTAGAAAGAATCTTTCTTTAATACCACATTGCCTTTCACTATACCATGCAACCTCCCAGCAGCTCATGAGTACACCACCCTGCCACTCATACATACATACCAGAGAAAGGCAAATGAGACTTCTTTCTTATGGAACTGGACCTTCTGTCTCTATTTTCTAGTTGTCTTTAAAACTGAGTAAGGACACTCTTTCTTCCTACATAAGATTGTGGTATCTGGCACTGTTTCACCAAAATTAAGCCAGTTGCAACTACCAAAGAGGCATATTCACACTAATGTGATAAGCTAATAGCCACTTGTCTTTCACTGTCACACACAGGGCCCTTTAATCTCCAATGCTGTTTATTGAATTTTTTATTGTGATAATGTATATCACAAAATTTTTCCTTTAATCATTTCTAAGTGCACAGTCCTATAGTGTTAAGTACCTTCACATTGTTGTGCATCCATCACCACTATTTATCCACAGATCCCTTCATCACCTCAATCAGGAATTCTGTGCCCATTAAACAGTAACTGCCCATTCCCCAAACCCTCTAGCCCCTGACAATTACCATTTTACTTTCTATTTCTATGAATTTGATTACTCCAGACACCTCGTATAAGTGGAATTGTACAGTATCTATACTTGGCTTATTTCACTCAGCCTAATGTCCTCCAGGGTTATCCACATTGCAGCATGTGTCAGTTTCCTTCCTTTTAAGGCTGAAAAATATTCCATTGTATGCATAGACCAAATTTTATTTATCCATTCATCTCTGGATGGATTCAATATACTTTTGGAAATTCTAGGGGATAGAAAAGCCTTCCTTATTTTTAATTTTTTTAATTCTCACCTGAGAATATTTTTTATTATTCATTTTAGAGTGAGAGGAAGGGAGAGAAGGGAGAGAAAGAGAAACATAGATCTGTTAGGTACATGCCCTGACTGGGAATCAAACCCGCAAACTTTCATTTACAGAACAATACTCCAAACAACTGAGCCACACTTGCCAAGGCCTTCCTTATTATAAACCCAATTCTTCAGGAGTTGCTTCAGAGGAGGGACACCTTCCATCCATCTGTTCTCTGCCTTGAAGGGACTGGGGCTCTTAAAGCCCTTCACCCACGCCAATGGCCCCCTAAGTAGAGAACTTGGCAGGAAGATGACTCATCTTCACAATCTCTAGGGGGCAGTCTGTCTGCTGTAGTCAGCAGAACCTTCCAGATGCAAGCCCCTCCAAAGAAGAGCAGAGCTTCAGCTTGCATTCTCAGATCCATGGTCATTCATCTACTCTGTATAGAAGACCTATCTGTACGTGTGTGTCCCTGTATATCCATGAATGTTCATATCTGTTAATAAAGCTGGAACTACATCAGCTACTGGCCCCATGAAATACCTATGCAAGTTTTCTGAGCACACATTCCTCCTTTGGCAAATAGTCTCCAAAAAATGCAGTGAGGGTGAAGGTAAATAAATGAGAGATGCCAGAATGAGAAACGAAATTGGGTACTCCTAAGATGGCCAGTGCCAATGGCTTGCTCTGGGTATAAAGAGGAGATTTCACCATGTGCTTCTCCCCAGAGGTAGAAGGGGCAGATCATGTTGCTTCTCACTCCTGCCCCACCCTGAGGAATGGACTCAGTGACACTGCAGGCCTTTCTTTCTCTTCCCTGATATCTTTGAGTCAAGGCGCCTTGTTGACCTAGTGGGTCAGATAAAGGACTGCAAAAGCATTGTCCAAATTGCCCAGGGAGGATGTGGCCAACATTCCTAGGTGTGTTTGTAAATGTGGCTGAGACAGGACATGCAAAGTAAGCAATGCTGGCAGAGAAAACCTGTATTTGGAGACCAGTAATTCTCTCCGGCCACATGTACTTCTGATTAATCCATTCTTCATAGTAGTACATGCACATTTACACTCAACCTTGGAGGGTGAGTCCTACAATCAAAGCTCCTTCCAGGTAGGTTCTGTAATAGGATATTATTCGTTATAATAGAATCCTGCTTTTCCAGAACTTAATAATTCATCAATTGATAAACTTTCCTGGTACCTAGTTTTAAGATTCTAGAAAATTCAACTCATTTATTTATTACTTACTCATTATTCACTTTTAAAATAATTTAAAATTACATTTGGTTAATATTCATAAAATTTCTACATCAAGGACATCTATACAGAAGTATGAAAATTGGTTGGTTGATAGAAGAAAATCATTAAATTAGAAGATTTAAATTCAGGAAGTAATAAAATTAAGTATGAAGTTTAGCTCTAAGCTTCCTGGTAATGAAATAAAAAGGGAAAAAAAGTTCAGCTGCTTATGTCCTATTATTTCATTAAAGAGAGCATACAAATCCATCAGGAGATGTCTTGATGAATTTCCTAGTAGAGACTATTTTCAAACTTAATTTGAATAGGGATTTTTAGGAATTCATCTACTCCGTACTATTTGTATATGCATGCCTCTGTATATGTATGGATGTATATATCTGTCTGCTACCTATAGTCCCTTTGTGTGTCTGTGTATTTCATAGGTAAAAATAAAAATCTATCAGGAACTGTTGCAAGGCCTCATCTGGTTCAATTTATATGAATGACTCTCTCTCCTGGAAAAGGAGCTGGTGGGAAGGATGAGGGTAAAGGTAATCTCATATCCCTGGGACATCTGTACATTTACTCTGTTCTGCTAGGGAGCTGAGGTGATCCTGCACAAGCCTACTGATTCATAATCTGGGACCCTTGACAGCTAGCTTGGGGGAGGGATCAGTCAGTGTTGCTACCCTAAGCCCAGCATCCAGGTGCCTCAGGAAAGCTCTTTGGCACCCAGGTACCCTACAGCCAGAGTATTTCTATCTAAACCCAGCATGGGTGCCAAGTCTAGCATATGACTGGGCGCTTGCTCAGCTCCCATTTGGCACTCCAGTTCCCTACTGGCCCTGGAACCCTGCCCCAAACCACAGCTGCCTGGCTTAGGGCCTGACACTCTGCCCATTCCTTGCCAGAATATACACACACTCTCTCTCTCTCTCTCTCTCTCTCTCTCTCTCTCTCTCTCGGGAGCTGGAACTTCCCATCATACCCTTCCCTTGGCTGCTGCAAGGGGTCCTGCTTTCCCTGATGGCCCAGACAGGCCACAACTTCATGAAACTACTTGCCTGTTAGAAATATTCCTCTGCCCAGAAACCCTAAAAATCCACTGTCTCAACCTCTCTAATTAAACATTTTAGAAGGTTAGACCCAAGTTCACCAAACCCCAGGGAAGTCATCATGTAGATTCCAGGATGTCCTCCTTAGAAGTCAGCTCACACCAATCCTGGACTCTCCCCTCTCCACCTACCCACTGAATAGAAAGGTTATGAAAGCAGAATGAAGTCTCATCTTTCCTAGAGAGCTGCCCACGTAGATGGTGTGTCCAGGCTCCCTAACATCAGAGGGGAGTTTGTGGGATAGTGACTGGAGGGGGGCTGTTCCTCAACCCCATAAGCAAAATTGAGGGAATCAAAAGGGTCCAAAGTTGCTTCATTGCAATGGAATGAACAAAATTTGCTGGCTTTACCTGGTCATGCTGCTGTAGAGAGACCAACAATATATGCCCCATGACCACCCTGTTGGTGGGAAATACAGGGATAAGGTCTCCTCCAGCCCTATCCTTTAAGTGCCTGAGAAAGAACTGAAACATTTCATATACCTTTGCAGTCAGTTCTTAGATAAACCAAGATTGGGAGCAGGGGAATGGATCTGTTGGGGCTGTAACAGTCAATTGTGTCCTGCTGGGGGAGAGTTTCCAGGTGCCCCCCACCCCCAGTAATTTGCAGAGCCAGAAGGAACTGTAATCTTCGAAAACCCATCAGAGAACCCTGCCAAGCAAAGTTGTGGGGTGTTTGCTCTGTAAGACTGAAGGGTCTCAGAGAGTACCAATTACCAGGACGGCTACAGATGATGATCAGCATATGTAGGCCCATCTGCTTAGAGAGATATTTATAACTGATCAAAGCAATTCGGCACTGCCAGGTGCATAACAGGCACTCAATAAACATTCATAGCTTCCACTCACCAGATGTGGCAGAGGTGGAGAGAGGGATACCCCCTGGGTAGGCAGAACAACACGTGGCTGCAGAGGGCTCCTTTGAGTAAAGTGGAAGCATGCCCCTCCGTACCTCCTGCTGAGGCCTTGCCACCAGGAGAAACTCTGAGAAGCCATCACCATGTGGAGAGAACAGTTTTCTCTGGTTCCCTCCTTCTGCCTCTGAGTTCCAGGAAAACATCTGTGGACAGTAAAGGAAAAGTGGGCTGACGGAGGCAGAGGTGGAGGCAAAGTGTGGGGGAAGGAAATATGGATGGGTCACTGCAGTTTTGCTCTTCAAAGCACCTAAACCACATGAGCTGGGTCCTCTCTTTTGTAACTTGAGATGCAAGAGCATGGGTATTTATTTTCATGTAATGATTGAAAAGTAGCCACATGCCTTAAGTGACCTTCAAATACAGTAGTAACAAAAAGCAATTACATAAAGAAGTACATCTGATTTTAGATGTGTCAGAAAGCTAAACAAAATAGAAAGAAAATCCATTATTCTGGACAAATAAGATAAAGAGTGATTAAGGGTACCTTAGTTATTTTCTTAAAGGGAGAATGATGAGTACATTGAAGTCATAACCTGCAGTTTGTCTGGAGTGCTTTAAGATGGGAATACCCAAACCAGCCTCTCCGGACCCCTTTTCCCTGTGGCTACAAGAACTCACACTGAGTTTGCTGTGAAGAAGTGAGTGTGGCAGGAGCTGTTGCACTGAGTCCAGGGAGCCTGGAGGCCACTGCCAACCCTGTGGCTGAGAAGCTGCTGCCAGGAAGCCACAAACAGGAGGGCCAAGGACAAGTGAGCAGTGATCACAGGAGAGGCTTGAGAAAGGACAAAAGGAAAAAAGACAAGGTAGTTATTAAACAGCAAAAACCATTTCGAAGCAAAATTTGTTACTGCTGTCCAAATTCAGTGTTACCTCTGCATGAGAAGCAAAGACCCATAGCAGTGTCAGTGGTTAAGAGGTGGTCCACAAGCCCCTTCCCCTTCATCAGCCAAGGCCCCCTCTCCAGCCAAAACTACTGAGGCAGAATTTCTGAAGTTCAGCCCAGGAATCTGTATTTTTTAAGCTTATAAATATAATAATTTTAAAAACCATTAACCCAAAGGGTGAAAGACCAAATTGTTAACATATATCCTGCCTTAATCTTATAGTCACTGGAAAGCACATTGGATTTGGAATCAAAATATTTGGGTTAAATTATGCCACTTGGCCTTGAGCAATTCACTTAATTTCTTATGATCCCAGTTTTTCTCATTTGCAAAATGGAAATTCTACCCAGAGTTGTAAACATTAATTGCAGGAATGTAAAGGCACTTGCAATGTAAATTCTGTAAGATTAGATACATTTTTATTATCATTTTTAGTAACTGTCATATCAAAAGTTCCCACCCATAATGGCAGCTACCATAATTCTTGCCCGGACTACTATAATATTCACACTGTTACAGAATGGACCTGGGGGTTATGTGGTCCCTCCATTACTGTGGATTCTTTACCAACCTCCAGGGAATTGGAATTATGGCTTTCAATGCCCAAGTTTGGTGAAAAGGAAAGGAACTATTTATTTATTCAAAAGTTATATAGACTTAGAGTAATGACTTAATGTCTTCGTTAAAATCCCAAAGTCCCTTAAAATACCCACAAACACACACAGTCCTTCCTCCCCCCCTTTGCCCAGTCAGGCCAGTCAGGGGTACCATATCTCAGGAAAAAACAGAAGTTCGTGGCTCAGCTAGCCCCTGGCTCTTCCCAGTAATCCACACTCAACTGGCAGGCCTCCCATGGTTCCCAGCACCATGAGCTGTGTTGCTGCAATCTCCAGTTCTTAATCCAAACTCACGTGGCACCTTCACATGGCGCACCAGAGAGAGTCCTTTCACCCCTTTCCTTCCCTACAAGGTCTTCCATCGTCCCCATCCATAGTCCTGCATTGTCTCTCCTGCTTCCTAAACTGCAAGGTAAAAGGAGCCCCAAAACTGCATGGTTATCTCCTGCATGGTTGCCATGCCTGGGTTTAAACCCCTGAATGAATCTTCCTCTGCAACCCCATTTCCTACTCCTCCCACAATTGTCTACATCTGCCAATACTCCCATATTTTTCCAGCCTTTCTTGGCTACCATAGTGAGTCTGGGCAGGCTTGGCCCTTTGGCATGGAGTGAACCATCTCCAAACTCTCACACAGGCACTGTGAAGAGGAGCTGCCTCCCAGTTACAACAGGAGTTAAAGTCATGCCCATCTCTCTGGCTCAAAGCTAGTCCATAGCTATTTAACTTATATATGAAACTAGCCAGCAGTTATAGATATGTAAAATAACCAGTTTTGCATATCAAATATGAAGTGGGCCAACTGTTGATATCCAAAATAACTCTTAAGGGCTCATATGACTGTGTCCCATCCCCCAGTCTCAGCTTGCAGGGGTGGAGATATCCTATATTTTTATATTTTCTCGACACCCTGAGTTCTGGACCCCATTTTAAATCCTTCATTTGGAGAATCCTAACAGCACCCCATTACAACAAAAAATCACTCACTTTGCACAGTATCATTTTAACTGAAACTTTGCCTATTGTAACCATGACTTTGACAGCATAATTCCATAATAATGGTAGTTGTTATTTTTCTTAATTGCTGGAGTTGAATAATACAGAATATGAAAAGAAGCACTAGTATCTAGAATGGATTTTGAGTTGACATAGCTACTAATTCACTCAACAAATATTTTAGTGAACACTTACTAAGTACCAGGCACTGTTAAAGGTATCAGGATTACAATAGTATATAGACCAAACAATGTTCTCCAAAGAGTTATTTATGATAGTGAAACACTGAAAATAAGCTAAATGTCAAAACAACATAAGAACATTTTATTATAGCCATGAAATGAGATAGAGTCATTATAGCCATTAAAAATCATGTTCTATATCAGATTTTTTGAAAGGGAAAATATTCAAATTATATTTATACTTGAAAAAGATCAGGCAAAAAAATACATAGAACATGTCATTTAAAAAAACAAAGTAGGAATTCTGCTCAAGATGGCAGCATAGGCAGACAAGGCTTGCCTCTTTGCACAACCATGTCAAAATTACAACTAAAATATAGAACAACCATCACTCAGAACACTCAGAAATCGAGTTGAATGGAAATGTGACAACTATGGACATGAAACCACATCCACCCAGACCAGGAGGAGTGCAGATATGAAGCGGGCTGACCTCTCATCCAGTGCAGTGGGAAAAAATTTGGAAGGAATATCTTGAGATCTAGGATTCCCACACCCACACCAGGTCCCCCTGACCAAGGTCCCATTGACAGGTAGATAAGTCCCCACAACTACTAGCTGCAAAACCGGGAGGGATTGAGTCAGGGGAAGAAACTTCTGGAGCCCTAAGCAGTTCCTCTTAAAGAACCCACACATGGACTCACCTATTCAGACTCACTCCTTCTGAGCTCTGGCACCGGGGTAGCAACTTAAAAGAAAACAGTGGTGCGCTGGCTGGTGTGGCTCAGTGGATGAGTCCTGGCTTGCAAAGGAAAGGATAGCTGGTTTGATTCCTAGTCTCGGGTACATGCCTGGATTTCAGGCCAGATCTCCAGTAGGGGGTGTACAAGAGGCAACCACACATTGAATGTCTATTTGAAAAGACACCAATGGCATACAGAGAGAAACTGAAATGTCTGGCATCAAGTCAAGCAGAAGCCATTGTCCTTTACTAAACCCTCCCCACAGAGAGCCACTGGGCTGGAAAGCTGGTGCCATATCTGAGACTCCATCAACCTGGCTAACACTGTTTGACCCCCCTTTGCAAATTCCCAGACTCCACCCCCTACCCACTTACAGGCCCACACAAGCTGCTTTTCCATATGAATGGCTGGTCTTGGCTCCTGCTCCACGACTTCCAAAATCCTCTCAAACAAGCAACAGCTGGTCTCAGTGAGCCCCAGGCCCAGCACTAGCAGCAGCTGGCCCAGATTCACAGCTTGGCTTCACATGGAAATCTCCAAGCCCAGCACAAGTAGCAGCCATCTCAGATTGCTTTATACCTCAGAAAGGGTGGCCCCAGGCAAAACACAGGTTGCAGCTGACCTTGGCCTACACCACCCGGGAAACCCCAGGGCCAGTGCAACCAGTGGACAGCTACAGACCACAGTGGACCACCATCACTCTGCCCCTGCACAGGGCAAAGGTTGGTGGTAAGTGGTCACAGACAATCCTTGCAACTGACTGGCCTAGGTACATCCCTCCCATTGATCTGCCAACAACAACCAAAAGCTCAACTACAAGAGGAGGGTGCACTAAGCCCACACAAAGAGCACACCTCAAGGACCCAGCTTGGGTTATAGGGGAGGCTGTGCCACTGGACCCTATAGGACACCTACTACATTAGGCCACACTACCAAAACATGGAGTCAAAGCAAGTCTACCTAATGCATAGAAACAAACAGATGGAGGCTGCCAAAATGAGGAGACAAAGAAATATGACCCAAGTGAAAGAACAGATCAAAACTCCAGAAAAAGAGCTAAACGAAGTGGAGATAAGCAATTACCAGATGCAGAGTTCAAAACACTGGTTATAAGGATTCTCAAGGAAATTAGTGAGGGCCACAGCAGCATAAAAAAGATCCAGTCAGAAATGAAGCATACACCAATTGAAATAAAGAACAATTTATAGGAGAACAGCAGTGGAGTGGATGAAGCCGAGAATCAGATTAATGATATGGACATAAGAGCAAAAAAACAACCAATCAGAACAACGAGAAGAAAAAAGAATTAAAAAAACATGAGGATAGTATAAGCAGCCTCTGGGGCAACTTCACTTCATAGGGATGCCAGAAGGAGACATTCACATCATAGGGGTGCCAGAAGGAGAAGAGAAAGAACAAGATATTGGAAATCTATTTGAAAAAAATAATGAAAGAAAACTCCCCTAATTTGGTAAAGGAAATAGACATGCAAATCCAGGAAGCACAGAGTCCCAAGCGAGATGGCTGCAAAGAGGCCCACTCCAAGACACATTATAATTAAAATGCCAAAGGTTAAAAATAAAGAGAGAATCTTAAAAGCAGCAAGACAAAAACAGAGAGTTGCCTACAGGGGAGTTCCCATAAGACTATCAGCTGATTTCTCCAAAGAAACTTTGCAGGCAAGAAGGGACTGGTAAGAAGTATTCAAAGTCATGAATAGTGGGGACCTATAGCCAACATTGCTCTACCCAGCAAAGCTATCATTTAGAATTGAAGGGCAGATAGAGAGCTTCACAGACAAGAAAATACTAAAGGAGCTCAGTATCACCAAACCATTATTATATTAAACATTTAAGGGACTTATTTAAGAAAAAGAAGAAGATCAAAACTATGAACAATATAATGGCAATAAATACATGTCTATGAACAACTGAATCTAAAAACAAACTAAGCAAACAAGAAAAACAGAGACAGAATCATGGATACAGAGAACATTTTGATGGTTGCCAGATGGGAGGGGGCTGTGGAGGAATGGGCGAGGAGTTGAGGGGATTAAGGGCTACAAATGGGTAGTTACAGCACAGCCATGTGAATGTAAAGTACAGTATAGAAAATGGAGTAGCCAAAGAATTTATACTCATGACCATGGACATGAATAATGCTGACAGTATTGCCTGAAGCATTGGGCAGTGCTGGGGGGGGGGGAGGGTAGAGGAGGGAAAGTCATGACAACTGTAATAGCATAATCAATAAAATATGATTAAAAATAAATGAATAAATAAAATAACCAAGTATGTATATTTTTGTGTGTAAATATTTTTACATCCACACTCATACTCTATCTATATCTGAGTAAAACCACTTCTCTGAAACCTAGTAGAGAGAGACTAAGGAAGAAGATATAACTATTAATCCAGTTTAGGCCCTCCCACAGAACAAGCCTTCAATAAATATTTGTTGAAAGATTGAATGAAAGTAGTATAGAACTTTGTGTTCACCTGTAGTCCCAGGATTTCTGTTTGTATGCCCACAACATATCACTGCCATCTCCTCTCCGCCCCCAAACATGTTCTTTGTTTGGTATTTCTTTTTCTCTGTGAGTGGCACTATCATCTCCCTGTCACTTAAGTCATGTCTCATTTATTTTCCATAGTCAGCCTGTTCTCAAGTTCAGCTTTAACCACTTCTCCATTCCATCCTGACCTAGCAGGCAACCCAGAGCAAAGAATCTGGAGATAGATTTCCTGGATTTAAACTAAACACTGCTACTCACTAGCTGTGTGACCTTGGGCAACTAATAATTATGCCCCAGGCTCCTCTTCTATATTATTTTTTAGGAACATTTGGATTACAAGTAACAGAGAACCCAACTTGAAGTGGCTTAAACAAAAAAGAGATTTTTGATGTGTATTTAACTGGGCCAAAGGTGTGCAGCTAGATGTAGGAGCTCATCGTGGCACTTTCTGTATCTCTTAGGGCTGATTTCCTTTGTTTTGAGCTCCACTCTCACATAGGCTCCTCCCCTAGGGTGGCAATATGTCTTCCAGAGTGGTAGTCTTACATCCTACCCTCTTGACTTCCCCAGAGACAGAGTCCTTCTCTCTCTCTTTCTCATCAAAAAGCCCAGGATTATCTGACGCTGATTGACCAGGACGTATCACATGGCCACTCAAACCTAGGGATAGGATGAATCCCACCCAACCTCATGGAACAAGAAAAGGAAAAGGGATTAATTAATGAAAACTGAGGTGTTCTTTCAGGAAAAAAAAGAGGGAATAGGTGATAGTCTTACAGGAAAAGCAACTGAACATGCATAAACACACACATTGGTTTCACTATTGCTAGAAATAGCTTTCCAAAATGCAAGTCTAATTATAATAAAATATAAGCTTCACACAGCAATAACTAGTTCTTGCTCATCTTAAGGTTCCAAGGTTGATGCTTGGGATAGCTGTTGAATGAATGACTTCATATGAGCCTCAAAAGTGCCAGGAGGTGTCAGGGCAGATGTAATGATGGAAAAATAAGCCAAGACAAAAAAAATGCAAAATGAATCCACTGGATACCATGATATAGACCAAGCAGAGGTGGAGTTCTGACTGCATCTTGAAGGATAAAGAAAATATTCATGGGTATAACAATGTGTTCAGCAGAGCCGGGAAGATGCTGCGTATGGAAAGCCTAGTTCCCAGCAATTATATAAGGGAACTATGGTGTTACTCAAATTCTAGCAGAGAGAGTGGACAGACCCCAAAATACCTGAATAATGTGATAAGCCCATACCCTCCTCAGGGCCTTCGCCCATGTTGGTTATTGTGCATGAATGCTCTTTACATCATCAGTCTCCTTTACTTCATTCAGGTTTCAGCACTAATGTCACCCCCTTGGAGAGAGTTTCTCTGAACTTGCTATTTAAAGCAGCCCTACCACATCATTACCAAGTTGCAGTTCCTTTCTTATGTAGTCACTATCTGAAATTACTGTGTTTACTTGTTTAGTCTCTCCCTTTCCATAGGAACATAAGCTCCATTAGAGCAAGGATATTCACTGTGCTGTTCATTAGTGTTTAAACAAATGAATTAGCAAAAGGAATAATTCTTCTGTCGTAAGGCTAGGTAAACAATTTGGTTTAGATATATGTCAAGAATATTATGTGAGTACATGGCTGATCCTTAATAAAAAGTAGCCCTATGATGACTATTGTTTATAGATGTCATGAAATACTCAAAGCCCTGACTTCTATGCTTCCGACCCTTCTTAAACGCAGAGCCCAGAGCCCAGGGCAGTAGAGGCTGAGCAAGGAAGACAGGTGCAGGAAAGGAGAGAAAACCTGGGTGGCTGTTGCTACTTTCTTAGGAAAAGAGCTGAGTAGAGAGTGGAGCAGGGCCACTCAGGAAAATAAAGAGCAGGGAGATAATCAGGGATGGGAGCCCCTGAAACTTCCACAGGAAGCTGGGAGTTAAGTTGTGGAGGCTGAGTTTAGGAAAGAAAAAGTCCTAATCTGAATCTTGTTTTAATTATAAATTGATGATGGCAAGGCCTAGTTCAGCTGAACTTCAAAATTCCAGGGTGCACCTATTGAGCATCTACTATGTTCAAAGCACTTGTTGGCCCAGCGCAGATAGAGAGTTGAGGCAGAAACAGCTCAGTCCTCTTAGCAAACACAAGTTGAAGGGTGGGTCACTGGTAAGTCATATGATAATATGCTCTAATCATGAAACCGAGAAGACGTTGGAGTGATCTTTTGAAGAAGACCTTGGTAAGAGAGGAGGGCTTGCAAAAAGGATGCAGGGTGATCAAAACCATGTTGGTGATTAAAAACATGAAATTCAAGAAAAATATTTGTTTTTTTTGTTTTGTTTGTTTTTTACTGAATTTATGTCAATGAGTTCACCTTTAACTGGCAATAATATGGATGGGAAAGATCATTTCACTAAGATACACTGCATATCTAAGGTCAGCATAGCTATCAATAATTGGTTTTTGTTTTTTCAGAAACAAAATATGCTGAAACTCAAGAACTGGGCCTGCGTGACTATCTGTGTGACTTGCCAAAGCTGAGCCACCTCCTCACAGTGAGCCAGGCTGACCACGTGGTGCCCTGTAGCCTTAGGACAGTGTCCTGACCTCTTTCACAGGGAAAAATGTAAGGACTGTTGCCTCTCAGCTCCCCTGACTGCATTCCAGTTTTTTCTGACTTTGTAAAAAACAATAAAATAAAAATGCTATCTTCCTAAAGTCAGAAAATATTCTCCATTTGGACATTTCCTAAGACCTTAAATTTGAGATGTAGAAATTTTTTATTACATACTGCCTCTCTCACCAACCTTTTGAAATGCAGGATTTACCTTTAAGGAGAGTCTGCACTTTATTATGTGAAGTGTAAAAGTCAAGTCTTTATTTAACTCTCAATAGAAACCAATTTTTGCCTTGTTTTATGTATAACACAGATATTGTATATATACAATATATACAGCCAATGTATTCAAAGAAAAGAAACACTTGAGATACATTGACTAAGGATCATGCACCTTTAAAAATGGCTCTCACCCTGACCAGTATGGCTTAGTTGGTTGGATGGTGTCCCACAAACCACAGGGTTGCCAGTTCGATTCCCAGTCAGAGTACATGCCTGGGTTGAAGGCCATATACCCTATTGAGGACATAGAAGAGGCAACTGATTAATGTTTCTCTTGCACATCAATCTGTCTCTTCCTCTTTTTCTCCCTCCCATCCCTTCTTTCTAAACATAAATAAGTAAAATATTTTTTAAAGTGTCTGTTTAGTAGGATTCTGTGTTGTATACTGAGATTAATAGTAACAAAGAAAGAAAACATGTGTAAACTTTTATAGAATATCCAATCTATCAAGCATAAAGTGGTCAGCCAGCATTTACCATATGTTCAAAACCACTCTGCATTTACCCACGAACAGTATACACAGTTTACGTCCAGCTTTACATGGAAGGTGTGCCCAAGTTAATCAGAAGCCTTCATTTTTTAAACTCAGGACAAATTTCTTATAGGCATAAATCCTCATTTCCTATATTGCATGTTTAATAGACTTTTGTGGGCTAGCCTATGATGTGGCCAGCATATTGTTTATATGGGAAGTGTCCCCCACGTTTCAGTTTATTGTTCAGTCGTGGGAACTCACCAACCCATCCCTTCCCCCAGGCACAGAGAGAAACAAGACTGCAATGGGAGGGGCAGGATCACCACCCTGACTTCTGGTCTATTTTTTATTAAATCCAAACTTGGGTCCTCATGTCCTCAGCCATTTGGTCTTTTTTTTTATGTACTGGTTTCAGGTGTACAACTTAGTGGTTAGACAATCACATACATTACATAGTATTCCTCTCAATATTTCCAGTACCCCAACTGGCACCATACATAGTTATCGCAATATAACTGACTACATTTCCTATGCTTTACTTATTTCCCTGTGACTATTTTGTAACTGTTAGTCTGCTTCTTACTCTTTTCACTTCATTCACCCAGTGCCTCAACTCCACTCTCACCTGGCAACCACCAGTTCACTTTCTGTATGTATGAGTCTGTTTCAATTTTGTTTATTTATTTTGTTCTTTAGATTCCATGTATGAGTTAAATCATATGGTATCTGTCTTTCTCTGACTTAGTTCACTGAGCATAATACCCTGTAGTTCCAACCATGCTGTCACAAATACTAAGATTACATTTTGGGGGCCAAGTAATATTCTATTGGGTATATGTGTGACAGCTTTTTTATACACTTGTCTATTGATGGGCACTGGTTTGCTTACATAGCTTGGCTATTGTAAATACCATTGCTATGAATACAGGAATGTATATGTTCTTTTGAATTAGTGTGTCAGGTTTCTTTGGATAAATCCCCAGAAATGGAATCATTGGGTCACAAAGCAGGTCATTTTTAATCTTTTGAGAAAACTTTATGCTGCTTTCCAAAGTGGCTGCACCAGTCTGCATTTCCAACAGTGTTCTAGGATTCCCTTTTCTCCACATCCTCACCAGCACTTGTTATTTGTTGATTTTACTGATGACAGCCATTCTGACAAGTTTGAGATCATATCTCATTGTCATTTTAATTTGCATTTCTGTTATATTTAGTGATATTGAGTATCTTTTCATATGTCTGTTGGCCTTCTATATGTCCTCTTTGGAGAAGAATTTATGCAGATTCTCTGCCTATTTTTTAACTGGATTGTTTGTTTTTTTTTTGGTGTATAGTAGTATGAGTTCTTTATAAATTTTGGGTATTAACCCCTTATCAGATGTATCATTGGTGACTATGTTCTCCTATTTAGTAGACTGTCTCTTCATTTTTTTCTGTTTTCTTCTTTTTATATTTTTAAAAATTTTTATTGTATTTTCCATTACCATTTATACCATGTTCCTCTTCTACCCCCTACCCACTCCCGTAATCACCATGCTGTCAACTGTGTCCATGAGTTCTTTCTCTGTTTTTTTTTTATTTGTTTGTTTTTGCTTGATCTCTCCACCACCTACAAACCCATCCCCAGAGCTGTCAGCCTGCTTTCTATCTATGAGTCTGTCTCTACTTTGCTTGTTAGTTCAGTTTGTTCATTAGATTCTACATATGAGTGAAATCATATGGTTAATTGTCTTTCTCTTACTGGCCTATTTCAATTAGCATATTTTCCGTGTCCATCCATGCTGTCACAAAGGGTAAAATTTTCTTCTTTTTATGGCCGAGTAGTATTCTGTTGTGTAAATGTTTCATAGTTGTTTTAACCACTCATCTATTGATGGACACTTGGGCTGCTTCCAAATCTTGGCTATTGTAAATAACACTGCAGTGAACATAGGGATGCATATATTCTTTTGCATGAATGTTTTGGGTTTCTTCAGATACATTTTTAGAAATGGAATTGCCGTATCATAAGGCAGGTCCATTTTAATTTTTTTTTAGATAATTCCATACTGCTTTTCACAGTGGTTGCACCAATCTGCATTTCCACAAACAGCACACAAGGTTCTTCTTTTTCCACATCCTCACCAATACTTGTTCATTGATTTATTAATGATAGTCATTCTGACAAGTATGAGAAGACATCTTATTGTGGTGTTAATTTGCATTCTCTGATGGTTAGTGATACTGAGTATCTTTTTATATGTCTATTGGTCATCTGTATGTCCTCTTTAGAAAAGTGTGTATTTTTTAAATTGGATCACTTGTTGTTTTTTATGGTGAGATTTAAAAGTTCTTCATAAATTCTCAATACTAACTCCTTATTAGATATATCAGCAAATACATTCTCCCATTCAATGGACTGTCTTTTCATTTTGTTGATGGTTTCTTTTGCTATGCAAAAACTTTTTAGTTTGATGTAATTCCATTTGTCTATTTTTTTTCTTTTGTTTTTCTTGCCTGGGGAGATATACAGAACAAAATGTTGCTGAGAGAAATGTCCCAGACTTTACTGCCTATGTTTTCTTCTAGGATTTTTATGGTCTCAAATCTTACATTTAAGTCTTTAATCCATTTTGAGCTTATTTTTCTGTAAGGTGTAAGAAAGTGGTCTACTTCCATTTTTTTGGAGGTATCTGTCCAATTTTCACAATACCATTTATAGAATAAACTATTTTTAGCTTATTGTATATTTTTGTCTCTTTTGTGAAACATTAATTGACCATAAAGGTGTGGGTTTATTTCTGGGTTCTCTATTCTATTCCACTGATCTATATGTCTGTTTTTATGCCAGCACCATGCTGTTTTGATTGCCATGTAGTTTAATATTAGGTAGTATTATTCCTACAACTTTGTTCTTCCTTCACAAAATCACTGTTGCTATTTGAGGCCTTTTGTGGTTCTATAATTTTAGGATATTTTTTCTCATTCTGTGAAATACACCATTAGTATCTTGATAGCAATAGTGTTGAGTCTGTAGATTGCTTTAGGTAGTATGGACATTTTAATGATGTTAATTCTTCCGATCCATGAGAAGGGTATATGCTTCCATTTATTTATATCTTCTATGATTTCTTCCTTCAGTGTCTTATAATTTTCTGAGATTTATTTTGTGTCCTAACATGTGGTTTATTAAAAAATATTCATGTGCACTTGAAAGGATTGTATATTCTGCTGCTTTAGGGTAAAATGTTCTGAAGATATCAATTAAATTCATTTGTGTGAATTCGTCTAGTGTGTCATCTAGTGTGTCATTCAAAGTATCTAGTGTTGTCTCCTTGTTGATTTTCTGTTGGAAGATCTATCTATTGAGTTCAGTGGAGTGTTAAAATCCCCTACTATGACTGCATTTCTGGCAATCTCTCCTTTATGTTCATCCAGATTTGCTTTATATATTTAGGTGCTTCAACAATGGGTGCATAAATGTTTACTGGGGTTATATCCTCCTTTTGGAATGCTCCCTTTTTCATTATGCAGTGTCCTTCTTTGTCTCTTACTGTATCCTTGGTTTTAAAGTCTACTTTTAAAATCATATTTTATTGATTATGCTATTACAGTTGTCATGACTTTCCCTCCTCTACCCTCCCCCCCCCCAGCACTGCCCAATGCTTCAGGCAATACTGTCAGCATTATTCATGTCCATGGTCATGAGTATAAATTCTTTGGCTACTCCATTTTCTATACTGTACTTTACATTCACATGGCTGTGCTGTAACTACCCATTTGTAGCCCTTAATCCCCTCAACTCCTCGCCCATTCCTCCACAGCCCCCTCCCATCTGGCAACCATCAAAATGTTCTCTGTATCCATGATTCTGTCTCTGTTTTTCTTGTTTGCTTAGTTTGTTTTTAGATTCAGTTGTTCATAGACATGTATTTATTGCCATTATATTGTTCATAGTTTTGATCTTCTTCTTTTTCTTAAATAAGTCCCTTAAATGTTTAATATAATAATGGTTTGGTGATACTGAGCTCCTTTAGTATTTTCTTGTCTGTGAAGCTCTCTATCTGCCCTTCAATTCTAAATGATAGCTTTGCTGGGTAGAGCAATGTTGGCTATAGGTCCCCACTATTCATGACTTTGAATACTTCTTACCAGTCCCTTCTTGCCTGCAAAGTTTCTTTGGAGAAATCAGCTGATAGTCTTATGGGAACTCCCCTGTAGGCAACTCTCTGTTTTTGTCTTGCTGCTTTTAAGATTCTCTCTTTATTTTTTAACCTTTGGCATTTTAATTATAATGTGTCTTGGAGTGGGCCTCTTTGCAGCCATCTCGCTTGGGACTCTGTGCTTCCTGGATTTGCATGTCTATTTCCTTTACCAAATTAGGGGAGTTTTCTTTCATTATTTTTTTCAAATAGATTTCCAATATCTTGTTCTTTCTCTTCTCCTTCTGGCACCCCTATGATGTGAATGTCTCCTTCTGGCATCCCTATGAAGTGAAGTTGCCCCAGAGGCTGCTTATACTATCCTCATGTTTTTTAATTCTTTTTTCTTCTCGTTGTTCTGATTGGTTGTTTTTTGCTCTTATGTCCATATCATTAATCTGATTCTCGGCTTCATCCACTCCACTGCTGTTCTCCTATAAATTGTTCTTTATTTCAATTGGTGTATGCTTCATTTCTGACTGGATCTTTTTTATGCTGCTGTGGCCCTCACTAATTTCCTTGAGAATCCTTATAACCAGTGTTTTGAACTCTGCATCTGGTAATTGCTTATCTCCACTTCGTTTAGCTCTTTTTTCTGGAGTTTTGATCTGTTCTTTCACTTGGGTCATATTTCTTTGTCTCCTCATTTTGGCAGCCTCCATCTGTTTGTTTCTATGCATTAGGTAGACTTGCTTTGACTCCATGTTTTGGTAGTGTGGCCTAATGTAGTAGGTGTCCTATAGGGTCCAGTGGCACAGCCTCCCCTATAACCCAAGCTGGGTCCTTGAGGTGTGCTCTTTGTGTGGGCTTAGTGCACCCTCCTCTTGTAGTTGAGCTTTGGTTGTTGTTGGCAGATCAATGGGAGGGATGTACCTAGGCCAGTCAGTTGCAAGGATTGTCTGTGACCACTTACCACCAACCTTTGCCCTGTGCAGGGGCAGAGTGATGGTGGTCCACTGTGGTCTGTAGCTGTCCACTGGTTGCACTGGCCCTGGGGTTTCCCGGGTGGTGTAGGCCAAGGTCAGCTGCAACCTGTGTTTTGCCTGGGGCCACCCTTTCTGAGGTATAAAGCAATCTGAGATGGCTGCTACTTGTGCTGGGCTTGGAGATTTCCATGTGAAGCCAAGCTGTGAATCTGGGCCAGCTGCTGCTAGTGCTGGGCCTGGGGCTCACTGAGACCAGCTGTTGCTTGTTTGAGAGGATTTTGGAAGTCGTGGAGCAGGAGCCAAGACCAGCCATTCATATGGAAAAGCAGCTTGTGTGGGCCTGTAAGTGGGTAGGGGTGGAGTCTGGGAATTTGCAAAGGGGGTCAAACAGTGTTAGCCAGGTTGATGGAGTCTCAGATATGGCACCAGCTTTCCAGCCCAGTGGCTCTCTGTGGGGAGGGTTTAGTAAAGGACAATGGCTTCTGCTTGACTTGATGCCAGACATTTCAGTTTCTCTCTGTATGCCATTGGTGTCTTTTCAAATAGACATTCAATGTGTGGTTGCCTCTTGTACACCCCCTACTGGAGATCTGGCCTGAAATCCAGGCATGTACCCGAGACTAGGAATCAAACCAGCTATCCTTTCCTTTGCAAGCCAGGACTCATCCACTGAGCCACACCAGCCAGCGCACCACTGTTTTCTTTTAAGTTGCTACCCCGGTGCCAGAGCTCAGAAGGAGTGAGTCTGAATAGGTGAGTCCATGTGTGGGTTCTTTAAGAGGAACTGCTTAGGGCTCCAGAAGTTTCTTCCCCTGACTCCATATCTGCTGGTTTTCATAGCCAGAAGTTGTAAGGATTTATCTTCCTGGCACTGGGACGCTGGTCTGGGTCTGTGACTCCTCACTCCCAAGCTATCCCTCATGGTTTTCTACCCACCACATATGGAGGGCCAGTCAGTTGCAAGGGCCCATTTAACATCTGTGCCCCTCCTACCATATGGTTGGGTGTGGTTTCTTTAATTCTGTAGTTGTCACATTTCCATTCAACTCGATTTCTGAGTGTTCTGAGTGATGGTTGTTCTATATTTTAGTTGTAATTTTGACATGGTTGTGCAAAGAGGCAAGCCTTGTCTGCCTATGTCACTAGCTTGACCAAAAGTCTTAAAGTTTATTTTGTCAGAATAAGTATTGCTACCCAAGCTGTTTTTCCCTTTCCATTTGCATGAAATACCTTTTTCTATCCCTTTACTTTTGTCTGCATGTATCTTTTGTTCTGAGGCAGGTCTCTTGAAGAAGCATATATATAGTCTTATTTTCTTATCTATTCAGCTACCCTATGTCTTTTGTTTGGAGCATTTAAGCCATTTACATTAAAATGATTATTGATAGATACATATTTATTATCATTTCATTTTTTAAACTATGTTCTTCTGTACTTATTCTCTTCTCCTTCTCCTTCTTCTACTTTTTCAAGCAAGCTTGCATTTGTTGTAATACCTATTTGGTGGTAAACTCCTTTAGCTTTTTCTTGTCTGGGAAGGTCTTTATTTCTCCTTCAAATTTAAATGATAGCCTTGCTATATAAAGTAGCTTTGGTTGTGTGTCCTAGCTTTTCATCACTTTAAATATTTCATGCCAGCCTCTGGCCTGAAGTGCTTCTGTTGAGAAATCAGATGACATTCTTATAGGAGTTCTCTTGTAGGTAACCAACTGCCTTTCTCTTGCAGCTTTTAAGATACTCTCCTTGTCTCTAAACTTTACCATTACATTATGATGTGTTTTGGTGTGCGCCTCTTTGAGTTAATTTTGTTTGGGACTCTCTGCATTTCTGGACTTGTGTTTGTTTTTCCTTTACCAGGTTAGGGAAGTTTTCAGCCACTATTTCTTCAAATAATTTCTTGATCCATTGCTCTTTGTTTTCTCCTTTTGGTACCCTTATGATATGGATGTTGATATACTTTATGTTGTCCTGAATGTCCCTTAAACTATCCCTATCCTTTACATTTCTTTTTCTTTTTGCTGCTTTAATTGGGTATTTTTTCTCTACCTTGTCATCCAAACTACTGATTTGATTCTCTGCTTTATCTAAACTACTGTTTATTTCTTCCAGTGTATTATTATTTTAGATATTGCATTCCTTATTTCTGACTGGTCCTTTTTTATGGCTTCTATGTCCTTTTCATGCTGTTCAAGCATCCTTATAATCATTAGTTTGAACTATATCTGATCATTTGTTTGCCTCTATTTTATTTAGCTCTTTTTCTGGAGAATTCTCTTATTCTTTCATTTCATGCCTGTTTCTTTGCATCCCTAAATAGTTTGGCTGTCTTTTTGTGTCTGTTTCTATATATTAGGTAGATCTGCAAATACTCTGGTGCAGACCTAAGTCAGACACTGCCTGTGACTGGCCCTAGGCAACCTGTTTGGAGCTATCAGTGATCCACAGGTCGTGATTCCCTCTGCTGGTCCTGGATGCATATGTAAAGAACCAAACTGCACACCAAGGCTATATTTTACCAGCATGCATCCCAGGGGCAGGTCAGCAAAAGTCTCAAAGGACCTGCAAGCTGCCTGTTAA
This sequence comes from Phyllostomus hastatus, assembly GCF_019186645.2. NCBI lineage: Eukaryota > Metazoa > Chordata > Mammalia > Chiroptera > Phyllostomidae > Phyllostomus > Phyllostomus hastatus. The sequence goes on along the minus strand of NW_025333835.1, from coordinate 2,157,098 downwards.
GCTGAGTCACTGAAAGAGCCTCTAGCTGCAAGCCTCAGCAGTGCTTAAGCTCCAAAGGGTGGGGCAAGAGGGATTCCTGTGAGCAGGGCTATTGCTTTCCCCCAAGCTGCTGACATGGAAGGGAGTGCTCTGCTCCAAGAAGATGGCTTCTGCTGTGTGGAAGGATGGTTGAGCACAGGGATCCTGGTGGCTGACCCTTCAGCTCTCTTCAAAGAGCTACAAACCATAGACTCTCCTCAGACAGCAGTAGTCTACTCTGCCATCTCTCCACCAAAGCTCACTGTATGTGGCTGCAAACAAAATTGTGTGCATTGGCCTTTTAAAAACGTGGTTGCATCTCTAGGTGTCTCTCCCTGCTGGATATAAACTCCACTGCTTTTCACAGCTGGGTGTTATGTGGGCACCTTTCCAGGTTCTGGTGCTCTAGGCTGGGGAGCCTGCCTTGAGGTTTAGATTCCACACTTCTCAGAGGAAACTCACCATCCCCACAGTTGAGATATGCCTCCAGAAATTCAGCTGCCACCCATGAGTGAGTGCCCAGCCAGCCCTCTTGCACCTTCACACTTCCTACCAGTACTGATGTGGCTTCTTCTTTAAGTCCTTGGTTATAAGGCTCCTCTCCAGGTGGTCTTCCATTGGTTATTCAGGCTGACTTTTCTATAATTTAGTTGTAATTCCAGTTTGGTCCTGGGAGGAGATTAGTATAGCTTTCACTTTATCTGCCACAATTTTGGATCTCTTTGTTTTTTTGATGTTTTCCCTCACTGTGCAAAAGATTTTTAGTCTGATGTAATCCCATTTGTTTATTTTTTTTCTTTTGTTTCCCTTGCCTGAGGATACATCAGAACAAAATATTGCTAAGAAAAATGTCATAGATTTTTCTGCCTGTTCTCCTCTAGGATTTTTATGGTTTCAAGTATTACATTTAAGTCTTTAATCCATTTTGAGTTATATTGTATAGGCCCTAAGGAGGTGGTCTTGTTTTATTTTTATGCATGTACCTGTCCAATTTTTCCCAGCACCATTTATTGAATAGACTGTCTTTATCTGATTGTATGTTCTTACCTTTGTCAAATATTAATTGCCCATATAGACATGGGTTTATTTCTGGGCTCTCTATTCTGTTCCATTAATCTATATGATTGTTTTTATGCCAGTACCTTGCCATTTTGATTACTATGGCCTTGTAATATAGTTTGATATAGTTTGGATATAAACTCCACTGCATATCAGGTAGCATGATACCCCCAACTTAGCTGTTATTTTTTTTTCAATATTGCTGAGGCTATTTTAGGTCTTTTATTGTTCCATATAATTTTTTTATTATTTATTCTAGTTATGCAAAATATGTCATTGGTATTTTGATAGGAATTGCACTGAATCTACAGACTGCTGTGGATAATATGGACATTTTAACGATGTTAATTTTTCCTGTCTATGAACATAATAAATGCTTCCATGTATTCTATAAGGTGCTAAGGAAAGAAATTAAAAAAGATACAAATACAATTGGAATACTTTTCCAAGTACAGGTCTTGGTTAAATTTACTCCTATTTTATTTTGTTTTAGGTGCAATTATGAATAGGATTATTTTCTTAATTTCCCTTTCTGATATTTTATTATTGGCATATAAATGTGCAACTGATTACTAAATATTAATTTTGTATTCTGCTACTTTACTGAATTTATTGATCAGTTTTAGTAGTTTTTTGGTGGAATCCTTAGGGCTCTCTATATACAGTATCACATCATCTGCAAATAATGAGAGCTTTATTTCTTCCTTTCCAACTTGGATGTCTTTTCTTTCTTTCTCTTGTCTGATTGCTGTGGCTAGGACTTCCAGTACTGTGTTGAATAACAGTGGTGAAAGCAGCACTTGTTCTGTTCTTAAAGAGACAATTTTTCCCCCTTTGAGTTTGAGACCTCATAGGACTTCTGATTTGGGAATCCACTTCTCCTGATTTAGATTGTGTTGTGAGCATCTTGGACTTCTATTTGGACTCTTGGACCTCTGTTCTCTCCATTGGCCCTTAAAGGTGCAAGAGCTCCACAGGCTGTTCATGATCAGGACAGTAGGTGATCACAGGCCATCAGGAGAGAAGAAAATTTTGGCTGGTTCTGTGGTTCTGGAGTAGGTGGTTTTCCCAGGACTCCTTGAGATAAGGCATACTAAGTCTGGGAGCTCTGTCTTCAGCTTCCCACATTCAAGTAGGGAACTCAGCACTCAACCCTTCAGGTGACAGGGAGGCTTGTAAACCAGCTTGAGAATGAGAGGAGTGCTCCAACCAAAGGATCCATATGAACAGCTTTACAATAATCATCAAAGTCCTCTTGGTCAGCACCCAACATCCATTTCTAGGACAAGTTCAGAGGCACTTCCAGGGGTGGAACATCAGGTCACTCCTATATTTAGTGGACAGTCTCCACTTTTTCTGCTGTTGCAGGGCCAGAATGAAGATGTGCTGAATAACTCTGGGCAGGCCTTTTCTTATGGGAGTCACATATTCTCCAGCTGCCCTGCTATGAATGAATATGGGCCAATCTGTTGCAGAGATTCCCTTCAGCTTGTTTCTAAAGTAGACTTTGGCCAGAGAACTCCAGAGTAAGTTCTGATTTCAGAGTTGTAGGTGGGGGATATGCACTGGGTACATAGAGAGTTGAAAAGCTCATTCAGTTACACAAGTGCATTCAAGGTCCTGATATAAAAATTAGGATACTTGTATTTAAATGTAGAGATCTATAAATAAAATTGTTCTCATTACTCCCAAAGAACTGTAGAAGGTTAAGTAAGAATTGCCCAAGTAGGAGCCTGAGAAAAGTGAGAAAGAAAGGCTGGTCTCATCAGGGTGGAGGAGGACAGTTGTCAAGAGCTCAGATTCAGTGTTCAGATTCAGATTCAGATTCAGAATATAAATTCAGGAGTAATTCAGAACAAGCTCAAACCCAGTCCTGGCAGTTACAAAAGTCCGATGGAGCCAATGGGAGCTGAGGGGCAGGAAACAAATCTGGGCAATATTTAAGCTTCTGCAGGTAGTAAGACATCTTGAATTGATCAAGAAAAAGTTGAGATTTCAGAAAAGATTCTATGAAGATTTATTAGAAGCTTATCCTAACCCTGGGGTTAAAAGCTGATATCTATAACTTTTGATGTAGATCTTTTATTTAGAGACAGAGAAAAAAAATAATAGCTGGTATCAACCTGACAAAAGGCCACATTCATCTGTTGGCTGGGTTTAGGTAGGTTGCAGTGCTGACAGAGAATCTGGACTCTGAAAATCCAGGCTCCAGGGCTGTTAGGTAGGCTGGCCACAGAGAGGAAGGTGGAAGGAAGGCCAGCCCACAACAGTATCACTGGTGTTTAGGACTCTGTATCTATCTGTTGGCAACCACCCTGCCTGGTTTGACAAGCTGTAACCCCCACCAAGGCTAAGACTGAGGGAGCGACCTTGGACCCTAAGCTACCAAGGAGACAAAAGCTTATCTCCCTGGCAGGAGCACTGCTTCTGCTCCTTTTACTTCATCCATAACTGGCCCCCAATGCTTGGTCGGTTAGCCAATGATGGGTAAGATTCCCCAAGGGAGGAACAGTCTAAGACAGGCACAATCACGTGGGAGGCCCCCAAGGAAGGACTTTGGGAGCTACAGCAAAAGGGGGTGATGGACCCTTGCCCCTCAGCTTTGACAAAGTCTGAGTCCTCATTCTGTCTGCAAGAATTCTCCTAATCTCTTGGCTGCCTTACTTCCCTTGCTCCACCTAAGCCTGAAACAATGACAGAGGGTGGTGCAGCCCTGTGCTGGAAAGGGCAGGTTCCCCAGGCAATCAGGCCTAAGAAAGAATATGTAAAATCCTGTAAAACCTGCTTTGTTTAGAATTCTCTCAATTAAATGATAACGGTCCAAGCAAGAAATAAGTTTGTTCCTCAAAGTTTTATAGCTCTTTAGCTATCTGACCCTGACTCAATAGGCCCTCAGAGTTCTTTATCTATTGTTTGGTCCTTACTGCCTGACAATGGTTAATGAGCTTTATCTGTATTTCTGTGTAAATGAACCCAATAAAAGCCCATTGAGGAACAGGGTCTTGGCCCTTCTCCTTTGAGAGATTGGCCACCTTTCCTCCCCAAGAAGATCATGCCTTGGTAGACTTATTCTCATCCGGGGCAGCCAGGGGGGCCCCTGCAGGCAGAGCTCCCCCTTCCCCCCGCATCTATCCATGAGTCAGAGGCTGGCCATGGACTCTATAGAGCATCTCCTTCATGGTAGAAAGTACAAGGCTGTTTTAGTCAGGACTTTTTTTATTGCAAGTGACTAAAACTGAATTCCAAAGTCTGAAGTTAAAAAAAAAAAGGTCCATGGGCTAAATAAGTAAAAAGCACACAATTAGGAATTCAGGAATAGATGGATCCAGGGATTCAGGTGATATAAGCCAGGATATGTACTGCATGTTCTGCTTTCCTCTGTGTTAGTTTCAATAGTTAGAGTTAGTTTCAATTGTTCAGTCCACATAGTGATAAAATAACCGTTAGTGCCTGCAAGTTCACTTCCTAACTTCCTTGCTTCCTCTTATAATGTAAAAAAAAGTCCCTTCCCATTGAATTCCAGAATCAAGTTTTTGTTTGCCTGGTTTCATCTTAGAATCACTCCTGAACCTGCCATTGTGTCCAGAGGACTTTGGTACTCTGACCGATCACACTGAGCAAGCCCTATCCAATCACATGGACTAAGAAGTGAAAAGAATGGTTCTTCACAGAAAATTGTATTATGATCACAAGAAGGAGATAGGAATGGTAGACAGGCAAAAACATAACTTTGTGCATATTGAAAATACACTAGTTTCTGTGAACTACCTGCAGACAAGTAGTTCAAATACTTTTCACAACTAGAGAAGAGTTTCAGAGAGTCACAGTTATATATTAGGAAGAATTTCTTGAAATATCCCAACCTGTACCAAGTTGGCATCTCTTCCAAGAACAGGGAGAGTATCATGGTAGCTTCTGTCTTCTGACACATTCCTAATTCCCCACAGGAAGGGGCTTTGAGCATACCTCTAAGTCAGGTGGGTATTAATACTTTTATTGTGAATTTTAATAATGCAATTATTTAAGCTCCCTTGATTTTATTATAGTCTGAGTGCATTATGTTGCTTTTGGAATTCTACAAGTATATTGATTTTTTCTATAATCTAATAAAACATAGCAGGTACACAACTTTCATGAATACTTTCACATTTAAATATTGTCAAAGTTAGACAATATTAATTAAATTATTAAGTGAGTCTTCTTGACAATACAACTTCAAGTTGAATCCTCATTAATGAGTGTTAATTTTTTTTCTTTGGACTTTAGCCTGTATCAAACAAGGGGCTTTACATATTAGAACTTTCTAGAATAGAGCTCCTCAAAAGGTTTTCTACAACATTTAAGCAAGGTTCTTCTTGAGGAAAACTGTCGTTTAGGCACCTTAACATGCACCACCCCTGCCCAGGGCCCTCTCTACCTACAATGCTTCTGCTCTGAATTCTGCATGTGTTACGGGTATTTTGAGTGGCTGTGCCTTTATAGTGATAGATATGCCAGAATTCTCACTTTCTACAACAAGATTTTTAGCACAGTAAAGATCATCTCTTATTTCTTTGTTGGTAAGGAATGTTTCTGCATGATAATTACCACACTTTGGCTATGTTTTTGCTAAGTTGAGATCTCATATATAATAAGGATAGGCCCTTACCTATTTCATCTTATTTTCACAGCTCTGAAACCTCCATTTCCCTCTCTCCACCAAAAAAAACAAACCTACTGTTTGCTATCTGATTCCTGAAATTCCAGCCCTGGCTTAAACCATGATGAACAGTTTTCACATTAACCTCTAACCTTTCTTGGTAATGATAGATGGGTTCTAAGACCAAATGAAGGTTTAGAAGGTAAAAGTGCTGTTGGAAGGACATTGAACTCTACTGCTAGGCAGTACCCCAAGAAGAAAAATCTTCTGAACTGTTGATAGTCATTGGCACCTTAGCGGGGGTGGGAGGGGGGTGAAATTCTAGAAGTAGAGAGATACTGGGACAAGAGGGGATTAACAGAAGATACAGATACAGAGAAGAAGAATGATGGGGGTATAACTCAGGGGGGGCATCAGAGGTCTTCATAGTTGTGGACAACTATAACAAAATAAAACATGTTATAATAAAAATGTTAAAGAGTGTTTTAAGACTGGATCTGAGATTATTAAAGAGACAATGATTGTCCATTCTTGAACATACTACATACTACAGTGCTTGAGATACAGTGACAGCTTAATAAGTGTTAGTGTTTTCAGTGAATTTTTAAATGATTGAATATATCTTTAATACAATTATGAAAAACTTCTTTTCACTGACAAGAGACAAATCCCCTGACCAAACATCTTAGGAATGTACTCCTTTGAATCAACACTGTGGACAATTAAACACTAGTTTCATGTTCTGCTTTGATGAGAGCCTGGGGTCCAAAGCAACCTTACCTTGGTTGAACAAGAACTAATACAAATGGCCTAAGGGGTAGTAGGTGAAATAGTGGCAACTAGAGCTCATCTTAGAATATCTTCTCATGGCATCTAACATTCAAAAGAAAGCTTACAATCGCTTCCCTTTCAGAACACAGTGCCACACAAAGATATACACATGCACACACCAGTCTTTGGTTGTTTTCCTTTAATAGCATTTTACAGTTAACAAAAAGATGATCTCTGCTAGCAACCTGAGGCCAAGAGAGGTGAGGTGAGGTGAAATGCTAGATCTATGGCTCCATCTAGATCATGGCAATGTTTCCTTAACACAAGCCCAGGGTTCTTCCCAACATGCAAACATGACACTAGAAATGCTGCTGAGACTTATAGTCCAAAATCTACCTAGATTTCTGTACAGCTCATAACAGCAATAATGTTGGATATACTTGAAAAGGGTGATATTTAAATAGAAAGGGTGTGGACTTTACAGGGTGTTTAACTTAAGGGGAACAGTAGGAGGTAAGTAGGAATTTCAAACTATCCATCATAGTTTTCCTTCTTTTCCAAGTTATTGCTTCCCTCTGTTCAGTGACATAGTTAGCTGTTTATTACCTGGGAACATATTAAATTCCCTTTCATATTAGAGTATTCTGCAGTTTCCATTTGGGATTATGGCCTGATTAATCAGAGCTGGAATTTGTTACCTACCTCCCCACATTTGCTATGTGGTCCTTACCTATTAATACCAAATTCTGAAAGGATATAAATAGATCCTAGGCATCTCTGTGATACTGAGTGTGGGGATCCATATGAGGACATCTCCATTAAGGGATCCATACCATGTACCAACAGAGGCTGAGAACTAACAATAAGGAGATAAAGTCACTGGCAAGCCTACCAAGAACAAAATCCCCTAACGGGCTGTAAATGTAACATAAGCAGGTTTTTCTCTTCTAACCTCTCTAGATTAGAAGTCAGAAAACTCTTCCTGTAAAGGGCCAGATGATTTTTTAGCTTTGTAAGTTATATAATCTCTGTCACAATTCCTAGACTCTACTGTTGCAGCAGAAAATTACTTAGACAATACATAAACAAATGGACATGATGGATTTGGCCCACAAGACATAGTTTGGCAATCCCTAATCTGAATAACATTTTGAATGTTATGCACTAGGTACATTATTTTACTTAGCCTTGCCAGCAACTCTATGAAGTAGGTACTATTCTTTTCTTTCCCCCTTTACAAATATAAAATTGAAATCTTATATAGATTAAAGGAAGGTACTTCCTTTCATATACCTGAAATCAGCATTGCCAAGATTTGAACCTGGTTTTGCTAATTCAAAGCCTGCTTGGATCCTTAAGAAATGAGGGTTGATGTGATGATGGGCAGGGAGAGCTAACCTGAGAGAGAACCAGGAAAGATGCTACAAGATGGAAAGAAAATTTAACTATTAACCTTTGGTTGATGTTTATTCTTCTGAGCTGGACTTGAGATGTATCATCATCTCCTTTGAGACTAAGGGATACCTAAAAGTCAATCCTGATAACCCCGAAATTCTGTAAGCTAGTGAACTGGCCTTTTCTCTGAATCACTGTGTTATCTTATTACCTAGAGAGGCCATGGCTCCTAGGAAGGGTGAGTAGTGGCCCCCATAGAGGTAACAGCAATATTTTATAACTGATGTGCTTTACAGTTTACGGACTCATTTGATTCCATTGGTGACCTTATCTCTGTGCTTTACTCTCATTGCCCTTCTACTTGGTAAGCCTTTCTTCCAAATTACCCTCCTTCAAGGTGTTGTTCAAATGCTTCTGCTCCCATGAAGTCTTCTCGAAAACACCAGTCAGAATTAATATTCCTTGTACTTGTGTCTGGGTCACGCTGCACTCCTATAACCTTGATTGTATGATACTTTCTATTGCAAATATATACATACTGGTCTTCCCTCCTATCCTGGTCCATAAGTTCCATGAAGGCACAGAACACATCTTTTCTTTTCTTTTCTTTTCTTTTCTTTTCTTTTTTTCTCTTCTCTTCTCTTCCTCTTCTCTTCTCTTCTCTTCTCTTCTTCTTCTCTTTTTCTTTTTTTGTGCCCACAAAATTTGACATGGTTTAGTGTACACTAAATATTTGCTTAATTGACTTCAATTCAATTATCCTCATAACAGCCTTGGGAAGCAAGTAGGGTAAATGTTATCCTCTTTTGTGGGTAAGGAATCTGAGGATGAGAGAATGACTTGTCATGGGTGTCCACCAGAAGGTGTTTGCTAGAATTCTTCACAGTCTGTTTTCATGGTTCCTCACTGTAATGAAATTGCTCTGGGGTTTTCAAGTTCCTGGTGGTAATGGGCTTTCATTGGCTCTATCTATGTTGAAATTACAAGTTACAACTTCAGCACTGGCAATCTGTGAAAAAATGGTTGCTTATGACATTTCTCATCGTAATAAGAATTATCATTGCATAATACTGGTACCAACCAAGATATTGTTGGGAGCAATGATGAATATGAAAATCCACTTAAGAGCTGCTTAAACTATTCTCAAATATACTGGAAATTTGTAAATAAAAAAATTGTGTTGAGGTACAACTTACATATGGTAAAATATACATATTTTCAGTATTCTGTGAGTTTTGGCAATCATACATACTCTTTGTAAATATATCACTTATTATAAATCTAAATTTGTGTATGTGTGCAAGAATTTACAGTGCATTTGAGCCAGAAGAGAACAGAGATAGGTACAAAAAGATAGACTCAAAAGGTAGCAGAAAGACAAATGTGTGAAAAGGACCAGAATTGCTCACCAATTTTGACATACTAAGTGGTCAAAGAACAAAATAAATGCCAAACCACCTAATAGGGGTTTTTTTAGAAATAAAGAAGTTATTTCTAAATAACTATATTTAGAATCTGTATTGCTGAGTGATTCAGGTATGTGTGGTCAGAAAGGAAAAGCTGAAGTTTCTAAGATCAAAAGCAAGTTCTTTTCTTTGACAGCTCTGTTCACACACAAAGACAAATCCATTTTTATCAAGAAAAAAGTAAACAATCAACAACTACATTTCTAAAAAATTGTCAGTCAGAAGGAAAGAACTGTCAAAATGGTCTCAGAAGCAAGTCTTATATTCCAATGACTGAAACTAATTTCTACACAAAGTGATAAAGAGACACCATGAAACATCTACACTGAATTTGTCATCTAATGCATGTACTTATGGTGTAGAGGGCTTTTCTTTTCTTTACTCCAAGCTCAGAGTTTTTTTTAACACAGAAACAACAACAATACTTAAGTTTCTAATTCAAGTAAATAAGTCAAAGAGTAAATCAGCCCTGGCTGGCGTAGCTCAGTGGATTGAGCACGGGCTGCGAACCAAAGTGTCGCAGGTTCGATTCCCAGTCAGGGTACATGCCTGGGTTGCAGGCCATGACCCCCAGCAACCCCACATTGATGTTTCTCTCTCTCTCTCTCTCTCTCTCTCTCTCTCTCTCTCTCTCTCTCTCTTCCCTCTCTAAAAATAAATAAAATATTAAAAAAAGAGTAAATCATGTTTCCATATTTCACATCCCTAGTAACCAGATGGAGTTACCAAGATGTCATTTATAAGGACTATTTCAGGAATACTGGCTATAGATTGTATTATAGAATATAAAAGTGTTTTGTGACTCAGGACTTCTCTCTTATCTAGATTGCAAGTTTGCTGGGTTGGCACAAAGCTTCATATAACCAAGAAAGTCCTCACATACTATTTGCCCAGTGATCCATTTCATAAAATTAGTAGTATCTGAAACTGCAATACCAGAATGGATTACTTTTCTGAGGTCTTTAAATAGAACACCATTTAACCAAAGAAAAGCTGTAACAAATTTGAGCACAGCAGTTTCCGTCTTGCATATGCTCTTGCTGTGCAAGGTTCTGGAGTCAGACTGCTGGGGTCTGCAATCCTGGTTCTATCACTCTGTTGGCTGTGTGACCTTATATAAATTACCTAAGTTCTCTGTGCTAATTTGCCTATCTGCAAAGTAGAAAAGCTAGTACCTAGTTTATAGAGATACTGTGAGGATTAAGTGAATAATATTAATTCATCCATTTAATAAATATGTATTTATTGAGAATCAAGTATGTGCCAGGCAGTGTTGTAAGCTCTGAGAAAAACAGTAGTAAACACAACAGGCAAAGTACCTGCCCTCATGAAGATTGCATTCCAACTGGAGAAACAGCTAATAAACAGGTAAACAAAGACATAAAGTATCAGAGGGGGGTGGTAAGCACTATAGAGAAAACAATGACTGAGTAAAGGAAATAGGAGTAGGGGAGCTGCTGTTTAGAATGCCACAGACAGACTCACTGAGGTGACATTTGACACTTAAAATAATATCTTATACATTAGTAAGCATTTAAAAGGGTTAGTATTGTTATTATTATTTAAATCCATACTTACCAAATCTGCTTATGACAAAATACCAAGAGCAAATGACAAATGTTAAATTTCTGCCAGAGAGATTATAATCACTCTAAAATACAACCCCAATTGTCACCATTTGCTTTGGCAACTTTAGGCTGTGCCCTCTTCTTTGCCCACCCCACTCCTGCCATCCCTGCCCACATCCTTGACATATATGCACAAATGTCATCTTCCCAGATAGTCTAACCTTGAGGTATGCTGTATACCAGCACTGCACCTTATGTTTTTTTTTATTCCTAGCATTTATCTCTCCTGTAAGTATCATTTAACATTATTTATTCTTACTGAAGTCTGTCTCCCCACTAGACTGTACTGTCCATAAGGGTAGAGGTAATATCTGCTTTGTTTACTTGTACACTGCCCGCTCCGTGTCTGCTTTGGAAATGGGTGAATGTGCTGTTAGAGCTCTCCACTCATCTGAGCCTGTGATTAGATGGAGCTGGCAGGGTACCTGCCCCTTGGGCATATGTATCCTGTACCTCTTGCATTTCCATGAAGCATATTTTGAACTTATCGTTTTGATTGTAGACCAAGATCAAAGCTAATCTATAAGACAAACAGTATTTGAAGAAATAGACAACAACTACCCAGAGTAAAGAACCAAGCTTACTATTCAAGGGAAAGAGAAAAAAAACCCTCTGTGGGTCATGGCCCAGAGATGGTAAGTCAGCACATGCGAGTGTGCACAGACACATGTAGGAAGGTGCTCGGGACAAATTCAAGTTGGTGAATAGGTCAGAGTAAGGGGCAAAACCTGTGTGTTTTGATTTTTCTCTCCAAACAGAGTTGCTATGGAGCAATATTAACTATATCACTACCTCCTAGGGTATCACAACATACATATCATAGAAATGATAAGAGGAAATCCAATGCCAAACAGAACAGAGGCAGGGAAGGATTTTCAGGATGTATTTGGGTTTACCCTGAGTGGCAGCAAAACAATTCAACAGGACCAGGAAATGAGTGAAACATAGTACAGAGAAGGGCTATCTGCCTGGTTTATACATTATCAATCCCCTTTGTTTTTTTCATCCTTCTGCCTACATATTTGTAACATCAGCCTCGATTGTTCTTCATTGGTGGATAAGAAGCTACTAGAAGTGAACTATAATATTTAGTTGCCAAGTGTTACTCTAAGCAAACAGTGGAATGTCATTAGCTTAGCTGTTGGTTGGTTTATTTATTTATTTAGATATAGACTTCACTTTCTAAGCAATTTTCATTTTACTCCTGGCTCCACCCTCTAATAGAATAGATTAGCAAGTACAACTTGTGAAAAGTGTTCTATTTTCTCCACTTCCACTCTAGAGGAGAAGAAGAGTGTTGCTTGGAGAAAGGCAATCATTAAGCCTGGATGTTTTGAGGAAAAAAAGAAGTCATTTCAAGGGTGCAAAGGTGAAGGGTAAAGTAAAGAAAATGGCCAAGGTTCAGGAACTGACTCACACTGAGGAATTAACTGGAGTGAAAGTCACTGTCTCTGTCCGAAGCAGAAGCCAAGGCCAAGGGACAGAGTGACACCAGGGAGGAGAGTGGACTTTTAGCAGTTTGGTCATGGTTTCTTTATACAAAGCAAATGAGAATCATGGAGCAAGTGCCAGATAGAAAAAGGAAGCCCACTGGAAAGGAGCCAACTGGGAGGCCATGGTCTGAACAGCTAGGGGTTGGTGGGTGGGCCAGCAAAGGAGAAGGAACCAAGCCATTGCCTGTGTTTCTGGGTAAGATGAGATGTGTATCTCCCCTTAGCCATGACATGATGGATTTCACACCCTGTAAAGCAGTGTTTAAAAAGAAGCCTGCTTGGTTTCGAAATATGAAGCTGTGGTGTGACTGACTGTACATCCTTGGCTATTTTTTCTGCAAGGCAATTACATTAAGTGCCTAACATCAGTCCAAAAAGAAAAAATAAGGGCATTGTGTTTTGGATAAGAAGGCTGGGGATGGTGTCTAAACTGTCTTTCTACCATATATAGTCACATATAGAAAATGAACCCTCAGATCTTGAGTGCTGACTACAGTGGCAAGGAAACACATGAAAGCTCAGCCACATGAGGTAATACTAGTTGTGTCAACAATTGCATGTTACAACTGCTGAAGGTGAGTGAAACTTGCCAAGTGTTAATGGAACTGCTAGAAATAGAGAAGACTGGGCACCAGCTGCAAGCCACCTGACCTGGCCCACCCCACCTGAGGAAGAGCCAAGCTAACTGCCTCTCTCCTTTCTTCTTTCCCATCAGGTTAAAATAAATACTGTTTCTAAATGTTCTTAGACCCTATCCTGACTCCAGAGCAATCAGCCAACATCTGAAGGTATGCTGGGCATCAGGTGCCAGGGAAGAAATGCCATTTTCTGGTACAAATGCCCCAGGGTCTTCCTGAGCTCTCAGTCCAATCACAAAAGGGTCAGCAGAGCAACCATAGAAACAAGAATCCCCAGAATGTTTTGTGGAACCTGTGCAAAGGTCTGATGATACAGGAAATACACAGAAAAATATCCCAAACTGTCAGAGCTATTAGTTCACCTGGAAACAAGAGATGCTGCCTAACCCATAGAAGTCCTCAATACATACTTGTAAAACTGATTAAATAACTCTTCCCTTCAGGAAACATCAAATAATAGAGGCAACACACAAAGGTTCCGAGGAAGGAGCATAATGACACAGAATAATCCCTTTGTATTTATAATTTGTTTTGTCTTTCAAAAATGCAAAAAAGTATGTAGAATAGTAGAATGAACTCCTGTTCCCATCACTCAGTTTCAAATAATTACATATGTTCTTATTTTATCTGGTCCTCCCAGTCTTTTTTCCTGGAGTATTTTAAAGAAAAATCCCAGACATTTTAGCATTTCACCCATAAATATTGTGGAATGTAAAAGATTATTTCATTTGCATATTTTACAAACATTTCCATTGGAAGTATTAATAATTTAAAGAGAAAAATAAGGGAATAAAGGTATTAGGGAGGTGATAGCTGAGAATGTGGGGTATTCATTCTTATCTACCTGCTTTACTCTGAGGTACCATTCACAGTCCTGGATGGAGCCAAAGGCATATTGTGCTAAATAAACACTTTCATGTGTGGCTTCCTCTTGTAGGCTGCAGGTCCCACCCCCTACACACCTTGGGTTCCTGCCTTTCTACCTGACAGTGTGCCATAGCCATGGACTGTTGTCAACACTAAGACAAAACACAAGCCAGAAGAGAGATTTCTCTTTAAGCAGCCAGTAGATGGACCAGCACCCACAGATGAACTCCTAGTGGTAATGTCTGCCCAGCAGGCCTGAGGTGTTACAAGGGTAGAGACTTTGGGCCAGTGTGGGCCAATGAGATTCTCTCAACTGGGGATTTGAACTTGGAAGCAGAAAAACATAATTGGGCAAAACTCCAGACTAAAAGAGAAGGTCTCCTTGATTCTGCTGCTGAAAGCCTGGAAGCTGTCCTTCCCAAACCTGGGGAACCTTGGGAAGGCTCTTGGCCTTCCCAAAGCTTATGATGGAACAATATTTGCTTAGATTCCATAAGATACCCATAATCTTTCTAATAAATTCTCCTTTTGTGTGTTAGCTAGCCAGGACTGACTTTTACATTTGTAGCCAAAAGAACTCTACTACAGATCTCTCTAGAAGGATCCCACAGCCCAGAAATGCAAGCAGCACAAAACGAATGTAGCGATGAGAACGTTATGAAACAAACCTCATATGTCACATTTACTGCTGTCTCCCCAACACCTGGCACAGTGCCCAATGCACAGCGGTCATTCATTATCTATTTGTTGAATAAATTGAATAGTAATCTTCCCGGTAGAGAGAAGATGGTGGAATCTGGCCATCGTGGAGCAAGTCCTAGTGTGTTACTAGAAACATGGGTTTGGCTCTGACTCTGCCGCTTTCTTTCTTTTCAAATAAGTCACTTAACCTCTGGACCTTAGTTTCTTCATCTACAAATGGGGATAAATTCAGCCAACCCTACAGAGATATTGTAAGGCTCAAATGAGGTCATCTTATATGAAAGTGCTTTGTAAACCATAAATTGTTTGCAAATGAAAGGTGTTATTATCTTTTCTAGCTGGGGATTCATTCTGCCTATCTCAGCCTTTTGGACTGAGACGCCTTTAGGGCAGAAGTGGAAGAGGAACTGCCTCCTTCACAATCTTTTTTTTCTGTTCCCATTCTAAGCACTTCTTTTCAGCTTAGTGTCTACTTTGAGGACTCTGTTTTTAAAATTAAACTATACTAAGCCTAGGAACTAAAAAGATTCTTTTTCTTTTTTAAAAATAAATTTTCTTATTTTTAAAGTTATTTTATTGTTGTTCAAGTACGATTGTCTGCATTTACCCCCACAACTCCCCACCACCACCCTAGCCATCCCCAATGCCCTCCCCTGCTTTATCTTTTTCCTAAAACCTATTGCTTCTCCATTCATCTCATTAAGTTCTCAAGACAACTCTTAACTGGGTTGACTGTTGTACTTGTCCCTCTGATAATAGTGGATAGAAGCAGCAGCTTAATCCATTTATACCACCCCCCTTGGGAGACTCGTCTTACTGAATAGAGGGGTCTGTGGGAAGACTGAGATGTGGAGGAGCAGGAGAAATAGGTAACTGTCCATTTCCATAAGGCTTCCAGACTCAGCTCTTCAGCCTGGGAGGCTACCAGGTTGGCAAAAAGCAAGTACCTGAGTCATGAAACAGCTTGAACTTTCCCATTACCTGAACAGCCCTGCACTTATAGAACATTGCTGCATTGTTCTGTGCCCTCAGGTTTCTCTGTGGCAGGCCAAACCTGGGCTGTGCCAGTGAGCACAGAGCTGAGATGATCCATCTGCATCTACAGCCACTCAGTCATTCATCTAATTGAGTACATGGGGACATCATCTCATAATGTTACTACCCAAGGAAACAAGACTGGGGCTCTGAATGAAGATTACATCATCATTATTATTGTTATTAATTTATCTGATGATTATTAATTATATGTCAATTAAAGACTTGCACTCTTTACAAGCATGAGCTCATCAGCCCTCACAATGACCAAAGGAGGTGAAGAACCAGGAGACAGCTGATTTGCTCATGAATGCAGCTGACTTGAGTTGCAGACGTCCTGTGATCTTTTTCTCCCTTCCATGTTGGGCAGCTGCCCACTTTCTTTTGGGGACCCCATGTTTCCTGTAGGTACAGACAGGCATGTTGCCTATACCACTGACTGGACACTATAAAAATGGCAAGAATCAAATATTCCCTTTTCAACTTTTGCATGGGTTAAAAAAAAAGCCAAAAGAAGAAATAGTTAATTACCAAGTGCCCCCATACAAGCAGCTTATCCTCAAGATAAATACATGCAGGGAAGAAACTTCACAGTCAATCTGGTGATTTTTCAATAAAGCCCCTCAAAATAAAGTTCTTGGTTGGTGTCTTGGCCAGAAAGTTGTTTGATCCTGGAGGTCAAAACACAGAGCTGCAGGGAAGAGGGACAGTAAATGGAGAATGGGAGCCAGAGCCTTTCAGAAGGGCTAAGCCACAGAGATACCAAATAGAGGGCCAGCCAGCCACAGTCTTGTCTTTTTTGTAGGCTGCAGGTCCCACCCCCTACACACCTTGGGTTCCTGCCTTTCTACCTGACAGTGTGCCATAGCCATGGACTGTTGTCAACACTAAGACAAAACACAAGCCAGAAGAGAGATTTCTCTTTAAAATCATCATCATATAGAAAAACTAGAGTTTTGTTTTGGGGGGGGGGGGTGTTGTTCTTTTTTTACTATTGTATTGTATTGTATTGTATTGTATTGTATTGTATTGTTGTGTTGTGTTGTGTTGTGTTGTGTTGTGTTGTGTTGTATTTTTTGAGAAGCAGATGAAGTGGAAGCTCTGTCAGGAAGGGGAAGGGACCGAGTGTTTTAGTGGGCCAGATGTCGGTCCCACAGCTGTCACCTCCAAGCTGGCTACGGAGTTAATAAAACCTGAAGGAAATGGAAAAGAGAGTAGAAACTTGAGACCGAAAGTGTCTTATCTTGAAAGGGATCGACATTTCAGTTAGGGGAAAGGTTTACCAATTAATAGGACCTTGAAAGAAGTAAATAAACCTCTAGTTAGTTATCCTGGTTGGGGTGGGGGCCAGAGGAGGCAGTGACCCAGGGCTTTGTACTCTATAAAGGGTATGGGCTTTGCAGAAACATTTTGAGTAAAGGGACTAAGGGCTTTACCCTTCCCACCCCTCCTTCCACTAACCTTACCCCAGGAAGCTTGTAGTGAT
The DNA here is from genome assembly GCF_019186645.2 of Phyllostomus hastatus. Lineage (NCBI taxonomy): Eukaryota > Metazoa > Chordata > Mammalia > Chiroptera > Phyllostomidae > Phyllostomus > Phyllostomus hastatus. Next base: position 2,139,901 of record NW_025333835.1, on the reverse strand, counting down.
CTAATCTGAAAGAGATAAAGCCCAATTTCCTCAGCTCTGGAGCTGATAAACACCAAGCCAACAACCAGCTCTGTTCACTGGGTGATAATTAAAGCTCTCAGGAATCCAACCAGTACGGTGGTCAAAAGGACAAGGACAAACTCCTATTTCTCAATGCCATTCTGGGCAGCTGTAAGCACCTGTCCTCTTGTTAGAATTTAACCCAGTGGAATTAGCATTACCATCATCCATGTCTTTATGGGTTCACTTAGACCGTATCAAATCATAAGCATTCCTGCTAGCATATAACTCTCAGATCATAAGCACCAAACATGCCATTAATTTAGTGTTCTGTCTGTCAGGAGACAAGATTCTACAAAAATAAATACTAACATATTTTGTTACTGGTCAAGGCAAGGTGTAAAATTCTAGAAATTAGATAATCCCATATTGAAGTGTGCTGCCTTCTTTACTGGAAAAGCACGCAGGCAAGATATCTTCTGATATTGTTGCAATTTATTAGTTTTGCAGAGCAAGTTCTATTGTTGAGAGTATTTGGAAACAGTACAATAATGTGTGTGTGTATGAGATGCAGGGCAGAGGAAGCACAGCAAAAGGAAGGAATGTATGGGACCATGAGGTCAACATCCAGAGGTTTCTCAAAGGTAAAAGCAGTAAAAAGCAGCGGGGGGAGGGTGGGTGGAGAGGAATGATGGGGAGACAGGGAGACAACTTGTCCAGAGTCAGCCATAACTGAATATGTTCCCCTGGGAACATGCATGCCCACAGGAAAGGGATAGTTTTCTAGGTGGATCAGAGCTGTTCCTGGCTGGAACAAAAAATGTGGCTGTGAGCATCTGGAATTTCTTTTCTCTTCTGCATTAGAAGAACATATTGTGACTGTTTTAATAGGGTCAGGAGGAAGACAGAGTCTATGCTGAGACCTCAATTGTTCTCATGTTTTTTTTTCTTTTTTGAAGTACTGAAACATGTCTCTTTAAATGAAATTTTTTCTGGGTCTCAGTTCCATAAAATAGATCAATATGATATTTTACTAATGTAAATGTATTATGAACATTTATATTTTAATATCACTCAATACGAATAGCAAGATAACTCTGATAAACACAAACATCTGAAATTAAATGTTACATTTTGTTTCACATCAATCTCTGCATCCAAATTATTTATTTTAATTGCCTTTCATTATGTTTTGGCCTTTAAAGTTTTTAAATATATTTCAAAGTAAGTAGAAAATCCTAATTCACATAGAGAAGTGGATGCAGATGGAAAGTATGATTTCTTAACAGCCCTTCCTAAAAAATATACCTTTCAAATGACTAATCCAAAAACTTGAGCAAGAAATTGAAGAGATGTTAATTTCAAAATTTAATCACAATATTTAATGATAGCTTGCATTCCTCCTCATCATATAAAAGTTAGCAACAAACACTCTCACCTTAAGTAAGTGCTAAAATATCTCTAGGAAAATATGGTGTTTTTACATGTAGCGATACATGTGCCAAAGCTATGGGTCTTAGCTTTTACTTCATATTTAACTGAGCTCTAGGGTAATAACACACAATATTTACTTGAGCAGATCAGCACTGGCCTAGTTAAAAAAGAAGAAAAAAACACCTGTGCAAAACTATTGACTTTTCAAATCAATGACACATTTACAAAAACTTTAGGTATATGTACAAAAGAAGTAGAAGTTTCATACTGAAGAATTAACTTGATAGCCCAAATTAATGCACTGATGGTCCACAATACATAGAACTGTAGTATATACATTTAAATGAATGTTATATTATTATTAAACTTTTTAAAATATATTTAAAACAAAACTTTGAATCAAGCATTTGAAGAATTCTAAAGAGCCTTCCAATAAAGTCTGTATCCAGTGTAGGTGGAGTTTGGATTTCAGTTGAGGAAAGCTGAGGAGAGACGTATGGATAGTAAAGGAAAGAAAGGGTCAGATTCTAAAACATGTTATATATGATATTAAAGAGTTTGAACTACGGTGTGAGAATCATGAGCAAGAGAGTGACATCATCAGGTCTGCATTTTAGAGAGATCACACTGGCTACAGTGTGGAAAATTGGATGTGGGTAGAGGGGAAGGGAAGGACAGGGAGGGAGACAGACTAAACACTTAGGAGGTGCTATGGTAATCCAGGCAAGGGATGATGGTGGCCAGAACTAAAGTCATAACACTGTGGTAAGAAAGAGCAGGGTGTCAATTTAATAGTTTTTAAGAAGGCAGAGTTGACATGACTTGGTTATCAATTAGATGGAGGTTGCAAGATGGAGAGACAAAAGAAAAGAGTGATGCAAAATTCTCTGGCATGCGCACTGAAATGCATGGGGTTTCCATCACCAAGGTGGGAAATCGGGAGGAGAAGGTTGGGGTGGGTGCAGAGGAAAGAGGTACTGAGCTCAGACATGACGAGTTTGAGATTCAAGTCGTCACTGAGTCCCTGCAGAAGCTATGCTAAACAGATTCTAGTGCATGAAGACAAGCAACAGATCTCTCTGTCAAGGAGTTTATAACATATATAAACAAGTAACCAAATTACAAGGCAGAGAGGATAGTGTTTTAACGGAGGTCCATACCGTACCTTTCAAAAAAAAAAAAAGGGAAGGTATCTGAGAAAGGTTCATAAACCTTAGAAGATAAATATAATTTCAAATAAATATAATTTTCTGGAGCTGGGAAAGGAGAAAGACTATCCTGGCAGGGATGACAACATGAGCCAGAGATGGAAGCACAAAAAAGGACATTTGTGGGGAACTAGACAAATTCAGTTTGTGGTAAAAAATAGTGGTAGGGGCCCTGGTTGGTGTGGCTCAATGGATTGAGTGTTGGCCTAAGAACTGAAAGGTCACTGGTTTGATTCCTGGTCAGAGTGCATTCTTGGGTTGCGGGCCAGGTCCCCAGGTGGGGGCATGCAAGAGGCAACCAGTTGATGTTTCTCTCATACATCAATGTTTCTCTCCCTCTTTCTTTCTCTCTCCCTCCCCTCTCTCTAAAAATAAGTAAGTAAAATCTTTAAAAAAAAAATAGTGATAGGGAAGGCTAGAAAGGCAGACCAGGCCAAGTCACTGGGGAAAGCCTGAAGGTCATACTTTATCATGGGATCTAATCTGTAGGTGTGGGGAGCCAGTTAAAGGCTATGACAGGGAAAAGCATGAGGTCAGGGGTTCCAATCCCCTGAGGCATGATTGCTTCCTTCACTTCTAAGGCCAAGGACTCTGACTGCAGGGGCTTTGGGAAGCAATGTTCTTTTCCCCATCAATCTCCCCAGGTAAATGTCACTGTTAGTACAAAGAGAAATACCAGCAGTAACTGGCAAACCACTGCAGTGGGGCCACATGGGTGAAGTCATTCTGTCTGAGTCATTAATGCTGCTCTTGAACTTATTTGGAAACTTTGGTTTACGGTGCGGGGGTGGATTAATTGACAGAAATTACAGAAGTAACTATTACTCCATCTTGATTCATGGAACTTGTACAAAAATTTAAGAAACTCTTATTTTACTTTTGGGTTTTGTGCCTCATTCATATACATTAAAAAAGAGATTCTGATATAAAGAGGTGACGTTCACCTCCTACGTCAGTGGTCTCAAGAAAACTGGTTGAAGTGATTTTGTTATGGAGTATAAAAACTGAAATTTCTCCCCAATATGAAGCAAACTGTTTTGATAAATGTTGTGAATGTAGAACACACACAAAAAAAGAAAAGAAAAAGTGTGAAATTCAGTGCAGGCTACTATTAATGCCACCTTACTTCTAACCACTGCCAATGGAAAAACCATGAGAAATGAGTCTGAAAAGGCCAAGATTTTCCAAATCAAGGAAGTTTCTTCAGGCTTCTCATTTTGTTTATTTTATGCCTGACTATGTCTGACTATGACATACCTGATACATATATGTATGGTTAGTTTTACACACAAGTACATATACACATAATACATGTTTGGAAGGTAACAAGAAAACCACTTGTAGACTTCTGTTTAGAAAATGTTCAATTACACATGCTTTAAAACTTTCAGATGCTAAAAGGCCCTATCCCATTTGAGATCTCTCCTAAAATGTCTGGAAGCTTGCATGGCTTACTAATAATCCTAAATTAGGAGTCCTAACCAAACAAATATACACTGAAGAAGGAAGCTGAGAAGAAAATTGGCAAGAGTTGTCATCAGAGACACCCATTTAAAAGTGACCACTGTCAGGAAAACTAGCACAGAGAAGCAGACGACCAGATGGTCTCCTTTAAGACAAGTGGGATGGAGCAGTAGACAGGATTTTCCTATAAGTTAAAGGGGGAGTAAATATTAATACCCCAAATATAATTAGAAACATTCAGAAGATCAATAAATTTATTTTCTCCAAAAAGTTACAAATCAAAGTTTTTAACATGATATGGAGAAATTAAAGTCTTTAATTTCTCTAGAATTCTAAAGTGCTAGAAACAAAGATTGATGTTTATATTCAAAGATTTTTGACTCAAATACAAGGTTTAGGTAAGCTACCTAGCCAAGTCTCAGAAAGCCAAAGTTAGATTAAGCAATGGTAATTAACTATTAATGTTAAATGCTAAAGGTGGCACATTGTATTTAGGTGCTTGTTTTTCTTTATTTCTTGCTTTAAGTTCCTTTCTTTTGTACAAGTTTAGCAGTTAGTAAATTAATGGTAGCAGCTCTCTTAATTGCAGGCAGAGTTTTTGGGAAGTAAATAACATCTGGAAGATTCTTTTTTAAACTGAAACTCATAAACTGACCACAAATATCAACTAGATATTTGAGATTTTTTGCTTGAATTACATAGTTTGAGCCTGCCTTTCAATGAATGAAAAGTGATGTTTTATATATTCATAAACATGAGAAGTCCATCATTAAAGTTCTTTGTTAACCAGTTTGTTTGCTTCTTTTGCAATCTCACATTATCAAGGGTTTTGGAGTCATTTTTATTTGTTAGTTATACAAGTAATACATTCTTTTTTTATAAATCCCAATAATTAGATAAATCAGGAGTTATAAGATTTAACCAACTCCTACCCTCCACTCTAGGCCCCTTCCATTATTACCAGTCTTCCATTAAAGATCTTTTTCTAATATGTTTGTAAAACATATGTTTACACATATATGAATATATCATTTTATACATTTTTACATAAATGTTAACATATATAATTTAAATATATATATTTACTATATAATATATAATATAAATATACTATATATAATATAATACTATATATAATATAAATATATAATTTGTTACTATATATAATATAAATATATAATTTGATTATTTCTTTTTCTTGGAAATTTTTCCTTACCAGTGTGGACAAATTAACTTCATTTTTTTTCTTGTGTATATTTTTAAACTCCTTTGAAGAATTGCAGATGCACAAGAAATTACAACAAAAATATGTTTAGGGAGGTCCAGTGCACCTTTCACCCAGCCTCCCCTACAGGCTTGGTCACACCTTACACAGTGATAGTGCAATATCAAAACTAAGAAATTGACATCGATATAATCTACCGTGCTTATTCACATTTCACCAGTTTACATCTGCTCATTTGGGTATGTTTATAGGTAGTGATAAAGTAAGCTGATTTCATTTCTCAGACTTGTATTCTTGCTTAGGTATATTCCTGGCAATACATCTTTTATACAAATTCCTGAAGAAAGTACTTTCAAAGTTCTTTAATGGTCTTAGACATGTAGATTATCAAAAAGTATTGGTTTTAGTGATTATCAAGATTCAAGATTTAGAATCTAAATCACATATTGCCCTTTTTAGATATTGTCTTGTTCTACTGTTCATCATATGTATATAGATGCATACACTGAGAGGTGGATGTTTGCATGATTAGATAGCTTAAAACCCCTTGGGAGCAAGAACCTTAGTTTCAGAGGTCTTTGTAAAACTCACCGTGTCTATGTATGTCTAATGCATGCTTAGTGTGTGCCCAGTAAATGTCTGCTGATTGGTTAGGCTGTTTGGTTGATTGGTACCAGAGCTATTCCACCCTACCAGAGGTGCCTCTGAGCGATGATATTGCCAGGAAAGCAGTACTGCCAGTTGAATGAGCCAAGTTATGTTTCTCCATGCAGAAGTCTGCTCCTGGAAAACTGGAAACAAACAAAAAATCTGCTTATAACACTCTCAGTGTAAAAAGCTTGGCAAAACTTTCTTTGAAACCCTGAAACATTATAAAAGCACCAAGATACTGCAATAGTAAATTTTAAAGAAAATGCTAGGAGGATAGGTAGCTAGATATTTGCACTATTAGTTCTAATTCCATCAAGACAGTAGCCATTTCCTTCATGACTTCTGGCAAATGTGTCGTGCATATTAATGAAACACAGGATCAGAAAACACCAGCTGCTTGTTAGTTATCCTACGATCTCCCTTGGATGCAGAGAGCAAGGTACAACCAAGGCCACATATGTTTTACTTTTGTTCTTTTTCAGGACATTATTATTGTATTACGTTTTAATTTTGCTGAGGTGAAGTCAGTAAAAAAAAAAAAGCCAGAATATGAGATATTCAACCAATTGTAATTTTAAAGGACATTGGAACAATTACTTCTTACCAAGAAAAGCACTGTAAATAGAGAAGAATAATGTGGTATAGAAAATTTAAGTCTTTCTTTACCAACCCTATCTTTCCTTTAACATGGAGTGCAAATCCTACTACCTTCTTGAAAGCTTCTGTTACCAAAATCCAATTCTTTGTAGAATGTAGAATTTGCCATCAAAAATAGCTGTCTGAGTCAAGTCCTACCTCTACCACTTAGTTTTATGACCTTGAACAACTTATGGGACCTCTCTGAACTTCAGTTTCCTCATCAATAATAATTTATAGAGTCCCTTGCTTACTTTGAAAATTAAAAGTAAAGTAATTGGTACAAAAATCTGACATATACTAACAATTCAATACATGTCAATCATTTATTATTAGTATTATTTTATGCAGCTATTTATTATAAACTAAAAGCTCTCTATATCAGGATTACAAACAGTGACCAATAGGTCAAATTGTATTTATCCAAACATAGTGTTATTTTTAAAATATTTTATTTATTTATTTTTTAGAGAGAGTGGGAGGGAGATAGAAAGAGAGGGAGAGAAACAATGATGTGTGAGAGACACATCAATAGGTTGCCTCTCGGCCGGCAACCCAGGCATGTGCTCTGACTGGGAATCAAACTGACGACCTTTTGGTTCGCAGGTTGGCATTCAATCCACTGAGCCACACCAGCCAGGGCCAAACATAGTGTCATTAAATGTGTGAATTTGAGTCATACATTTAGGTCTGACACTTCTTTATTTAGCAAGTACTCCCTTTTCAAACTTCTTGTTGCTTCACAATTTTGCATCACCTCCCTGATCCGTGAAGGCATTTGAGGTTGTGACTACCCATCTAAACTTTTGATTTTGTATCCCGAAAGTTCAAAAGAAGAGGAAGAAAGATTAGCCTAGACTATTATAAGGAAAGGGAGTGAGGGAGACAGTGGTCAGGAGGCAGTAAAAATTTGCTTCTCTGACTAAAGCCCCAAGACTTGAGAAATTCTGTTTATTCTACTTTTCATTAAGCACTTAACCATAGACTAACTTGTATCATTATCTATTTATTAACATTAGTTTCATCTTCCAAAGAAACCTACAATCTTCTTAAGGACAGAAATCATATTACACACATTTTTGAAGATTTCTCAGAAAACCTAGTTCAGTTCTTTCCCATAGTAGTATTTCAGTAAATACATTGTCAAAATAACACTACATTGCATTCACTAAGTTGTCAGTATACTATATACTAAAGGATTTGCTGTATTTATTCTATTTAATCTTATAATAAACAAATGAGGCAGGCACAATGATTAGACCTATTTATTAGATGAGGAAACTGAAACTCGCAAAGGTCATGGAGCTTGGCCCCAGACCACACAACTGATAATAGGCAAAGCCAAGACTGAAGTGAAACCCAGGTCTGTCTGGTCCCAAAGACCAGGCTTTTCATCACTTTGGGATATTGCCTCCCAAATAAATAAACCAACAAATATGTCTTGATTAATTAGATGCTTAACAGAGGGACATGAATAAACTCTCTAAGCTCATAATATATCTAGATCACTTGGAAATTACTAGATATTTACTGTTGTAGATGTTGGAATTTGAGTTTTATTCAGTCAACAGAATGTTTTCCTAGGCATGTGCCCCAAAGGTTAGATGAGTCAGATAACACCACAGAAACAAACAATTATAAAACAGTGTAATAGAGCTTTAATGGCCATTTGAAAAAATGGGGACATAGAAGAAGACTAACTTGTTTTAAAATAGTGCACCATATTAAGTCAGCATTTCTAGAATTCCTGCCATGTGCCAGTGCTGTGTTAAGCAATTTACAAATATTTATTTGTTCAACTTTCATACCTACCCCATGAAATAGGTTTCATTATCCATTTTACAAATGAGTAAACAAGGCCTAAAATTGGCAAGTGGCTTGGTCAAGGTGACACACTAATAATCAGTGGTGAAGAAGGGATTCAGCCTCAGGTCTGTAAGTCCATGGTTAGTCCAGCTTACCATGCTGTTATGAACTGTTTTTTTTCTGCTCCTTTGCAATATCAGGACACACCAAGGAAAACTGTGTGTAAACAAGACTTCAGATCGGTCTCTTTAAGATACCTCCTGACAGCTGAGTGCACCAGCAGGGTCATGTGTCTGAGTCATTGTCGGATGTGGGGAATAGATGATTTTGATATTTTGCTTCTTACTTTTTTTTTCTTTCAGCTGGGCTTTGTAAGCCCTGTGGTTCTTTAGACTGACACCAGTTTTTATGGGTGCTGATCTTGTTTAATGGTTTCTTGTCTAGTCACCTTACCTCTTCATATTTAATGTTAAATACAGTCCTTTTAGTTTCTATGTTTTCCCTATCCTCTGCCACATCAAACACAAGAGTCTTGACTGATAGTTACTAGTGTGGTGATTACATCATATGATATGCAAATGTTGAGTCACTATGTTTTACACCCTATATATCACATTGTATGCCAGTTACACTTTAATAAAAACAAATAAGTTGAAAAATAGGGTCTGGTCAGTTAGTTGGTTGTCTGATTTGACATTCTCATGATGAAGGTTTTAGATCAAAGCCAAAGTATGATCAATAACATTTACAACATATTTTAGAAAAGGAAAAAAAAAACAAGCAAATGTGGAACATTTTCAGTGGACTCTCTCAGGAGGTGCTTTGGGACTGCCCTTCAGCAGGTTCAGTTCTGGAGCCCAGCACATAAGTTTTCCATATCTAACTGGGGAAATGCAAGGAGAAGCGGCTGGGTGCCAGGACTGTGTTACTCAAGGAGAGAAAAAAATGTGTTGTTACTGATGGAGCATATTTTGGCAATATGGAACCCATGTCTTAAATATGAGCCTACCTGTGGGCCCAGCAGTTTCATTTCTAGGACTCTATTATAAAGAAACAGAGATGTGTATAGTGATTTACATACCTTTAATAGCAAAAAAAAAAAAAGTGGGAGACCGCCTAACAGTTTGATAAAGGAAAACTGAGTCAATAAATTATGATTCATCCAGATAATGAATGCTACATTGAAAACTTCATCCTGTAGAAAAATATTTAATGACATGGAAAAATATTTTCCATGTATTTCAATCTTTTCCATGTATTTCAGTCTTTTTATAATACAATGTTTCAAGCATATATAAAGTAGCAAGACCATTACATCAAACCCATCATCCAGCTTCAACAATTATCTACTCATTTTCAATCTTATTTTAACTCCAATCACACTTTTTTCTACTCCTACCTCCTTCCTCTCACCACACTGAAGCAAGTCCCAGAGCTATTTTCACTGCACCCATAAATATTTCACTTAAATATTTCTTTAATTGTCTCATAATGTTTTGAGACATTTTAAAGTTGTTTTTTTCCATTTACAATCCAAACACAGTTCATAAGTTGCATACGTTTTTCTTGGTAGAACCTAGAGGGTTCTACCTCCCCTTTCTTTCCACTTGCTATTGCAACTGTTTGTTGAAGAAGCCAAGTTTTTTTGTCCTGTAGAGATTCTCATTTCTTAGATTTCGCTAATAACTTCCCCATGATATTTTAAACATGTTTCTCTATATCCTGTATTTCCTTGACTTGACGTCTGTTTTTTAGCAAAAATACTTTATTCATTACCATGGGCTAAATTGAGTCCCTCCAAATTGTCTCCCCAAATTAACTTAAATGTTATAAATTTATATAAATTCAAGTTAGTCTGGACCCCCTGTAACTTACAATGTGGCTGCACTTGGAGATAAGGTCCCCAATGAGGTAAATAAGTTAAAAGAGGTCTTTTGGGTAGGCCCTAATCCCATATGACCAATGTCTTCATAAGATAAGGAAATTTGTATTCAGACTCCTTACAGAAGGAAGACCATAAGAAGACACAAAGGAAAGAGGGCCATTTGCAAGCCAAGAAAAGAGACCTCAGAAGAAACCAACTTTGCTGACACCTTGATCTTGGACTTTTAGCCTTCAAGAACGTGAGAAAATAAATGTCTATGTTTTTTTATGACAGTCCCAAGAAACTAACACATAGATAGCACAACTCATCTAAAGGCACATAGTCCGTTCTTGAGTAAGGAATTCTATAGTGGGGAGAAAAAGAAACATATTATAAGCTAATTAAAAAAAAAAAAACTAGCCCTGGCTGGCATAGCTCAGTGGATTGAGCGTGGGCTGCGAACCAAAGAATTGGTTCGCAGTCAGGGCACATGCCTGGGTTGCAGGCCACGGCCCCCAGCAACCAAACATTGCTGTTTCTCTCTCTCTCCCCCTCCCTTCCCTCTCTAAAAATAAATAAATAAAATCTTTAAAATATATATATATATATATTAAAAAAAAACTATATAGTAAAATGGCTGCTATTTCAGAACACATTGTGTGCCTGCCAGGCAGTGTGCTGAACACTTTACAGTCATTATAAGAGCCAGCAAGACAGATATTATTGATGCCATTTCTAGGTAACAAGACTAATTCAGAGAGATCCCAAAACCAACCCCAGGATACACCACTTGTTAAGAGGCAGCTGAGACTCAAAGGCAGCAGGCCATCTAACTCTGTCTGCAAGTCCTAGGCCACGTCTTTACCATGCATACCATCATGAAGAGTTTGGATGACATCATCACAGCTGGGTGCCAAGCAAAATTGCCAAGTTCCAAGTGGAGCAGAAAGCAGAAAAAGGAGTGTTTTCCCAGTGATGAACAGGGGACCACTTCTCTGGAGTTCCGTGCATCTGAGGTGCCAGTACTGATTTTCACAGTTCACTCCGAAGGTGCTCACAGTTCCCTGGTGGTGACCACTACTGCAACCAGACGGTGATTCCTCTTGGATCATTGTAGAAAATCACAGACCTCCTGCCTCTTCTCTTGCTCCCTTAAGCCTACTAACAAACCTACATTTCACTTTCACATTCACAGCTGTTTTGTTCTATTTTCATTTACTTCGGATCAAATTTCTCTTTCCATTTAGAAATAAGAAGCAGTGAATGGGAGGCTATTTAACATTCAGGTTGAAAGCACAGGCTTTGGAATAAAACTGATATGAGTAGGAGTCCCTTTACCTGTGTGACTTCAGGTGAGAGTTTTCTTTCCTCTAAGCCTCAGTTTTCTTGTCTTTAAAATGAAATTAATATAATATGTACGTCACAGGGTGGCTATGACTGTTAAATGAGAATACATATAAAGGACACCCCATAGGACCTGGAAGTTAATAAGATAGCTTTGAAATATTAGTCCTGAAAGGGAAAAAAAAAGATGGGAGAGAGATGTGATGGGTAATACTCCACAGCATTCCCTGAGCACAGGGTGAACTCCACCATGGGAAAGAAGGTCAGATGACTCTGGTGACTTTGTCACTAGCCGTGCTTGACCAGAAAGCTTCAGGCACTCTTATCTTCCCCAAACTGGTTCCCAGATCATATTTACTGGTTTTTCCAGTGACTTTTTAGCTATTTTATCACTCAGTCTACAAATGGTATTGACTTTGAAAATTACAGTGAATGTTACTTTGAATATTAGCAGTGAATCCACAAAAAGAGCCAGAACCAGTTTCCTCCTGAAATGTTTGGCCACTAGCATTGACCAGCAATGGGAAATTTCAGGTTTGTTAAGTATGCTAAGCATTATCTTTCTATGTCATTCTATGTTGGTATTATCTCCCCACACTCCCTTTAAGAAAAATGCACTGTGTTTAGGACAAGCTAGCTGTGTTATTATCTTTGTTGATGATACTCAGTGTGATATAATTGGGGCTCCTCTAGCATCTTCTCTGCATTGCCCAAAGCATCACCTTCTTCATATCCTGCTGCTGCTCTCTTGCTTGTTGGCCTGGTGGTTTTGTCTTCTATCTTCTTCGTGGTGGACTCCATGGTTGGGAAAGCATGATGCTTATCTGGTGATACAATATGCTACTCTGAGGGATGCCTTGCCAAGGGTCTCAGCCCCAAAATGCCTGGGGACTTGGGCTATGGGACAGCCTCTAGATTATGTTCCTATGGATGTGGACACCATCAGTATGACTGTCCTGGCTTTCAAGGCCTTCAGTTTTCTTGGGTGGGTGATAGGTAAAGGCCAGTTCAGAGAGAGAAGCTACAGCTTTCTTTTCCATTTTTTCTGCCTTTTGGTGAGAAGTACCTGAGGATATATATTTGAAGTACCCACCTCCAGAAAAGAGAACCATGTTGTTTCATCTGATATCCCACAAATGCCATCAAAACCTAAGATTTCTGGTAATCTTTGCTATTCATAGCTTGGGGACTTCAAGAAAGATTTGAGAAGGAAGTTGGTGGCTTCTCTTCCTGGGTCATGTTTTGCCTTAATTTCTGTTTTTTCTATTTTTTTAACTATCCAAAGAAGAGGGATTGATTTATTTTTTGCTTGGTAGGTTGGAGGACTGTCTTGTAAGTAAAATGTTAAAATAAAAGTAACAGTCACAATTAAATAATATTTTATCCTATGAAAATAATTTGAAAGAAATTTGCATTAGGTTACATGTTATATTTCACCTGGAATGCCCTAAACAGCTTTTTTGGGGGGAAGGTGATGAGCACAGCACTGGAGGTTCTGATGCTTGATTTTCTTCTGTCAATAAGAATACTTCAGATGTACTCAGTGTTTCATTCATCCAAGACTCCCCAAGCACATGGCATTGACTGCCCAGCAAAATAAAATAAATCCCTTACTCCCTCTTATGGAAGCCAAGTTAAGAAAAGTCCAGAAATTTTTCTGGTTACTCAGTCAGTTCAGTGAGACCCAGAGTAGAGAAATTGAAACAATATGTAGCTCCCAACTTTCTGTCCTCAGTAATGAGAAGTTTGTTTTCTTCCCCTCATTTTTATAAACTTCTGGAATTTCTGGAAATATGAACTGTGATTCAAATTTTATTCTTTCTCAGTTAATATTAGCTAATGTTGTTATGATTAGACCTTTACCTGAGATCACATTTTTTTTCAAGGTACAGGTTCATACATAGCATCTAATTCTATTATAGATGAACAGTTGTATTATCCTTGCTGAAGTCTTAGTGTTGTTCTAAAACTTTTCATACAGAAAAGGAAAAGGGGACCAATAGGCATTGTACACCAGTATGTGCCAGGTAGTCCACCGGACATTTAGAAACATGACTTCAGCAAATCCTTTCTACCATTTACAGGAAGATATTTTTTTATTCCTATTATATATAAAGAGATTGGGACAGAGAGAAATTAGTAATAACTTACCCAAAATAATACAACCAATAAGGTCATGGGAATTGGATTTTGACCCCAGAATTCTCTGACTCCAAAGTCCATGCAGATTTTAAAAAGAAATTTATATAGTAGGCCAAATTTCTAACTTTCATATTCTCCCAGAGAAGGAAACAAGTACACAATAAATCTCTTATATCCAAAGATCAGATAAATACATGGCCTCTCTAAGGAACTAGCTCTTTTAAATAGAGGATTCCAAAACAGATTGGAACCCTTGCAGAAAACAATTTTTAATTTTCTGTCACATGCCAGAGAAGGGCTAGGTTTTCATACCTGTCTAGAAATCTTTGTGGCAAATGATAGTTTGGTTTAAGAATTTTTACTTCTCAGGCACTAACTTCTCAGGGATATCATTTCCAAATTTCTATATATTATCATCATCTCTGATACAAGTTACAATGTGGTATCTAGAGTGGGCACCCTCATTCTGGAACTGGGCCAAAAAAAATAAGTCACCAAAAATGTGAGTTCACTACAGGCACAAAATAAATTATTGAAAAGTAGGTTGGTGCTGGAATTTAAATCTCCCAACTCCTGGTCCCTTACACTTTCATTTTGACAGTATGGTCTCTTTCTAGATCATTTCATGAGCACAAAATTGTAACAGAAGGACTTTTGTTTTGAGAATGTAACTTGCCATAGATTTAATCTTTATTTACTATGTTCCCTAGAATGTCATTGCTAATATGCAAATGACATTGGCATATTCAGGATTGGGATTATATCTACATTGGGGCTCCATTGTCCTATTTATTTAAATGTGTTTTTATTTGCTCTACTGGATTCTCTTCTAATTTTTATGTCTTATTTACTTTATATAATTTTTTCCAACAGAGACTTCTGGGCCTAGGGCTTTGGGCTAGAGATGGGGACCTGTATAACACACAGAACAGTGATTGGAAAGCACTAGCTAAGAGTGAGGAAGTTCAGGACGTGCCCAGAGCAACTTCAAAGATAGCTCACCTTCTCAGAGCAGGGGCTGGGAACAGTGCCCCAGAGCCCCAGATCACATTACTCTACATTGAAATGTCTAGATTGCACCATCTCTATAAAGAAACAAACAAGAGAAAATAGTATAAAACTGAACACAAGCCTAAAAGCTACAGAGGGAATGATGTGGATCAGAATATAGGTGTAGGGATCACATTGCTGAGAGTCTGATAATTCAATTCATAAAAGTAACAGAGATGGTTTGGAGAGTTTTTATTCTTTTTCTCACCATCTTGCACAGACACAGAATAATAAAAAAAATAAAGTCTAGGAGAAGATAAGAGAAAATACTAGTCTTGGTCTGCTGCCCAGTGTCATGAGATCTAATAAATATTTGAGAAGGAAAATTTTGCAGTGTTAGAAAGAAGAAATCCATTTTGAAAGATGGTAAGAAATTAACCCTGTGTATGTGTCCAAATATGTGGGAGACATAGCCGCATGCCACATTTTGATCAATGTCAGTCTTCTCCAATAAATTATAAGCTCCTTGGAGCCCTGGCTGGTTTGGTTCAGTGGATTGAGCACCGGCCAGTGAACCAAAGGGTTGCTGGTTCGATCCCCAGTCAGGGCACTTGCCTGAGTTGCAGACCAGGTCCCCAGTAGGGGGTGCGTGAGAGGAAACCATGCATTGATATTTCTCTCCCTCTCTTTCTCACTCCTGTCCCCTCTCTAAAAATAAATAAATAAAATACTTTTTTAAATAAAATTATAAGCTCCTTGGAACAGGAGATGTATATGTTGTTGGACATCACACCCCCAATTCATAGTAAGCCTCCTTTGTCTAATTAATTAATTAAGATGTACATAAGGTAAATATTCAGGTAATTTTTATTTTTTGTGTTAGTCTTTAAATTTTTCTTTTTACAATAGTATCAATATTTGTCATTTTTCAAAGCATTAAAATACTCATTTCACAAAGAAGAAATAGAAGTATATAGGTACTTGAGGCCCAAAGGAAAAAATACTTCTTGTGAAATAGCCCAAACTCTCAGGAAGCCATCTGTACAAAGATGTTCTACCATATATCATCTCTGAAAAAGAGAGAGAGATACCACTTGGATAGAAGTCAGGATAGAAACCCTACCTTTATTTCAAGTAGCCAATTCATTATTGGAAGGAACACCGCAATCTGGAATTTTATACCCTATCCACCAGAAGGTCTCGCTAGGTTGAACTGTTAGTTCCTCATACTAGCCCAATGTGAGTTGCATTAGTCAGTGTCCTTTAGAGAAATAGAATCAATACGATGTACACATAGAGAGAAAGATTTTTTATAAGAATTGGCTTGTGTGATTATTGAGACTGGCAAGTCCCAAGATTTGCATGGTGGGGTGGCAGGTTGGAGATACAGGAAAGCCAATAGTATAGTTTCAGTCTGAGTCTGAAGACCTAAGAACCAAGAGAGCTGATGGTGTAGTTCAAGTCCAAAGGCAGAAAAAAGCCAATGCCCCAGTCAGGCAGGAAGTATTTCCTTTTACTTATAGGATGGTCAACATTTTTGTTCTATTCAGGACTTCAACTGGTTGGATAAGGCCCTCTTACATTATGAAAGGCAATTTGCCTTACTCCCTCTACCAATTTGAAAGTTAACCTCATACAAAAACACCCTCACAAACATCCAGAATAATGTTTGATCAAATATCCTAGCACCCCAGGATCCAGTCAATACATAAAATTAACCATCAAAAGGATCATATAAGATTGGGGCTTCCATTTTGACCCATGCTGAATGGTAAAGTTGATTCAAAGGGTGTAAGAGACTTTTTTCTTTCCATATATTGTTTTAGTTTCCTAAATGCATGCAGACAGAATGCAAACAGAAATCAAATCTGGTTAACTTACACAAAAATTGTATCTGTTGCGAAAATATCAGGTCCCTGCCCATATAGAATATGACTGAACAATAACAAGCATTGAGGAGTCAGGCAGGAGAAACCAGCTTGCTAGGGCTCTTCCACTGCCAAATTATCCATGATCCCCACCACTAGACACCGAAGCCACACAGTTGACATTGCTAAACCACTATTGCCATGGGTGGGAATCGAATTTCATCATTTATCTGTCTCTTTCACCCACTCAAGGTCTCAGTCCCTGGTGGGAGTGTTGGATTGGCCCAAGCAGGTCATATGCCTTCATCCTGATGCTAGAGGGCTAGAGAGGAAACGCCATCTTTGCATTCTGGCTTTTAGAAGGGGGAACTGCCTTCTATCTATATTATCACAATAGGGAATTCCCTGCAAGTAGGACATGGATCCAGGTGTTGGAAAGCCAAAAAGGAGCAATCATACACTCCAGCTCTGTGTGAACAAATCTGTTATTCAAGTGATTGGTCAGCACTTAGTATTAAGTGAACTCAAGACAAGCCAATAGTCAACATGGCATGGGCAATTACCATTGGAAGCATGAAGCAATATCGGAGAAAGGGCAGTTTGCTAACTTGTGAGTGGCCTTAGTGTTTGAGTCCCAAGCAGAAATTTTGGAAAGAGTTCCTTAAGTCTCCTCCTGGAAAGTACTTAGGGCACATTGGTTATGCTCCTGGTGTGGTGTGTATAAAACAACAAACCTTAAAAAATAAGTAGGCCTCAATCTCTGTCCCTTCAAGTGGAGAAACTCCTTGCATACTACTTTCCCTTAGCAGTAAAGAAAAAGGAGAAACTGTCAGAGCTGGCTCCTTGCTCTGTCTGAAGAGTGTTCCCCAACACCTCTTGTCCCAGGCCCTGGATCAGCACTTGGACGTGAGTAAGCTGAGCGTAGCTGGAGCCAGTAACTACACTCAGTGATCTCTCTCCATGGGAGAAATCCTTCACCTCTTTGGAAACCAGATCCCTTTGAAAATCTGATGCAAGCTGTAGTCTCTCCACCAGAAAAATTAACGTCTTGACAAAACACCAAAAATTTTATGGAAAACTTTAGAAACTTGGCAAGTGCCCTGAAACTGAAAGGAGTTTAAGAAGCCCAGATTAAGAGTTTATATTCTAAGGTTAAGAAATAAAAATTCCATGACTATTTCTTTCTCCCTTTACCTTTAGGGTTCATTATAAAACATGGAGAAAAAGCCAGCTTTCTGCAGGGAACCTCTGGACTCAAACACCTTTTACTAGACAAAATTCCTTGGCAACCAGGTTCACTAACAACTCAGTGGAATTTTCTCCTTCCCTTTTTTCAATACTCCAAGATGGTCATTCACTTCTTTGCTGTCCTGCAATTTTAAATTGTTTAAGTATTCCAACCTCTTATAATTCTTGGACTATTGTAATGCATTTCAATAGAATAAAATGGCTAGTCTATTAGAGTAGAATAGCTTTTGAACAAATAATTTCCTTTCAAAGACCACCATTCTCCTCAGCCTCAATATCTCAGAAGCATTCTGGATTCTGTCTTCATGCTCTCAACCCTTAATACAGCTTCTCAGCAAAGTCCATCAATTCTTCCTTCAGAATGTTTCCAGGACGTGCAACTTAATTTCCATTTTCCCACCGCAGCTCTGATTTAGGTCTCTATAATCTTATACTCAGACCACTACAATAAACCATAAACTACACTGTCCCCATTGTTATCTTCCTCCAACCCATAATATACAATATAAGATTAATCTTCCTCAAAATATCAATTGTATCAAATAGATGCCTCCATCAAAACTTCTGTGTTTCCACTGCCTACAGAACAAAATTATAACTCTACAGTTGAAGCCCATGATGGGTTTGTACTGAGTTAATTTAGTTAACCTAGACCAACATTTCCCCAATGTCCTTTCCTGAAGGGTTCCAGGTTAGGGTTGCTCACAAGAGAAGTTCACTTAGATAGTTGGAAGGCAGGAGTGAAAAAGCAGCAGCAGTGCTGCTCTGAAGGTTGGAAGAGGCCCAATTGTGTCAGCTCACATGTCTCTGGGGATTTTCTGATTACTGGCTTGCAGTTTCTCCAGCTCCTGCCACATAATCACCTTTCAGCTTCTCTGAGTACAGAGCCAGGTGTATGTGCAGCCCTGGAACAAGGGTACCAACTCTCCTGCAAGCCACCTATGTTGAGACTGGAAGTGGTGAAAGACAGATGGGGTTCCAGTTTATTCCTGAGGGTTTCAGTTTTCCTTCGTGGGTTCCCATTTGCTCTTGCCCTTTCCTGTTTTCTGTAGAGCTTTGCTTCCTGTCAGCCTCTGCCCTGTGAAGATTTCAGGCCCAATATCGTAACAGGCAATAGCCTTGCATATATCTCTCCACCAGCTCCCATATTGCCCTGAGGCCACCAGAAACTAGAAGAGAGGCAAGGAACAGATTCTGCCTCATGGCTATCAGAAAGAACCAATCCTGCAGACTCCTTGAGTTTGGACTTCCAGCCTCCAAAACCATGCTTAAGCTACCCAATCTGTGGTACTTTATTACAGAAGCCCAGGAAACTAATACAACCCCTCTAGTCATCTTTCCCAACTGAGGGCCCCTACATATTGCTAATACTCTCCCAGGCCCCTGTTTCCAGACTTTTGGAAAGGAAAAAGTGACAGGTGTTGAGGGCACCAGACTGTGTATTAGATGCTTTACATTGCTCAACCCATTTAACCCTCACACAGTCCTAGGAGGTAACTAATGCTATCCTCATTTTAAAAATGAGCAAATGAAGCTAAAGGTCTATTAAATACTTGCCCAAGGTGAATGATGGAGGTGAGATTCAAGCCCATATCTAACACCAAAGCCAGTGCTCTTTCCAGTATTTCATTCTGCCCCTCTTTTCATTAAATAGTACATAACTCAGCATTCCAAACCCTCCTGTCTTCTGACTTTTCTCACTTTCTCTAAATTTCCCAAAGGAGACCCTCATAGTTTCAAGAAACTGAGAGGCAGGGTATTCACTTTATAAGGTTCAACCTCCTTACACTAGTCTCCTTACACTTCCCTATCTTACAGAATCAAGGTGACCTCAACTAATTAGACAATTATAAACAATGTCAGAAAGAAACTGAAAAAAAAAAAAACTCTAGGATTTATATGATGTCTTCAAAGTTGCAATTTTATGACTTGAAAGTGTACATAACATTGAAAGTATGCCAACAAAGCACTGCTTGGGAGAGAATCTTTGGAAGATCTGCAGTAATGAATAAATGAACGTATTTTGAAGTTAGTTTTCCATTGCCTATAGTAAATCCCCATGCTGGCTTGAAAGTAGTTGCTGTTTTATTTGTGAAAAGAATTTCCCTCTATTGTCTTGCTTACCCTGTTTAGGAAATGGTGATTATAGAGATTACAGGGAATGTCACTAATGCAGAACCCATCAGTTAGAGCCAAGGTCAAAGGGCAGAGGTAGATGCCCTCAGGCTTAACCCACAGAGGGCCCAGACCCAGGGAGGGTCAGATGAAGGAGCATCGAGGCTCAGTCATGGGTGGGCTATGCTGCAATGAGGACTTCAGAGAAGAGCTCCTGCGCTACAGGGACTTTGTTGTTCAAACCAAGGTGCTCTTGACTTGATGTATTGATAGGCTTGGACCCAGGTTCCTATAGGTAGCTCTTAATCCTGAACATCTTGATCTCCTTCACACATTATTCTGGATATTCTTTGCTTGCTCCCCACCCCCACCCCAACTAGATCCATTCTCCACCTTTCTCTGCCTGCTTTACACCCCAATTCTTAGAACTCTAAGAGCTCCCTCTTTGACTCTTGCCTTCTGGCTTCCATTTGGGTTTGTAACATTTGAGATATTTATTGTCCTATATTCCTTAACACTGGGTCAATATTTGACAGTAACTGCATTCCTCTATCAAAGGCAGAGCTGCTATCTGGACGCCCCAATCCCACAGCTGCATTCTTGGCCTGCTTCCTTTAGTTGCTTTCCCTTGCCTCTCTAGACCTAGCACTGGTAGTACCTCCCTGGTGTTGCTCTCCTGGGATCTCCCTTTATCTTCTACTACTACCTTTAGCTCTGCCTATACCTTTGCATATAGTTTTTTCATTAACTCTGAAGTATAACTTTGCTTTTCTGCTGGGCCCTGAGAGAAAATGCTACTGTATCTCTAGTATCTAACACCTTGGCAAATAGTAGTGATTCACTAAAAATTTACTGGAAAACAATTCGAATGAAGGCTTGGGAGCAGACTTTGCTTCAGCTTTAAGGTAATTTCACTGTCCATTTTTTCCCAGCTCTCCTTTCGTTCCATTCCTTTTTTAAATGTTTTATTCTTCAGCCTTTGGTTTATGATATTGCTCCCTAATTATACCCAGGAACTGAGAACTGAGCCACAATTACCTATCACCATCCTGAAAAGAACTAGAATTTGCAACTCAGGACATCCAAACACTGTGAGCCAGTGCTTGGATTCTGCTGAAAACGCAACACAAGTGGTTGGTAAATGGGAGATGTCTGTGTATAGAAGTCAATGAACTGATAAATTAGCAGTGCATCCCATCTGGCATGAATGGGCCACAACAGAGAATTAAACCTGACTTGTGGAGGGGAATTCTGGATTCATACACATTGTACCAAAGTTTCTCATTGGGCATTTTAATATGCTGACAAGCTGTGCTGAATGGCCGTCTAGTTTTCTGAGCCCATAGTGAAATGATAAAGGAGAGAGGTCAGCTGCCCTGGGCCTTTCTTTAGGCAGGACCACAAATGCTGAATTAGTGTAACTGGAACAGAAAGGTGACTGAACATTAGTACATCTGAAGTTTGTTATCAGGGACTGGAACTAATCAGCAGTGAAAACTAGGAGGAATATATTTCAGCTGGAGCTTCTGGCCCTTATGGAATCAATATGTGAAAAACAAAGCCGATGTCTCAATTACTGATAGGAACTTTGACCTCCATTTCTTTTTATCCTGTTTTTTTTTAATAAACTATAGAAACAGATTTACATTAAAGCAGAGACATTTTCTGTGGCTTTTAGGGAAAAAATCTGTTAAATTTCAAACCCCTCTTATTTTTTTGTTTTTGTTCTATTTGACATAAGTATTTGTTGGACATTAGGAATATCCTAGGCCTTCCTGATCAATATCCCTAGAGATGGCAAGTCAGAGGACAGAACTACCTTTGGCCTGTCAGAATTTTGTAGCAGGTATGTGTGGGCAACAGCAGTCAGCTGGGACTGAGCCAAGCCTCAATGTGAATTCTGGTTCTGCCACCGTTCACTAGCTGTGTGACCTTCACCTCTCCTGTCTGGGTTTCCACATGACTACAGTGGGAATGATCCCTACATCATAGTACTGTTGCAAGGATTAAATTAGACAACATTTGCCCAATACCTAGAATAAACTCTGGCTATTCTAGCCCCATAGTAGGCCCTCAATAAGTCGCGTCTGTGAGGATTGCTTGCCACAAAGCCTGCCTGCATTGGCTTACCACAAAGACCGTGTGGAGGGCAGGGGTGCATGATGAAATGAATCACTTTTGTTTTCCCCATTCTGACAGAAGTCCCCTGGCACTTACTGGGCATAAAGCAGCCAAAATAGAATGAGTCCTAAGAGCCCCCTTTGTCCTGACAGAGGCCTCATTTGTCAGACACAAATGCTGCTCTGGCAGTCCTGGATGCCAGTGCCACTGCTACAAATCTGTTTGGGTTGGAGTACCACCAGCTCACCACTGTGATGCGTCCAAGCTCCCAGGATGCCCAAGTGCCACTGTGAATTCATTCACAGTGGATCTGCACCCGGGCCCCTGTAACCTTGGGCTTTAAATTCTGAGAATCAGCAATTAATTTTAATGACTCTGCTCTACTCTGAGTTGAGGGTTCCCAAGGGCCCTGGCCCGCCAGAAGGTTGGGAGACTTTTGGAGAGACTTCCTGGGTTCCAGAAGCAACCACTATTGGTGTTGGAAGTGAAGGGACCTGGCAGGATTCCTTCTTGGTGGCTGTTCTTGGAGCCTGGGCATTGTACACATGGCTGGCAAAAGCTGCTGCTTTTGCTTTGTAAGTGTTTTGCTTTGTAAGTGTGAGAGGAAAAGGCAGGGTGGTTAATAGAATTTGATAGAGGAATTCATTATCAACAGTTTCTTATTCTGTTCAGGTGAATTGCAAACTGGAAGACAAAAACAAGTGGAAGCTGACTTGTGAGGCAGAGTGTCAACCTGACAGCTTATACCTGGACTCCTTCCGGGAGGCCCTGAAAATCATTCCCAGTCCTCTCAGGCAATTTCTGAGAGTCGTGAATGACAGACAGGAACAGAGCCGTGAGTCTACAGAACTTTACTGCAAGTGAACTCTTTTTATATTTTTTTTAATTTTCTATTTTTATTTTTCATTGTGGTAAAATAGATCTATAATTTACCATCTTAACCATTTTTAAGTGTATAGTTCAGTAGTAGTTTCCATTGTTGTGCAACCAGTCCTCAGAACTCTTTTCATCTTGCTCAGCTTGAATTCTATACCCATTAAACAGTAGTTCCCCATTCCCCTTTGTTCCCCCCACCCCTGACAGACACCATTCTACTTTCTCTCTATGAATTTTATTGCTCTAACTACCTCAGATAAGTGGAATCATAAAATATTTGTCTTTTTGTACCTGGCTTATTTCGCTTAGCTTAATTAATGTCCTCAAGGTTCATCCAGATTGTAGCATGTGTCAGAATTTCTTTTCTTTTTTAAGGCTGAGTGATATGACAAGTTGTGTTTTTAAATTACGTTTCTATTAAAGATCTTCTGAATGTGAGGGAGAGCACAGTTGGGTGGGGGGCGGGACTCTTTAGGGTTTGAAGTTTTCATACAGCCTAGAGAGATTGAATCTTTTTATGGGAATATATTCATCACCCACATTTGATATCCACCATCATGTACTGCCAATCACACAATCAATGAATTTGATCACTGACGATATAGAGACCTTTGTGTCATTCCTGGCCCTCTGAATTAAATTCTGGGGAACACCAGGCCTTGAATTTCAGGGGAGAAGGAGTCCCAACCACAACACAACTTTCACATTTATTAGTGGTAAGTCCTGGGTGAATTGCTTCACCACTGTGAATATGGTACCTTCAAGATAAAATGCAGATGGTATTATAAACTCTCCCTAGCCTGGGTAGGGATTAAATGAGAGAATATATATTGAAGCATCAACTATGGTACTGGGTAAGTTTTCAACAAATGGATGTCTTCTTAATAGTACAAAGCAAATTAAAGATGAGATTCTTCCCTTCACCAAATGTAGCACCTGGATAGACCGATGGCTCTTCAACTGTTTTTGTTTGTGTTTTTGTTTTTTTAGTTCAGTGCCTCTTTGAGAATTACATACACAGTTTGACATTGAATTTCCAGAGAGTTCTTGAATCTTGTGATGTCCATTCAAATACTTCAGGCACAAGATCAGGGATTCAGAATCTGGATAGCAGAAAACATTCATATAAAACGTAGATCATATTTTTCAGTGTGAATAAAGAAGGAACAAAGTCCTCTAGAATGCCAAAGAGGCAGTAATAGAGTACTAGAAAAGTCAGGAATCCTTCATGGATATCCACAAATATCCCAGGAACTCAGCATTTACTTTTAATGTACAAAGTAATCTTCTAATATAATGTACTTCTAGAGTACTAGAATCCTTCATGGATATCCACAGATTTCCCAGGAACTCAACATTTACTTTTAATGTACTTTGAGTGGTTCACCATTATTAAGATTTCTCTTTCATTCACCACCCTTTGAAAGCACTTATCCTCTTGGTAGCTATACAATGTAAATACTTACTCGTGTTTGTCTGGTGGCTTGGTTGATTCATTTGCTAGTACGACCTTTACACATTCTTCCTCATATATGCTCTGGACAGCCTGTTGGTTGCCGAGTGCCTCTCTCAGAGCCCCACAGATACAATCCTTTCAATGAGATTTTAAGTGAAAAATCACTGTAACAATTGTTTTAAACCTTCAGCTATAGCCACTGTCCAATAAAATGGAGTCAGTTCTCAACTGGTTTTAAGTCACTCCACATGTGTCTTTATTGATGCTTGCCGTGGCATGGACAAACATTACTTTGTGTTTCAAAGAGAATTTTTTTCTAAGAGCTCAGATGGCTTAGCCCTAAAATTCAGCTACCATCCTCTCCCTCATAGAGCTATTGTCTAAAATGGAAGACCAGGGGAAACAATGCAGGTAACCATTCCAGTCCCTTGCCTGCTACCCTGGACCATTCTTCAGCCAATCCATCTCACAGACATCTTGTAAGCCATTAGTTAGCTGTCATTTCAAGTCCACTTCCACTGGCACCATTTCTACTGATGTTACAGATGCCATTTCTGTATCCTCCCCTCTGTGGGCTGGTGTGAGCATTTCATTAAATTTCAGTATCCTTGTAATTGCTGTTTCAAGTGTGGCGTTAAAGATTTGTATGCTAACAAAAAGCCTCTTGTCTAAGCAAAAAACATATAGGGAGTCTAATCTTCTAATTGCCTAGGAACTGGCAAGTTACCTACCTCTCTAATTAGAAAGCCTTTGATTTAGGTCAAATAGCAAATCTATTAAATCTGATACCTCAGAATGGTCTGAGTGGCCATGCTGTTACAGTTCTTTAAAATGGCAGTAATCTGAAGAATCCAGGGTAAGATAAGAAACAAGTCTACTCACACAGTCAGAACAAATAACATGTTAAGCTTTCCAAACCCAGAACCATGGAAAAGATAGCATCCATCAAAAGGATTTCTACTCTCTTTCCTGTAATACTCTTAATTCCAGCAAAGCTAATTCTTCTCAGTGGTGAGAAAAATAAGTCAGGCTATATGTTTTGTTTGATTTTTATTTTTTAAAACATTACTCTCTGCCTAGTCACAAAATGTACTCATACTTTATGGAGAAAGCTTGGAAAACAGCACAACAAAGTAAAACTTACTTAGGCTCTCATTTACCAGCAATGACCACTTCAAGAATTTTAATATGTCTTTCTTTGATATTTACATAGATAGATAACTTTTTTGCAAAGATTACATGCTGATACATAGGTCTTTTGGTCTACTGATCTACTTATTTCACTTGCAACATACTACAAGTATATTTCCATACCAAAAGGATTCTTCTTAATATACTGTCTAATGGTACACACAGTTCTGTCATATGAATGTACCATAATCCCCTCTATTTAGACATTAAGGGTATTACAGTGTTTTCTGTGATATTGAGGATTCGATGGTCATCTCTATATGGAAATATTTAACTTTATCTCTGATTGTTCTGAGGACAACTTTGTGAAAGCTTAATTTGTCATTAACATATTCACATACTTTTAATCTTAGGCAGTCTTCAAGTTCTTCCTTTGATTCTATTTATTTAGGAGTAATTTCTACCAGACAATAACACAAGTATAGATGCAAAACACAAAGAATGACTATGCCTCCTGTAAGCCAAGAAATATATCAAACATTGAAGTTGTTCATTAAGGAAGGCTGCATCGCCAAACCAGAGTTGAGCTATTTCCTGAAAAGCCAAATGGAGAGAATGAGCAATCTGCTGATGTTAATGGAAAGATTCAACAGAAGTTAATAAAACTAAGTTTCTAACATATCCAAAAGCAAATGCCATTGAGGAAGGCAATGCAGTTAGAAAAGACATTGATGCCCTATACATTGTCTACACGAGTAATATATAAAATTGCAATACATCAGGATTAAATTGTCAAAGATAAAATCATTAGGTTTGTTTGTTTGTTTCTATCCAAATTATGTGTGTCTACATTTGAAGAGTGAAATCGTTCTGAAAGCTTTGTTATGAAAACAGCAGGGATGGAAGATGGCGGCTTTACTCTAGGCAGCGTTTTTCTCGGCTTATGTGAAGAAGAGGGAAACTTGCGGATCAGTGGAGAAACAGAGCAAGTGGACTAGGTTACCGAATCACTTTTGAAAGTAGGACATCAAAATTATTGCAGTCACTGTAAAACCAGACGGTAAGGAGACTGCTTCAGGACAAAAGGGGCCCAGGGATCAGCTCAGGGTCTAGGGGTGTGCAGTCCCCAGGCCGGGTGCTCCCGGGTCTGCCTCAGGGCTCCCGGGAGAGGGGAGTCACTGCTCCCTCCCCTGAATACGGGGGGTGAGCAACTCCAGGGGAGAACGTGTTGCTACAAGGAACAGATGGGCCAGTTAGACTGGAAAAAAATCTCCCAGGGACTATGAACACCCGCCCAGAGACCTGGGAGAAGTGAGGGCCTCTAGCCGACATGACCAGGAGCAGCCTGGAAGAGCGCCCGCACCCCTAGCCCGGTGGAAGTGCAGATCGGTGGAGAGCACAGAGCCGGGCCGGCTCGACTTGCACCCCATAGGGAGGCCTGAATCTCGTGCTGTGATCCAGGGAGGGACGTGGCTCTTGGGGCGTTCCTACAGTAGTGGCTCAGAAATTTCCAGCCAGCCCGACCAGGGGAGCCAGGAAAGGCGCCAACACCCCTAGCCCAGTCGGAGAGCGGTTGGGCGGGGAACACGGAGATGGAAAGGGCTCTGCTCACGCACCATCAGGAAGACTGACTCGCGCGCGTGCGCGTTGTGAACCCGGAAGGGTTGCAGTGAGGCACTTAGGGCGATCCTAGACCCCGAATCTCAAAAGTTTGGGGGAGGGGCGCGCCCTTTTACGATTCCCAGGGAGGGCGCAGTGAATCCCAAAATATCACGGGTGCCTCCTGAGATCATAGAGCTGGAACCCTGCAGGACCCCGGAGTCCGGAAGAACATAGAAGTGAGATCCAGAGAGACAGTGTGCTTGGGAGCACCCAGGGTACCTGACAGGCTTGCTGAGATCTGGCTGGGAAGAGAGAGAAGCATTTCAAAGGGCCCTCAGCCAGCTGAAGCCAGCAAGATCAGAAAAACTGGTCTGGCCAGTTAGAAACCAACAAGAGGTTTTTTGTTTGTTTGTTTTGTTTTGTTTTGTTTTGTTTTTGTGGCTGTTGTTGGTTGATTGATTTTATCTTGTGTTTTATGTGACATTTTATTTTTCAATTATTATTATTTTTAACTCACAATCCCTTATGTTCCTCTTCCATTCATCCTAATATTATTCTTTCCACTCCAGATTTATCTCTCCTGCACTACATCTTCTGCTTTTCTTTCCTTTTTTATTTTTTTTAATCTTGCAAGTTACTGTAAATTCATATTATCTTTTTCTCACTTTTCTGACATTTCTTATTTTAATAATATTTTGATATTCTTTTTCTTTCTGTATAATCTTCTTTGCTTGGCTGGTTATACTGTCATTTGATAGGTTCCCCCTGGTATCTCAGTCACAATGTGTTGATAAGTTACTATCCTTCATCTGTGTTCCATTAATACAGCTCTCAAGGTTCTATACTCTCTATCCTTATTATCTAGACCTCATCGATTCTGCCACAAGACTGTCACTTTACTAATACTGTTAGTAAGACCTAGTCTATACAATTGTAAATACTACTCAATACTCCTACCTGATCTCAGCCCACTTTGCAATTTTCTGAACTATACTATTGTGGGGGTTGTCTCTATTCTTTTACACACTACTCCTATATACTAATCTTTAATCCAACCCTACCTTAGAATCTGACCTCTCACAGCCTCACAGCTTTCTAGATCCAACTAACAATCCTCTCGTCCCCAATAAGAGTCTTACCCTCTTTCCATCCTTTCTAAAACATGGATAGTGGGGTGGAGGATCACAGTTAACACTATAAGGAGCCAAAGGATAACCCATCTCTTCTCTACTGGCTGCTAATGTAAATATCATAGTACACTGTCTTGCTGTCTTAAACCATTTCGCCTTACTCCTCCAACTGATCACAAAAAAGAGTAGAGGGAAGCTGTGAACACCAGGACACATGAAGGAGATTGCATCACTGAATCTCACCAATATTCTACCACAGAAGTTCACACCATAATTAAAGGGAATCAGAACAGATCAAATTAACAAACAAGAAGAAAAAAGAAGAAATCCACGAACAAAGAGAAAACAAAGAAACAACCCCCAATTGAAGGGAAACGAGGAAGCCTCAGGAAAAATTCTAAATGAAATAGAGGCAACTCAACTATCAGATAGTGAGTTCAAAACAATGATTATCAGGAAGTTCAATGAACTCACAATGAGCTATAAGAAATTAGAGGGAAACTACATCAATCTCACTGCAAACTATATAAACATGAAAAAGGAAATAGAAACTATCAACAAAGGTCAAGAGGAAATGAAGAATACAATTTCTGAACTGAAGAATACAGTAGAAGGAAGGAAAAGCAGGATGGATGAAGCAGAATATCAGATTAGCGAGCTGGAGGACAAAGTAGAAAACAACATCCAGAAAGAGCAAGAAAAGGAAAAGAGGCTCAGAAAGAATGAAGAAGGATTAAGAGAAATGCAAGACAATATGAAACATAATAATATCCGTATAGTAGGGATACCAGAAGGAGAAGAAGAAGAGCAAGGGATCGAAAACCTAGTTGAAAAAGTAATGAAGGAGAACTTCCCTAATTTGATGAGAGAAAAAAGTCACACAAATCCAGGAAACACAGAGAGTCCCAAGCAAGAGGAACCCAAAGAGGCCCACCTCAAGACATATCATAATTAAAATAGCAAAATTTCAAGACAAAGAGAGGATCTTAAAGGCAGCAAGGGAGAAAAAGGAAGTAACATACAAGGGAGCCCCAATAAGGCGAACAGCTGACTTCTCAATGGAAACACTTCAAGCCAGAAGAGAATGGCAAGAAATACTCCAGGTAATGAGAACCAGAGGGCTGCAACCAAGGCTACTATATCCAGCAAGGCTCTCGATCAAGATAGAAGGCCAAATAAGAAGTTTCCCAGACAAAAGAATTCTAAAAGAATACACCTCGACCAAACCAGCTCTGCAAGAGATTCTAAAGGGAAAGCTTTAAGGAAGGGAAGGAAAGGAGAGGGAGAGAGAGGAACACACGTACATAAAAGACAATGAATAAGTACCTATCAATAATAACCTTAAACGTAAATGGATTAAATGCTCCAATCAAAAGACATAGAATAGCTGAATGGATAAGAAAAAATGACCCACATATCTGCTGTCTACAAGAGACCCACCTCAGGATAAAAGACCTACACAGGCTGAAAGTGAAGGGCTGGAAACAAATCTTCCAAGCTAATGGACAGGAAAAAAAAGCCGCGGTAGCAATACTCATATCAGACAAAATAGACTTCCAAAAAAGGTCCGTAAAGAGACACCCAGAAGGTCACTTCATAATACTCAAGGGAAGAATCCACCAAGAAGACATAAATATTGGAAATATATATGCACCCAACATAGGAGCACCCAAATATATAAAGAAAATCTTAGAGGACTTCAAGAAAGATATGGACAGCAACACAATTATAATGGGAGATTTTAACACCCCACTATCAAAAATAGACAGATCTTCCAAACAAAATATCAACAAAGATATTGTGGCATTGAACAATACCCTTGATGAAATGGACTTTACTGATATACACAGAGCCCTCCATCCAAAAGAAGCTAAATATACATTCTTTTCAAATGCATATGGAACATTTTCAAAGATTGACCACATGATACGACACAAAACAAGCCTCAAAAATTTCAAGAAAATTGAAATCATACCAAACATTTTCTCAGACCACAAGGGACTGAAGCTAGAAACCAACCCAAAGGAAAAAAACCCAAAACACTCAAAATCATGGAGATTAAATAGCATGCTATTAAACAAGGAATGGGTCAAGAATGATATTAGGGAAGAAATCAAAAGGTTTCTGGAAACAAATGAAAACGAACTCACAACAACCCAAAACTTATGGGACACAGCCAAGGCAGTCCTGAGAGGGAAGTTCATAGCAATACAGGCCCACCTAAAAAGGTTAGAAACATTCCAAACAAACAGCCTATGTCTACAACAACTCGAGGAACAATAACAAAGGCAGCCCAGAGCAAGCAGAAGGAAGGAAATAACCAAGATCAGAGCAGAATTAAATGACATAGACACTAAAAGCACAATTCTAAGGATCAATGAATCCAAGAGCTGGTTTTTTGAAAAGATAAACAAATTTGACAAGCCTTTAAGCAGACTCATCAAGAAAAAAAGAGAGAAGACCCAAATAAACACAATCAGAAATGAAAGAGGAGAGATTACAACAGATACCACAGAAATACAAAGGATTGTAAGAAATTACTACA
The DNA here is from genome assembly GCF_019186645.2 of Phyllostomus hastatus. Classification (NCBI taxonomy): domain Eukaryota; kingdom Metazoa; phylum Chordata; class Mammalia; order Chiroptera; family Phyllostomidae; genus Phyllostomus; species Phyllostomus hastatus. Next base: position 2,109,045 of record NW_025333835.1, on the reverse strand, counting down.
AAGAACTGTATGCCAAAAAATTTGAAAACCTAGATGAAATGGACAAATTTCTAGAAAAAATATAATCTTCCAAAACTCAATGAAAAAGAAGCAGAAAGCCTGAACAGACCAATAACAACAAAAGAAAGTGAAGCAGTAATCAAAAAACTCCCAACACACAAAAGCCCTGGACCAGATGGTTTCACAGGAGAATTATACAAAGCATTTAAGGAAGAGCTAACCCCTATCCTTCACAGACTATTCCAAAAAGTCCAAAAAGATGGAAGTCTCCCAAACTCTTTTTATGAGACCAACATCATCCTAATTCCAAAACCAAATAAAGACACAACAAAGAAAGAAAACTTCAGGCCACTGAACATTGAACTGATGAACATTGATGAACTGATGAACATTGATGAACATTGAACATTGATGAACACTGATGAACACTGACGCTAAAATCCTCAACAAAATACTGGCAAACCGCATCCAACAATACATTAAAAAGATCATACACCATGACCAAGTGGGATTCATTCCAGGGATGCAAGGATGGTTCAATATTCGCAAGTCAGTAAATGTAATACATCACATAAACAAAAGCAAAGACAAAAACCACATGATCATATCAATTGATGCAGAAAAAGCATTTGATAAGGTACAGCACCCATTCATGATAAAAACACTCGGCAAAGTGGGAATAGAGGGAGCATTCCTCAACATAATAAAGGCCATATATGAGAGACCTACAGCCAACATCATACTCAATGGGCAAAAATTAATATCTTTTCCACTAAGATCAGGAACAAGACAAGGTTGTCCACTTTCACCACTTCTATTCAATATAGTACTGGAAGTTTTAGCCACAGCAATCAGACAAGAAAAAGAAATAAAAGGCATCCAAATCGGAAAGGAGGAAACAAAACTGTCACTGTTTGCAGATGACATGATAGTATACATAGAAAATCGTATAGACTCTACCAAAAAACTACTTGACCTAATAAATGAATTTGGCAAAACAGTGGGATACAAAGTCAATATCCAGAAATCAAAGGAATTTCTGTACACCAACCATGAAACAGCAGAAGCAGAGATCAAGGAAAAAATCCCATTTGAAATAGCAAAAAGAAAAATAAAATATCTAGGAATAAACCTAACCAAAGAGGTAAAAGACCTGTATTCAGAAAACTACACAACACTGAAGAAAGAAATCAAGGAAGACACAAACAAATGGAAACATATACCGTGTTCATGGATTGGAAGAATTAATATCATCAAAATGTCCATACTACCCAAAGCAATTTTCACACTCAGTGCAATTCCTATTAAAGTACCAATGGCATATTTCACAGACAGAGAACAAACACTTCAAAAATTTATGTGGAATTATACACGACCCCGAATAGCTGCTGCAATTTTGAGGAAGAAGAGTAAAGTAGGAGGGATCACAATACCTGACACTAAACTACAAGGCCACTGTAATCAAAATAGCCTGGTGCTGGCATAAAAACAGGCACATAGACCAATGGAACAGAACAGAGAGCCCAGAAATAAGCCCAAGTCTCTATGGTCAATTAATATTTGACAAAGGAGGCAGCAACATAAAATGGAGTAAAAATAGCCTCTTCAACAAATGGTGTTGGGAGAGCTGGACAGCCACGTTCAAAAAAATGAAACTTGAGCACCAACTTATACCATATACAAAAATAAATTCAAGGTGGATAAAAGACTTAAATATAAAACGTGACACCATTAAAGTCCTAGAGGAGAACGTAGGTAGGAAAATCTCAGATATTTCACCCAGAAACTTTTTTACTGACTTGTCCCCTAGAGCAAGGGACATAAAGGAAAGAATAAACAAATGGGACCTCATCAAAATTAAAAGCTTCTGCACAGCTAAAGAAAACAGTATCAAAATAAAAAGAGAACCAACTGTATGGGAAAACATATTTGCCAATGATACCTCAGGCATGGGTTTAATCTCCAAAATATATAAAGAACTCACACGACTAAACTCTAAGAAGACAAGGAATCCAATTTAAAAAATTGGCAGAGGACTTGAACAGACACTTCTCCAAGGAGGACATATAGAAAATCCAAAGACACATGAAACGATGTTCAATATTGCTAGCTATCAAAGAAATGCAAATTAAAACCACAATGAGATACCACTTCACACCCGTCAGAATGGCCATCATAAAGAAAGCAACAAACAACAAGTGTTGGAGAGGTTTTGGAGAAAAGGGGGTCCCTAGTGCACTCTTGGTGGGACTGCAGACTGGTACAACCACTATGGAAAACAGTGTGGAACTTCTTCAGAAAACTAAAAATGGATCTCCCTTTTGTCCCAGCAATTCCACTGCTGGGACTCTATCCTAAGTATACTAAAACACCAATGCAAAAGAACCTATGCATCCCAATGTTCATAGCAGCACAATTTACAATATCTAGATGCTGGAAGCAACCTAGATGAAGCAACCCAGATGCCCATCAGTAAATGAATGGATCAAAAAACTATGGTACATTTACACAATGGAATTCTATGCAGCAGAAAGAAAGAAGGAGCTCCTATCCTTTGCAACAGCTTGGATGGAGCTGGAAAACATTATGCTAAGCAAAACAAGCCAGGCGGTGAAAGACAAATACCATATGATCTCACCTTTAACAGGAACCTAAATAACAATACAAAGAAACAAACAAAATATAACCAAAAACACTGAAATACAGGCCAGGCTGACAGTGCCTACCGAAGAGAGTAGAGGGAATTTCAGGGGACAGTGGGAAGGGGTCACGGGAACAAACTTAAAGGACACATGGTCATAAACTAAGGGGAGGGTGGCAATGGGAGGGAAGTGGGGAGGTGTGGGAGGGGGCGCTGGATTGGGAGTAAAAAGGAGAAAACTGTATTTGAACAATGATTAAAATAAAATTTTAAAAAAGAATTAAAAAAAAAAGAAAAGAAAACAGCAATAGTTGTGCCCATCTTTTATTTTCTTCTTGAAACAGGCAACTATTTTCTCATCTCTTCAGTAGATTCTCTTACCATTTATCTCCATATTTCTTATAGCTTATTTATATACCCAATATTTTTCTGGGTTTTCATTAAGTCAGATTATTGAGATCCTCATTTTCTAAATAAAATATTATACTTTGACTTTCTACTACGGAAGGTAAGAACTGAGCTCTTTCACTACCATCAGAACATTCATGCCACCTGTCATATTATATTATCTATCAGTATGTCTGTGTGTGTGATTTTGGTCCGTTCAATAATTACATTACTTTCCTGCACAATTTTGTTTTCCCTGGAGTTAATCGTTATTTTCTGTGTTTGCTCACTTTGTGTGCACTTACTAGTGAGTCAACCTCAACCTCTCCACCAATGTAGTTGAGAATTGTCTAGAAACATTTTGTTATCTGAATCAAGACATTTATATGCACCAATTCTTCTGTCATGTTCATCTTGAAGTTATCTCTCCAGGAAATCCCAACTGCCCCTGTCTGATTCTGCTCTCCTTATGCTCTACAGTACTTCACACTGTAGTCCCTCATGTTGGATCTCCTCTTCCCTAAAATTCATGTCTTCTTTTTTCTTAAATATTCTCCCAGGAGATTTTCAACAAAGACTGCTAAGGAATTAAACTTTTTTTGAGCAAGAAAATGTTTTTTACTCTATCCTCTCATTTGATTGATATTTGACTAAAAGGAGTCCTCATCTAGAAATAACTTTTCCTCATATTTGATGTCATTGATCAATCCATTACTGTCTAGATTTCAGAATTGTTGAGGAAACTAAAGCCATTCAGATTTCCAACCCTTTGCATGTTGTTTGGTTTTCCTCTGTGGAAGCTTCTTGGGATCTTCCCTCGGTGTTAAGTGGTCTGAAAGCTCATGTTGATGAATTGGAATGTGGAATTATTTTCACTCATTTTGCCAATCACTTCATTCTGTGAAAATTTCTTGAATTACTGACGATTTTATCCCCTCTATTTTTCTACAATAGAATTATCTTTTCTCTCATTTCTACCTTTTTGTTCTACTTTCTGAGATATTTTCATGACTTTATCTTTCAACTCCTTTCAGGAGTTTTCCATTTCAGCTGTAGTGTTTTTAATTTCCAAAAGCTCTCTTTTATTTCCTTGATTGTTTTATCACATTTATTGCTTCATGGATGCTTTCTCTGACAATATTAATCAACTGGTTTACATATGGTCTCTTTCTCTGAGTCATTTTGGGTATTGTTTTTGCTTACTGTTTGGTTTCCATCTATTTTTAAAGGTGTATACACATCAATTGTCCAGTGATCTTTTGGTTGTCTGCTCATATTTGAAAGCAAAACATTAAAGCTCCACTTGGAAGCTCTGAGCACATAGATGGTGCTTACTGGATGTGGACTTCAGTGTAAGGATGGGCCATTTCATTAGGAAAACCATAATTTTAGTATCTTTAGATCTTTCCTTTTGAGCTGGTCAAATTCCTCTGAGAAGGATCATCTGATATCCTGCTGGGAAATTATAAGCCTGATTGTCCATATTTTAGAAGCTTAGTCCCCTTTTTTCTTTAACATCCCCATTGCCAGCTGTGCCTGGTGTTCCCTAGGCCAGAGATGCCCTCTTTTAGTCTCTCTAGGAAGTAATACTCATCTTCTGATGGAACAGGTGAGGATCAGTTCCTGGGCCACCTAGGGATGGAGATATCTATTATAGCAATTGAGTTACCTGTCAAATGGAATTTTAATCAATATTGATGTTTCTAGCCTCACTTTCAAACCCAGTTTTATAGATACCTGTATCTACAAAGGCTCATGGATTTCTAAACCTTTGGGTGTCCTCTGTATAATTAAAAAAAAAAGCTGCTTTTTTGCTTTCTCCACTACTGGCCTAGGATTTTGCCCCATTGAGTAAGCCAATTTGTTCAACATTTATCCATCTACTTATCAGCTTACAAAATTTGTTGCTGTTACATTTTCAGTCCTATTTGGGTTATGTCATGTAAAAAATACTGTCCTTTATTGGGGTTTCAAAGGGAGAAACATAGGTGCATGCACTGCTATAAGTAGGGAATACCTTTAAGAAGGATAAATCACAGTAGAGAAAAATACTACCACAAAAATTCAAAGGACAATACACTGAAGGAAAGATAAGGGTAAAGAAAAGATGATACCCCAAGTTTATCATCCTTCTCCTAAAGAATGAAGTAGAATGCAACAAAATTGTATAGGAAGAGGAAATTCCTCACAACAGCAAACTAGAGTTGGAGCAAACTTTATGATGTTGGGTGATTTTTATCTGCCCCACCCAAAGAAAACAGACATGAATTTCAGATTGCTTCAGTTTAAGTATAGGTATAGATAATTCACCTATATTAACTCATTTCATCTCATAATGTTATCATCCTCATTTTTCCAATGAAGAAACTAAGAAGGAAAATTAGCATATTTAGGATTATAGTGATAAATAAGTGATAGAGTCAAGATTTGAGATCAGTCATTCTGACACTGTAGCTATGTCCTTGGGGCATATTCATAATGTGATACTCATAGGCTATATTTCTAATATTATACTTAAAATTGATTAGCTATCTGTATTTTCCCCACAGTAGCCCCCAACCCTACCATAGCCCACCTCATCCAACTAACACTTACAGTCATGTGTTTTGTATTTCTTATTTTCCTTCTAGGACTACTTGAGTTCTTTTCTTCATTGGTGTTGGCTTGTTTCCTTTAACTTTTTGTTCTCCAATTAGTCAAGATCCATATCACTGACAGGGTGTGGTTCTTACTGATACCTGTGAATAATGTAGCAAGTCTATCTGAGTAATACTTTTATGGTTTACTCTAAAAAGTTTAGCAGATTAGAAGGAAAGAAGTTTGACTTTATCTTTGCAAAATATCATGGATTAATAACTAAGGACAAGAAATAATTTCTGTTGTGCCTTATTTATAACATTGAAAATGAGTTTTTGTCTCTGAGCTTCTGATTTATTCTGAGATTAAACAGAAATTAAGTTCCTTAACACTCTGGGTTTATACTTTTTCTTTAATTCTTCCTTACTTTTCCATTTTGCTACTCAGGTCTTCTTGTTATGATAACACTTCTTCCTAGAATTGACATTCTAAAACATGCAGTGATTATGGCCTAGTCTACAATAAACGAACCCATGTTGCCCTCATCCTCCAATTCAGAATGTCATCACTTTACCTTCACAATGTCTTTAGGTATCATTGGGCCCATGCAAGGTCTAGTGCAGGGAGAAGGGAGAAGACAAATGTGGGGAAGAAAAGATAAAGAGAGATAAAAGAAAGAAAAGTAAGAAGAAATGGGGGAAGGAAAATAAACTGTCAATGGAAGAAGGTTCAAGTTTGTAGAAAAATTTTATCAGTTTATTTTAGAGTTTATTTGAGCCAAAGGGTATGTTAGGGTGGCTGTTGATACAGGCTGGGAAAGAATTCACAAAGAGAGGAAAATGCAGAAAGCAGAGTTTTATTCACTTTCCAAGGGAGGAAAGGCACTAGGCACAAAGAAATTCACCAGCACCAGAAGGTTGGGACTGTGAGTTTTTATTGAATCATAAAGGGTAGGGGAGTTTCTGTTGTGTGGCCACTGGACTGTTAGAGGTGTTGAAACACAGGAGGTTTCAGTTGGCTTTGCATAAGCTGCAGTTTTTCTCCAATGTTATCTTTTGCCTGTGGCTATAGGGAGCAGTTAGTCACTTGCTTTTCCAGTAATTTTTCAGTCCTGGGTACATAAACTCTCTTTTAAAGGCAGAAAACTGTACTTAAACAATGATTTAAAAGAAAAAAAAAGATCTTATCTTTCTATGGTTACTTCCTGATGGTTAGGGAAGTAGAGTGTATCTACATGTGAGTCCAGGTATGGATCATTGAGGGGAAGAGGGTGGAATTGGACAGCCTGAAAAGCAAGAGCTGTAGCCAGAGGTCATTTGTGGAGGGAATGTCCCAGAGCCTGAATAGTCCACTGAGTAAAGGATATGAGATATTTGAGGAGGCATGGCCCAAAAGCAAGAATAAAGAAAAAGCCTGCTATAGGTACCAGGAAGGGTGTTAGCCAGGAAAACCAGGACCAGATATTGGCCTTAAAATCCCACCATTCAAATCCTCCCAAGGGCCCCTCTTTATAGAACTTGCTGGCTTTGTCAATGATATTTTAAAAAAACGTCTTTTATTTTTTCCAGACTGGTTGATGAAAAAAATCAGCAAGCCTAGCTTAGCCATTAAATCTCTTCCAAAGAGAGGGATGGGGCAATTAGGAATTACTAAGAATGAATGAGCAAAGACCTGATCTCACAGAGCACAGAAGAGGCTGGAGGAATGTAGACTGGTCTGAGGCCTTCCCTCCACCCCTATGATAGAGATAGAAGAGGGAGACAAAGGACCCAAAAACTCAGGAAGAGCAGAGTAAGTGGCTCTGGTATAGATTAAGAAATTGATTAGCGTACCTGCAATGAAGAGAGTTACCTGAGGCTAGGCCAATTCGATGGTGCAAAGTGGAGCCTCATCCAATGCCAGGGGCCCATCAGTCCAATGTCTAGAAGAGGCCAAGGAGGTCTGTGGGTCCATGGAGAGAGCCCTTCTAAGAGTGCCTGCTGGTTAAGAAGGGGAGTTTGAGCTCCTCCCCTGAGGAGAGGGCATTTCCTCTTCCGATGCTCCCTCTTTTTCAAAATGGTTATGGTCCTGGCAGCTGCTACTTTTTCTTCAGGCACTCTTTGCTCCAGTAACCTTCTTGTTTGCAGTTAAAGCAGGTTGGGGCCCCAGTGCCACTGACAGTTGTCCTCACTGCTATGTTGGGAGCCTTGGGTAAGTCCCTCTCTGAAGAACCCCCTCAGTTGCTGAGGCTACCATATGGGAGGGAAATGTCTTTTTGTTTCCAAGAATATTGTTGATCCCGTTCCCTTTTCTCCTCTCATCTATCCTCATCATGATTGTTAAAGACTTGGAAAGACAGATTGACTAACTCTGATTGTGGGGTCTCTTTGCTAGCTTTTGGAGTTTGCACTGAATGTCTGGGACTGACTGGGAGATGAAGTGCATCACTAGGATAGACTGGCCCTCCCTAGAATCAGGGTCTAGGTTAGTGTAGAGGTGAAAATCTTCCTCGAACCTAGAGAGGAAAAGAACAGGCCCTTGAGTGATTTCCTTAACCTTGTCATAGTTAACAGGCTTAGTAGTAGCCCACTTCATTCCCTCTGTGAGGCAGGAGAACATGTGATTCCATTTACAGAAGTCAGGGGAATTAGCTTGGTAGTCCCAATTGGTGCTCTGGTCAGGGAAAGCTGTGGCTCCAGAGGCCTAAGTCTTAGGCTGCCTCCAACATACATCATCCCCATACTCATATTCCTTGCCCAAATATGGCTTATATCTCCTTAAATGGTTCATGTAGAAAAGATAATGTGAATGTCTCTCCAGAAGAGTCATATGAGAAGGTGAGATATTCAAACTCCTTTGTAAATTTAGCCAGATTGCCAAAAACTGCCAAGTCTGACCTCAATTTGGGAGAGGTCTGATGTTGAAAATGGAGTTTGAACCCAAATAATGCCCTCCAATCCAGCATTCTCATGGAGAGGGAGCTGGGTCTCAGGCTTAGGGGGTTCCTGAAAAGGATGGCTGGAATAGCTAGGAGAAACCCAATCTGAAGTGAGGTATGGGGAGAGGTCTGAGGAGAAGAAGTAGGGAAAAGAGCTGGAGGGGGTATTAAAGAGTCAGGTGAAGGGACAGAAGGGGGATATGAAGGAGGAGGAGATGCAGAGAGAAGGATATCTTCCAAATCTTGGAAAGAAGGAAGAGGGAGGGAAGTAAGTGTAAGTAGCAGTATGTGACAGGAGGTGCAGAGATCAGGATGATGAGAGTTCAAAAAAGGCCTGAACGTAAGGAACCCCAGACCATTTCTCAAGATGGCAACAGTACAGGTGAACGTAGAAGATAGTATTACAGTTAAGAGACCTGTTCGTGGGCCAGACCTCCTGATCACCTAGCTTGTATTAGGTCCAGCCTGTACTGCAATAGTAAATCAAGCACTTGGGCTTGAGGTCAGCAAGTCCCAAAGCCTTCAGATTAAAAGAAAAGGGTATCTCAGGGACAAGAACATGCCAATGGAGGGGAATGTTTGAGAAGGGCATCCCTGACACAAACAACCTAGAGATCTGTCACCAGAGTCAGGAAACTCTGAGTTCAAGGCCAGACTGAGACCACAAAGATCTGTCCCACGGTCAGGCATCCCTGAGTCCAAAAGTAGGCCAAACCATGGAGATCTGTCCCAGAGACAGGCATCAGAGTCAGAGAGCAGACCAAACAGAGCAGGGAGACAGCTGGGAAGCATCCCTCACAGCCAAAATTCTGGGAAAGTGAGAGACCCAACACTGGGATTTACAAGAGTGAGACAGGCCACTAAGCTATCACTTTTAACAAAGTGAATGTTTTCATCATAAGTGTTAGAGACACTACCAATCACTGGTTGTGTAGGGGATGAGGAGGAGGCTCTCTGCAGAATCCAGAGAGATGGAAAAGGGATTAGAATCCTCTTCCAAACCTCACAGAGATAGGATCAGGGCAGCTTCTGCTGCCCACTGCTACCCTAGTTGTAAGTCTCAGAAGGCAGAGAAGAGGAAGAAATAGAGAATGCCCTGTATGAATCACCAATATGTTAGGGTGGCCATTGATATGGGCTGTGAAAGAATTTACAAAGAGAGGAAAATGCAAAGAGCAAAGTTTTACTCACTTTCCAAGGGAGAGAAGGGGCTAGGCACAGAGAAATGCACCAGCACCAAAAAGGTTAGGACTGTGAGCTTTTATCAGATTATAAAGAATGGAGATTGCTGTTATGTAGCCACTGGGCTCTTAGGAGCATTGCAACACAGGGGATTTCATTGGTTTTGCATAAGCTGAAGTTTTCTCCAATGCTATCTTTTGCCTGTGGCTGTGTGGAACTGTTAGTCATGTTCTGTTCTTGCTTTTCCACTAATTTTTAGGTCCTGGGGACATAAACTCAAAAGCGTAAAGTGGCAGTTGTATTTAACAAGGTCATAGGCCTGCAAAGCAAATGGTGCCATGATAGCAAATGGTGCCAGATTTGTCCTTTCAGGATATGCTTGAAAGGAAGATCTCACCACACTGAGAGAATTGTTCCAAGAATGACAGTTTGCAGGGGGTTTTGTACATTTGAAATTAAGGAAGGAATGTAGATTACGTGAAGGTGAAAGAAAACAACACAGTAATTGAATTACAGGTTAGTTAACAAGATTATGTTCTCTCTTGAGGGTTGTTCCCACGGGTCTGAAAATGAGATATTTAAGAGGTATATTAACTTAAATGCCCCCAAACAATGGTGAGAGCTTGCTTAAGGCAGATAACCTTTTACTAGGGAAGATGTAGGCCTGAGCTGGGACTACCCACAATAACATGCCCAGTTAGGAATTTGTGATCACATCACCCACCCCATTGTACCCCTGGGTAAGAGTGGTTAACCTGGTGATGGGGAGAGGCTCCCAGTGCCATCTCTGGCTCCACATTTTTGTTTCCCACTGGACACTGGGCAGACCACCCCAGGTCCAAAAGCCAGAGGTCTTCAACTTTCATTTTGTCCATAATATAATTTCCTAAGTTCTTTCTGATTGATTTTAATACATCCTATTTGCCTTTTTACTTCATAACTAAGTAATTATATCAGGTCTGGGGGTATAATATAGCCCTTAAATGTGATTGGTACAGTCCACAGAATGTTGTTAAAACTGAATTGAAGTTCCTTTAGACAGACCTCACTACTCAGTGACTCAGGCTCTGCCATCATTCTCCATTTCTCCAGCTTAAGTCACTTACTTAGCTTTTGAATATATTTGAGTATGTGAGACCTGGATAATACCCTGTACTACCTAATCTTTATGTGTCCTCCTAAGTGTTGTTTTATGGGTTCATGTTCTTCCTCCACCACCACAGAGTGAGGTTGTTGATGGCAGGAGCTCTCAGTAAACACGATCCCTGCAGCTCTGCTTCACCACAGCTGTACCAGGAACCACATGGGTTATACTAGCTGCCCATCACTGAGTTGCTATTATATGTCAGGCCCATCCTAAACATTTGACATATGATAATTTATTTAATCCTAAAACAATGAGGTAAGGATAGATGAGGAAACTGAGGTACAGAGTGGTCGGCATGGCCAAATTCATGTGGAAACTCAGGACTCCACCACCTTCTGACTTCAGAGTGTGTCCAATCATCACACCCAAAATCAGTCACTGCCTGGGCTATGGACATCTGCAGAATTAATTAAATTGGAAAAGTCATGAAATGACTGAGAGTTGTGGCCTCTGGATTCTAATTTCTACTTACTCAGTTCCATAATTTATTTCTTCTCTGTATGAGGGGGCAAACAAAATATTTATGGAGTCCCTCAATGCGGTCTCTAAAATACAGGGCACAGGACACTGTATCCATCTGTCACCAGAGGAGCCTCTTGTTTGTTGTGCATCTCTTCTCCAAGAACCAGTCAGATTACAACTCTTCTGAAGACAAATTAGGAAAAACCACTAAGCAAAATTGATGAACATACCTTTCAGAGCAAAGCAATAGCTTATTTTGTAGAGACTGGGACATGTTCCTAGTTTTCCAATGATGCCTTTGAGGACTGCAGGAATGCAACACACCAGTTTGCAATACAAAAGCATTTGAAATTGCTTTGAATGCCAGGTATTTAAAGTCTTCAACATAATGGGTTATTAATAAAGTTTTCTACTGCTCATAAGTAAATGTTATTTAAAAATCCTATTTAAGCAGTCAGTATAATCTAATTAACTGGAATAAAAGAGGCATCTAGATCCCCAGTAATTTGCTGAACTTGCACTACACCAAGGGATGTCTATGCTGAAAACCAAAGTAAAAGCATTTTTTGAATTTGTGTGTGAAAAGTCTGACCCACACCCAGCACCTTCTCCCAGGGGGCTGATGCCTTCTGGGTTCATCCATACTCAGCAGCAGCCTCATCAGGGACCTTATATGACCTAGCCAGCTTTGTGGGCAGAATAGTTCCCATTCCTCTGCCTTGTACTTCTGAAGTCACAAAACTATGCAGTGTCCTCTGGGCCCTAGAGGTCATGATAGGAAGGAGAGGGCGGTGGAGCTGAAAGCAGCCTCTGTCTGAGCCACAGGGACAGAGAAGTAGGGACAGCCACCTGAGGTCACTCTGTGGGATCTACCACCTGGGGCCACCACCTAGAGTCGTCACTTGGGGCCATAACACAGGGTCACCCCTGGGGGCCCTCCTGCAACCAGAGCAGGTCATATAACTGTTCCTACCTCCAGAGGTTGACATCCGCTGATCATCATTTCCCATTCCTCCTTAATCGTCTCCTGAGGTATTCAAGCAAATAACTACTTCACTCTACTAAGCTCCAAATTTGAGCAATCACTGGAGTGGAAATGCAAAGACTCAAGTTAAAACATCCCTTAGCATCATTTAAAAAATCCCCAAACTCAAGCTTCTGGTACTTTTCCAGTTGTATTTACCATAATTCCTTGTTTTTCCTTCCACATTGCACCAGCCCTGAATACATACATATACATTTTACGTTTCCATCATGCACCTTTGTTTCTGCTTCTCCTCAGACCTAGAATGTCCTCTTCCCCATGCTCAGAGTTGGGTGGGGTCAGTGGGGAGGGGGCTGTATGTGCCATTCCTCCCTAAATCCCCCCTCCTTTGATTTTTCTTCAAAATTCAGGCCAAATCTCACCTTTAGCATTCATTGTATGACAAGTTGACCTATAGGAATTTTTGTTCCTAAAACTGATATTTGAGTCAATGAGTCATTTATTTGATTTGCAATGAGCCTAGGTTGTTTACCCTTCATTCTCAGGGCTGAGGAAATGGGTAAAGAAAACATGGCTCCATCCCTAATGGGGCTTCCAATCTTGTGGGAAACCTACTGATTCAGACCTGACCATATTACACATAAAGTGCCTAAACTTGTTGTGGGAACGAAGTTGTGAAAATGCTTCCCAGTGGTGGGAGAAGGTCCGAATTCAGAATGAAATACATCATTACAGGTGAAATGGGTTCCCATGACAAGTAACTTCATGGTGGATTCAGCCATGTTCCTTTTTTCCTAAGTACACTTCAGCATACAATTCACAAAATTTTTATTTGGATATTTTTAAGTATTATAATAAACAACCCTTCCTTTCTTCCTCCTGTTTCTGGTCTAGAAGTTCTTGGCTCTATACATATCACCTATCAGTTGTGTGCCTCACTGGGGTTCCAATTTGGGATCTAAACAGCCACCTGGAAGTAAGAGTAACATTCCTAAACATTGCCATCTTGTGGCCACAGGAAGATATAACAGGAAATAGCCACACTGACACCCTTGAAAGGAGAGTCAGGCATGTTTGCATCACTCGCCACCCCACTTCCCACACCACATCCCACCCCTAAATTTTTGTTTGCAACTGTACAGATGAATTCCTGGCTTAGAAAATTTGCTCCTCAAAAGCATGTGCCAACAAGAATATTAGGAGGAAGACCTACCTAGAAATTCAAAGTCTCTGTCTTGGGGTGTGATATTCGTCGGGAGGATAAGTTTTTGCTGAGCTACACACCAGTCACCCTTTCAGAAAGCTCTGGTCTTGAAGAAGGTTGCATGGCCTTTTTTTTCCAAGATGGAGATTCTGCCTTTTGTTTGAATAGCACGGTTTGTAACAAAACCACAGATTTCCAAACATTTCCATAAAGCCCCTTACATCTGGTAGCCCTGAGGACAGTGCTGACTATACCTTCGGGAATTGTGAAGAACACTGGCGTATAGTGCTAGCAAGGGAGGGAGGGGGGTAAACCTGAGTCTACTATTTAACAAATGTAGTTAGTCATCACTAAGGGTACCTTATATTGTGCCCAAGCAATCAAGAGAAGAATTGACCCCAAGATTTGTCAAGGTACTTGATCTGCTCATGGACCTGCTCATAGGTAAGAATACCCACCTGAGTCATTATGTTCCTGTTGACACTGTCGTGCTGTAACTTAGGTAGCCTGGTCAATCCAGGCTGTCTTACATCTGTGACAGGCTCAGATTTCTTCACCTGAAGAGTAATTTCCCCCACTCACAGAAATGGAAAAAAATGATCAGACACTTGCCTGTGTGATCACTTCTGAGCTCATTGCACAATGATGGGCACATGACTGGTGGGCTGCAAATTGATTGGATTAACTGCTAATGGACAAGGAAAAATCATCTATGCTGACCTATGTGCCCACTGTGATGATGACAGAAATAGCTTAAAGTTCATTGTGCTTTTTAACCTGTGTGTTCCTGAGATAAAGATATTAATTTTTTGATTGGGAAATTGAGATTCAGATCATTTATATTAACTAGAGTGAGGGAATGGAGAGAAGTTTTATAATTTTAAAACATAAAATTTCTTTCTCTACCCTTGTGTAAAAACAGCTAGTAAGAGTAAAATGAAAATTGATCACCTCTTTTCTAACAGAGAATAGGAATAAGAGTCATGCAATGATTAGAATTTCAACATCATTTGATTAAATAACACATTTGATGGGTACCAACAGAGTACACTGTACACTCTAAAATTGTGGGGGCTTGTAACCTAACAGGTATCTTCAATGCAAGGCAGTTGTGTGAGCAAGAATTGCATTGTAACAGTTCATTGCTACAGCACTACAGCAGGAAAAGGAAATGAGTTCAGGTGTGACAATGGAGGGTAAGAGGAAAGATGGAGATTTTGAAATGATCCTCAAAGCACCCAAAATATTTTAATGAGCAAAGTCAAGAATGGGGAAGGGGCATTCCATACAGAATGAGTGGCTTGAATACATACTTTCTGAAGCAAAAAAGCATATTTGAAGAAAAACATGTGATTTGGTTTTAATAAAGCAATCTGAGAGTTTAAGTTTGAGAGTTAAATGGTTTGGGACAATATGAAGACCTCTGAAAACCAGCATATCAGTCATGGCTCAACCAAAACCTGTCTCACTATGCTGGCAGACCAATAGAAAGAATTTAATAAAAGGAATTACTTACAAAGGCATGGGAATATAGTAAATAGTTATAAAGGTAACTGAAGAATGGTGAAGCCATCTTGGAATTAGAACAAGCAGGAAGCTGCTACCACTGATGGCCTGGAGCCTAAGAGCCCCAGCCTACCTGGCGCTAAGAGCACCAATGGGCCTACCTTTAAGGGTGCTTGATCCCCAGGAGAGGCTGTGCAGTAAGAGCTGGGTGCATGGAGGGTGGGTCTGTCCGGTGGGAGCCAGAACTACAGGGAGAGCACAGTCACTTGTTCTCCCTGTGGTTCTGTAGAAATGGGATAGAGGATGTATCCTGCCCTCTTCCTCCTGCCCTCCAGTTCCTCATCAGTGCACTGGCCAAACTCAGCCAGGAGCCAGCTGACAAAGGAGAGGAGTCTTAGAAACACAACTTGCAGGGGAAGGGTAGGAACAGATCAGGGAGCTATCAATAAAGCAAGTAATGACACAGAATGAAGGGCCATAGCTGGTGTTTTTAAAGGGGAATGTAACAATCGTAGTATTGGAGGATGACAGTAAGACCTCTTAACTGGCTATTTCAGTCATATCAAGTATGGCAGCCTGACGAATGATCCCTGAAACATATATAAGCCCTGATCCTTGGAACCTGAGAATGTTACCTTAAGTGGCCAAAGGAGTTTGCAGATATGATTACATTAAGGATCTTGAGGTGCAGAGCTTATTCATGTGCATCCAATATAATCACAGGATCCTGACAAGAAGGACAAAGGAGCAATCAGAGCCAGAAGGAAGGCAATGTGATAATAGAGCAGAGGTTAGAGTGATGCATTCTGAGGCTAAAGGAGAAGGCCACAAGCCAAGGAATACAGGCAGCCTTTAGAAGCTGGAAAAGGCAAGGAAACAGATTCTTATTTAGGACTTCCAGAAGGAACCGGCTTTGCCAGTAACTTGATTTTAGCACATTGGAACTGACTGAGGCTTTTGGCCTCAAGGCACTAAGGTTGTGGTAATTTATCACAGCCACTGTAGGAAATTAATACAGCACCTTTGAGATAAAATGGGCTAAGAGAATAGATTATAGAGACTCCATATTCCCAGATATAGTTTATAGGCCCCACAGACCAGAAAAACTCTTTTGACTCTATGTAAATTTTCCTAAAATGGTTACCCCACAGGCTCCCAGGTACACAGTGATGCAAGTCCCTGCAGGCAACAAGAGAGTCTGTTTTACTGGAACCTGATTGCAGGGTCTGCAGTGTCTGTGCTACACATGTAGCACTTGTGGTAAGCTGCTCTTAGAATGGCTCCTGGCAGTCATGCCCCTGTGTGATACCCTCCCCTGGAGTGTCAGCTGGACCTAGTGACTCCCTTCTAATAGACAGAATATGGCAAAGTGATGGAATGGCCCTTCTGAGATTAGGTTGTAAAAGACTATAACTTCCCTCTTGCTTACACATTCTCCCTCTCCCTCTCCCTCCTTCTTTCCCCTACATCTCTCAGGAGCCAGGTACCAGATGAATCCAGGAGACCTCCCTGCCTGTGAGGACTCATTCTTCTCATGAGACCACATGCTTTGAATATTAGCCCAAGAAGGGGCAGTGCTTATTTGTCTTGGGCCACTTTATTTGTGCTGGCTGTTTCCTGAGGGAACCCAGTGTCTCTTCAGGAGCACCGTAGGGAAGGTGGGGTGAAGGCAGGCTCTACAGCCCCCTTGTCTGAGCTCTGTCTCTGTGAGAAGGCTTGACGGGCCCAGCCAGGGATTTATTTACATTCAAGAAACAAATACTGAAAAATGGAAACCAAAACCAGCAGGAATTTAGACAGCAAAATTCTGTGTGGTGGGGAAGATTCTGTGATGATTTCACAAGTAGGATTTCAGAGAGCATTCCATCCTAATGCTAAGTATTTTGAGGATGAAACACTACCTTTGTTCCTGTGGTGTTCCCCTCCACACTGGATCCCCAGCCCCTGTTCCTTCCTGCTGCTGCTCTGCCTCCAGTCACTTGGAGCTTTCTGAATGTTATGCCTCATACCAAACGCTTGACATGCTCCCCTCACTTACCATCACAATTCCAGGAGGCAGATGCCAATACTATACCTATTTAACAAATGAGGAAGCTGATACTTAGAGAGGTCTAGTCACACGCTCAAGGTCACAGAGCAAGGAATACCAGACCCTGGAGTCCAGCTCATACTCATTTGACTTTACAACCATGACATTAACCACTGCACTTCACTGCCTCCCCATGTGATGGCTGCTTCCTAGCTTCTGCCTTTTTAAAACATTTTGGTTTTTAACTTCTAAATTTATTTAATTTGTATAAACAGATACCCTCCAGCTTTTAAAGAGATTGCTGTAGTTTTCAGGGTTTCTCAGCCTCAGCACTATTGATATTTGGGGCTGGATAATCCTTTGCTGCAGGACTGTCTGGTATATTGTGGGATGTTTAGCAGCATCCCTGGCCTCTACCTACCACATGCCTCTCTTGAAGTTGTGACCATCAGTAACGTCTCCAGACATTACCACATGTCCTAGTGGGGGCAGGGAGTTGCTAAAATCACTGGAAGTTACTGTGTATAACACTGAGCTACTGTTATACACAGTAACTTTCAAAGGGGCAGCCTAGTCAGGTGCTGCCTTCTCACAGTTCCCATGAGCACATTCCAGAAATTCTCAACCTTCCCTTGTGTTATCCTGACAGTAGTCATTTTCAACTAACCCTCAATAAAGGAGCCCAAAGATGATTTGAGGAGAAAACAGTCAATAATTATAGTAGACAGGACAGTAGGGAAACAGGTCTGTGGCTGGCACCAAGAAGGCCAATGGAGTAACCCCCAGAGGACTCAACAGTGGGGAGCAGGAGCTGCTAGCCATCCTCTCACCCTTTTTGTCATCAACATCCACTGGATCCCTTGAGACCAATAACATAGCTTCACTATTTGATTGCTTGGGAGTCTCTAAATTATAGACTCTAAATCATGTCTTGTTTGTGGTTGTTACTGTCACAAGTCCCAGGACTCTTTGAACCACGGAGATTTATGAAATGACTGAAGAGATAAAAAGCTACAAAAGTGCTCATGCTAATCCTGCTACTATTCATCCCAATCTAGAGATTTGTCATTGCCTTAAGTAATAGGATTGAATGCACCTTTTGGAGGTTGTGTTAGCTATTTTATATCCTTGAGTGAAGTCTTGGAAAATATCAGATAGAGGCTTTATCTGCATTTGGGTTCCTTCAAAAAACATCAACCCTGAGAAAGAACTGATATGCTAGCGGACTATTTGAGTAGTGATCCCAGTGGAGATAAGACAGGGAAGGGAAGAAAGGCAATAAAAGTTGATTTCATGAACAGTTACCTCTGCGGGCAACTGTGGCTGTCCTCCTGGGTTGTCTGAGAAACACACCTTAGTACTGTGTCACAAGGATTAGGAAGCTGGAATTTCTACATAGTGACTCCCGCACCTTCTTGGTTGATGTCTCCTGAAGCCATGAACTCCAGACCACTGTGGGCTGCCACACACATGGCCAAGCCTGCTCCCGTGAGCAGTCATGATGCAATGCCTTCAACTGGAGAGAAGCAGGTGTGTGAACTAAGTGGGCAGATGAACTGCATTAGTTATCTAAGGCTCCATAACAAATTTTCCCAAATGTAGTGGCTTAAAACAATACACATTTGTTATATCCCAGTTTCTGTGGGCAGGGAGGCCAGGTGCAGCTTAGTTGGGGAGTGCTGCTCAGGGTCTCTCAAAGGTGTCATTAAGGTTTCAGCTGGGGCTGCAGCTCATCAAGGTCACCCTGGGGAGTGTTGGCTTCCAGGCTTGCTCAGGTGGTGATTGGCAGGACTTAGTTCTTCTCAGGATGAAGGGCTGAGGGCCTTGGTTTACTTCTGGCTGTCAGTCAAAGACCTCCCTCAGGTCCTTGACACAGGACCCTGCATAGGGCAGCTCACAACATAGCAGCAGTCCTTCCTCAAAGAGAGCAAGATGGGGCAAGAATGACAGCAGTCAGTCTTTGACCTAACCTCAGAAGGGACATCCCATCACTTTTGTTGGGTTCTGTGTATTCAAAACAAGTTGCTAAATCTATCCCACACTCAAGGGGAGGGAGCGGCACTGGGTGTGAATACTTGGAGAACCCCCAGGAGCCATTTAACAGGGTGCCCATCTCAGGAGTGTATGGAAGTTTCCCACCAAACCTGTGGAGGGCTCTGGGCTGAAGACTGAAAGAAATGTCCTGGGGGCCCAGAAATATAACTTCATGGTGTTACAGTAGCCCTGGTCAATGTGAAGCATTCTGGTTGTCTTCATAATGAGGAGACAACATTTTTAAAAAGTCAGACATTTCATGGACCTGGTGCAGACTAAAGAGCCCTTCAGTCTCCAGACAAATCTGGATTTGTCTTGAGTGAAACTGGCTTGACATGAGTGATAGGCACTGTGCTAAGTTCCTGAGACACAGAGTTAAATCCAGAGCAGTCCCTGCCAGGGCAGGGGTGTCAGTCAAGGATTGCCGAACAGAACACTAAGTACTGTCCGATGCTAGATGAAGAAACATCAATTCCATCTGGGTGCGGGTATAACAGAGTGGTCAGACCAGATTGTGGTGAGAAGGCAGGGGGTGGGGAGAAAACCCCAAGGTGAAATTGAAGATAAAAGCAGCTTGCCCTCCCTTTGAAGGGAGGAGGGCGATTGCCTGAGGCAGAGAAGCAGCTTGTGAGTCAGCAGAAGGGAGCTTGTACAGAGCATTCATGGTTCAAGATTTTGCCCCCTTGCTAAACATGGCAACAGAAAGAGGGGTAAAGGTAAACATGGCCTACACTGGCCCTCAGTGGTTGGAGAGCTGGACACTGGCTTCCAAACCAAATGGGATTCTGGGAGAGGACTTTTAAAGAAAAGGCGGCAGAAGCTCACTCTCTTGGCGTCTTGGCTTTTAGCTTCTTGTGTGCTCTCTTGCTTTTGCTCCAGGGCAGGAACCGCAGATTCCAGGACTGCTCTGGACTTAGGCCCTGCACACTAGAAAGCCAGTTTTCAGAGGCAAGGTCTCATGCTAGGATACGTCCCTGCTGGGCACAAGCCCTTGTATAACAGAGAGAAAGAGAGAAAGAGAGAGAGAGAGAGAGCTAGCTGCTGCAAGAAGTTGTCCACTCTGGCACCAGAGAAAAAGAGAGCCTGGAGCTGGAGAGACCAAGACTTGCTCAAGTAACAGCCTTGGGCTACAGATAAGCAATAATGGGGAACGTCTGGACAGGGATTTGGACTTTAATCTTCCTGCAGGTGGCTGGTTTTCTTTGTTTTGCAGGAGAGGTTGGCTCAGTCAGCTCAGAGCAGGAATGCTCCCAGCCCCCTCAAAATGGGAACTCTCTTACTGAAAACCTATTTCCTTTCCCACAAATCTTTGTGTTATACGTCTACATGGTGATAAGTGGCCAGACCCCATGGTTACAGGGGGAGCGGAAGTGGAAAACTTGAGAAGTGGTTTGTGGAGAGGAAGACATGTGCAAACCCTCCTACTGTTCATAACACTGTCACCTCTCCTCCCCTGTAGGATCACCAACATTCCTACCATATGCCATCATAGGCTTAATCTTGTATGAAGATTTACTCTCCGGCACTTTCCAAACAGGCCATCTTTTTGGAAGGACACTCTGCCCAGGCCATGAGAACTATAAAGGCGTAAGAGATAAGAAGGAACAGAATGGCAGATCCAAACTAACACCCTCAAATACAGCAGATGGCAAAAAATTAGTGCCCCATAACTGCCCCCCCAAGCCCAGCTCTCTGCACTCCCTAACCAGGCCATCTATACCTCTCCACTACAGACTGGAAGCTCCCAGGTTAAACTCTAATCCACACCTGCCTACCAATACTATTCAAACCACAAATGCCTCCAGAGCAAACAACTCCCTGCCCTGCATATGTTTTTTCCCTTTTGATTTAAGAAAGACTTTATCTTGAGGTTAAATCCATTACCCTGGGCATTGAAATGAAGTCCAACACGTGATGAACAGTCCTGTTGCTTAATTTCTGCCTCTTATCCATTCAAAGTAAATGGAGGGAGGCACTAAAGGTAAAAGGAAGAAGGGGGCAACTTGAGTCATGGAAATTAATGAGAGGACTCTACAAGGATGCTTCCTTGTGCAAAGTTACATCTGATTTCTCAATACCTCTCCCCTTCTCCTGTTCATTAACTTTCATCCCCTTTTATCTATTTTTTAAACTTTTTCTTTTATCCTTTCCTTCTCTTTGTTTTTATTTTTTTAAAACTAGCATGTCATCAATCATTGTCTTCTGAGCATGATTCAAATTGTTAAACAATTATTATTCATGTGAGTAATAATTGAATGTATTAAATGATTTAAATACTCATTTCAATATTTCCACTGCTGGTTGGTGAGGACATGGGAGCCTATTTCAGGAGGAATGGGTGTCATCCATCCTGGAAAGAATACTAGGACCCCCTTGGTAAGTGCCACCCACTGGAGCCATTCCTGTGTGTCTTCTGAATGACATCTTACACAACCCTGCAAGTGAAGAAAGAGGGCCTTGTTTTACAGATGAAAAAAAATGAGACTTGGTTAAGCCTTTCTTAGTTATTGAGCTAGAAAACTGAACTCATATCTTTGTGGCTCCAAAGTCCACACTCTTTCACCTATGCTGCTTGCCTTGGCTGCCCAAAACAAACAGAAGAATGCTACTGTATTTTAGCATCTACATTTCAGTTTAAAATCCATTGATCTTACCACCTTCTCATTGTCCCTCATGTCCTCTTATCCTTTTTTTTTTTTACTTTTTTCAATATCATGGCCAATTATTAAAATCTATGGTCATTCAAGACCACTCCTTCACATACCTGGTAAAATATCTTTCTTCTCTCTTACTTAGTCATTTCTTGGCAAGTCTCCAATGGTAAAACCCACCTCTCCACCCACCTGAAAACTGCAATCAGGCAGCTGACCATGGCTAGTGAAAAACACACATTGGGATGACCTCAGTGCTCCAGTGGGTCCCCAGAGTGTCGCAGTCACCCTACCACACCCCCTGGGCCCTCCCTTCCCACATCACCCCCTTCCTGTTCCACTGAGAGACCAAGAGTCTTCCAAAGAGCACTCCCTGATCTTCCCTCCACATCTGTCTCTCCTTCTGTTACTACAAAAGAACTATCCTACTCCTGTCTAAGGACTGTATTCTATGCCTGCCTTCATCCATGTGGGCTGCTAAAACCACTGACTGGGTGGCTTATAAATAACAGAAATGTATTTTCTCACAGTTCTAGAGGCTGGAAGTCTGAGATCAGGGTGCCAGCATAGTTGGATTCTGGTGAGAGATCTCTTCAGGGTTGCCAGCTTCTTATTGTATCCTGATATAGTGGAAAGGGCCAGAAAGCTCTGTAGAGTCTCTTTTAAAAGAGAACTGATCCCATTCATGAGGGCTCCACCCTAATGACCCAAGCACCACCCCAAAGCCCCACTTCCTAATACCATCACATTCCAACATATGAATGGGGGTGGCATATTCAGACCATATCAATGTCCTTCCCCACCCACATACCTGGTTCCAGCCATTCTCCTCTTTTTTGCATTGTCAGTTTCTCTTTCTACTGAATCATTCCCATCAGCAATCATCTCCTCCCTCTTAAAAATGCTTCCATCTCTATTTCCTATATAGCTATCACCTCATTTTATTCCTTATGTCATTAAACTTCTCAGTAGAGTTGTTCGTATTCTCCACCCCTAATTCTGTTCCTCTCACACCCTCATAGACCCACTATAATAATACTTTTGCCCCCATCTTTCACTAAAACAAATCATGTCACCAGTGACTTCACATTGCAAATCCAGTGGTTGGTGCTCAGCCCTGCTCTTTCCCATGCATTTGACACAGCTGATCCTTCCCTCCACTTGGAAACACCTTTTTCTCTTGGCTTCTGGAACTTCATGCTCTCCAGCTTTTTCTGGAGCTCACTGGCTTCTCTATCTCAGTCTCCTCTTCTGGTTCTTCCATCTCTCCCCAACCTCCTAATGTTGGAATACCCCAGAGATATGCTTTGTCTTCTCTTTTCAACCAGCTTTCATTCCCTTGGTGAGCTCAACCAATCTAGTGGCTTCAAATATATATGAGGTGTGTCTGGGAAAAGTCCAGCCATTTTTAATATAATGAGAACAGTTTGTGTGATGTCAATGTAACCTGGCAGCCAAGGAAAGTGGACTGGAATGCACATGTGTGAACAATGATGATTTCACTGTACTAGTCAGTGGGGGCAGTAGATGCTGTTGAGTGAGCATGTGTACTATGAGCATGTGTACTATGTGGCTCTTATATTGAAAATGACTGAGTAGAGCAACAAATCTGCATCAAATTTTGTGTTGTTTGAATATTCCACCGTGGAAACTATTCTGATGATTCAGAAGACCACAGCTATGGACAACTGGTGATTGGCAGCTTCATTACAATAACATGCCCACTCATGCATCACATATCATGCAGAGATTTTTAGTGAAACACCAAATCACCCAAGTGACTCAGGTACCTTACAGCCCAGATTTGGTGCCCTGAGACTTCTGCCTTTTCCCAAAACTAAAATCACCTTTGAAAGGGAAGAGATTGATGATATTCAGAATAATATGATGGGGCAGCTGATAGCAATTAGAACAGTGTGAGTCCCAAGGTGCCTGTTTGAAGAAGACTGAGGAAGCATTGTCCTATGTACAATGCTTCTTGTATCTTGTATCTTGTATCTTGTATCTTCTTCAATAAATGCCTCTATTTTTCATATTGCATGGCTGGATACCTACTGGACAGATCTCATATAAATGCTGCAGACTCCCAAATTTACATCTCCAGCCCAGATATTTCTCCCCTTAACTCCAGAACAGATTTATCTGCTGGCTTGATGTCTTCATGTACATGTCTAACAGACATCTCAAAGGTTGCATGTCCAAACTTGAATTAGTCCCCACCTCCCTGTCAAACCTGCTGCACTGTCTTCTGCATCTCTGTTACTGGTTCTTCCCGGTTCACTTGTTCAGCACCATACCTCACTGTCACACTAGTCTCATATTTTTTCTCAAATCCCAAATCCCATATATATAAATTTGTTCACTCCAATTTTGATCACTCCCAATCACTCCCACTGGTCCATCCTACTCTGAGCCATTAATATCTTTATCCCAGATTGCTGCAATATTCTTCCCATCAGTTGCTCTGCTTCTGCTAAGCACAGAGCCAAGCAAGAAGAATTTGGGAGGAAAAGATCCATTGTAACCAGTCCTTTCCTCCAGGCACTTAGGGCTGGTGCGTTGTCTGGGTGCAGGATACTTTAAAACTGAGTCAGAATTCTCTTGACTACAAGAAACCATTCAAAAGGGTAAGATGAAAAGGAGGCCCTTCCAGATCCAGAGTCCAGGTATTCCTGGACCTTGAGAAAGTCTAAGACAGAGTGACAGGGCACATGTGCTTTTACCAAGAGAGGGATGCCATCACTGAGAAAGAACTGCTCTGGGGATTGGGGTGAACATGCCCCACCCTTTTCCATTCGCTTCAACTCCATGGACCCCTTAGTCAGGAATCAAGCCAGTTAGAAAAAGACTCATGACTGCCAAAATTCCAGTCCATGTAAAAAGAAAAATCAGTGTTTTCACATTAATATGAAATGTTTATTGGTGGCTGGTCAAGAGGTCTCTGTATTAAGTGGGACAGAATATTCTTGTTCCAGGGTCCTGACTGTAATCTTTTCACAAAGCTGGCTGGACTCTGCAATATCACGAAGAAAGATGCTCAACAATATTTAGGACTCCTCTTTGTAGGCAAAACCTTTAATGTCTTTGAAATTTTCCCAGAAACCATGTATTATTTTAAATATTTAAAAGCCAAAAACATTCTCTAGATTTAAACAGTCCAGTTACACAAAATGGGAAAGAATTCAATTTAACACATATATGGCAAAGCCTAGAATCGCGCTGTGAAGCATGTGTGAAGTGGGAGATGACTTTCTGGCCCCCCACACTTCCCAGGGCTCCCTCCTCACAGAAGTGTGCATTTCCCCAGCCTCCTCATTACTGTTAAGCTACTTTGCTATAAATTCCATTTAAGCAGTCTCTATCAAGGGGAAAAGAGCTAACATCCTCCTGCACTTCCCAACTCTGAACAACTGAACTGTTTATCCATTATCAGATTTTAATTTCACACAAACCTGGAGATGTACAGCCTAATCGTTTTTCTAAAGGACAGGTTCAGAGAAGTTGAGTAACTTGCTCAAGGTCACCAGCTGTTATGTGGTAGAGCAAGATTCCAACAGAGCTGTCTGATGTCAAAGGCTTTTTTTCTTTCCACTAAACCATCCTTTTTAGATTTTAAATAGCAATGGGATTTTTGGCAGTTAACAGAAGCTATGAAGGATGTTTCTGAGATGTTTTAACCTGGGATCTGTCATTTCATTTTACAAACATTCTAGAAAGCCACTGATAGGAAATAGACTTCCAAATTTTTATTCAGTCCAGTTTTCTCCCCTGGACATCAAACCCTAGATCTGATTTTACATCTTCACTTGAATATCTTATAGATGATCCAAATTTAACTTGTCCAAATCTATCTCCTAGTCATCCTCAAAGCAATTACTCCTGTGGGCTTCCAGACTCAGTGAATGGCAACTCCAGCTTCCCGCTACTCAAGCTACACATTCACCTGTCGTCCCTAACTCCTTTCTTGCTTACTGCCCACATCCCTCTCCCATCAGCAAACCGTGTCAGCTCTACTTCCAAAATGCATCCAGCATCCAACCACTTTCACCACCCCTGCTGCCACCATCCTCCTCTCATCTGAATTATTATTTTAGAGTTCCAACTGCCAAGCCTGCTTTTACTCTCCCACAGTCTTCTCAACACAGCAGCCAGAGCGATTTTGTTAAAGTTTAAGTTTTCTTTCCCATCATACTCCAAATAAGAGCCAAATCCTCACCTTACTTTGCTCCCAAGTCCCTGTGTTCTGGCCCCTCCAGCCTACCTCCCCCATTTCTACCTTTGGTCATTCTGTCGCAGCCAGAGAGGATACAAATAGCATTAAACATTGAACAGTTTTCACACTTCCCATCAATTTGAATTTACCTCTGTGTGTATGTGTGCTCAGTGACTATCGATACCACAGCATGAAAGAATCAAAACTGGGCAAGTAAGATGAAACCAGGAGTGAAAGTCCTGATAGGCCAGGGAGTCAGTATGATGAATGGACCAAGGTAGGGAGTCATCAGAAGCAGACCCTCTAAGACCTGGGCAAGGGGACTCCTGGGTCCTGCACCTTAGGAGGACCCCCTCTGACCTTCCTCTGGCTGTGCCCTTCTCCATGAGGTGAGAGGTCTGCAGGACCAAAGGAATGAGCCCACCTGGAGCTAACTAACAGGTTATGTTCCAGGTAACCAAGACCTTGGAATTCTCTGCCCAAAAGGCCATGAGCCTGCTTCCCAGGCCTGTGTGTGTGTGTGAAGGGGGTATGGGGGGATAGGGGGAGGCTTTCCCCTGAGTACACCCTCCTGAAGATGCACCTCACTGCCAGTGTGCAGACCTCTAGAGCCAAGTGGTGGCCATGAGTCAGCTTGGAAATATGGGATAGGATGTGCATACTACTGAGTGGTAGGCCTTTCACAGCATGAGACAGATCCAGTGGAAGGAAAAAGCCAGGAGTGGAAGAAGGGGAGTAGAGATGGCTCTGCCCCCTGCCACCTGGCCCTCCTTGTCATTATCAACCAGGCTTGGTGTAAGAAGAAGCTTGCTGGGCACTCCCTGGTGGACCATGGTGTTCTCCAGTTGGACATAAACAATCTCACAAGACAACAGCATCAGACAAGGCCACTGTGACTGTGATGGAGCAAAAGAAAAACAAGACCTCTCCATACTCATATCTTAGCACAGACCAAAACAAGAATGTTACCAAACCACAACGGCCAGTGTCCTATCCTGGCTAATGCGAGTGATTACTACTTTTTTTTTTCATCCCAGCCTGAGGATACATTTATTGATTTGAGAGAGAGAAGAAAGGAGAAGGAGAAACATCAATGTGAGAGAAAAACATCAGCATGAGAGAGAAACATCCATACTTCGATCAGTTGCCTCCCGAATGTGCCCTGACCGAGAACCAAACCTGCAACCTGGGTGGTCCTGTGTGCCCTGATCAGGACTCAGACCCCCAACATTTTAGCACATGGGACAATGCTCCAAACAACCAAGTCACACTGATCAGGGCATGACTACTACTTCTTTACCAGTCACAGAGTTAGTCCTACTTTAAGATAGGACTACCCTGCTTCCTGACAGCATCCAGTTAATCCTAAGCAATATCATGCCTTCTTGAACTTTTCCCAAAATCACCCATCATAAGCCCAATCTTCCAACACCTGTCCCTTTTAACACCCTCTGATTGAGATGTCCCTCAGTCATGCATGGGGTATGGCCTCTCCCTCAGAGCAATGGGTTACTCCACCCAATTTTGTTCCCCTTCAGGTATGCTCCTGGTGGTCTTTGCCTGGATGGCATCAACAGGAGATATATCTGTCAAGGTTGGAAGAACATAGTTTATTTAATGGTTCATAAGCTTGCTTTACAATGCTTAAACACTTAGATATGTGGCATAAGGCCTTCCTGTGGTCTCTCACCCAACCCCTTACAAATGTTCAGCAGGCCTGACTCTAACTTAGCAGGACTTGTGACTGTATACCTCTAGAGAGCATAGTCATTTCCCCAGGGAGTGCACTCACTTGGAGTAAGGAGTTTCTAAGGTGGTGAAAATAGGACAAAATGAACACAGGCAGATAAATTGGAAATAGTGCTCCAGTGTCCAGGGAAAACTTTCAGAAGCTCAAGTACAATAAGGTTACAACAAATGACCATCATGGACTACAGACACTCAGCATGAGAGTGAGCTCACAGAGTGTTGGGGTTACTACTGCCAATGAGGGGCCTAACAGAGAGGAAGTTCTTCAGCATCTGGATGGAGGAACCCACACCTGGAATGAATACTAGGGTGTAGCTATGACTTTCTGAAGATACTTAAGTGTCTGCATGAAGTGTTTACTTTTTTTCCTGGTGTCCCTTTGTGTACCATCTGATTGCTCTGAAACTTAAAAGGTAGTACATATTTTTTGTATTTCCTTAAGCAGGAGCTGAGGCCAAGCATAACCCTGAAATAAGAACTTCAAATTATTTCTTCAGATACCAGTATGAATTACTTCCTGGGCTTAAGTAGGAAAACACACTTAGACAGGTTTTAATTAGATAGGAGTTGAAAATCTTTTCCTCACCCCAAAATTTATCCCTAGTATATTTTTTAGAATATCTTATGATTTTATTTGTCAATTATAGTTCAATACGCTAAAAAATAAGTTAAATTTTAAAATGTTTCCACTTTAAAGATACTTTTTAAAAATGCAGTGCTATTGTTCATCTATGAACTCTTTACCCTTGCCAATGAAAAATATTGCATCATATGGTTTGCAATGCTTCACTGTTTTAATAAACACAAATAAAATCTCCAATTGGTCACAGGAAAAAGAGGATGATGGTGATGATGATGATGATTTTCTTTCTGTGTGACTAAGTGTCCAGCACTGTTCTAATTACTTTTTACACATAACAAATTCCTTTATTACTCACCTAAACCTATAAGACAGGTACCACTGTTACTCCATTTTACAGATGAAGAAACTGAGTCACAAAGGAACCAAGGTAATGGCCCAAGTTCATACAAAAAAAGTGATGGAACTGGATTTGAACCCAGGATAACTGCCTCCTGGGCACACGTTCTTCACATCTGGGCTCTACTGGCCTAGACTGGAGTTGAGGGGAGGGTGGTCAAGGACCACTTCCCTCAGCACATGGTGAAGATAACCATGAGAAGTCGAGGAAGGGAATTTTTAAAGAGGGAAGAGCAGAAGCAAAGCCCCTGATGCAGGAATAAGTTTGATAGAGAAGAGCCCCATAGGGTTGGAGCAAGTGATGTGGGGTAGCAGTGGGATATGAGGTGGGAGCTAACAGCAGGGCTGCACCATGCAGGGCCTCAGGGAGCCACTAAAGGTTCTAGGCAAGGTAGCGATGACTCTAATTTCCCCTCTCCTGTTGTACAAGCTCTGGAATCAGTCAGAGCTTCTTTGGGTGTGAATGACAGAAGCAGGAAGTAGAATCTCACACAGGCTCTCCCCACCCTAACTGTGTGGCCTGAGGTAGATTGCTTTACATTTCTGTGCCACAAATTCCATATCTGTGCAATGAGGATAATGATAGTAACTATCTCAGAGCATTGTGGGGATACTTAAATAGGTTAATACATGTCACATGGTCTGGCCAGTGACAAGGGCTACATAATGTCATATGTCATTATCTGCATGATTGTAATAAATATGGACTCACAAACAGGTTCAGGTGAGGTTTGATCCAGGTGTTCACATGTTGTTGCCAATGCTGGGAAGTTTCCAGGGCCTAGAGCACTAAACTGGCATCTCCCTTGCAGGGAAGACCCAGGGAGAGACTTCATGGAGAGCACAGCTGCTTTCCAATTTTCTCCACTCCAGCTTTGGGCCCTTCTTCAGTGAAAGCCTAACTGGGGTGGCCTGTAGTCCCAGGACCCAGACTCTGAGAAGGCCCACAGTGCACTGAAAGACCCCAGGGTACATGCACCAGCCCCCTACAAGGGCCAGAGATCACAAGAGGCAGAGGAGACTGGCTGCTGAGGGGCACCTCCACATGGGGCCCTAAAAGGCCACAGGTGGAGTCCAGGGGTGTCCTGCAAAAGCTGGAAACTGCTTCCACCCCCCACCCCACCCCACCAGGCTCATACTTGGAGATTCTTCCCTGAGTTCTATGAGGCCCTGCCAGGCAGAATCAAGCCCAGAAGGAGTCCTGGTAGTTGGGCAAGGATCCCAGAGGATCAAGCCAGGCACCCCTTCTGCAGGTGGGGAATTGGTAGGTGGGGGAGCTGGCAGCAAAAACAGGAGGCACCCATTTTGCTCCACTCATTGTTCCTGGGTTTATTGCAGCTGGGAAATGCAGAGCTGCCTGAGCCTCTGTCCTGTTGAGGTCATCCCTCTGCTCTGGCCACCCCCCTGGCCTATTGGGCACAGCCCTGGCTCCTGGACCTCGCAGCTGACGACACAGAGCAGGGACACAAGCAATGAGCTCCTAGTATGTTGTGTTGTTGTTGTTGTTGTTGGTGGTGTTTATGAGGTGTTCAGAACCTTAATATGCAATACTTTTCCAAAGAATGACCATAAGGTAAAA
The DNA here is from genome assembly GCF_019186645.2 of Phyllostomus hastatus. Lineage (NCBI taxonomy): Eukaryota > Metazoa > Chordata > Mammalia > Chiroptera > Phyllostomidae > Phyllostomus > Phyllostomus hastatus. Next base: position 2,078,803 of record NW_025333835.1, on the reverse strand, counting down.
ACAAAATGAAAAGAAAAATAACATTTGATATATGCTTGTCATGTGTCCAGAGCTCTGATAGTTGGCTTGTATAAATTATCCCATTTAAGTAAAGACAAAAACAGATGGCTTGAGGAATTGAGCAATCAAAAGTGTCCTAGATTTGTATCTTTGGGTCCTGCCCAAAGCAGATCCTTGCATTTGAAAGTACCATAATCTCTCAAGATCCAGCACTGAAGCCATTTGAATGAACCAACTTCGATGATTCCCATGGCAAGAAGCTTACAACTTACCTCATATTTTTTACTTAAAAAAGTCAGAACTACAAAAAAGTTGAAAATAGAGTACAATGAATACTCTTCACCTAGATTACCCACTTGTGCTGCTATATTTGGTTTCTCTCTCTTTCTTTCCTAACATATATACACACACTCTCTTTTTTTGCTAAACACCAAAACTAAGTTGTACAGATCCTGATACTTCGTCCAAATACTTCAGCATGTATCCTAAAAATAAAAATGTTCTCTATAACCCAGCAATATTTATTATCACACACATCTAAGAAATTAACATTGATCGATAATGTTATCTAACAGCGTCTACTTAAAATTCTTCAGTTGACCTGAAAATAATTTTTCTGGTTTCTCCCTGCCAGTCTGGAATCTTACCAAGGTTCATATATTGCATTGTTGGTATGTCACCATCCTATACTCAGCACCTCTGACTCTCAGCAAATTACTCTCAACATTAAACCAGTATCTCATCCTTGTACATTTCACCTCTTCACATTCTCCAGTGGTTCTCAATAAATTTCTAACAACTTACCTACAAATCTAAGTGTAATCTGTTTCTGTGACAAGATTTTTAAAAAATAGAGGTCAATATCTAGTTCCCTGCAAACTTACATATGACTCCATGAATGTCCTGTAGAAAGAAGCCAAGCCAGTGGCCTCAGGTTCCATCCAGATGACAAGATGTGTTTACTCCTCTCAGTGTGTCCACCCCTATGCATGTGTATGTTTAATATAAATTCATTGCTAGAATTGAAACATACATTTTTTAAAAGAGCTAGATTTCTGGTTCTTCTTTAAAAAAGGAAACCAGAAGAATTGGTAACTCAGGCTTCATATTCCCAAAAAGCAAAAATTGGCTAAAATTAAGTGGCAACTACTGCCTTCATGTGGGCCTGGGCCCCCCATTTCCATAGTCCACAAGCTGGATAATGTCTTCTAGCATCAGGTTCCATTGTCCATTGTAATGCTACTATTACTTTTCTTACATCTGGTCTCCTAGTCTCATTCACACTACCTGCCTGATCTCACCAGGCATTTGTGTAACCCCATGCCATGTGCTACTTTACAGCATTCCAAGCATCTTCACACCACCGTCTCTTTTTTTTAAAGAATTTATTTATTTATTTATTATTTATTCTTGGACAGAGAGGAAGGGAGGGAAAAAGGCATAAAAACATCAATGTGTGAGAGAAACATTGATTGGTTGCCTCTCACACACATGCAGACCAGGGAGCAGGCCCAGTCATGTGCCCTGACTGGAAATCATGCTGGTGACCTTTCACTTTCTGGGACAATGCCCAACCCACTGAGCCACACCAGTCAGGGTCACACCACCATCTTATTCTTGAACCAGTCCTATGAGATAAGTAGGACATTCAATACATTCTCATTTTCTTGATGAGGAGACCAAGGTCAGTCCTACAGTACCCTGTAGTAAGATGGTAATTTACTGAGATACAGGAATCTGGGGAAAATGAAATATGCAGCACTTTTGATGTAGAGTAAAGGACTCTTTCAGAGACAGCTTCGGAGGCATGGGAATCTAACTCTGCTATAAAAAAGGAACAGCTATTCTAAGTGATGTTACATCACTTTCATTAAGGTTTTTTGTGATGGGTTTGAATGGATCTATCCGTTGGTTGCCATAGAAACCATAAACCAGTGAAAGCTGTCTATTAGCCTGGATCAAGTGAATTTAAAAGAAAGAAACTTTGCAAATACCTAACTAAAGAATTTATGGAATGAGAAGAAGGATAAACTATTCAAGGTGCTTATGAATTCCACCTGAGGAACACATGTTAATCAGAAATCATGACTGAAGGCTGAGGCCAAGCAAATGAACCCTCATTCCTTCCTGTTTAGCTCAAATGTCTGCTTGGAACTGAAATGAGGACCTCACAGCTCAGGCCTCGGGTCTTCCTAGGCTAAGTTATTGCAAAGAGATAAAGGAGCTTTGTCCTCATCTTAGCTAAACACACTCTAGTTACAGGCTCCTCTCCCTGGTTTCTTCCCCCTGCTATATGCAACATCTGCTTATGTAAAAATATAATGAACAAAGATTCAAAGACTTTCTTGTCTATTTAGGTGGAATAGGGATCACAGGCTTCAATTCCAAACTCAGCTTGGCTTACATGTTCTTCTTACTTAGATAACTAACCCTCCAATTAAATTCAGGTCTGGAAAACAGGGCTACAAAGTCCTCTGAAAGGCTGGACTAGACACAAATGGACATGGCTTAACAGTCAGAGAACACAGTGTTCCAGAGTCACATACAGAAGCTCTCAGAGCTACAGATTTCACCAAAACTCCCAAGTGATTTATCTTATAATTTAGACAAGTTTTAGGATAAATATTTTAAAATGAATTTATTTTGGGGGGTAAATCTCCCTCCTTTCGGAAGGGAAGGTCTCCCCAGCTGGTGACTCTAAGAGAAAAATCAAATTCTCTATATAGTTCAAAAAAAGTCTTCATATTATAGTAAGCAGTTTATGTCCACTTTCTCTGATTGTCTCAAAATGTCTCTTTACACTTGCTTTGTTTAAATCAGGATACAAACAAGGTCCACATAGCCTTGGGGAATGTGTCTCCTTAAGTCTCTTTTCATCTAAAATACATTTCCCTCCTATTTTGTTCATGACATTTGTTCATGAAAGTGAGTCATTTATCCTATAGAATTCCTATGTGCTGTATTTGATTGATTGTCTCCTTGAGGTTTTAACAAGTTTCTGTATCCTCTGTATTTCTTGTAACGGAGTAGGTAGATCTAAAAGCTTGATCAGATTCAAATGATTTTGGGGGGCCGAAATTCTTTATGGTATGTGTGCTTCCTATGGTGCCACTCCACCGAAGGAATTTTGCATCTTCTTGTGACAATAAGATTGATCTTAGGGTTCAGGTGTTGTTTGCCTGACCATTTATCCCATCCTTGCTGAATCTCCCAGTCAACCTGTTACCTACTGGTTTTGACAGTCACTGATGTTTGTTGCCTAGATATGTGATATTTTTAGGTGTTGCCAAAGGGAACTGGTAGTCATGTTTACTTGCAGTCTAGTGGGAAAGAACCCCACTAGACTGTTAGGGCCAGTCTAGTGGTGGTTATGTCTGCCTAGTCTACCATTAAACATTGGAGACTTGGCATATAGTAGATTTCAATACAATAAATGTTTGTTAAATGAATAAGGAATGAAATCCTTTTTAATGAACTGAAACATCATAGATTATGTAAAATTATTCCCTTTTGGGGACTTTCAGCCAAGATGGAGGCATAGGTAGACACACTGTGCCTACTCACACAACCAAAAGGACAACAATATATAGTTCCAATAATACTGAGTAGAAGAGAATGTATTTCTTAAGCACAGCCTCCAAGACTGATGCAGAAATGCAACTGATATGTTACATTAAAAATAGTAATGAATCTTCATAGTAATGACCACAACAGAAAATATCTTTGTTAGAAGTGACAATTCAGAGCACACACAAGAAATCAAGGCAGGAGGATAAGACTGAGCCCCACAGATACAGAGAAATACTGGTACCTATGTACAATGTCACCAGGCATGGGGCTTTCATCCACTACACAGTGTAACAGAAAGCAAGAGATGAAGTGATGCTATAGTTCTTTTACTTTAAATGTCTATAAATGAAAACATGTAAAGAAATAGAATGATGACATTATCTTCTATTTGCTTTATCTCTTATTTAGGCTACAGCTACATGCAGTGGCAGAATTTTAATTTCATCTCCAGAACAACATTTTGTAAAGATTTCCCCTTTCCCCCCCGCTCCCCCCATCAGGATAATAGAAAACACCTAGGAGCTAGACATCTGCAAACATAGTTCTAATTTAGTTCTCTGCCAGGAACTGGGTGAGTTTCGATAAAAAGCTCAGCACTGATCCACTCCATGCTCCAGGTCCTTTGTCCAACAAATGCAAATAATAAAACATAGCCTGTCCATCATCAGGAGGCTGTTTAGAGAATCTAAGAGGGATAAATATTTAGAGCTGGAAACTTAGAGGTCTTTTGTCCCATCCTGCATCTTATGGAGATGCCAGTGCGGCCCCACAGGTTAGGTGGCCACCCAGGGTATAGCTAGAGAGTGCCATGGCTACAACCAGAACCCAAGGATTTCTCCTGTGCAATTGTTGCCATGCCACATTCTTCACTCATAAATGAAACGTTACATAAATGTGTCAAAGATAGCTTTGTTTATTGGTCTCTACGTGGTTTATTTTTTCACTGTAGATTGAGATTCATTCACTCAAAAGCCCACTGACACCAAACTCGAATTTTAAACATCTAATAATTTAAAAAGTAGCCAAACAAGCAGATTTTTAGCCATTTATAGCCCACCTATTTTGCGTACCCCTAGAAACCCAGCACCTGTTGGCCATTGATAAGCTAGAGCCTTGTAATTACAAAACCTCAAGCTGCCATTGCCCTTCAAAGCTCTGTGACCCAGAGACCCCCTTCCACATTGCTAACCCCCACATTAAGCCATCTCTCTCCCAGGAATTCCTATACCCTCCTCTCCTTCTGGATGTTGGCTTCCTGAAGCCTCTGGATGGTCTGACTGTGAGAAATGTCCCCTCTCCTGCAACCCTGTCCAAGCATGGCCCATTAACCCTAATTGTGTGTTCCTGTCTGTCACAGTCATATCTTTTTCCTGGATCAACCTCAAGCCCCTCAAACCTCCTTCAAAAGATGCAAATGTACTTTGAGCCAATGTCATGGAGATATTTGTTGTAACAATGAAGGATGAGGGGAAAATGGACCCCTAATGCCAGTTTCCTGATTCCCCGTGGGTCTCAATACTGTACAGCAAGTGACAATAATAACTTGGTCTAGGCCATGTGAGGATATGCCCTGACAACTTGGCCCAATCAAATTTTTCACCTCCCTTTTGCTCCTTCACAGAATAGATTAAGAAAAAAAACATATAACAAGTTGGTCTCTGTGGCCACAAAGTAAATGCTTGACTCTTTTGGTGTAACATCTGGAGCAACAGACACAATGTAGACCACCAAAGATGTGACTGTCACCCAAAGATAAAACTGCTTTAAAATAAAGCACAGAATTCCAGTTTAACATTGAATGTTTTATTATTTTATAAGTTCCAAAAAATATAAAAATAAAATGAAAAACTGAAAGTTACAAATCCAAATTCTGCTCCTCAAAATCTAAATGCACTTTTACAAACTGTATAATCACACAAAACTGTTCAGCTACCTTAAATATTACTGACAAGGTGGAGAAAAACTTGAAAGGTAACTAGTTAAACTGTTCTTTTCTTTTCCTCTTTTTTTTTTTGTTGTTGTTCAAGTATAGTTGTTTCCATTCCCTGCCCCCCAGTACCTCCCCACTCCAGCCATCCTCACCTCCCACCCTCGATCCTACCCCTCTTTGGCTTTGTCCATGTGTCCTTTATATACATTCCTTGATGACATTGATGACATTTCTCCCTTTTCCCCCCAGTATCCCCTCCCAACTCCCATCTACTTACTGTCAGTTTGTTCTTAAGTTCAATATCTCTGGTTATATTTTGCTTGCTTGTTTGTTTTGTTGATTAGGTTCCACTTATAGGTGAGATCATATGGCATTTGTCTTTCACTGCTTAGCTTATTTTACTTATTTCACTTCACTCTCCATTTCCATCTATGCTGTTGCAAAGGGTAGGAGCCCATTTGTTCTTTCTGCTGTGTAGTAGTCCATTGTATAAGTGTACCACAGTTTTTTGATCCACTCATTTACCAATGGGCACTTAGGAAGCTTCCAACACTTGGCTATTGTAAATTGTGCTGCTATGAATGTTGGGGTGCGTAGGTTCTTTTGAACTGGTGTTTCAGAATTCTTAGGATATAACCCCAGCAGTGGAGTTGCTGGATAAAAAGGCAGCTCCATTTTTTGTTTTCTGAGGAAATTCCATACTGTTTTGCACAGTGGCTTCACCAGTCTGCATCCCCACCAACAGTATACCAGGGTTCCCTTTTCTCCACAACCTCACCAGCACTTGTTTGCTGATTTGGTTATGATGGCCACTCTGACTGGTGTGAAGTGGTATCTCACTGTGGTTTAAATTTGCATCTCTCTAATGGCTAGTGATGTTGAGCATCCTTTCATATGTCTCTGGGCCCTCTATATGTCCTCCTCAGAGAAGTGTCTGTTCAGTTCCTTTGCCCATTTTTAATTGCATTGTTTGTGTTCCTGGAGTGGAGTCATGTGAATTTTTTATATATTTTGGATATCAAACCCTTGTCTGAGGTATCATTTCCAAATATATTTTCCCATACAGTTGGTTTCCTTTCCATTTTAATCCTGTTTTCTTTAGCCATGCAGAAGCTTTTTATTTTGATGAAGTCCCACTTGTATATTCTCTCCTTTATGTCCCTTACTCTAGGGGACAAATAGTGGAAATATTGCTATGTAGAATATCTGAGACTTTCCTCTCTATGTTTTCCTATAGGATTTTTATGGTGTCGCAACATATATTTATGTCTTTTACACATACTGAGTTTATTGTTGTATATGGTATAAGTTGATGGTTGAGTCTCATTTTTTTTTTTGCATGTAGCTGTCTAGATCTCCCAACACCATTTGTTGAAGAGGTGATTTTTACTCCATCTTATGCATCTGTCCCCTTTGCCAAATATTAACTGACCATAGAGACATGGGTTTATTTCTGGGCTCTCTTCTGTTCCATTGGTCCATGTGTTTGTTCTTATGCCAGTACCAGGCTGTTTTGATTACAGTGGCCTTGTAATACAGTTGGATATCAGGTATTGTGATCCTGCCCACTTTACTCTTCTTTCTCAAAATTGCTGTGGCTATTCAGGGTCGTTTATGGTTCCATATAAATTTCTAAATGTTTGTTCTATGTCTGTGAAATATATCATTGGTACTTTAATAGGGATTGCATCTATAAATTGCTTCGGGTAGTATGGACATTTTGATAATGTGAATTCTTCCAATTCATGAGTATGATACATGCTTCCATTTGTTTGTATCTTACTTAATTTCTTTCTTCAGTGTTGTGTAGTTTTCTGAGTATAGCTCTTTTACCTCCTTCGTTAGATTTATTCCTAGGTACTTTATTCTTCTTGTTGCTATATCAGCAGGAATTGTTTTCCTGATTTCTGTTTCTGATATTTCATTGTTGGTGTGTGAAAGGGCCTTCAATTTCTGAATATTGACTTTGCATCCTGCTGTTTTGCCAAATTCACTTATTAGGTCGAGTGTTTTTTGGTGGAGTCTATAGGATATTCTGTGTACACTATCATGCCATCTGCGAACAATGACAGTTTTGCTTCCTCCTTTCCAATGTGGATGCCTTTTATTTCTTTCTCTTGTCTGATTGCTGTGGCTAGGACTTCCAATACTATGTTGAATAGAGGTGGTGAAAGCAGACACCCTTGTCTTGTTCTCAATTTTAGTAGGAAAACTTTCAGTTTTGGTCCATTGAATATGATGTTGGTTGTAGGTCTCTTATATATGGCCTTTATTATGTTGAGGAATACTCCCTCTATTCCCACTTTGCTGAGTGTTTTTTTTTATCACAAATGGGTGCTATACCTTATCAAATGCTTTTTCCATTTCCAATGCTTTTTATTGACATGATCATATGACTTTTGTCTTTCCTTTTCTTTATGTGGTATATTATGTTTATTGATTTGTGAATATTGTACCATCCTTGCATCCCTGGGATGAATCCCACTTGATCATGGTGTATGATCTTTTTGATGTATTGCTGGATGCAGTTTGTCAATATTTTCTTGAGGATTTTAGTGCCTGTGTTCATCAGCAACATTGGCCTGTAGTTTTCTTTCTTTCTTGTGTCTTTATCTGGTGTTGGGATTAGGATGATGCTGGTTTTATAAAAAGAGTTTGGGAGTCTTCCATCTTCTTGGATTTTTTGGAATAGTCCGTGAAGGATAGAGGTTAGCTCTTCCTTAGATGCTTTGTAGAATTCTCCTGTGAAACCATCTGGACCCGGACTTTTGTGTGTCAGGAGTTTTTTGATTACTGCTTCAGTTTCATCTGCTGTTATTGGTCTGCTCAGGCTTTCTGCTTCTTCTTCATCCAGTTTTGAAAGATTATATTTTTCTCAAAATTTTTCCATTTCATCCAGGTTTTCAAATTCCTTGCCATATAGTTCTTCATAGTAATTTATTAAAATCCTTTGTATTTCTGTAATATCAGTTGTAATCTCTGCTCTATCATTTCTGACTTTGTTTATTTGGGTCCTCTCTATTTTTTTCTTGATGCATTGGCTTAAAGCCTTCCCAGTTTTGTTTATCTTTTCAAAGAACAAGCTTGTGCATTTATCAATCCTTTGAATCTATAAACCTTCACTTTTAGTCTCCATGTTGATTAATTCTACTCTGATCTTGATTATTTCCTTTTTTCTACTTGCTAAGGACTTTGTTTATTTTTGTTCTGCCAGTTCTTGTAGATGTAGGTTAGATTATTTATTTGAAATGTTTCTATCTTTTTTAGGTAGGCCTGTATAACTATAAACTTCCCTCTCAGGGTGGAGCCTTTGCTGTGTCCCATAAGTTTTAGACTGTTGTGAGTTCATTTTCACTTATTTCCAGAAATATTTTTATTTCTTCCTTGATCTCATTTTTAATTCATTCATTGTTTAATAACATGCTATCCAGTATCCATGAATTTGAGTGTTTTTGAGCTCTTTCCTTAGGGTTGATATCTAGTTCCAGGCCCTTGTGGTCTGAGAAGATGCTTGATATGATTTCAATTTTCTTGAGTTTGTTGACGCTTGTTTTGTGTCTTATCATGTGGCCTATCTTTAAAAATGTTTCATGTGCATTTGAAAAGAATGTGTATTTTGCTTCCTTGGGATGAAAGGTTCTATATACATCAGTTAAGTCCATTTGATCTAGGGCATTGTTCAATGTCACAATATCCTTGTTGATATTTTGTTTGAAAGATCTATCCACTATTGACAGCTGGGATGTTAAAATTCCCTTATATAATTTTGTTGCTACCTATATCTTTCTTGAAGTCCTCCAAGATTTTCTTTACATATTTGGGTGCTCCTATATTTGGTACATATATGTTTATAATGTCTATGTCTTCTTGATGGATTCTTCCCATGAGTATTATGAAGTGTCCTTCTGTGTCTCTTTTATGGCCTTTGTTTTGAAGTCTGTTTTGTCTGATATAAGTATTGCTACCCAGATTTTTCTTTTCCTGTCCATTGGTTTGGAATATTATTTTCCAACCCTTCACTTTCAGTCTGTGTAGGTCTTTTGTTCTGAGGCGGGTTCTCTTGTAGGCAGCATATGTGTGGGTCATGTTTTCTTCCCCATTCAGCTATTCTATGTCTTTTGAATGGAGCATTAGTCCATTGACTTTTTCTCTCATCAAACTAGGGAATTTTTCCATCATTACTTTTTCAAACAGGTTTTCTATCCCTTGCCCTTCTCATCCTCCTTCTAGTATCCCTATTATACAAAAAATGTATATTAAATGTATATTGCTACATTTCATGTTGTCCTGCACTCCCTAACCCCTCTTCATTCTTTTTAGTCTTTTTTTTTCCTTTTCTTGCTCTTTCTGCAAGTTTTTTTCTACCTTTCCTCCAGCTCACTGATTCTGCTTCATCTAGACTGCTTTTGATTCCTTCTCCTGTGTTCTTCAATTCAGGAGTTGTATTCTTCATTTCCTCTTGGCTCTTGTTGATAGTTTCTATGTTCTTTTTCATGTTGATGTAGTTTGCAGTCATTTCCTCATACTTTCCCTGTAGTTTTTGGTAATTCTCAGTGAGCTCATTCAGCTTCCTTATAGCCATTGTTTTGAACTCAATATCTTGTAGTTGACTTGCCTCTATTTCATTTGGCATTCTTTCTGAGACTTCCTCCTTTCTTTTCATTTGGGTGTTGTTTCTTTGTGTTCCCATTGTTTGTGAGACTCTTCTTGTTTGCCTCTGCATCTTAACTTGATCTGTTTTGACTCCCTGAGTTTTTGGTGTGAACTTCTATGGTAGGAGACCTATGAGATTCAGCGGTGCAGTCTCCTTGATCTCCTGAACTTGATGTTCTTGGGAAGCCCTTTATACCATTTATGTTTGCTTTCTGGATGTAATTGAGTTTTGATGGTTGTTGGGTCACTCTTTGGTGGGTCCTTCCTTCCAGCTGGTTGACTGAGGCTCACTCGGTCCACATCTTGTATGCTGTTGTGCAGGTGCTGCCAGAACAAAACCACAAATTCCAGGGAACAAACCCACATCCACAAAAATATCTCCCCCCCCACACACTCCAGAATTCCACTATCAACAGCAATTGAACCAGTATTCATAAGGGTGTAAAGAGACTAAGACTATTATAAGCAAGGAGTGAAATAAACTATAGTATAAAATCTATGACTTAATATGCTCTAACTTGCTGGACAAGAAATGAATGTTTAAAAGCTATTCAGGAAAGAAAATATCACTAATCATGGTGAAAACTACAGTGGATTTTTTGGGGAACTGCCCTGCCTGGTTTGAGGAGCTCTAACCGCCCCCCCCCCCGCCCCCAACCCCCGGCTAAGGGTGAGTGAGCAACCTTGGGACCATAAGCCACCAAGGAGACAAAGCTTATCTCCATGGCAGGGGCACCACCTCTGCTCCTTTTACTTCACCCTGCCTGGCCCCCAATGCTTGATCGGTTAGCCAATGACAGGTGAGATTCCTCAAGGGAGGGATGATCTAAGACAGGCATGATCATGGGGGCCCCCAGAGAAGGACTTGGAGGCTACAGAAAAGGGGTGATGGACCCTCAACCCCTTGGCTTTGACATAGTCTGAGTCCTCATTCTGTCTGCAAAAAGTCTCCTAATCTCCTTCCCACCTTACTTCCCCTGCCTGACTTAAGCCTGAAAAAATGCCTTAAGCCTAAAACATTGCTGGTGGTGGGTGCAGCCCTGTGCTGGAAAGGGCAGGTTCCCTAGGACAATCAGGCCTAAGAAAGAATATGTAAAATCCTGTGAAACCTGCTTTGTTTAGAATGCTCTCAATTAAATGATAAGAGTCCAAGCAGGAAGTGAGTTTGTTCCCCAAAATTTTATGACCATTTAGCTATCTGACCCTACTCAAAATAGGCCCTCAGAGTTCTTTGTATGTTATCTATTGTTTGATCCTTATTGCCTAGTAATGATTAATGAGCTTTACATATACACCCTGTATTCCTATGCAAATTGAATCTAATAAAAGCCTCTCAAGGCAAGGGTCGAGGTGCTCTCCTCTTGAGAGGGTGGCTGAGGTGCTCCAAGGCTTGCTCTTCCCTTGAGAGAGAAGTCACACAGTCCCTTTTCCTCCACAGGACTCTGTATTCCATGTGAATTTATTTTGTCTCATCCATAACACCACAGACACTGCGGGCCAATATCCGCATCAGATTTTCTCTCACTAGCCTTTAGTATTTACCACTATTTTTCCTTTCTGGATCCACCTCTGGTAATGTCAGATGCTGACACTGTTTGACCTTAGGTAGCCTTCTCTGAGGTGGCTAGGGATCTACTGTCTGCGGCTGTCTCCTTCAGTTGTTACTCTGCACACAGCACTCGAGCTTAAGCACCACAGATCTGGGGCAGAGTCTCTCCTGGGGTCAGGGCTATTGTTTCCCATTAGGTTTCTTCTGCTCAGAGGGGAGTGGTCTGCCTGAGCATGATGGTTACTGCCATATGGTAGATGACTTAGCCCCAGGATCCTGGCAGCTACTCTCTCAGTTCTCTCCCCAAGCTTCCATCCCAGTCTCTCCTTTGGCATCTCTAGTCCATTCTGCCCCCGACTTTGCCAGAGACCCAGGTAAGTGGCTGAAAATGGAAATGTGAATGTTGGCCCTTTAAATGGCTATTTGCTTCCTCATCCATCCATCTCTGGCAGAGAGCAACCATGCCACTTTTCAACATCATTTGTTATCTGTGTACTTTTTGGACTCTGGTGCTCTAGGCTGGGGATCACAGCTTAAGGTTTAGACCCAGTTCTCAGGTGGATCTAACTGGCTGCATAATTATCCCTCCAGCACTGCTGCCTATGGGTGCCCAGCCAGCCTTCTCAAGTCTCCACCACACTCCTTACCAGTCAGTGCTGAAGCTGATTCTTCTGTCTGCCCAAGGTTATAAGGCTTTTCTCTTGCTATTGTTCAGTTGTTTGTTTCAGATGATTTCTCCGCAATTTAGTTGTTATTCCAAATTGGTTCTGGGAGGAGGTTAGTGTGGTTTTCATTCACTCCTCCTCCATCTTGCCTCTCCCAATATTTATTGTTCTGTCAATTTCACTCACTCCGAAATCCTCACCTGGCTCATTGTTGTTGCATCGTGGCCACCTAGAAGATCTGCAGCTATGGTTCTAATCTGATAAAGTAAGTTCTCTTTGTATTATATGGTGCCAGTTTGTATGACACTTTCTTCCTCTTAGCTCATTCAAGAAAATGGCAAAGAGAGTTTCTGACAGCCCTACTTAGACTCATTCCCTCTGAGTTCCAGCACCAGGGTAACAACTTGAAAAGCACCAGCAGCATACAGGGAGTAGCTGAAGTGTCTGGCATCTAAGCTGTTCTTTTATTACCTTGACATGGGTATAAGGGAAAGGCCATTTTACATTTTAAAAATTATTGGTTTGATGAAATCCAAGAAGGAAATATTTGGAGTATGTTTTTCTGGTTTTGGCAAATAAATAGTTGCCTTCCTCCCTTGCCTCCCCTGCCCCCACAAAAGACCTAAGCTCTAAATTCAACTCAATTGCACTTGGTTTGGAAGCACCACATTTTGAAATAAAACTACCACTTACACTGTGTGTACTTTTGCCAAAACTAATGATACTTGAAATGGATTGATCAAATACATGCCAGGTACTTCACTGAGGACTATAAATATAATACACATCCTCTTCACAATAAAGCTAATAATGTAGATACTATTATTATTATTTTTAATTTTACAGATATGGGAACTGAAGCACAGGATGCTATAGTAACTTGCTCAGGATCAAGCAGCTTCTAAGTCAATTCAGTCTGATTCTAGAGCTGCCCTGCCCAATACACATAAGGCTACTGAGCACTTAAAATGTGACTAGTTTGAATTGACATGTGTGATAAATGTAAAATACACACTTTATTTTAACGACTTAATATAAAGAAAATAATGTAAAATATCCCAATAAATTTTAAAATACTGACTACATGTTGAAATAATATTTTGGATACACTGGACAAAATGTTATTCAAATTAGTTCGACCACCTCTGTTAGGTTTTTCATTTTTCAATGTGACTATTAAAAAACTTAATGTTCCATGTGTAGCCCACACTTGTGGCTCACATTATACCTCTATTGGACCACACTGCTCTAAAGCCTGAACTATTCACCATTTTGTTTTACCCTCCAAAGGTAAAAGTTTATACTACAAGCATATCTCCTTTTATTATACTTTGCTTCATTGCTCTTCACAGACATTTCATTGTTTACAAACTGAAGGCAAAACCCTCCAAAAGCAAAGAGATTATGACTCACTTTATTGTAATACCCACTTTATTTCAGTGTCTGGAACTGAACCCACAATATCTCCAAGGTATGCCTGGATTCACATTAATAAAAATGTGTGAGCTTTCATTGCAAGGTGAATTATATTCTGTTTGTATGTGAGGAAACAAAGGCATAAAGTAGTTAAGACCCAAAGTCAAACATTAACCCTGAAGCAATCTTCTAAGGATAGTGAGAACAAAGATTACACACTTTACTCTTAGCTTTACTTGCTTGACCTGCTTTCCAACCTGAGCTGAAGCCACAGAGTTCAAGAAGTTTAATGACTGTCTGAGGTTTAATGTCTAATCAAAACCAAACTTGGCCTTTGCTTGTGTTTTTTGCTCTCCCTGTATGCCCATTGTGCTATGCATGGGTAAATGAACACAGCAAGTTTAGGGAAAATGTGTGTGAGTGTGTGTGTGTGTGTGTGTGTGTGTGTGTGTGTGTGTGTGTGTTTACCAAGGGTCATGGGTTGATTTTTATGGTATTAATACTTCAATTATTTAATGATAGACATTGGGTTTCTATTTTCAAGGAAAATGTATAAAACACATGCTTATACACAAATATAAGGCATAATTGAATGGCATAAGGACTCTTAAAGAAAGTCTAAGCTATTCATAAGCTCTAATTGTAGCTCAGATGCAGGATTGGTTAACAGCTGAGGCTGGATTTTAGGGACCTCTGAAAGGTCCCTAAGCAGAAAATATTTCCTGAAATGTGAGCAACTCCACAGGTGCCATCTAATAGAACAGGATGTGGCAATTAAAACTAAAGATGTTCTTGTACTTTCTGCTCTCTTGGTCCAGCCCAGCCCCCATCTGGCTATTAACATTTGACGTCTGTGCTTATTTAATTAGTTCCCTTGAGCACATGGTGACTTTTCTCTGTCACTACATTCACCTGTGAGAGCTCTATTTAAAGAGTCTTCAGATTGTTCTGAACATTTCCATTTGAGCCAAGCCCTCAGCTCAAGGGCTTGGCTCAAACACTCCCTCTCCTACTTTTTCTCAACATCTATCCCTCTTTGGTCCTTTAATTAATTCTTTTTTCTTCCTTGCAAACATGTAAAAGAAGCTGTAACACTGAAAACCTTCCTGGGGTGGTGGTAGGACTAGCCCTTCATACTGCAGCCTCTCCTTAGTGAGGATTAAGTGTTCCTCCCCTGTGTCCCAACACTGGGAAGCTGTCCATGACTCATTCAGGATCAACCAATGACACTCCAGAGAGCTGCAGTGGGGAGAACAGGGTCTCTGTGCATTTTATTCATAGGACTGTGTGTGCTTATATAACCTCTCTGTATATAGATACACGCACCTATTACCTTTCACAATTCCTCATTGTTTAACCTTATTCTTCTGGATTTACTATATGTCTGATATTCTTTTTTTATGTTTTATTTATTTTTTTTTTAGAGGAAGGGGAAAGAGAGGGAGAGAAACATCAATGTGTGGTTGCCTCTCACACACCACCTACTGGGGACCTGGCCCGCAACCCAGGCATGTGCCCTGACTGGGAATTTAACTGATGATCCTTTTTGGTTCCCAGGCCCGCACTCAATCCACTGAGCCACAACAGCCAGGGCTGTTTGATATTCTTAATGGGCAGTGTTCCGTGTGGCATGGTAGAAGGCGTACAAAAACCCAGAGGCTCATATTCTAATTACTGTTATGCTGCTAACTAGCTGTGTGGCTTTGGACATGTCATTGAACTTCTCTGAGCCCATTCTTCAATGAAATGAAAGGTTGAATTAGATAATACCTTGAAGCCCTTTCTCTTCTACAATTCTATGATCCATGACTTTATAGGTCATCTCTAGTCATTGGCAACCATTTCTTCCATATTTTTGTCTTCTGTTACTCTTAACTCTGAGGGGTTCAAACTCCTTGGAGACTTGTGGTTGTCCTATGAGAAGCAAACTAAATAGGTCCCTTGGCAAGGTGATTAAGATAATTCCATCCAAGACTTCCAGTCAATATGGTGAAGTAAGTAAATGCTGTTCTCGCCTCCCACAACCACAGCAAAATTACAACCAAATTATAGAGTAACCATTGAAAACAACCTGAGGACTAGCTAAACAGGAATCCAACAACTAAGGAAATATAGAAGAAACCACATCAAGACTGGTAGGAGGGGGAAGATGTGAAACAGATAGGTCTTATACCCATGAGTGGCAGTTAAGAAACAGGAGAGATATCCGAGGAGCAAGGAGGCCCAGCCCCACACCAGGCTCCCCATCTGAGGATTCCACTTCCAGGAAGAGAAGTCTCAATAACATTTGGCCCTGGAAACCAGCAGGGATTGCATTCAAGTAAGATAGAGGGCTGCTGGAGTGCCAGGCACTGCAGGTCTTAAAGAGCCTATGGAGGGACTTACTTGCTTACAGATTCACTTTCTCTGAGCTCCAGTGCTGGAACAGCAGCTCAAAAAGTGCCAAGGACACGCTGGGAGGAAATGCACTGTCTGGTTTCAGGGCAAGGGCTAAAGGGGCAAAGATCAGGGCAGCTCACTTTGGGGACATAAGTGCTCACAGAGACCTTGTTCTTTCTTGAGCCTTTCTTTGACCCAATGAATAGGTGCAGATGGATGCAAGTCTGAATGCTTTGTTACCTGGTTAAGACTGTTTGCCCTAACCTGGTTATTCCTTGAGACCCCACTCAACTTTCATGCCCTTCTAAGCTGCTTCCAGTGGCTTTACCATACAAGTAGGCAGTCTTGGCTCCTTTCCTAAGGAGCCAATGTTGTAGACTTTCCTAAAATCTCTCAAAAGTTCATTAACCCCAAACAAGCAGTGTCTGACCTCTGCACTCTCCATACCTCTTGCTAAGCAGTCCCAAGCCCAGCACTAGTGGCAGCCAGTCTTGGTTCAGAGCTTAGTCTCTTCTGGGTGCTTTGAAGCCCAGCACAGGTGACAACCATCTGCAGATCACTTTGTAGCTCCTACCAGGTGGCCCCTGGTCTAACACAGGCAGCAGCTGATTTTGGTTGGCACCAGAGTTCCTTCCAAGAGGCTCCAGAAACAATACACCCAATGGTCAGCTTCCAATCCCTCCTATTAATGTTACAACAACAATCAGGGCTCAGCTACTACACAAGGGCACACAACTCACACAAGGGATACCCTGGAGTACCTGGCTCAGGTGACAGAGAGACTATGCCACTAGGACACACAGGACACCTACTACATAAGACCTCTCTGCCAAGACCAGGAGGCATAGCAGATCTACCTAATACATGGAATCAAACAAAGGCAGTCAGCCAAAATGAGGAGACAAAGAAACATGTCCCAAAATAAAGAACAGAAAGAACTCTACAAAAAGAGCTAAACAAAATAAAGGCAAGCAATCTACCAGATGCAGAGATCAAAACACTGATTATAAGGATACTCAGTGAACTTAGGGGAAGGATAGCTGAACTTAGCAAGAACTTCAACAAAGAGATATGAAACATAAATATGGAGATAGAAAACATAAAAAAGAACCCTCAAAAAGGAAAAACAAAATTACTGAAATGAAGAACACATTAGAGAGAATCAAGAGTAGTTTGGATGAAGCAGAGGATCAAATCGGCAATTTGGAAGACATGATAGCATAAAACACCCAATCAGAACAGCAAAAAGAAAAAAATAAATTTTAAAAAATAAAAATAGTTTAAGGGACTTCTGGGACAACATCAAGCATACCAGCATTATCATCATAGAGGTACCAGAATAAGAAGAGAAAAAGCAAGGGATTCAAAAACCTATTTGAAATAAAAATGATGAAAACTTCCCTAACCTGGCAAAAAAAAAAAAATAGACATACAAGTCCAGGAAGTGCAGAGTCCCAAACAAGATAAACCCAAACAGGCCCACACCAAGATATGTCATAAGTCAAATTTGAAAGTCTAAAGACAAACAGAGAATCTTAAAAGTAACAAGAAAAAAGAAGTTAGTTACCTACAAGGAAGCTCTCATAAGACTGTGAGCTGATTTCACAGCATTAACTTTGCAAGCCATAAGGGATTGGCACGCGTGTTAAGAGTGATAAAAAGCAAGAAACTAAAATCCAAATTACTCTCCCAAGCAAGGCTATCATTTAGAATTGAAGGACAGATAAAGAACTTCCCAGAAAAAGAATAAGCAAAAGGAATTCATCACCACCAAACCAGTATTACAAGAAATGTAAAGAAGAAAAAAATAATTAAAAATATGAATAATAAATGGCAATAACTACATATCTATCAATTAGTTTACATGTAAAAGGATTAAATGCTCCAATCCAAAGACATGAGGTGTCTGAATGAATGAAAAAACAAGACCTATACATACGCTGATGAAAGGAGGCCAACTTCAGATCAAAAGAGTCACACAGACTGAAAGTAAAGGGATGTAAAAAGATAATTCATGCAAATGTAAACAAAATAAAAGCTGGGGTGGAAAGACATGTAAGACAAAATAGACTTTAAAACAGAAACTATAACAAGAGACAACATAGGATTGGAATTCTTACCCATAGCAATCAGACAAGAAAAAGAAATAAAAGCTTTCCATATTGGAAAGAAAGAAGTAAACGTTATTTGCAGATTACATGGTACTATATGTAGAAAATCCTGAAGACTCCACCAAAAAACTCTGAGAACTGTTAAACCAATTCAGTAAAGTATCAGGATACAAAATTAATATTCACAAATTGGTTGTATTTTTATACACCAATAATGAACTATCAAAAAGAGAATATTAAAAAAATCTCTTTTACAGTTGTTTCAAAAAATACCTGGAATAACTTGAATCAAGGAGCTAAAAAAAATCTGTATTCAGAAGACTATAAAACGTTGAAGAGAAAATTGAAAAATATACAAATGAAAGAAAGGGTATATCATGTTCATGAATAGGAAAAATTGACATCATTAAAATGTCCTTACTAACCAAAGGAATCTATAGATTCAATGCAATTCCTATCAAGATATCAATGGCATTCTTCACAGAACTTGAATAAATATTCTGAAAATAATATATATGGAACCACACAACTTCATGAATAGTCACAGCAATCTTGAGTAAGAAGAACAAAGTTGGAGAAGTCATGCTACCTGATACCAACTATACCACAAGAGCATAGTAATCAAAACAGCATGGTACTAGCATAAAAACAAATGTATAGATCAATGGAATAGAATAGAGAGCCCAGAAATAGACCCACACCTTTATGGTCAATTAATATCAATATCTGACAAAGAGGCAAGATCATATAATTGGGTAAATGTAGTCTATTCAATAAATGGTGCTAGGAAAATTGGACAGACATATGCAAAAGAATGAAACTGGGTAACTTTATTACACCCTGCACAAGAATAAGCTCAAAATGTATTAAACATTTAAATGTTAGATTCAAAACCCTAAAAATTCCAGAAGAAAATATAGGTGGTAAACTCTTTGACACTTCTTAGTAATATTTTTTTGGATATGTCTTCTCAGACATATCATTAAAGGGTTAGTGTCCACAATATATAAAGAACTCATGTAACTTTATAGGCAAAAACACAAATAATCCAGTTAAAAAATGGGCAAAGGACATGAATAGACACTTCTCCAAAGAGGAAATACAGATGGCCAAAAGACATAAAGAAAGATGCTCAGCATCACTATTCAAAAGAGAAATGCATATTAAAACCACAATGAGCTATCACCTAGCTCATTGTCAAAATGGCTATTATCAATAAATCAGCAAACAAGTGTTGACAAGGTTGTGGTGAAAAGGGAACCCTCATGCACTGTCAGTGGGAATGCAGTCTGGTGCAGCCCCTGTGGAAAGCAGTATGGAGCTGCCTCAAGAGATTAAAATTGGAACTGCCTTATGATGCAATGATTCCATTTCTGAGAATATATCCAAAGAAACTCAAAACATTAATTCAAAAGAATATATGAGCCTTTGTGTTCACTGCAGCATCATTTACAATAGCCAAGACTTGGAATCAGCCCAAATGTCCACCGGTAAATGAGCAGATTAAAAAGCTGTGGTACATTTACACAACGGAATACTATTCTGATGCAGGCTCCAGCCCTCCGGAGTCTATGTATTATGGATGCAGTACACAAATTCACACGACTACTGAGTACTATGGAGAAAAAGGGACAGCATGGCCACGCTCTCACAGTGAGAGTACCTCAATGCTTGCCTGGACAGGCTTTTATTGCTTTCTAGTCGCATTACATCAAAGAACGTTCTCATTATTTCTACATTTAGTTAAGTGACTACTTCTTACAGATAACAAAAACAAAAAAAAGTTGCAAATGCAAAGGAATGATAAAAATGATTGATGTGGTTACATTTCATTCTTGGAACATCTTAGCACAGACTTTAGGGAGCTGCTTCAGAGATATACATTAAACATCTGCAGTCTTAACTCACAGTGAGGAAGTTTTAGCAAAAGCAAGTCTCATAGCAGCCTAGATACAATGCAGGCCTGATTCCCCATGGGAAAGCCAATCTGCACACCTGGCTCCTGTATGCCACCTTATATTGATCGGTTTTCCAGATCAATACTGGGCTACATTTGCCACTGCCATGCTGATTGGTTCCCTATACTACGCAAACATAAAAAAAAATGGAAATCTTACCCTTTGGGACAGCATGGATGGAACTGGAGAATATTATGGTAAGTGAAATAAGCCAGTTAGAGAAAGACAAACACCATATGATTTATGTGTGAAATCTTATAAACAAAATAAACTAATGAAAAAAACAGAAACAGACTCATAGATAGAACAGACTGACAGCTGTCAGAGGAGAGGGGTAGGGAGGCTGGGTGGAAAAGGTGAAGGGATTATGGGAAAAACAACAACAACAACACTCATACACAGACAACAGTGTGGTGATTACCAGAAAGTGAGATGGGGGAAGTAGGAGGGACTAAAAGGCAGATAAATGATGAGGAAAGGAAACTTGACTTAGGGTAGTGAACATACAAAACAATAAACACAGAATTGTAACCATGAAACCTGTATTTAGTGTTTTAATATATTTTATTGATTATGCTACTACAGTTGTCCCATTTCTTCTTTCCTCTTTATCACCCTCCACCTTGTACCCACTTCTCCCACCAGCATTCCCCAACCCCACCTTAGTTCATGTTCATGGGTTGTATATACAAGTTCTTTGGATTCTCCATTTCCCATACTATTCTTAACTGCCCCCTGTCTATTTGTACCTCAATTTATGCTTCTTATTCCCTGTACCTTTTCCTCACTGCTCAGCCCTTTCCCTCCCCACTGATAACCCTCCATGTGATCTCCATTTCTGTGATTCTGTTCCTGTTCTAGTTGTTTGATTAGTTTGTGTTTGTCTTTGTTTTTTAGGTTCAGTTGTTGACAGTTGTGAATTTGTTGTCATTTTAATGTTCACAGTTTTGATCTTCTTTTTCTTTGATAAGTCCCTTTAACATTTCATATAATAAGAGCTTGGTGATGATGAATTCCTTTAACTTAACCTTATCTGGGAAGCCCTTTATCTGCCCTTGCATTCTAAATAGTAGCACTGTTGGATAGAGTGATCTTAGATGTATGTCCTTGCCTTTCATGACTTCAAATAGTTCTTTCCAGCCCCTTCTTGCCTGCAAGGTTCCTTTTGAGAAATCAGCTGACAGTCTTATGGACACACCTTTGTAGGTAAATGTCTCCTTTCCTCTTGCTGCTTTTAAGATTCTCTCCTTATTTTTAATCTTGGCTAATGTAATTATGATGTGCCTTGGTGTGTTCCTCCTTGGATCCAATTTCTTTGGGACTCTCTGAGCTTCTTGGACTTCCTGGAAGTCTATTTCCTTTGCCAGACTGGGAAAGTTCTCCTTCATTATTTGTTCAAATAAGCTTTTAATTTCTTGCTCTTCCTCTTCTCCTTCTGGTAACACTATGATTCAAATGTTGGAACATTTAAAGATATCCTGGAGGTTCCTAAGCCTCTCCTCATTTTTGTTGAATTCTTGTTTCTTCATTCTGTTCTGGTTCAATATTTCTTTCTTCCTTCTGGTCCACACCATTGACTTGAGTCCTGGTTTCCTTCCTGTCACTGTTAGTTCCCTGTACATTTTCCTTTATTTCACTTAGCATAGCCTTCATTTCTTTCATCTAATTTGTGACCAAATTCAATTAATCCTGAGAGCATCCTGATTACCAGTGTTTTGAACTGTGCATCTGATAGGTTGGCTATCTCTTCGCTACTTAGTTGTATTTTTTCTGGAGTTTTGAACTGTTCTTTCCTTTGGGCCATGTTTTTCTTTTTTGTCTCGGTGCACCTGCTATATAGTAAGGGGTGGAGCCTTAGGTGTTCACCAGGGCAGGGCAAACCATGTCACTGCACTGTAATGTTGTATGTGGGGACAGGGTTCAAGAGGGAACAGTGCCACTTGCTCCATTCTCTGCCAGATTTCAGTCACTTCCCCCACTATTTACAATCATATTGGGCCCTTCTGGTACTGATTCCCAGGTGGGTGGGTTTGTGTACATTCTAGGACCCTGTGGGTCTCTCCAACAACCCTCCTGTGAGGCTGGGAGTTTGTCCTGCTGCCTCACCCCCCACAGGTGTTTTCAATCATAGGTTTCAGGCTTTATTTCCCTGATGGGACCCCTGGTTGTGAGGTCTGTCTTGCTCCCCAGTTGTCCCTCCCAGTTTTTCTGCACGTGAATGTGGGACCGCCCAATCTGCAATCCACCACCTGGCCAGTTCTGCCAGCCAGTGCCTTCCCACCCTGGTCTTCTAGCCACCACCTTGCCACCTCTGCCTGGCTGCCCATCTGTGCCCCTCCTACCAGTCTGGATGAATGTTTCTTCTTTAACTCCTTGGCTGTCAGATTTCCTACAGTTCAATTTTCTGTCAGTTCTGGTTGTTTTTTGTTTTTAAATTTGTTGTCCTTTTGGTTGTGTGAGTAGGCACAGTGTGTCTACCTATGCCTCCATCTTGGCTGAAAGTCCCCAAAAGGGAATAATTTTACATAATCTATGATGTTTCAGTTCATTAAAAAGGATTTCATTCCTTATTCATTTAACAAACATTTATTGTATTGAAATCTACTATATGCCAAGTCTCCAATGTTTAATGGTAGACTAGGCAGACATAACCACCACTAGACTGGCCCTAACAGTCTAGTGGGGTTCTTTCCCACTAGACTGCAAGTAAACATGACTACCAGTTGCCCTTTGGCAACACCTAAAAAATATCACATATCTAGGCAACAAACATCAGTGACTGTCAAAACCAGTAGGTAACAGGTTGACTGGGAGATTCAGCAAGGATGGGATAAATGGTCAGGCAAACAACACCTGAACCCTAAGATCAATCTTATTGTCACAAGAAGATGCAAAATTCCTTCGGTGGAGTGGCACCATAGGAAGCACACATACCATAAAGAATTTCGCCCCCCAAAAATCATTTGAATCTGATCAAGCTTTTAGATCTACCTACTCCGTTACAAGAAATACAGAGGATACAGAAACTTGTTAAAACCTCAAGGAGACAATCAATCAAATACAGCACATAGGAATTCTATAGGATAAATGACTCACTTTCATGAACAAATGTCATGAACAAAATAGGAGGGAAATGTATTTTAGATGAAAAGAGACTTAAGGAGACATATTCCCCAAGGCTATGTGGACCTTGTTTGTATCCTGATTTAAACAAAGCAAGTGTAAAGAGACATTTTGAGACAATCAGAGAAAGTGGACATAAACTGCTTACTATAATATGAAGACATTGTTGTTAATGTTTTGATTATTTTTAAAGTCTTTATCTCTTAGAGACGTATACTGAACTATGACAAGGGAAATGATAGATGCATGTCCTTTGCTTCAAAATATTTTAAAATAAAAGGTTGGGATGGAGATTGATGAAACAAGAATGGCAGAAGGTTGAAAATTATTAACTATGGAGTTGGGAACATAGCAACTCAGTGTACTATTTTCCTTAATCTCATATATATTTAAATGTTTTCAAAACCAAAAAATACTATTGTATTATAAATATAGAAAGAATATTTTAAATGTATACATATTAATGTGCTGTGGTAGAGATCAAATTCCTCTCCACATCATTCTTCCTTTCTTTCCTCACTAACAGAACCTCTGCGATTTTGAAGACAGCAATATCCAACTGAAGATTACATGTTCCAGTCTGTGTAGCCATCAAACAAAGTTCTGGCCAATAAAGTGTAGATGTATTTGAAAGTAAAATGTAGGACTTCTGAGAAAAACTCCTTGAAAGGACCTCACTTAGAGGTATGCTTTTAGCCATCCCCCACCTTCGTCCTCCTCAGTTCTGTAATGTGCATGTGATAGCAGCTATATTGGCCCATATAGTTATATTGAGAATAGAAGACATACTAATATGGTGAGACACAAAAATAAAAGGATGCCTGATAACTGCAATTCCAGCCCTGGATAGCCCACTTCTTGGCATCATTTATATGAGAAAATATTGCTTTGTATGTTTGAGTCACTGGAGTAAAGTCTTTGTTACCAAACACAATTTGTCAGCCAAACAATTCTTACATGATACAGTGGCTATAACAGGGAGGGGGTTGTGAGGAAGAGACTGACAAGAGAATAGCAAATGGGAAGCCAGGAAAAACTTTTCTTAACATTTGATCTGATATCTAAAAGATGAGTATATGCTGGCCATCAGGATGTGTTAATCAAATACTAGAAAAGGAAGAATGCTATTGAAAAAATGCCTGAGTAGTATCTTAAAATCTGATAGAATGTTATGTGTTTCCCAAGCTTTAATAAATATTTATTGAATGATGAGGAGTGTAGGTAATTAGTAGTGACATGGGCTTTTGGTAACAGAAGCCATGGTAGGTAGAGGTACCCAAGGCAAAAACTAGCAATCTTGATGACCTGACTCTGATACATGCACTCTCCCCCTCTTCCAAGGTGTGGACTTCTGCAGCTCTGCCCATTTTTGCCCAGGGTGAAACCTAACTAAATGGAAAGCAAAAATTTTCCACTAGGATCTAAATACTATCTCCCAAGCCATTCTAATCTCCCCTACCTCCAGCACTATCACCCTGAGACAGTTCTAGTTGCTTGTCACCTCCCCAAAACAAAGTATTCCAAGATTAAATCTGAGACTCTGGAGAAATCAGGCTGAAAACAAAAGTGAAACCCATTCTCATAGAACCCAAAACAGGGCCTGGAAGAAGCCTGAGGTTAGCAGTCTCTGGTGAAGGTCATCTGATCTAAATTTGGGAATATTTGCTTCATCAGATAGATCAAAGATAATCCCAGCCATCCCCTTGCTCAGACATAAACTTGTACAAATCACAACTCCCTGAATCTCAATATTTTTTCTTTTGTATAATGATGGTAAAAATAACAATGACACCCCTTTAATCTTTAGGAATGAAAATGTAAGTTTTTAGTTATACTGATTACTTCTGGAAGGGTATGTGGGTGTACCTCATCACCAGAAAAATCCCTTAAAAAGCTGATTCTGGACAAACAAGGAATCCAGAAAGTGGTACAAAACCATTATTTTCCCTGCCTCTAGTCATGCCATGAATGGATATGTTGGGTTTCTTCTCTCCCTTCCTTCATCCCTGCCTCCCCACCCCCACTGCCTCTACTGCCCACTACATCATCTATCTTTTCTGGCTCCTCTTTCCCCAAGGCCATGACCAGTGTGAAATCCAGAAGTACAGTAAGAAGTACAGAAGTCTGCCCTGCATCTTTACTGAGCTTCAGATAAGGAGACATGAATATATTTGAGATTCTTCAAATGGAGAACAGAGCATCTACAAGAAAAATAGTCTCTTGATAACTTTTTGAGACATAACTGTGGTATATTATAGTAACAGTCACTGTCTCTTTGCTCTGCTAACCATCAACTTCCCTCCCAACGGAAAGGGACAAGGGAGTACAAATGATAGATGGTAAGGAGGGAAATAAAATTCCATCCACTATAAATAGAAATTATCACAAAACACCTTAAACTTCAGGACATTTTGTAACAATGTAAAGGCAAACACCTTCCAATACTCTCTTGGGTCCTCTTTTAAGGACCTTTGTGTGCATTAGGGCCACCCAGACAATCCAGGAAAATCTGTCTATCTTAAAGTTAGCTGATTAAGAACTTTAATTCTAATCTTAGTTCTAAACTAAAATTTAGAGAAAGCAGAGGCAAAGTTAACAAAAGTAGCTCTGTGCATCAACTAATTCTTAAATTACTTAATAACCAACTCCTGATGCTCCACAGTACTATAGATTATTTCCTCCCTTTTTAACCACTAATCTTTTGATGAAGAGCTTTCATTTTTATCAGATGATACTATTAGGTTCCCAATTTCAATAGTACCGTCTTCTATTTACTTAAAGGACTTACCCAATACCATTGGTTAGTAAAAAATAACAATAAAACCCTGAATGTTCTTCTCATAGAACTCTGTGTCCTAATCAGCGCACACACACACACACACACACACACACACACACACACGCGCGCACGAAGGGAAAAATCTGGAATTCTTCCTTCTGCTGGCTTCTCTAGACCAAATGAGCTTCCGCACTCAGGAAGCACACCTATAGAGCTGCCTTCAGTTAGGGCCGTCATGGCATCTCATCATTTACTCACACCACACTCAAATGTGCAAAAAAACAGTTTCTTTATCTCTTTATAAATCATCAGCTGGCCCTCACAGATTGGTTGAATCCAGAAACTTATTCCAATGTGATAATTGAAACAATTCCTCTAGTTAAATGCTCAGTCTATTAAAGCAAAATGCTTAATTTCTCAGATTTTTTTTCTTTGAACCACCACCCCTAGCTCCTCTCCAAGGCCATGTCTAAAGGACTGAGGTCAAGACCATCATGACCTCATGGAAGTGGTGGAGCCATAAATTTCGCTTCCTCATTGGTGTCTTCTGTGGAGTGGTTGGGCTGGCCTGCTCCCTGGGTGGGAATGGTAGAGCCACGGCTGCTCCTGCCAGGCCTCTGGCCAGTGCCCACGACCCCAGCTCTCAAAGGCCTCTGTGCCTGACTGGAGGCCCATCGGCCCACCTCTGCAGAAGTTTGCTACTGCTGCTGTAACAAATTAACATAGATTCTTCCTTTCAAACACCCTCCCTTCCTCATACTCCCCTGACTACTACCAAGCCTATAGCCTGGCTGGGGACTAAATCAAAACTGTATTTTAACTATTAAAACCAATCAATTACATTGTTCCTGTGATGGCTATATGCCCTCCATCTGAAGCACCCGCACCCACTGATTCCTTCACTGGGTGCCAAGCCCCCAGGGAACAACATTTATAGGTGTGGAAACACATCTGAAAATATTCTAAAGAGCACCCCAATTTTTCTCATATAGAAATATGTATGAACTGAAGAGGTAGGAAAGGGAGGATTAAACTAGAGTCCCAGAAGAAAAGTGGTTGAAGAAGTTTCCAGCAAAATCCTAAACTGAAAAGAGAAACTTTCTGCAAATAGTACATCTCATGGGTCTCACAATAGACTGCAGACATTCAGTGGGTGGAGAGGGGGCACTTTTAGTTACAGACTGTGAGAACAGTTCATGAGAGAATGTTACATATTATTAGGCCTTCTGTTGCCACATATAAATTTCTAAAATCCCCTAACACAACCTGTTGTTGAATCATTGTTTTTTAATTCATTTGGCTGACTACACTGTGTACTTGAATTTAATAGCAAAGGAGCTTTCCTTTGAGACACAGTGAGATAACAGGATTTGGTCCATTATTAAAAATCCAATTCAGAGTCCCATCATTCACTGGGCCAAATGACCTTCTTGTGTAAAGGGCTTTCAACAGAGTTGTGCACATTTTAATTACGGGAAAACTGGGAGGATCTGGTACAATGGCCTCTACTTAAAAGACAAAATACATGAGGAAACATGGAGTGCTAAGGGCCAGAACCAGAAGACAAAAGGGAAAGAATGTAGGGACATATATACTGGCTTCATTTACAGGAACCCTTCATGGTGGGTCACACCCCAAGCTATAGGATGTGGGAGAAGTTGGGGACACTCAGCTCAATTTTGTTTTCAGGGTAGAAAAGAAAGATGTCTGAGCCATAACAGCATGGTAGGGTCAGCTTCTTCAGATTGGGTTGCTGAGATGTGACTGGTGTCTTGCCAAGGGGAGGTCCCCAGGGGGTGCTCACAATTTATGACTTCACTATTCTGTTCCATCTGTTGTCTTTCTAGTACAAAGTGGAATCTGTCACATAGAATTGTTTAAAAGTTCATTGAGTTTAATGCTGGGAGGATATGCCCAAGATATACAGGTAAGTAAAAGACACCTCCTCACAATACAATTTCTACTATATAATTCTAATCTTGTTGCAAGCATATCTATAGATATGCTTTATATATGTAAATATGATGTTCAGAGGAAAGACACAAAAATCTTAAAACATAAGGCCCAGGAGTAATCTTTTACCTTGTTTTCAACTTTTTTGTTTTTTGTACTTTCTGATTTTTTTCATAATCAACATATATTACTTTTATTATCCTAAAAATTAAGATTAATTAAGACAAAATGTTATGTAAGCCTCTTGCTAGAGAGAACAAAATTTAAATTCTATCTCCTACTCCTTTAGTATGTGATCCTATATTCCAATGAATTAAACCAAACCATGTAGAAGAGAGGGGGACAAGAATTCTTGTATGAACTCCCAGGGACTCTAGTAACAAACGGCTTAGTGCAGCTGCAGAGCTTGGCAGATCCTGAAAGTCTTGGGTGGAGTGGGTCACCCTTTCTATGAGAACCTGCTCTTCTCTCTTTGGGAGATAGAGCACGCTTACCCAGAGCCCTTTGCTGGTCTAGGTGACCAGAGGATTTGACTACAAGATGAAGGGGTCAAGACTCTGGGTTGGACAAGTTGGGTATGTAAGATGTCAGCTGTGAAGCAGAGAGAGTGAAGTTACAACTTGTATTTGCCCAGCTCAGCCAGTTCTGTTTGGCAGGTGGGTGTGGAGGACAGAACATCCACTGCAGCTGTGAGCACAGACAGCCAGGTCCAGCACAGGCAGGTGCTCCCATAGTTATTGCCTCTGGTAGGACAACATCCTGCCCAATGCTAGGCTTTCAGAATAGTGCCCCACCCCCAAACCAGCTCCAGCTACTGCGGTGTAATGAAAAGAGCACAACAGAATTTAAATTAGTAAGTTTGGATCTGTTAACTCCTAGTTGTGAAACATTGGCAGTCACTTAGCTTCTTGAACTTGTGTCCTTATCTGTAAAATTGGAAGGAATATAATAAGGATCAATTGAGTTGTGAGTATTAAATGAGAAAACACATATTAAAAACAATCTGCATTGTATATAAACAGGTTTGTCATGAGGAGATGGAGTCCAGCCTTCTGCACCCTTTTATCCATCATGGCAGGACCTGGGAGACAAGAGTCACAGGCTTAAGCTACCTGGACAAAGAAGTCCCTGCCCAGCTTTGCCATGTCATCTGCCACCCTCCCCCATACATGCTACCTTCTAGCAGACCACTGACACATACACACCCTCCCCATGATAAAGATGGTCTCTAACAATTGTGTAGGAAATTGAAATGTACAAAAGACACCAAACTGAGTTGTGAGACAACCATCCTATGTCCCTGGCAGAGGCCAAGTGGCTGAGAACTTGCCACCTACATGAGGAGGGCGTTGAGAGGGCTGTGGAACGAGGGGGTCAGAAAGACAATTCTTGAAGAATCTGCTTGTTTGGGACTCTGACCCTCCATAAAGAGGAAGAATAGAGATCAGGTCCACCTTCAGCTCAGTTTAAGAGAGCAGAGCTTTAAGAACACTCAGGCACAAACGTGAATCCCTTATAGTCTGAGGACAGGGGCAGAGTGGGTTGGTGTCAGACTTCAGATGAGAAATCTAAAGGGTGAAGGAAAGCCTGCAGAATGCTGACAAGCAGGGGACAGATGCTTGCACTGGAAAGGACTGTCTTCCCAGAGTCTGTGTAGCAAACATATGTGGAAGTTTCCCAGGACCTGCTCTGAGTTGGGCAAGTAGGGGCTGAATGGGCTTTTGAGCTGCTATCCACCTGAGAGCTAGAGGTGGACTGCTAGGATCCTAGGGTCTGGGGAGCATGAACTACAGCTCCCTCTGCCTAAATCAAGGCAGCTGCAGGCAAACCTTTTTAGTGATGAATGGACAGGATGGAAGAGGGATTTCTGAAGAACCCATGAAAGCACACTGGAAAGAACAAGTCAGCATCTCTAAGGCCAGAGAACTCAGAACCAGTTAATGAGAGTGGGTGCCCAAGCATGAGAATGGTCTTGCTCCTTGCATGTGCCCCAGGTCAGTGAAGTCAGGAGCAACCACAGTGAGTGTGAGAAGGGGTGAATAAGAAAGAAAGCTGGCCTCATTCTTGTCCCATCCATGCTGATAGTGACTGCAGCCGGTGTCCCTGAACAGAGATGGAAGATTAAATATATGAGCTGATCAGTATATGAGAGTTCACATTCTGATTTCTGCATGTGAAAATGACTCCACACAACTTTGCATTGGCTCAGAATGGTCAAGAAAGTCCTAAGACTTTTCATCCAGATGCATGGGGCAGTGGAAGGAAAAAAACAAAGCTGCTTTGGGATTATAGCCCCAGGAATTTACTTATTCAATATTTCAATGCACTAACTACATGTTTGCTGAGCACTGCTGAGCAGTGTAGCAAACCCTAGTCTAAGCACTTTACTTTTATTAAATCATGTAAGTCTTACAACAACCATATAATGTACTATCTCCATGTCACTGATGAGGAAACCAAGGTACAGAGAAGTTAAGTAATTTGTCCAAAATTCGCAGAGGTTGGGTTCAAACCCAGATTCATCCTTCAAGCCTTGGCTGCAACTCTTCTCCCTGGGCCATCATTTTTGATCTCTTCAGGATTTCCATAGCAAATCACTTCTCACAATGAATTGCCATTGTTTTGGTGTTGACATCTCAGTTATGGTGATCTTCACTGGGACAACAGCTATATCTCTCATTTTTTTATGAGGCAGGAACAAAACTCAAAACATCCTGTTTCAGCTCACGCCTGTCCCTCATATCCACTAAAGAGAGCTCAGCCTCTACATGTTCATGCTTCACCTGGGCCCAGCTGGCCCTTTGGGGTTTTATGACAGAGAGTTGAGAGCAGGGACAGGTTGGAGCAGAAGTAGCCTGAAGGCTAGTCCCTGAGAAAGGTTTTCAGGAGATTGGAAGGGGCATGGGGCAAGTATGGGTGTGAAGTGGAGAAGAGCGAAAAAAGTGCTCTAAGATAAGTGCCAAAATCCCACTTAGGGGTGTTCAAGAATCACATATACATATTTACTTGAAATTATATTTTTGGTGGCTAGACTGTGGTTTTGTTGTGCTGGTGGTTTATTTCATATTGTTTGTTTCCAACACTACTCTGAGGCTGAACTGCATTTTGGCTTCCCAGTCTAGGGAATATCTATATTTAGAACCTAGTGCCGGACACATAGTAGGTGTTGGTAAATGAGTGATTTACTAAGTTAAACCTTAAGTTAATTGCAAAACACACTGTAAATCATAGCCTGCTGCCTATTTCTGAGGGAAAATGGCACTGGCAGAGGGGCTGGCCATAGCCACAGATCGGAGCACTGATGCAACAGTCTTTGGCAATTCAACCTCTCTACAAACCCCCAAACTGGTGTGTGGTCCACGGTTAGGGTGGGGCAGTTGACAAGAGGCTGGGCTAGTACTGAAAATGTCAGAGCTTGGACTGAATGGGTAAGTGTAACCTGGCCTCCAGACCTAAGGTTCAAACTAACAGTTGCCCCTCATGGTGGTATGAGTCAGAGGGGAGGGGAAGTGATTTCACCTCCCACAATCCTAGCTTTGTCTATCACCTCAACTTGGCTACAGGATGTCCTTTCAGCCCTTTTTGATTAACTTTGATTTATCATTTTCTACTTTTAGGTGGCCTTTGACAATACCCACTCTTTGAAATGGTCTGCCCAAAGGATTTCAAAAGGTCAACATCTTGCATTGGGTATTTTATAAAAGAGCCCTTCTTTTCTACATGTGGAGCCCAGCTGGGTGAAGGTATTTGGCCAGAGAAGCCAGCCTTGAAATATCCATATATAACACATAATCAATTCAAGACCAGTCCTCATGTTTCTCCCCCTTCCTTAGGGAGTTTTCTCAGACCCTGTGGAGCAGAAGGGGAATTGAGAGGGGTCAATGCCCTTCCCACTGGGAGGTGAGTTCAAAGTTTTATCATGGCCAGCCTGGAGAACAAGGCCAAGAAGCAGGATTCTCTTTATTTACAGCTGGACAGTTGTGGCCTCAAGAATAAATGTGTATTTGCCAGAAATCTCTAATGAGGACCAAAACCCAGATATCTTTAGTTTTATGGGTCTTCAACACAGCCTTGAAGATAAATGCTAAAAGGCCTCAATTCAAAAAAGTTACCAACTTCAAACTAAACTTGCCCTTGGGACATTGCTGTTGTTAAGGAAGAAATGCCTCAAGGTAGAAAAGCCCATCAGACAAGCTAAAGAGGGAGAAAGGAGACCTCAGACTGTCCCTGCTGCCACTTGGAAACCATTTCTTCTCTTATGTGCCTTTTCAAGAATTTCAGGACAGTGACCTTTGTTCTTTTAACTATGCTAGCAAAGAGTTTCTTTGCAAACACAAACAACAGAGAAATATTGTTATTATTATAAACAAGCACTTCACTGACTTTGGTCAAAATGGTTTTTTTTTTTCAGTGTTCCATACAATTTTATTTTCTCCCTTCCACCATAATAATATGATATCCAAATTTCATCCTAACTGGAGGGTCTGCAACACAGATTTGTCCAGCACACTTATAAACAAAGCAAATGCTGCCTCTGGAAATGGTCCCACCATGAACCCTCTGGTCATCCAACCCAAGTCATCCCTTTGCCTGGCTTTACCATCACTATATTGTGTGGCCACTTCATTGAATCTCATTCCAGACTTTAACTTTTCCAAGGCTCCTATGATTTTTCCATGTTTTTCACATGGAATGTGTCTGACCTTTACTGCATTGCCACCATCTTTGGGAACCTGAGGCTTCTTGTCAGAACTGTCACTCCCTGCCCTGGCCAGTGTTGCTCAGTGGGTTGGTCATCACCCTGCAAACTGCAAGGTCGTGGGTTCAATTCCCAGTCAGGGCACATGCCTGTGTTGTAGGTTTGGTCCCTGGTCTGGGTTCAGTCCCTAGTTGGGGCACTTGCAAGGGGCAACCAATTGATGTTTCTCTCTCACATTGATGTTTCTCTCCCTTATTTTCTCCCTCCCTTCCCCTCTCTCTAGAATCAATAAAAGAAAAGAAATTCTTTTTCAGATAACTGTCACTGCCAGATGCTACTGCCCCTTCCCCCACTTTTCCAGGCCCACTTCTTGCTCTGGGTGGCATCTGTGAAACTTGACATTGAGCTCTGAACTGTCTGGTCAAAATGGTTTTAAATGTTGATACAAACAATAAGAAATAGGGGCTTTGTTTTCCAACTTGGTATAATTTCAGTAGGAGTTTTATGTCTACTTTTCTATGGAATGTAGTTCTTCTTATGTAACATGATACTTTTTGAGGCAGAGATTAAATAAGCATCTCCTGAGATGGATAGTCATAAATTATGGCAGCCATCCCATGCCTGGGGAGAGCCCAAGGTCACCTAAGAGGAATCAGCATAACCCTGAAAATCATATCTAGGGTCTCTTCTTATATAACTAAGAGTCATCTATAGATAAATCATATATACCTGAAAGTTATACAGAGCAAGAAAGCATCTGCTGCCCGGAGGGAAGAAGACAGTAAAACCACCTGTGGCCAGTCAGACACAGGGATCTGAACAACAAATACCAATGCGCATAGTCAGCAGTTCTCTGGGGACACAGTGGGCCCACTTCCATGTGGCAAAACAACATGCAAAATGGCAAGTATGACACATACTTCAGAAGGGCCCTCAGCAGGAAAGCCAGGGAAGGCTGAGGGAAGATTCAAACTCAGGCCAGGAAAGGCGCGTAGTCAGGCTGGTACAGGCGTAGGATCTGGAGCTGACCTCCCCAAGCCCCACACCAGCACAGCCGCCATGTTTGGGGACCACGGGTGAACACAGACGTGCACACTGAAGCACCTTGGCTGAGCACGGCACTACACTAAATGAGGAGCAGGCACTAAATGAGGAGCATGGCGATTGTCTTTCGAGCAACCACTGAAACCCGTGAAGGAGCTAGACCAGCCAGGGAACCATCAGGGAGGGGTGGATCAAACCATACTAAACGTGTCTTCAACAGCGACACCGTATGGCAGCAACAAGCAACTGCGGGAGTAATAGATCAGGCTTTTGTCCTGCTCCGCTTGCCTTCCCCTTGTAAAATATGGCCTGGGATCATTTACCCTGAGCCCCATTTTCACAATTGTTATGTGTGTAAACATGTGAATGGCTTTTAGCTGTATTGATTTATGGGTTATTTACACTGAATTTATGGCCTCTCAGTAAGTCAGGGCTACTCTCAAATGGCACCGTTTTTAGAGAGGGTCTCATGGCAGTCTCTCTGGTACAGCCACCAGCAACAGGATATGCACCACTGGAAAAATACAGTTCCTTCCCTGACTGGTGGCAAAAGACCCAATGTCCACTGGATCCTACCAGTTGCAAGAATCATATGAGACCCCTCCTCTTTAGTCAGTGACTATCCACATGGCCTGAGGTGGTAAGAAACCAAGATCCCTAAGTCTGACCTTTGGCTAGAGGTCTTGTCTTTAATTCCAAGGGGTCACAGGAGGACTGCAGATGCCATTGCCACTTTCTTGTGTCTTACTTGTATGCAATGAGTCTGCACTCCCTATACAAAGAGAGAGAAGCTAGCTGCTCCGGGTTCACCTGGGGTCTGGGGAATCAGGTTTCAATAAGGCAAGCATGAAGATAAATGTTGCATACCTTTCTTCCCTAAAGTGACAGAAAGTGACCTAACAAGATACCAAATAGACTGGGCTAACCTTCAGTATTTTTATACTTCTTAGTCACACAGGGCAGCCACAACTTAAAGATGAGGTTTACATGAGGAGAAGGAAGTGAAATTACCATGCAAATTAAATGGAAAGTTATTTGAAGGAAGATGTAGGTAACGTTTTGCCATTTGCCTCCCAGCCTCCAGTCACAGACCCACAGCTTTCCACTCCATCCATCTCCATGTGTCTTGTCCTTAACTCAAATATGCAAAGCACCTGTGCACACCAGGAATATTGGCTGTCCCAGAAGACCATGAATGAATATAAGATTATTCAGGTCTTGCCACCTGTCTTAGCCTGGATTCCCTAGAAAGTTGAAGTAGAGGGCTCATATGCTTCAAACATCATTAGGGAATATAATCCCCTAAAGATTACAGGGAACAAGAGTCTGGGAGAAGGGGATGGAGGCAGAGAGAAAGGACAACCAGAGAAGGAAGGATGGCAGTCAATGAGCTACTGATCTCTACTAACTGCAAATGATGGCATTCATTCAAAATATATTTCTTTAACATTCATTAAACCCCAAGTATTATGCATAAAACTATAGAGTCAGTCCCTGTCCTCCCAGAGAAATCATGTAAACAGCATCTAAACTTTACCTGTGCTAAGAGAAGGAAACGGAAAAATTTACCTATCATTTCTTGCCTCCCATTGGTTAAGGGTTTGTCCCACAAGGCACTGACTCCCCCACACTTCTAGCTTGTACATGTGGCACATGGCAGGTCTCATGGATGCATCAACAAGGGTATCCTGA
Organism: Phyllostomus hastatus; assembly: GCF_019186645.2. NCBI lineage: Eukaryota > Metazoa > Chordata > Mammalia > Chiroptera > Phyllostomidae > Phyllostomus > Phyllostomus hastatus. The sequence continues at coordinate 2,043,282 of NW_025333835.1, read as the reverse complement.
TGGGGTGTAGAGGTGTAAGTGACCCTCATGTACATAGGCCAAGTACTGTTGGACCTGTGTAGTCAACTGGAGCCCATGTGACATGGCACTGGGACAAGAGATAGATAAGACCAAGAGGATCTGAAACACCAGCGATGGGAAGAGTTAAAAGGATAGGACAGTAGCAGCTGTCTGCAACTCCACATTGGAACACTGAGAGCTACATGTCTTTGTGGCAGCCAACACAATGTAAAAGAGCCAGACTTTCCTCAAGACACAGAAGTGACAACATGCACATACCAGTTCTGGGAAGTGGGAGAGATTTCATGGCCTCCAGGGTCTTCTAAAAATGATCTATGATCTGATTCATAATCCATGTCCTCCACTATTTTGGGACCCAGCAAAATCACAACCCCATCTCCTCCCTGGGAGGCAGTCAACCGTGAAGCCTTAAATGTTGGCAGTCCAAGTTCAAGTCCCAGTGCTTCTACCTACTGGCCTTGTGACCTTCTGAAAGATTCTTAAACAGCCTCAGTTTCTTCATATGTAAAAGGGGAAATTATGATATCAATTAGAAAATCAATGTAACGTTCAGTCCATCATCTGGCACACAATAAATTCTCCATAAATAGACATTTCTATGGTGATTATGCCACCAAATTCTGTGTGCTTCCAGGAGTGCCATGTTTGTCTGGGGACAATCAGGACGGTATGACACTCTGAGAGGGTTCTAAAGCCCAAAATATATCTTTAGATGCTTCTATTTTAACAGCCAAAATGGCCTGAAAAAGAAATAAAATCAAGGAGTTAAATTAGCATTACATTCTTTCATCTGTACTCCAGGGCACAAGTGCTCCTCAGATCCCCCAAGGGTGTGTCAGTTCTGGCAGGGGAAAAAGGAATCCAGTGTAAAGACAATCTGGGATCCTTTCCCCACTAATCCTTTCTTTTCAGACTCAGTGTTTCACCCTCGAGGAGGATGCGTGTAAATGACTACATAAGCTTTATGAAAATGGTCCCATGTCTTAAGTTTTCAAAAGCAAATGGACTCTATTCCCACTCTGCTTTGCTTTCTGATGGTTTAGACTTGTTATAGCTTTTTCTTGCTACCAGTGATCTTTATCACTTATCACTAATGAACTCATCACATCATTAACCCCCAAATGTTTACAGAATCTTGAATTTGTGCCAGGCCTTGCACCAACCTTGGGAAGGTGAGTCGCTATGGAACACTTCATAGATGGGGAAATACACCACAGGTTAAGCAAGCACTGAAGTTCAGGCATTTGTTTCGATGGACACCACTTACCAAGTCCAAGTGCCTGCTAAAAGCTACAGACTTGGTGCCTACCTTCCGTGAGACTGAGATCTGGAGGGAAAGCCTGACAAATAAACAGATGATTATAACACAAGGAGACTGGCAGTGTGGATAGGAGAACACACCAATATGCCCTTTTTGTATATCTGTTCCAGGAATTCGCATGAAGCTGCACCGCAGTTGAAGCCACTTAACATTCAATTACCCGCCACACACCTCAATCTTCCAGTTTCTGGGTATCAGTTCAGACCTTTCCTCTCACTTCCATGAGATTTTCATATTTATCAAATAGGGAATAGTTTGTTTTGGGTTGTTTGTTTTGTTTTGTTTTGGGGTTTTTTAGGGTCCAAAAGCATTCCTCTCTAAGATACCTTTCAAACTAGCTAAAAGCCACCAACCTGGATAACCAAAATGTTTCACAGTCCAGGGTCATAGGTTCAGAGAAAGGGGTAAGTATCTCTCACCCCATAAAAGGCCTGTCTAGCACAACTGCAGCCTCCAGACTGCCTCTCCACAGGTAATGACAGTGGGAAAGCCCACTCTCTTCTGTGGAGATTCCCCTCCATGCCAAGGCTTTATCAGTCTAAGACTCATGCAGTTCTTCAGATGAAGGATGTATCTCTAGATCCCAAAATGACCAAATACCACCAAAAGAATCAACAGCTCTTTTTTTAAATTTTATAAATTCTTACTGATATATAACATGCATATAAAAAATTACACAAATCATAAGAATATTATCTGAATGAGAGAATGCCGGCCAAGATGGAGGCATAGGTTGATACACTTTGCCTCCTCACACAACCAAAAGAAGGAAAACAACAAATTTAAAAACAAAAAAATAACCAGAACTGCCAGAAAATCAAACTGTATGGAAGTCTGACAACCAAAGAGTTAAAGGAGAAGCATTCATCCAGACTGTCAAGAAGGGCAGAAATGGGCAGCCAGGGAAGAGAGGATACACAGCAAGGTGGCCGCTGGAGGACTGGGCAGGAAAGGCAGAGGCTGGCAGTCCCACATTTGTGAGCAGATAAACTGGGAGGAACAAATGGGGAGCAACACAGACCACACAACCCAGGGTTCCAGCCCAGGAGAAAAAAGCCTCAAAACCTCTGACTGTAAAAATCTGTGGTGTTGCAACAGCAGGAGAAATCCCCAGCCTCACAGCAGAGTCTGTTGGAGAGACCTAATGGGTCCTAAAATGTACACAAAACCACTCACCTGGGATTGGCAACAGAAAGGCCCAATTTGCTTGCGGGAGCAGAAGTGACTGAAAGTCAGCCAAGAGCAGAGCAAACAGCACTGTTCCCTCTCTGATTCCTCCCCCACATACAATGGCACAACGCAGCAACATGGGTAGTCTCACCCTGGCAAATACCCAAGTCTATGCCCCTTACAATGTAACAGGTGTTGAGACAAAGAAATATAGTCCAAATGAAAGAACAGATCAACACTCCAAAAAAACAACTAAGCGACAAAGAGATAGCCAGCCTATCAGAGTTCAAAACACTGGTAATCAGTATACTCACAGAAATGGATGAGTATAGTCGAAAAATACAGGAAAAAGTAAAGGCTATGCAAAGTGAAATAATGAAAAATATACAGGACCCTAGCTGGTGTGGCTCAGTGGATTGAGTGTGGGCCTGGGAACCAAAGGGTCATCGGTTCAATTCCCAGTCAGGGCACATGCCTGGGTTGAGGGCCAGGTCCCCAGTAGGGGGCACAGGAGAGGCAACCATACATTGAAGTTTCTCTTCCTCTCTTCTCCCACCCTTCCCCTCTGTCTAAAAATAAATAAAATCTTTAAAAAAAATAAAGAAAAAGAAAAATATACAGGGAACCAGCAGTGAAGGGAAGGAAACCAGGACTCAAATCAACAATTTGGAGCAGAAGGAAAAAATGAACTTTCAACCAGAACAGAATGAAGAAACAAGAATTTGAAAAAATGAGAAGTGTCTTAGGAGCCTCTGGGACAACTTGAAATGTTTCAGTATCCAAATCATAGGGGTGCCAGAAGAAGAAGAGAAAGAGCAAGAAATTGAAAACTTATTTGAAAAAATAATGAAGAACTTCCCCAGTCTGGCAAGGGAAGTAGACTTCCAGGAAATTCAGGAAGCTCAGAGAGTCCCAAAGAAGTTGGGCCTAAGGAAGCACACACCAAGACACATCATAACTGCATTAGCCAAGATTAAAAATAAGGAGAGAATCTTAAAAGCAGCAAGAGGAAAAGAGACAGTTACCTAAAAAGGAGTTCCCATAAGACTGTCAGCTGATTTCTCAAAAGAAATCTTCCAGGCAAGAAGGGGCTGGAAAGAAGTATTTGAAGTCATGAAAGGCAAGGACCTACATCCAAGATTACTCTATCCAGCAAAGCTTTCATTTAGAATGGAAGGGCAGATAAAGTGCTTCCCAGATAAGGTCAAGTTCAAGGAGTTCCTCATCACCAAGCCCTTATTATATGAAATGTTAAAGGGACTTATCTAAGAAAAAGAAGATCAAAGCTATGAACAGTAAGATGACAACAAACTCACAACTATCAACAACTGAACCTAAAAAAAAATGAAAACAAACTAAGCAAACAACTAGAACAGGAACTGAATCACAGAAATGGAAATCACATGGAGGGTTATCAGTGGGGTAGGGACAGGGGAGGATGAGGGAAAAGGTACAGGGAATAAGAATCATAAATAGTAGGTACAAAATAGACAGGAGGAGGTTAAGAATAGTATAGAAAATGGAGAAGTCAAAGAACTTACATGTAACGACCCATGGACATGCACTAAGGGAAGGGAATGCTGGTAGGAGGACGGGTGCAGGGCAGAGGGAATAAAGGGGAGAATACAATGGGACAACTATAATAGAATAACCAATAAAATATACTTTAAAAAAAGAATATTATATTTGAACAAATTATCTCAAAGGTACACCTCCTTCCCATGACAACTACATAAGTTAAAAGCTATGGTTTGATTTTAATATGTTTTATAATCTAGATTATTGCTAGACTTAGAGGAAATTCACTGAACCCAGCCAAGTCTTTGCTGTGGTACCTTTTCTACATGAAGCCAAGGTGACTCCAGCATGTTCTTCCTGTAGCCTTAGGGTCTCAGCTCAACAGAACCAAAGTCTGCAGGCATGAATGGCACAGCATAGACCCACAGGTAGACAGGAAGCCATTTCCCAAAGCCAATGTGGGCTGCACAGATAACGCCTCTGCTTACCACAAAGACAGCCTTTGAATCATTATACTGAGCAGCAGTTAACTGCTGACAGCTCCAGCTCCTTGATTTAACAGCCTGTTCAGGTGGATTCCCCCCAAAAATGAGTGGTTTTCATCAACACCATATTCCAGAGCCTACCTCTGAAATGATCTTTTCCTCATTTTTCCCATACCTAAAAAGGTTTCAAAGAATCAAATTCCACTTTCCCCAGAAGGGTCTGAGAGAAACATGCCTCTCCCCAGCAAATGGTGAGGAGAGAGGGCTTCACAAGGAGATGCAGGATGCAGAAGAGCCATCTTACTGGGCACTGGGACAATCTGCTGTACCCTCAGAGACTTTCTTTATTTCATGATTGGCTGAAACCCAACCTCTGCTCAGCCTTTTGTACCCACTCTAGAGGCCTCAGTTGGTATGTGTCACCTGCTTTTTCATATGCCACACCATCAAACATGCCCTGGCATCTAATGGCCATCTAAGGCTCAGACAAAATAAATTCAGCTGCAGACATCCTAAACATCAGCTTGGTGCAGACACTAGATTAGGAGCCAGGAACACAAATGTGTCTGGGATAGCTAACTGACCACCAAATTTTATGTCATTGCCCCCACCACTACCAAGAACTGACTGCCCAACCAGAAACTACATTTTCCAGTCCCCTTTGCATTTAGATGAGACCATGTGATCATTTCTCAACAACAGAAGGTGAGCAGAAGTAATATGTGTCATTTCTGAGCCAAAGTGTTAAGAAGTGTGGCTTCCCTCATCCACTGGCTAGATACAGAGGATCAGAGGATTCCCAAGCCTCACACAAGGAAAAGCCACAAAATGGAAAGAGTCAGAGCCCTGGAATCACCAGGGATATTTGTATTTGCCCATTATATGATTGAGAAATGAATTTCTGTTGTGTTAAGCTACTAAAACATAAGGAATTATTTGTTATAGCAACTAGCATTACTCCATCCCTAAGACACTAATATACCACGATGTTTAGACCCACATTTTAGAAACCTTTTCCCAGCACCAGGATGGAGCATAGAGTAAAGTGAGACCACTTCAAAAAGATTGGCATGTAATAATATTAATAATAATAATATATCTCAGCTATTATTTTCATTTTTGCTGGCCCAAGATTTATTCCCTTTTCTTCTTATAGCACCCTGATTTTCTTTCATTTATTTAGTTTGATTGGGACTGATTCACCATAGCTCTAAAGATTGGTCTGGACAATCAGAACCAATCAGAGCTATGCTGTGACTTTTTCTAGAAGAGTGGGAGAAAGAGATATATCTCTCCTGGTTGGGTTACTGAGTGGATATACTGTGGGAGGAAATACTGTCAGGAGGAAAACTGCTGAGAATGGAATGGGTGAGGAGGAAGGAATGAAAACAGGTGGCCTGTGATCCAGTCTCTCTCTGTTACAAGAGGGATCTCTGGAGGAGAGAAGGCAAGTTTCCTAGCCTAGTTTCTGTTAATGCACTCATAACTGACCTCCTGGTAAATGATTAACAACAGTTCAAAAAGGAAAGTTCTTATCTATGGAATGCTCTTAGCAGAATGTTCCTGGTTTCAGATTGTTTATGGTAAACAATTATAGAATCTATGAATATATGAAACATGGCTCCCTGAAAAATGCCACATAAGCCCAGTAACAATCTTGTTATAAAATGGAGATGTTCAAAACATAAACACTCCCTGCAGTGTCAGATGAGAACAGACATTACTTAGAGACCTCATCCCATTACTGTGAGCCAGAAAGCATGACTTATTCAGAAAGAAAGGACCTGGGGAGCCACACAGGATGTCCCACACTTCTTTCTGTATTCAGTTATATATTGCTGGGTAACAAAATTCCCTCCAAAATGTAGTGGTTTCAAACTACACTGTTTTATCACCTCTCGTGTTCTCTATAGATCAAAAATTTGGACATGATGCAGCAGCCTCCATGTCTCGTGGGGGCAAAGGGAGGGGGGCAATTTGGAGGACTCAGTGGCAGACCAGAATTGCCTAGGCTACTCACACATCTGGGGGCTCACTGGGTTTTTCTCTACAGCTTGTTTAGCTTCCACATGGCATGGTGGCCAGGTTCCAAGAGAACATCCAAAGATGAACTGGTTGAAGTCATATCATTTTTTATGACCTAGACTCAAAAGTCATATAGCATCACTTTGCTGTATCCTCATACCCAACCAAATGCTATGGAAGGGATCCTAGGCTCCACATCTTGAGGGCAGGAGTGACAATGTCACATTATAAAAGGTACATGTGGAATGGGAGATCTTTTGTGGCCATCTTGGAAAATGCAAAACTGCCTCATACAGCTTAGTACTAGTAATAGTTATTAGTACAAGTAAGATGTCTGATTTGACAGAGGAAATGAGAGCCAAGAACCATGACGACCATGTTTGTGCACTATATTTGGCTATGCTTGAAGGCAAAAACTAGTCTTGCACTGCCCAAATGTGTGAGTCAACAGTGTCCTCTGTTTTTATTTAAGCTGGTTTTTAACTTTTATTTTGCTAGTAATCAAAACATTTCAAAATAATATAGTGCATATGTATTATTTACCACCTTGTTAAGTGGTATTTTAGGCTACTTATAAAAATATACATGTACTCTGCAGCAAGATTAAAACATTTTTTTTAAATCTGAGGAAAATAGAACCAAGAGAAAACAATAATAGGAAAAAAATTACATTTAAACTAAGGATGGGGTTAGAACTCACAATTCATTGTAGGAGATCATGAAGAATACTTAATAGAAATAGGACAGATGAGCTAAGAGATTTTTTAGATAACCCAGGCAGAAGTGGGAGGGTCAGGTAGGAATTGTTGCCTGACTAAATTCGAAGAATAAAGGGAAGAGCAGGGTTCAGTAAAATTCAAGAGGGTTTCTACATTTCTGGCTTAGGTGATTGAGGAAGACAGAAGTACAACTCACTGAGATAAGAATATCTCAATGAAGAACTAATTTGCAGGGGTGGGGCAGATTACTAGAAGGTCAGTAGTTCTTTCTGGACATTTCAAATATGAGGTACCACAAACATACACACAGAGATGCAAATTGACAGTTGGTTTTCTAACAGTACATGAGGAGTAACTCTGAATTAGAGATCCAAATTCAGTTAGCTATAAATATATTTTAAGATTCTAATATGGGCAAGGCACTCTACTATAATAATTACTGAGTATAAATGGATAAGCAAGCACAACAGGCAAGGTTTCTATCCTCATAGAGGTAATATTCCAGCAAGACTCATCAGCAGGTAACTGACAATGAGGCCTTGGATGTGCAAGATGTCACCCAGGAACACTGTCTTAGGCAAGCTAAGGAAAGAATTCTGAAAGAAGACTGAGAAGGATGGTCAGAGAGGTGGCAGAAAGGATGTTCTGAAAGCCACCTGGGAGAGAAGAAGAGAGTATGTAACAACTACAGACAAAAGTACTTAGTAAAGTACTATGTAAATGTTTTATTATTATAATTTTTGGTTCTCATCTTTCTCTGCCTCTGGTAATATCGTTTTTGTCAGTACTTGCCTTACCTAAGTTTCTCAAGGGTGGGGACATTTTTCACCTTTATACCCCTGGATGGTCTTGCTAGTGGTCTTGCACCACACTCAGTCAGTGTTTGTGGACCTATCATGTCAATTAATGTGTGTGTGAGAGAGAGAGGGTGGGGGAGAGAGGAAATATGATCTCCCTAACTGGATCTAGCTGCCTGCAGACAGGGGCTGGACTCAGGCTTGGTTTCTTTGTCCTTCAGAGCCCCATTCACTCTCTACCATATTAAGTCACTCAATCAGTGTGTGTTGAACTGAATTTCCTCCTCATGTTCTAGTGACTAAGCATTCATGTATGATCTCTGAACCTGATATACTGCCTGTAAGAGAAACAATTTGTTTTCTTCTCTCTGTTGTTCCTTTGCACAATGTGTTCTCACAGAATTGTTTTTATTCCAATGTGGAGTCAGGGTTTCCAAGGTTAATAAGCAGGGCACTTAACCTAACCAAGACCAAACAAACCAGATATGAGGAAATCTGAAATGGCAGCCCTAGCAGCACAGAACTCAGAACCAAATGGACCTCAGATCTCATCTGGTGATGGCATGAGTCTACTCCAGTTCTCTCTAATAAACAAGGTAACAAGTATAGAGAAAATTTCCAAAAATTATCCAAGGACACAGCTAGTCTTTCAGGGCTGAGATAAGAACCAAATTCCCAGACTCCCATACCTTTGATCCTAGCACTGCACCCAAAATTTCATCTTAAACTGACTTTTATCTATAAGCTTAGAGTACTTTGCCCAAAGCTGTTCTGCATATCACATAGGATTTAAATAATTCTGCAGAGAGATGGCTAACAGCCAGACTCTTTGGGTGGGCACAATGGAAGGGTAAATGAAAGCTCATCCTAGCACCTCATGGCATTCCATCTTTTATTTCCATAACATATTACATACTAATATTTCTTCTCCTCAATATTCATCGTGGCTTAATATTTTTGAAGACCTGAGACTGCACATTTCTCTAGACTCAAATTATACTCTTTCTGAAAAATCTCATACCACCATCTTTTATAAACTGGCTGTCACTTTACAATAGAGAACAAAGAAAAATGTCATTAATAGGTACAAAAAAACTCCAAAACTTTAGAATGGTGGTTCATTCTCATTTACATCTCACCTAATCTTCTATTTTCAACATTAGAATCCTCTCCAGTGGCAACTATTTGTGGTGTCACAAACAAAGGATTATTTCTCAATTCTAGTTGAGAAATAAGCAGTGAAAGGAAAGGAGAAAGCCTGTTTCCATGTCAGTGTTTCTGGCAAATTTATTTTTAAAGAAAACACAAAACAGAAAATTCACTTTATCCTCACATTTAAGAATGAAAATAATGCCTACTGTCTTGAATCCCTTGGTGAGTACTTCACTGAGTACTTTTTCACATATGCGATCCAAGTTAATGTTTGTAATAATCCTTCAAAAAAGAAATAATTCACAATTTACCAAAATATAGAAGCAAACTTTAAAAAGCCAATTGCCCAGTATTGCTACTGATAGCAAGAGGAAGAATCAAAATTTCTTACCAGAAAGCTATGGGATTAAATGAGATATTCAAAATATGAAATAAGACAGACAAATTTCATACACATATAGGTTTCTTAAAGAAACCACAAAGGACAGATTAAAAGTTATCAGCCCTTTTACGGACAAAGCTTCCGAACCTGAAATTTCTCAAATGTTCACAGTTAGTAAGTCGCAGAAGGATAAACTCCTCATTGCCTGTTCATACTCCTGCACACTATCCTCTAAAGGAAACTGGATCATAACTGAGCATCTAACTATGTATCAGGGACTGTTCCAGGAATGTAACTTACCTCATTGAATCCTTGCAACAATCTGCTCAGGCAGTTATTAGAATCCCCATCTTACAAATAAGAAACTGAGGCCCAGAGAAATGGAAAGCTAGAAAACATCAGAGCATAAATGTAAATGCAGGTCTCCCTACTGTGGTTTTGTTCCCTTTCATTATATCATATTATGCACTATGTCATAGTATGTTCTATATTATAACTATATCATGCTGTATGCATGATATTTTATATAAAATGAAACAATTGAAAGACCACGAATTACGTGTATCATCAATTTCCACCTAACTACCACCATATTACAAATTTCCACCATTTCATTCATTACTTTAAAACTATGTTATTATGGAAGGAAATATTGTTCACCAATATCCACTCCTCCCACCACAGTACCTACAGCCTCCCTTTGCAGGTGGCAGTGTAATATGGGAAGTGACATGTGCTGCTTCTGGCCTGAGCCTCAAGACTATGGGCATGTCTGCTCCAAACTCTTCCTTGGGCTGGATGTGGACATGGAGGCAGATGAGGACAACACCCCAGAGATGGAAGAAATGTAAACCCACCTGCCAACTCAGCACATTTGCCTCATACTATTATCTGAGAAATAAAATTCTATCCTCCCCAAACCACCAAATTATTAAGTAATCATAAATATCTATTGTTTTAAGTCACTGAGTTATATTGCTACTCAGCAATAGCTGCAGATCATCTCTCATCAGGTGCTTTCATGGTTCTGGCAGCAGGAAGTGCCTGGCTAGCTTAAGCAGGAAATAATTTATTGAGGATATTATGTACTTGATAGAATCAAGAGAAGGCTGTAGAGACAGCTTCAGGAAAACAGGCAGGAAGAAAAGAAGCTAGGCAGCTGGACCCCTGACCCAAAATTATGTCCCAGGAACCACTTGAAGAGATTACTCCTGTGGCCACTGCTGGACACTGGACACTGACTGGACACCATTGGGAACTGGCCACCATGGGTGTCACCACGGCCACTACTGCCCTGGAATCTGCTGTTGCTGCTGCAGAACTAATTCCCCACCATCCTTGCCTCTCCTGCTCCAAATTCTAAGCCCAGGCCAGAGAATCTGGCCATGCCTTGGTCAAGTACGCAAGCCTTGCCTAGCCGGCTTTTCCAGCTATTCCAGTCCCATTACAACTCCTACAGAAAAGAGTTTCCATTTTAGGCAGGCCAAAATAAATAAATAAAAGTTTCAAATTGTCCTGCCAGAAGAAAAAAAATGCTTCTAGAGCAATACAGTTTAAGAAAAGTCTTAGATTTGAAAAGAGTTCTCAGAGGACTATTGCTTCCTCCAACCTTGTTGTGTTCAACCTCCTGGTTTGTCTTAATCAGGACTCAGTTACAAATGACAGAAACTTAGTAAAAACTATTTGATCCTTTTTTTAAGGGAGTTATTGATACAAATAAGGAACAAGTACAGACGTGTATGAATTCAAAGCCTGAATGATGTCATTGGGGCTCATTCTCTGTTTCTCTGCTCTGCGTTACCTGAACTGCTCCATCACCACTACAGTTCACCTTGTCTTGGCAACAAGATACCTTCTGTGCATCTTGAGGATATATTATCTCCTCTCAGTGCACTTAAAGAAAGAGTGTGTCTCTTCCCACAGTTCACAGAAGTTCTATAAGAACATCTTGCCCAGCTCTAATTGGTCCGTGTGCGTTTCTGAAGCAGCCACTGTGGACAGGTAGTTCAATGGTCACGCCCCCACACAGGGAATCAGGTCTACCCAACCCACAAGGACTGTGAGCACAGAACAGCGAGCTTCTCAAGGAAAATCAGGATGCTACCATCAAAGAGATGAGGAAAGGAAACAAGAAATAGCCATGACAGCAGCGGTCCCCGACCTTTTTGGCACCAGGGACCGGTTTCATGGAAGACAGTTTTTCCACGGACAGGTGAGGCGGCGCTGGGACAGGGCAGAGGCGGTAAAGGCAAGGCAGCAAAGCTTCACTTGCTCCCCCGCTGCTCACCTCTTGCTGTTAGGCCGGCTCCTTACAGGCAGAAAACCGCTAATGGTCTGCGGCCTGGGGGTTGGAGAACGCCCCACATTAAACAGACAAATTGGCAGCCTAGCCTAGGACCCCAAAGATTGCAAAAGAGGTTTTTTAAAGGTCACTAAGAAACTAAGAAGCTCCCCCAAAATCAGACCTCTTTCTTTTGTGTTCTGTGAAGCTTGCCTGGATAATAGACCTGAACATTTGTCTAAAAGGATAAAAACAGTTTGTGATGTAGTGGGACAGGGTTTCTCAACCTCAGCTCTACTAACAAATATTTAGGGCTGGGTAATTCTTTGCCACGGTGAGGGTGGGGGAGGTGTCTGCCCTGGGCATGGTAGGATGTTTAGCAGCATCCCTGGTCTCTACCCACTAGCTGCCAATACCACCCCCACACTCACCGCCAGTTTTGAAACCAGAATATCTCCAGACTTTGCCAATGTCCCATCCCCAATTAAAAAACACCACGAAAGAATGCATAAGAAATGAAAAGAAGGGTTCTAAATACTAACCAGCAAAGATAAACCCAAGTCACCTGGTCTGGTTGGGTACCCCTGCAGTCTGGGACCAGCTGGGTGGGAATCCTGATCACAAGATTGAGTTGTAAACATTAGGTGCCAGAGCCAGGGACTGTCCAGTTCTGCTCCAAAACTCTAGGGGCTGGCCTCAGAGGTGCCAGGGTATCCCCTCTAATTCAAGCTTAATGTAAACATAAGTATTACTACTTAATACTTACATGCACTTTCTCACTTAATCATTAATTACATCAACACTCCAACAAAGATATTAGCTTCATTTTACAAAGGAGAAAACTGAAGCTCTGAGAGCTTAGTTGCCCCAAAATCACATTTAGTAAATGCTACAGCTGAGATTCAAAATCATGTCTACCAGACTCCAGAGTCCTCGCCTTTTCCAATGTGAAGCCTTCCTGAATTTCCACTTCTGACAGCTCTCTCCATTCAAGCTCCCATGACTTAGAATTTCTATCCCAGTTTCTCTTTTCTTCAAGATCTTCTTTTCTCTTGTTCTTCTCACTATACTTTTGTTTTCTGCTTTGGAAGTTTAATCTCTTTATCTCTACAGGTCTAAAATAACAAAAGAAGCAAATAATAACTATTGCTCACCATGAGATGAATAACCACACTTCACCATTTCTCTTGGAGATTTGGTTATTTTAGAGATTTGTTTCAATGCATTTATTTAGAACTGGGAGACAGTGGGTCAGACCACTCTGTCTGGATTTAATTGTTCATTTTAGAGACCTTATAGTAGTGAGTTATAAAGGGGCATATGGTTAGGATTTAGAAGGCGTGGGTTTTAATTTTGGGTTTTAATTTAAATTTAAATTGCTATGCAATTTAACATCTCTCAGTCTTTGTTTTGTCAACCATAAGGTTGGGGGTGGGGGATGGCTGGACTTACTCAATTATAAGGACTCTTCCAGAAATTTGATCACAGCACTAAAGTTAAAATTTATTCTATGACTATTTTAAAAGTCTGAAATACTTCAAATAGGTTCAAACAAGTAAGTGTAGCATGGCAGGGAGGCGGCTGGAAGAGTGTGCCTCCATGTGGAGTGAAGGCTCAAAGCTGACTTCAGCTGTGCTCCATGAGAACAGAGAAGAGGGAGGGCTGTCACCTGAGTCTGCATAGAAAAGTGCATTAAAAAGACATGCCCAGGCTGAAGGAGGACACCTAGTGAATTAGTTATGGCCTTCGGATGTCTACATTGCAGCAGTGGTGGGGAGGCAGGAAGTGAGCCCAGAGAGAGGCCTGGCCGACCAAGTAACAGTATAAACAGAAAGCCCAGTTCACAGGTCCATCCTTGCTGGGTCTGGGTGCAACCCTGGCACAGAAGAAGCCTGCCTTCAAGTATTAGGTTAACAGGGTTCATTTAGCAGAAGTGAGACAAGCACTGTTCTGCTCATACCACCAGGGCTCACAATGGCAAATCCTCTGGCTTCTGTCTCCACAGAAAACAGTGGAGCCCCTCAGCAAGAGGGGGATCCTGCAGAGATTACAGAGTGGTCTGATCCCTTTGCCAAAAGCCAGTGACCTCTGAAAGCAGTGGGGAGTCTATAATGGGCACCCCCTCCTCTTTCTCCCTCTCTTATCCCCATGTCAGCAGCTGTCCAACTGCTTTTTTCCATTCTGAATCCTCAGATGGGGATCTCTAAGGGATCCTCACAACCTAAGAATTGGAAACCCACTGGGAACCTACCTGAGTTTCATGGTAAAGGTGGTCAGAGAGCTGGAAAAGAAAACCCCCTGGAGAATGGCCAGGAAAAAGGAAACTCTTCCTCTCTCTGCCCACACCACATGCTAGGTGCTTGGTGCCCAAGTGCCATGTTGGTGAGGGGAAGGCCCAGAGGATACTGGGAAATCACCCAGATCCTCACCTAGCCCAAGTCCTGGGAAAAGACAAAGGCTGAGTAGGAAAGGACAGGCTTCTGCACCGGCCCTAGGGACAGGGAAAATCAGTCCCAAGCAGTGAAGAGGAAGGAGACAGTTCAGAGAATGATTTGGCATGGAGGGAGGAAGGAGAGGAATATCAGATGGCTCCAGACTGGGCAAGGTGTCTGGGAGGCACCAGAGCCGAGGTGGGAGGCAAGAAATATCAACCTGGGATGTAGATAGAAGGCTTGGAGCTCAGGGTTCATGCATTTGGGGTCATTAGTTAGCAGGGGACAGTTGACACTGGAGGGTAGATGAGTTTGCATAGCAGAAAATAATAATGATGAGAAGATGAATAATAAAAAACCTCTTCTTAAAATGTACTTTGTTGAGATGCTGTGTTTCCTCTGCCAGGTCACTGTTGGGTTACTGGGAAGTGCAATGGTGATGATTTTCACATATAAATATCACAAAAACTTTAAAGTCACGGTTAAAAGACCAGTCAGCAGTTGCCCAGCATTTTCTGAGCTTTTACAATGAGATGTGCTGAAAAGCTTCCCTGACTCATCCAGGCCAAAAAAATACCTCCTCCATTGACCTGCATCCACTCTTTCACCCAGAGACAGAAGGACCTTCCTGTGCTCAGCTTACCCTCGTACCCTAAGTGCTAGAACACTCTCTGGCACATGGAAAAAATTCAATAACTGTCTGATGAATGAATGAATGAATGAATGAATGAATTATAATTTAACCAAAGATCTGTCTACTAAACAGTGAATTCCTTTTTAAATTTTCTATATTTAAAGCCTCTGTGGCCCTCGCTGGTGCCAGTGGCTCAGTGGACTGAGCACTGACTGGCCTGTTTGAATTCCACTCAAGGCACATGCCTGAGTTGCAGGCCAGGTCCCCAGTAGGGGGCGTGCAAAAGGCAACCACACATTGACATTTCTATCCTTCTCTTTCTCCCTCCCTTTCCCTCTGTCTATAAATATAAATAAATAAATAAATAAATAAATAAATAAATAAATAAATCTATCTTTAAAGCCCCTATACCAGTGACTGGCACACAGTAGGTACTCAATAAATGTTTTTGAATGAGAAGGAAGTTTCAGAAACCAACAGCAGACAATGTTAGTTCTCTGGCTGATACAGGAATCATTTGCTCTCACCCAACACCCCTGCCCCACCCCCTCTCCTCCGCATAAATTTGAGGTGACTTTTTGACTTGTTCTTTGGACAAGAAAGACATTCACTTCTTTATCCTCCAAAAACATGTATGCAAGTCATTCTGCTGAAGATCAAGCCAGGCAAATGGCTAGACCCCCTAAGAGCAGAAAAATAAACGCAGGTCCCAGCTTTAAAAAAGAAAAATGTCTACCTGCTTTAATTAATTTAAAGATCTTTTTGGTTAATGTAAAGATTATTTTATTTTATTTAAAAAATTGTGTATTTCCAGGATTATACATAAGAATTTCCAGACCTCCCAAGCTCTATTTGGCAACACTAAACCTCCCTCCCCCATCCCCATTAATCCCCTTTGGGAGCAGGGCTCAGAGGACAGTATCTTCACCACCAAATCTACATAATAGACATAATTACTACTACTAGGGTGAGTGACAGACACGCTGTCATTAAAAATGTTGTGTAACCTCCCTCTTTTTTTTGGCTTGTGGTACATTAAGATCAGTTCCCTCTCCTCTTGAAAGGATTCTGCTGTCCTGCTTCTCTTTCTCTCCCATCTCCTCTGTTCCACTCCCCACCACTTCACCCTTTAGTCCTCCCTTCTGTTCCCATACTCATTACCTATTAACTCACCTCTCAGTGTTTTTCTCTGGGATCTGACCGGAAGTCTCCCTGTATCTCTTTTAATTTAGGGTTGCAAAGGCTCCCCTGGCAGGGTCACTAACCCTTTTTTTAGGACACTGGGAGTTATTACCCACCATAGACAGCTGCCTAACTCTCTTGTCTTGGAATTTACTCACAAGGGAATATTATTGCCATGTGCAGGCTTCAGTAGGAAACCTGTTTGTCACATGCAGTTCTTGGGTATGTTTGTTTGTTTTTTTGTTTGTTTGGTTGGTTGGTTGGTTGAGGTTTTTTTGGTGCAGCTGGAAATGAACTTAAAATGGTCATGTTGAAGGCCAATCCAGTAGTAGCAAAACATGCAGCCAAGGTTTTACATTTTGTTGCAAGTTACTGCCAGCTCCGAGAAGCAGGGAGTCTGAAGCAGGAACTAGCAAACTCAAGTGTTAATAAAAAACTAAATGAAATTATGAAATTACTATTCAAATTCTTTTCCTAGGGCTGCAATTACTACAAATTGGATGGATTAAAGCAAAACAAATTTATCCTCTCAGAGCTCTGGAGGCAAGAAGTTCAAAATCAACATGTCACCAGGCCATACTCCCTCCAAAGCTTATAGGGCAGAATACCTCTTTGCTTCTTCTTAACTTCCGGTGGCTCCCAGCAATCCTTGGTGTTCCATGGCTTATGGATGTGTCACTCCAGTTTCTGCCTCCATCTTCACATAGCCTTCTTCTCAGTGTCTTTGTATGTTCCCTTTCTTCTTTTAAGGACAGCATCCATTGGGTTTAGGGTCCACTTTAATCCAGTATGATCTCATCTTAATTAATTATATCCAGAAAGACTCTACTTCCAAATCTGAAGTTTTATGCAGACATAAATTTTGGGGGGTACTGTTCACCCAATACACTATTTAAAAAACATAGGAAAATAGATTTTTAATATATTTTCCTTGAATTTCTTCATATTCTCTTGCATATTATTCACATATCCTCTAGAAGAGGAGAGGGATTAATCACAAAGAGTTCCCACAAAGCTAATTTAAAATTAGGAACCTCAGGGAGAAAAATCAAAACAATTCTCATTAATGCTTTTTTTTTTCCAGCTCAATGTACACATCTTATTGGAAAAGGGACTTTTCTTTGTGTGCCTCACCTCTCCCACCTCCCAGAGTCAGAGGTTGCCTTAGGGTGTCTACTTACTTACCTGTGAAGAAAGGGACACCTGTAAGAACAGTGAAATGTCAAGGGGCTGAAGCATGGAAGAAAGATCTCTTAGGACTTGCAAGCCTTCATTTTAAAGTGAATTAAAATGTATTTGTACAAACTATGTATGAACTTTTCTTAAAATCAGATAGTATTCAGTAACTAGAATAAAGATTGCCTTCCTATTACTTAACTTTCCAGTTTCTGTGTTCACAAAATCATAGTTCTAGGAAGCAAGTCAATTATCAAATCAATTATTCAGGTCCAAAACCTGATTTCAAAAACATTAAAATAAAACCTTTTTTTTAAAGCACTGGTCTCAACCATAAGTGATTTTGCACTCCTTCCCTCGCCTTCAATATTTTGAAACATTTTGGGTTGTCATGACTAGGAGGGGTGCCATTGGCATCCAGAGACCAGGAATGCTGCTAAATATTCTGCAATACTCAGAAAAGCCCTTCACGACAAAATGATCCAGCCCCAAACATCAGTAATACCAAGACTGAGGAGCCCTGGCCTAGCTCATATGAATCTTTCTAAAACTGTACTTAGGTCAAATTTCTTTCCTGCTGAAATGGCTGCACATTGTCTTTGAGAATTCAAGCTCCTTGGCCTTTAAGTCTTTCTATAACTTTCCCACAGTTGCCTTTCCAGTGTTATTTCTCACTACTCCCAATATGAACCCTTCTTACCCACCACCTTGGACCTACACATGACACCGCTCAAGCTCTTCACAGATCACCTTACTTTGAAAATGTTCCCCATTCTCACTCTCAAACCTTACCTGTCCTTCAAGGACCAGCTCAAGCTCCACCCTTTCCAGAAACTCTTTGGGACCAAGCCTGTCCTCCCAGTCTCCCTAGCATCCTTCTCCCCTTTACTAGGTACACTCCAGCCACACATGTCTTCTTGTTGTCCCACTAATACGCCAAGCTGTTTTCTTTCTCTTCTCCTAGTTCCTGTGTGACTGGCTTCTTACCTTTTAGTTTTCAGCTTAAATGCCATCACCTCAGAAGGACCCTCACTGAACCTCCTATTCACTCGCCAAGTTCTCTGTCATCACACTGTTTGGTTCCTTCATAGTATTAATGTATCCTGTCTATGCACAGCCTTGCTAACTTCTCTCCCGCCTCTTTTTTTCTCACACTAGAATATAGAACACTCTGAGGGAAGGAGGCTTGTCTAGCTTGTGCATCACTGTATGCCCAGCCCCTTCACAATACTGTGAATGTCACAGATGGAGTCTGACTCAAAAGAGATATTCAGTACAGGTTTGTTGAGCAAATACCCCAACTTATATGCAAATGTTTAGTTACTGAATTCTTGAGGTACATCTCTTTCGTGCTTAAGAGTAGAGCTGCCCTGCACCTATTGTAGAGCATGATGCATTTGGTAAGTAACTAGTAATCATGAGGAGGGACCTCAAAAAACCTAGAATTATCTTCTGGAGGACAGGCCCCTTGTAGTACAGGCTTCCCCACCTTTATCAGTGCACCACCTGGCATTGTTATAAGAGCCTGCATTCAGCTTCAGTGAATTTTTTTTGAAGACTCAATGCATTTGTCCATTTCCTGATGGGTGATTTCTGAGTGCACTCTCCCACACCATATTAACTGTTCAGCAGTTTTTGCCCAAAAACGGCATGACCTCGGTGCCCCACCCTCCCTATTCACCTGATCTTGCCCTGACTGGCTTTTTTTGTTTGTTTGTTTCCCTGAATGAAAAAAGCCCTCAAAGTGAAATGTTTTGCCTATGTGGAAGAGGTGAAACAAAAAATGGCAGAAGCACTACAAGGCATCAAAATCAATGAGTTCAAAAACTGTTTTGAGCAATGGAAAAAACATCTCAATAGGTGTATTGCATCAAAGGGAGAATACTTTGAAGGCGACTGAAGTTTAAGCATGTGTGAATAAATACACAACTTTTTATAAATAAATTCTGGGTAATTGGGTCCCCCCTCATATGCATTGAATGAATAAGTACCTGCCACAGATTTAATATCTACAGAGTTTACATTCTAATGTTTCTAGATTTACTCTCCACAGCAAACCTGCTTTATAGGTAATTCTAAGTGGTTGATGGTGAAAGCAGGAAGCAGTAATCTCACTAATTAGGTAAATTACCTGGTAGGTGCTACATTCTGATGTATATTTCAAAACTGCTACACTTGTATTTTACCACACAATTGTGCCTTGTTTATTATCACTAGGCTTTATACTCTTTATAGGGATAAATATTCATTGGTCTGTTTACAAAATCTATGCAAAGACCTGGTAGAGAGCCTCTCAATTCTTGCTCAGTTTTCCTCCCTTAAGGCAGTTACAAAGAACAACCATCACTATAGTTACAAAGTGTTTTGACATAAATTCCTCCAGTCACCTGTGGCAGAGATGCCATCTCCTTATACTCCCTTTCCTCTCCTTTCATGGTTGTAGAATTTTAGGTTGGGATATGACTACCCAGTTCAAGACCACATTGTCCAGACTTCTTTGCACTGAGGCATGGCCATAGCACTACATTCTGGCCAATGCGATGTGAATGGAAGTTATGTGTGCAGCTTCCTGAAAGTAAACTTGAAAGCTGAGTGCCTTCCCCTTCTTTTCCTCTTCTGGCTTAAATATGAATATGGTAGTGCCCACCATGCAGATGAGGGCAATGTCCAGAGATGGTGGAAAAACAATAAAACACAACTGGGTCAATGACATCATAGCTGCTGTATAGCCCTGAATTGCTTAAGCTCAGAAGTTTCCATGAGAGAGAAAACTTTCTACTTTGTTTAATTAACTGTTATTTGGGGTCTTGTTCCAAAAGATGACCTGATAGCCTCACCCTTTTCGGCCTTCCCCACTAAGAAATTCAGCAGTACCATCACCATTTTGCCAAACTGAGGTGTCCACTTTGCTCAATAAAGTTGACAGAAATGCTAGAATTGAGCCAGTACCTCATGGGGCATGTTTTCCTTGGTCTTCTCTGCCATCCCAGCTTCTCTGTTACTGTCTATCCTTGGACTTCTCTTAGCTCCTTAACTTTGATCTTGCCCATGGGTACTGAGCAGGTGGCACAACATGATTTGAATAAAGGATATTTTGAGAGACCCTGAGTCAGATTATCTCCTGCCAGCAAGTCTTTTTACATTTTCAGATGGCACTTGCCCATTCTTTTTTCTCAGCTTTCCCCGAGGTTTCATTTACTACACCAAGATAAAAGCACAGTTCCTTTAGCTTTAAAGATGCCTCCAGAACTTGTGATATGAGCCTGTCACTGTGGGGTTTTTTTGGATTATCAGAGACCCCTTACACATTAATACTCTGTTCTGATATCAGAGTGCTTTCAAATGATCTCCATTTACCTTCTATCATTCACCATTGGTTGAAAATAGATGATCATAGTGTCCCTAAATGTTCTAAATAGATGCAGCCAAGGAAGGTGGGGCAAGTCAATTTATTTTTGTAACAGGTAGATGTGGAGCACCTCCTCAGGTACCATCCTAGGCACTGAGGATGTATACTTGAGCAAGACAGATAAGGTCCCTGCCTCATGGAGCTTCCTAGGGGGGAACAGACATGGAAAAAGAAATGGAGAAAAAAAAAAGGAGACGAAGAACAGGCAGAAGAGAAATTAAACAATTTCATATCATGATGAAAGTGGTATGGAGAAAATACAGCAGGGAATGGGTCTGGCAGGCCTATCCCAGGAGATTCTGATTGAGCTGAGGGTTCACTGATGCCACCCCAGTCATGGGGGTAATGATCTGGAGAAGAGTCCCAGAAGAGGGAAGAGCAGGTGCCAGTGCCCGGGGTGGGAACACCTGTGTATGCCGAGGGGCAAAGGGAAGACCTGTGTGGCTGCAGTGAACTGAATGAGAAGGAGGACATGAGATGGTGTCAGCTCAAGCTCCTTCCAGCCCCTTAAAAGTTCTCACATGAAGTTGCAAAGGTGGGCCTGAAGGTCAGGAAAAGAGGAAAGGAAAATCCCACCTTTTACTATTGTCCTTCCCAAGAAGAGGAGAGCTTAAGAAAACTCTGAAAATCTGAATCTGAAATTCAGTCATGCCCAGTTTCTCATTCTCTCAATGTCCTTTAGAGAATATTCTGCCAGTGCTTACACTTGTATGTGTGGTAATTATGATGATGATAACAAGTATTAACAATTAACAGCATTGCTAAATTTCAGTGTTAAATATATACTCTTCAAATTTCTCTAAAATATGTTATCTGCTAGTACGGGCAGAAAGTAAAACTTGGTGTACTGTTACCAGGGAGACCTGAGTCAGCATCCACCTGAAGCTTGTTCCTCAGTTCTTGCCTTACTTGCAAGAGATGAATTCAAGTGAGAGATAATACATATAATGAAAATGAGATAGCAAGTTTATTTATGAAACACATACGAACACAAAGTTGCAAGCAGGTATGCACCTAGCCTGAATGCCCCATGTACAGAGGAAATAAAGCTTAGTAATTTTGTTAATAAATTTATTCTATACATTTGAGCCAAGGCTACAAGTGGGCACTCAGCTAATCTGAGTGTGCTGATTATTGGGGTTCAGGGGCCATATACCTTAGTCAACTTTTAGGTTCCCCTTCCTTCCCCTTCTAAACCTTAGAAATAATGTACAGCTACAAAGTCTTTCTTTCTCACCTAGTAAAGGCTCTTAGTCTTAGTGAAATTGGTACAGAGACTCCCTTTCCCAGCACCGAGTCTCAAGGGCTCCCCTCCTCCTGCGCTATCCCTGCTTGTGATATTCAGAACACCCAGCAATCTTATCAGACCAGGCTCAGGACTGCCGAGTAAACAGGTGAGACATGTCTCCCTCCTCCTCCCTGCCTTAGTTTACTACCTATCCTACCTAACAATACTAAGTCTGAATAGTTAATGAAACAATGCATCCTAAAAGCAGGGACTAGAGTCTAAAAAAGGCGATTCTTGCTTTTAAACCCCTTTTTACTGCATTTACGACAACGCAGCCCAAATGGCCCCATCTCCGTCTTGAGTAACCCAAGACAAAAGTTTTGATCAAGTATCTGCGGTAACTGAGATAAGCTCATGAGATTTACTTTATATGTTTGGGGCCTCAGTTTTATCTTCAAAATGAACATAAATACCTTAAAGATTCATGTCAGCTAACTAGTAAATAGATTTTAGAATCTACCTTTCCTCTTTTTTTGTAAATCATCATAATTCTGCCTCTGTGGCATACCTCCCATTCTCCATAATTTCACAGAAATTACCACTGTCAGATAAAATGGTCTATGTTTAGTTATTTATTCATTGTCTGCACAGTGAGTGGGGATATTGTGATGGACAGGACGGCCATGTTCCCTGCCTTCAAGAAGCTAAGTCTAGTCCTGGCCAATGTGGCTCAGTTGGAGTGTCTTCCCATAACCTAAAGGTTGTGGGCTCAATTCCTAGTCGGAACACATTCCTAGGTTGTGAGTTCGATCCCTAGTCCAGGCACTGATGCATGTGACCCCCCAGTCCTGGCACGTAGGGGAGACAACCAATCCATGGTTCTCTTGCATCGAAGTTTCTCTCCCTTCTTCTCTCTCTAAAAGCAATGAAAATGGGGGAGGATAAAGAAAAAAAAACAGCTAAGTGTAGTGAGGAATATAGATAATGAGCAAGTAATTTCTAGAGTGCCATGGAGGAGAAATAGGGTCCCTTTGGAAAAAGACATTTCAATGTCCAGGCCTGATCTGGGAGAACTCAACTTTTCTTGAAGGACTCATTCATCCTGAGAAATTTAGAGATTGCTTTGCTTCATGATGTATTGAAGAAAATATAGCAGCAACTAGTTTTTCTTTTTCTCACCTGCCTGCGGTACACTGTCTCCCTAAGCATGGCCATGCCCCATCTTTCTTTAAATATACTTCTGAGGAATGTAACAGAAAGTGATGTAAAAAGAGCCGGCATTGGGCCTGAAATGATCTAGGCTCAAATCCCAACTTTGCCTCTGAGAAGTCCCCACACAATCTGAGGATAATAACTCCTCCCCTCTCCTCCAGGATTACTGTGAGGATTCATATGATCATTTACATAAAAATGCTTTGTAAACTGTGAAGCATTATTCTTGTGTCAGCTGCTATTTCACAGGTCTTTGCATATTCTGGACTTCAGTTTTTCCTGACACTAATATACAGATTCCTGCTATTCTTTTGTGATACTCTTCATTAGTGCCCCTCCTTCTATTTTTTGTTTTGTTCATTAAAAATCAGGCTATAACAGCTTTCCCTCGGAATCATGTAGGTTTCTTTAACTGCCTCTCTCTCCCTTTTCCTTGAGACTTGGTACAAATGGCATTTAAAGCTTTGAAATCTTCTGAGGTCCTTTCGGAGTCATCCTCAAATCCAAACTCCAGACAGCAACCTATTCCATTTACCAACTTGGAAAATCAGAAAACTGTTTTTAATCCAGATCCAAATTATGTCTCTCAGTTTAATGTCAAGTAAGGATTAGTATAGCCCTTAGCTTCTCCGTAAAATCTATCCTATTTGGTAGTAGCCCTGGAGCACTATGGAAGCCATGAGGGTCAGAAGTCCCTGGGGGATCTGATATGGTAACTCAAAGAACTTAGTGGCTGTTTATCTAAGGACTCCTCCTCATACCCCAAAGCTTTCTGAGGCCTCCCAGACTCTCCTTACCCCCCTCATCAAACCAAGAATCTGGGTCTCTGTTCATTGGTGCTCTAGCACAGAGCACCACCTCAGCCCCCCAGGCAGTTCATAGCAGGATGGGGGCAAGCTGGAAAGAAACTCACACCTGGTCTGTGAGGCAGGCCATTTCTCCCAACACCCTCCAGTGGCAAATGAAGCACAAGCTTCTCTTCTTCATTCAGGCAGGCCTCCACTGACCCTAGTGGCAACAGACCAGCAGTGCTATTGCCCTGTCTGTTCCCAACAATTGCAGAGGGCTTTGTAAAAGTGTCATAAGCCTCCTCTCAGGAAGTTCCCACAGTTGCCAGGTGACATCATAGGCTGGGACTGGGGAGAACTCCTGAGAAAGGTGAGCAAGGAGGGCTGTGGATTAATCCAAAGAGTAAGTACAAATAGATGAAAATGAGCACACAGAAAGGAAATTTACATCACTTTTTTCCCACTTCAGTGAAAGAGGTCACTGGGTAATTGCAGCACAGACGCTACTTCTTCACTGGAAGTGTCTTGCTGCCAATGACAAGGAACAGGGAAGCAAATGGGATGGAGGACAAAACCCTGGGTTGTTACCAGAAGAGGCAGGAGCAGCCTGGAGATGCCAGTGTGCACAATGCAATGGAAGCAGCTCCTTCCACACTGTGGGCACCTTGGCCGGGGTCCTCATCTTGCTTCCCTGGCAGAAGCAGTGTGATTCCTGGAAATGCACAAAGAAACATACAAAAAGGTATCTCATTAAAAAGGATGCAGCCCTTAAGCAAAGAACCACAGCAGGGAGTGGCTGTGACTGCATCCCAGCCCTCAGCCTCTGACCTCTGTTTTACCAGGCAACCATACTTTCTCCAGAGTAACTTATGAGGAATCCTAGGAGGATATGCATGTATTTTCAAACCAAAATGCCAGAGCCCTGTGGTTACTATGCAAGACTGAGGCCTGGCCAGTGTGGCTCAGTGGATTGAGCACCAGCCTGCAAACCAAAGGGTCATTCCCTGTCAGGAAACATGACTGGGCTGTGGGCCAGGTCCCCAGTAGAGGGAGTGTGAGAGGCAACAACACACTATGCAAGACTGAGTCTTTCTTCTTTCTTTTTTTAGCCTGCTTAAATCAATCTACCCATCTTCCACAGTCATTAATGTCAAATGTCACCAAATCCCCTGTGTCAGGTAGAAACAACTACTATTTGCTTGAAACACAGGTTCACATATATGCTGGAATATGACACATTTAGAAAAATAAGGACTGGCAAAAAAAAGTAACTTTATATTATACTGTCCATAATATAACCAAGAAATACCATAATTTCCCCCTCTGCAATCAGAGCCATTATTAGACCTCATCTTTCTGAGTACTTTTAAAAATGTGTGCCCTTTAAGTTCTAGCAATTAAAGCCTAAGATTTTTTGTTGTTGTTTTGGTGATGATTTCAGACCTGTTTAAGAGTTTCTTGGAGTGAAATTATTTAAGAAAATGTGTCCTATTCTCCCCAACTCTCTCTCTCTCCCTCTCTCCCTCTCTCCCTCTCTCTCTCTCTCTCTCTCTCTCTCTCTGTTTCATTTTATGGAAATATTGACCCATGAGGATTTACTTAAATCCTCCTTGGTTATGGGCCTCCAAAGACAAAGCCATATCCATGGTAACCACAGGCCACCCAACAGAAGAGAGAACACATCAGACACAGAGTATAATAGCTCTGTTTACTGATGACTCAGATGTTGAAAGCACTACTGTACATTCCAATTCCCAGCTCAAGACAGGAGTCCAGGCTGTCCTCATCACCCAGACCCAGCAATCTATAATCACAGAAATGGAGAGAAGCCCTCTTCCCATACTGAGTATTCCTCTTCCCCAGGAGGAAGGGAGGTACCACTTCTTCCAAGGCTTTGGAAGATCCTTCAGGAAAGGATATCATGAAAAGGAGGCAAGGAAAGGGCTCTGGTGGGCCTTAAATAAATAAAAGCACTTTGGGCCTGTCCCCAAACAAAGGGATAGGCCAAGTCATGTGGGGTGGGGCAGGGTGGGGTGCACCTGCTGAAGACCTTGTGGCCATGGGGAGTCTTCCCATCTAGCTGCATACCATCTGAGGCCATCCCACAGGAACAGCCTCAGGCTGAGGCCACCTCCAGAGGGAAAGGCACACACAGCAAGAGCAGGCCCTCGCAGAGCCATTTTGTGATTTACACTTTGACCCCTGCTTACACCAGGATGCTTTATTCCATCAGTCTTTCCCATGTGCCAATTAAAATCTAGTAAGCACACAAACCTGAGTAAAGTTTTGCACACACCAAGCTCCTCCCCAATTTCTGACCCATGGGTACAAAACAAGAACTCACAGAGTTCTCATCAAACTGCTGAACAAGAACAATCAAGAGCTCACAAGCAGCTAGCTCATCCTGCCATCCCTCCAGAAACTGAGTTCATCAGAGGAAACACCAGAGTGGAAAGAGCTCTGGCCAAAAGTGCTTTCATTTAAACCCCAAGCCCACCAGAGTCCTCCATGGGAAGATTTCAGTTGCCTGGATCTGGGAGGGGACAGGGAAGCAGTAGAAAGTGGGGAGAGCACAGGGGCCAGCAATCCAGTCAATGTGTGGGTATGCCGTATTCCCCAGGGTCTCCCAGCAAATGAGCAAGGCCATCCAATAGGCTTAAGTTGCAGGAAGCTTCCATCTACCAAAGAGCAAATGAAGGAACAAACCACGCACTTCCTCTCTAGCAGTTTGGGTTTATCTGTTTTCTATGTCTGGCTTCTACATACAAATTTATTTGAATTTTTAAATTTCAGTGGTTAAACTAGTTACAAAATTATAGCTCTAGCGACAGGAGAAAAGGATTCAGAGCAGGAGGAGGAGAAAGAGGGAAAGGTAAGAACCTTAAGTGCCTATTGGGCACCTTACATGTTAGTTCATTCAGTCACTCTCACATTGACCTTAACATGTAGGCATTGCATTTTCCTTTTTTTTTAGATGAAAAACTGGGATTTGAAGAAAATACAGAATTCCTCCCAAGACTACACATTGGCAGAATCAATCCCAAGTTGTGTGTCCAAGCTGAAGCCACACCCCAGGGCTATTTGACTCTCTCTCAGTTTTATTTCTCTATAAAATCAGTAAATGCTTATATATGATTACAGATGACAAAATAAACAAAAGTTATAGTCTGGAATAGCTCTACCAAGAAATTAGAAATATTCAGGGACCCACTAATGTCCCAGCAGGCCCCAGGTGAAGCAGTAACTGTGACCAAACCTTTAATATCAGATTGATTCTAAATTTTAAAAGCTCCATGCTGAAAAGTGGACTCTATTTCTTGCCATCAGTGCCCACAGTGCTCTTTGTTTTAGATGCCAGTGCTTGGAGATGTTTAGGCTGCTCCAATTTTACCATCACAGAGAGAACTTCGTGGAATTGCTAGGAAATGGAGCCAGCTCTCTGTGTGCAGAGAATTTTCCATAGTGCCCTTGCCAGAAAAGGCAAATGAGCTCAGCTTATGAGGCAAAGTGAAAAGAATTTGCAAAGGAGTCCATTCAGAACTGTGTGCTGGGCAACCACTTACTGCATGGAGCCAGCTTTGTGCTAAAAAAAAAACTTGTAAAAGTGTTAGGCAGGTTAGACCAACAAACCAAGGCAGGGAGGAAGATGGACACATGCCTCACCCACTGACCCAGCATAGCTGAGCCCAAAATCCCCAAAGATTTGGGTTCCTATTATTTGAGGGGAAAATGTTATGTAGCAGCTAGGAATGAGTGGCTAGAGGGGAAATAAAGGCAGGCCCTCACCATTGCTATCTAACAAAGAACTTAATACAGGAGGCTAAAAGCAAAGGAAGAGATGTCTCACCCATTGACCCAGTAGTCTTGAGCCTGGTTCAATAAAACTGCCAGGCATTCTGAACAACAAGCAAAATTATGATAGTGCAGGAAGGAGGGGCCTTTGAAAGTCTGTGTGTATTATCTCCAGTAGCTGGGAAAAAGAAAACCTTGAGACTGTATTCATCCCAAGGCCTGGAAAAAGAGAAGGTCCACAGTGAAGCCCATAAAACAACCTTGGTTGATTGCCTGCCTCCCATCACGTATGCAAAATGAACAAATAGAGTCTGGAGCAAGATAAGGATTCAGGCTAACAGACCCCCACACATACCTACATTTGTATAGTCATGTTTCCCCAGGGGAAGCTGGCACCACCTTGACCCCTTGATCAATATGTAATTTCTTCACCCTCATCCCACCAACCCTGTAAGTCCTCAGAACAAAGGACTTGCCCTCTTGGCTCTCCTGGCCCTTTTTTGCCACATGAAGGGTTGCGGGCCAGCTGGCCTCTGGCTAGGGTGCCTCTGGTCACCCGGGCTCTGGCCATCCTACTCTTGACATCCTTGCTCTTGCCACCCTTGCTTTTGCTCTCTCATTAGAACTTAGCACTAATAAACTTTGATTACATGCTAGTAGACTTTCTGATCTATAATTCTTTACTACTTCAATAAGAAAAACCAAGTTTCTGGGAGTTTTTTCCAGTAACTAAAGTAGCCAAGGTTCTCTGACCAGACCTGCTGGTTGTTTAAAAATTTCTGCTGTTTGGAAATCTAGCCAGAGAGGGTTGCATCAAGCTTCAACATCCAGGAAAGTGACCAGTAAAGTAACATTGTCCCATGTGCAATGCCTTCTGCTCAGTATCTGGTTATTGAGATCATTTTACTGGCCAGTGGCTTGTGGCCCAAACAAAAGTTGGAGAACAAACCTGTGACACAAACTTAAAAAAAAAATCTTACATTGACTGCACACTTGGTTCCTCAGAATATTCCCAAGAATATCCCTGATGAATATAGATGCTAAAATTCTCAACAAATTATTAGCAAATGGAATATTTTGCAATGCATCAAAAAGATCATACATCATGATCAAGTGGGATTTATTCTGGAGATGCAAGGTTGGTAAAGTACCTGCAAATCAATAAACATGAAACACCACACACACAAAATGAAGGGCAAAATCACATGATATACCAATAGATACAGAAACACATATGATAAAATCCAGCACCCATTTATTGCTCACCATTTGTTGGTAAGCAAAGTGGGAGTAGATGGAACATACCTCACCATAATAAAGGACATATATGACAAACCTACAGCCAACATCATACTGAATGGGCAAAAAAGAAAAGTATTTCCCTCAAGTCCTGTCTGGGTGGGCTTGGTTAGTTACAGCATCATCTTGTACACCCAAATGTTGCTGGTTCTAGCCCAGGTTAAAGCACATACCTAGGTTGTGAGTTTGATCCCAGATAGGGGTGTGTACAGGAGGCAACCTATCACTGTTTCTATCTCACATCAATGTTTCTCTCTCTCTCTGTCTCCCTCCTTCCATCCTTCCCTGTCTCTCTCAAATCAATAAACATATCCTTGGATGAGGATTAAAAAAAAAGTGTTTCCCTTAAGATTGGAAACAAGACAGGATTGTCTACTTTTATTATTCTTATTCAACTTAGTACTGCAAGTTTTAACCCCAGCAATCAGACAAGAAGACATAAAAGGCATCCAAATTGGAAAGGAAGAAGTAAAACTGTCATTATTTGCAAATTACATGATACTGTATTTAGAAAACCCTAAAAATTCTACCAAGAACTCCTAGAAATGATAAATGAATTCAGTAAAGCAGCAAAATACAAAATAAATATCCAGAAATCAGTTGCATTTCTATACACCAGTGATGAGCTGTCAGAAAGGGAAGCTTATAAACAATCCCATTTACAATTGCATCCTTTTTTTTAAGGTCATTCTATTTTTATTTTTTTCCAGGAACTGTCATACTGTTTTCTGCAGTGGCTGTAGCACTTTACATTCTCACCAATGATGGTGCACAAGGGTTCCAATTTCTCTGCATCCTAGGCACACTTGTTGTTTTTTTTTATAGTAGCCATACTAATGAGTATGGTGTCGTATCTCATTGTGGTTTTAATTTGTATTTCCCTGATTATCAATGATGTTGCTCATCTTTTCATGTATTTATTTGCCATTCATATGTCTTTTTTTGAGAAATGTCTATCCAAGTCTTTTGCCCATTTTTGAATCTGGTTGTTTGGTATTTTATTATTATGTTTTAGGAGTTCTCTGTATATTCTGGATATTAATCCCTTATCAGATATATGATTTTCAAATATTTTCTCCCACTCTGTGGGTTGCCTTTTTACTCTATTGATATTGTCTTTTGATGCATAAAATTTTTAAATTTTCATTAAGTCCAATTTGTCTATTTTTACTTTTGTTGCCTGTTCCCTTGGTGTCATACCCAAGAAATCACTTGACAAATCCAATGTCAAGAAGATTTTGCCCTATGTTTTCATCCAGGAGTTTTATAATTTTAGTCCTTACATTTAAATCTTTGATCCATTTTGACCTTAATTTTACATATGATGTTAGATAAAAGTCAAACTTCATTCTTTCCCTTTGTTGAAGACAGTCCTTTCCCTATTGAATGGTCTTAGCACCCTTGTCAAAAATCATTTAGTCATATATGTGAGGGCTTTTTCTGAGCTCTCTATTCTCTTCCATTTGCTTATATATCAGTCTTTATTCTAGTAACACTGTTTTAATTACTGTAGCTTTATAGTAAGATTTGAAATCACAAGTGTGAGTCCTTCAGCTTTGTACTTCTTTTTCAAGATTGTTTTGGCTATTCAGGGTCCCTTGAAATGCCATATGAATTTTAGAATGCATTTTCCTATTTCTGTAAAAGTTGTCATTGGAATTGCATTGACTTTGTAGATTACTTTGGGTAATATTAACAACTTAATATTTAGTATTCCAACCAATGAACATGAGATGTGTTCCACTTGTCTTTAATTTCTTTTAAAAAATATTTTATTGCATGTTTCCATTACCATTTAGCCCCCCATATCACCCTCACCCCCACAATCACCACACTGTTGTCCATGTCCATGAGTCCTCTTACTTCTCTCCTCAATCCCTCCCCTCCCTTACCTCCCCTCCTTTAGCTGTCATCCTGCTTTCTACCTATAAGCCTGTCTCTATTTTGTCTGTTAGTTCAGTTTGTCCATTAGATTCCACATGTAAGTGAAATCATACTGTGTTTGCCTTTCTTTGACTGGCTTATTTCACTTAGTATAATGTTCTCTGGATCCATCCATGCTGTTGCAAAGGATAAAATTTCCTCATTTTTTTACAGCCAAATAGTATTCCATTGTGTAAATGTACCATAGCTTTGCTGTTTTATCCACTCACCCATTAATGGACACTTGGGCTGCTTCCATATCTTGACTATTGTAAATATGCTGCAGTGAACATAGGTGTGCATATGTGAGTATTCTTTTGCATTAGTGTTTCAGGTTTCTTCAGATAAATTCCCAGAAATGGAATTGTTGAGTCATAAGGCAGTTCTATTTTTAATTTTTTGAGGTAATTCCATACTGCTTTTCACAGGGGCTACAACAATCTGCATTCCCACCAACAGTGCAAAAGGGTCCCCCTTTCTCCACATCCTCAACAACACTTGTTGTTTTCTGATTTATTAATGAAGTTAAGAAACAATCCCACTTACAACTGCATCAAAAAACAAAATACCTTGGAATAAACTTAACCAAGGATGTAAAAGGCCTATATTCATAAAATTATAAGACACTGAAGAAAGAAACTGAAGAAGATACAAACAAGTAAAAGCATATACTCTGTTCATGGATAGGAAGAATTAACACCATTTAAAATATCCATACCACCCAAAGCAATCTACAGATTCAGTGGAATTCCTATCAAGATACCAATGGCATTTTTCACAGAACTAAAACAAATATCCCCACAATTTATATGGAACCAAAGCAATTTTGAATAAGAAAAAAAAATTGGAGAAATCACACTACCAGATATCAGACTATATTACAAGGCCATAATAATCAAAACAGCATCGTAATGGCATAAAAACAGACACATAGGTCAATGAAACAGAGTAGAAAGCCCAGAAATAGATCAATATCTCTATGGTCAAGTAATAGCTGACAAAGAAAACAAGAAGATACAATGGGATAGAGATAGTCTATTCAATAAATGGTGTGGGAAAAACTGCAGTTATATGCAAAAAAGTGAAACTAGACAACCTTCTTACACCACACACAAGAATAAACTCAAAATGGATTAAAGACTTAAATGTTACACTTGAAGCCACAAAAATCCTAGAAGAAAACATAGGCAGTAAAGTTGTGGACATTTCTCATAGCAATATTTTTATGATGTATCTCCTCAAGCAAGGGAAACAAAAGAAAAAAATAAACAAATGGGACCACATCAAACTAATAGTTTTTGCACAGCAAAGGAAACCATCAACAAAATGAAAAGACAGTCCACTGAATGGGAAAACATATTCCCTGATACATCTGAGAGGGGGTTATATCCAAAATTTATAAAGAACGTATACAACTCAACACTAAAAAGCAAAGAAACAAGCAATCCAATTTAAAAATGGGAACTTCTGGCCAAGATGGAGGCATAGGCAGATACACTGTGCCTCCTCGCACAACCAAGGTAGGGACAACAACAATTTGGAAATAGAATAACAACCAGAACTGACAGAAAAGTGAACTATATGGAAGTCAGACACCCAAGGAGTTAAAATAGACATGTTCATTCAGACAGGTAGGAGGGGCGGAGTTGGGCAGCGGGCACAGGTCGCAGCACAGAGAGCAGAGAGCCTTGGGACCCAGCACGTAAGGCATCCATGGCTCACAAGACCGCAGTGGGTGGACCCTGAGCATGCAAGTGGCAGCTGGCAGACCCCTGCCAAGGGGTGGCAACCAGCAGACCCAAGGAGGCAGCAATAGTAAAGCAAGGCACTGGGTGCAACCCAGGATCTCAGCGCTGGAAAATAGAGCCTTGGGGCACTGATTGAAAACACCTATAGGGAATGAGGCACAGGGAGGGACTCCCAGCTTCATTAAACAGATCATTGGGAAGACCCATGGGGTGCACAAGCCCACCCACATTGGAATTGGCACCAAAGGGGCCCAGTTTGCTTGGAGGAAGTGGCGGAAGGGACTGAGGTCCCATGGAGAGTGAAGCAAGTGCCATTGTTCCCTCTCAGACCCCAC
Source organism: Phyllostomus hastatus (assembly GCF_019186645.2). Taxonomy (NCBI): domain Eukaryota; kingdom Metazoa; phylum Chordata; class Mammalia; order Chiroptera; family Phyllostomidae; genus Phyllostomus; species Phyllostomus hastatus. Next base: position 2,010,253 of record NW_025333835.1, on the reverse strand, counting down.
CCCCACATACAGTGTCACAACCCAGCAACTGGGGTTCCCCACCCTAGTGAATACCTAAGGCTCTGCCCCTCATATGTAACAGGTGTGACCTGGCACACCTGTTAAAGAAAATAAATAAATAAATAAATAAATAAATAAATAAATAAATAAATAAATAAATAAGATGGCTCAAACAGAATTGAAAGCCCCACAATCAGTACTTTTAAGTGACTGAGAGATAGCCAACCTATCAGATGCATAGTTAAAAGCACTGGTGATCAGGATGCTCACAGAACTGGTTGATTTTGGTTGCAAATTAGATGAAAAAATGAAGGCTACAATAAGTGAAATGAAGAAAAATGCACAGGGAACCAATAGTGATAGAAACAAAGCTGGGCCTCACATCAATGGAGTGGACCAGAAGGAAGAAAGAAACATACAACCAGAAAAGAATGAAGAAATAAGAATTCAAAGAAATGAGGAGAGGCTTAGGAACCTCCAGGGCATCTTTAAACGTTCCAACATCCAAATTATAGGGGTACCAGAAAGAGAAGAGGAAGGGCAACAAGTGGAAAAGTTATTTGAACAAATAATAAAAGGAGAACTTCCTCATTCTGGCAAAGGAAATAGACTTTTGGGAAGCGCAGGAAGCTCAGAGAGTCCAAAAGAAGTTGGACCCAAGGAGGAACATACCAAGGCACAACATCATTACATTAGCCGAGGTAAAAATAAAAGAGAGAATCCTAGAAACAGCAAGAGATAAGGAGACAGTAACCTACAAAGGAGTTCCCATCAGACTGTCAGCTGATTTCTCAAAAGAGACCTTACAGGCAAGAAGAGGCTGGAAAGAAGTATTCCAAGTCATGAAAGGCAAGGACCTACATCCCAGATTGCTCTATCCAGCAAAGCTTTCATTTAGAATGGAAGGACAGATAAAGTGCTTCTCAGATAAGGTCAAGTTCAAGGAGTTCCTCATCACCAAGCCCTTATTTTATGAAATGTTAAAGGGATTTATCTAAGAAAAAGAAGATAAAAAACATGTATAGTAAAATGACAGCAAACTCACAATTATTAACAACCACACCTAAAACAAAAACAAAAAGAATCTAAGCAAACAACTAGAACACAAACAGAACCACAGAAATGGGGATCACGTAGAGGGTTAGCAACAGAAGAGTGGGAGGAAGAGAGAGGGGGAAAAGGTACAGAGAATAAGTAGCATAGACGGTAGGTAGAAAATAGACAGGGGGAGGGTAAGAATAGTATGGGAAATGTAGAAGCTAAAGAACTTATGACACATGGACATGAAGTAAAGGGGGGAGTGAAGGAATGTGGGTTGGAGAGGGTGTTCAGGGTGGAGGGGAATGAAGGGGGGAATGGGGCAACTGTAATAGCATAATCAATAAAATGTAGTTTTTAAAAAAAGGGCAAAGGACCCAAACAGACACTTCTTCAAAGAGGACACACAGATGGCCAATAGAAATATGAAAAGAGGCTCAACATCACTAATTATCAGAGAAATGCATCACCTCACACCTGTCAGAATGGCTATCACTAATAAATCAAGAAGCAACAAGTTGTTGGCGAAGATGTGGTGAAAGGGAGCCTTCGTGCACTGTTAGTTAGGAATACAAATTGGTGCCGCACCTGTGGAAAGCAGTATGTAGTGACCTAAAAAAATTAAAAATAGAGTTGCACTGTGATCCAGCAATTCCACTTCTGGGAATGTATCAGAAGAAAGCCAAATCACTAATTTGAAAGAAAACTGGAATCATCTTCTAGAGAGCAGGCCCCTGGTAGTACAGGCTTCCCCCACTAGGTCAGTGTTAAAGGAACCAAATGTATCAGTACACCAGCTGGTGTTGGTGTACTGATTCAGCTTAAGTGAATTTTTTTTGAAGACTCTTTCAACTATTTGCCCATTTCATGATGGATGCTTTACAAGCACACCTGCCCACACTGCACTGCGTGTTCATCAGTTTTTGACTTAAAATGGCATGGTTCCTGTGCCCCACACTCCCCGTGCACCTGATCTTGCCCTGAGCAACTTTTTGTTGTTTCCCCAGATTAAAAGAAAAAAGTCCTCAAATGGAAACATTTTGCTGATGTCGAAGAAGTGAAACAAAAAACGCATCAAAATCAATGAGTTCAAAAACTGTTTGAAGCGGCAGAAAAAACATCTCAATGGGTGTAGTGCATCGAACAATGAGTACTTTAAAGGAGACTAAAGTTTAAACATGTAAGAATAAGTACATAATTTTTTATAAATAAATTGCTATTTTGGGGTCCCCCCTTTTGCACCCCTATGTTCATTGTAGCATTATTTACAATAGTGATGATTTGGAAGCAGCCCAAGTGCCCATCAGTAGATGACTAGATAAAAAAGCAGTTGTACATTTTCACAATGGAATACTACTTAGCCATAAAAGAAAAGAAAATCTTATGTTTGCCACAGCATGGATGGACCTGGAGAGCATGATGCTAAGTGAAGTAAGCCAGTCAGAGAAAGAAAAACACCATATAATTTCATTTATATGTGGAATTTAATGAACAACATAAACTAACAAACAAAATATAAAGAGTCTCATAGCTGACAGAGGGGGGGCATCAGGGGACTGGGTGAAAAGGTAAAAGGGTTAAGCAAAAAAAAATTGTAGACAATGGTATGGTCATTACTGTTTGGAAAGGGGGTAGGGGGAGGTAGAAGAGGGTACAGGAGTGATATATGGTGATGGGAAGGAGACATGACTTGGAGTGGTGAACACACAATATAATATACAAATGATATATTATTGAATTGTACACCTGACACCTATATAATTTTGTTAACCAATTTAACCCCAATGAATTCAATAAAAATAAAAAGAATATTCCCAAGAATTGTTGAACTTGTTTGACCCAATTCAACACTGGGTGGAACAAGCAAGAAGTCAGTGGTGAGGAAAAGACAGAGAACTTTTTGGGTGTCTGCAGTGGAATCCAACTGCAACACCAGGAACACGCATTTATATCTAGTCATTTAAAACTGAACAACAACAAAAAGCCACAACAAACTAGTAGTGCCCTTTCCCCCTACTCCACCTCCCTAAAAATATTCGAGGAAATACAACAGTTGCTTCTTCTGTCTGGAGGTGGAACAGTAGAACCCCAGGTTTTCTCTTCTAGTCTCTCTGCACCCTTTCTACTCCCCTGCCCCAGCCAATTACCCTCCACTGGCCAGCATCCAACTTTACCTTTATGCCATGATGGTGACAAACTGTTGTAGTCAGTACATTCAATCTACACAGTCCTTATGTTCCTTATGTTTTTCATTCTCACTTAACTTCTTTTAACTTTTGTTTCTGAAACAATTATAGCCTCACCAAAAGTTGTAAAACATTTAAATTTTTTCATTTACTGAAAGAAGAACTATAGTCTTATTTGCTATGTCACCCCCTTCCCTGAGAGCTCTTTGGGGGACACAATCTGAAAAGAGTAATTGAGTAGTAAACTGGAAATTTATGAACTCTTGGGGGCTCTTTCTTTGCAGTGGAGTGATTTTCTATGATATATGTGTATGTGTATAGATACATTTATATCATGTCCTTAGAAGATCGTGTTCAAAAGGTTAAGTGCTCACTCTAAATATCAATTACTGAGCCTAACATGAAATAAATTTTATTTTCTATTTTTATTATTTTATTTGTCATATCTGACATTGGCCTCTTTCCAGCTTGTGAAAATACTAGTTGTTTCTGCTAATTCTCAAATAAAACTCAAATTATTGTGATTCTTGATACAGAAAATCATTTTAACAAATCTTCCCAAGGCCTTTTACACCCAGCTAAAGAATAGTGGATCAAAACTCCACATGAAAATATTTTTTTAAAGATTTTATTTATTTATTTATTTTTAGAGAGGGGAGGGAGAGAGAGAGAGAGAGAGAGAAACATCAATGTGTGGTTGCTGGGTGTTATGGCCTGCAACCCAGGCATGTACCCTGGCTGGGAATCGAACCTGCGACACTTTGGTTTGCAGCCCGCGCTCAATCCACTGAGCTACATCAGCCAGGTATATTTTTTAAAAAAAGCAAAAACACTGATTTTCATTGGTAAAAGAGCAGTAAGGCAAGGCAGCACTCTGAGAAAAGGTACCAGATGGCTAAACCCTAATAGGAGCTAGGCTGTGAACTTAAAAAGTCTTTAAACACTAGAAAAAAGCTCTTAGTTTTTGTTTTGTTCCCCACATGTAGCTAAAATGGCATTTCCTGTGCAAGGCCCAAGGTATTTAGGTTTTGTTTTTAGATGAGAAGATAGACTACCCACAACACCCTGGGTGAGAGAACCAGGGCTGATACAGTGCGCCTGAAGCCTTGTCTCTTCATTGCTCCCTCCTGTCCACTGCAGAAACCCTAGAAACCCAGCCCAGAAACCCTAGTCTAAAAGGTGAGAGTGGCAAAGAAAGGCTCACAGAAGGCTGGACAGTTCTGAAATATCCTTATGCTGGGGGAGGGTGCGGGGGGGCAGGTAGCTGAGAGCATACCTTTCAGGTACTCAACACAGACTCCCAAGTTATGTGAATTTATTTCAAGGAAATAAGTTGCTAATATGAAAACAATTATATATTCATTTTTTAAAAATTTAGAAAATTGAAATAAGTATAAGGAAAAAAATCAATTGTAATTCTACCATCCAGGTACAGCCACCATTAGCTTCCTGGTGTATTTCCTTCCTGTTTTTATGTATGTGTGTTTCTTCTTATAAACAAATTAATATGTAATACAAAGTTGGACACAAACTATTGAGTGTGGGATACTGTTTTTTTCTGTGTTATTACACAACTTTACCTATATATAATACTGCTAATATAGTATTCCAACATATGGATATACCATTTGTTCATTCATCCTACTATTGCAGGATCTTTTTTCCATTTCAAATATTTTTTAAAAGTAAGTTCATATACACAAGGATTTTTTTAAAAGATTTTATTCATTTACTTTTAGAGAGAGGGTAAGAGAAGGAGAAAGAGAGTTATCAATGTGTGGTTGTGTCTCATGCACCCCTCACTGGGGACCTGGCCTGCAACCCAGGCATGTGCCCTAACTGAGAATCAAACCGGCAACCCTTTAGTTCGCAGCCCATGCTCAATCCACTGAACTACCAGCCAGGGCCCATTTCAGGTACTTTTAATGATAGATGATGCTGTAAAGAAAAACATCCTTGTCCATAAATCTCTATCCTGGCCCTTCTCTGACTCTATCCTTGATGTAGATTTCTAAAAGTAAAATTACTATATGAAAGTAAGAAACACATGTATATATAGCTGTGATATATAATGTATACTAAATGGTTTTTCCTGAAATTTGTACCAACTCCCCTTTCCAGTGTGTCTCACAGTCACACACAAAGCATATGCAAGAAATTAGGTTCCAACATTAAAATGCCCAATTTACAAAATAATTAGTAACTCAGGGTCTTTGACTGATTCTTCACATCATGTAGCAAGATCACAAGGGACTGGAAAATTTACAGGCTTCATTAACCAAGACTTATTTAAAAATAGTCTAACACGTACCCCAGAGCCTCTGCTAACTTATATACTTGTATATCGTACCTTTGCACAAGTTGTAAAAAGTTACACCTTCCTCAAGACACTTTGCTGCCATCTGTCAGAAAATTACAATAATATAAAATCTATGATAACCTCAATGAGACTGGAGCCCTTGGAACTGTCAGTGCACAGTTGGTATTCTTGAGATGTCTGTCACTCAGGCCTAGAGCTTTACATACAAAAGCTTGCTTCTGTCACCACAGGCCACGTACAGTACAGAATTTCTCTCACCTTCCCATCACACCCTTACTGCTCTACTTTTTTTTCCTCACTCACTGCTTGAAACAGCCAGGTACTGTTCAGTAGAAAACCCCTAAGCCTGTTTGAAAACGACAATTGCCCTCATAGGTGTCTCCTTTCACAGGTGTTCCAGCCTGGATTTCCTGTGCTCTTAGGTTGCTACATTTAGATGTCCCAGCAGTGCCTCATATTTTGTCAGTGGAGACTAATCTCATTCTCTCTGCCCCATTTATCTGTCCCTCTGCAGATGCTTATCACCTTGGGGTTGTCAATAAGGCATCCCTCCCCTTAATACCCCACCACTGGAGCTATTACCAAATTCTGATTATTCCTCCTTCACTTCCCCTAGTGCATCATTCTCTCTGCCTCCTTTGAATCAGGACATTAATGAGCACAGGTTATGGAAAATTACTCCAGCTACTGATACCTGTCAGCTTCTCTGTTCCCACCTTAACTCAGTGAACACATTTTATGCTTATAAAATCTCCTGCCTTCCTCTACATGACCTCACCACCACCACCAATTTCTGTATTAGAGCTTAGAATAGAAAAAGGCACTGGACTGGGAGACACATAGGGGCACGAAATAAGTGGTGGGAGTCATTGCTTTTGGCAAATGGACTTCCTAAGTGTATACACAGTGAGAGTCAAGGTAAAAGGTGATACAGCCAGACTGCTGCAGGTGTTGGACCAATGGAACTAAAACCCAGTGGGTCGGGGTGGAGGTCTCTGATAATAAGGTAAACTCCCCAGATCCACTGTCAAATGCTGCAAGATCTGGACTAAATCCTGACAGGTATTTAGTCCAGAAACAGGCATGTGTCTGCCATTCCATAACATTGCTTTTGAGCTTCCAGTGGAAACAGCTAATGCAGGTAACATCCCTCAAACTAACCTGCTGTACTGACAAGGCAGAAATCCCCAGCATTAGACATACCCTCAGGGGCCCACTGTTTCTGTTTTAAGATTAGAGGGTGGTGATGGGAGGCAGCCAGCCAAACAAAGAGTGTGGGCTTCAGAGAGAAACTGCTGTTCCCCCACAGCCCCTCCTCACCCCTATTTGGAACTCCCTCTTAGAAAGTCTGGAGAAAAACGTGGCAGAGAGGCCAGAGCCAGCATGAGCCACTGCCCTGAACACTTCCCTATGTTTTGGCAAACAGCTTGTGGCAATAACCAATCCTGTCTCTTCCATCTCCATTGAGAAGAAAACTAGGGAAAAAATGGCCTGCAGTCAAGAGTATGACCTTCCCAAAGAGAGATCTGGTTTTGCCCTTGGCTTCTGGGAAGTAACCTGTGTCATATCTGAAACATATCTTTTCTTTAGGGTAGAGTCTGGCCACACCTAATACTTTGAGGGTGAGAGCTGGCCCAGCCAGAAAGACCAACCATGTAACTTTGGATGGGGTCTCTGAATCACTTATTACTCAGCCTAGAAACTGAGTTCACCAACATGGGCAATCAATCATTGAATCATGCCTATATAATGAAGCCCTAATAAAAACTTAGATGAGCTTCTCTGGTTGGCAATATTCCATGCATATTGTCACGCATCACTACTGGGAGGGTAACGTAATCTGAGTCCACAGGGAGAAAGGACAATAGAAGTTTGGTCATGGGAACCCTCCCAGACTCTTTTTCATGCATCTCTTCCTCTGGCTGATTTTAATCTGTATTCGGTCAGTGAGTTCTGTGGGTCCTCCTAACACATCATCCAACCTGAGGGTGGTTTGGGGAACACACATTCCCCCTGCCCTTCCAGCTTGCAGTTGGTGTTAGAATAAAGGGCAGTTCTTTGGGATTGTGCTTTCAAACTTTGCAATTTTGCTAACTGGGCAAATGGGCTGAAAGTAAAGTATAATATGGACTAACCTAGATTTCCAAATTCTGAAAATGCAGTTATGGAAGCCATTTCAAGAGATCTGTTAAAATATTCTCATCTTCCTACAAAAGTGTGGTTGGTACTGACAAGCTCAAGACCAAACCAGACTCTCAAAGCCCCTTCAATCCACAAAGTCTCCTCCTGAGGGTGGAATTCTCCTTGCTTAAATCTCCAGAGGTTTTTCATCACATTCAGAATGAAATTCAAACTTCTTACCTTATTTATGTGTTTGTGTGCGTGTGTGATTCCCCAACTAAAATGTAAATCTAGATTAGTGCTGGCACATAGTAGGCACACTACAAATGTTTGTTGAATAAATGAATAGCTCAAATAAAAGGAATATAAAAATGTTTATTTTGCCAGAGATCAATACTTTATCTCTGGCTTAATTTTTTCATCTTTTCTTTCATGAAAAAAAATTGAGATATAATTCACATATCATAAAATTTAACCTGTTACAATTCAGGGGGTTTTAGTATATTCACAAAGTTGTACAAACATCACCACTGTTTAATTTCTCTGGCTCAGTTTTAATCCCTATTCTTCCTTCCTCTCCATCATGTGATTCTAACGAGGACTGCTAGTCATAACACCCTACATGCTTCAATCATAAGAGAGTACAGGACCCAGGTGAGGCAGCATTCCTCCCCAGCACTTTCCAACAGAAACTAAAAGAAAAACCTTCCCTTTCAGTTGGGGAAGCTGTGAGGAATGAGCCCAGAGCTGGTAGTGTCCAGATTCCCTGCCATGTGGAAGCAGCTGGTCCATAATAGGTGAGAATAAATCTGGCACGCAGAGAGAGGGAACGCTGGTTCTGGCTATCCCTGAGACCAGCGACTCCACTCCCCACGGTGTGGTTATATAAGCCAATGACTCTCTCTTGGGCCTCAACTAGTTCCAGTGGTTTTCTATAACTTAGAACTAAGGTGTTCCTTGGGACAGTACAGTCCTTGTCTGGCTCATATGTTTTCTCAACGCATGTTTTTTTAAGTATTTACTGTGTGCAATGGAGTGTACAATCTAGTGGGGTCACGGCAATGTGCTATATTCAATGAGAGGGAAATGTTAGAGCAAAGCATCCCACCCACTGTTAGTGAGGCAGGAGAGACTTTCCAAGGAAATAACATCTCAGCTAAGACCTGAAGTTAGAGAGGAGTTTGTATCAGAAAAGTTGATAGGATGGTAAGGAGAATCAGAACAGGTTCCCATTGGCAGGGGAGTTCTTTTCTACAAGCTACATGAAAGATGTGACATTTGAATTAAGCTTTAATTTTTTTATTGACTGAGTTGACAGAGAGCAAGAGAAGGATAGAGGGGGAAAGAGAGAGAGAGAGAGAGAGAAACATCACTTTGTTGTTCAACTTATTTATACATTCATTGGTTTGTTCCTCTATGTGCCCTGACCAGGGATCAAACTGCAATCATGGTGTATCTGGACAATGCTGTAACCAACTGAATTAAGCTTTAAGCATGGAACTAAGATGCAGATACTTAGAGAAAGGGCATAAGAGGAGCATTTCAGTGGAGACAGAAAAAACTGAGAAAAGGCCAGGTACAGGACACAGTGAGAAATTAACTGGACTCTGGGGTTCATGGAGGAAAGAGGTAGGGATATGGCTGCAAAGATAGATTTGAAGTGCATGTCAGGCCAAAGTCCTGAAGGTTTAGGTGCAGAAGGACAGCATGCTCCACTCCAAGCTCTGAGAAGGAGCAGAATGTGACATGGAAAAGATGGGTGAGGTGGGGGACAGAGAAATCAGTTTGGTGCCTATAGCAATAGTCCAAGGCTCAAAACAGTCTGACCCAGCACAGTGGCAGGGGAAATAGATAAGAACATAAGTGGGTGATGCAGAAGAGGTAGAAATTATCAGACTTAAGGCTATTATTAGGAGTAGAGGAAAAAGAGAAACTAAACATGATAATGATGATGATGGTGGTGTCCATTGGCAACCAGTGTCCATTGGCCCCAAAATGGGTCAGACATTTTATAGGCATTATCTCCTGTAATCTTCACCACCCTATGAGGTACATTCTATTATTACCTCCACTTTAGAGTTGAGGAAACTGAAACACAGGGAGATGAAGTAATTTGTGCAAAAAGAACCTGATAATTCTTAAAATATAAGAAATCCAGGCAAAAGAGACTTGGAAAGGAGGATGAAGTCATTTTTGCATAGACTGGATGAAAGTTGTCTACCTGAATGAAGCTGAACCCTGGACTTTGGTTTAAATGTGTTGCTGCCAGAGGGCAATAGCCTTACCTATGTTTTCTTCATGAGTGCACAACAAAGTAGAAAACCCTAAGGTTTCTTAAATCAGGATAGATTATCTTGACTACTCCCTCCACCATGCCTGTGCACCTGTGACAAAAGGAAATTAGATTCATCTGATAAGCTTTGTTTTCAACGAAGTTATGTGGGATGATTACCCAGTACTCTGTGGTCTTCTAGGTGTTTACAAATTGATTTTTTTATTATTTGGTCCAGTGATTTTCCAAGTATTCAGTGTTTTTTCAAGTTCTTCAGCTTTACAATATGAGTGAGATAAAACTCATATTTGCCCTCCTTCTCCTGTATTAACATGAAGTTTTAAGGTTGCAATTATTTAGAGTATTTTTTACATGAAGTATATATCTGAGGAAACATACATACAAATATATATAATTATAAGTACATATGTGGATGGGCATAAGGTAATCTTCATACAGACTCCCTCAGAGTTTATGACCATATACAGAAATGGAAACAGAACATATGGCTATTTCAAAAAATTCCAAATAAATTAAGATTATCACTTTCTAGAAGTGTTTATATGATGAAATAAAAAACTCAAAACCTCAAAAAAATTGTTCTGTGTTTATGTAGCTATCCTGTGAACAATAAACAAAAGGAAGATAAAATTGAATTATTAAAATTTATCTTCTGTTTACCCAATCCCTTTCCCTGAAACCAGGATTTGGAGGGAGTGTTATCTGGCCAGGACACCGTGCAGCAATTCCTTTTTATTTATTTATTTATTTTTTTTGGTGGATATAATCTAAAGTCCAGTGCCAGGGAATCAGAGGAATAAAATCCAAGATCCAATACTTCATAAGGGGCTAATTAAATAACTGTTAGGGGCCTTTGAAGTTCAAATAGTCCATGGATCTAAAGACTGCTTATGAGGACAATTAACAAAAATTATGGCAAAATGTTTTACAAAAATGCAAGGCTATAAAAATACCAAATATAACTCAAGCAACTATCTCTGTACAAAGTTTAAAGTTTTTATTAAGTATGTATCTTTAGAAATATCTACTATGTTCTGAGTATCTTAAGTATCACAGGTACCCAAAAAAAGCTTTTTTGTCAAATCCATGAATCCAAAAATCTATTTTATGAAAATGAATGATTAATAGAATTAATAGACTTGAGAGCAGACTTCCAGCCAAAATGGAGGTGTAGGTAGACACACTGCGCCTCCTTGCACACCCAAAATAAGAACAACAACAATTTAGAAACAAAAAACAACCAGAACTGACAGAAAACTGAACTGTATGGGAGTCCAACAACCAAGGAGTTAAAGAAGACACATTCATCCAGACCGGTAGGAGGGGCAGAGTTGGGTGGCCAGGCAAAGAGGGGTTGCAGTAGGGCAGATGGCAGACCCCAGGTGAGCAAGGCGGCAGTAGGCAGGCCCAGCAAGGAGGTGGATTGTGGAGGGGCATGGCCCACAAGGCAGCTGGTAGATTGTGCAATCCCATATTCATGCACAGATAAACCAGGCAAAACTGGGGAGCAAGACAGACCCCACAACCCAGGGCCCCAGCACTGGAAAATAAAGCCTCAAAAACACCGATTGAAAACACCTGTGGGTGTTGAGGTGCTGGGAGAGAGTCCCAGCCTCACAGGAGAGTTTGTTGGAGAGACCCACAGGGTCCGAGGATGTACAGAAGCCCACCCACACAGGAATCAATACCAGAAGGGCCCAATTTGTGCAGGGGAAGTGGGGGAAGTAACTGAAATCCCTCAGAGAACAGAGCAAGTGCCATTGTTCCCTCTTGGACCCCTCCCCCAAATACAGTGTCACAACCCCGAAACTGGATTGCTCTGCCCAGGGGAAACACCTAAGACTCCACCCCTCACTACATAACAGGCACGTCAAGACAAAAAATAAAGTGGCCCAAATGGAAGAACAGATCAAAGCTCCAGAAAAAATACAACTAAGTGATAAAGAGATAGCCAACCTATCAGATGCACAGTTCAAAACACTGGTAATCAGGATGCTCACAGGATTCATTGAATTTGGTCACAAATTAGATGAAAAAATGAAGGCTACACTAAGTGAAATAAAGGAAAATGCAGAGGGAACCAATAGTGATAGAAACAAAGCTGGGCCTCACATCAATGGAGTGGACCAGAAGGAAGAAAGAAACATACAACCAGAAAAGAATGAAGAAACAAGAATTCAAAGAAATGAGGAGAGGCTTAGGAACCTCCAGCACATCTTTAAACATTCCAACATCCAAATTATAGGGGTACCAGAAGGAGAAGAGGAAGGGCAACAAGTGGAAAAGTTATTTGAAAAAATAATAAAGGAGAACTTCCCCAAACTGGCAAAGGAAATAGACTTTTGGGAAGTGCAGGAAACTCAGACAGTCCCAAAGTAGTTGGATCCAAGAAGGGACACACCAAGGCACATCATCATTACATTACCCGAGATAAAAATTAAGGAAAGAATCCTAGAAGCAGCAAGAGATAAGGAGGCAGTTACCTACAGTGGAGTACCCATTAGACTGTCAGCTGATTTTTCAAAAGAGACCTTACAGGCAAGAAGGGGCTGGAAAGAAGTATTCCAAGTCATGAAAGGCAAGGACCTACATCCAAAATTACTCTATCCAGCAAAGCTTTCATTTAGAACGGAAGGACAGATAAAGTGCTTCTCAGATAAGGTCAAGTTCAAGGAGTTCCTCATCACCAAGCCCTTATTTTATGAAATGTTAAAGGGACTTATCTAAGAAAAAGAAGATAAAAAAACATGTATAGTAAAATGACAGCAAGCTCACAATTATTAACAACCACACCTAAAACAAAAGCAAAAGCAAACTGAGCAAACAACTAGAACAGGAACAGAATCACAGAACTGGAGGTCACATGGAGGGTTGGCAACAGGGGAGAGGGAGGAGGAGAGAGGGGGAAAAAGGTACAGAGAATAAGTAGTATACATGGTAGGTAGAAAATAGGCAGGCGAGGGTAAGAATAGTATGGGAAATGTAGAAGCTAAAGAACCTATAAGTATGCCAAATGGACATGAACCAAAGGGGGGGAATGTGGGTGGGAGGGGGTGTGAAGAGTGGAGGGGAGTGGAGGGGATAAAGTTGGACAACTATAATAGCATAATCAATAAAATATATTTAAAAAAAGATTTGAGAGCCTTCATGTGAATGAAACTCACCTATGATAAGAAAGCAAGAGCAAGTTTTAAAACAAACAACAATAAAAAACAAAGTTTCCCAGTAGCAGCCTTCTCCATAAGTTACCCTTTCTCCCCATTGTGCCCATGAACCCTGAGGACTGCATTATCACTGCTTCCCTAAACACTAAACAAATCCTAAATACTCCCTTTATTAAACTCTCTGCTAAGAATGTGACATCAGCCCTGGATGGTGTGGTTCAGTGGATTGAGTGTTGGCCTGTGAATGAAAGGGTCGCCAGCTCAATTCCCAGTCAGGGCTTGGGTTGCAGGTCAGGTCTCCAGTAGGGAGTGCATGAGAGGCAACCACACATTGATGTTTCTCTCCCTCTCTTTCTCCTTCCCTTCCCTTCTCTGTAAAAATAAACAATTTCTTTTTTAAAAAAACAAGAGAACTTCTGGTCAAGATGGCAGCATAAATATACAAGGCTCACCTCTACCTAACCATATCAAAATTACAACTAAAATATAGAATAACCATCATTCAGAACTGTCAGAAATTGAGTTGAATAGAGAAGTCTGACAACTACGGAATTAAAGTAACCACATGTTCAAAGTGATGCAGGTGACAGAAATGCAGAATGGTCTGGTCCCACATCCATGTGTGGTGGATAAAAATTCAGAGGCAATATCTCTGGAGTGAGGAGTTTCTGTCCCACACCAGGCCCCCCAGTCCAGGGTTCCAGTGCCAGGAAGATAAGTCCTCATAACTTTGGCTTTAAAAACCAGCATGGACTGAGTCTATAGAAGAAATTTCTGGAGTCCCAAGCAGTTCCTCTTAAAGAACCCACACATAGGCTTTCTCAGACTCATTCTCTCTGAGATCCAGAATGGGGGTATCAAGTTAAAAGGTACCACTGCCACACAGGGAGAAACTGAAGTCTCTGGTATAAAGGTGAGGGATGGGGGACAGAAGGGCAGGCAGAGGCCATTGTCCCTTTTCTGAACCCTCTCACCACAGAGCCACAGAGCCACCAGGCTGGTGCCATATCTGAGACCCCATCAACCTGGCTAACACTGTTTGCCCTGCCTTGGAGATCCCTTGAGACTCTGGCCACCCAACTTACTGGCCTACCCAATGGCTAGTCTTGGCTCATGCTTCACAACTTCTTAAATCCTCTCAAATAAGCAACAGCCAGCTTCATTGAGCCCCCAGCCCCTACATCTCTTGCTAAGTGGCCACAGGCCTGGCACTAGCAGCAACCAGCCTAGATTCACAGCTTGGCTTCTCCTGGGAATCTCCAAGCCCAGCACAAGTAGCAGCCATCTCAGATTGCCTTATAGTTCAGGCAGGGTGGCCCTGGGCAAAACACAGGTAGGGGCTGACCATAGCCTGCACTACCTAGTGGACAGCTACAGACCATATCGGAGTACCATCACCCTGCCCCTGCACAGCTAATCCTCCACCAAGGGTGGAGGTTAGTGGTTAGTGGTCATAGACAGTCCTTGTAGCTGACTAGATGGGATAAATCCCTCCCATTGACCTTCCAATACAATCACTTCTCAACAACAAAAGGAGGGTATACTCAGCCCACAGAAAAGGCACACTTATAGTACCCAGCTTGGTTGATAGGGGAGGCTGTTCCACTGGACACTACAAGATACCTACTACATTAGGCCATGCTACCAAGACAGGAAGTCATAGTGGCTAATACATAGAAACAAACACAGGGAGGCTGCCAAAAGAGCAGACACAGAAACATGACCCAAATGAAAGAACACATCAAAACTCCAGAAAAAGAACTAAACAAAATAGAGATGAGCAATCCATCAGATGAAGAGTTCAAAACTATGAAGATGCTCAAGGAACTTAGTGAGGACCTCAAGAGTATAAAAAAGATCCAGTCAGAAATGAAGGATACACTAATGGAAATAAAGAACAATCTATAGGGAAACAACAGTAGAGTGGATGAAGCCAAGAATCAAATCAATGATGTGAACATAAGGAAGCAAAAACAACCAATCAAAACAACAAGAAAAAGAAGAATCCAAAAAAATGAGGATAATAGAAGCAGCATCTATGACAACTTCAAGTGGTCCAACACTTACATCATAGGGGTGCCACAAGAAGAAGAGAAAGAGTAAGAAATTGGAAACTATTTGAAAAAATAATGAAAGAAAACTTCCCTAATTTGGTGAAGGAAATAGACATGCAAGTCCAGGAAGCACAGAGAGTCCCAAACAATATGGATACAAAGAGGCCCACTCTAAGACATATCTTAATTAAAATGCCAAAGGTTCAAGATAAAGAGGGAATCTTCAAAGCAGCAAGAGAAAAGAAGTTAGATACCTACAGGGGAGTTCCCATAAGACTTTCATGATTTCTTAAGAGAAACTCCGCAGGCTAGAAGAGAATGGCAAGAAATATTTCAAGTCATGAAAAGCAAGGACCTACAGCCAAGATTGCTCTACCCAGCAAAGATTCATTTAGTATCAAAGGGCAGATAAATAGCTTCCCAGAAAAGAGAAAAACTAAAGGAGTTTATCATCACCAAATTATTATTATACAAAATGTTAAAGGGATTTAAGAAAAAGAAGATCAAAACTATGAACAATAAAATGGCAATAAATACATATCTATCAACAACTGAATCTTAAAAACAAATTAAGCAAACAAGAACGGAATCAGAATCATGAATACAGAGAGTGTTTTGATGGTTGCCTGATGGGAAGGGGGTACAGAGGTATGAGGGTATGGTGAAGAGGTGATGGGATTAAGAAATACTAATACGTAGTCACAGAATAGGCATGGGGATGTAAAGTACAGTATAGGAAATGGAGTAGCCAAAAAAAACCTATGCATAACCCATGGACATGAACAATGGTGTGGGGAATTCCTGAGGGAATACAGGGTGCAGGATAGAGGGGGGCAAAGGGTAACAATTCGGACAACTATAATAGCATAATCAGTAAAATATAATTTAAACAAACAAACAAACAAAAGAATGTGTCAACAGTTTCCTATTAGGCCCCTGGTTAATAAAGACATAATAATACTACTCAATAACAAAATAAAGATGAAATTGAAGAATGTGTAAAGCTTTTAGCCTGGTTTATTGTACATGCTCAATAAATATTACCTATTATTATTATTATTGGGCTTTTTATTTTCCTATCAATTCTGTCCTACTTGATTGGGTTAATTTGCCAGCTGATGATCAATTTCTCCTCCAGGCTCTTTATTAGGAATGAGCATAAATTTAGCCTAATATTTGTCTCGTGAAGGATGACATTTGTTTTTGTGTTCCCTAAAACCCCAAAGGATTTAAAAATAGAGAAAATTCCAAAGTTATATGTCACTCAGTCTTTCTCACAGTCATCTCTGGGTGTTAATGGCAGTCTAGGAATAAACTTGGGAGCCTTCAAAGAGTTCAACACCAGTAGGGCAGAGGTGTGGCTTCCAAACACCTTGAGGTTTTTCCTAACAGCAACTGTTTTGAGAGGTATGCAACATAAACAATTATAGCAGAAGCTACACTTATTTGGGTAATAGTTTGACTTGTCACATCAATACTAAGATTTCTAATTCTAGTTGTGTATATCACAAATTCTTGAAGTATGTTAAACAGAATGTATCAAATAAATACATTAGGGTGTGAGAAGAAAAGTTTATTTTTGCCACTCTTCAATACTCGTAATAATGTAATTTTTCTCCCCCCCCCCCATAACTGGTTTAGTCAGTTCTTTGAATCACAAACACATGGATTGTACAATGAACTACTCTTCCCTAAACTATATGTTTTTTTGTTTTTCAGGGGGTTTTTTTTCCTGTAAATCTTAATCTTCTTTTCAAAGGAATGGCTTCGGGCTGCTTGAAAAGCTCTACAATAGCCCAAAATGCATCTTTTTTTTCAAAGAAGAGTACTTTGGATCATTTGTTCCATATCTACCATACAAGGAAAAAATATGGCAGGAAAACCACTGGAACATAAATTTTAACAACAGCTTGGTTGTCTCCCCGCTTTTTTTCACCTCAGATTTAAGTCCTTATTTCAAAGATTGTGTTCACACTGTTTAGAGTTATTATTACCTTTTCGTGTGCGTTACCTTCAGGCTTGCTCCAGGTAGGCCCTGATTCCCCTCAGGTCCCTTCAGCCTCGACAGCCCCCCGCCCCACGCCCCACCCCCCACCCCCCACCCCTCACACCGTGAGGCTGCTCTGAAATGGGGTTAGAGTGTTTTGTAGAAGGACCAGTCATTCATTTCCTTGACAGGAAACTCTAAATTGTTGGTTTCATTTCAGGAAGTAGAGAAGAGGGGGTAAAAAAACACTACCTCACCTTCCCACACCGGGAGTCGAACCCGGGCCGCCTGGGTGAAAACCAGGAATCCTAACCGCTAGACCATGTGGGAGACGACAAGAACGAGGGCATGCTTAGGCAAATTGAATTTCTCGCAACTGCTTCCGCCTGCTTTATTTAATCTGTTTTCTGTCTCCAGACTTGTTCCTGTGCCTGCGGGAAGCCCAGCTGGCTTAACCTCTCAGGGCCGTATTGTATCCTTTCGCTCTTTGCAGAGGACACTTGAATGTCTTTATACAATCGTGTCAGTTGTAATCGCGTCCAGTCTTCTAAACTCCAAATATACACCAGCGTCAACTCTACCTTGGATGAGTCATTATTCAGAATTCCTCACAAGAAATCCTTCCGAGTACAAAACGACTGCTGTTTGGATTTTAGACTCATTAATAAAACGAGAGCTGTGTGAAGTCCTAAAACTGCCATCGCGAGACCAAAACGGAGTTGGTGCTCTTACCCCCAACCGCCTGCAGACCCGCTTGTTCCAGCAGCCGGCAGCAGCCCCGAGCACACTGCTTCCCGGACCTGTGTCCAGCCCCACGCGGAGCAAACCCCACGTGTGCCCGCACTTCGTGAGACACACGGACTGGTGCCCCCTAGACCATTTTTGCCACAAATTTCCACGGTATCCAAAAAGCTCGGGACTGGACACAGGCCCCATTCCATCCCCTTAAAGTTTATCTTTTCAAAAACAGGGACGAGGGTTACCCGGAAGCCAGGAGCGTTGCAGGTTCTGTTGACTCAAGGACAAGAGGCAGGATTTATGTCACTGAAAATAAGCAATGAAGTCCCTCACTGCGAGCAGTCATGATTGATAAGTCCTTCTGATTTCCCTACCCGTTCTCGATTTGAAGCAGCATTTCTTTGGGAGCAGTTTATGCGGTAGCAATCTACTGTTGGGATTAGGAAAGTGCATACAAAGAGTACATTCATTATTCGGGACAACCAGCGTGGGAGAGCTGTGGTTCTGGTGTCCCCGTTGTGGCTTAAGCTTCACAGAAGTTGTTTTTAGTAGCGACAGGCACTTGGGAGCCCATTTAAAATCTGATTCTGGTTCTGATTCCTCGCTTTCTCCCTAACTGAGGCTCCCTAAGGCTTCAATTGTGACAAGTAACAGCAAGAGAAGGGAGAAGAGATTCGAAAGAGAAACTCTTTCATTCATTCTATTGCATTTATTTACAGGGGGAAGCTCCCTAACCGGGAGTGAACATGATCCACATCATTGAAACAATTAAGCTCTGAAGAAAAACTAGATTCTACTGATTATAAACCTACTGTGTGTATTAGACACATTCGAATGTTTGCTCATTTAATTCTCACAGTATACCTGTGAGATATGCCAGTATACCAGTCTTATCCACATCTTTGGTGGTTCTTCCTCTGCTATCTTAGCATCTTTGAACAGTTTTATTTGTTTGTTTTGTAATCACTGAGACAGCCGTGGGACATTTATTTTGGAACTCTAAAGAAAACTCTCCAAAACAAACCTCAGCAACTACAGAATACCCTTCCTTCACTGGGAGCTGAGATTCAGGTGTACCTTTCAGTTTTGTATTTCTGCTTAACAATAATTTTTTTTTAAGATTTTACTTATTTATTTTTAGAGAGAGGGGAAGGGAGGGCAAAGAGGGAAAGAAACCTTGATGTCCAAGAAACATGTCAATCACCAAGTGGGGACCTGGCCTACAACCCAAGAATATGCTCTGGTTGGGAATCAAACCCACAACTTTTTAGTTTGCAGGCAGGCACCCAACCCACTGAGCCACACCAGCCAGGGCAGTAGTTCTTTTTTTAAAGTATCTTAACAGTTTTAAAAATAAAAGTTGCCAATGTAACCCATACATTAGACAGGCGCCATCCTTAAGACATTGCCAAAATGAAACTTTTCTTTTGTCTCATTATCACCGAACTGAAATTTGTTCACTTTTTCCCTTGCTACTGAATGAAAACAATAACAGAAAGCTCTATGGTCACTTTAAATAATAAAGCACAGTCAAGGACAATATACTCTTCAGCAGCTCAATCTTTATTCTATTCTCCACCACCCCAACTTGGTCATGATTTCAGGCTACAGCAATGGTGAGAAAAATGGGGTTCCCACTGGCTCAGAGTTGTGGCCTTCTCTTCCCAACTCTGTTCAGTCACACCACATTGGTAGCCTGAGGTGGCCACGCTGGCAGTATTTGCACCACAGAAATATGCAAATGCTACAAGATAGGGCTTTTTACATTGGAGAGTTAGTGTGCTGTTTAAAAAATAGTGATGTGCTGGTTAAATATTTACCAGCATGACACAGTCAGGTGTGCTGTCCAGGAAAGAGGGGATGATCTATTTCTCATTTCTTTTCTTCTCATTTTCTCCTGTTGAGGCTCAAGTCCCTCCAAGATTGGAGTGTAGGGAAAGGGGAACCAAAAGTTCCCAGTGGACTGGTACTATCAAAAGTCAGCTTCCTGCTTTCTGGGCCTGAATGTATTCTAAGGTTGACTCTTTTTCCCTGTGGGTTCATCAGAGGCTTCTCTGCTTCGGCCTGTCAGACAGTGCCTCCCAAGGGGCTAGCAGTGTTCTCCCTGTGTGGGTCTCAGGCCAGTGGTACCAGAATCAACAATGACTTTGTTTAACTGCAGATTCTCTTAGTTTATTCTCAGATTCTACAAATGAGAACTTGTGGGAGCAAGGCTTGGGAGTCTGAATTTTAACAAGCATTTTCTTCCCCAGCCCCCAGGTTTTTCTGATGCCACTAGAGTTTGAGAAACAATGAACTACATGACAGTAAGTTCCCTTCAATCTCTAAAAGACCACATCCCTGAAGCACCATTTCTATCATTTCTCTTTCCTGCTCAAAAACCTGAAGAAGAAAAAAAAAAAAAAAAGACTCTGGTTGCCTGTTGAGTGAAATCTAAACTCCCTGGCCAAGCTTTCTAGACTTTCCATAATCCAGCCCTCACAAAGCCTGCTAATATTATCCCCCCTTTTCAGAAACCACATCCCAGCTCATCCCACTTGCTTTGTGCCACTTGTCCCTCGTGCTCTCCTGCTCTGATGCCTTTACTCCACCTCTTTCTGTACTGCCTGCCCTACCCTTCTTTCCACATCTGATCCCAATGCCAAGGCCAGCTCAGCCCCATGAAGCCACCTATGGTCCTCCTGGTCACAGGTCACTCCCATTTCCTCTGAATCCCAAAGCATAGGCCTTTTAAAAATGTGATGGAGCCTTATGCCTTGTCACCCTTATAACTTATTTAATAAGAAAGTCCATAAATAAAAGTTAGATTCCATAATCCCCCTGGAAATCCAGTTCTGCACTCAATCATTCTGCCAAATAGTCCTTCCTTTTATCTAACATAAATACTTCCTGCTGTACTTCTGTGTGAAAGCTGACCCCTTTTAACCACCAGCATGAACAAAATGTTCCTGGGAGGTAAGAAAAAAATCCTCACAAATTTTTGAAGTTTAGCCAGGTCAGTGAGCTGCATTTCTTTAGTTCTGCACACACAAAGAAAGCCTCCTTGTTGACACAAGGAACAGTTATTCCTTTCCCATGAGTCTAAGGCTGACTCTTACCAGGCAGCTCTCCCATTTCATCCAGCTTTTGACACTGGAGAAAAGCACCAAACATATTGTACTTGCCTGGCATCTACATTAGCTGAAGTGGTGGGTGTGATTCAGGTCCTTGCCTGCCACTCGTTTAGGAGTTAGATGGTTTCCATTTCAGGGGTCTCAGGAATCACCTTCGTAAGGGCATCAAAAATAAGCACCAATTAAATTCCACTCTCCCAAGCAGAGCCCTGGTCAGCACAGACCCAGCCCATGGCACAAAGTTAACCTCAAAGCTCTTTTGGGTAACAGCATCTGCCCCATTGGTGTGAGTTCTTCATGGCCTAACACTAGATTCAATTTCTAAAATTGGAGCTGAGCTCAGGAGGCCACTGGGACGACAGAGCTTCCTCAGGGCTTGTTTACATTATATAATTCTGCCCTTCACCTCTTCCCCAAATCTAGCAACTCCTATGACTCAGGGAAAATGCTCTCAAACTCCCAAAACTGGGTTAGGTTCTGTGGGCCAGCCCATCTATCACTGGGCTAGATGAATTTCTCAGCTTCCCTCTCCTATAAACTCCTGATGGCAGAGTCTGGATCTTGTTTTGTTGCATCCCAACTTCTAGCACAGGACTTGGGACACATAATCACTTACTGTATGAATCAATCTCCTAAAATATCTTTGTTTTGGGGGGGACCCTCTTATAAAAGTTACTTTTTCCCTTAAATCAACACATAATAAGAAAAAATATTCCTCAGCCAGGTAAAAATATCTCCAGAGCGTGGTATCTTTCCTGACACATCAGCAGAACTCAGTAAATGTTTGAGTGGTTGCTTACTTGACTCATCTGTTCAGTAATCAATCAATCCATCCATCCATCCATCCATCCCAGAGGAATAGACTTTGTTACCACTTGACACCGGAATGGCAAAGCAACTAACTGAGAGTCTCAGTGAGTCATAATTTTAATATCTGAGCAAGTATAATATAGCATAAGAAAACACATTATCTCCTAATACTCTGCCCCACCTCACAGACATTCTTTTTTCCCTCCATACCTTCCTTTCATCTGCTCTGATAGCTGAAGATAGTAAGAGTTTGGCAGACCATCTTCATATTCATCCCCATCTGTTTGCCCTACCAGGTTAAGCCCTGGAGCAGAGACAAGCTTTTCTCATTTTTTCTGGAGCACACTCTAAGAGTTGTGTAAGTCCAGATACTCCAAGGCCTGGCATCTAGACAATATGCCCACCATTGTAGTTTCCTGTTTCACATGACAGTTACTGAAATATTGAAATTATTATGGCCTTCTGATGCCCTAGTTGGTGTGACTCAGTTGGTTGGAGCATTGTATTATAATGGAAAATTTGTCTGGTTTGATTCCCAGTCAGGGCACATACCTAGGTTGAGGGTTCAATCCCTGGTCTGGGGAGTGCAAGAGTCAACCAATCAATGCTTCTCTCTTGCATTGATGTTTCTCTCTCTCTCCCTTCTCTCGCTAAAAGCAATGAAAAATAAAAAAGAAATTATGACTCTCTGCAACCCTCAATTAGCTCACTTTGCCACTGAAGTGCTAGATGGGTCAGGTTGGACCTACAAAGGATGTTAAAACTTTTTTTGGCTCATTTTTAGACTTCCCACCAGCAGTTCTGAGTTCAGTGAGCTGTAAATTCATTCTATTTCTTTTCCTGTGAGATTATCTGTCTCAGTTTTCACCAAGAGATCCACAGCCATCAATAGATTCATAGTGTTTCAGGTATTATGTCAAATATATTGTTGATCATGGCATCCAGTATATATTTGGCAGTGCTCAATATGAAAATAATATCTATCACATAAAAGATGAATTGTGTGCCAGAAAATTCTGAATACTTCAATATATTAACAATTTAATTCTCACAATGACCTAATGAGATAGGTACTAATATTATTCCTATTTTACAGATCAGAAAACTGAAACACAGGAAAGTTAAGTAATTTGCTAAAGTCTTACAATTTATTGATAATAGAAGCAGCATTTAAACCCTGGCATTTTGTCTGTCTGGAACTCATTAATATCAAGCTGTCTTTACTGTTACACATATTGCATAAAATAGGGAACTATTTTGACAAATAATGATAATGCCTTTAGCAACAATGACAACATACATTCTGAGGCCTGATGGTGTTCTCTGGAGAGAGTGAAGATGTTACAGACTCTTCTTAAACCAATGAAAAACATTTTATGACCTAAGACTTCATAGATGCCGACACTGGCAAAGAGAAGACACCTCTGGTCCCTTTATCTTCATCACTGACCAATTTTGAAAAATATTACCTTCTTCATGATTGTCCAAAAATTCATAAATGTTTTTCCTCTCTCAACCTAGTCTAGGGTTAGAAATTTCATAACTCCCCCCACCCAAACCTCTACTCAGAAAGGTCTTTATTGTTGTTTACTGGTTAGTTGATTGATTGATTGATGAAATCAACAACCAGGCATGAAGATTCATAAGGCATAAGACATTTTGCCCTTCTATAGCTACATCCTACTTGACATCTGCACGTGGATGACTAATGAGCATCTCAAACTTGACATGTTTAAAACTAAGCTTTTAAGAGTCCATCACCCTCAACCCCCCAAACCAGATCTTTCTGGAGTCTTTCCAATTTCCCTTAATAGCAACTCTATTCTCCTAGTTGCTTTAGCCACAACTTCTGGAATCAACTGTGAGTTTGTTCTCTCTCTCATTCTAAACCAATAACTGAGGAAATCCTATTGATGCTATCATGGACACATATCCAGAACATGATCACTTCTCCTTATTCCTCTTGTCCAAGTCACCATCACCTCTTACCTGGATTACTGAAATCATCTCACCCCTGCTACTGCCTACAAGCCTCCATTCCCACAGCCTATTCCCAGCACTGCCGCTGGAGGAATTCTTTTAAAACAAATCGGATACTGTCACTCCTCTCTTCAAAACCCTCCAGTGGCCATCTTACTCAGAACAAAGGCTCTACATGACAACCACTCCCTCTGATTAATTATCCAAAACCATTCGACACTCTCAAACAATAATAGTATCTTTCTCTGGAGTCACTCTCAGGATAAGAAAAATTTTATAAGGAAGACTAAGATACAATATTGAATACAAGGTAAGTCAACCACTGATTACTGATCCAAGAGGAGCTGAATATACTCTTAACAATAACCCCTTAATATTAAAAAGCTATTCAGACTACATCAAAACAGTACTCTCCCTCATTGCCAGGTCTATTGAAGTCTATGTTCTTTCCACTCTACCTAAAAGGAAACACTCAACAGCATTTCCTAGTGACCCTCAAAATCAGACAGACACCCATCAGCATTGTTATTAATCTTTTCCTCTGGTATGTCTCTGGGCAAAGTGCTGAGCAAAGAACAAACAATGCTTATTAAAGTAGAAATAGAAATGCAAGGGGGAAGCTATGCAGCAGAGGAATCAGAACTGGCAGCAGCAGTATCCCTGTGGAAATAAATGAAGAAGACCAACCAAAGAAGAAAAGCAAAAGCTATTCATTCAGAACACGCTAGAGCAAGGGAGTCAGCCACCATATCTCGTGTTTTGGCAGAGACTCAAATGCAGGAAGAGGAATGTGAATGCTTTCTGGTGGAAAAGGGGAAATCTTCAGGTGTGCCCTGATTGGAGTCTGTTGGCACAGGGAAGCTGTAGGTGGGCTAACTAGAAACAGGGTGTCATATGTGATTAGTCAAGGATGCATACTTGTCTTTCTCTGGTTGGTCTTAAGTTGGAAATTGGGACAGAATAGGGAAATTGTCAGCTCTTAATCAAGTCCTGGCCATTTAAGGCTGATCGTTACCGAAGGTATTGTTTAGCTTCCTGGACTGTCACTAGAGATAGCTGACTTCCTACAAGCCGGCTGGCTTTCAACAAGCTGACTTCCTGGGTAGTTTATTGTAGATCATGTTTGGGTTCCCTAGGCAGGCTGCTGCAGGTTTTGAGTTCTGTGTTTATGTATGGTCTGGCCACTGCCATTGCCTGTTAGTATATTCAGTGTCTCATCACCAAGACGGCAGTCTCCCGTCTTCAGGCCATCACATCCAGTCTAGCTTCTCCTTTCTCCTACTTTCTGCTTCCCAGACTGGCCCTCACCACTCTTTGCCGTGTTCTTCCTCCTACCTTATCTCGAACAAGAGCTCTCCTTTGCATTCAAAATCACTTTGGAAACACCTCTGTGTCTCTGTTGACAGGCCTCCCCCTGTTCCCTCTTTCTGCAGTTTTTTTAAAGATCTTATTTATTTATTTTTGGAGAGAGGGGAAGGGAGAGAGAGGAGAGAAACACAATTGGTTGTCTCTTAAACATAACCCCAACCAGGGACTGAATCCACAACCCAGGCAGCTGCCCTGACCAGGAATGGAACCAGCAACCTTTAGCTTTACAGAAATGACCCCTGACCAACTGAGCAGCACCCACCAGGGCTCTTTCTGCGGGTTTACGTGTCATTTATTTATTTACAAGTACACGTACTTATCATTTGGCATTAACATAAAGAGCAGTGACTGTGTCCATTTCAAGACTGTCTGGGGCTGCAACAGTGCCACACACAGAGAGGTGTTCAGTAAATGTTTCTGATGACCGATGACTCCAACTACACCTTAGGAAAGTGGAGAGTAATTCCAGCCAAGTAGTCAGAAGGGTTTCAGCTAACCCCTTTAACCTCGGGTAGTGTCTTTCTCTACTCAGGCCCTTTCTTTTTAAATTTAGAAACACAGTAAAAACATTTCGAAAGTGGATATACCCACTGTACGAAAAAGTTTCCCAATTTTGTTTGACCAGTAATAAAATTATTACATATGCATATCTTATCCATACACTAATTTAATTAAACATTCACTTGTAACTATTAAACTAAAAGCCACATGGCAAAAATTAAATGAAACAGGCCTTAAACCCTCACAATCAGAAGTACAAAATAAACCATGAAAGTATAATAAAGGCTGATATAAGAGTTCTGTATGACAATGGCCCTCACCTAGATTCCAACTGATGCCTGGAACACCTCAGACCTCATTATCCACTGTGAAAGTCTGATGTGGCAGGAGCTTTTGCCAAATTTCCAGTTTTGAAAAAAAAAAAGTCCATTATAAAACTTTCAAATACTTATATGGTCAAAGTCAGTCGCCACAATTTTAAAACAGCGACAATACATGGACTGGTGCTCTCTATTGAGATATTTGTCCAATTTATCTGGGTGCAAATTCTGGCTTCAAAAGGAATGGTCAGGAGGGCCATTATCTGTAAACATCAAATCTTAAAAGTTTAAAACTTCCCTGTTAATTTTATAAGTTTTGTAAGTTCTGACCTCTTGCTCTGTTATCTTTCTCTCCTCTGAAATCCTCCCTTGGGTACAGACACCCATCACCTCCCTGGAACTCAGCGAAGGACCAGAAAGGATACAAACAATAAATACTACTTCTCATTTGTATCATGCTTTACAGTTTACAAATCAGCTCATATATAGGCAAGTCATGTGAGCCACAAATGGCAGGTGAGATACAATCTGTGGTGTTCTCTTAAAAGATACCAGTCATTATCAGGGTGCACGACAGACAGGAATTTTCACAAGCTCTATGAGAAGCCCATTAATTGTGTGCAATCTAATAATGTTGCCAATGGGTCTATCTCCCTGGATCATATAAACTGTTTTTCCCTGCCTAAGCCCATGTGCATGATTTCCAAGCTGCCATGGCTACTCCTTTCTCTGACCTAAATAAAGATACTAAGTTCAAGTTAATATTCTAGACTCCTCAGGCAACTGTCTAGCTGCCCCCAGGTAATAAATTATTCCCTCCTCCCACTTTCTAACCTCTAGTCAGCCTTCTAAAAATCCCAAACTGGTTATTTTTATTCTCAGCATCTTCCTTTCGCCAGCTCTGCCAATAGAGGGCACTAGGAGAATGGGAGGCTGTTTGCTTTCTGTTCCCGAGTGTCAATAATTATGACCACACATTTCATTACAGCAGCAACAATTGCTTCCACCACTTCCAGAAACAGACTGATCACCACCTCCCCTCCCTGCTCAGAGACACCAGCGCTAAGTGGCCAGCATCTCCTCATCAGAAATCTGAATGCCAGCTCCAGTCTCACCATTCAGTGCTTGAGGAACCAGGACCAGCCAGACAGGATCTTCTTTGGCCCAGAGGTTGGAGTGCCAGCTCTGCAGCTCCTAAATTTCAAAAACTCCCAGCCTCTTACCTTTGTTCCCCCATGGAGTGATTACTGTTGCCAGTAATTCTAATTTCTGTGACACTTCAGTATCCTCTGCCTCTTCTTTTCCCTAATTCCTGGCTAACAACCCTTTATATTAACTTCCATGTTAAAATACATGTGTGGTTTCCATTGGGTTCTTGACTGATATATAAATTCAATTTGGGAATGTCTATCCTGCCTTTCCCACTCTGTGTGTATAATGTGATCCCACCCACTGCCATTCATTCAACTCTGTGCCAGGCACAGTGCTTATAGCTGGAACATGATAGAAAACACAAAATGCTTAGTATTTTTACACTGTAAATCCCAGAGTTTACAGTCTAGGGGAGTGGGACAAATTAAATTATCACACAAGTAAATATAAAACTGTAACTGTGACAATGTTGACTGAGAATGCAGGTACATGGTGATGAGTGTGCAAAAAAGGAGGGCTTAATATAGTTAGGGAGGTCAGAAAAGGCTTTCCAGGAAAGTGATGATTGAACAGAGATCCCAGTTTAAGCAAGCAATAACAAGACATTAGGGAAAGGCAAGAGTTTTCCAGACATAGAGAACACCAAGGCCTCTTGGCAGGAAGCATGGCAAGGACCCATGGCTGGAGCTTCATGGCTAGAGCATGAAAAAAAGTACAAAGGCTTGAGCCACAGAAACTGAAGACCTTGTCAAGGAATTCAGTTTGTTGTTTCTTTGTTAAGTGTGCCAGTCTGGGCCTGTGGAGTCTTGGGGATGATCTATGTCAGCAGTACCCAGTGTGGTCCCTGAACCAGCAGCAGCATCTCCTGGGAATGATCTGTAAATAAATTCTCAGGCCCCACACAAGACTTATGAGTGAGAAACCTGGGAGGTGGGGCCTGGTAGTCCATGTTTTAACAAGCACAAAGGTTTCCACTTGCTCACACAATGGCCAACATCAGCAGTTTCCAAACCATTTGACCACCTTAACCACTGGTGGAACTTGTTAAAATATTCTTTTGCCACACCACTGTTTCTACAAAAATCGGAATCTCAGGGTAGGAAACTTTATTCAGATGATCAGCCTGGTTTGGGAGGCACTGGTACACATCAAAGTCCAAGTATCAACAGTGTCTACAGTGTCTGTTGCAGTGAGCAATTAATTATCAAATGCTATTTTTCTTTTACCAGGTATTCAAGATTAAGTAAGGCTCTATGAGCCAGAATCAGTACATAATTTGATTGGCATCTTCTGTCTTCTAGGGGCTTCAATTTTAAAATATTTTCTTTCACTGATTATTTTTTGTAGATGTCTCCTTGTCTCCATATAATCACATCCATCATAAAACTGTGAGATCTAGTGCTTATCAAATTCAAACTTTGTTATTTTAGTTGCATTCTAAATACCTGCTCTTGAAAACATCCCCATTTCAAAATATCAAAAAGTACCCAGTCTTATAATACAAATATGCATATAATTCAGAAATTTTTTACTGGTTTTACAAGGAAATAAATTTCCTAGCATAATGATTCGGCATTGTTTTAAATAGATATACACATAAATATGGGAGGAATTAAGACAATATTATGTTTAAAACAAAAAAACAGGAAATACTTCCAGAGCTAAAAGAATAGATTATCATCCTAGGTTCATCTTCAAACAACAGGATTTTCAAGAATTTTTCCATCTTTTTCCATATCTTGGGATTTAGGCAGCCCATCTGCAAATATTTACTGGTCCACTGTAATAATAAACCCATTTACATAGCAACATAAATAAAATTTTTAAACTTTTATTTTCTAATACAAAAAAGTAGTGAGCTTAGTGGCATCATCTTAAAGTTTTATAAACCATTGGGATTTCAAAATAATTTACTGATGACAGAGAGGTTACATAGTCTACAGCAGGAATAACCAAAGGCAGCTTGTAAGAAGAGTACAGCCAAAGTACTGAGAAAAACCTGAGTTCATCTGTAAAAACTCATTATGTACATCATGATGATATACATACCCTACCACCTTGGAAAATTCCAGAAAACACAATAGCCAAGCACACTTCCCAATAGCTGTCATAGTAATGCAGCATCACACATCATATGGCCTCTGGAAAACTCCACCATACATTCATAAAAGAAAGAAAAGTGAAAAAGGCAAACAATGTCTTGAAATTACAAAAATAGTTTTAGTTTCACAGATCCTATGAAAGGGTCTGGGATACCACAGAGGTCCCTGGACCACACTTTGAGAGCCACTGCTTTACTGTGACATTGAAATGGCAAGCAGTAATCCACGTTCAAGTCTCAATACATTAAAAACACACACACACACACACATTTAATAAGAATGTAATTTGATATAGCCTTTTAAAGGCCCTTTGACCTCTGAACCTGACTTTCCTACAGAAATACCTATAGGTGCACACATACACAGAATGCACAGTGTGCATATCATTTTAAATTTAGTAGTGTTCACTGTAGTGTCATGAATATTAGAGAAAAACTGGAAACAAATTTCCCCATAGGGGAATGATTTAAAAAGTGAAAGCATGTGTATATGGATATGCATGCATACACATATATATGCACAAATATTCATGACATATTGTCAAGTGAAAAATTTGCAAAGCAATATCTGATTTTTTAAAAAGATTTATTTATTTATTTTTAGAGAGCGGAGGGAGGGAGATGGAGAGAGAGAAACATCAATGTGTGGTTGCTGGGGGCCGTGGCCTGCAACCAGGCATGTGCCCTGGCTGGGAATTGAACCTGCGATACTTTGGTTCGCAGCCCGTGCTCAATCCACTGAGCTACGCCAGCCAGGGCCAATATCTGATTTTTCTATTTAAAAACAAAATTCAGACTTCCGGTCAAGATGGAGGCACAGGTAGACATACTGTGCCTCCTCACACAACCAAGATAGGGACAACAACAATTTAGAAACAGAGTAACAACCAGAACAGACAGAAAACTGAACTGTATGGAAGTCAGACAACCAAGGAGTTAAAATAGACTCATTCATCCAGACCAGTAGGAGGGGCGGAGTCGGGCAGCCGGGCAGGGAGGGGTTGCATGGCACAAACAGCGTTGGGACCAGGCGCGTAAGACCACAGCGGGCAGACCCTGAGCATGCAAGTGACAGCTGGCACACCCCAACTGAGGGGTGGCAACCAGCAGACCCAGCGAGGCGGTGACTGTGAAGCAAGGCACTGGGTGCAACCCAGGATCTCAACGCTGGGATATAGAGCCTTGGGGGCACTGATTGAAAACACCTGTGGGGGTTGAGGCACAGGGAGAGACTCCCAGCCTCACAGGACAGGTTGTTGGAAAAACTCATGGGGTGCACACGCTCACCCACATGGGAATCAGCACCAGAAAGGTCCAGTTTGCTTGGGGGAAGTGGTGGAAGGGACTGAAGTCCACAGAAAGTGGAGCAAGCACCATTGTTCCCTCTCGGACCCCTCCCCCACATACGGTGTCACAACCCAGCAACTGGGGTGCCCTACCCTGGTGAACACCTAAGACTCTGCCCCTCACCACATAACAGGTGCAACCAGACCAAAAAAAAAATGGCTCTAACAGAAGAAATGAAAGCCCCAGAACCGATCCTTTTAAGTGACCGATAGTCAACCTATCAGATGCACAGTTCAAAACACTGCTGATCAGGATGCTCACAGAATTGGTTGATCTTTGTTGCAAATTAGATGAAAAAAATGAAGGCTACAATAAGTGAAATGAAGAAAAATGCACAGGGAACCAATAGTGATGGAAACAGAGCTGGGCCTCACATCAATGGAGTGGACCAGAAGGAAGAAAAAAGCACACAATCAGAAAAGAATGAAGAAACAAGAATTCAAAAAAATGAGGAGAAGCTTAGGAACCTCCAGGGCATCTTTAAACATTCCAACATCCAAATTATAGGGGTACCAGAAGGAGAAGAGGAAGAGCAACAAGTGGAAAAGTTATTTGAACAAATAATAAAGGAGAACTTCCCCATTTTGGCAAAGGAAATAGATTTTCAGGAAGTGCAGGAAGCTCAGAGAGTCCAAAAGAAGTTGGACCCACATTAGAGGAACACATTAAGGCACATCATCATTACATTAGCCAAAGTAAAAATGAAGGAGAGAATTCTAGAAGCAGCAAGAGATAAGAAAACAGTAACCTACAAAGGAGTTCCCATCAGACTGTCAGCTAATTTCTCCAAAGAGACCTTACAGGCAAGGGGCTGGAGAGAAGTATTCCAAGTCATGAAAGGCAAGGACCTACATCCCAGATTGTTCTATCCAGCAAAGCTTTCATTTAGAACGGAAGGGCAGATAAAGTGCTTCTCAGATAAGGTCAAGTTCAAGGAGTTCCTCATCACCAAGCCCTTATT
Source organism: Phyllostomus hastatus (assembly GCF_019186645.2). NCBI lineage: Eukaryota > Metazoa > Chordata > Mammalia > Chiroptera > Phyllostomidae > Phyllostomus > Phyllostomus hastatus. The sequence continues at coordinate 1,978,699 of NW_025333835.1, read as the reverse complement.
TTATGAAATGTTAAAGGGACTTATCTAAGAAAAAGAAGATAAAAAACATGTATAGTAAAATGACAGCAAGCTCACAATTACTAACAACCACACCTAAAACAAAAACAAACTAAGCAAACAACTAGAACAGGAACAGAACCACAGAAATGGAGATCACATGGAGGGGTAGCAACAGGGGAGTTCGAGGAGGAGAGAGTGGGGGAAAAGGTACGGAGAATGAGTAGCATAGATGGTAGGTAGAAAATAGACGGGTAGGGTAAGAATAGTATGGGAAATGTAGAAGCTGAAGAACTTATGACACATGGACATGAACTAAAGCAGGGGGAATGTGGGTGGGAGAGGGTGTGCAGGGTGGAGGGGAATGAGGGGGGTAATGGGACTACTGTAATAGCATAATCAATAAAATATACTTTAAAAATTCATATGAACATGTTTAGATACTTGTAAATATATGCACTTAAAAAATCTGGAAATACATGCAAAACTGTTAGCAGTGGGTCTTTGGAGAATATGATGAGAAAGGAAGAGAACAAAACAAACCTCATATTTTTATTTTACATACTACTGGATTATTTGAAATTTTTACAATAAGCATACATTACTTTTGTCACTAAAAATAAAAAACTAAAAACAAGGTATTTATGAGACGCAGTGACTAAATGCAATGTGGTATCCTGGATTTCATGAATCATCAAAAATGACATTCGTAAAAAAAACAGGTGAAATCCAAATAAAGCCTATAGTTTAGATTTACAAATTAAATAAAAGCATATAAATAATCAGAAAAATATATAGACACAAAACTGCAAATCCTTGGCCCTGGAAATGGTGACATCACTCCTAGTAACAAGAAATGAAGACTTCCAGAAACAGGAATATGGAAACTTCATAGAACCTTAGAAAGATCCTGAAGTGATGACACAGTTTTTACTGGGTGTGCAGACTTCTTTAAGCCTCCTGGGTGCAGACGATCGATAGAAGACATCTGTCATTCTCATTATGAGAAGACCCAGAAGGTGTTCCAAGCAGCCACAACTGGTGTCTCAGAGTATGTGCTGCACTGCAGGGCACAAACTGTGGTAACAACTACAATGAACAGAACTTTAATTTGGGGTCTTCTGTGTACATGCTGAATATGTCTTCTTTATTACACCATGTATTCAACTTACTTTCTCCTAGTTTTGAGGAAGAAATAATCATTTGTTCCCAATGCCACTCCTAAGAAGCTTCCAGTTGGCCATGCCAATAGGAGACTGTTCTGGAGCAACTCTGCCCTCTGACGCTTCTGTTTCCACCACAGTTGAAATGGCTCAACCCCTCCAAGCAACCATTCAATCAGCTTTAGTCTGGACAAATAGTTACTGGACAAAGGACATGAATAAAGCAAATTCCAAATGCTAACTCAGAGTGTGGGCTGTGAAGGTTAAAAACCATCACTAGAGAAACTGCTGGGCCCTGCTCCATCAACAGGGCTCTCTCCCCTCCCCTGAGAATGCTCTAAACACCTAGCAGCAGCAGCAGCAAGCTCCACAGCACTTATCAGCACCATCTTCACATTTAAATTAAAATACATTGTCCATTTCATAATTCAAATGTCTATCTTAAAAAAATTTTATTTATATATTTATTTTTAAAAAGAGAGTGAGGGAGAAAGACAGAAAGAAAAAGATACATCAATATGCGAGGGAAACACCGATTGGCTGCCTCTCCTGGACCCCCAAACCTGGGGACCTGGCCCACAACCCAGGCATGTGCCCTGAGCAGGAATTGAACCGCAACATTTTGATTTGCAGGATAACATCCAGCCAACTGCGTCACACCAATCAAGGCTTAAATGTTTACTTTTAATGGGAAAAATTATAACTATAGTAAATACAATAAATGGGTTGATCTTTTAAAGATGTCCAAAATGTAATTTTGCAATATGGTAATTTTGATACACAAAACAAGGCACAGATGGAATACGCAGAATGATCTTACTATTACGTTATCTTAAAAAGTTGTAGAAACTGTGTCTTATTGGATAGTTGTTTTTTTTTTTAAAAAAAGAGTCCTTACTTTCTAGAGATAAGTATTGGAACATATAGGGATAAAATAATGACTGGATATTTGCTTCAAAATAACCTCAGGTGGGTGGGGGAGAGTGAAGAGCAATGGGTAATATATGAAAACAAGACTGGCCACAAATTGATAAATTATTGAAGCTGTATGATGCTCAGAGTTATTACATTACACTAGGGAGTGTTATTTCATTACTCTCTAAACTTTGGCATATGTTTGAAATTTTCCAAAATAAAATGCTTTTTAAAAAGTCAGAAAAAAAATTAAAGAATCTTACTTTAAAAACTAAGGAATGTTATGAGTCCAGACTACTTCTGACCTCTGCTCCAAATTCCTTGAAATGATATATTTTAAAAGACCTGAAGAAGTACAACATTGAAGGAATACAAAATTAAGGGTGATATTATGATATCAGTGGTTCTGACAAACTCCTCTTAAGTTCCTCAAAGTGGTTCTCAAAATGTGGTCCCTCAGATATACCGCATGAATATTACCTGGAAACTCATTAGAAAGGCAAATTCTCAGGCCACATCCGAACCTCCTTTGGAGGTAGGGTCATGCGATCTTACAAGAAACAACAGAGGAATTCCATTGTGTAAATGTACCATAGTTTTTTGATCCACTCATTTACTGATGGGCATCTAGGTTACTTCCAATACTTGGCTATTGTAAATTGTGTTGCTATGAACATTGGGGTGCATAGGTTCTATGCAGCAGAAAGAAAGAAGGAGCTCCTACCCTTTGTAACAGGATGGATGCAACTGGAAAGCATTATGATAAGCGAAATACGCCAGGCGGTGAAAGACAAATACCATATGATCTCCCCTTTAATAGGAACCTAAACAGCAAAATAAAGAAGCAAAATATAACCAAAGACAATAAAATAGAGAACAGACTGACAGTGTTGAGGGGAGATAAGAGGGAATTTCAGGGGAATTTCAGGGGAAAAGGGGAAGGGTTTACAGGAACAGGTATAAAGGACACACGGACAAAAACTAGGGGCGAGTGGAAATGGGAGGGAGCAGGGGAGGGTTGGGTGGGTGGGTTGGGATGGGAGTAAAAGATAGAAAACTGTACTGCAACAGTTAAAAAAACAAAACAAAATAAAACAAAAGAAATATTCCTATGAAGCCCAGAAGCCAGATTTCTGGGCTGACTCTACCCAGTAAAGGATCAAAATTGTGCCCAACTGTCCACCAACAGTAGAATCAATAAATAAATTGAAGTATATTTGAAAATAGAGTATTATACAGCAATGAGTGAATTATAACTATGCAACAAGAATGAACCTCACAAATATAAAAGTATACATCATATGTTTCTGTTTATATAAGTTTCAAATACAGACAAATAATGTATGGTGTTAGAAGTAAGGTGGTATTTATGGGGGAGTAATGTCAAGGAGGTTTCAGGATTCTACTATTTTGTTTCTTGCTCTGGGCACTATTCCTTCTCTTCAAGCTACAGACTTACAATTTGTATATTTTTATTATGCATGTTAAATTCAATAGAATAAAATAAATATGCCTCAAAAAAAACAAAAAAGAAAGAAAAGAAACAATAGAGGAAAGCCTTAGCTCAAACCAGCCCCAGAGACAACAATCAGAGAGGTAAAACCAGTTGTAGGGATACTCCAAGCTCAGAGTCAGCAGCCATGGAAAGCTGGAGGCCTCCAGTTGCGACAGTCAGTCCTAACCTTGCTCACTCCCCAAACCACGTGGTTGGTGGCAGTAGGAGGCAGTTCTGCCCAGGGAAGAAGGGCTCCACCCTCAGAATACAGCGCTTTGGCAAAGAGGATGGAGTGAGGATGGGACAAGCACCTAGCTCTTCTGCCCACTGCCCATCTGTGTATTATAAAAGGTTTATGTGAACAAGCTTTCTTTTCTCAAAGTAAATGTCTTTTGGAGAAAGCAAGGCTCATACAAATGTGGGAAAATCCACATCAACTACCAATACATCAATCAAGTGAATCTCTTTCACATGTAAGAGTGATCTTTTAAGAACAACAAATAACACTACAGGTATTTAGTAAATTGAACAAACAGAAGACTCACAATCAGTGGGAAAAAAACAAGTAATTCAAGGACTAGAAAAGAATGTGAAAATTCTGATCAGTATCCTCAGAAATGCATAATAAATTAGAACAAGACAGCAATCTCAACTATTTAAAAGCAAATTACTAAACTTAAAAGCTGAATAACATCATTATGGACACACCTGAGAGGGATTAATGATCTGGGAGACAAAGAAATCTTTCACAACAGAGAAAAAAGATCAAGACAAAAGACAAAAAATAAAGTGAACTGACAGAGGATCAAGTCAGGAGGTCCCATATTCACTTGATAAAGTGTCAGAAAAACAAAGTAGATAAAATGGTAAGAAAATAATTTTAAAAATCATTTTAAAACTGCCCTGAATCCAAGAATGGTAGATTCTTCAGAGTAAAAAACTATGGGGTCAGTAGAACAAATGACAAATGTTCCACATACCCACATACCTAGGCACATACTGATGAAACTTTAGGACTCCAAGCACAAAAAAGTCCTAAAAGTTTTTCGTAAGAAAAAAAAAGTTTTTTTTACCAATAAACAAAAAAAATCAGATTAGTGTCTGACTTTTAATCAGAAATACTCGATGCTAGCAAACAATCATGTTACAATTCAAAATCTGAGGGGAAATTATTTTGAACCTAAGACCCTAAACTAAAAAAAAAATTTTAAAGGAGTAAACATTTACTTAAAGATATGCTGCAGTAAACCAAAAAACTAACTGTGGGATGAAAGAAAAAGAGGTGAGAAGGAAATGGTAACTGTACCCACAACATTAGAACACACAAATCAAGATAATAGCAAATAATCTGAAACAAATCCCACAAGAGTACCCAAGAAGAAGAAGAGGCCCAGGTGGGAAAGTGAAAGGATGTTAAGGCTGATGACTTAACTGGGAGACTAAACAGAGAAAAAGGATGACCACTATAGGAATAGCAGTAAGTTTAACCAGTTCCAAAGCACTAAGGAAAAAAAAAGAATAAAAACACCAATCATACCAATCAAATGCTAGCTAAAAACAAGCACAATATGGAGAAAACACAAAACAAGATTGCAGAAATAGTCCAAACAATTCAACAATTTCAATGAATATGAATGGATTAAATTCCCCAGACTCTAAAATTGAACTCCCAGAAGCTGTTTTCACTACATTAATATGGGAAAATAAAAGTCAACGCAGAATGTATTGAGGACAAAAAAAGAACATTTCAGTTATAAAACACACAAGTCACCAACAGTTACATATGCTTCCATATCTCAGAAATCAACTTACTAAGTGGGCACTTAGATAAGAATGTGGAAGGTTTGAATAATTAAGCTAAATCCAAAAAACTTTGTAGTCAAGAATACGTGACTACAAAAAACTCACAGAATATTTACAAATATTGAGTATATATTCCATACAGTAAATACCACACAAGTTATATTCTATCTGCTTGGAAATTTTAAACCTATTTAAGTAAATTATGAGTTAAATATAAAGGCAACTGAATCTGAAATTATCTACTAGAAATAAATAACAACTATTACCCCAGCTAAAGACTGTCAGACAGCCAAACTAGTCCTTCATTTATTAGAAAACAAAAATGCTGAAAATAGAATTTTGCACAATGCATCTTACAGTGATGACTGTCAGTATCTCTGGAGATACGGTGGTCCCTTAAAGTGGCCTAGGAGTCTGAATCCATTTATGAAGATGAGGCCTCCTCAATTTGCATGCTAGCCAGTGATAAATTGCAGACTACTACTGGTAAGTCGTATTTTAGAATATCAATTTATAATACTGGTTACTTCATCCTGATGACATGAATTGAGCTAGGATCACATCTTTGAATAATATAAAGTTAAACTTAATTTCTGAGGTCAGGCAAGGCCTTATTAATTTTTATATCTTTATAATCTATGCACAATGGTAGCACATGAGTAAGCACTCAACAGCATTACAGGAAATGAATTAATACACCAAATGTAAATACATCATTTTCCAGAATATGAGTCTCACTGAAGAAACAGAGTGAAACATAATAAAAAGGCCTATATGTGGTTACAAGGTTGGGAAACGCTGACCTAAACATGAATTTTCACCTCAGGTCTATAATGCAGTGCTACACAACAGGTGTTCCAAGGTTCAGAATAGGTAGGATCTTACAGACGTAGAAAAGCAACAAGAGGGCTGAGAGCTGTGATCAGCTTTCTTGTCTCTCTTCTTGCAGGCAAGATATCCATGGACTTTGATAATCACAATGTCAGATAAAATTAACTTTTCAACTACAAACACAGGCTAATTTTTAAAAACCTAGCCCCTTTTAGCTGTATGTCAAAAGGGTGGGGCTCCACCTCTAGCAAGCACAGGTGACTAGAACATAAAATTAAAGTCTCTGTATTATAAAAGACAAAAAAGGTCTCAGCAGCTTTTATTTAAAACATTTAAAAAGGATTCAATTATTATCATCATAAGATGAATTTTAACTAAGCCTAGAACTAAGGTAACTATTTTACAAACTGTTTCTGCTATGAGAAATCAGCTGAACCTCATCAAGTACTATATTTCATGTACTTTTTCACAAGGAAATAAAAAAAGTCCAATTCTGAACCATACCAAAAACAAGCATTTTAATTGTATCTAAGCACACACAGAGGCTGTATCACTATTAATATTTCAAATGTTCAATATCTGAGCTACTAAGGCAGTAGCAATAGGTGAATTTCAAAATGTTCTTCAAAATAAAGAAAATATACATTTCAATACCTTCTAATTATATTCATTTAAACTGGCTTACTTTTAAAATATTTCCTGAAGAATGATTCTTCCTTTCCTGCATTAAAAACAAAATAACTGTATCTCTCTCTAATCTATAGCTTTGCTCAGCTGAATTAAACATTTTCAAAGCTTTTTTCTTTACTACTAAACCAGTATCTTCAATTCGTAACTGGTTCAAGAGCCAATTTCCTTACATGACAGCAATATATACAAACGCATACAAACAAAAAGAAGAATTCTGCCAGTAAATATTATGTTCAATCCCAATAATAGAGATACAGTCTTAAAAATCGGTTATGTATTTATTTGCAGATTCAAAAGAAAGGCTTGAAAAATCCAACATAATATCATATGAAGCTTACAATTTAATTACTAATCCAGTTTAAAAATAAGTTTTCCTCCACTAACTCAAGGATGGCACTATTTTACTTGCTTCAGTTATGAGTGCTGAACATTACACACCTACACCTCTTCAGTTTCTGTAGAATTATCATTAAGTCCAAAAAAGTCTTTTCTGATGATGTACCGAACACACTGCAAAATCACATTTCTTTCATGTCGAATGTCTGGAGCTAAAAGCTAAAAAACAATAAATACAAAGATTAGGTAGTAAATAAAATATATCCAACAAATACAATCTAAAATATTATGTATACCTTCCTCATATGAAAACACAGAACAATAAAGATATAAATATATTTACTAATTATTTTGCTAAAAAATATGCAAGAGTATTTCCTTTTAACACTTGGAGTCCTCTCTAGGAGTACCTAACAAGGGACAAGAAAAATAGAATGAAAAGTCTGCCATTCTTTAATCTAAAAATCATGTCAAAGAGGACCCTACCAAACCCAAATCTATAAACAGTATAGAAACTGATAAGTAGATACAGTAATGACAGTAATGAAACTAGCAGTTAAAAATCTCAATATTCCTGGACTTTTATAACTTCCTATTATTGTGCTTGTAATAAAAAAAAAAAAGCTAAAAATCCCTAGTACTTAGAATAAGTACATAACCAAGGAGTCACATGTGCAATACTTTCTTTAAAAAGATCTTTATTTATTTTTTAGAGAGAGGGGAAGGGAGGGAGAGAGGGAAACATCGATTGGTTGCCTCTCACACGCCCCACAACCAGAAATCTGGCCCACAGCCCAGGCATATGCCCTGACTAGGAGTCAAACTGGAGACCTCTTGGTTTGTGAGACCATGCCCAACTGAGCCACACCTGTTAGGCCATCGTTTGTCATTTGTCGAAAAGATAAACTGACCTCAATTTATTTTCTATGTTATTAATGTAGTCTGGAAACATCATATAAGAACTTTTAATGGAAAGATGATTTAATTTGCCCTTATATAAGGTAAATATTTTTAAAATGCAATGTATTTTATAAAGCATTGAAATTTACAAAGTAGAAAAGCACATTTCAGATCGACTTTAATCAGAAGCAACTGTGTCTACATGTAACTCTCATACAGTGTAGCCATAAACACTTTAGTTACAGCACAAGCACGTACCTGACAAGGCAAAACCAGACTTTTCATAGAACATCAGTAGTTTTACAACCCTAGTAAAAAATCTGGAATGTTTTTATTTCTATCACTGGTAGACATGAAAGCCTTGGATTTTTGAATAGCTTCATGTCCATTACTTAGAATCAAAAGATGCATTGCTTCCTTTTTATAATTTAAAGATAACAAATTTTTTTAGCATGCCACACTGAGAATAAAGCCAATAATGCACAAAACAAACACACAAAAACCCTTTTCTCCTTTGGGTCTGCCAATTGTATTTTGCTGTGCTTTCAATGAAAACTTTAGGTGTCGTTATACCTAAATACATACTTTGTAACAAATCTGTTAAACCAAGATTCTTTTATGTTAAGTGGTTTTGAAAATTGTAATTCTGTATTTACTGAACATAAACTAGAGGCCAAATGCAGCCTTAGAATTAAGATACACAGATGACTTTCCAAAGACCTTTTTGTCTGTTGTTACCTTAAAATACACACACATACACACACACAAGCTCAGTGGCTCTATCTCCACGATGTGAAAAGAACACAAATTATTAGAATGTAAAGAAAAAAATCATTTACCATTTCCAGGAGATATGGATGATGTGTTCTTGGTTCAAATAACGGATGATGGTTGTGATAATCTTTTTTCCTGTTAGGATTTGTCTTTTTGAAACTTTTCTTTTGACTCTTATATTTGGCTTCTGAGAAATTTCCAAAAGTTGCTTTAACATCTTGACTTTGTCTTTTAGGAGAATCGCTGTGCAGAATCTGGTCTTCCATCAGAACATCTGCTTCAGTTTTAATGGGAGCTTCTACATATGTATAAGAAACACATACAAAAATTGAAAACAAAAAAACAGGTTACCCTTCTAAAAAAATAACAACAACAACAACAACAAAAAACAACCCCATAATAATTTCCCCCAGCCATAATACTGGCTTATTAATGAAAACTAGGCATTTACAATGTATTACAGTATTTTTTAAAACTGTGAATTATTATGCCAAGTCTTGAGGAGATTACCACAAAGAGCTACAGAAAGTGAGTGATCCCTATGAAGGATATAATACCAGAGGGAAACTTGGATCTACACAAATGAAGAATGAAGAATGTCAGAAACAGTCAACATGTACGAACACACAAAAGACATTTTTTCTTGCTTATAATTTTTTAAACAGGTATAACTCATAAATCAGTATTTGCATTGCCCTAAAAAAACAGAATTAATCCAAAGGCAGTAAAAGGAAAATAGGACAAAAACAAATAAGACAAAAAGAAACAAACTACTATCAATAATTATATATAAATAGTTTAAACACCCTAGTTGAGATGAGATTTGGGGGAAAAGAGTAACAAGTACATGATGTCTACAAAAAAAAAAAAAGAAAAAGAAAACCAACCTTCAAATGATAGGTAGTCCTTGCTTTACACAATTTGAACTGAGATTAAATCTTGTTACCAAGGAAGAGTGCAAAGCAAAGACTGCCCATATCAAGTCACAGGTTAAAAGTAAAGGATGGAAGAAGATACTAAGCATACACCAATCATAAGAAAATTGGATGGCTATATCAGTGCCAATGGCTATAACAAAGAAGAGTTCAGAACAGGGACTATTACCAGGGATAAAGGGGGACAGTTCATAATGATACAGAAATCAATTTCTCAAGAATATAGAACAGTAACAGCTAATAACAGAGTATCAATATACATGCAGCACCTCGGCCTGTGTGGCTCAGTTGGTTGGAGCATCTTTCCAGAAACAGAATGGTCATGCAGCTCGATTCCCAGTCAGGTCACATGCTGAATTAGCCCCTAGTCAAGCTGCTTAGGGGAGGGAACAGATTACTGTTCCTCTCACTTATCTCTCCCTCTCTCTTCCCCACTTCCCTTGCTGGAATCAATGGATATATCCTCGAATGAGGATTAAAAAATATATACATATGCAACAAAATCTCACAAAACTGAAGGAGAAGTCTATTATTAAGGTTGGAGACTTGAACACTGTACTCTCAGTGATTGAAAAACAATTAGAAAATGAACAGGAATAGCCCTGGCTGGCGTAGCTCAGTGGACTGAGGGCAGGCTGCGAACCTAAGTGTCGCAGGTTCAATTCCCAGTCAGGGTACATGCCTGGGTTGCAGGCCATGACCCCCAGCAACCGCACATTGATGTTTCTCTCTCTCTTTATCTCCCTCTCTTCCCTCTCTAAAAATAATAAATAAAATCTTAAAAAAAATGAACAGGAATATAGAAGACCTGAGTGCAACTAACAATCAACTCAAACTGACAAAGGATGTTTGCGTCATCAAATTCACGCAAACATTCACCTTGTATTGGGCTATAAAACAAGTCTCAATTAAACAGAAAAAACTGAAAGCATATAGAGGATGTTCTCTGAACATAACAGAGTTAAAGTAAAATCATTAACAGAAACCTACCTAGAAAACCTCCAAATATATGGAAACTAAACAGCATACTTATAAATAGCTCACAAATTAAAGAACAAATCACAAGAGAAATTAGAAAGATATTTTGAAATAATGATAAAACCATAATGTGTCAAATTTATATTTAGCAATATAGCTAAAGCAATGCATGAAAGCAAATTTATAGCTTTGAGTATTCATATTAGAAATGAAGAAAAATCTAAACTTAATGATATAAGCTTCCACTATAATGAGGTAGACAGTGAGAAGGTAAGAAATAGCAAAGACTGAAAATCAATGAATTAGAAATACACAATAGAGAAAAATCAACAAAGCCAGAAGTTATTTCCTTCAAAAGATTAATGAAATTAATACTTAGCAAGACTGATCAAGATTAAAAACATACCAATTAATAATGATGAATCAAAGAAGGAACATCACTATCCTACAGATGCTGTAAGAAAATATTATAAATAACTTTATGCCAATAAAATAGGCAACTTAGATAAAACAAAAAAAAAATTCTTTTGAAAGACACCATTCACAAAAAATGACTCAAGGCCTGGCTGGTGTGGCTCAGTGGACTGAGTGCCAGCCTGTGAATCAGAAGATTGCCAGTTTGATTCCCAGTCTGGGGCACATGCCTGGGTTGTGGGCCACATCCCCAGTAGGGGGCACACTAGAGGCAACCACACGTTGATGTTTCTCTCCCTCTCTTTCTCCCTCCCATCCCCTCTCCAAAATAAATAAAATCTTTAAAAATAATGACTCAAGAAAAAATAGAAAATGTGAAGAGAGTTCCAGCCAAGATGGAGGCGTACATAGAAATGCTTCACTTCCTCTTACAACCAAAAGAAGTATAGCAACCAATCTAAAAGCAAAAAACAATCAAAACTGCCAGAAAACTGAACTGCATGGAAGTCTAACAACCAAAGAGGTGAAGAAAAAACATCCATCCAGACCAGTAGGGGGGGCAGAGCAAGGCAGAGAGGATGCATGCATGGGAAGGCGATGGACCAGGTGGTAGAGGTAGGGGCTGTTGGACCAGGTGGTCCCACATTTGCATGTGGATAAGCTGTGAGGAACAATTAGAGAGTGAGACAGACCAGAAAACCCAGGGTTTCAGTGCAGGAAAAGAAAGACTGAAAACCTCTGGCTGTAAAATGCTGTGGTGGCTGTGAGGGTTGCGAAGGTGGAAGAAACTCCCAGCCTACAGGAGAGTCTGCTGGAAAAGCCCACAAGATCCTACAATGTACATAAACCCACCCACCTGGGAATCAGCACCTGAAAGGGCACAATCCATCTGTGGGAAGTGTGGGAAGTGAGGCAATTGATGGAAAGTAAGGTGAGAGCCAAACAAGCAGCACTGTTCCCTCTCTCACCCCTCCCCCACATATAGCGCCACAATGGAGCAAAGAGAGCTGCCCTGCTATGGTAAATACCCAAGCTTCCACCCATTACAATATAACAGGTGTGCTGAGACAAAGAAATATGGCCCAAATGAAAGAACACATCAAAACTCCAGAAAAAGAGCTAAGCAATGAGGAGACAGACAACCTATCAGATGCAGAATACAAACTGATAATCAGGATGCTCACAGAAACGGTTGAGTTCAGTCACAAAATAGAGGAAAAAGTGAAAGTTGTACAAAGTAAAGAAAAATATACAGGGAAGCAACATCAAAGAGAAGGAAAGTGGGACCCAAATCAACAGTTTGCACCAGAAGGAAGAAATAAACATTCAACTAGAACACAATGAAAAAACAAGAAATCAAAAATATGAGGAAAGGCTTAGGAACCTGTGGGACTACTTCAAAGGTTCCAACATTCAATTCATAGGGGTGCCAGAAGGAGGAGGAGAAGAGCAAGAAATTGAACACTTATCTGAAAAAATAATGAAGGAGAACTTCCCCAATCTGGCAAAGGAAATAGACCTTCAGGGAGTCCAGGAAGCTCAGAGAGTCCCACAGAAGTTGTACCCAAGGAGGAACACACCAAGGCACATCATAATTACATTATCCAAGGTTAAAGATAAGGAGAAAATATTAAAAGCAGCCAGAGAAAAGGAGAGTTACTTACAAAGGAGTTCCCCCAAGACTGTTAGCTGATTTCTCAAAAGAAATCTTGCAGACAAGAAGGGGCTGGAAAGAAGTATTCAGTAATGAAAGGCAAGGACCTACATCCAAGATTACTCTATCCAGCAAAGCTATCATTTACATGGAAGGGCAGAAAAGTGCTTCCCAGATAAGGTCAAGCTCAAGGAGTTCATCATCACCAAGCCCTTATTATATGAAATGTTAAAGGGACTTATCGAAGAAAAAGAAGATGAAGAAAAATATAAACAGTAAAATGACAACAAACTCACAACTATCAACAACTGAACCTAAAAAAGAAAAACAAAAACAAACTAAGCAAACCACCAGGACATACCAGAACCATAGAAATGGAGATCACATGGAGTGTTATCAGTGGGAAGGAGGGGAGGGATAATGGAGGAAAATGTACATGGAATAAGCAGCACAAATGTAGGTACAAAGTAGACAGGGGGAGGTTAGGAATAGTATGGAAAATGGAGGAGCCAAAGAACTTATATGTATGATCCATGGACATGAACTAGGTGGGAAGGGGAATGATGGTGGAGGGTGGGGTGCAGGGCAGAGAGGAATAAGAGGGAGAACAAATGGGACAACTGGAATAGCATAATCAATAAAATACATTTAAAAAAGAAAATGCTACTCTTTGATATTTGCTTTGCTTTGTGCAGGGTGGGACCAAAGGAGGTTTACAGTTGTATGGAAAATAATACAGTAAGTAATAAAGTAGTAATACCAGAATAAACTCTGTTTGCATACTCACAACTGCAAACCTACCTTTGCCCACCCCTATGTATCTTAATGTTTGTGACAGCCCCAGAGCTAGGCATAGTCTCTTCTTTTACTTCTTTCTTTGAGGGACCCTTTCCTTGTTTAAAACTCTTTCCAGAAAATCACTACTGATGTTTAAGATCCACTATACACTTTTGTGTTAATCCCTAAATTAAGATAGATCTTAACTGTAAAGATACAATTGTTAACATCTGTGAGAGTTAGACGGCTCCTCTCCATTTAAAATATAACTAAATAGCAGCCTTTTAAATGCTGTTTAATGATTCAGAGAAGGCCCACTTTATTTCCTTCATTTATTTATTCCAAAGTCCCTATGTGTCAATACCCTATTTCATAGCCCAGAATTAATATTGAAAGCTACAAATTTTCTAGTGACCTACAGCCATACTTTTATATCTTACAAAGTAGATTTTAAGACAACAAAGATAACAAGAGACAAAGAATGACATTCTGTAATGATAAAGAGACACTTCATTAAGAAGACATTAGCACTTCTCAATAAATATGCACCTAATCTGGGGGCACCAAAGTATATAAAGCAACTACTAACAGAATTAAAGGGAGAAAAGACAAGAACACAACCACAGTTGGGGACCTAAATACTTCATTGACAGCTGTAGGCAGATCATCCAAACAGAAAATCAATAAAGAAATATCAGCCTTAAACCCTGACTGGTGTGGCTCACTTGATTGGGCATCACCCTGCAAGGCAAAAAGATCACCAATTCAATTCCTGGTCAGGGCACATGCCTCGGTTATAGGTTCGGTCCCCAGTAGGGTATGTAGGAGAGATGGCTAGCAATGTTTTTCTCCCTCTCTTTCTCCCTCCCTTCCCCTTTCTCTATAAATAAATAAATAAATAAATAAATAAATAAATAAATAAATAAAATCTTAAAAAAGAAATGTATCAGCCTTAAATGAAATAGTAGACCAAATGGACCTAACTGACACTTAGGAGCCTTTCATCCCTAAACATCAGCTTATACGTTCTTTCCAGGGTATACGGAACATTCTCAAGGCTAGACCATATATGCTGGGTCACAAAAAAAGGCTTAACAAATTCAAGCATATTCTCTGACCACAGTGCCTTGAAATTAGAAATCAACTCCAAAAAGGAAGTAAAGAAATTCACAAATATGTGGTGATGAGACAATACACTAATAAAAAAAACTGGGTCAAAAGGAAAAATAAAAGGTGATGTCAAAAGATCTATAGAGATGAATGAGAATGATGATACAATGTATCAAAACTTCTGGGCTGCAGCAAAAGCAGTAATAAGAGGGAAGTTTATTACTACTGTAGGTCTATATCAAGAAGCAACAGAAATCCTAGATAAACAACCTAACATTACATTTTTTAAAAAGGTTTATTTATTTTTTAGAGAGAGGGAAGGAAGGAAGGGAGGGAGAGAAACATCAGTGTGAAAGAGAAACACTGATTGGTTGCCTCCTACACACACCCCAACTGGGGACTGAACCTGAAACACAGGCATGTGCCCTGACCAGGAATTGAACTGGTGACCCATTGGTTTGCAGAAGGGCATTCAACCAACTAAGCCACATGAGTCAGGGTTAACATTACATCTTAAAGAACTAGAAACAGAAGAATAAAAGCAATCCAAAGTTAGCAGAAGAAATAATAAAAATTAGAACAGCCCTGACTGGTGTGGCTCAGTGGGATGGGCATCATTTCGAAAACCAAAATGTTGCCTATTTGGTTTCGAGTCAGGGCACATGCCTGGGTTGCAGGCCAGGTCCCCAGGTGGGGGTGTGCGAGAAATAACCAGTTGATATTTCTCTCCTACACTGATGTTTCTCTCCTCTTTCTCCCTCCCTTCCCCTCTCTCTAAATATAAATGAATAAAATCTCTAAAAACAATTAGAATAAAACAGAATGAAATAGAGAACAAAAAGACTACACAAAAAAATGCAACAAAGAGCTAGTTCTTTCAGAAGATTAATAAAACTAAGCCCTGGCTGGCATAGCTCAGTGGATTGAGTGCGGGCTGCGAACCAAAGTGTCGCAGGTTCAATTCCTAGGCAGGGCACATGCCTGGGTCGCAAGCTATAACCCCCAGCAACCACACATTGATGTTTCTCTCTCTCTATCTCCCTCCCTTCCTTCTCTAAAAATAAATAAATAAAATCTTTGGGAAAAAAAAAAAGAAGATTAATAAAACTGACAAACCCCTGGAGAGACTGACTAAAAAAAAGAGAGAAGACTACATAAACAAAGCCAGAAAGGAAAGCACCACAGACATTGCAGGTTGATACAAAGTATCATACTAGAACTCTATGAAAGACTATATGCCACAAAATTTAATAACCTAGAAGAAATGGATAAGTTCCTGAAAATATATAACCTTCCCAGACTGAATCATGAAGAACTGGAAAATCTAAACAGATCAACAGTGAGGACATTGAAACAGCCATCTTTTGAAAGTGTTGGGAACCGCCCTGACTGGTATCAGAAAACTGAAACCCCCGCCTAGGCTAGGCTAAGGGAACGCCCTTGGAACCGTGAGCCGGCAAGGAGACAAAAGCTTATCTTCCTGGCAGGAATGCTGTTTCTGCTGCTTTGTTCATAACTGAACCCCCCAAAAAGCTTGGTCGGTTAGCCAAAGACGGGTAAGATTCCCCACGGGGGGAACAACCCAAGCCAGGCACGATCACTTTGGGAGGCCCCCCAAAAGAAGGACTTGGGGGGCTGCAGCAAAAGGGGGTGATGGACCCTCACTCCTCAGCTTTGACAAAGTCTGAGTTCTCAGCGTCCCAGAAGAAAATCTCCTTATCTCTCGGTGGCCTTAGTTCCCGCGCTCCACCTAAGCCTGAAACAATGACGGGGAAGTACAGCTCGGTACTGGGAAGTGCGGATTTCCCGGGGTGATCAGGCCTAAGAAAGAACATGTAAATTACTGTGAAACCTTCTTTGTTTAAGAACGCTCTCAGTTGAATGAGGAGGGTCTTAGGAGGAAGCTAGTTTGTTCCTCAGCCTTACAGCTCTTTGACCCCCCAACTCAATAGACCGGCAGAGTTCTTTGTTTTATATATTCCTTACTTCCCCTAATGAGTATTGTACGTTACCTGAGTTATTATGCAAAATGAGCCTAATAAAAGCAGGTATGGACGGTGGATCGGCGCGCTCCCCACTAGGGGGGGTGGCCATTCTGTCCCTACTTCCCCACAGAAACTGGTTTTTCTCTGTGCATGTGTGTTTTTTCTCGCGTATTGTCGAGCCATCCACAGTGTGCCGTGGTCACTGCTAGCCGGTGACCCACGCGCAACATGGAAGGACATTGAAACCTCCCCAAAAATAAAATTGCAGGACTAGATGGTTTCACTAGTGAATTCTACCAAACATTTAAAGATTTAATACCTATTCTTCTTAAACCATTCCAAAAAATTAAAGAAGTGGTAATACCTTCTAAAACATTTCATAAGGCCAGTAACCCTGATATCAAAATCTGGCAAGGATAACACACACACACACACACACACACACACACACACAACACACCTCTACAGACTGATAGTTCTGATAAATACAAAAATCTGAAACAAAATACTAGCAAATCAAGTACAACAGTAATGAAAAAAAATAATACATCACAATCAAGTGGAGTTCATTCCAGGGGCACAAGGGTGGTCCAAAATAAGCAAATCAATCAATATAATACACCACATTAACAAAACAAAGGGAAGACTAACGGTCAAGATAGTAGCAGAGGTAAACACAGTTTGCCTCCTAACACAACCACATCAAAACTGCAACTCAACTACAGAAAAATCATCACTCAGAGCCATCAGAAATTGAGTTGAATAGAAGGCCAACAACTACAGAACTAAAGAAACCACATCCATCCACAATGGTAGGAGATGCAGAGATGTGGAGACCTGGGACGGGCTGGTCTCACACCCATGTGTGGTGAATAAAAACTTGGTAGGGATATCTTAGGAGTGAGGGGTCTCAACCCAACAGACCCCTTAGCTCAGGGATCTAGTACCAAGAAGATAAACCCCCATAACTTCTGGCTATAAAAACCAGCAGGGTTTGAGTTGGTGAAGGAACCACTGGATTCCCAAGTGGCTCCTCATAAAGGCCCTGCACCCAGACTTAGATTCACTCCCTCTGAGATCCAGCACCGGGGTAGCAGTTTGAAAGGTACCAGTGGCATAAAAGGAGGAGCTGAAGTGTTTGGCATCAGGGCAAGAGCTGGGGAACAGCCTTCTCCCAGACAGAAAGGCAGGCAGAGGCCATTGTTCTTTTTCTGAGCCCTCCCTCAGAGAGCCACAGAGCTGACAGAAGGGGACATATCTGAGACTCCATCAACCTGGCTCACACGATTTGCTTTATCCTGGTGAATCCCTAAGGTTCTGCACCACCCAACTTACAGCCCACCCAAGCTGTTAAAAGGGGCCTTTTCATATGAATGGGTAGTCTCGGCTTCACGTCTTCCTAAATTTTCTCAAGCAAAAGCCAGCCTCAGTGAGGTCCCAGCCCCATGGGCTGGCACCAGCAGCCCCCAGCTTTGGACCAGTTTGGCTTCACATGGGAACCTCCAAGCCCAGCACAAGTAGCAGCCATCTACAGACTGCTTTGTAGCTCATGCTGGATGGCCCTGGGCAGAATACAAGTGGTGGTTGACCCTAGCCTACACCACCTGGGAAACCCCAGAGCCTGTGCACCCAGTCAACAGGTACAGACCACACTGGAACATGACCACCCTGCCCCTGCAGAGCTGATCCTCCACAGAGGGCAGGGGTTAGTGATCAGTAGTCACAGCCAGTCCTTAAAGCTGACTGGCCTGGTTAAATCCCTCCCACTGACTTGCCAAGAGCAATCAAGGCTCACCTGCAAGAGGAGGGTGTACTCAGCCCACACAGAGGGCGCAACTTAAGTTCCCAGCTTGAGTGATAGGGGAGGCTGTTTCACTGTATCCTACACTACAGGATAGCTACTATATAGGCCACACTACCAAGACATGGAGTCAAAGCAGCTCTACCTAATACATAGAAACAAACACAGGGAAGCTGCCAAAATAAGAAGACAAAGAAACATGGCCCAATTGAAAGAACAGATCAAAACTCCAGAAAAAAGAACTAAACAAAAAGGAGATGAGCAATCCATCAGATGAAGAATTCAAAACACTGGTTATAAGGATGCTCAAAGTACCTCAACAACATAAAAAAAGACTCAGGCAGAAATAAAGGATATGCTAATAGAAATAAAGAACAATTTACAGGGAATCAAGAGTAAAATGGATGAAGCTCAGAATCAAAGCAATGATACGGAACATAAAGAAACAAAAAACAACCAACAGAAAAGCAAGAAAAAAGAATCCAGAATTATGAGGATAGTGTAAGAAGCCTCTGGGACAATTTTAAGCATTCCAACATTTGCATCATAGGGGTGCCAGAAGGAGAAAAGAAAGAACAAGGAACTGGAAATCTATTTGAAAAAATTATGAAAGAAAACTTCCTTAATTTGATGAAGGAAATAGACATGCAAGTCCAGGAAGCACATAGAGTCCCAAACAAGATGGATGCAAAGAGGCCTACTCCAAGACGCAACATAATTAAAATGCCAAAGGTTAAAGATAAGAGAGAACTTTAAAGGCAGCAAGAGAAAAGCAGTTAATTACCTACAGGTGAGTTCTTCTAAGATTGGCATCTGATTTCTCCAAAAGAAACTTTGCAAGCTAGAAGGGATTGGCAAGACATACTCAAAATCATAATAACCAGGGACCTACAGCCAAGATGATTCTATCCAGCAAAGTTATCATTTAGAATCCAAGGGCAGGTAAAGAGCCTCCCAGACAAGAAAATACTAAAGGAGTTCAGAATCACCAAACCATTATTTTATGAAATGTTAAAGGAACTTATTTAAAAAGAAGATGAAAACTATGAACAATAAAATGGCAACAAACATACACCTATCAACAACTGAATCTAAAAATAAACTAAGCAAACAAGAACTGAGACAGAATTGTGGATATTGAGATTGTTTTGATGGTGGCCAGATGGGAGGCGGTTGGGGAGAATGAAGGGGTGAGCGGATTAAGAACAAATAGGTAGTTACCTAATAGCCATGGGGATGTAAAATACAGTATAGGAAATGGAGTAGCCAAAGAACTTAAAAACGCATGACCCATGGACATGAACAATGGTGTGGGTTGCCTGAGGGAATGTCGGGTGCTTAATGGAGGGTGGCAAAAGGGGGAAAACTTGGCACAATTTTAATAGTATAATCAATAAAATATAATTAAAAAAGGAAAAAACAAAGGATAAAAATCGTATCTTATCAATAGATGCAGAAAAAGCAGTTGATAAGATACAACATCCACGGATGATTAAAACACTCAATGAAATGGATATAGAAGGAATGTACCTCAACGTAATAAAGGCCATATATGACAAACCCTCAGCCAATATCATACTTAATACTGAAAAACTGAAAGCTTTTCCTCTAAGACTAGGATACTCACTTTCACCTCTCTTATTCAACATAGTACTGGAAGTATTAGCCAGAGCAATAAGGCAAAAGAAAGATATAAAAGGCATCCAAATTGGGAATGAAGAAAGAAAAATATCACTGTTTTGCAGATGACATGATTCTGTATATAGAAAATCCTAAAGACTCCACCAAAAAACTATTAGGAACAATAAATACAGTAAAGTTAAGGGTACAAAACCAATGTACAAAACCCACTGCTTTTCTGTTTACTAACAATAAAATTTCAGAAAAAGAAACTAAAAGAAAAAACAATTCCAATTGCAACCAAAAGAATAAAACGCCTAGGAACAAACTTAGCAAAGGATATTAAGGACCACTATACTGAAAACTTCAAAGCATTATTAAAAGAGATGGAAAAAGACACAATGAAAAGGAAATATATTCTGTGTTCATGAAATAGAAAAATCAACATAGTTAAAATGGCCATATTACCTGAAGCAATATACAGATTTAATGCAATCCCCTCCAAATCACCAATGTCACTTTTCAAATAAAGAAGAACAAAAAATCAGATTTCTATGGAACCACAAACAGCCCCAAATAGCCAAAGCAATCCAGATTAAGAAGAAATGAAGCCAATATAATTTGAATTCACTTCCTCATTTTCAAGTTATACTACAGAGCTACGATAATCAAAACAGCATGATATGAGGGGGAAGAGAGAAGAGATACACACACAGACCAATGCAGCAGAATTGAGCCCAGAAATAAACCACATGTATATGGACAAATAATTTTTGACAAAGGAGCCAAAAGCACACAATGGAAAAAGAACGCCTTTATGATAGATAATGCTGGGAAAATTGAAAACCAACATGCAAAATAATGAAACTAGATTACAGTTTGTCCTCATGTACAAAAATTAATTCAAAATGGATCAAAGACCTAAATATAAGCTCTAAAGCAATAAATTACATAGGTACTAAACTTATGGACTTGGGTTGCAGAGAAAATTTTATAAGTTTGACCCCAAAGGCAAGGGGAATAAAGGCAAAAATGAATGAATGGGACTATAACAAACCAAAAAGCTTCTGCACAGCAAAAGAAACTGACAACAAAACACAAAAGCAAACAATTTAATGGGAGATATTTTTTGCAAACAAGAACTCCAACAAGGGATTAATAACCAAAATATAGAGAGAATTTATACAACTCAACACCAAACAAACAATCCAGTTAAAAAATGGGCAGAGGACCTGAACAGACACTTCTTCCAAGAAGACATACAAATGGCCAACACATACATGAAAAGATGCTCAACTTCACTAGCTATTAGGGAAAAGAAGATTAAAACTACAATGAGATACCACCTCACAACTGTTAGTATAACTATTATCAAAAGAAATAGAGACAACCAGTGTCCTTCATTAGAGGTTTGGATAAAGAAAATGTGGTACATATATACAGTGGAATACTACTCAGCCATAAGAAAAGATGAAATACTGCCAATTGTGACCACATGGATGGACCTTGAGAATATTATGCTAAACGAAATAAGTCAGACAAAACTAAGAACCGTCTGATTTCACTGATGTGGGATATAAAACTGAAACGCAAAGACAAACAACAGTATGGTGGTTACCAGAGGGAAGGGAATGGGGTGGTAAAGGGGGTCAAATATATAGTAATGGAAGATGATTTAACTTTGGGTAGTAGACACCCAATGCAATATACAGATCATGTATCATGGAAATGTATGCTTGAAATCTATATGATATTATTAACCAATGTCACGCCAATAAATTTAATTTTGGCAAGAAGAAGCTATGCATTCCTGTGCAGGACGACATCAAATGCCACACAGAGAAAGGCTATAATGGAAGGCAACATATTATAGCTGGCTTCTTCAGACTTTTAAAGTCAAACTAGGTTTTATATCAGCTCAGCCACATACTTGCTTTGCACATTTATTCTTTTTTAAAAATTTATTTATTTTAAAGATTTTACTTATTTTTAGACAGAGGGGAAAGGAGGGAGAAAGAGAGAGGGAAACATCAATGTGTGGTTGCCTCTTGCACACCCCCTACTGGGGACCTGGCCTGCAACCTAGGCATGTGCCCTAACCTAGGAATCAAACCTTTGGTTCTCAGGCCCATGTTAAATCCACTGAGCCACATCAGCCAGGGCACACACTTATTCTAAGCTTAAGGTTCTATGAAATGAAGGGGTGGAACCTCAAAGATCTCTTGCAGTTTCTTTTCTTCCTTCTAATTAAAAAATGGTGGCAGCCTAAAATGAAAATATGAGTATAAAAGTATTAAATGTTTATCTTAAGAGAAAGAGAAGAAAGCATTCACATAGCTTGTTTTTACTGGATTCAGTAATTTGGTAACAACTTTCTTTGCTATCACCTGTCATAAATACAAGTGATAAGCATGAAATATAATATGTGTTTAAAGAATAACTCCATCTTCATATCAGTGTACTGGAAATAAGAGTAAAGAAAAAAAATACTGTTTTACTAAAAAGAGGCAGCAACCATCTGATAAAGCCAAAGTAGTTTATATTTCAAAATTCAGGTAGCTTTTAACTAGCTACCATAGTAAGCCAGCGCCCATTTTAAAAAGAAATAGAAAAATCCTGTTAACATCTCCCAACTATACAAACATTGATTATCTCTAGCCTAGCCAACATTAAAAATGCTGCCATCTTTATCCAATTACATTAAAATCTTCCCTTCATTCTACATATTCACTGTTAGACCCTATATTCTTACCTTCAGTAGAGCTCCTATTGTGATTATTTATCTTGTCCTGAGATACATATACATGCATTCTCTCATAGTTGGTAAACCCTAAATAAAATTACCATACAGAGTCCAGTTTCCAGAACAGCAGGACACAGGCTTATTCACTAAGCACATGCTGGATTATTGATATGAACATTGGGTTAAGAACTGCAACACTACAACAGATCAATGGCCTACTCACAGCTCTTCTAAAGTGGCCCTACAAGCGATGCTAGTGATTAAGCTGGCTCACCATCCTCTTTAAGGGTAAGGCATGTCTCCTGAACATCGCTGATATCTCAGAAAGACTCCTGAAAGGATTCCATTTCTTCCAACCTTTAAAACATACATACTGATGCAACTGCCAAGTATAGGGTTGCTATGTTCTCCAAAAAGATAATTTATGTAAATCTGCTCTATGAATAGCAATGCCCTACATATATTGAAGAAAGTCCATCATTCTCTCTCATAAAGGATCTCTTTTCACCTACCAAAGGTGCTACACTTGGAGAGTACGGAGAAGAAATTACCTTTCTCTGCTATATCTTTTAGAATTTTCTTCAATTCCATTAGTCAATAGTCTCTCTTCCTAGTCCTTCACTGTATTATGTTTGCCCTTTACTCCCAGAATAGCAATACATTTTCCCATTTCTTTCTTTTATCCCATGTTAACTTTACTTCTGAATCAAATGAAATAGGAATTTCAATATCAAATAAAGAATGTGCATGACACATCTTTCCTCAAATTCATAGACATGAATGGATGCTCCTGATGCACAACATGTATCACAGGCAAAAGTAACAAAACAAAACAAACCCACATGCAACAATTGATGCTGTGACTTACCTTCTGGCTCACTCTCTGACCCTGAGAGACTGCCATAACTGTTCATTAGTGAGCACAGGGCTGGTGTCACTTCCTTGGGTATAACAGTACTTTGTGGTTTCTCTTCTTTATCAGACTCTGAAATAGAAAGGAAAATAACTAAGAGTAAAACAGTATACCAAAAACATCTACCATCATAAAAAGAAAGTTGATAGACCCTCACTCCCCAGTGTGTTAGTGGAAACAAAGTAATTTCTGATCATATCCTAAATCTTCTCAAAGAACAAAACCCAGCACACATGAAAAATTTCCTTTTGGTTGAAATCTTCTTTGGGCCCCGGCTGGCGTAGCTCAGTGGATTGAGCGCGGGCTGCGAACCAAATGTCGCAGGTTCGATTCCCAGCCAGGGTACATGCTTGGGTTGCAGGCCATAACCCCCAGCCACGGCACATTGATGTCTGTCTGTCTGTCTGTCTCTCTCTCTCTCCCTCCCTTCCCTCTCTAAAAAAAAAAAGTGAATAAAAAAAAATCTTAAAAAAAAAAAAAAGAAATCTTCATGGTCAGAGAAGCTTTCTGCTCCAAAGAGAAGACACAGGGGAAATGGAAGCTATACACAGCTCTGTTACTCACCATACTTCACAGGGTATGAAATCTGGGCCTTCTTTAGATTAATTTAATTATACAATCTTTACTTTTTTTAAATTTTAATTATTGTTCAAGTATAATTTTCTATCTCTTACTCCCATCCTGGCCCACCCACACAATCTTTACTACTAATTTATTTATCTTATTTATGTTATTAATTAATTTTATTAAGGTACCAGAAAGGCCAGAATTTATTTAACTTCACCAGGTTAGGATAATTGAGTCTGAAAATTAGATTTAGGAATAAAATATAAAAATACTCACTTTTGTTGTTTTTAAGACTGGTTTTAAAGACAGAAATAATATTTATGCCATTCTATAGATAAAGTCTTAATCAGAGTTTTGCTGAAATTAATCAGCTAAAAGTTGTTTATTATTTGAAACCTCTAAGAACTTAAGTAAATAAGACAAGCACGAGAATTGAGCAAGTCCTCAAGAGCCTGCCAAAGATAAAGTGTTTGATCACAGCCCAACAAGCATTTGTTTTTGGCAGCTCTAAAAATGTATTAATTCTATTCAAAACAACCAATAAAAATAAAGCATGACGGAAGAAATGAAGACAATAGTAACCTGTTTATGTAATGAACTAACTCAAGCCACAACCAATATGAAATGTTTCAAGACAGTATTTAATGTTTGCCGGTTAAGTTTAGGGGGAACCAAAACATGCCAATATGAAATGGGAGTGCACTTTTCTGTGAATAACTGCCACCTTCCAGTGGTTGAAGTTAAATCCTCCTTCCTCCACCCATCCACACTGTCAGCACACCATCCAAAAACTGCTCCTTGTCAATTTTAAGCTAACTTATCCCCTATTCTCCTGGATTAATAAAGGGAAAGGAAAATATGTAGCATAGATAGATAGATAGATAATTAGTATAGATTATCTATACTAATATAAACAGAAATTAGTGGAATAAACAGAAATCCACATCGGTATTAGTATGGAGACTCTTCATCCCCTTGTTTGAATAACAATAGGCCAAACCCTATTCCCGTCTAAGACCCAAAGAGAGATACCAAAAAAGTACAAGCATGAGTACATTTCATCCTTATGAGGTACCAATCTCAGTATTAATTATAGGTGATGAAACCAAATTCAGAGAATCTGAGTAACCATCCCTTCAGGTTACAAAACTATACAACAGTTGAGTCAAATTTAAGTCTTACCCATCTAACTGCAAATCCCAATTCATAACTTGTGAGCTAGATCTCCTATATCTGTTCTCTTTCTTACAATGAAGCCATCCTATCAAAATGTCTCTTTGGTCAATAATAATGCTATTAAATGTCTTCTTCCAGCTATAGTTCCATTTCTCTGTTCCCCTTTACAGCATAATTCCAAACAACTATTTGATATAATCACCAGGAAATCATCTGGGCCTGAAATTCCTTAGCTGTGTGTCCCATTGGAGCATCTACTCCAATCTGTCTTTCAGGCCTGCCACGCCAGTGAAGCTTTTCCTGCCAAGTTAACCTGCTTCCTCTGTGCTGCCAAGTCTAGAGGTCATTTCTTGGCTCTCATCTTATTTCACTCAAAGACAACATTTGACAGTAATCATATGTTACTTTTAAAAACATATTCTTCATGTGGCTTCCAGACCCCCATCACTTGGCTCTCCTTTCCCAAACTCCCTACTGAATTCTCCTCATTGACCAACTTCCAATTTTTTCAAGTGTCCCTGGTTTCAATCTTCAGTGAATCTTCCGCTTCCTCTTATGATTTCATTTTATCTAAAATCTTAAATACTATCTACATGCTGGTTAATCATAAATTTATATCTCCAGCCTTAAGTTTCCCCCTAAATTCCAGAATAATCTAAGTGCCTGTTCCATATCACTACCTAGAGATCACACAGGTCTCAAAAGTTAACAGGTCCAAAAACAAGCATTTGACTTTTACTCCTAACATGACTTCCAGAAGTCTCCACCTCAATAACAACTCTTACTTCTCAGTGTATCAAAATCTAGCAATCATCCTTGACTCTTCTCTGTCTGTTACATACTATATCCAAAGTATCAACAAATGTCAGCTCTATTTTGAAAATATCTCCAGAATCACACCGTTCTCATTATTTCCACTATTACAACCCCAGTCCAAGTCAACATTTCTTGCCTGGACAACTGTAACAGCCTCCTAAAAGGTATCCCTCTCATGACCCTGCCCACTGCTCCCTACAATCTATTCTCTACCTAAACACATAAACGAGATCACATCACCTTTCTGCTCAACATCAGAGTAAAGTCTCAAGTCATTTCCTGGCCTACAACACACTACTTGATCTGGTCTTTCACTTGTCTCCACTAAAATACTACCACTTTCTTTCCTGCCCACTCCACTCCAATCTGACTGTTCCTGAGCACATGAAGCATGCTCTCACCACGGGGCGTTTGCACTTGTTCCTTTCTCTGCTTGAAAGCTATCCCTGAAGGTATCAGCTCTTAACTTTATTTAGATTTCTTAATATCACCTTATGAGAAATGCCTTCATTAACTTTATAAAATAGCACACTCTTTTCTTTAACCATCATTCTCTATCCTTTCACTTAGCTTTACTCATCTTCATGTCACTTATACCAACCCATATATTTACTACATCCACCCCCAGCAAGACCATAAGCTACAGAAGAGGAGGACTTTGGCTTTGTTCAGTATTATATCCTTAGAGCCTAGAAAAGTGCTCAACAAATACCGAAGAACAAACTGTTGCATGAATAAAGGCAAGTTCTAAAAGAGTAACTTGTACAGATGACAGAGCTAGGAAGAGGTAGGGCTACAGTGGAACCCTAGTTCTGTCTGGATTCAAAGCTCATTCTTTTTTCTTTTTTCATTTTATGAACATGATTCCATTTTTACTTAACAAAATAAAATACATGTTAATAAGAAAAATATTTCTGGAAGGATATACAACAAAATGTGAGCAGTGACTACTTCTGTAAGTTAAGAAAGTAAGTTGTTTTTTATTTTATGCTTTTCCATTTTTCCTCATTTTCTGCATTTCAATCAGGAAATAATAGAAAAAGAAAAATAAAGAAACAAACCCTGGAGGAAAATGTTATCTCACAATTCAATTCAAAAAGTGGAGGACAAGGCTTTAATGGACCTATATAACTCCTCCCCTTCCCTCTTTTTTAATATTTTGAAACAACATCAAATTTGCACGTTACAAAAATAGTAGAGAATTTTCACACACCCTTCACTTACTTTCCCCTAATGTTAATATCTTACACAACCACAGTACATTTACCATAGCTAACAAATTACACTGGTATAATACTATTACTTAAATTACCGACTGTACTGTAATTTCACTAGTTTTTCCATTAATGTCCTTTTTCTATTCCAGAATCCAATCCTCCATATCACATTGTATTCTGTCCTCACAACTCCTTATCTGTGTCTTCACCAATCTATGACAATTTCCCAGTATGTCCTTGCTTTCATGGACTTAACAGTTTAAAGACTACTGAGCAGTTTTTGTAGAATATCCCTCAGTGTGGGTCTGTCTGGTGTTTTCTGATGATAATGCTAAGACTATAGATTTTAGGTAGTACTCTCTCATCATGTCATATCAGGGGGTCCGTGATACCAACTTGGCATTACTGGTGATATTAACCTTGACCACTTGGTGATCTGTCTGGTTTCCATACTGTCAAGTTATTATTTTTCTGTTTATTATTCTATTTCTTGAAATGAGTCACTAAGACCAGCCAACATTCAAGGGGATGGGAATTAAGACTACCTCTTAGAGTAAGGAATATTAATGAATTTTGGAGATATGCTAAAACCACCACAGTATACCCTATTTTACTTTAAAGTGTTGCCACCAATTTTACCGTTCATCAATGGTTCTTGCCTGAAACAATTATTACTGTGGTGTTCTAATGGT
Source organism: Phyllostomus hastatus (assembly GCF_019186645.2). Taxonomy (NCBI): domain Eukaryota; kingdom Metazoa; phylum Chordata; class Mammalia; order Chiroptera; family Phyllostomidae; genus Phyllostomus; species Phyllostomus hastatus. The sequence continues at coordinate 1,950,397 of NW_025333835.1, read as the reverse complement.
GACTTCCCGTTTCTCCCCAACCTCTTAACAATTATTAATTGAAATTCTTCTATAAAAAGATTTGCCCCTCATCCCCCATATTTATTTATATTAGTATGCACTTAGGAATATTTATTTTATTCTTTGGGTTATAATCTATTATTTTTTTATTTTATGGCTCAAATTGCTCCAACTTTAGCCATTTGGGAGCCTAGTCCAGTTGGTCCCTATATCCTTCTGACATGCCCATCTCCTGCTGATTTGAGCACTTTTTTACTTTCTGGAACTATATTAGATCTTCTAGGCTCACTTTGTATTCTCCCTGCCCCAAACCAGTCATTTCTCCAAAAAGTTCCAGTCTCTTTAATCGCAGAATGGTAAAACCACAATCTGGGTGCTTGTCATTATTAGGAGTGTCACAAAGCTCACTATACTTGACTGCTTCCCCAAGGGTAAGAGTTAGGAGTTCACACAAATGAACCACCACATGTAACAGCACTTTGAAAAGTGCTGCCCTTTTAACTTGATCAAAATGTCTTCCACAGTGACTTTTCATTTCAAAAGAAAACGTCTTTGCAAAGCTCCACAGATCTACCTTGCAGTTCTAATACAGACATTTTTAGCAGTTGTCCCGGAAAGACTGTGCTGAAGGCACTGTGCTGGCTGACTGAATCATACTCAACACACTTCACTCACTTTTTAATAAAGACAGCCAAAACATTTCTCTAAACTAAGAATATCAGTATAAAAACAGAAGCAATGAAATGATAAAATCAAACTCTACAATGATTATAAAACAGCTCAAATAATTTATCTGTTAAAACACCAGTGACACCTTTTTTATGGTAAATCTCACCTCTTTCATATATATCGTTCCCACCAATCTAAAAAATATCACAATAATCTAAAACTTATCATTAAACCACAGGTGGCAAACACAAGACCCAAGGGCCGAATCCAACCCTCCACCCTGTTTTATCCAGCCCGGCACCTTGTTTCCACCCAGTGGCAGTGCTAAGCTCTCACTTAACTGTTAAGGAGTAGTTACATTTATACAGTCCTAAAGTTACATTTGGCCCTTTGAAGGCAATCACCAGGCTCATGTGACCCCTGATGAAAATGAGTCTGACACCCCTGCACTAGACAATGAGTTTCCTGAAGGCAGCAGGAGAAATTCTCTGAATTACAGTGCTGGGCAAGCAAAACGTAGGACCTCAGTAAATCCCTACTGAAATAAAACTGGGGGAAAAAGTGCCTCTCAAATGTTTTACCCAACTCTAAACACTGATTGTAAAAGCTTCGCCTCTGGCTTCTTTCTACAGCTTATGTCTTAACTTGTCTCTCCTCTCCCCCCTTCTACTACTTCCTACTGCCCTTAAGGAACAAACACAGTTACATGCTCTAGCCTCAAGAACATTTACAGATTAAGACTCCTAAGAAAATGCTATCTATTGAAAAAACTCACCCTTAAAAAATGGGAGCTTTGTTTTATGGTTTCCAACTCTCAAAAACAGATGTTTAACAATGGGCATTCATGACAGCTGATATGCTAGGTTAACTTGTTTTCTTACTTTAACATCTACTTTTTAAACAACAGAAGCCTATTTAGCCTATGTGTCAGTATGCAGATGGATGTCTGTCCTAGTGTTCTATGATAATACCTGTATTATAATGAATGACTAACAAACTGGATCTTTTTCATTTTATTGATGAGACACTTTAGTCTGTGATGCTCAAGGACACATTACTGACCAGTTTCTTTCTTTCTAGCTCAGTTAAAATTTATTAAAACCATGGGCCAGGAAAGCCATTAAACATGGTGGATCATATTTAAAGAACAGCAACAAAATAAATGTGGTTCTAACAAATGAAATACCAAAAAGATTAAAAGGAAATCTAGTGCAAATAGGCCACACTCAAAATTGATCAGCTGGTAGGCTACAAATGACATGCTCTTCCTTTGAAACAATGTCAACCCCACATTTGACGTGCCTTCATAATTAGTGAGAGTTAACATACTACCAAGGGTCACAAAAAGGAGGGCTCAGGTAAAAATTTTTCTAAGCATGATGAAGTTTATAAAGATTGAGAACCGCTGTCTTATTGAAAATGTGAATGCTAATGTCTGGATTAAGATTCTGAGCCAAAAAAAAAAGGCAAAATATGTAAGAAATTGGGAGATCTCCATGTTGAAGGCAAGCTTAGTGCTAAAGAGTGTTAACTGCCATGTGAGAGCAGGAACAGGACTGTATCACCATGCTGCCCTGAGTCCTGCAACCTGAGTAACAAGCACACCCTGAGATCTGACTGGCTCTGGCCCAAGGTAAATGGAGCTGCCTCCAAACAAGTGTAAGGCTGATATGTTGGACAGTGGAGATGCTAAGGATACTAAGTATTTAAGGCATGTGAAAAAAATGGTAGATGTGGTTTTCTGTAGCTCTACCTGAAATGAAAAGTTGAGGAACCAACAGTCTAAACATTGATTTGAAAAATGTAAAAATCTAGAAGAAATCTGAGGTAAAGATGACATGAATTTAAATGGAATCTTTTCCACAAAATGAGAATAAAAGGTATTTACTTCTGTTGTCCATAACTGAAGTGTCTCTTAAAGATCTAGCTACAGACTTAAAAGCAAGATATATACTAATCTTTTTCATTGGTATTTCACCATATTAACACATACTGAAATACTTCTTTAAAAATGAGAACACAGAATTACCCACCTACTAAAGCTAACAAAACAAAACAAAAAAAGAATACTCAATGTTATAGAGTTCTTCAAATGTTCATTTAGAGAAATGCATAAAGTGAATAATTACATAATTTTCAAATTAGTAATTTAATGATTATAATGGTAGTCTTCATATTTGTGTTTCAAGTATTTTAATGACATGCAAGTTTATTTTGACGTACAACTGGCATTTTATCATCAAGGTTACACATTATAAATGTGAAAAAGTGTAGGCTGTAACATTTTTTGAGGGAAAAAAACAAAAAACAAAAAAACCAGTGCCCAAAGAGTAAACTCAGCAATGTCCAAAATGTCATCAGCCTTTTCCCCTGCTATCAGCAAGGGTAAGAAGATGCCTTTTCTAAACTCTCTCCCATACCTCAACTATCCTAGGCTCATGCAATATATTTTTTAGACAAATTCAGACTTCACATTTAGAGGAGGTGTGGTGGTGTACTAGTGGAGTCAGACTCCTAAGTTCAAACTCGGCTTTGCCACTAACTGACAGTGTGACTAAGGTAAATCACTTACCTTGTGTTCTTCAATTCTAAAATGAAGTAGCAGCAGTTCATATGTAAAAGGTTTGTTATGAGGAAACAAGTTAACACATATATAAAGCTTTTAGAGTACAGTAAACACCTTATTTAATAAGAGGTAGTTGGTGTTAAATGCAATCTTATTTCTGGTCAAACATTCTCTTATGCCAAGGTTGTTTTCCAATCAAGTTTAGTCAGTGCATTACTTATCTCCTTGTTTCTTGCCAGCTATAAATTCAATAATTTTCCATGTGAAGCCACTATCTTCCAGGCTGAACAAAGCTGGCTAACAAACCTACAATATAAGCTCAGTCCACTCACTAATACTACTCCTTTGCAAAATAGAACACACATGCAATTTGGATAAAGTGCCTCAGTGCTACTGGAAGAAAAGGTGGTGGAAATATTTACATATACATTTTCATTTTTCAGAAGGGGAAATTGGGTCTCAGAAGCTGAATATCTTCAAGATAGTAGCATTTTGGTCCTCTCAATCTTTTAACTTATAAGCAAGAGTAAACTTGCCCCATAGGTTCTAAAGGAAATTCAATAAACACATAAATATATTATATGCCCTGAGGAAGAACAATATTACTCAAATACAATGAATTAATACTGTTTACCCAAAGAGACTGTGTTCATGCTCACTAGCATAAATAATACCAGCTTCCATTGGGATTACTAGTTTACAGGAAAGACAAAATTCACATAACTGGGCAAATTTGAATCTACAGCATCAATACACTTTAAATCCCAAGATTAAATCATACTACGGAAATTATCCAACATATATTATCTTCCTTCCACATTCTGCCTACCCCATACACCCACCCACAAGGTTCAGAAAAGATGTCCTGAAATAAGGTTTTTGACAAGGGATTCCTATTAAAAAAAAACACAAAATTCTACATTTTTACATATTTGCCATTAAACTCTCCACAAAATGACCTCATTTTCTATACTTATAAACACAGTTTCCCTGCTTAACTTACCAGAATCAGTATTTACCAAAACACTCAGAGGGTCTGCATTTAATTCAGGAGGACCTTCAGGCTTCGAGTCATACAAGTGGTGGCCTGATCGAATGGCTGCTCTCTGTCCAGGTTGGTCATTTTTCCATTTGTGATGTCTGCCAGGGCTTCTGATTTTTGCCATCTGTGAATGTCTGGACATTCCCCTCATCTTACTGGAGAAAACAAAGCAATTCTTAATATAAAAGATAATGACATTTATTTCTTTCTTTCCTTTTTTTTAAATCCAGGGCCTTGAACACAGAAAGTCCCCCACAGATGTGAATTATATTTATTCCTCCTACTATTTTTTAAATATATTTTATTGATTATGCTATTACAGTTATCCCATCCCCCCCCTCTTTATTCCCCTCCACCCTGCACACCCCTTCCCACCCACATTCCCCCTTCAATTTAAGTCCATGGGTCATACATATTAAGTTTTTTGGCTTCTACATTTCCTTTACTACTCTTAACCTCCCCCTATCTATTTTCTACCTACCATCTATGCTACTCACTCTCTGTACCTTTTCCCCTCTTTCCCCTTTCCACGCCCCCACTGATAACCCTCAATGTGATCTCCATTTCTGTGATTTTGTTCCTATTCTAGTTGTTTGCTTAGTTTGTTTTTGTTTTTGGTTCAGTTGTTGATAACTGTGGGTTTGCTGTCATTTTACTGTTCATACTTTTTATCTTCTTTTTCTTAGATAAGTCCCTTAAACATTTCATATAATAAGGGCTTGGTGATGAGGAACTCCTTGAACTTGACCTTATCTGAGAAGCACTTTATCTGCCCTTCCATTCTAAATGAAACCTTTGCTGGATAGAGTCATCTTGGATGTAAATCCTTGCCTTTCAGGACTTGGAATACTTCTTTCCAGCCCCTTCTTGCCTTCAAGGTCTCTTTTGAGAAATCACCTGACAGTCTCATGGAAACTCCTTTGTAGGTAACTGTCTCCTTTTCTCTTGCTGCTTTTAAGATTCTCTCCTTATCTGTAATCTCAGGTAATATAATTACCATGTGCCTTGGTGTGTGCTTCCTTCGGTCCAACTGCTTTGGGACTCTCTGAGCTTCCTGGACTTCCTAGAAGTCTATTCCCCTTGCCAGATTAGGAAAGTTCTCCTTCATTATTTGTTCAAATAAGTTTTCCATTTCTTTCTCTTCCTCTTCTCCTTCTGGCACCCCTATGATTTGGACACTGGAACATTTAAAGTTGTCCTGGAGTTTCCTCTCCTCATTTTTTTGAATTTCTTCATTCTGTTCTGGTTCAATCTTTCCTTCTTCCTTCTAGTCCATACTATTGACTTGAGTCCTGGTTTCCTTCCTGTCACTGTTGGTTCCCTGTACATTATCCTTTATTTCACTTAACATAGCCTTCATTTTTTCATCTAATCTGTGACCATATTCAACCAATTCTGTGAGCATCCTGATTACCAGTGTTTTGAACTGTGAATTTGATAGGTTGGCTATCTCTTGGTCACTTAGTTGTATTTTTTCTGGTAGTCTGATCTGTTTTTTCATTTGGGCCATTCTTTTTTTTTTATTTTGGTTTCAGCACACCTGTTATGTAGTGAGTGGCAGAGCCTTAGCAGGGTGATCCACATCGCTGAATTGTGATGCTGTATGTGGGGGAGGGGTCCAAGAGGGAACAATGCTGCTTGTTCCACTCTCTGCCGGTTTTCAGTCACTTCTCCACTACATACAAGCAAACTGTGCCCTTCTGTTGCCGATTCCCAGGTGGGCAGGTTTGTGTACGTTTTAGGATCCTGTGGGTCTCTCCAATGAACTCTCCTGTGAGGCTGGGAGTTTCTCCCACTGCCTCCTCAACCCCCACCACTGTTTTCAATCAGAGGTTTGAGGCTTTATTTCCCCACACTGGAACTCTGGGTTGCGCATTTTGTCTCGCTCCCCAGTTGTTCTTCCCAATTTATCTGCATGAGAATGTGGGACCACCCAGTCAGCAAGCCACTGCCTTGCTGGGTCTGCCAGCCGCTGCCTTGCCTGCCTTGCCTCAAGTCCTCTCCACCTAGCTGCCCATCTCCACCCCTCCTATCCGTCTGGATGAATGTTTCTTCTTTAACTCCTTGGTTGTCAGACTTCCATACAGTTTGATTTTGTCAGTTCTGGTTGTTTTTGTTTTTAAATTTGTTGTTGTCCTTCTTTTGGTTGTGCAAGGAGGCACAGTGTGTCTATCTATGCCTCCATCTTGGCCAGAAGTAACATTTCTAAAAATATTGAAAATGTCTCTCAAATCTAAAGAAATACAGCTGTCAATCAATCACTTGTAGCCAGTTCATTAAAAAAAGACCAGAATAAAATAAATTCAATGGTTTCCAAAGATAGAGAACTCTATGGAATAACTTTATAAGGATAACACATCACAATGGGCTTATTTTATCAATTCCAAGATGACCACTCCCTCCCATATTTTGACACTTCTGAAATTGGGCTATGTTATACAATCAACAGCAGGTGAATTTAACCGGCCACTTACTTTCATTCCTGCTGTACATAACATAAAAGGGTTTCTCAGGCTTTATAAAGTATGTTAACTTTTGTCTATTCACTTTAAGGAGGCTTCAAGTTTCTGAAGCATTTACAAATATGCTGCCTTGTTTGAGCTTCATGACAGCTCTTTGAAGTTGATAAGAGAGGTACTATTCTCTTTATAAGAGGATGAACTTACAACCTGAGCAGAATTTCACGGCTACCTCAAATCAAGTGCCCTCTCAACCACACTACAGTTACACCCCTTAGAAGGAAAACAAATACTTATATGAACATATTCTAATGTAAACTCTGTGTAGGAAAAAAAAACCATTTAAAAAAAAGTTTTAGCCCTGGCCAGTGGGGCTCAGTTGGTTGAGAGTCATACTGCAAATTGAAAGATTGTGAGTTTGATTCCTGATCAGGGCACATGCCTGGGTTGCAGTTCCAGTACTAGTCAGGGTGTGTGCAAAAGGCTACTGATTGATGTTTCTCTTTCACATCAGTATTTCCCTCCCTGTCTTTTGCCCTCCCTTCCCCTCTCTAAAATCAATAAGCATGTCCTGGGGTGAGGATTAAAACAAAAACAAACAAACAAACAAAAGACTTCTGGCCAAGATGGAGGCATAGGTAGATATACTTTGCCTCCTCGCACAACCACAAGTAGGACAGCAACAAATTTAATAACAAAAAATAATTAGAACTGCCAGAAAATCCAACTTTATGGAAGTCCAACAACCAAAGAGTTAAAGAAGAAACATTCATCCAGACTGGTAGGAGGGGTGGAGACAGGCAGCCAGGGTGGAAAGATGCACTGGAAGTAGAGAGATTAAGAATAATTATATCTAAAAAGCTAGTACAGAGAAACACATAATATTAAAAATTATTCACTTAATCCAAAAGGCGGCAAGAAAGGAAACAAAGAATAGGACAAATTTAAGAAAATAGAACAATGGTAGACCAGAACCTGACTATATTAGTAATTACATTAAATATAAATAAACTAAACCCTAGTTAAAAGATAAAGACTTTTCCGTCTGGATTACCAGTATAAAAAAATAAGACCAAATTTTATATTCTCTATAAAGAAATAATACTTCAAAAATTTAAAAGGAAAAGGTTAAAAACACTATCTTTTCCCCACTGCACCATACTGCACCTTTGCCACAGTAGGTGACTGTTCATCGGTAGATCTGGCATTAGCCAATACTACAATATCTTCTTCACTCTAATTTCCTTAGCTATTTTAGAACCTCTGCATTTTCAGATAAACTTGAAAGTCTATCAGTACTACCCTCCTCCAACATCCCCCCTACCCCTGCCCCAATCCAACTTGCTAAGATTTTGATTATGAGCAATTTGAGAATGGATATAATCATACTGAGTCTTCCAGTTCATGAATATTATATATTCCTCCATTTATTTAGGCCTTTTGTTTTTCTGAGCAATGTTTTAAAGTGCTGAGTATAGAGGTCTTGCATGTCTTTTGTTAGATATATCCTAGGTATATATTTTGATGATACTGTAGATAGTGTCTTTTAAAATTTAATTTTCTAATTTATGTTGCTAATACACAGAACTACAACTGATTTTTAAAATATTGATATTATATGTATTCTGGCACTGTTACTAAAGTCACTTATTAACTCTAATGGGAGATTTGTTTGGATTTTTACACATACAATCATGTCAACTCTAAAAACTGACAGTTTTACTTCTTTCTTTGCAAATTTTGGATTTTTTTTTTTTACTTTATTACACTGCCTAGAACCTCTAATATAATGTTGAATATAAGTAGTAATAGTGGATACCCTTGTCTTGTTTCCAAACTCTTGGGAGAAATGATCAATATTTAAGTATATGACAAGCATATTAAGAAATGATTCACTATTAAGTATAATCTGGCTATAGGTTGTTTTTAGACCTCCTTTATTAGACTAAGGAAATTATCTTTTTTCCCTAGTTTGTTGAGAGTTCTTTTTTATGAATGGAGGTTAGATTATATCAAAAAAATTTTCTTATTTATTAAGTTTATCATATTATTTTACTCCCTCAATCTGTTAATGTGGTAAATAACATTTGATTTTCAAACACCAAACCTAGTCTTAATCCTGAAATATCCCATTTGGCAATAATGTAGATCCTTTTTTTCAAGCCAGATTGATTTGCTCAGGAATTTTGTGCTCCTGCTTAAGAGACATTTACTTGTGATTTTCCCTTATCGTAATGTCAGGTTTTGGTACGAGATTATACTGGCCTTGATGGGGCACTCAAGAGTTGGAAATTTTTAGTTTAAGGTAATAGTTAATAAGCCTAGTAATTAATGCATCTAAAAAGCTATTATTTCAGGAACTGCAGGTATGGCCCACCCTGACTCCAAGGGACCACAAGTGATTGACCTTTGTGCTCCGGAAAAGACCATAAGCAATCAAGGTGGTATCCAAGCCACTGTGTTCCAGGGAGAGACAGTCCGTTGCCCAGGGCACAGGACACAGATACAGAAAATGACTGGTCAGCTGATATAAGGATTTTAGGGAATTTGCCCAACTGTAGCTTTTATCTGATTAACCTCTTTCCTGAATTATAAATCCTTTACCTATACTTTTCCCCCTTGAATTCCAGACCCTCTACCTGTATACCTTTGCCCACTTATAAAAAGGCTGGCTTGAAAGGAAATGTAAGATGGTCTGTTAGGGTACATACTCACTGTCTTCTCAGATCACCAGCTATCTGAATAAAGTGCCCAAATAGATTGAATCTCTGTCTCTGCTTATTGGGTCTGGTAGGTGACAGGCAGAAAGAACACTGGATTTCCTGGTTTCAACATCTTAAAACAAGCTGCAAAGTGTTCCCTCATTTCCTATTTGCTGGGAGAATTTTGTAAGATTAGTATTTATTCTATAAATGTTTTAAAGAATTAAACAGTAAAGCTAATGGTACCTACATAGGCACCCCAGCCATCAGCCACACTGGAATAGCCATCAGCTAACCAACCCCCAGCTGCGACTGAGCTTCGTCAAGTAACTCAGCTATCCCCAGAGGTCTGAGCAATTGACTACAATATTATTTTTTTAAAAAGGACACCCATTAAGAGAGTAATTGCACGTCACAAACTATGAAACTATATCTGCAATACATATACTCTACTCAAAAATGGATTGTATCTAAGTAAATAACTCCTATAAATCAAGAAAAGCAATCCAATTTAGAATCAAAATAGATTGTAAGATTTAGGGTCAAGATGTCAGCAAAGGTAAAAATAAACACTGTTCACCTCCTCACATGACCACATCAAAATTACAACTATAATACAGAACAACCATCAATGAGTACCCTCACAAATTGAGTTGAATGGAAGCCTGACAACTACAGATTAAAGAAACTGATAGAGAGAACTGATCAGATCACTGGGAGGGGCTGTAAAAGGAGGCAATGGAAAACAGTCTAGGAGGGATTGACTGAGAAGCTGAATGCCTCCAGAGCACACAGAATTATGTGCTAGAAGATGTGAAATAAAAGAGGGCTAGCTCTCTGGCTCTTGGGCTCTTCTTCCTTGAGGCTGCCTGGATGATCATGCTGCAGCTGCCTGCATTTACCTACAGACAGTATTTTGGATGGGAAGGAACTCTGGAACAGCCTAGGAATCAGGTGGGCCTGGCAGAGGGTGTCAGGTTTATTCTTTGGGTGTTCTAGAGGGAACAGACTCTGAGGCAGAAGCCGGCCATTCTTCTAAAATTGTGCACCTTTTGTATATTATTTTGTTTTAGTTTGTAAACTAACTCTATAAAAATAAGGTAACAGGGAGAATGACAGGGAACCCAGGTGTTAGAGTTTAGTTTTAATTGATATGTTTAATCGATTAAAGCTCTGATTTGATAGGCTTAAGTGACTGCTTTTGAATAATGAATCCCTTCCTTTATCACCAAACCTTTGCCTCTGAAATTCTGCCTAGAGCACAGGTGGCAAACACAAGGCCCAAGGGCCAAATCCAGCCAGGCACCTTGTTCTACACGGTGGCAGAGCTGAGCTCTGGCTTAACTGTTAAGGAGCAGTTACATTTATAGAGTCCTATGTTGGGGTCTGCCCTGCCTGGTCTCAGGAAGCTGTAACTCCCTGTGGCTAAGGCTGAGTAAGAGACCTCCAAACCAGGAGACACTAAGGAGACAAAACTTATTTCCCTGGCATGAACGCTCCTGTTCTAATGCCTGGCTCCCTTTGCAGGATCAGCAGGCAGTCAATGACGGGTAACAATTCTCTAAGAAAGAGAATGAATCTACGACAGACTCGGTCACGTGGGAGTGCCCTAATGGAAGAGACTCGGGGCTGCGGAAATGAAGAGGTGATCAACATCGACCCCTGCCCCCTTGGCTTTGTCAAAGCTTGAGTCCTTGAGAAATCCAAGTCTCCCGGCTGCCTTTGTCTCCTCTGCCCGACTCAGGCCTGAGGAAATAACAGGGGCAGTGCAGTCTAGACCAGAGTCGGCAGACCCCCAGGGTAATCAGACCTGAGACATAAAATATGAAAGACCCCGTGAGATCTCCTTGCTGGAGGATGTTCTTTAATTAAAATATGAAGGCACAGTAAGGAAATGAAACTAGCCTTTTAGGTCCTGTAGTCTTTTTAATTGATAAAACCCCAAAATCTCAGCCCAGAATCCCAGCAGGAAAGCTACCTACTTGTTTTATTTTCCCTACCAGACTGTAATCCACAAACTGTATCTGTATTCTTAATAAAAGCCTACTCGGGCGGGAAAACGGGACACTCTCCACTAGAGAGAGTGGCCATTTCGTCCTTATTTCTCCACAGGACTAGGTTGTCTGTGTGTATGTTTTCTCATATTTTGATGAGCATCTGCAGCATTTGAGGTCACTGCAAGCCAGTGGCCGCCTCAGTCCTAAAATTATATTTGGGCCTTTGAAGGCAATCGCTAGGCTGAGGGGGCCCCTGGTGAAAATGAGTTTGATACCCCTGCCTTAGAGGGTGGATGTGGGCAGCAGGATCCCAACTGCTGTTCAGTAACAAAACCACATCCATCCTAATTTGTAGGAGGGGTGGAGACATGGATCAAGCTGGTCCCACTTCCACGTGTGGCACACAAAAATTCAGAAGGGATATCTCAGGAGCGAAGGAGTCCCAAACCCACACCAGACCCGCCAGTACATGGTTCAGTGCCAGGAAGATAAGTCCTCATAACTTCTGCCTGCAAAATCCAGTGAGGACTGAATTGGTGGAAGAAAACTATTGGAGTCCCAAGCAGTTCCTCTTAAAAAACCCACACAAGGACTTACTCAGACTCACTACTTCTGAGCTCCAGCACCAGTGGCATACAGGGAAGAACTGAAGTGTCTGGCATCAAGGCAAGGGCTGGGGGCAGCTTTCTCCCACACAGAAAGGTGGGCAGAGACCACTGTCCTTTTTCTGAACCCTCCCCTCAAAGAGCAAGCAGGTGAGTGCCACATCTGAGACTCTATCAACCTGTATAACACTGTTTACTCCACCCCGGAAATTCCCTGAGGCTCCATCCCACCCAATTTATAGGTCCACCCAAGCTGTTAATCTACTTTTCCATGTGAATGGCTGGTCTTGGCTCATGCTTCACAACTCCCTAAATCCTCTCAAACAGAGAACAGCCAGCCTCAGTAAGCTCCCAGTCCCTGCACCTCTTGCTAAATGGCCCCAGTCCAGCACTAACAGCAGCCAGCATAGATTCACAGCTTGGCTTCACATGGGAACCTTCAAGCCTGGCAAAAGTAGCAGCCAACTCAGATTGCTTTATAGCCCAGGCAGGGTGGTTCTGGGCAAAACACAGGTCGGGGCTGACCTTGGCCTGCACCACCCAGGAAACTACAGAGCCTGTGCACCCAGTAGAGAGCTACAGACACATCAGAACACAGCCACCCTGCCCCTGCACAGCTGATCCTCCACAGAGGGCTGAGGTATGTGGTCAGTGGTCACAGTCAGTCCTTGCAGATGATTAGCCTGGGTGAATCCCTCCCAAAGACCTGTCAACAGCAATCAAGGCTCAACTACAAGAGGAGGTTGTACTCAGCACACATGAAGGGCACACCTCAAGGACCTAGCCTGGGTGATAGGGGAGGTCGTGCCACTGGAACCTACAGGACACCTACCACATTAGGCCACACTACCAAGACACAGTCAAAGCAGCTCTACCTAATACATAGAAACAAACACAGGGAGGCTGTCAAAATGAGGCAACAAGGAAACATGGCCCAAATGAAAGAACACATCAAAACTCCAGAAAAAGAACTAAATGAAATGGAGATATCAGATGCAGAGTTAAAAACTATAAGGATGCTCAAGGAACTTAGTGAGGACCTCAACAGTATAAAAAACATCCAGTCAGAAATGAAGGATATACTAATGGAAATAAAGAACAATTTACAGGGAATCAACAGTAGAGTAGATGAAGCCAAGAATCAAATCAATGATTTGGAACTTAAGAAAGAAAAAAACAACCAATCAGAACAACAACAACAAAAAAGAATCTAAAAAAAAAAAACAAAGATAGTGTAAGCAGCCTCTGAAATAACTTCAAGCATTCCAACATTCATCTCATAGGGGTGCCAGAAGAAGAAAAGAGAGGGTTTTGATGGTTGCCAGAGGTGAGGTGGTTTTAGAAAAATGGTTGAAGAGGTGAGGGGATTAATAAGCACAAATAGGTACTTACAGAATAGCCAAGGGGATGTAAACTACAGTACTGGAAATGGAGTAGCCAAAGAACTTACACACGTGACTCATGGATGTGAACAATAGTGTGGGGATTGCCTCAGGGAATGAAAGATGCTGGGTGGAGCAGTGCAAAGCGTAACAATTGGGGCAACTGTAATAGCATAATAAAATATAATTTTAAAAAATTGGCCAAAGACTTTAACTAGTATATCACAAAAGCATATGAAAATGGCCAATAAGCAAGCATATAAGATGTCTGACATCATTAGTTATAAGCAAATAGTAATACAAAAGGAAAAGGTGTAATAATACCAAGGACTGACCTGGACACAGAATGATTAGATGCAGAGTCAGTAGGTATGTAAATTGATGCAACCACTGAACAACAATAAAATAATTTAAAAAAAAAAACAAAAAACAGATACGACCATTTTGGAAAAATCTATTACAGCTAAATACATGGATGTTCTATATATGTATGTGCATGTGTGTGTAATGAAAATGAGTACTTATATGTAAAAACATGTACTAGAATGTTCATAGCAGCTTTATTCAAAACAGCCCAAACTGGAAAACAGCCCAAATGTCCAACAGTGAGAAGATATATAGTCTCACAGTTGAGTTTTATACAGCTGTAAGAATGAACAACTTATAGCTACATGCAATATAAATGAATCTCACAAAATAATTTTGAGCTATCGAAAATCACACACCAAAGAATATATAATGTATGATTCCACTTAGATAACATTCCAAGAACAGGTAAAACAAATCTATGACAGAAATCAGGTATGAGATTACCTTCGAGGGAAGGCACTGAACTAGGGATGGTGTAAGAGAACTTTGTGAGGTAAACACTTGCTGTACAGTCATGCACTGCATAATGCTATTTTAGTTGATGACAGACTGCATATATGACATGCGTCCCATGAGATTAGAGCTGAGAAATGCTAACTCATAGCACAATTCATTACTCACATGTTTGTGGTAATGTTGGTGTTAACAAACCTACTATGCTGCCAGTGACATAAAATTATATACACATACAGTTATATATAGTACATAATATTTGATAATGGTAAAAACAATGATACTGGTTTATGTATTTATTATAATATACTTTTTATTATTATTTTTAGAACATACTACTTTCAAAAAAAGTTTGCTGTAAAACAGTATGCTGTGTTACACTAATAGCCACCTCACACATTGTGTTTACTGCATCTCGATGGTATCGTTTTCTCATGTGCTTGATTTAATCTCATGTTCTTTTATAAATTTATAAAGTATACAGGAGTGTACAGTAATGTCCTAGGCTTTCATTCCCTCATCACTCACTCATGGACTTACACAGAGCAACTTTCAGTCTAGCAAGGTCTGTTCACAGTAAGTACCCTATATAGGGGTATCTCTTTTTTTTATCTTTGTTACTGTTACCTTTCTAATGTTTACAGGTAAAGTACTTATCATTGTGTTAACAACTGCCTACAGTATTCAGTACAGTGACATGCTGTACAGGTTTGTAGCCTAGGAGCAATAAGCTACACCATACAGCCTAGGTGTGTAGTAGGCTATATCATCCTACTTTGCATAAGTATACTGTATAATTTTGTACAATGATAAAATTGCCTAACACACTTCTTGGAGTGTCACTCATAGTTAAGTAGCACATGACTGTATAAATAATCTGTGTGGAGTTTGCATGGGTGTGTAGGTGTATGTATGTGCATAAATGCATCAAGTACTTTGGAGCTTTGTATATTTTACTTAGATTAAAATGTATTTCAAGAAAAATATAAACTGAAAAAAACTCTATGGAGGTGAGTAATAGTGAAAACAGGGTATCTCATATATTGCTAGTGGAAGAGTAAACTAGAACTGCTTCTATGATAGATATTTGTCAGTTATCAATAAGACAAATTATCTTTTGACTCGGCAAATCCACTTCTAGGCATCCATTCTCAGAAATTCCTGCACATGTGTAAAATGTATGTATGGGGCAATACTGGCAATTTTTTATTAGTAAAAGTTTGGTAAGAATTTAAATGTCTGTCAAAAGTTACAAAAAAAAAAAGGATGTCCCATGGGTTATCCTTAAGCTTCCAACATATCCTTAGAGATTGAGGAGACCCGTTATGTATTAATAAGAAACAACATCTAAGTATGTTATGTGGCTAAAAAACCAAGGTGTAGAATAGTATCAAAAAAAGAAAAAAAAAGATTATTATCTACATGCTGTATATATGTAGAATATTTCTGGAAGGATGAAATGGATTGTCTTTGGGAAGGAGAACAATTCAGCTGGGAGACAAAAACAGAAAAGACTTATTAATTATAAATCTTTTTGAAAACAATACAAATATAGGGCATTAATTATTTTAAAATGTTTAAGTAAAAGAGTTACAAAAGCAAAGATTTTAGAATTGGAAGTATAGAGACTTTAGGATTTTGGTGTATGCTCTCTTTATTATTTATAAGTATACTTGTTTAAAGTAAGTATTGAAAATGTAAGCAATTTTAAGGAACTTACCCATACTGTGTTGTTGTTAATACTGCACCTCTCTTTTCCTTTTCAAGTTTTAACTTTTTCTTCCTTTCAATATTGGTCAGCGTTGGGTAGTTTCTACAAAACAAAGTCAAAAAAATTTTTAAAGGGCTTTTAGAATACAACTTTAATTACACAATCAAGCAACTGCTGCATTTAGCAGCTTCTGTTTAATGGCAAATACCATAAATCATAATTTATATAACCCTTCATATAAAATTTATATGAATCTTTAATCCCTTCTAGAATCTTTTTAAGGGGAAAAAATAGACCAGAAAAATGCTACTCAAAGTGTAGACCAGCTGCAAGTCCACAAACTTTGCTACCAGTGTGTCAGTAGGTAAGGAGCTTTACACTAGAATTTAATGGAATATATCATACAATGTGCTTAAACTGATCTAATTAATCTATTTGGTATATACATACCTGTAAATACTGTAAGAAAAATGTAAATCTATGCAATTACTTATGCAAATACATAGTGGTATACCCAAAGCTATCAAGATGAGGAACAGACTGTTTACAAAAAAGATAGTCTACCAGAAAGGATAAGAAAAGTACACAAACAGCTTAAACGAAGGGCAAAATATAGTCAATTAGCCCAAAGAATATAAAAACTGGAGGGTGGGAGGAAAGATCATATCAAGCTGGAGAAATCCAGAAAAAAAGGAACACGTAAAAAATTGGTCTTAATTGGTGTTAATAGACATAAATCAGAAAGAAAAGCTTTTGAGTGTTCTAAGCAGCACAAACAGTGCAGACAAACCAAGGCCTCCGAAAGTGCAACAGATCCAAGGAATGACAAGTGGTTCATTCTGTATGACACATAGTTATAGGCAATCAGACTACAAAGGGAGGCTAAGACCAAAATATGCCTTGGGCAGAAGGCCAGAAAGTTTGTATCTAATTCAGTGGAGATGGGGACAAGGAGACATACATACAAGGCAGTGATTAAGATTAAATCCGAAGGCAGTATGCAAAATAAAATGCTCTGAAAGAACTTTCTTTGCTCCTTGGCAGAGTTGAGTAGACATGCAGAAACCAAACTCTGGTGGTAAGGGGAAGAGATCTCAGAAGTATGAACAGCACAGAAGGAGGGGAAAACAGACAGATCTCTACCACTCAGCTGGGCTGCTCATCAGAGTAAATATCAAGAAACACCAACAAATCTCGTTCTGCCATTGTTTCTACCTCCATCTTTTTTTTTTTTAACACCTGCATCACTGATTTGAATAGTACACACAATATGAAGCTTATTGGTTGGTCACGCCGGAAGATAAGAATGGAAATTATAATAACTGGTGAAGTAATCAGAAAAAAAGGCAATAAATTTCAGTAAGCATAGTGCAAAGCAATTTTTTCAGCCAAGAAAAATAAAGTCCATGAATAAAACATGATGAATACACAAACTATAAATAAACATAACAGGAAAAGATCAAGGTCATAAAGAGATAAAAATCTGACAGCCAGCCCTGGCCAGCATGCCTCAGTTGGGTGTTGTCCAACAAAGAAAAGGTCACCAGGTCAATTCCCAGTCAGGGCATGTGCCTAGGTTGAGGGTTCAGTCCCTGGGCAGGGAGCGTACAAGAGCCAACCAATCAATGTTTCTTTCTCACATCAATGTTCCTCTCTCTCTCTCTCATTCTTCCTCCTTTCCCCTCTCTCTGAAAAAATATTTTTTAAAAACGTGATGGTCAGTACTATAAGACTATACTTTTGGAATGCAAACATAATCTAAGGTTATGTGAAATGGACTCTGGCACATGTTCAAGTGTGAAGTCTCCTCTCACGATACTCAAAAGTGGTCAGAAATTCTCAGGGCACTGTGTCCAGTTTCATATTACTAAATTGAAAAGAAGGGTTGAGGAAAAATAAAACTTGGAAGGGATTCAGAAGAGACTCAAAGATGATTAGCAGGATGAAAAACAAAACCCCTGAAGAAAGACGAAAAGAACTGGAACTATCACAGCCTTTAAAAGAGGAAGAGATGTGACAATAAATGACCTCACAGAGGGGATGGCAGCCAGCTGTTCTCAATCAGAAGACAGGCTATGCAAAAGCAGAAATGATGAGGAAAAAAGGTGATGATGTTCACAGGCCCCAGTGTCTAGGCATGTAACTCACAGCTACTCAACAACATTCACACCTCTGAAATTCACTTATTCATATACTTAGGTCTCTTCAACATTTTTCTCCTGATTACTGCAGACCCTTAACATGTTAGGCAATGTTCTAAACAGTAAGATTCGGTACTCTAGTGTACCACGTACACTAGATGCTACTTACTGAGATGCTACTTAAGTGCTTCTCAATAAAAAAGAACATAAATGTCTGTTATAGCAAGTAAATTGTAGGTGAAACATAAAAAGAATTCCTTATGTAAGACATCAAGAACACTGTGGAAACTCCTTTGGTGGAAGCCTTTTAAAACAGCTTTCTCTTTCTGGAAAATTAAAGTATCACTTTCCTACAGGTAAAGGATCTTTCAATATCCCTTTAAAAGCCACAAAAGTCTATTTTTCAATGCTTAAATTAATAAAATCTTGGCCCCAAAATTATACCATACTTACTTACACAAAACCTAGAGACTAAAAATTAAGGAAAACAAGGGTATCAGGAGGCAAATGATCCCAAAACAGGGATACCAGATACACACACATACAACAATCCGAAAGCCCCTCCTGCAGCGTATTACTGAGATACAAGAACAAAGAAAACCCTGGAGCTTTGATAAAGGTCACAGGTCAGGTTTCTAAAGTACAACTGAAATAACCAATTCAAAGACTATTGAAAAAAATCACAAATTGTCTTACATTGCACAATTTCATACAGATAACTTAGCCTAGTAGCTCCTGTTAGACAATGGATATTATGAAGTTATAAAGACTAGGATAAGTGATATTTTCACAGTTGGTTTCTCTATTTTTATCTTCTAAAATCACTTTGCTTCCTGTATTTCCATCTTTCCCCAATACTCCAAGAGGAACTGACCCTGAAACTATAAGCCCTTTTTCTTTCTCTCTTTTTCCTATTTCATTTCATCTTACCTCCTTACCTTCTCCTTGCTTAAGCACTAGAGTCAATAAATAAGCAAAACTGTGCCAGCCATGATCTTACCACATACTCTTTTGGTTACATTATACTCTCTAACTCTTTCCTTATCTCCAAATCACCACCCACTTAGTGACTTCTCTCCTAATTAAGTTCTCTATAGAACAATCCCTCTTTACTGTCACTGGACCACAACTACTTCAATACAAGCCCTACCACTGTATTTTATTTCAAAGTATTTCTGAACTTCAAAAAGATATAGCATTCTTTAGGAGCAGGCCCCTTTGTTGGAATTCTGAAAGACCTGAGAACACAATTTCAAAGGATTTCCTCAGAGCCACAGCAACTACTGAAGTAAATATCACAAAAGTACTCCACCTAGTGGACTGCCATCTGCTGTAAAACATGTCTCTGTTCCTAAATGAGAGGTTTTGGAAACAAACCTCTGATCACTCGTTTTCCCCAATCATATCAACATTTCTACCTCACAAATCAAGAATTAAGAATTGCTTTTTTGGGGGGTGGATTTTTTCCCCATAGTATTAGTGGAAAGCCTTAAAGTTTTAAATTAAATACAATGGGCACCTCTGAGTTTGGCTAATCTGAAAAAAATAAATAAATAAAAATGAAGGAATAAAGGCAGATATACTTTCTTTAAAGGGGTAATACACCAAGCAAATCTTTAGCATTTTCTTTCAGCTCTAAAATTCTTACACCATGAAAAATCTTTTTCAAGATTTTTCTAACCTAGCAATTGCAAGGTCTTTATCTTTCCTGCATGTCAAAAAATATAGTGGCTTCCTCAGAAAGAACATAGTTCTTGCAAGAAAGATAAAATTCAAGACATAAGGATTATTCTGCCATATTGATGTGAAATCTACTTTTTTAGGAGTTCAAATAATACTTTTTAAAATATTTTATTTTAAAGAAAGGGTAAGGGAGGGAGAAAGAAAGGGAGAGAAACAGCAGTGTGCAGTTGCCTCTTGCACACCTCCAACTGGGGATCTGGCCTGCAACCCAGGCATGTACCCTGACTGGGAATCGAACCTGTGACCTTTCAGTTTGCAGGCCAGTTCTCAATCCACTGAGCCATAGCAGCCAGAACTAAAATAATATATATTTTTTTTAATTGAGGGTAACAGCCCTAGCCAGGTAGATTAGTGGGTTGGAGCATCATCCCATAAACCAAAAGGTCTATGGTTCAGTTCCTGGTCAGGGCCCATGCCTAGATTACTAGTTTGATCTCCAGTAGGGTCATGTATTAGAGGCAAATGATAGATGTTTCTCTACCTTTCTCTCTCCCTCCCTACATCTCTCTCTCTAAAATCAATAAGCATGTCCTCAGGGTAAGGCTTAAAAAAAAATTTAGGGTAACAGAAATTTAGAAAGTAAATGTATTTTCATGATAGGTTTTTAAAAACACTGTTAATGGAGAGAATGTTAGTGTATTTTTGAGGTAGCTATCAAAAGTTCCAAAAGAAATGTTTCTCATACTTTTTATTAATAAAGTATACTTATAGAAATAATGTACAAATATGTTAGAGCAAGAACTGGAAAAACAAGATATGGAAGAACTTCGGATGAAGTCAGCAAGCACCAGAAGATAATTCCAGTACACTATGCCAACAAGGTAATATCATAGGTACAAATAAACTTCATTCAAAATTGTCAACCTTACCCAATTTCCTCATTCTCTTTAAGCATTTCATAATTTCACAAACCGGTAACCTCATTTATTCAGTCCACAGAATCTGCCCAGTCTTCTTCCAAGTTATTAAACACACTGTCATAGTCATACCTTTGGCCTACATTCTAGAAACTACAACAAGACTCTCTTTCCCCTCTGACCCCACCTATCTCACACAAAAAGAATCACCAGTAAGCATACTAAACACTTGCTTGCCTATCCTTCATTCAGAATAGTGCTGCATCCAAGTATCACTTGGAGTTTTAAACTTTCCCACCAAGCTCTGAGGTAAATGCCACTTCCTGTTTTCCCTTTTCCTTACCAATTTTGTCTGGGGATATTTTATCAACTCTGCTGTCACTAAAGGTGGCCTAGCAACCTACTTCAATGAGAGCTACATGGAAGTCTCCTGGAACACAAAGCTATTGTTTTCCCAATGAAAAGGGGCAATTTTGGCTATGTGTGCCTTATGCCTTTTTCTCTTCTTCCTGCCTAGAATGTAGGCTTAATTTTTGGATATGTAGGAATCTTCTGCTGGACACGAAAATGAAACCACAGACCAAGGAAAAATGAGAGAGAGACAGAGGTAGCCTGTGCCTGATGGTGATAATGAGCAAGAAGAGTAGCTCTGGACTTTTTCTACTTTGGAAAAATAACCCTCTTTATGATAAGCCACAGTATAGTAAGGTTGCTATTCCATTTACTGGAGCACAGTCTTAATGGGTGCAAGCACCACTGCATCCTAGTCATGTCCAACTAGGCATTTCTTGATTTTAAAACTCGTCTCCTAAAAGCTGTGGCAGTTTCTTATTAAACATATGCTTATCATTTGACCAACCAATACCACTCCTAGGTATTTACCCAAGTCAAATAAAAACCCATGCTGTAGTCTAAACAAAAACCTGTAAACTGATGTTTATGATATCTTTATTTGTAATCATCAAACACTGGAAACATCCCAAATGTCCCTCAACTGGGAAATGGATGAACACACTGTGGCATAGTCATATATGAGACATCCACATGGGACAGAAAAAGAGCAATAGAAAGGAATGAACTACTACTGCATGCAACAACAAAAATGAATCTCAAATCCACTGTGCTAAGTGAAAAAGTCAAACTCAAAAGCTATAGACTGTATGATTTCGTTCATATGATGTTCTGCAAAAGTACAAATAACAACAGAAAACAGATCAGTGGCAGCCAGGGACTGAGGTTGGGGGAGAAGCTGACCACAAAGGGCATGAGGGGATTTTGGGGCATGATAGTATACTAATCTATATCTTCAATGTGGTGATTACACAACTATATACATTTGTTAGAACTATGCATTAAAAGGGATGAATTTCACTGATGTGTATCTTAAAATAAGTGGAGAGGATGGGGCAGGCACTACATCTCTTACGAGAAGCTCTTCAAAACAAACTGATGGCCTGCCTTCCAAAGACTGCAAGTACCCCTTGACTAGACATTATTATCCTTACATGATTCAAGGTAATGCTTCAGTTGTTTATGGTCTCATATACAACTTACATTACATATACATATACATTACATTACATATACATTACATATCAAATACATTACATTACATATACATATACATTACATATCAAATACATTACATATATTTATCCTACTCAGAGAAAGAGTATTAAAAGTCTATTCCTATCTGCTTTTGGTGATCTTGGCCATATATAGTAAAATCTTTTCCTTTTCAAACACTGAATGTTTACCTCTAATTTTCAAGCTAAACTATTGACAAGAAGTTATTCAAAGATATCATAATGTACATTAACATAAATGTGAAGGTTGCTGAAATTTCTCACTAACATTAGAAAATCAACCAGTCTTCTACCAGGGACTTTATATAAACACATGCTACATCCTAAGTTTGTTTGCATCTATAAGTTTCTTAAGTTTCTCTAGCCAGTCAATTTTTTCCCATTAAAGCACCAATTAGTTGTACACCACCACAAGGGGGCATAGTTCATATTCCTATGGGGAAAGCTACTTTAGAAAGTGTTGCATTCGAATACAATCTATGTGGTTTGTCTCGGTGATTGTCCAATGTAGTCAGAATTTAATGTTCAAAACCACAGCAATTTAATTAGTATTAGTTATATTACTAATCTACAACCGTAATTATTAATCAGAAAAACACGTTTCTGCCCCATTTCTTTAAAAAAAAAAAAGTTTAGTTTAAAACATGAATTAAAAATGAGTCTCAGCAGGATTTCTCCAACCACTTACCTGTATGTACCAAAACAGAATTACACACATAATAAAAATATATCCAAGGTCTATTTATATATATCAACATTTATAAGATCCCTTATATCTATGGCTCCATGGGATATAAAGAGCCATATAAAAGATGGTTCTTACATTTGTAAAACCTATAGTTTTTTTTAAATAGTTACATATGCAAGAGAGGGAGGTGGGATTGGCTGGGGTGGGGGGGAATGTTGGGGGGAAATGCAGACAACTGTAATTGAACAATAAAGTAATTTTTAAAAAAAAGTTACATATGCAAAGTTCATCAATAGGATTATAATGAGGGTTAAAGAGGCAGAGCAGATACCAGATACTGTATTCAAAGAAGGGCAAGATAGTCCTGAAGGCAGATGAAACTATCCCCAGGGTGGTAGGATTTCAGCTGGGCTAAAGCAGTGAGCAGAATTTCAAAGACAGAGAAGGTATGATTTTCTAGAAGCAGCAGCTTGAGTAATGTCATTATTTTGACATACTCAGCCTTGCCACAGTAAAAGACAGTTACTTCACTGGTTCTAGATCCTTTACTTACTTTCTCCTTTCTTCTCTCCATCTCGCAATCTCCTCTGGAGTGTCTAATTTGATCTTCTTCATACCTGGAGCATGCATCTAGGGGGAAAAAGCCTGCTCAACATCAGGAAGCATATTTATGCTTTTGGCTAAATCTCAAGCATTATCGGGGATAATGGAGACTCTATAGCCAAAAGTTTAAAACTGAGTAAACAGGTTTTACCCATCCTATGATTTTTCCTTTGAAGAATAAAGAATAATTTCCTATATATTTAAATTAGAGCTATTAATAAGAGAAAAGGGAGTAATATAATTTTGGTTACAAAGTAAATATATCACCCACTTTTCAACTGACGTTAAATACCCAAACTGATGGCCTAACAACCAAAATTGAGGGAGGTAGCTAAAGAAATAATGAATACACAAATGAATTTGAAGCAGCATGGTATAGAAAAATAACATAGAATTTTGAATAAAAGAAATTTCAAATGCAAGAATCAGTTCTGAGGCCCTGGGCAAATCACTATTTTATCTGTTCAACAGGGCCAATATCTATCTACTTTACACAGTGGTTTGTGAGGATAAAATTGAATAATAGACATAAGAATGCCGTTCAAAGTACAAAGCACTGCATGAATGTTATTGTTAGGCTATGTAAGTGAAGAGCTGTTGAAGATAACAAATCAATGAAAGAAAAAGTGTGTATGGAAAAAAACCCACAGGAACTTACATTTTTCCAATGGAATTGGACAATCTTCTCATGTGCACTAAAAGAGCAATCAACTTCAGGACACTGTAAGAGTTAACAAAAAAAGACTATTCAATGTTTTTCCATATTAAGTACACCCTATTACTACATATACAGACATACTGTAGTCATATCACAGTTACCCCATCTATGTGGTGTTATCACTGCATAGTTATGTCAACAGTAAAAGTCACTCCAAACAGAGTTGAATTTTTAAAAAAATGGCATTTTCAAAGTATACAGTACAGTAATACACATTATTTACTTTCAGTGTTTTAAAATGATTTTTATTCCTGAAAGTGAGGGGCATTTCTATAAATATAAGCTGAAAGAAAACCTTTTTCAAACTAAGAACTTTCTTTTATAACTTTATTTCTCAAATATTCTGGCTAGAAATTATTTTTAATTGATTTTAGAGAGAGAGGAAGGTAGAGAGATGGAAATACTAATTCATTGTTCCATTTATTCATGCTTTCATTGGTTGATTCCTGCAGTGCCCTCACTGGGGATTAAACTTGCAACTTCGGTATAACAGGATGATGCTCCAACCAACTGAGCCACCGGGCCAGGGCTGGTTAAAAAAATTTTTAAGTACTTAATAAGGTCCAGACCACCCTTAGAAAGTGATGGGCCATGGCAAATTACATGATGTAGTTATATACTCAAGGGGAGCCTTACAGAGAAAAGAGCTTACAAAGATGCACAGAGCAAATGGAGGGGGAACCAGCCCTGTTATGAAGCAGAGGAGGCCCACATACACTAACAGCTGTGAGACCATCCTTCTTTGCTGCCATCTTACCTCTTCCTGAAGCAGTTGGCTCCCCACCCTCAAACTGTAAATTCCAGGGTCCCAATTTATCAGGTCATCAAACATAACTTTTAAGGAGAAGCAGCTCAGAATTTCTACCAACTATATCCATTTTCCTATATAAATCACAGCATAACCAAAAAAACCTACTTTTGTATGTTCAGACATATGTTTATCATACTTTTCTTGATTTTTAAAACCACGATCACAGGTATCACAAAAACAGTGAAAAACCGGTTCTTTTCTTTTCTACAAATAAAAATAAAGAGGTGTTAGGCTTTTGGTGAAAAATCTTTAATCAATAATAAAAACATAAGTATCTTTCTAGCAATACATACTTTGATTTTTCACATAACCCTTATATGTGGGGGAAACTCCTGAAGACATTACTAATGAAGAGACAATTCTCTCTCTTCTTTTTTCTTTTAATTTAAGCAAATATATTAGGAAAAGCCAGGCACAACAAAAATTTTTAAATCTGAGTAGAGCTAACATAAACAGTGAATAGCTTGCAAAGTGGTGATCTAAATAAAGAAGATGTATCAAGACAATCTAAAAATAAACATTCAGGGTAAAAACAGCATTCCATCTTTCAAAAAATCCATATATGTGTGTATATATGTAAATATAAATATATAAAAAACTACAGAAGGGGATAAAGAATTATTTAGATAAAGATCAGTTATTTTTTTACTCCCAATGTTATATTATGCTTAGACATGATAAACTCCATAGAAAATATTTAATGTTGAGATATTATAAATATAGTACAGTTTCACAATATTTTGTTAATATTAGGTACATATTTTCATGCCAAAATAAAGAAACTTACTCAATTTATTCTCAACTAATGACATTATTTACATACTTTAAAAGGTGAAAGACCAGATTGTAAACTACATCAGATAAAATAAGCTCATTTTAAGATTTCACTTCTGAATATAATCGAGTTGTTCCTCCTTAAAAAATTACAAAAGACCTTTATTTCCCCCCTCTCCTAATCGTCTAGTAATATATATATATAATTTATACGTTATTTTTCACTTCATTGAGGTTTAAAAACATCTTCATTTATCTGTAATTATAATTTTCAGTAATACTCACTCCTGATACTGTATTGAAATGAATTGTTTCTTTTTTCTATGATTTCATTTATTTCTCAAAAAGATTCCACTGAAATTTTCACTTACAGCTAAGATTCCCTGAAGATCCTATTATAGTCAGGCTCCACTGTGTCAATAATGAATGCAAAACACTGAGAGAGTTATTATAGAAGCATAATATAGGAAAGAATAACATTGGGACCAAAGTGCT
This sequence comes from Phyllostomus hastatus, assembly GCF_019186645.2. Lineage (NCBI taxonomy): Eukaryota > Metazoa > Chordata > Mammalia > Chiroptera > Phyllostomidae > Phyllostomus > Phyllostomus hastatus. The sequence continues at coordinate 1,924,026 of NW_025333835.1, read as the reverse complement.
ACATTCAAGAACATCTTCGAAAATACCTTTTTTTTATGTTTTCTACAGGGAGGGAAGTTGAAGTCAGTAAGCTTTGCATCATATTTTTGTGGAAAATAAGAATGATTAACTGAAAAACAAAAAGAGATCCATAAATGTTTACAACTAAACAATTGTGTAAATTTTTATTTGCTATAGCATGTCACAAATACTTGAGTAAAAACTGCTTGAACAATTATAAAAGATTAAGAGTAGTCTACCAAATAAATATTTTTCAAATTAATACATAGTGGTGAGATTAAATGTCCATAGATGCTTTAGGCATCGAAGCAATGAACAAGCTAATCTGATAAAATTTCCTGTAGTTGTTTCAAATATTAGACATTTATCAATAAACAGTAAAACCCTTAATATAGCTCTTTCAACATCAATTTTATTATGTTGGAAACAACCAGGAAAACAACCTTGTAAAACACATTTTCTCTCAAATCCTTTTCCTTTTTTATTGCCATGATCCAACTCTGAAACCCTGATCTACTGTGAAGCCCTCCCAACTGTTTTACAGTTTCTAAAGTCCTTTCTTTCAACAGACTCTGTACCCTGACACCACAAAAACAATCCTCCAACTGTCACAGCCCTGCTCAAAATCTGCAGATGGCTTCCTAGAGTGCGTCAATGAGATCCCAGCTTATTTTTTCACTTTCCCCATACCTTCCACATACTCTGCTTCAGTCACAGTAGAATACGGCAATCTTCACAACTCATCTTGTAGGGACACCTCTTTGCCTGTGCCTAAAAAATATCTCTTCCTAAACAATTCTCAGGACACTAATCCAAAAGCTGTTCCCAACTCCTCGAAACTCTGAAGGCACTTTTTACATGCCGCCATTACCAGTCACACTGTATTGTTATTTACATTTATGAACCCATCTCACCTGACTTAGTATTGCCTCAGGAATGTTCATATCCTCAGCATTTGGCTTAATTGACTTAATTGGCTTAATTGGCACACATTGACTTAGATTCAATTTAATCTAAACTGAATCTTATGCAAGAGACTGGTGAACAATCTCATGACTTTAAAGTACGATCTACATGCTGATAACACCCAGCCACAAATGTCCCCTGAAGTACAACATAGCTAACAGCCCATTCAACATTTCTATTGATTGAGTTTGACGCACATATATCAAACTCAACTCCTGGTCTTCTTTCCAAATCTGCTCCATCCACATCCTTCCATTTGTTTGGCAAAGCACTTTAAATTAAACTCATCTCCTCTTTACCTCACACCCTATATCTGATCCTTCAGGAAGTTGTTTGGGCCCTACCCTACCTTCAAAATATATCTAGAAACCAACTACTTCTCATCACCTCCTGAGCTCCACCCTGGTCCAACTCCCCACTATATCTCACCTAGAAAACTGCAGTAACTTCCCTTTCATTCACTTCCCATTGGTAGCCACATTAATCCTTTAAAAACATACATCAAATCATGTCACTCCCCTACAGTATAAAAACCCAAGTCCCATCAAACTACAAGGCCCTCAACAACGGTCTACCCTCTTCCCCAATTTTCTACAATTCTACTCGAGGCTCAGTCCTCTTTAACCATGCTGGCTTCCATTCTGATCTATAGCTCCTGCCTCAAAGCTTTCGCGGTTGCCATTTCTTCTGCCTGTATCTTTATTACCCCACACGTATCCCCAGACCTGATTCCTCACCTCCCTGAAGTCTTGGGCCAAATGTTACCTTCCTTATAACTCACACTGACATTTAAAAGTGCACTACATATCACTCTTCTTTATCTTCCTCCATACCACTCACTGTCTTCTACTACAGTTTCATTCTGTCCTCTTGCATTAGATGTTAAGCTCCATAAAGATAAGAATTTTCGTATGCTTTGTTCACTACGATGTTCCCAGTCCTGACACATAGTTGAATTCAATAAATAACTGCTAAATTGGATGAAAGGGAGAAACACATTCTTCTCAATTTGTGAGACATTAATGACCAGACTCCAAGAGTGCAGCGCAAAATCCTCAGTGGAGAGGAAAAAAAGAAAAACTGGAGAGGAAAGGGGAAAAGAAGAGTAAATGGGGGCGTGGTAGGGAGAAGAGTAACAGCCTACCCGGAGTGTCGTGGGCTTTCTGATGCCAAGGGAAACTACCAAGAGACTGTCTCCAGGGCCATGATGTCGAAGCCTGGAAATTCCAGGAATGTTGGCCGTCGACCTGAGGCTGCGAATCAAGGCGGGACTGGGTGTCGAAGAGGGACTGAGCTCCGGGAAGGATCTGGGTGTTGAAGCCAGGAGACGTGTCGGTGACCACCGGGGTCTCCACCGGGGGTGGCACCTCCGAGCAAGGCTGTGACCCTCCTGCGGGAGGCGACCACGAAGGGGGTGGAGGCGGCGGCAACAAGGCCCAGAGCATCCAATTGGGTGGCAGAGGGGCTGTGTCGCTCAGAGGCCCCAGCGTAGGGATCAGCTCGGGAGCTGAAAACCACCCAGCGGGAGCTACAAATCCACCAGCCGACTCAGCCATGCTGCCGGCCAGGTCCAGGACCCGGTGCTCGACTGGGGAGCCTGCCTTACTCGTCACTTCCGTTATCGCGAATTCCCAAGGATCAGCCAACCACAGGCTGAAATGTCATTGGTCAGCGCCGGAAAAACTTCCAGCCTTTGCGACGGGTCGCGGGCTGTTTTGGGGTTAGGTTTGTGTGGACACACTTGCATTCGTTACCAATATCCGCCACTGTGCATGGCGAGGGATCTGATCGGGCCGGCTCTGCCGCCGGGCTTCAAGGCCCTTGGAACAGCAGAGGACAAGGAGCGGGACCCCAGCCCGGGTAAGCCGCGGTGCGTCCCCTGCCCGCCATGCCCTCGTGCCCCTTCCCTGTCCCGGCCTTACTCTCTGAATAGAAGTTTAAGGCCTGGAAGGCTGGGAAGTGGGGTGTGGCCGCGGGCAACCCAAGCTAACTTTCCTTCCCAGGCCTTAGCAGCAGGGGAGGAGGCCATGGAGACCTCCGAAACGAGTTTTGGCTTGATAATTATTACAATGAAGATGTGTTCCCATTTAGCATTAAATGGGCTGGACGCTGTGCTCAACTGTCCATACACACTCAGTCATTTAATTTTCCTAGCAACTGTGTAAGGTAGAGTTAATTCTTGCTGTCTAGAAAAAACGTCCAAACCTATAGACAAGTTTTAGAGTTTATTTGAGCCAAATATTTCTGAACGTGCCCTGAAGCAAGTTCTCAATGGATTGAGAAAATGTTCTGGAGAATGGCAGGTTTGCAGTTCCTTGTATGTATTTATAATCAAAGGTGAAAACGTAAGGAAGGTACCTGAAATCAACTGGTGGTAGATTAAGGGTGGGAGATGGGAAGCAAAGTGGGGAAATCTCTAGGACTGAATAAAAAGCAAAGTGAAGAAACATATTTATCTTATATCACTGAGTTGTTAACAGTATTGTTAATTAACATTTACAGTACAAAAACATAGTATTGGAGGAACCAGATAACAATGAGGGGTTCTGTAGTCTCCGGTGGTCCTGTGCTCTGGTGCCTGCAATTCTTTGACAGGTCTAGAAAGTTACTCTAACATTTCAAAAGTATGTTATCCTAGATGCCTAAGAATGATGGACAGGGCTCACTTAAGGTAAACATTGACCTTTGCTAGGCCCTTAACTACTCACCATTAGGAAATTGTGATCAGACCTGTGTGGTTACTTTTGGTCACTGAGCGTTTCACTGAGCGTTAGTATATAGCTCCTTTTTTGTTCATATTTCCTTGTTACAACTGGGGACACGGAGGCCCAGGCTATTGCCCAGATCACACAGCTAGTTAAATGGGGAAGCCCTCTGTAGAATGAAGCTGGTGCTCTGTGCCTTTTGATATACAGTGCCAGGCTCTTGGAGAAGACGCTTTGCTCTCTAGCCTGACCTGCCTCCCTAGCTTTTAGTTCTGTCATTGCACCTGACACACACAGCCCAGAGCTCAAACCAATTAGAATTTCTGGCAGTTCCTTAGAGAAGCTTCTTCTGGCTTCACTCTGTACTTCCTAACATACCTGACAGACCGCTACCCCATCCCTGAGAACCCAACTTAAATCTCACCTCAGTGAAGCCTTTCCCAAACTCCCTCAAACATTGTCATACCTTCCTCTTTACCCATAGGGTTTTTTTCCTACTTAATTACATTATGTATTTAATACAGTGTTTTTGAATAATTCGTTGGCTTGCCTGTCTCCACCATTGCACTATGGTGTTCATAAATTCTTCTCAGACTCCTCCATGCATTATCTATCTCCTTTAATGTTTGTTCTAATTTGCAGGCTGGGACTGACACCAGAGTTGGAAAAGAATAAAGCTAAAAGAGTAACTCTCCCATTTCTTAGTCTAACATTAGTTCTTTGATTACCTGGAGACGATGTTTCCACCTAGAGCAGCGGTTTTCAGCCTTTTCCATCTCATGGCACACATAAACTAATTACTAAAATTCTTCAGCACACCAAAAAATATATTTTTTGCCGGTCTAACAAAAAAAGATTTAATTTTGATTCATTCACACTGGATGGCTATTGTTGTGTTGGCTGTTGTCATTCTTTAAAAATATGAGAGTCTAAGGGAAAAGAGGTCAGTGCCCCTAACTAGTCAGGAATTGCATGTTTTAAAAATTCTTGAGGCAAACCAGCTCAAAATCACTGACCTAGAGGTTTCCTTCCAGATCTCCTTTGTTATAACCATTAAAAAGTCAGGCTTTTACTTTAGCAAGGAAAGTTCCATTCCACCATGGTTGAATGAGTTTGGGTATTAAAGTTTTTGTGATTCTCATAGTTATATTGTATAAGACATGATTTCTGCCTTCCTGGAGTTGGAAAGACAGAACCACTATACACAAATAGGAGTAAATGAGATTAAAGTCCATAATAAATGATAGCCAGTCAGTGCTGTGAATTCAAAAAAGAAAGTATAAAATGTCAACTAGGGGTTTGTTGTAGTGATTGTGGCCAGTTTTGACATACACGAGAAATCTTTAGTTGCAGGACCAGCTCTACCTCCTAATTATAAAAGCAGTAGTTCAGAATCATCAGGCAGTGATGAGGACAGTAGTTCTTTGTATGAAGGAGGGAATCAAGAATCTGAAGAAGATGACACCGGTCCACCTGCAAGGTCAGTCACTTCCTTAATCCAGGCTTCAAATCTAGTATACACGGGCTGGAACAGATCTCTAGAAAGGGGGATATCACATCTGCATTTATGCAACTCAGGAAGAAATCTTTCCATGTGACATTTCCTTATAAACTATACTTATTACAAAGTAGTTTATTCTAGTAGAACATAGGTGTGGAAATAGCTAGAGTTTTGATAAATTCTTATAAAATTTTTCCTTAAGGTTTTATTGAAGTGACTAAATATTCTAAATAAACCATAGAGTATATTTTTTTAAAATTACATATGCACTGTTTGTTTTAAGTTAAATTTCCTTCTAATCTAGCCTTACTCATACAAGCACATGTTAATAAGATGTCAAATTTTTGTTTACTATTGAGTAGCAGGGGTTTTTTCATGCATTTTAAAGATTATGAGATAGAAATAGCAACATAAAATCCTTCCTTAAATGAGATTAAAAGCCAAAGTCATAAACTTCTTGGCTCAAAAACATCTGGCAAGCAGTTTACTATTTGAAACTTCATTGGGTGGAATCTTTACCATCACAAAAAATGAAGAAAATTGATATATTACCGCTCTAAAAAAAAGTAACCAATCTCTATTTTAGGTGAAAAATAAATTCCAGGAAAAGATTAGTGAGAGACTTATTGTGATGTTTGTTTTTTCTTAATTAGTAAGGTTAATTTATTGTTTCAGTATTTATACAATTCATTGAAGTAAAAAATTGAAATTTCTATGGAAAATATGTTATGTGTATAAAGTTATACTACTGTGTTTCCAGAAAACGGGAGAGAAATCAAGGTGACGATGATGATGATGAAGGATTTTTTGGACCAGCCCTTCCTCCTGGATTTAAAAAGCAGGATGATTCTCCTCCAAGGTATAATGTGTAATATTTCAGGCCAGTCTTTTCTAAGTATTTCAACTTAGAAAGAGTCTATTAATTCATCCAAAAGTTGTCTGAAATTGTTTTTTTACTTATATGTTTATATGACATTGGAATTCATATAATAACAATAATTATTTAAATAAACTTTTAAATAATCACTTCACTTTAAGAAAAATAATTATAGCCTTGGCTGATGTAGCTCAGTGGATTAAGTGTGGACCTGTAACCAAAGGGTGGAGGGTTCAATTCCCAGCCAGGGCACCGGCCTGGGTTGCTGGCCAAGTCCCCAGTAGGGGGCACATGAGAGGCAAGTACACATTGATGTTTCTCTCCCTCTTTTTCTCCTTCCCTTCTTCTTTCTCTAAAAATAAATAGATAAAAATCTTTAAAAATTAATTTTAAAAAGAAAAATAATTATAATAAAAAATAATTATATATGTTTATGACACTTCCATAGTTTATAAAACTTCCAAATCTCCTATTTGATACTCACAAAAGTGTTTTATGGTAGGCTGGGTGGAACATTATCCTTTTCCCTTTTTGTAAACAGATAAGGTTACACACATGGTAAGTGATAGACCTGAGACCTCGAATCCTGGTATTTGACTTTTAATTCAGACTTTTTAATTTCATATTTATACATATATATACACACACACATACACATGTATGTGTATGGTGCCTGGCACAGAGTAAGCATATACTAAATATTGGTTCCTATTTTCTTGGACTTGTAAAATTTTTAAATGCTGAATATGAAATTGCACATCAAATTGTTTATAATTCATAACATTATATAGCAATATGTAAGAAAAAGTAAAAAGAAAAAAGACTGTTACACATTTTATATTCAGTTTATCATCATATTTGTCAGCTCCAAATTTATGGAGGTAACAAGGATAGACAATCTACTGTGTGTTTTTGCATGGCCCCTAAGCTAAGAATGATCTTTAAAGAGTCATTAGAAAATCAAAAATACATATGCAATAAGACCTAAATGTAGCCCTCAATGCCTAAATTTTCCCCTCTGGCCCTTTGTAAAAAATTTGCTGAGGATATAATATTTCTTTCAAGAAAATAAATTATTAAATGTATAACAGTTTCTTTTTTGAGAATTATGTATTGGCAATAATAAAATATATGTGAAATAAATAGGTGGTTGCATATAATATAGGGAGAAACCTTTTATACAGCCATAACATGTCATGATTAGATTCCCTTAATATATTTTAAAATGTCATGTACCAGTACTTTTATCTTCACTAATACCCTGAGGCCAGAGAATTGAGCTGTAATTTTTTTCTTTTTCTTTTTTTTTTAAGATTTTATTCATTTACTTCCAGAGACAGAGGAAGGGAGGGAGAAAAAGAGGGAGAGAAATATCAATGTGTGGTTGCCTCTGGCATGCCCCCTCCTGGGGACCTAGCTTGCAACCCAGGCATGTACCCTGACTGGGAATCAAACCAGTGACTCTTTGGTTCACAGGCCTGTACTCAAGTCACTGAGCTACACCAGGCAAGGCTTGAGCTATAATTTCATTTGTAGATCTGCTAAAAATTGTACTCAGAAAAAAACCCATGTAGTACTTTCTTCTATCTTATGATAGCTAATTTGATTTTTTCTGACAGTGCCAAACTTCCCTGTCTTTTATTTACAAAATTGTTTTTGTTCAAAGAAGTTTTATGAATCAAGACAACAGGTTATGAAATGGCTAGGATCAGAACTCAGACCTGATTTTAAGAACTGTTTTCCTCTGCCAGAAGCCTGTCTATAAGACTAAAATGAATACAGTGCAATCTGGGAAATTTAGCTTAGGACTTCAGTACCATCTTGGTTAGTAATACTGGAACAGTGACATCTCTGGGAAAAACACTGGTATGAAAGAAAGAATAAAGAAACTTAAAAGTATGAAAGAGTGTTGAAAATACTTTTTTCCCTTATTTTTTCTCTCTACAAAATAAGGCTTTCTTTTTTTTTAAGATCCAGAATTTAGGCACTCTCCCTTCTGGACTGATGACAGTTCCCTCAGAATGTGAATAGGGGAGCTTGAAAGAAAATGAACTCTTCATCAAGTAGACTAGAATTCAAACTCCAGCTCTTCCACTTACTAGTTTTTGTTATCCTTGAGCATGATTTTGCTCACCTAGAAAATCGAGTGACTTAACACCAGGCAGGGTTATTTTATGGAAACAGAAAGATGGAGTAGTTGAAGTGCACAGCACCTTTTCCTTTTTCTCAAATTGACTGTTTTCATTCTTATACACCTCCACATCATTTTTGGATTATCAGTGAGGACAAAGCTTAGATTTTCATACCTTATTGGCACATGTAACCATACATTGCTGACATCTGTCATATGTATGTGCTGTAGGTGTCCTTCAAATTCACTTTATACTTAAGTAGTTCTGACTATAATTATAATGCCCCTAAGGTAGCAGTGGACAATGAATATCAAAACTGAAAACTAAGGCACAAAATAGAAAAACATCTTTACAGGCGTTAGTCCATAATAACAACTTATTTTTTAATTACCATCTTTACTTAACATAGTTCTTGTAGGAAGTAGATATGCACCATTGACATAAAGGTTGAGAATTACTGGATTAGTGTGTAATCATTAGCTAACAAAAAGAAAGTAAAAATCCAAAAATTAGATTTTTCATATTAAGTGGGAAAATATTAGGCTATAGAATAAAAATAATATGTTAAATAAAATTCTTATCTCCAACATTTTGTACTATCTGGCTTTTATTATTATTGTGAATTTTATTCTGAAAACTGTTTTTTAAAATCAGGGAAAATGAAAAGGTGCATTTTATTTTTCAGGCCTCTAATAGGTCCTGCATTACCACCTGGTTTTATTAAATCTACACAGAAAAGTGGCAAAGGCAGAGATGATCCACGACCACAAGTATCATCATGTCTCAACTCTGAGGTTTGGAAAATTTTTGATTAAAGGATAAGATGTAACAAACTCAAGACTTTACATAATAATGACTACAGTCATTATTGACTACATTATTGACTATAGTCATGACTCATGTAATATAAGACAGTCATATTCAGATTAATTTAGTATCATAACATAGGTAGATGTAATCAAAAGCTAATATTATAGACCTGAGGTTCTATTAGAAAAATAACATGTAATGTTAGAAGTGTATTATCTACTGATGCTTCTTACCTTTGAAAGGAAGCTTCAAAGTGCTAGACAATAGAACATGATGAAAAGTTTAAGGAATCAATATGATTTGACCCAGAACAGAGAAATCTGAGGAATTTTAAAATAATTATCTTTACCTTGAAATTAACTCTCTCCTACCTAGCTCTGGTACATGTATATAACAAAGGCACTGGTGGATAAATAATTTATGAAAAGATAGGTAAAATGATTTTGGAGTCAAGTGTGAAGATTGTTTTCTTGTTAGAAGCCAGGTCTTCAACAATAGTTGGGATTTGTGCAGTACTTTATAATTTGTAATGCATTTTACTCAAACACAGATATTTTTATCTTGTCCATTGCCTTATGAAATAGATATTACATTTTACAGATGCTAAAAAACCAGAAACATTGGGTAACATACTCAAGATTGCAGAGTTTATACTTATGAAGCCCCAGCTCTGAAGCCTTTAAATCACCTGTTTATTTTGTTGTTCTGCATGGAATTCAACACTTACACTGAGGTTGTTAATAAAGGAAATATAATGCAGTGGTTAAGATCAGAAACTTCAGAATCATTTATTCATTCTTTCAGCAATATTATAGAGCTCCTATAGTGTGTTAGGCACATAGTCACAGAATGAATCTGTCAACAAATTCTTTTATTCCTACCTTCAAGAGATATCCAGAATCCAGCCACTTCTTTTACCACCCTGGTCCAAGTCAACATAACATTTCACCTGTTTTATTGGCTTTCATGTTTTAGCCCTTGTTCCTCTGCTACCTCTTCTCAGTGCAGCCGCTAGACTGGCCTGGGTGAAACAAAGTCAGATCATGTCACAGATAAATTGCTCCTCCTACCTGTGTAAAGCCAAAGTCCTTACAGGGCCCTCTAAAATCTGGCCTCCATTAATACAACGGGCAGGCTTCTACCCCTGAGCCTTTATACCTGCTGAGTCTCTCCAAAATGGTCTTCCCTAGATACCTCTGTGTCTTGCCTCCAAGACCTTCCATTTTTTGCTGGAATATCACCTCAAAGAGGTCTTTTTTAATATACCAATTTCATTGGTATATTAAATCTACACAGAATATTTCATTGATTATGAAATATTTCATTGATTATGCTATTACAGTTGTCCCATTTTTTCTTCTTCATTCTCCTCCTCCCTGTATACCCCTCCATCCAGCATTCTCCCCACCTTAGGTGATGTCCATGGGTTGTATATATAAGTTCTTTTGGCTTCTCCATTTCCCATACTATTCTTAACCTCCCCCTGTCTATTTTGTACCTACCAATTACACTCCTTATTCCCTGTATCTTTTCCCCCACCCCGCTGATAACCCTCCATGTGATCTCTTATTTCTGTGATTCTGTTCCTATTCTAGTTGTTTGCTTAGTTTGTGTTTGTTTTCAGATTCAGTTTTTGATAGTTATAAGCTTGTCATTTTACTCATCAGTTTTCATCTTCTTTTTCTTAGATAAGTCCCTTTAAAATTTCATGTAATAAGGGCTTAGTGATGATGAATTCCTTGAACTTGACTTTACCTGGGAAGCACTTTATCTGCCCTTCCATTCTAAATGAAAGCTTTGCTGGATAGAGTAATCTTGGATGTAGATCCTTGCCTTTCATGACTTGGAATACTTCTTTCCAGACCCTTCTTGCCTGTAAGATTTCTTTTGAGAAATCAGCAGATAGTCTTATGGGAACTTCTTTGTAGGTAATTGTCTCCTTTTCTCTTGCTGTTTTTAAGATTCTCTCCTTACCATTTTCTTCTCTTCAGTTAAGCCAGTGGAAGCCCCAGTTACCATTTTAATTAAATGACCTTCTATACTCACCATGATCATTCTGAAAATCCTTAGAATTAGTTCATCAAATTAAAGCAGCTTTTCACATACAGACAAAAAGATTCATTCATCATCTTTAATCTTGAGTGATTTCATTATCATGTGTCTTGGTGTGTTCCTCCTTGGGTCCAACTTCTTTGGGACTCTCTGGGCTTCCTGGACTTCCTGGAAGTCTATTTCCTTTGTCTGGTGAGAGAAGTTTTCCTTCACTATTTTTTCAAATAAGTTTTCAATTTCTTGCTCTTTCTGTACTCCTTCTGGCGATCTTATGATTCAGATGTCAGAATATTAAAGTTACCTCGGAGATTCCTAAGCCTCTCCTCATTGTTTTGAATTCTTGTTTCTCCATTCTGTTCTGGTTGAATGTTTATTTCTTCCTTCTGCTACAAATTGTTGTCTGAGTCCCAATTTCTTTCCCATCACTGTTGCTTCCCTGTGATGCGGACACTGGCCCGCATTGTCCATGGTGTTATGGATGAGATACAAGACAAATTCACATGGACTACCAAGTCCTGTATAGAGAAACAGGGACAGCACGGCTACTCTCTCATGAGGAGAGCACCCTGACCCTTGCCTTCACAGACTTTTATTGGCTTTCTAATAGCATACATCGAAGAAGGCTTTCATCCATTATACTTAAGTTTGCTTTAGGTAATTACTTTTTACAGATAGCAATGGAAGGGATGTTACTGATTATTTCTTATATATTAACAATGAAACAATGTTGCAAATGCAAGGCAATGATAAGAGTAATAGGTCTGGTTACATTTCAGTCCTTGAGAGAATTAGACTTCAGGAAGTTACTTTAAAGATCTGCAGTAAGCATTTGCTGCCTGAACTCAGGGTGAAGGAGTTTTAGCAAGAGGAAGTCACAAAGCAGCCTAGTTATAATGCAGGCCTGAATACCCACAGGAGAACCGATCCATGGTTTGGCTCCTGCGTGCCACGACATGCCTATTGGGTTTTTCAGTAGGGCTGAGCTACAATTGCCATTGCTAGGCAGATCGGTTCCCTACATCCCGGTATGTTTTTCTTTATTTCACTTTGCATAGCCTTCACTTTTCTTCTATTTTGCATCTACTCAACCATTTCTGTGAGCATCCCAATTAGCAGTGTTTTGAACTCTACACTTGATAGGTTAGCTATTGCCTCATCACTTAGTATTTTTTCTGGAGTTTTGATTTGTTTTCTTCATTTGGGCCATATTTCTTTGTCTTAGCCCACCTGTTACGTTGTAAGGGGTAGAGTCTTAGGTATTTATCAGGATGGCGCAACCCACTTACTGCGTTGTGGCACTGTATATGGGGAAGGGGTCAGAGAGAGAACAGTGCCACTTGCTTGGCGCTCGCCCTGCTTTCGGTCACTTACCTGACTACCCATAAGCATATTGGGCCCTTTCTTGTGCTGGTTCGGGGTGGGGGTGTTGTGTATGTTCTAGGACCCCATGGGTCTCTCCAACAAACTTTCCTGTGAGACTGGGAGTTTCTCCAAAACCCACCCGCTCAGGTCTTTACAGCCAGAGGTTTTGAGTCTGTAGTTTCTTTACTGGAACCCTGGGTTGCGCAGTCTGTCTCATTCCCGAGTTGTTCCTCCCAGCTCCTCCACATGCAAATGTGGGACCACCCAATCTGCTAGCTGCCACCTGGCCCTGCCTTGTCAGCTGCCTTTCGGCACATCCTCTCCACCCTGGCTCTCCAACTTTACTCTCCTACCAGTCTGGATGAATGTTTCTTCTTTGACTCCTTGATTGTCAGACTTCCATACATTCAATTTTCTGGCAGTTCTGATTACTTTTTGTTTTTTTTTTAATTTGTTGTTGTCCTTCTTTTGGTTGTGCAAGAAAGGAAAACATATCTACCTACCCCTTCATCTTGGCTGGAAGTCCTCAAAGATGTCATTTCTGGCCAACCAATTTGAAATTGCTGGCTTAATCTTCCCTTTACTCCTGTCCCCTTCTCTCCTTTAATTTTCTCCATAGCATTTATCACTACAGGAGATACCATTTATTAACCTCTCCCTATGAGAATGTGAGTCCATGGAGGACAGAGGTTTTGTCTTATCTGCAGTAGCCATTCAAAGTATTTGCTGAATGAGTAAGCGAGGCCCAGTCCCTGCCCTCATTGCACTTACAGTGTAGTGGACAATATATACAGTAAACAAATACCATCTAATATGAATGATTAAAAAGGTCAGACAAAATATAGTGGAACCATGACAGGGAAATCTAATAAGAAGAAAGGAAAAAAAGTCTTAAGTGAATATTAATGAATTGGAGCTAGCCCAGCAAAAAGGAAAGATTGTTCTAGAAAGTACAGATAGCATATTTGAAGGCAAAAAAAGTATGGAGAGGGAGAAAGTTAGGGTTTAAAAAAATCTAGGATGGTTAGGGTGGAGAGAATGAAAAAAAAGGGTAAGAGAAAGGGAGAGAGGTAGGCAAGAGCCACACAAGCTTTGAATCCTCGTGGAGCTTAGTTTCATTACTAGTAGCATTCAGGTGGTTATTTTACAGAGTTGTTTTAAGGATAATTTAGAACAGTAGGTATTCAATTTATAATAGCTCTGTTGTTAATATTACAATTAGTGTTATGATTACCACCTCCACTGTTGATGTCATAGGAGTAACTTTGAACAATTGATGCTGAGTATAAGGAATCCTTTCTAACAAGGTGGTTAAATACAGGAATAAATGACCAGAGGTAGGACTTCCAGCCGTTTCGGATAGCCACAAAATTAATACACAGTTAAGCTTAAAAGAAAGAAAGGGAAATCCATTGGTGTTAATAATATTGAGAGACTTCAAAGTCAGAGCAGTAAACACAGGTTACACAGCACAGGGCCACAGTGGTTTCAGAGGTACCAGCCATAAGCCCTGGGGTATTGGGCATGTGAACAGGAGCTACAGGTTCAGGCTCACTTAGGCAGAAGAGAATTGAGCCCACTGAATAAAGCCTATAGCCTCAAAGCACTGCTCTGTCTACAACAAGGGTACTAGAGAAATATAACCCACTGTCCTTAGGGAAGTTTTCTTCAATCTAGGGCCTTTTCAGGCTGTGCTGCTTGCAAATGATTCACACACACACACAAACACACAAAGCTAGGGGGTGTCTATCCAACTCTCTGCCTCAGAGAAAGAGGGGCAAAGGGTGGGGAAAGAAAGATAAATGTGGTAAAATGTTAGCAACTGATGAAATTGGAGTGAGGATACATGGGTGTTTTACTTGTCTTAGCACTGCATTCTTTCAAAATAAAAACTTTAAAAGATGTAGCATAATTCAAATTTATTTACATCTAGAACTTTGTCCTAACTCACTTGACAGCAACAAATGGGTAGTTTATATAATTCCCTAGGTGGTATCTATTACACATTATCTAGCTTTTCTTAGCAAGAGGGGAGGGATGAAGGTAGTGTAGAGGTTACATTGTAGCCTACCTGTTTAAGGGACTCTTGATTCTGAATTCTTTGCTTTGTAATTTTTCTTTCAACCTTTTTCAAAAGACACTTCTTTTTCTGTTGTCATTTTTTGTTTCAAAGAGAGGCTTCTCTTAGTCTCTTATTCACAATGTATACCCCCAAATTAAGACATACATGATAACGCTAATGGTTAATATTTGTTGAGTGCTTGCCACAAACCAGACACTGCAAAGCACAATATAAACTCATACTTGCCTGACTTAATTATATTTGCATGACTACATAAACTTAATTCAAACAATAGTCCTGGGGGAATAGTGTGTCAACTAGAATACTTTTAGCTGCAAATAACAGAAAATCTAACTCAAAATGGAGTTTTATCTTAACCTACAGAATTAGCAAATGGGTTATTTATATAATTTCCTGGTTGGTATATAATCTATAAGGAAAATGTGTTTCATATATTATAAGAGATCTAGGGGTAAGGGTCATCCCAGGGTTTGTTAATTCAGCGGCTCAATGAGATCACTGTTTTTTTCCTATCTTCTCTGTCATCCACAGTTTGTTAGACTGACTGACTCCTTCATTATATCAACAAGCCTGCCAAAGTTCTAAGAGTCACATGCAGGTGGTAATGTTCAGACATGGAACAGAAATGGTCCCTTCCAAGGTTTCCCGTAGACCTGACCTCATGTTTCTTTGGCCAAACGGTCAAGAGAAATGAGACCAAAGTGTTTGGTCTAGAATTATTAACATTTTTCCTTAAGGAGTTAGAGAAGGTCCCAGGTTCCTGAGAAGAACATGGCTCCAAACAGGATGAACAAATTTAGTATTCTCTTAGCAACAGAGTAGTTATTGATTGCAGCTGTTATAATCCCCATCTGAAAGACAAAAACGATGCCAGAAAGGTTAAATAACAAGCCTGAGGTCGCAGGGCTAACACAGTAGTAAATTGAGGCCATGAACTCAGTCTAACTCTGCAGCCCAAACTATAAACCATTAGGGTACAGAATTTCTATTTTATTTCTAAATAAAATAACTTACGTTTTTTGTGTTGTTTTTTTTTTTAATTAACTCATCCAGGACACCAAAATGATTTAATACCTAGATTGGATTTGGGTCTATAATTCTGGCTTCCCATTTTCAGTTTAGTGTGTTAAACCTGATTTTCTGTTTGCTCCTCCATCCATTTAGTTTATGGCTTCCAACATCCTAAGTGGTTATTTCTAAAAATTTCAGGCATTATCCTACCAAAACATGCTGAAATTTACCTTTATAAAACCACATTTTGTTAGGTGGAATTAAAAATACCATTAGCTTGTCCCATCATCTTAAACTTCAATACTATATTAATGTCATATCTTTTATAGTTTTACTTTAATATATAATCTTTATTATATTTTTTCCATTACCATTTAGTCCTCTTATACCCTTTCCCCACAGCAGTCACCCCACTATTGTCCACTTCCATCAGTCCTTTTTCCTTTCTGTTTAATCCTTCCACGCCCTAACCTCCCCAGGCCACCCCCCACTAGCTGTCATCTGTTCTCCATCTATAAGTCTGTTTTGCTTGTTAGTTCAGTTTGTTCATTAGATTCCACATATGAGTAAATTATATGGTATTTGTCTTTCTCTGATTGACTTATTTCACTTAGCATAATGTTCTCCAGGTCTATCCATACTGTCACAAAGGGTAAAAACCTTTCCTTTTTTATGGCTGACTAGAATTACATTGTGTAAATGTCCCATAGTTGTTTTACCCACCCATCTACTGATGGACACTTGGACTGCTTCCATATCTTGGTGATTGTAAATAATGCTGCAATGAACATAGGGGTGCTTATGTGCTTTCGAATTAGCATCTTGGGTTCCTTCAGATATATTTCCAGAATTGGGATTGCTGGATCAAAAGACCAATCCATTTTTAACTTTTTGAGGTATCCCCATACTGCTTTTCACAGTAGCTGCACCAGTCTGCATTCCCACCAACAGTGCAAAGGCATTCCCCCTTTCCCACATCCTCACCAGCACTTGGATATTGATTTATTGGTGATAGTCATTGTAACAGGTGTGAGATGGTATCCCATTGTGGTTTTTATTATCATTTCTCTGATGATAGTGACATTGAGCACCTTTTCATATGTCTATTGGCCATCAGTATGTCCTCTTTGGAAAAGTGTCTATTGAGGTCCTTTGCCCATTTTTTTAATTGACTGTGTTTTTTTGGTGTTGAGTTTTGTAAGTACTTTATGAATTTTGGATATTAACCCCTTATCAGATGTATCAGTAATTATGTTTTCCTATTCTGTGAGTTCTCTTTTTTTTTTTGGTTGATGATTTCCTTTGCTGTGCAGTGTCTCATACTTTCAAAAGTTCATTATATCTTTTATATCTGCTCATTTGTGTCATCAATATTATATTTATAGGGTGGTTGTAATCTGTTTGAAATAAATGTCATCAACATCACAGAGCTTACCCTTACAGAGATAAGCTATAAACACTTAAATCATCATCAGTTGAAATAAATAAAATAAAAAGAAGTTCTATGATATAAAAAACTGGCCTTGATCTTAGTATATTTGAGTCATAGATACTAGTTTTATAACATTGGAAAGATGTTTACCTTTTGAAATGTTAGCCTAGGTTTCCTCAAAAAAGAAAATAATTATGCCGTTTTGCAGTTATCTTATGAGGATCAAATTAGGTGTGGTATACACACTCCATAGTTACTAAGAGAGAGTATATGATTTAATTTTTTAATATGTTTTATTGATTACGCTATTATAGCTGTCATATTTCCTTCTACCCTTTATTACCCTCTGCCCTGTATCCCCTCTCCCACCATCATTCCCCCACCTTAGTTCATGTCTATGGGTCATACATATGAGTTCTTTGGCTTCTCTATTTTCCAAACTATTCTTAACCTCTCCCTCTATTTTGTACCTACCATTTATGCTTCTTATTACCTGTACCTTTTCCCCATTCTCCTCCTTCCACTCCCTGCTGATAACCCTACATGTGATCTCTATTTCTGTGAATCTGTTTCTGTTCTAGTTGATTGCTTAGTTTGTTTTTGTCTCTGTTTTTTTAGATTTGGTTGTTGATACTTGTGAGTTTATGGTTATTTTACTTTTCATAGTTTTCACCTTCTTTTTATTAGATAACTCCCTTTAACATTTCATGTAAGAAGGCGTGGTGATGATGAACTCCATGAACTTGACCTTATCTGGGAAGCACTTTCTCTGCCCTTCCATTCTAAATGGTAGCTTTGCTAGGTAGAGTAATCTTGAATGTAGGTCCTTGCCTTTCATGACTGTGAATACTTTCCAGCCCCTTCTTGCCTGTAAGGTTTCTTTAGAGAAATCAGCTGATTGTCTTGTGGGAACTCCTTTGTAGGTAACTGCCTCCTTTTCTCTTGCTGTTTTTAAGATTCTCGCCTTATCTTTAATCTTGACTAATGTAATTATGATGTTCCTTGGTGTGTTCCTCATTGGATCCAAATTCTTTGGGACTCTGAGCTTCCCGAACTTCTTGGAAGTGTATTTCCTTTGCTGGATTAGGGAAGTTCTCCTTCATTATGTTTTCAAGTAAGTGTTCAATTTCTTGCTCTTTTCTTCTCTTTCTGGTACCGGTATGATTCCAATGCTGGAACATTTAAAGTTGTCCTGGAGGTTTCTGAGCTTCTCCTCATTGTTTTGAATTCTTGTTTCTTCATTCTGTTCTGGTTGAATGCTTATTTCTTCCTTCTGCTCCAAATCATTGCTTTGAGTCCTGGTTTCCTTCCCTTCCCTGTTCCCTCTGTATTTTTCTTTATTTCACTTTTCATAGCCTTCACTTTTTCCTCTATTTTACAACCATACTCAAGCATTTCTGTGAGCATCCTGATTACCAGTGTTTTGAACTCTGAATCTCATAGTTGTATTTCTTCATTGCTTATTTGTATTTTTTAACATTTACTTTATATTTTTTATTGTAGTTCAAGTACAGTTGTCTCCATTTTCCCCTTACCACTCCCCCTAACCCCAGCCATCCCCACTTCCTGCCCAAGATCCTACCCCACTTTGGTTTTCTCTGTGTGTCCTTTATACATGTTCCTGAAAACCCTTTCCCCTTTTGCCCCCATTGTCCCCTCCCATCTCTCCTGTGGTTACTGTCAGTTAGTTCTTAATTTCAATGTCTCTGGTTGTATTTTGCTTGCTTGCTTGTTTTGTTGATTAGGTCCACTTAGAGGTGAGATCATATGGTATTTGTCTTTCACTCCCTGGCTTATTTCACTTAGCATAATGCTATCCTGTTCCATCCATACTGTTGCAAAGTATAGGAGCTCCTTTTTTCTTTCTGCTGCATAGTATTCCATTGTGTAAATATACTGTAGTTTCTTGATTCATTCATTTACTGATGGGCACTTAGGTTGCCTCTAGCACTTGGCTATTGTAAGTTGTGCTGCTATGAACATTGGGGTGCAAAGGTTCTTTTGGATTAGGGTCTCAGGGTACTTAGGGTGTAATCACAGCAGTGGAATTGCCAGGTCAAAAGGCAATTCCAGTTTTAGTTTTCTGAGGAAATTCCATACTGTTTTCCATAGTGGCTGCACCAGTCTGCATTCCCACCAACAGTATACTAGGGTTCCCTTTTCTCCAAATCCTCTCCAACACTTGTTTCTTGATTCATTTATGATGGCCAATCTGACCAGTGTGATGTGGTATCTCATAGTGGTTTTCATTTGCATCTCTCTGATGGCTAGTGATGCTGGGCATCTTTCAATATGTCTTTGGGCCCTCTGTATGTCCTTCTCAGAGAAGTGTCAGTTCAAATCTTCTGCCCACTTTTTAATTGGGTTTTTTGTCTTCCTGGAGTGGAGTTGTGTCAGTTCTTTATACGTTTTGGAGATCAAACCCTTGTCTGAGGTATCATTGGCAACTATGTTTTCCCATTTACTTGGTTCCTTTTTCATTTTGTTGCTCTTTTCTTTGGCCATGCAGAAGCTTTTTAATTTAATGAAGTCCCATTTGTTTATTCTTTCCTTTATGTCCCTAGCTCTAGGGGACATCTTGGTGAAAATACTGCTGCATGGAATATCTGAGATTTTCCTCTAGGACTTTTATGGTGCCACAACTTATATTTAAGTCTTTTATCCACCTTGAATTTATTTTTGTGTATGGTGTAAACTGGTGATCAAGTTTCATTTTTTTGCATGTAGCTGTCCAGATCTCTCAACACCATTTTTCAAAGATGCTATTTTTATTCCATTTTATGCTTCTTCCCCCTTTGTCAAATATTAGTTGACCATAGAGACTTTGGTTTATTTCTGGGCTCTCTGTTCTGTTCCATTGGTCGATGTGTCTGTTCTTATGCCAGTACCAGGCTGTTTTGATTACAGTGGCATTGTAATACAGTTGGATATCAGGTATTGTGATCGCTCCTACTCTGCTCTTCTTTCTCAGAATTGCTGTGGCTATTCAGGGTCATTTATGTTTCCATATAAATTTTTGAAATGTTTGTTCAGTATCTGTGAAATATGCCGTTGGTACTTTAATAGGTATTGCATTGAATGTATCAATTGCTTCGGGTAGTATGGCCATTTTGATGATGTTAATTCTTCTAGTCCATGAACATGGTACATAGTTCCATTTGTTTGTGCCTTTCTTCATTTCTTTCTTCAGTGTTGTGCAGTTTTCTGAGTACAGGTCTTTTACTTCCTTTGTTAGGTTTATTCCTGGGTACTTTATTTTTCTTGTTGCTATATCAAATGGGATTTTTTCCCCTGATTTCTGTTTTTGATATTTCATTGTTGGTATACATGTATACATCCCTTTGATTTCTGGATATTGACTTTGCATCCCCCGGTTTTGCCAAAATCACTTATTAGGTCGAGTAGTTCTTTGAGGGAGTCTCTAGGATTTTCTGTGTACACTATCATGTCATCTGCACACAATGACAGTTTTGTTTCCTCCTTTCCGATTTGGATGTCTTTTATTTCTTTTTCTTGTCTGAGTGCTGTGGCTAGGACTTCTAACACTATGTTGAATTAAAATGGTGAAAGTGGACACCCTTGTCTTGTTTCTGATCTTAGTGGGAAAGCTTTTGGGTTTTGCCCATTGAGAATGATGTTGGCTGTAGGTCTCTCATATGTGGCCTTTATTATGTTGAGGAATGCTCCCTCTATTCCCACTTCGCTGAGTGTTTTTATCATAAATGGATGTTGTACCTTATCAAATGCTTTTTCCATATCTATTGATATGATCATGTGATTTTTGTCTTTGCTTTTGTTTATGTGATGTATTATGTTTATTGATTTGTGAATATTGTAACATCCTTGCATCCTTAAGATGAACTCCACTTCATCATGGTATATAATATTTTTAATGTATTGCTGGATGAGATTTGCCAATATTTTGTTGAGGATTTCAGCATCTGTTCATTAGCAATATTGGCCTGTAGTTTTCTTTCTTCATTGTATCTTGATCTGGTTTTAGGATTAGGATGATGCTGTCTTCATGAAAAGTGTTTGGGAGTCTTCCCTCTTCTTGGATTTTTTGGAATAGTCTGTTAAAGATAGGGGCTAGCTCTTCCTTAAATGTTTTGTAAAATTCTGTCAAACCATCCCGTCCAGGGCTTTTGTGTGCTGGGAGTTTTTTTATTACTGCTTTGATTTCAATAGCTATTATTTATTGGTCTGTTGAAGCATTCTGCTTCTTCTTTATTCAGTTTTGGATTTTACCTATGTTTTCAATTTTCTTGGCATACAGTTCTTTATAGTAAAGAACCAAGGTTTGTGTGCAACCTGGTCCAACCTGGTTTGTGTGGTCTGTCTCAATCCCCAGTTGTTCCTCCCAGTTTATCTGTGGGTCCACCAGCCACCACCTTGCTGCAAATCTTCTCCACCCCGGCTTGCTGCTGGTCTCCATCCCTCCTACCAGTCTGGATGAGTGTTTCTTTAACTCCTTGGTTGTCAGACTTCCATACATATCTATCTTCTGGCAGTTCTGTTTATTTTTGTTTTTAAATTTGTTGTCCTTCTTTTGGTTGTGTGAGGAGGCAAAGTATCTATGTATGCCTCCATCCTGGCCGGAAGTTAACAGTATGTGATTTAGAGTAAGGCCCAGGACAATATGTAATTATCTAATCACTTGTACCTGTGGCAGTCACTATAATTTTTTACAAAAGAAAGCACAACTAGAAAGTTACCTTCAAGTGATTAGTGGGAAAATTATAAACAATACAAATGAACTCCTAGTCATGGTAGTTTGAAAAAAATACGAAGCTGCTGCCTTTCAGAGCTGGAGAACAAGCATGTTTTATTGTTCATCTTAATACATTGTATGTTTTAGGACTAGGACTGCTTGAAACCCTATTGTATATAGCAAGCATCTAACCCAGAGTCTTACATGAAAACCCTTTATTAAAATAATTTGCTAAGAATTAAAAAAATGAATAACTACAATACTGTAGCTATGATACAGTATTGGGATAAGTGTACTTTGGGAACCAAATTAACTCATTCAGGTTAGCATTTGGAAATGCACAGCATCTCTATTTCAGTGGGGGATACTGCATCACGAACACTGATACAGCTGCCAGTAGTGTCTCAGTCATGTGCCTCTTATCCCAAAGAGTGTTTTCTGTACCAGGAATGCAAATGGTTTCCTCTCCGACCTGTCAATAATAGTTACCTAGAATATCATTTTGAGAATTATGAGGCCACATTGTTGTCCATCAGGAAAAAAGCTAAAATAATTTAATGAGGTCTGCTGTGGACTTCCATGGGAGGAGAGTTTGGACAATCCACATTCCATGGGTTTGTCCCCCCTGTACTGTGCATTTCAGGAAGGCATGGAAAGTGCCCTTATTGCTCAGTGCTTAGCCAGCAACAAATTAGTTTTTGTTATATTGTCTCTTGGTAATCAGATTCCTTTAAACTTTAAATAATTTAGTTATTTTCTATAATCCATAGCTCTGCTCTTGGTTTAAAGGTAATGTCTTATTTCCAAAGGAAATAGATAGCAGTGAAGATGAAGACATTGTTGGACCAATGCCTGCAAAAGGACCCGTTAACTATAGTGTAACGACAGAGTTTGAAAAAAGGGCCCAGAGAATGAAAGAAAAACTGACCAAAGGAGATGACGTAAGTTTTTAACATACACTACTCTGAGAAATAAACTAACTAAATTAAAAATCTAAATTTTAAAAATAGACATTAAATAATACATATACAAGAGTGGAGCAATGTGAAACATGGTTTATTCTTGTATCATTATTTATTAATTATTGTATTTTTCCCCATACAAACAACTGTAAATATACTTTTGCCTCACCCTGTATATGTATGTATATATATGTGTGTGTGAAGGAAACTTAGTGGCTAGGTAACCCAGAAGCTGTAAAAAGAAAAGACTGGCAAATTTGCCTATTTAAACATTTTTATAAGGCAACTATAAAGAAGTCAAAAGAACAATAAATTAGATGAAAATATTTATAATGTATATGATGAAAACATTAATTCTATTAAATCCTTTGTCTTAAAGTCTGCTATTTAACTTTAAAGCTTCAATTGAAAAACATAGTCACTTATACAGCATTTTACACACGCACACATACGCTCTTTCCAGGCTACTGGGGTTTGGGTTTTTTTTTTTAACTTTCTGTTTCTCTTAAAGATTTCAGCTAAACCAGTTACAAGGGAGTTATGGATGACTGAGCTTCCTCCAGAATTTAAAGACTTTGGTCTTGGGCCCAGAACTTTTAAGAGAAGAACAGATGACAAATCTGAAGATCGATCAGTCTGGACAGATACTCCAGCTGACAGGGAAAGGAAGGCTAAGGTGAAAGTGTTTGTTCATGTATTTCTGTCCATGTTGGCTCTATTTGGAAAAGACATAAGGCAAAATATTTAAGGGTACTACTTTTTAAATTATGATTCCAAAAGGAAAAATACAGATTTCCCCTTGAAGAAAAGTGACACCAGTTGCTTACTATTTCCCAACAAACTATATCATTTAAATCTCTAGAAAACACTGAGGCATGGGTTTATTGATCTCATTTTATAGGAGAAACTAACCTCTGTGAGGTCAATTTTTCTGGTGTTACAATGCTGGTAGGTAATGAATAATAAATCTGTTGTATACTTTTCTAACTCGAAGCTCTTGGAATTAGGAATTTCAAAACTGGTCCTTATACAACATTATACTATCTCCATGACAAGGTATGTTTTAAAATATCTTGAAAGAAAACAAAGCCACAGATTAACCTAGATTCTTAAATGATGCATAATGACTCATGCTACTATCAAGATAAGCAAAAGCACTTTCACTAATAGTACTAAATATGCTATGATCTCACATGTGGAATCTAAAAAAAGGACAAAATTTTTTTTAAAAATCTGAGCCTGAGGTACAGGGGTGGACAAATAGGTGAAGGTGGTCAGAAGGTACCAATTTCCAGTTATAAAATGAGTAAGTTCTGGGGATATAATGTACAGCATGATGGCTATAGTTAAGAATACAGTACTGCATTTTTTAAAGTAGCTAGGAGACTGGATCTTGAAAGTTCTCGTTGCAAGGGAAAAAAATTTGTAACTGTTTAGCAATGGATATTAACTAAATTTATTGTGGCAGTCATTTTGCAATATATACAAATGTCAAATCATTACATTATACACCTGAAACTAATATGTTAGTTATACATCAATAAAAAATAAACACTTTCATTAATGCAGTAAGTAATTTACAAAATATATGCCCCCAAAAGTATGCATAAAATACATTATTATTTTTAAATTTTCTTTTCTTGAATTTTTCTGTTTATTTCAAAACACTCTGTTGTACATTAGCAGTTGAACCACTGTCCCCAGCACTACTACTTAAATTTATTCCATCCAAAGATTTTAATTCCCTTAGGACATCCCATTCAGATTTTAAATACTCTGCTAATTAGAGCCTTAAGATTTATAGCTTTATCAGTTCTGACTTAAACAGTTGCACAATTCTTTCTCTCGCTTGGTTTATCTTATTCATTAGTACCTAGAATTCTGTAACTATAAATTGTGTTACGGGCTTTCTATTGATTGCCAGTATAGAATGAAGAAAAAGCTCCTTAAGGAGCATTTATTTTAGTGGAGAATTGCTTGTGAAATAGTGTTATTGTTAAAATGAGAATAGTATGTTGAAGTCTCCTCATTTTTAGCATCCTAACCTGCATATGTGGTGGTGCTGTAAGTTCTCTATTGCCCTGAAGATTAAAGGAATCTGGAATTGTAATAGAAAGGTGAGGTGAACCAACACATGGGGGCAGAATAAGCAACAAAAGATGTGTAAACATGAGCCACACCTTTGAATGACAAGTGTCAGAAGGCCTAATCTTCCTTAACTGGTCACTTATACAAATAATATACTATTGGCATTTTTGTAATTTAGCCTTTAAGATTGTCTCCAAAAATACAATTAATTCCCTTGCTCACAGGGACTTTTTATTTGTGCCTACATTTATTTATGCATTTTTCTGTCCTTCTGTATGCAGGGAGTCTTCTTCAGAGAAAGATATCACAGGAAAGTGGAACAAATAGAAACTAGGCAGTACAATTTGAACTGAGTGATTTTAGGCCCTATGGCTGAATTCTTTAGATCTGGTCATTCTTTTCAGAGCTTAATGTAATGTTCAGTGTTTACAAAGGACTCATGAAGGAATTACTACTATCTCCTTAAATTTTATGTGGTACAGCATTACATCAGATAATACATACTTATATGTATTTGTGGTACCAAATAATATATATTATCACAGAGCTATTCATTTTCTGGTATTTTTGATCCTGTGTAAAAGTTGATGACTGATTTTTTATTTTTGTAACATCATTGTTGTTTCCTTTTTTTAAAAAATATGTTTAATAGGTTCATCTAACCTTTTTATATTTGATTGTGCAGCATACATCTCCCATATCACTCACGTTCTCACATTCACTTAGGCAACATTACCTAAAAGAAGTAAAATTGTTCTTTAGAAAGAAATAGCAGTGTGATGTATAAAATAATTGAATAAGATATGTTATATTCTCACCTCCCAGTCTTGACTGGATCAATTAACTCTTCAATAGTCAGGTTTTTATCTCCATCTACCATAACATCATTTTTCTCTGAATATTTACAATTAGAAGCATCGGTTTTCTGGGAAATGTTTTATGAAAAATAAGAATTAAATTATTCCTATGTTTTTAATGTAGTTTATTAAATACAATGTCATTTTAGTCCATTATAAAGAAAAAAATTATGTAAGATTCTCATTAGTTTTCTTAAGCAAATAGCAGCAGTATAAAAATACATTTTGAGAACAATGGTTTTCAGTTGTTTTTTATGTTTATTTTCTTCATTTCTGGTTGGGACTATATTCTCCAGAATTTTTTTTCTAACTAGAATTTGTTGGAAATTTACATACATACATACGTACTTCAGGTAAATTTGTGTGTGTTCTATGGGAAATGTTGTTTTTTATCTTAATTTCAAATTCCAGTTGTTCATTGCTGGTATATTTTGTATATTGGCCTTGTGTCCTGCAGCTTTGTTGCACCTGCTTACTATTCCAAGAGTGTTTGTGTTGATTCGTTGAGGTTTTCTACATAGAAAGTTTGTCATCTGTGCATATAGTTTTATGTTTTCCTGTCTGTACACCTTTTGTTTTTTCTTAATTTGTTTCCTCAAAAAGTAACTTACCAAGTTTTGAAAATATAATGCAAGATTTCTTTTTAAGCCTTATTTTATCTTTAACATTTTATTATAGTTTGTCAAACTGATGCCTGAGATCAAAAAATTGGTGATTCTTCTATTTCATTGGATAGAGTTGTTATTTTTTGTTGTTGTTGTTTCCAGGAAAATCTTAGATTATCAACAGACCTCTGATCAGGTATATTAACATGTGGTGGGAAGAGGTTCAACAAGCCTGGCTTATTAGTTTAGTCTCTAATTACTTGATCTGAGTAAAAATTACAGTTTTCCTTTTTATTGTCCCTTAATTATATGGTTCAGTAATGTGTTATCTGTGCTTGTTCCTCAGGAGACACAAGAAGCAAGGAAGTCACTCAGTAAGAAGGATGAAGAACATATATTGTCAGGAAGGGAAAAGAGATTGGCTGAGCAGGCATCCTCATACAATGTAAGTCATGGAATAAAATACATAACCTTTTATGTTTTTCTATCTTTTAATGCTCCTCATTTTTTCCTTTTCTTGTTTCTCTTTTATATGTCTTCTCTTTATCTGTCTTTTTCTATATATCTGTTCTGAAAAATATTGAACTCTGTCATGTATGTATTTATATAAAATCTTTTGTGTAGCGTTTTTTAACTGATCTCATATAATAGTCTTAGTTCATTTTTTATGTAAGTTACATATCAGAAATTTAACTTTTAGCGATCAATAGCATGTGATCAGAAAGTAAGAACCCTACTAACTCCTAGAGAACCTAAGTACATACATTTTTTTAATTATAAGCAGATTTGGAATATTTGATGTAAAGATTTAAGTATGGGAGAAAAATGTTTTTAAAACATTTTTAATGTTTTAAATGTTTTTAAATGTTTTTAAAACATTTTAAAAATGTTTTTAAAACATTTTTAATGTTTTAATATGGTTCAATCTAAATTTATAAAGTGAGGAAGTCAGTACACATTTGGCATAGCATTATTTTGTTATATTCTCTTAGTTGAAGAAAAAAAAAAAAAAGAAGAAGAAAAACTGTCCTGGCACACTAGCTCAGTTGGTTAGAGCATCACCTGGATATGCCAAGGCTGAGGTTTGATCCCTGGTCATGACACATACAGGAATCAACCAATAAATAGAACAACAAATTGATGTTTCTCTCTCTCTCCTTTCCTCTCTGTTTCTAAAATCCATTTTTAAAATTTTTCTTTTAATTTTTTAAATATTCCATTTTTAAAAAATGGTGTTTCAGTTCAAAGAATAAATGTGAATCACTGAGCCCATTGGCCCCTGAAAGGTGTTGTGTTCAGGAAAATTACCTTCTGTTCCCAAGACATTAATTAATAAAAAGTTCCATAAATGTGAAAAATATAATGAAAATGATTTCTTGGACATGCAGACCAATATCACAAACAGTGAAGCTGAAAACTGACAAGCTCAAAAGTCACATCTCAACAAAATTAAAAGTGTCACTATCACTTAAGCCATATTCTCTGACTACAAAGAATTTAAGTTAAAATTCAGATAACTTAAAAGTCTGTACAAGAAGTCAGAAAAATTTAAACTTTGTATCAAAGAAGACGTGATAATGGATGTTAGAAAATACCTAAACCTGAATGATACAGAAATATAACATATTAAGATATGTGAGATGCAATATAAAGTAGTACTTAGATGCAAAGTTTATAGCCATAATGAGTTATGTTAGAGAAAAAGAATAGCTGAAAATTCACAAGCTGTGCTTTTTCCAAAAGAACACTTTTATAAAACTAAACCTATACCCACCCTATGACTGTGCAGCTCCATCCCTGGGCATTTATATAAAACATGAAATGAAAATATGTCCACAGGAAGACTTGAACATGCTTTATTCGTAATAGCCTCAAGAAAAGACTTATATAAGAATATTCATGGATGCTTTATTTACAGTAATTAAATTTGTGAACAGCTCAGGTGCCCAACAAAGAGAAAGAAAAACCAAACTGTATACAATGAAATACTACTGGGCAATAAAAAGGAACAGGTTACAAATAAATGTGATAACGTGAATAAATCTTGAAGTCATTATGCTAAGTGGAAAAGGTCTTATACAAAAATTCCTATACAAGTCCACACTCTGTGATTACATTTGTAAGAAACTACAATAAGCAAAATGAATCTATGGTAGAAAAACATCACAGTAGTGGTTATTGGAGTGGGAATGTGAGAATTGAGCATATACAATTATATTACATTACAATTGAGTAGGAAGGGGCATATAGAGCTTTCCAGGGTGATAGAATTTTCCGAGTCTTGATAATAATTTGAATTCTAAAACTTAGTAAATGTAATATTAAGATTTGTGCATTTTATTGTATATAAATTTACCTGAAAGAAAAATTTGTAAACAAATACTGAACTCTGGCTAATGAAATGAGTGATGAAGTACTTAGGGGAACATGTAATGACGTATGCAATTGACTTTAAAATGCATTTAAAAATTAGGATTTTAATCTCATACTGAAATTTTGGTTACTTGTAAGATACATTTTTCAAAATATTAATATAGTCTTAAGACTAAATCATCATATAATTCTCAGTTTTGATAAATTGAGCACTATTCTTTTTGAAAAATTTATTTAGAGAGAAGATGGAAGGGAGAAAGATAGGGAGAGAAACATTGATGTGTAAGAAACATTGCTAAGTTGCCTCTTGTACATGCCCCAACCTGGTCTGGACCCATAATCCAGGCACTAGCCCTGGCCAGGAATCTAACTGGTGACTTTTTGCTTTGTTGGACGTTGCTTAACCAGCTGAGCCACAAGGGTCAGGGCCAAGCACTATTTAAAATATTAACATGAAGCTCTGACCAGTATGGCCCAGTGAGTTGAGCATCATTCCGCAAACTGAAAGGTCTCCCGTTGGGTTCCAAGTCAGGGCACATGCCTGGGTTGTGACCCAGTACAAGAGGCAATCAATCGATGTTTCTCATACAACACTGTTTCTCTCACTTACTTTCTCCCTCCCTTCCTCTCTTTAAAATTAAATAAATAAAATCTTTAGAAGTAAATAAAATACTACCATGAAAACAAAATAACCAAACTAGAATCTTAGCTTGAATTTTCAAAAGTTACTATGAAACTGTCCCATTAACATAAATTGCTCTGGCTTTTTATAATTTCTTATAAAATAAATTTCAGTATGAGCTTATATAAATAATAAATAATATTTATTTTTATTTTGTTAGATGAATAAATTGGGTAAATCATCAAATTGGCATTTCGCAAATTGATTTCTACATGAATTGGCCTTCAATGTGAGTTTTAGCGAATTGACTACTTCTAGATGTTTTTATTGTTGTTGTTTTTTATAGTTCTGGCACTAGTGTGGTCATTTGTGTCACAGCATGCAAAGTATGCTAAACCCGAGAGTGCACCTGAAACAGCTGATACAACAAATCCAAGACCTTGAATTGTTTGAATGGATTATAATAGTCCAATGGTTTGATGTATATCCCTTCTTTTTTTCTCCTCACCCAAGGACATACTTACTGATTTTAGAGAGAGAAGTAGAGAAACATCAATTGGTTGCCTCTCATACACGCTCTGACAAGAGACCAAATCCATAACCTTTTGGTTTGGGGACGATGCTCCAACCAACTGAGCCACACTGGCCTGGGCTTCTCCTGTCTTTATTCATGTTTAATTTATTAAATTTACTAATAACAGATGCTCTTTGACTTAACAATGGGGTTACATCCTAATAAATCCATCATAAATTGAAAATATCATTAAGTCAAAAATGCATTTCAAACATCTAACATACCAAACATCACAGCTTAGTCTAGCCTACCTTAAGTGTGTTCAGAACACTTATATGTGCTTACAGTTGGGCAGAATCATCTAACATGAAGCCTGTTTTATAATATAGTATTGAATATCTCACATAATTATGCATATCACTTGTAAAGTCAAAAAATCATAAATTGAAACATTTTATGTCAGGACCTGTCTGTACAGGGGATCAGTAAATTGAAACCTGCCATTTTTGTTTACTTTTTGTTACTTTTTGTACAGTTTTGCTCATCCTTTTTCTCAGTAGGGGCTCTAGATAAAGTAGGGCCTCTACAACTTCATTTTTTCTCACATCTCCTTCAAACTTTGTTGTCTATTTTCTTCAGCTTTTTAATATCTTCAGGCCTTCCCCTTCCAACTTTTTTTTAAAGATTTTATTTTTATTTATTTTTAGAGAGGGAAGGGAGGGAGAGAGAGAGAGAGAAAAACATCAATGTGCAGTTGCTGGGGACCTGGCCTGCAACCCAGGCATGTGCCCTGACTGGGAATTGAACCTGCGACACTACCTTCCAACTTTTGATAGACTGTCTAGACACCTTCATCACTGTAGTTGCATTAGTGAATTATTTTCTAATTAATGGGAAAAGAGGAAAATGTGGAGAAATGGTATGAAAAGATCAAGTTTTTATAGTATTGTTTTTTGCACTTATATATTCATATATAATTATATTACATTATAATTCCCCATCCTAAAATTAACCATATTCTACTTCTCTTTTGTGATGTCATTCCAGTTCTTTCTATTAATACCAAACTACCAGAAAGAGTAATCTACACAGGGGATTCCACAACTGATGGGTACCCTGTATAAGAACCTGGGTGATTTTTAAAAGCACAGGTTGCTGAGACCCACAGTTGATGATTATCATTCACTAAATATATGGTGAGACTCAGGAATCTTCTCTTCAACCAGTCAGCAGTGGAGACCAGTGACCTTCAAGTGTTTCTGCTTTGGAATCTCCTAAAAGAAACCTTTTACTTGACATCTTAAATTTTATATTATAAGTTTCAATATTTATCAGAGAGAATTTATAGTATTCATATGACTCTATTAAATGTTTTAAATGGAATCTAAATACCAACACAATTCAGGATATATCAGTATTTGTGAAAAATATATAAAATACAAAATATATAAAATAAACAAGTACTTCCTTAACAGTTGGAAATTTTATTTCATCCTTTTTTCTCTTTGAGTTCATAATTTTATTTCTGCCCTGCCACATAATTTCTGTCCTAATGGAATTTACTATTATACTTGAAAGTTTTTCATCATTATATTTGATAAGTTGCATTTTACTGCAACAAAAATATGCACATAAATTGAAATTGAAAGTTTTAAAAAGAATTTCTGTGTCTTAAAATGTTTATGCTTTTAAAAAATTTCTGGATTAAATTATAATTTCAGGTGATCAAAACAATGTAAACAGGCCCTGGTAGCTAGGTTGGTTAGAACGTCATCCTGATATGCCATGGTTGTGGGTTTGATCCCCAGTCAGGGCACATATAAGAATCTACCAAGTAATGCATAAATAGGTGGAACAACAAATTGATATTTTTCTCTCTGTCTTCCTCCCTCTCTCTCCTTTCTTTTCTCCCTAAAATCAAAAAATAAAATTAAAAATTAAAAAAGCAATGGAAACATGGCAAATTTTGGTAAATAATTATGAATTGTAAAAAAGTAAAATGTACATTTCACTTAATCTCCTTTTTTAAAGTATATTTTATTGAGTATGCTATTACAGTTGTCCCATTTTTTCCTCCTCTTTATTCCCTTCCATCTTGCACCCTGCCCAACAGCATTCCCCTCTTAATTCATGACTACGGGTCATACTTATACTTTCGTGGCCTTCTCCATATCCCATACTATTCTTAACCTGCCCCTGTCTATTCTTTACCTACCATTTATGTTTCTCATTCCCTGTACTTTTCCCCCATTTTCCTCTCTCACCCTCCACACTGATAACCCTCCATGTGATCTCCATTTCTGTGATTCTGTTCCTGTTCTTGTTGTTTGCTTAGTGTGTTTTCATTTTTGTTTTGTTCTTTTAGGTTTGGTTGTTGATATCTGTGATCAAGCTGTTGATAGGTTAGGTTGTCATTTTACTCTTCATAGTTTTGATCTTCTTTTTCTTAGATAAGTCCCTTTAACATTTCATATAATAAGGGCTTGGTGATGATGAACTCCTGTAACTTGACCTTATCTGAGAAGCACTTTCTTTGCTCTTCCATTCTAAATGATAGCTTTCCTGGATAGATAATCTTGGATGTAGGTCCTTGCCTTTCATGACTTGGAATACTTCTTTCCAGCCCCTTCTCACCTGTATAGTTTCTTTTGAGAAGTCAGCTGATAGTTTTATGAGCACTCCTTTGTGGTAATTGTCTCCTTTCCTCTTGCTGCTTTTAAAATTCTCTCCTTACCTTTAATCATGGGTAATGTAATTATGATGTGCCTTGGTGTGTTCTTCTTTGGGTCCAACTTCTTTGGGATTCTCTGGGCTTTCTGGAAGTGTATTTCCTTTGCCAGATTGGGGAAGTTCTCTTTCATTATTTTTTTCAAGTGAGTTTTCAATTTCTTGTTCTTCCTCTTCTCCTTCTGGCATCCCTATGATTCTGATATTGGAATGTTAAATGTTGTCCTGGAGGTTCCTAAGCCTCTCCTCGTATTTTTTTTTGAATTCTTGTTCCTTCACTTTGTTCTGATTAAATGTTTATTTCTTCCTTCTGCTCCAAATCCTTGATTTGAGTCCTGGTTTCCTTCCCTTCACTGTTGTTTCCCTGTATATTATTCTTTATTTCATGTTGCATAGCCTTCACTTTTTTCTCTATTTTGCAGCCATATTCAATTATGTCTGAGCATCCTGGTTACCAGTGTTTTCAACTCTGCATCTGATAGTTTGGCTATCTCATCATCACTTAGTTCTGTTTTGGAGTTTTGATCTGTTCTGTCGTTTGGTTCATATTTCTTCATCTCAGCGCATCTGTTTCTTGGTAAGAGGTGGAGCCTTAGGTATTCACAAGGGTGGGACAACCCACTTTGCTGGGTTGTAGTGCTATCTGTAGGGGGAGTTCAGAGAGGGAACAGTGCCACTTGCTCGGCTCTTGGCTGGCTTTCAGTCACTTCCTCTGCTACCCATAAGCAAATTGGTGCTGATTTCGTGTGGATGGTTTTATGTATGTTCTAGGACCCTGTGGGTCTCTCCAACGAACTCTCCTGTGAGGCTGGGAGTTTCTCCTGCAGCCTTAACCCCCGAGGATTTTCGCAGCTGGAGGTTTTGTGGCTTTATTTTCCCATGCTGGAACCCTGGTTTGTGTGGTCTGTCTCGATCCCCAGTTGTTCCTCCCAGTTTATCTGCACACAAATGTGGTACTGCCAACTGCTGTCTTGCCCTTGTGGTCCTCTAGCCACAGCTTTGCCATGTGTCCTCTCTGCCCCAGCTGCCCATCTCCACTGTTGCTACCATTCTGAATGAATGTTTCTTCTTTAATTCCTTGGTTGTTTGTTTTTAAATTTGTTGTTGTCTTTCGTTTGATTGAGCAAGGAGGCAAAGTTTATGTACCTGCAGCTCCATTTTGATCAGAAGTCCTCATTTAATCTCTTAATGAAAGACTTTTTTTCTACTTAGTTCCTGATATGTGGATGAGTGTTACTTAATGCTAGAATAAGACAGGTTTCAGCATCAAATGTGTTCTATTGTTTGTTTTTGTAGGTAAGTGAGTTTTATATTTAAGAGTTAAGATACCATTTTTACATAAAGATGTAGGGCACCCTGGCCTGGTGTGTTGGTAGATTGAGCACTGGCCTGTGAACTAAAAAGTCTTAGGTTCAATTCCTGGTCAGGGCATATGCCTGGGTTGCCAGCCAAGTCCCTGGTTGAGGGCATGCAAGAGGTGACTGATCAATGTTTCTCTTGCATATTGAAATTGCTGTCCCTCCCTTTCTCTCTGTTCCCCCCCTCTAATAAATAAATAAATAAATAAATAAATAAATAAATAAATAAAATCTTTGTAGAAATAAAGAAGTGGATGAGATGGAAAACAGTTAATTACAACATCATTCAGTTCTTTAAACAATTTCTGAGTTATTTACTTAAACCTCATAGCAACTTGTTAAATATTAATGATCTCTCTCTTGATTGTCAGCTATACACTTCAGTCTTTTTCACTTTGATCCTATTAGTTTATTATCTCTTTCTCTCTTTCCAAATCTGGGTAATGGGAATAATAACTCTTAATTTACAGAGATATGGTGAGGATTACAATACAGTAAATTCTCAGTGAATCTTGCTAACATTTATTGGGAGATTCTTATGTGCCTAACACTGTTAAAACCTTTGTATTCATTAGATTATTTAGCTCCTCCCTCACCCAAAATATTTTAAAATTATTATTATCATTTCATACATGAGAAATTGAGGGCTTAAATTACATGTCTAAGTCACCAGAGTTGAAAACAGCAGGACCATCATTGAAACCCAGATTTTCCTGAGTTCGGAACTTAAGTTATTAGCTACTTCTCCATGCTGTATATATTGATAACCTATTTTTCCTTAGCATGATTTGAATTTTGACCTAGTATTTTATTAAAATAAAGAACCAGAAAGTACTTGAGTTGCAAATCAATTTTTTTCTAAAAACTTTATCAGGATTTACTTATGAAATGACTTATGGAGGATTGGGAAAATGGAAACAATGCTAACTTAAATGTTTACTTATACAACGTCATTTGTACTTTCCGCTAAAACCGTATAGTTTCAGATTGTGCTCATTCATTTATAGGGAATGACTACCACATAACCTGACAAAGTCAGTTCTGGTTGTCAAATCAGCCAAGGCAGACTTAACTTTCTGTCAGAAAACCTGACTCCATTTTTCCATTCAAATAGATGTGTTAATCATCATTCCTGTAACTATTCTGAATTCTAAAGTAGGTAAACCATGAATTTATTTGTCTTCTATGTGAAATAGGATGCTTCCACCTTCAACATTTCTTACAAATGCCTTGTTACTTTGCTTTCACTGAGCTGTCTTCAGATGACTCTTTGCTGTCAAATATATTTTTTAACCGGGCAGGGCCTGGAAGAGGTTATATTAAGCAAAAATCACCCTTTCTTCCATTGCCCCACTCTTCAGTATACCTGAACTCAGAACATTCCAACAACAGCAGAAACGCCCATTTTAAAAATACCTTACACTTTTAAGAGAAATATGTTTTAAACAGAAAAGACACTAAGTCCTTCCTTGATGAGAGGATGTTCACTTATACTAGTATTTCAGGGTTTTTTGTTTGATGCCCTGGACACTTGGTCTCCCAGGTGGTGTTCTGTAAGAAGACACTGAAAGACCTCACCTTTGTTAAATGGGAAGAGGCTGTAACAAAACAGGAGCCATTCTCATAAGATGCATTATTGGGCAAGTCTATTTTAAGTAAGACTACATGAAGAAGTTGAGAATCATGAGTGGATAACCTTAAAATTATCCATGCCTTCATACACCATGGCATCCAGTCTGTGTAACCCAGGGATACAAATATCCCAGTTTGAAGGCTGCTAGTCAGTACTACCTGTATCTTGTCCTGCATCCCACTCCCTGCTGCTTTCATCCAGGGACATTCTGTCTTTTACTTCAATACTAAAAGATTCATAATGAATCTCTTAAGTTATGAAACCAATTGCCTTTGCTCACGCTCATCTTACTATATAGATGTTAAAATGTAAACACTTCCCCCAACTAAAAAAGGAAGAAAATGAGAAAGGTAAGAAAAAGAACACAAAACTGAACAGAACAAAAGTTCTCTTGTGTAGGGAACATGCCAGCATGTCCTGCAGAGGCCTTGAACTGTGTCACCTCCGTGCTGTTATTTTTCTGGTTTCCCCTTGTTTTTACTTCAGCCTGGCAGTGCCATTCCCTTCCTGGTCACTTGTGTAAGCTTCACGGACCACAACGTCCATAAAGCTTTAACCAGGCTGGCAAGTGAGAATATAATTGCTCTTTCTTTTTCCCCCAGGTTCTTGGTTTGGACTCTAATTTTGGTACATCACACAGTGCTTTTCGTTATGATTATTTAAACATTTGTCTCCTCTCTGTCTTGCTCTTTTCCTGTGTGTGGCATGCAATTACTTGATGCTTTCATTGAGTTGAATTAGCCTCTGCTACATATTTTCTTCATAGATGCTGTCTTGGAATTTGAAAAACCTGTTGGGGTTTATAAATAGCCCTCCTTAATGTTCACCATTACTACTTAACTGTTTTGTTTCACTATCGTATTCTGTCAATAATCCACACAAACTAAGATTTTTATTTTCTCCTGCTTTCCCCAGGAATCAAAAAGATCAGAATCTCTTATGGACATTCATCAAAAAAAAATAAAGAATAAATCTGCTGAAGATAAAACTAAGCCCCAAGAAAGAATACCATTTGACCGTGATAAGGATCTTAAGGTTAATCGGTTTGATGAAGCTCAGAAAAAAGCCCTAATTAAAAAATCTAGAGAACTAAATACCAAATTTTCACATGGCAAAGGCAGTATGTTTTTATAAGTAAGTATATTTCAGTGAGGTATATTTTTATACTGATAAATTTGAACTTCTCTAAAAATAAACTTTGTCTATAAATAGTTAAGTGCAAAACCTATTTCTTTTTATAATAAAGTAGATTATAAACCTGTACATCTTTTTTATAAGAAAACTGATTTTTGAAAATTCAGCCTTCGTGGGCTTAAAAATGTGGTTTATAGAAAAGGAGTCTTGTTCTCATAATAAGCTAACAGGGCATTGCTATTAAAAATGCTAAAATAAAAGTTTAGTTTATGAGAAATGGAAAGTGTGGTTTAAAGATTGGGTAAATATTCATGGTTTATTAAAGGATGAAGAAAGGTTTGCTAGTAGTCTTTTTATGTTAAATAAGATCACAATTAGAAAAAGTTCACTGCCTTTAAAGGTTCTCAATAAGATTAGGTTCAAAACCATTACATCATTCATTTATAGCCAGAACTGGCAAGGGTTCATAATAGTGATGAAGGAATTACATAAAAACTAATGCTCCTTCTTAAAATTTTTTAAGATTTTTTTTCAATTATATGAAACCTACATCAATATTAAAATGTGGCTTTACGGGAAAACACAGTTAAAATTGGAAATATTTTCCAACTTACTGAATTTTCTTATTCTTACTTCAGGGGGACTTCTCTGTGCAATGAAGAAAAGTTGAAGAACACTCTTATCTGTTGGTCCACTGTTATTACTTTTTTGTAAGTTACTTACTATTAGAGATTACTTTAGTCTTAAAAACCATACAAACTCATCTTGTTCTCTGCATCCTTAAAATCATGTGGAAGCATAACATAATATCAGTGTTTCTTATGTAGAACAGAATTTTATGTGTTTGGCTTCCAAGAAAGTATTGGCTTTTCTTCAAATAATTATTCTGAGGATTCCCCCGACCATGCCCTAATTTTTGTGATGTGTCCCAAGTATCCTCTTAGATCTGGTCAGGACTATCTGAAGACTGGACCTCCTCGTTGGATGTTATTAACCTACCCTAGAGCAAGTGTGTCCAGTACTTAGAGTAAATCCAAGAATTTGAAATTGTTTGGCTATTCCCTTTCAACTGCAAGGAGTGAATACATATTTACATGAAAAAAGTACATATGGAGAATTTGACTGTTTCATTAACAGTTTGTTTATTTGGGCACTCAGGGCTTTTTATTTGTGGTTTGTGTTTTCTGGTGTGTTTAAGTCAGAAAGGAATCTCTGTTATTTCATGTTCTAAGGAAAAAGTATTTGATTTTTTTTCAACTTTAATAAGTATTTATAGGGGAGGCAATCTGAGGAACAAGACACATCAGTGCCCACGAGCAGTGTGGAGTCTAAGACACAGCTCTGTGACCTCACCCAAAGCTTTCTAAGTCTTTAAACTCTGCTTTGAGATGATCTTACTTTATCCATTTATATTTAACAAAGTTTAGCTAATTTATTGGGGACAGATCTTTTATATCAGTCATGAATAACCTTTTTTGAAAAAAATGAAACTCGGTAATCATAACCACACTAATGGAGCATTATAAGTTTGTAATGCTATAATAAGTACTGCCTCTTTAGATGTTAAATAGAAAATTCTAAATGGTTAAAGCCTAAATTCAAATTCTGTAAAGTTATATTTTCTTACAGATTAATCTTAGCCCTTCTATTAGTTCTGTGTTCTAGTTTTGATAAAGCACAAGGTTTTAATGGGAAAAGATTCTGATTCCTAGTTATTTAGGCTCTATGAAAAATTGAGTAAACTGTTCAGAGAATAGTAAAAATTATTCTTCTTTTAATCATAGCAGTATAGTGATATTTTCCATTACATCTATGTAAATAGTAGCCTACTCAAGGAGTGTTGTTATTAAAAAGATGAATTATTCTCCTAAGTAAATTCATGTAAAGGCTTCTTGTTAGAGTTGAACAGAGCTACCTTTTGACCAAAGGTGTCATTTTTAGTCGGCAGTATTGTATAAACACAAAACTTTGTTGCAAGAGTATCCATTGCTTCCATTTAATTTTATTATAATTTTTTTCCTCAATAAAAGGAAGAAATGTTTTCTATTTCCTCATCCCTCTATAGATTCCTAACATATATTTTTGGGAATTTTGGTATTTTTAAAGTAAAAATGTCATCTGTGGTTACTTATTTTTGCTTTGTTTTTATTCTAAAGGGATAGGGATATTTCTATATTACGTACTTAACTATTTCTTCACTCATACATGGAGTGTCCATGACCTTCGCAAAAGTAGGAAAAGCCTCTTCTTTCCATGAGCTACATACAACCTTATTGCCACCTTGGATCTAATGTTCTTTCATGCCACCCTGAGTACAGTTTTAATAAAATGTAAGAACAGACCAGAGTGCCTTTGCCCCCATGGAGAGTCTAAACCCAATATGACAACAATGGCAATAAAAGAGCAGAGTAACTGTTGCATAGAATGGAAAGGTATTCATTTCATCTCCTCTTCTCTTCCAGGCTGCAAAAGCCCTCATTAAATCAAGTCTCCTATCAATCAGGTAGAAAATTGAGATTGCTGACATTTTCTAATAAG
Source organism: Phyllostomus hastatus (assembly GCF_019186645.2). Taxonomy (NCBI): domain Eukaryota; kingdom Metazoa; phylum Chordata; class Mammalia; order Chiroptera; family Phyllostomidae; genus Phyllostomus; species Phyllostomus hastatus. The sequence goes on along the minus strand of NW_025333835.1, from coordinate 1,884,973 downwards.
AACTTTTTAATATACTTCACCTTAGCCAAATTTTATAGAACTTCTGCAATTTAAAAATGAAAAACAAGACCTGGCCAGGTGTCTTGGTTAATTGGAGCACTATCCCACAGCAAAAGGTTGCAGGTTTGATCCCCCAGTGGGCATGCACGGGAGGCAACCAACTGCTGGATGTTCATTCTCATTCTCAATCTCCCTCCCCCTGCCCCAATACCCCCCTCTCTCTCTAAAATCAGTAAACACATCCTTGGGCAAGAATTTAAGAAAAATAATGAAGACAAAGAGCAACACTAAGTTTAAAAAGTAAAGCAGCTACTTTACATTCTTTACTGTTAAAGGTAACAGACATTTAAGTTTATTGTGCCCGCTGTTATATATTTTGTTCTCTAAATTGTCATCTGAAATAAATGTAGAGGCTTCAAAGAGTAACCATATTACTGGTAAATAAATGGGGGAGTTGGTGGCTAAATCCATAAGAATGGTTTATCAGATAAATCAAATCCTTTTTATATTGGGCAAAATGTTGTAAATTAAGCCCTACTCAAAAAACAAAAAAGCACATCTTCCTGAGTAAATTTTTAATCTTATAGTCAGTGAGAATATAAAATGATGCACACTTTTTATATTAATTATGTACCACAATGTAACAAGTTGCTACAAAGCTTAGGAACTCAAAGCAAGAAACATCTGTCATTTCACAGTTTTTGTGGGACAGGGATCCAGGAACTGATTACCTTACCACCCCGGAAGGACCATGTGTATTTGGGGATGGTCTTTGCAGGCTCAAGCAGGGAGGGAGAACCAACTTAATCTTGCTTGGACATAGGAACCACTTGACATTTAATCACTTGAACATTTAATGGTTTTTTGAATTAATAGTTTGTTTTATAAGTGAGATTGAGATTTACATGGTACTGAGGCTTATGTGCTTCAGATAAAGTGTTATATATAAATTATTGATCCAAAAACATACTTTTTGTTTCTTATACACAGTGGATAATGTATAATTACTGAGATATGTAGGGTCATGGGAGATAGTTTTTAAGACTCTTTACAGTAGCCTTTATCACTTCTCTTTTCAGTTTTTTCATGATAATGTCAGGGGGGAAAATTCTCTATTGAGTTAGATGCCTAAGAGGAAAAATTAACATGGAGAAAAGTGGTTAGAGATTGTACCTATGTAACATCAAAGCCAAGTCTTCTGTTTCAGAATATTAACTTATTTTCTTTGATTTATGATGCCATCATATCATTGAAGTCTGCAGTTAAAAAAGGTTGTGCATTTCTTATCGTAAGAGAGGTATGTATTGTATTTTGCAGCTGAAAAAATTAACTGTGACTATAGTATATAAAAAACTAAACAGCTGTACACTGTCCTTTTCAGTCTTTTCATTTTGAAGTTTAAAATTAAAAGACTTTTTAGAAAAGAAGAATTTCTGAGGTGAAAAATTTCACCTGTATGTATAAGTAAAATTTCATCTATATGTAAGTTGTGGTCTTTTATTTTTGTTTCATTTGTCTTAATATTATTAGCTCATCTGAGACAGGCAATATTGGTAAAGAGAATATCCTGTAAAGATTCCTCTGTCCAACCAGATCACTGTGGGCTATTGTGAAATCTTTCACCTCAACTTACTTGTCAGGTTTTCATTATCCCAATATAACTGTGTAACTGTTTATTTAAAAATGGAAGATAGACAAATGCTATTAAGAGCACCAAGGCACAAAAGGGGCTGTACTGGGTTCTTAGCAAGATTTCCATGGTTCTGGTTCTGGCCAAGATGGAGGCGTAGGTAAAGACCCTTCACTTCCTTGCACAACCAAAAGGAGAATAACAACCAATCTAAAATCAGTAAACAACCAGAAGTGCCAGAAGATCAAACTGCATAGAACTCCAACAACAAAGGAATTAAACAGTCAACCAGACCAGTAAGATGGGTGGACAGAGAGACCCGTGGCTAGGCAGTGGACCACGCAGGTGGGGCTAGCTTAACAGGAAACTGAGACTCAGAGCTGACTGTGGACTATGGCGGGGGCTGCCACCGTGGGAGAAACTTCCAGTCTCACACAAGGGTTTGTTGGAAAGTGGGCTAGAGCTGAGCAGGCGAGCTGCATTGTTCCCTCTCTGGCCCCTTCCCCACAGGCAGCATTGCAGCACAGCAAGGAGGGTTGCCCTGCCCCCTTACAACTTAACAGGTGTGCCAAGACAAAGAAATATGGCCCAAATGAAAGAACAGCAAAAATCCAGAAAGAGAGCTAAGCAATGAGGCGATAACCAGCCTATCTGATGGAGGGGTCAAAGCCCTGGTAATCAAAATGCCCACAGAACTGATTGAGCTTGGTCGCAAAATGAAAGATACCCAAAGTGAAATCAAAATACTCAGGGAACCAACAGTGACAGGAAGGAAACAGACTCAAATCAATGATTTCTAACAAAAGGAAGAAATAATCATCCAACTGGAACAGAATGAAGAAACAGAATTCAAAAAAAATGAGATGTGGAGGACGGTGAAGGCTGGCATCAAAGCTAAGGTTGAGTGCTTGGCAAGGCCACACTTGACTGCTTGCATTTGCAAGGCAGGTCGAGCCAGCAGCAACCTGCAGGGGTTAAGAAGGAGCTGGTTAACCACAAGCTTCAGCTGAATGCAACTGTAACTTTTGTAGAAGAAATATTTATCATTTAGATAACCTGGAAATGGAGCAATTATGCTTGCAGTTTTTCCCCAAGTCTGCAAAACATCCTTGAGCTTTATTTAACCCTTATAAAATAAATGTGGAGATCCTGTTCAGGGTCAGGACCTCCTCCATCAGAGGAGAGACAATGCTTTTTCTTAAACTGTCTGAGACTGTTGAGACTGTGTCTTAATCTCTTGTCACCACCCCCAGGGACCTCCTCCCCGTACTGGTCATGGCAAAGAGAAGCTTAGGAACCTCTAGGACAACTTGAAACATTCCAATATCCAAATTATATGGGTGCCAGAAGGAGAACAAGAGCAAGAAACTGAAAACTTACTTGAACAAATAATGAAGGAAAACTTCCCCAATCTGGCAAAGGAAATAGGCTTCCAGAAAACCCAGAGAGTCCCAAAGAAGTTGGATCCGAAGAACACACCAAGGAACATCATAATTACATTACCCAAGATTAAAGATAAGGAGAGAATCTTAAAAGCAAGAGAAAAGGAGATAGTTACCTACAAAAGAGTTCCCATCAGACTGTCAGCTGATTTCTCAAAAGAGACCTTAAAGGCAAGAATGGACTAGAAAGAAGTATTCCAAGTCATGAAAGGCAAGGACCAACATCCAAGATTACTCTTAACCAGCAAAGTTTTCCTTTAGAATGGAAGGGCAGATAAAATGCTTCCCAGATAAGGTGAAGTTAAAGGAGTTCATCATCACCAAGCTCTTATTATGCAAAATGTTAAAGGGACTTAGATATCTGAGAAAAAGAAGATCAAAACTATGAACAGTAACATGACAAGCAAAAAGCAAACACAACCTAAAAAGCAAACACAAACTAAGGGGAGGAATAGTGGGGGAAAGGTACAGGGAATAAGAAGCATAATTGGTAGGCATAAAATAGATGGGGAGAGGTCAAAAATAGTATAGGAAACAGAATCCAAAGAACTTATATGTACAACCCATGGACATGAACTAAGAGGGGAGATGCTGGAGGATTGGGGGGTTCAGGGCAGAGGGGAATAAAGGGAGGGAGAAATTTGGAAAACTGTAATAGCATACTCAATAAAATATACTTTAAAAAATTGTCCATGGTTCTGCATGTTATGCAACAATTGGTAGGATTTTACTCAATTGGTTTTATTTGTTCTCTCTACCCCCACCCCCATACTTCCCAAATTCTTTCAGAAAGCACGTATTTTTCTATAATTTGGGGGGTGAGAGTTAACCCTATTTTAAATCCTAATTTTTTATTGTATAGGGTCAGAACTAGAAACTGAACCACTAGGGAGACTACTGATGAAGTGACAAAAAGGGATACTTTGCAATACAAAAGCTATGAATTAAATGACAGGAATCTGAACTTTTGGATCAAAGAAAGAGAATCCTTGAGTGTTTAGATCATTTCCCTATAATAAGTATTTCTTAAGGAAATAATGTGTTTGGTGGTTCATTCAGCAAACATTTAGTAAATGGCCAGGTGTGTGCTAGTTTCTAAGAACACAGTGGTGATGAACTCCAGGTCAAAATGTCAGTGTAAGCAGACATAGCTTGGCTCTTCACACAACCACATCAAAATTACAACTAAAATATAGAACAACCAACGCTCAGAAACATCGAGGTGAATGGAAGTCTGACAACTATGAAATCAAGTTGAATGGAAGTCTGACAATTACAGAATTAAGGAAACTGTAACAGGGTGCAGCCAAGAGGGGGGCCCAAATAGGGATTTGTAATGGGGTCCAGAACTCAGGGTGTCTGGGAAATATTAGAAAAATACATATATAGGATGTCCTCACCCCCACAAGTCCGAGCTGGGGGATGGGACACATGGAGCAGGGCCATTGAGAACCATTTTGTATAGCAACAGCTTTGCAGCTAACCTCTGCCATGGTCATTTAACATATCTATGACCTTTAACTGGGTTCATAGATATGTTAAATAGCTGTGGCCACGCTTTGAGCCAGAGGGATGGAACTGACTTCCACCCAAGATGTAACTGGGAGACAACTCCCCTTGGTTACAGTGCCTGCGTGAGATCTTGGAGCTGATTAGCTCCACGCCACAGGGCCATGCCCACCTGGACTTACTATGGCAGCCCAGTAAACCTGGAAGAATACGGGAATGCTGGCACATATAACTGATTATGGGAGGGGTTGGAAATGGGGCTGCAGAGGAAGACTGACGCTGAAATTTAAATCCAGGTGCAACAGCCATGCCTGGGGGGACCATGTGGCTTAGGAAGCAGGAGTGACTGCCTGGAAGAAAAGGGGTGAAAAGACTTGCTGGTGGGCCACAAAAAAGGTACCACATGGTTTTGTATTAACTGGAGATCGTAGCAGCAACACGGCTGATAGTGCTGGGAACCTGAATCATGGACTTGTACTTCTTTTCCTGAGATACGGTACCCCAGACTGGGCAGAGGGAGAAGAAAGGACTATGTGCATCTGTGGGTATTTTAAAGGACTTCAGTATTTTAATGAAGACATTAAGTCATTACTCTTAAGTCTGTATAACTTTTAAATAATTCCTTTTCACCAATCTCGGGCATTGAGGGACGTCTCCCTGGCAGCGGGCAAGATGAACCTGGTAGGTGGGGAGGACCCCTGGAGAAAAAGGGCGGGGGGGGGGTTCCTTCGGTAATAGTATATTTGTTCACCACCACTCCCGGGTCTGTTCTGTAACAAAACCATATCCATCCAGGATGGTAGGAGAGGTGCAAATGCAGAATGGACTGGTCCAACACCCATGTGGATAAAACTTTAGGAGGGATATCTTGGGAGTGAGGAGTTCCAGGCCCACAACCGAACCCCCAGCCCAGGATTTTAGTACCCTGTGATAAATCCCCACAACTGCTGGCTGCAAAAACCAAAGGGGATTGAGTTGGTTGAAGAAACTGCTGGAGCCCCAAGCAGTTCTTAAAGAACCCACACACAGACTCACATACTCAGACACTCCCTGTGAGTTCCAGCACGAGGGTTGCAACTTGAAAGGCACCAGTGGTAGACGGATGAACTGAGGTGTCTGAAATCAAGGCAAGCAGAAGCCATTGTCCCTTTGCTAAAGTCTCCCCCCACAGAGCCAGTAAACTGGTGTCATATCTGAGACTCCATCAACCTGGCTAACTCTGACCTGCCTTGGAGATCCCCAGAGGCTCTGCCCCACCCAGCTTATGGGCCCACCTAAGTTGCTTTTCCATAAGAATGGCTGATCTTGGCTCTTAAATCCTATTAAAGCAACAGCTGGCTTCAGTGAGCCCTAGCAGCAGCCAAATTAGATTCACCACTTCGCATCACTTGGGAATCTCCAAGTCCAGCATAAGTAGCAACTATGGCAGATTGCTTTACAGCTCGGGGAGGGTGCCCTGGGCAAAAGACTGCTAAGGGCTGACCTTGGCCTACACCACCCAGGAAACCCGAGGGCCACCACACCTAGTGGACAGCTACAGACCACATCAGAGCACAATCACCCTGCTCCTGAAAGCTGATCCTCCACAGAGGGCAGAGGTATGTGGTCAGTGGTCACAGCCAGTCCTTGCAGCTGACTAACCTGGGTAAATCCCTCCTGTTGATCTGCCAACAGCAACCAAGTCTCATAACAAAAGGGTGTACTTAGCCCACGTGAAGGGCATACCTTGAGTACCCAGCTTGGGTGATAGGGGAGGCTGTGCCACTGTACGCTACAGAATACTACATAGGCTACACTACCATGACACAGAGTCATAGCAGCTCTACCTAATACACAGAGACAAACATGGGGTGGCTGCCAAAGTGAGGAGACAAAGAAACATGGCCCAAATGAAAACATCAAAACTCCAGAAAAAGAGCTAACCGAAATGGAGATAAGCAATCTATTAGATGCAGAGTTCAAAACACTATAAGGATGCTTATGGAACTTAGTGAGGACTCCAGCAACATAAAGAAGATCCAGTCAGAGACAAAGGATACACTAATTGAAATAAAGAACAATTTACAGGGAAACAACAGTACAGTAGATAAAGCTTAGAATCAAATCAATGATTTGGAACATATGAAAGCAAAAACAACCATGCAGAACAACAAGGACCGCCCCCCCCCCCAAGAAAAAAACGAGGGTAGTATAAGCAGATTCTGAAATGACTTCAAGAGGTCCAATATTTGCCTCACAGGGGTGCCAGAAGCAAGAAATTGGAAATCTATCTGAAAAACTAGTGAAAGAAAACTTCACTAATTTGGTGAAGGAAGTAGACATGCAAGTCCAGGAAGCACAGAGTCCCAAACAACATGGTTGCAAAGAACCCCACTCTAAGACACATAATTAAAATGCCAAAGGTTAAAGATAAAGAGAGACCCTTCAAAGCAGCCAGAGAAAAGAAGTTAGTTACCAGATGGTTGTTAGATGGGAAGGGGGAAGTGGAGAATGGGTGAAGAGGTGAGGGGATTAAGAAGTACACATAGGAGTTACAGAATAACCATGAAAATGTAAAGTACAGTATAGGAAATGGAGTAGCAAAAGAACTTATACACATGGCCCATGGACATGAACAATGGTGGGGGGATTGCCTGAAGGAGTAGGGAGCACTGAGTGGAAGGGGACAAAGGAAAAATTAGGACAAGTGTAATAACAATAAAATATAATTTAAAAAGAGCCGTGAGCCAGACACTTTTAGCTCTCCTCGAGAGAGATTCTGGGCCAGTCACTACAGAGTATGCACAGGTAAGTAATGCACATTCCCTGCCTCATGATTTTATATGTATTCTAATGAGAGAGCAGAATAGGATCTCAGTAAAAACAATGAAGTAAGTGCACAATATAATGATAATAGCTAATACTGCTATATGGTATACAGGAAAGTTATTAAGAGTAAATCCTAAGAGAAAATTTTTTCTTTTCCTTTTTTTATTGTGCCTATATGAGATAGATGGAAGTCAGAGGTTCGAGTACTGCGGGTGTGGCATACAGCTGGTCAAAGAATACCTTTGCCACAAACCACCTGGAACCATGGGAAGGACATTGAGTTTTGCAGCACAGCTCCACAGGGCATGAGGCCATATTGCTTGTTGCCTGGGTAACCAAGCACAGGTCTTGCCAACACTTCACCCTGTGTGGATTTGATACTGAGCCAGGGGAGTCCTCCCCCACCCCTGGCCTAAATGGCACCTGGGGGAGGTTCAGGAAAGCACATGAGCACATGAAAATCTAGCAAGATCATTGGATGGAGGAAAAAGCCCTCCTACCCTCTTCCAGTACCAGATTGGGGGTAGGACTGTGGGAAGACAGGTACATGCATCATAGTAGTCAAAATGGTGTTAGGCAGAGGTGCTGGACCAAAGCAGCCTGTCAGTCTAGCCTAGAGAAAGAAGGGGTTGGATGGAAGGTGGGCCCACCCGAAAAGCACATGAAAGTTCAGAAGTTGATTGGTTATTTTGGGAAAGCACCTAGTTAGTACCCCACAACTGCTAGCTGCAAAATTAATAGTACCAAGGGAACAAAAAAAATGCTCTCTTGCTCTTGGCTTGCTTCTGCTCGGGACCTCCACTTGCACAGTGCACTGGGCCTGTCCTCTCCATGGGCCACGTGGCCTTAGCAGCCATGTGGCCCACGGCCTCCAGATGGGAGTCTCTCTCTCTTGTTGATCTAGTGAAGAATTCACTGGTGTGTTCAAACACACTTCCAGGAGCATGTAGGCTTGCAGACTTGGCAGCTGCATGGCCTGTGGCCTCCAGGAGGGGCCTGAAATTGACAGCAGCTGGGAACTAGCTAAGCTACCTGAATGACCACTTAGCAGCCGCCTGCAGGCTCCAAAGGACAGTAGTTTAAAGTGGAGCAGGAACTCTGGGCACCGTCTTTTGTTTTGGTCTTGCTGAGGACAGTTGGACTTTGGGTTTTGCAGAGAAGACGGCTTTGAGATGGGCTCTGTCATTCTCCCAGATCATGCAGCATCTGAATAAAACCTCTTCCTTTCTCAGCAATCTCTGCCTCTTGTGTTTGGCTTTTGTGGTGGCAGGCAAACAACCCCCCTTTTTTTGTTTGGTAACAAGAAGATGGCTGTTAGCTGAACCCATCAGGGCAAACATTTCACAATTTATGTAAATCAACTATCATGTCCTATGCCTTAAGTTTATACAGTGATGTATGTCCATTATTTCACAATTAAACCAGAAAAAAATCAAGTAATTGCAAATTGTGGTAAATGTTATAAAGATAAATGAGTAAAGAGTCTAACAGGCATTGAGGAAGGGAATTCTATTTAAGTAACTTAATAAGGAAAGTCTCTCTGAAGAGACATCTTTTAAACTAAAACCTAAATGAAAAAGGAGCTTGCTAGCTGTGTGAAAAATGACTTACCACTTAGGCAAAGGCCCTGAAGCATTAGTTCTGTGTTTGAAAAACCACACCCATGTGGGTTGTATATAGTGAGAAATGTGCTCAGCGTTGGTCCTTGCTGCAGACACTAGGAAGGCCCTATTATATGAAGGCATTTGATGCAGTAAGGCATTTGAAGGCATTTGATGCAATAAGGTGAAAGAAGACTTCCAGAGGAGAGCACTTATCAGCCAAGTCATAAACATCACTTAAGGGTTGATCATATTGGTTATACTACCAAAGGTCTACTTTACTGGCCTTCCTGACTTCCCCAAACATGTCTCAATTCATGCTCTGGGACCTTTCTCTGAAAACCTGTCTGTAACCCCATTTATAACAGTCATCGGTTATCAGAATATTAGCACATTGAACTTCTGTCTATACTTTATCACCAAACTGCAATTTATTTAGGTAGAGCTGTTTAGTTTTGTTTTTTCAGAATTTGTTAGAAATTTTGGTTCAGTTCCTCCTCGCAGGCCTAATTATTGAGGACTACATACATTCTAAGAGCTAAATAGCACCAGATGAATTCAACTGATATCAATTAATCTTTAGTATGCTAGGACATGGCAACCCTTTTTATTTATAGGCTGAAGAATACAGTACATATGTTCCTTACCTTGAATCACTTAATCAGAATCACCTAGGGAGAATGTTTAAATGCAGATTCCCAAGTCCACCTCTTTTGAATGGGAATCTTTGTGGTTAGAGTCAGAAAATCTCCATTTTTAATTATTTTCCTTAGTCTTTCTTTGTCAAATCAAGTTGGAGAATCATTGTACTTACTATATATATACTTTTTTATTTTAATTGTTGTTCAAGTACAGTTTTCTGCATTTTACTCCCACCCCAGCCCACCCCCCCCAAGCCCTGCCCACCTCCCTCCCATTTCCACCCCCCCCCCCGGCCTTGTTTTTGCCCATGTGTCCTTTATACTTGTTCCTGTAAACCCTTCCCCTTTTCCCTTGAAATTCCCTCCCCTCTCCCCTCTGGTCACTGTCAGCCTGTTCTCTGTTTCAGTGTCTTTGGTTATATTTTGCTTGTTTATTTGTTTTGTTGATTAGGTTCCTGTTATAAATGGATCAAAAAACTATGGAACATTTACACAATGGAATTCTATGCAGCAGAAAGAAAGAAAGAGCTCCTACCCTTTGTGACAGCATGGATGGAACTGGAAAGTATTATGCTAAGCAAAATAAGCCAGGCGGTGAAAGACAAATACCATATATATGTGTGTTTTTTTAAATCATCACTCAAGGACATTTCTTCATTACTTTTAGAGAGGAAGAAAAGGAGAGAGGGAGAGAGAGAAACATCTGGACTAGGGACCGTACCCAGGGATCATATGCACCTGGACCAGGGATCAATACTGCAATTTAGGTGTAGGCTCTGACTGGAAATAGAACCCATAATGCTTTGGTGACTGGATGACATTCCAACCAACTAAGCCACACCAGCTAGGGCTTACCATGTATGTTTTTATAAACAGTCCCCTCTCCCTTGTTACATATATGTTCTACTTCCATTGGTTAAATATTCCTTTTTCCTGTGTTAAATATTCTTGATATGCAATAATTTTCTGTTGCATAGCTACAATGATCAATCCAATATGCTTGGATTATGAAACATAAATTATCATTTCTATTGAGTGAATTGATGCCTGAAAGTTTTCATTCTTTAAACATTTTTGCCAGTCAGCTACTACAGGTCTCAAGATTCTACTGTCAAAGGTAATTCAGTTTCATTATACTTTGCCTTTTCTAAGGCACCTTTTAAAATAGAAAAGTCCCTAAGAGGATTAGTTAGGTTGCAGGATCCTTGTCCCTGGCTGACTGGGGCCCCAGGAGATCAATGTACTCTTAAATCCTGGAAGTGCAGAGCATTGAAAGGGTGAGGTACACAATGAGATACTAAAGATGAACTCCAAGAGTGGTTCCTGCCTCATGACTATTTTCCTTGGAGGTGTTAATCAGTTAATGTTACTGAAGTACTTTGAGGTCTGAGATACCTATGCTTTGGCAACTAAGGTATTACTTCAAAAACTAGTGAGTTGACTTTTAGATCTCAGTTTCTGTATTTACTAATAAAGATAATAATAGATTTAAAATATCAAAAAGCAAAGGTACATGATTGTTTTAAGACTGAAAATTTTCAAGGACCTATACAAGAATAGTGAATATTTTAAATCACCTTGCCACTGTCCAGCCCTTTATAGAACTTCCATTTGGTTTCTTTAGGATGAGGTAACTGCCAGACAGGCCATTTGATAAGGTATTTAGTCCTAAAAGTTTCTCTTTATACAGTCAATGCTCTGAGATACAAATGAACTTGCTGTTTTTGTCACTAAACACAAAAGAAGAAATGGAGTTGCCTATGTATATAACTTTTTTTAAAGATTTTATTATTTATTTTTAGAGAGGGAAGGGAGGGAGAAAGAAAGAGAGAGAGAAACATCAATGTGCGGTTGCTGGGGGCCATGGGCTGCAACCCAAGCATGTGCCCTGACTGGGAATCGAACCTGCGATGCTTTGGTTCGCAGCCCGAGCTCAATCCACTGAGCTACGCCAGCCAGGGCCTATGTATATAACTTTTGATGTTTTTTTATCATTTGAGGTAATGGCTGAAAGCAACAAATTTGCTCAGCTCAACTAGGAATGCATAATATTATACTTTATTCACACTATACACTTAAATAAAGCAATTAATTAGCCTAAGGTTGCTACTTTTTAACAACAGGTACAGGCATAATTAATTTGATATTGGCCAGAAAATAAATCTAAAAATTGTGACCATTCTTCAGTCTTCATTTTAACTATATATTGTATGGTTTTTTAAATAGGTCTTTTTTTCCAAATGGCCTTTTATAAATAAGGCCATTTATAAATAAGGCATAAATAATGATGGTTGTCATTTATAAATAAAAGGCCATTTAATAAAATGGCTGTTAATATGACCGTTAATAAAATGGTCATATTTGAAAACCAAGATTTTTACATTTAAAAATGTATACCAGTCAAATCAGTTTATCAGTAAAGACAAGATTAGAACTCACCTGTCAATTTATAAGATGTTAGTTGACTCATTATACTGTGATGCTTCTAAGAAAGTAACATGATCCCTGGCCAGGTGGCTTAGTTGGTTGGAGCAACATCCCATGCACCAGGGTGATGAGAGTTTGATCCCTGGTCAGGGCACATTCCTGGGTTGTGGGTTCAGATCCTGGTTCAGACACATGAGAGGGGCAGCTGATCAATGCTTCTCTCTGATTGAAGCTTCTCTCCCTCTCTCTTGCTCTTTCTCTCTCTCCCTCCCTCTCTTTCTAGAATCAATAAACATATCCTTGGGTGAGGATTTAAAAAAAAGGAATTATAAAAACAAATGAAAACATGGATTCGGAGATTTCTTTTTACCAACTAATCATAAAGAGCTTTTTAAAAAATCATATATTCCTTACAATGAGAGCATATCAAAACCCAGAAGGACTGCATCTTTAGTTCAGCATTTACCAGACCTGAGTAAAACCTAAGTTTTAAGGAATAAGGCACAATAGTTGGACCAATTTAGTCAACAAAAACCTCTCAGTCACTGTTTTTCAAGCTTTCGTGTTCACCAGAATCCCCTATGAGCTTATTAAATATATAGTAGTCCTGGCCTTATTATCAGAGATTTTCATTCTATCTTAGGTGTACGTTGGACCCAGGCATCTATCTATTCTTGTCAAATTCCCCAGGTAATTCTAATGTACTCTAAAGTGTGACAGCCAAACTTGGTTTGGTGTAAACATGGCACATTAAGATTTCTAGAATAAAAAAAGTCAGATTATTGTCATGTCAGTGTTGGGAACCGCCCTGACTGGTATCAGAGGCTGAAACCCCCGCCTAGCTAAGGCTAAGGGAACGCCCTTGGAACCGTAAGCCAGCAAGGAGACAAAAGCTTATCTCCCTGGCAGGAATGCTGCTTCTGCTGCTGAACCCCAAAAAGCTTGGTCGGTTAGCCAAAGACGGGTAAGATTCCCCACGGGGGAACGACCTAAGACAGGCACGATCACTTTTGGGAGGCCCCCCCAAAAAGAAGGACTTGGGGGGCTGCAGCAAAAGGGGGGGTGATGGACACTCGCTCCTCGGCTTTGACATAGCCTGAGTTCTCAGCGTCTGGAAGAAAATCTCCTTATCTCTCGGTTGCCTTAGTTCCCTTGCTCCACCTAAGCCTGAAACAATGACAGGGTGGTGCAGCTCGGTACTGAGAAGTGCGGATTCCCCAGGGTGATCAGGCCTAAGAAAGAATATGTAAATTACTGTGAAACCTTCTTTGTTTAGAATGCTCTCAGTTGAATGAGAAGGGTCTTAGGAGGAAGTTAGTTTGTTCCTCAGTCTTACAGCTCTTTGACCCCCCAAATCAATAGACCGGCAGAATTCTTTGTTTTCTATAGTTCCTTACTTCCCCCTAATGAGTACTGTACTTTACCTGAATTATTATGCAAAATGAGCCCAATAAAAGCAGGTATGGATGGTAAATCAGCGCGCTCCCCACTGGGGGGGTGGCCATTTCGTCCCTACTTCCCCACAGAAACTAGTTTGTCTCTGTGCATGTGGTGTTTTTTCTCGCGTGTTTATCATCGAGCCATCCACAGCGTTCCGTGGTCACTGCTGGCCAGTGACCCATGCACAACATGTCAGGTTGTGGCCACTGAGCCTCTTGATTTAAAAGACAGATGGCAAAGTCATTTCTCAGCCTCCCCTTGCTACTAGAACACAAGTACATGGCCTGGACTCTGCCAATCAGATTCACCCACATGGGATTGAACTCCAAAGGAAAAAAGTGAAGAAACAGACATTCTGAGAATCCTCTGCTGGGTGCGGTAGTGGAGGTGATCAGATCTTTAACAGCAGCAGAGGTAGCACTTCTGGTACCCAGTCCCAAACACCACTGGTGTGAACCACCACATTGGAGACCCCTGATGGGGCAAGGAGTGAGTGATGGTGACACTAGTGCTTCACTAGAGGAGCGTCACAGTGTAGGGGGACAGATCCCTGATTATACAGCTTCTGGGTCTGCTTAAACTAGCCATATATATTATTTTGTTTGCACTAAGAGCCCTGACTAGCAAGTATAAACTTTGAAGATGGCAACCTGGAATCAAATATTGGCCCTGCTACCAGCTGTAGCAACTTGAGAAAGTTTCTAACCTGTTTCAGCCATAATCTGTCTTAAAATGGGGGCAATAATACACGATAGAGTGTTACAAGGTTTACATGAGATGCCACATTTACACAATTAGCATAAAATGCAGCAATAAATAATGGTTGTCATTATTGTGGAACCCTGGATAATAACACCACTCAGACAACTTCTGTAGACAGACAAATTCATTTCTTACAACCTCAGAAAATTCCTGACCCAACAATTCCACTTCTGGGTATATATCTGAAGAAACCCAAAATACTAATTTGAAAAGATATATGCACCCTTACATTCATTGCCATGTTATTTACCAAGTGTTCATTAATAGATAAGTGGATAAAGAAACTGTGGTACATGCATACAATGGAATATTACTTGGCCATGAAACAGAATGAAATCTTACCATTTGTAACAGCATGGGTGGACCTAGAGGGTATTATGCTAAGTAAAATATGTCAGACAGAAAAACACAAATACCAAATGATTTCACTTATATGTTGAATCCAAAGAACAAAGCAATCAAACAAAACAGAAACAGGCTTATAGATACAGAAAATAAACAGATGATTGCCAGGTAGGAGAGAGTTGAGGGGTTGAGTAAAAAAAGGTGAAGGGATTAAGAAGTACAAATTGGTAGTCACAAAATAGTCATGGGGATGTAAAGTACAGCATAGATGACATAGTCAATAATATTATAACTATGTATGGTACCAGATGGGTACTTGAATTATTGAGAGGATCACTTTATAAATTGTATAATTGTCTAACCACTATGCTGTACACCTGAAACTGATATAAAGTAAGATGGAATGTAATTGAAAAATAAATAAATGTTTAAAAAAAAAGTCTATACTTATCAGCACCTTTGGAAGCAAGTGATAGAAACCTAACTCAAACATATTTAAGCAAAAAAAAAAAGATAATTTATTCAATCATGTAATGAAAGGTCCACAAGGTAGCCTGGGCTTTAGGTACAACTGGCTCTGGATGCCCAAAATATGTCATTAGCATTGTCTCTGTCCGTCAGTCTGCTTTTCTTTGTTTGGACCTAACCATTAAGTGGGCTTTCCAAATAGTGACAAATGTGGATAACAGCACCTCCAAAGTGACATCTTACCAGCTTAGCAACCCAATAAAAATAGAACTGCCCACTTGTTCACTCCTGAATCAATCATATAGTCAAAAGACATAATGTTCAATAGCCCAGGCGGGCTGTTATCTACACTAATGAAGTTTAGGGCGGGTTAAACCTTATCTAGACCACATAGATTAAGAATTTGGGAGGGTAGTTCCCTAAAAGAAAGTGAAAGTAAAATTGCTATAATTGGAAACAAGGTAGGACATACTACAAAGGCAAAAACATCTGATGCTTGCTATAGCCCCCATCTTATTTTTTATTCCCACTGATTTTTTAATAAGAATAACAAAATGGGATATCACCCACCTACCTGTCAATTCACCCCAGGTTTACTAATGTTAGTGTCTGGGCATTGCATTCCTCTTTTCCCTATATGTCCTCTGGTTCAGTTCTCATGACTATGAATCTTTGTGTGGAAGGGTGTAGGGAAGGAGCATGCACACACTGATGTGCTTCAGAGATGACTTAGCTAGGGCAGGTTCTGCCCAATAAGACGGTATCGCTTGTCCCCTACTTACTTGCTCCCATCAAATCCACTGACATCAAGAGGTGTGTTTAGCACAAAGTAGTAGAATAAACATAAGTTTATTCACTACAGTGTGCTTCAATTTATAAATCACAAGACAATCAAAATACTATATTTAGCTTTTCCATTTATAAACAAGACAAGAAAAAAGAAGAAAGGGAAATGAAAAACTATGAGGAATTGCTAGCTTCAACCTAGTCAATAGCCTGACACTGCCAACTAATCATGTATCTTGAACAGAAGGTGTTCAATGTTTGAGGAAAACTTTGAGAGAGATTAGCCAAAGTTGGGACTGAAAACCCCCAAATCACAAAACTAAGTGGAAGCAGGAAGGAGAATGGAAGACTCAGTTTCATCTCCTGAGCACCTGGAGATCTGAGTCAGAGGAGTGACCCTTAAAAGACATGTCCACCTGTGATCTCAGCATGTGACCTTACTTGGAATGAGAATCTTTTCAGGTATAATTAAATTAAGAATTTCAAGATGAGATCATCCTCAATTTAGGGTGGGCCTTACATCCAATGATTGGTATCCTTATAAGAGAAAGGAAAAGACGATTTGAGACACAAAAATGCACCCGGAAGAAGGTCATGTGAAGTTGGAGGCAGAGACTGGAGTTCTGTAACCACAAGTCAGAAAACTCTACAGCCACCAGCAGCTGGAATAGATAAGAAAGAATTCTCCCCTAGCACCTTCAGAGGCAGTGTGGCCCTGTTGACCGCTTGGTTTCAGACTTTCCTCCAGAACTGTGAGAAATAAATTTCTGTTGTTTTAAGCTACCAAGTTTGTGGGTTTTTTGTTTGTTGGTTTGTTTGCTTTTTGCAGCAGGCTTAGGAAACTAATATATAACAAGACAGAAACCAAATTCTCCTTCATATTTTCAAGCCCAAGATAGGGCCTGGTGTGAGCAACTTCTACTTAACCATCACCATTAAGGGCATGACTGGGCTGCTAGATTTGTCAGGTGCTGTCCAGGTTTCTAGTCTCTATGCCATAATGCTTATAGTTCTCTAGGGGAAACAAAATGCTGTTACCAAAAGAGGTAATATATTCTGATCAGACAAAAATTTGAAAACAAAAAAACAACAATCAGTGAAAAGCCTGGCATGGAGCAGGTAAAAATGTATTTTTTTAGCACCAGTTATTTAATAAATAGTTGTTTATAATTAGCAATCAAATGTCACCATAGTGCTGCTGGCCTTCTGTACATGACAATTAGATAATTTGTAAATGTATCATTCTAAAGAGCATAGAAGGTGGGGGTGGAGGGGTTCCCTTACATAGGTAACTACTGCTAAATGAGCTTTGTTTATGCTGCCTTGCAAAGCAACTGAGTTCCAGTGTGGACAATAATGCCATTAATTTTTGCATTAGTAATACAAATTATACTTTGTGAGTATGAGCTTTAAGTTCTCAACTGTAATGCAGAAAAGCTTTGGGAGTCATTTAAATCAACTTAGTATGTATCTATAGCTTTTTTAAAAGCTAGCAAAGTGGTAATATAAGAGCAAAGAAATACAAGAAAGAAATTTGTGCTAGATTTGGAGAAACCTATGATGTGTCTACCTAGTAAACTGTTTGCTGTTTTAGTTTCTATACCTCAAGGAAAGGCATTATAGAGACAAGGGAGGTCTAGAGAAGAACTAAACTGATTAGTTCTTGTCTACAAATACTTATCTGGCTCCACCACATATGACACACTGGGTTAGGGCTACAAAAATAACAAAGTCATAGTCCTCAATTTCACAGTCTAATGGAAGAGACAGACACACAAAGACAGTGATAACAAAGTAGTGCAGCAGGCATGGGACAGAGATAGCACAGAACAGAAATCATAGAGGAGTCACCAGGCACCGCCAAAGGGTAAATGAGAACAAATCAGAGATAGAAGGCAACAAAGAGGTGGTAGGGTTGCTGTTCTCTGTATGTTTAGGAGTGAGACAGACCAGTTTGAAAGGAAGGAGCAGTGGAAGGGAGAGATGGGGTAGCTAAGAGAAAATGATCTAGTGAAAGCGTGGAGTTAGAGGATGATGTCTACGAGTTGGCCCTGAATAAACAGAGAAAAATTCTCTGTAGAGAAATAGAGGAAATGAAATGAGGGTGGTTATGGGTGTAGATAAATTTTTAGGTAAAGTTCAAAAAGTTAAGGGAGAGTATACCTGGCAGACTTATTTTGCTAAGGTAGAGATTTTTTTAACCTTTTGGGTGTTGAGAATCTGATGAAAACTATGGATGTTTCACCTCTCAAAAATTTTTCTATGAAATTTCAGTTTTCCAAGTCCTAAATCCCAACCATAAACTCCAGTAAGAGAGTCTGCATTCCACTTAAGTGAAACAGGTCATTTGCTGAGAAGAAGGGGTCAGAGGCCAGAAGCTTTGGAGTAAACACTGAAGAGCAAGCAAGAGGGACCTGAATAGAGACATGCAGAAGCAAGGTGAGTTGTCATGTTGATTAAGTTGGAGTATTAAGAGAATTGGAATGCCCATGAGGCAACACAAATGATTAACTCAAATTCCATACTGAGTAGAAAAGAGACCAAGAGGAGACTGGCAAACTGGGAGGGAGGGCTACCTGGGCAGAAGGGAAGCCACCTCACATTATGCAAAGATAAGTGCTTGAAAAATTGAAAAACCCTGGCTAGAGGTGGGCACAGCAATTAGCTCCTTGAATCTGTTATAAATTATCTTAACCTATTTTCCCTTCATGGCCCCAATCTGGTCTCCTTTGTACTTTTTCACTACTTGTTCTCCTCCTTCCATGTACAATCATGCTCAAGTCTTTCCTATACCTAAAAACAAAACAATAACAACAAACTTTCCTTCAAGGACAAGTTCAGAAATAGAATTAAAGCTCATCTGTTAAAGAAGGTTCTAAAACAGACACAAATACAAGGAAGGCATTTCAAATCAGTGTGTGGGGTTGGGAGGGGAAGAGAATAGACTACTCAATAAATGATGTTGAGACTCCTGAGTAGACAAAGGTAGGTAAATAGGTTGGACCTCTGTCTCAAACTGTAGAGCAAAATAAATTCCAGATAGGTTTGATTTTTTAAAGGTAAAACAGTGAAACCATAAAAATGCAGAAGTATTTGCTTTCATTATCTCAGAATATGCAAGAACTGCCTAAGGACAACATAATATCCAAAAGCCCTAAAATAAAGCAATTCTGCATAAAAAGTGCAGTCAATAGACAAATGAATTTGCAACTGACATCACATACAAAAGGCTACTTTTCTTAGCATTTGAATAGCTGATAAAAGTCAGTAAGAAAATTCAGGCCCTGGCCAGGTAGTGCAATTGGTTAGAGCTTCCTCTTGATACACCAAGATTGTGGGTTTGATCCCCAGTCTGGGGACATACAAGAATCAACCACTGAATGCATAGATAAGTAGAGCAACAAATTAATGTTTCTCTCTCTCTGAATCAATAAATAAAAATAAAAATAAAGATAAAACCCTGACTGATTTATCTCAGTGGGTTGGGCATCATCTCACAGACCAAAAAGTCTCCTGTTTGATTCCCTGTCAGGACATATGCCTGAATTGTAGGCAAGGTCCCCAGTTGGGGTGTGCAAGGGGCAATCAATTGATGTTTCTCTCTCTCTCTTTTGCTCCCTCCCTTCCCCTCTCTAAAAATAAATAAAATATTTTAAAAATAAACACTACTTTAAAAAAAAGAAAAAGAAAATTCAACAAGAAAAAAAAGCAAAAATAATCAACAAGAAAAAATAAGCCAAGTTTATAAACACACAATTCACAGAAACAAAATGGTTTTTAAATATCTGAAAAGAAACTCAACCTTACTGCTGAAGAAGAAATGCAAACTAAAACTGTAATGCGAAGTTATTTTTCACCTAATAGATGAGCAGAAGTTAAAAAGTGTTTAAACACCCTCTGTTGGCAAGGGTGGTGGGAAATTCATTCTATCGTACATTGTTGGTAAGAACATAAATTGGTGTGCTGTTCTGAAGAGAAATTTGCCAATATTCATAAAAATTACATGCAACAGAACTATAATTCAATTGCTAGAGATTTATCCTACAAATATACTTGCACAAATACAAAATGACATGTCATTTTTAAAATTGAGTATTATTTGTAATAGTGCTGGTAGAGTTCTGGCCAAAATGGAGGCATAGGTAGAAATGCTTCGCTTCATCATGCAACCAAAAGAAGGATAACAACTAATTTAAAAACAATAAACAACCAGAACTGCCAGAATAGCATGCTGCATGGAATTCCAACATCCAAGGAGTTAAAAAAACATTCATCCAGATCAGTAGAAGGGGCAAAAATAGGTAGCCAGATGGGCAGAGAGGACTCACAGAAAGGAGGCAGACCAAGAGGGCAAGGCCAGGGCTAGATAACTGGGAAACTAAAGGTTCAAAACTTCTATGTGGAAAATATTGTGGGGGTTGGGAAGGTAGGAGAAATTCCCAGTCTCACAGGACAGTTTGTTGAAAACTGGGGCTTGAGCAGAGTGAGCAAGTGACATTGTTTCCTCTCTGATCCCTCCCTGAGAGACAGCCCTACAATGCAGCAAAGAGGGTTGCCCCACCCTAATGAATACCTATACTTTGTCCCTTACAACATAACAGATACACCAAGACAAAGAAATATGACCCAAATGAAAGAACAGATAAAAAACTCCAGAAAAAGAACCAACTATGAGGTCATAGTTAACCTAACCTATCAGAAGCAGAATTCAAAACACTGGTAATCAGGATGCTCACAGAGCTGACTGAGTACAGGTGCAAAATGAAGGAAGAAATGAAGGCTACACAAAGTGAAATAAAGCAAAATGTGCAGAGAACCAGCAGTGAAGGGAAGGAAACCAGGACTCAACTCAACAATTTGGAACAAAAGGAAGAAATAAATATCCATCCGTAACAGAATGAAGAAACAAGAATTCAAAAAAACAAAAAACAAAAAACAAAGAGAAGCTTAGGAACCTCTGGGACAACTTTAAGCACTCTAACATCCCAATCATTGGGCTGTCAGAAGAAGAGGAAGAGCAAGAAATGAAAACTTATTTGAAAAAATAATGAAGGAAAACTTCCCCAACCTGGTGATGGAAATAGGTTTGCAGGAAGTCCAGGAAGCTCAGAGAGTCCCAAAGAAGTTGGACCCAAGGAGGACCACACCAAGGCATATCATAATTAAGCTACCCATGATTAAAGATAAGGAGAGAATCCTAAAAGCAGCAAGAGGAAAGGAGACAGTTACCTACAAAGGAGTGCCCATAAGACTATTAGCTGATTTCTCAAAAGAAACTGTACAGGTGAGAAGGGGCTAGAAAGAAGTATTCCAAGTCATGAGAGGCAAGGACCTACATCTGAGATTGCTCTACCCTGCAAAGCTATCATTTAGAATGGAAGGGCAGAGAAAGTGCTTCCCAGTTAAGGTCAAGTTCAAGGAGTTCATCATCACCAAGCCCTTATTATAGGAAATGTTAAAGGGACTTATGTAAGAAAAAGAAGAAGATCAAAACTATGAACAGTAACATGACAACAAACTCACAACTATCAACAACAGAACCTAAAACACAAACTAAGCAAACAACTAGAACAGGAACAGAATCACAGAAATGGAGATCACATGGAGGGCTGTCAGTGGGGAGAGGTAGGGGGAGAATGGGGAAAAGGTACAGGGAATAAGAAGCATAATCTGGTAGGTACAAAATAGACAGGGGAAGTTAAGAATTGTGTAGGAAATGGAGAAGCCAAAGAACTTATATGTACAACCCATGGGCATGAACTAAAGTAGGGGAGGGGAAAATGCTAGTGGGAGGGGTGGTGCAGGGCAAAAGGGGGGAAGGAGAGGGAAAAAATGGGATAACTGTAATTGCATAATCAATAAAATATACTTAAAAATAAAAACAAGAATAAATAAATAAAACGGTTTTTAAAAGTGAGGGACTGGTTAAGTTCATTGTTGCCTACATTCTATGGAATACAACACTACTGTCCAAAAAAATTAGTTGGTTCTATATATCCTGGTATGAATATGTATGTGAAATATATATTTCCAAAGTATAGTAAATTAAAATACTGAAGTGCAGAATGGTGTGTTACAAAAAAACACATAATTATAATAATCACAATAATAATAATAAGGAAGGAAGGGAAGGAGGTAGGAGAAATGGAAACAGAATGTGTGATGTGTGTATGTGTTACTTAGATTATCTCTGTAAGCAAAACCAAGAAATCTATGAAAGTGATTGCTTCTGGCCTCTAGGGAGTAAAACTGAATAACTGGGGTAATAAAATGAGAGAGAAAAACCTGTTAGTTCCTTTTAAATTTCATGATTTTTAAAATAGAATTTTAAAAACTCTTTTCTCTTTAGTGGATGAGCCCTGTATTCTCATAAACCTTTCATAATGTTAAAAAAACACTTGCTTCAATTTGTCATTCCTAATCAGTCCACTAAAAAGTATTGTCATTGAAGTTTTCAGTGACCTTTTTAAAGCTAAATAGACTTTTCCACTTTTTCTGCAATGTTTTTGGCAAGATTTCTCCCTTCTTGAAACTCTTTCACTCCCGTGACCCTACTCTCCAGCTTTGTCCCCCACTGATTATGCTTGGTCTAAGTCCCTTTATAATATTAATTAGTACTCTTGTTAACAAGGGGCAGAAACCCAATTCAAGCTAGGGGACTTGATGGAGAAACCCCTGGTCATTTCAGAGGGTGAAAGGAAGAAGTTAACACAGAGCTCAGGATAAGCCAGGATGCCTCTGGGCTTCAGGAACCACTGGAATCAGTGTTTGGAGCCCTCAGGACTTTTTCTGTTCTAAATCTGCTCCCCTCCAAGTTTGTGTGTCATCATTCTCAGCCCCTGCAGATTGATCTTCTCCATGTGATAGAGGACATGGCCATTAACAACTTTGAACTTGACATCTTACAACTTCAGGCACACCAAGAAGACACTCTTTTTTTTCCTGTTTCAGTATGAAAATCCCCAGGGAGGACAATATGGTCCTCCTTTGTCTCTACTTTTGGGCCCTGGTCACTTGTGCCTTCTGTCCATGCTGGTGCTCCATACTCTATGACTTCTCCTAGGACCCAAAGCCCTCAGATGAAGTAGAGGTTGCCTGGGAGCATGCTGCAGAAAACTTGGTACCTGGCAGAGTAGGATCTCTTGCAGCCCCTCTTCTGCTACAAGTTTCGCAATTCTACCCTCCCAGAGGGCTTTGAGCTATATCCTCAGTGACTCCCTGTGCATCAGGAACACTTCAGAAACTGACCTCATAGGTGCTCCAAAATGAAGTGTCAAAGGCCTTGTATAGCTGCCATATATGGAGAGATGGATGCATTCTCCTGGGGTTCACCAAGAGAAATGCCCATCTGGTCAGATAGAGGGCTTCCTGTGTTAAAGGGTGGGCAGGAAAGGAGCAGAAGGCTGCCCTCCTGGGAGCAGGTTGTTTGAGTTTCTTTCGAGCAGAGTGAGTCTTGATAGCTGGATCCGGACATTTGGAGCTCAGTCTGGGCCTTCTAAGGGTCTATTCTGGGAGTGAAAGGTAACTTAGCTATTTACCTCATTTCTGGGTACAGGACATATTAAGTACATTCCTCTCTGTCCCCAGAGCAGAGTATATAAATGCTACAGCTATGTGTTGAAATTTTAAAATGTTTTATCTCCTAAAAAATTAATTCCTTGGGGTGGCTTACACAACTTCCCCAGCCAATGGGTCCCTCCCTCTGCCTACCTGTTAACTCTTTTTTTTTTAAAGGGAGAGAAACATCAATGTGTGGTTTCCTCTTGCGTGACCCCTACTGGGGACCTGGCCCACAGCCCAAGCATGTAGCCTGTCCAGGAATTGATCCAGTGACCCTTTGCTTCATAGACAGCTCTCAATCCACTGAGCCACATCAGCCAGGGCTCTACCTGTTAACTCTGTACTGGTAGAAACTGTTCACTTGTTTTGTCCTCTCCCCATACCCAGACTGTGAACTCTGTGAAGGCAGCAACTTATCTTTTTTTATTAATGTTATTTCTAGGGCCTAGATGAAATATAATACTCAGTAAAATGTGGAAAGAAGGGAGAGAAGGATGAATATATGAATACAGTAATACAGAGAGAAAGAATACTTTTGCTTCCTAATACTAGTTGTAGAAACTTGACTCCTTGTCTCTAAAGGGTGAGGTAAAGCTGGAAGTGTTAGAGACACCACAAGGAGGCACTAGAATTCCACATGGGTTCCCTCAACCAAGAAAAGCCAGCTCCCTGGAAGTATGTTTACCAGGGCTGGTGCTTTAGAACAGATGTCTGGTTGAGGATAAAGAGGCCAAAAGAGATGATTTGTAACAGACTACAGAGGGAATTAATGCAAGGAGTCTACAGTGCTGCTATGGTAGATATATATGATCACTTCAAATGGACTCTAACGCAGGAAAATCCCCCTGCCACATCTGAACAACATTCCACTCCTGCCCCTGGGAGCCATATCCAAACAATAACATATTGTTTCCTCACCCCATTTTTCCTTCCCCTCTAATTAAGCAAAATACTCAGACTCACAATATAGGGATTTCATTCCACTGTCACAATATTTCCTCATCGAATTCTCTTTCTCATTCAATAATTGATAGAACTGTCATTAGAAATATTAGATAGAAATATTATTACTATTTCCCCTGTTCTTCCAAAGATGTCAATGAAACTTTCATCCCAGGCCTTCAAACCCTAGATATCTGTGTAGGCTGGGGAGAAAAACAATTCTTCAAAATTTCAAATATATATTTATATCTAATTTCTGTGAGGGACTGGGAGATGTAACCATGGAAACCAGAGCATGCCTGTAACCATGGAGACCCATTTAATCCAGCTATGCCATTTCCATCTAGAAGCTGGCAGGGCTATGGCTGTCAGAAGGACAGGTAACATGACTAGGTGATTTCAGTTGTTTAGGTGAGTGTCTTACAGACATTTAGGTAGTTTCTGGGTATTGCCTATACTCTAGAATGTTAGAGTGAAAACCTTTTGCTAGGACATCCTCTTTAAATTTATTTCTTAATAATCCCTCAAATCTTTCTTCCTTGCTGTCTGACCACATCTCCACAGCTATCACTTAGTTATGTGGCATGCACACATTAATCACCTTGTGTGGCAGGTGGTTGGCTGGATCCCAGCAGATATGTTTCAAATAATATACATTATCTGTCTCATTAGTTTTAATGCTTAGTCATGTCCCTGAATAAAGTGTCCATTTATCAAAAGGACATTTTTCCAGAATACATCAGAATTTGGCCTTGTGCTTCCAGTTGTGAACTAGCCTTTTTTTTTTTGTCATTTGGAAGGAAATTTTCACTAGCCAATGTCATAGAAGTATTTCCCAAAGAGATCATTCTGCTTATCCCATTTCTTTGGTATTTCCCTGAGCATGCTACAACCCAATCAGCAGCTCTGCAACAAAAAGCCTGATGATGGTTTGTTTTGTGAGCTGCTTTGTGTTGTATTTCGTATAGCAGTGGGGTTAAAAGGCACAGTGCTGCAGTCAAAGTCACTCTGTCTGACACTTGCCCATGTGTGAGCCCAGGCAAATTATGGGACCTGTCTAAATTCAACTTCCTCATTAAGAAAAAGGAAATCAAATGTAGGTTATTCAGTGGGAATGTCCCATGTCTCTGAAGATGTGCAGTGCTGCAAAATTTTATCCTCTGGTCACCAGTATTACTCAGCAATCTTTCATGTTCTTAGTACCTTCTCCTTTTTTACTCAACAGCTGATTCACATGTTTACAAACTTCAACCATGCTTCTGATGCCTTCTGGCTCAACAGGTAATAACACTGGATATGGTGGTAATAACAACAGTTGTTACATGGTGCTTATTATACACCAAGCACCATTCCAAGCCCTTCACATATTTTTAAGTTTATTTTATTGATTATGCAATTACAGTTATCCCATTTTTTCCCTCTCCTTCCCCCCCTTTGCCCTGCACCACCCCTCCCACTAGCATTTTCCCCTCCCCTACTTTAGTTCATGCCCATGGGTTGTACATATAAGTTCTTTGGCTTCTCCATTTCCTACACAATTCTTAACTTCCCCTGTCTATTTTGTACCTACCAGATTATGCTTCTTATTCCCTGTACCTTTTCCCCCATTCTCCCCCTACCTCTCCCCACTGACAGCCCTCCATGTGATCTCCATTTCTGTGATTCTGTTCCTGTTCTAGTTGTTTGCTTAGTTTGTGTTTTTTTTTTTTTAGGTTCTGTTGTTGATAGTTGTGAGTTTGTTGTCATGTTACTGTTCATAGTTTTGATCTTCTTCTTTTTCTTACATAAGTCCCTTTAACATTTCCTATAATAAGGGCTTGGTGATGATGAACTCCTTGAACTTGACCTTAACTGGGAAGCACTTTCTCTGCCCTTCCATTCTAAATGATAGCTTTGCAGGGTAGAGCAATCTCAGATGTAGGTCCTTGCCTCTCATGACTTGGAATACTTCTTTCTAGCCCCTTCTCACCTGTACAGTTTCTTTTGAGAAATCAGCTAATAGTCTTATGGGCACTCCTTTGTAGGTAACTGTCTCCTTTCCTCTTGCTGCTTTTAGGATTCTCTCCTTATCTTTAATCATGGGTAGCTTAATTATGATGTGCCTTGGTGTGGTCCTCCTTGGGTCCAACTTCTTTGGGACTCTCTGAGCTTCCTGGACTTCCTGCAAACCTATTTCCATCACCAGGTTGGGGAAGTTTTCCTTCATTATTTTTTCAAATAAGTTTTCATTTCTTGCTCTTCCTCTTCTTCTGACAGCCCAATGATTGGGATGTTAGAATGCTTAAAGTTGTCCCAGAGGTTCCTGAGCTTCTCTTTGTTTTTTTTTTTGTTTTTTGTTTTTTTGAATTCTTGTTTCTTCATTCTGTTACGGATGGATATTTATTTCTTCCTTTTGTTCCAAATTGTTGAGTTGAGTCCTGGTTTCCTTCCCTTCACTGCTGGTTCTCTGCACATTTTGCTTTATTTCACTTTGTGTAGCCTTCATTTCTTCCTTCATTTTGCACCTGTACTCAGTCAGCTCTGTGAGCATCCTGATTACCAGTGTTTTGAACTCTGCTTCTGATAGATTAGGTTAACTATGACCTCATAGTTGGTTCTTTTTCTGGAGTTTTTTTATCTGTTCTTTCATTTGGGTCATATATCTTTGCCTTGGTGCACTTGTTACATTGTAAGGGGCAGAGTCTTACATATTCACTAGGGCTGGGCAACCCATGTCTGTGTGTTGTGGCACTGTCTCTGGGAGAGGGGTCAGAGAAAGAACATTGCTACTTGCTCAGCTCTTGCTCCACTTTCAAGCACTTTCTCTGCTACCCACAAACAAATGGGCCCTTCTGATGCTGAGTCACAGGTGGTTGGGTTTGTGTACATACTAGGACACTGTGGGCTCTCCCATGAGGCTGGGAGTTTCTCCTACCACAACAACCCCCACAGATTTTTACAGCCAGAGGTTTTGAGGCTTTATATCCCTTTGCTGGAACCCTGTGTTGCATGGTTTGTCTTGCTCCCCAGTTGTTCCAGTTTATCCACAAGCAAATGTGGGACCACCCAATCAGCCAGCTGCCTTCTTGCCACAAGACCTCTCTGCCCCAGGTTCCTGTCCACCCCTCCTACCAGTCTGGATGAATATTTCTTCTTTAACTCCTTGGTTGTCAGATTTCCATACAGTTCAGTTTTCTGGCAGTTCTTGTTGTTTTTTGTTTTTATGTTGGTTGTTTCCTTCTTTCAGTTGTGCAAGGAAGTGAAGCATACCTACGTATACCTCCATCTTGACCAGACGTCCACTCTTCACATATTTTAACTCATTTAATTCTTAGCAACAATCCATTCAGGATTACAGATAAGGAAACTGAAGCACATGATGTTTAGGTAAATTTCCCAATGTCATAAGCTAGTGAATGGTGGAAAGAGAGTGTGAACCTGAGGAATGCCTCTGGAAGCTGCCTCCTCCACCACTGAATCAACATCTAATAAATGTTTCCTAGCTCACTATAAATGTGCAGTCCATAGGCATGGATACCCTCACATGTCTGCTATGTAACTCCTTCCCTCACCACTGCTCACCACATCTCCCAATGGCCCTCTTCCATATTTCAGAGGGAAGGACCAGCCCTTCCTCTAACCCCCCAACTCTGTACCCCACCCCCATCAAGTTCTTTGTTTCTTTAATTATCCCCTTTGTTCCTAATCCTCCTCAATCTTGTCTCTTTTTGGCAGCTTCCTGTCACTATGTAAGTAGATCCAAGTTTGTCCTATCTTTTTGTTAGATTTTATTTATTTATTTTTGGAGAAGGGGCAGGGAGGAAGAAAGAGAGGGAGAGAAATATCAATGTGTGGTTGCCTCTTGAACATCCCTACTGAGGATCTGGTCCACACCTGAGGCATGTGCCTTGACTGGGAACCGACCCAGCGACTCTGTGGTTCACAGGCTGGAGCTCAATTTACTGAGCCACACCAGCCAGGGCATATCTTTTTTTCCTTTTCTTTTCTTTTCTTTTCTTTTCTTTTCTTTTTTTTTTTTACTGTGCCTTTGTCAGCCTCTCTCCTTTCACAGCCAAGTCCCTAAAAAGTTCTCCACCTCTGTCTTTAGGCTTCCTGACACACCACTTTACTGCAATTGCTCTCTCAGGGGGCTCTCAGAGCTGTTAAAGTAAATGCTCATGATCCCACTCCTCTCTGCAGCACTTAATACTATTGATCACTCTCTCCCCTTTAAAGCTTTCACCTTGCCATCACCTTCTGTTCTTCCACTCTCTGGTTTTTCCTCCTCCACCTCCTTTGCTGATTCCTCCTGTGTTGCCTATTCCTTGCATTTGAGTGTCCTTGGACATCCTTAACCTGTGTCTCCTCTCTGGGGACTGTCAGTGCCATGTCTGTATCTTTAGCCAGAAATTTTTTCTGAGCTTAAAAGCAGTAGATAAAAGTGAATATTAACTGCAGTCACAGAAAAACAAATACCATAAGATTTCACTTATATGTGGAATCTAAAGAATAAATGAGCAAACAAAACAGAAACAGACTCATAGATACAGAGAACACACTGATAGTTGCCAGAGGCAGGGGGAGGGAGGAGTGCTGGAAGACTGGATGAAAAAAGGTGAAGGGATTAAGAAGTACAAATTGGTAGTTACAGTATAGTCACGGGGATGTAAACTACAGTTAGTGAATACAGTCAATAATATTATAATAACTATGTATGGTGCCACATGGGTACTAGAAATATTGGGGGTACCACTTTGTAAAGTACATTATTATCTAACCACTATGTTGTACACCTGAAACTAATACAAAATAATATTGAATGTAAACTGTAATTGAAAAAAAAAATTTAAATGACTATTAACCTTCTTGACCTGGAGAGTCCTTGAGCTTTTCATCCTCAACATGTCACCACCATCCACCCAGGAGCCCAGGTCACCAAACCAGAAATCATCCGCCAGTCCTTCCTGCTCACCCGTGTCATGTGTACATCTTAAATATCTCCTCTATGTTCCTCAACTCATCCCTTCCACCACTGCTTTAGTTTAAGCTCTCATTCTTTCTCTTCTAAAAATATTAAAATCACCTGCTGACCAGTCTCCCTCTACCCTAAGCCTCAACCTCTGTCAACCATAATGATGCCAGCAAGGTCTTTCTAATATACACATCAATCCATTGTTCACAGTTCCCCAAAGATCCTCAATGCCACCATAATTAAAACTAATTTCTTTGCATAGCAAGCAGGCTCTTTCTGTCCTGACTGCTGTCCAACTCTCCAGTCTCAGTGGTTTCCTCTCCACTTCCCCAACCACTACCTTTCCAGCTCTGTGGCCACAGTACTGGCCTGGATGTAATGGCCCCAAGCATTGTGCTCGCATTGCCTCACTAGGCACATTCCATCTCTTCTTTCTGAGACTGCTTCCCCAGCTTGTCCATGAAGCAATCCCCTCATCAGTATTCCCTACTTCCTCTTTGCCACCACCTATCCTCTCACACACTGGCCTCCCTTGTGCTTTCTGCATACTCCCGTTCAACAATTATCTTATTGTTCTAGAATTGTGTGGTCCATCTCTCTTCCTAGACTTACTAGTTCTTTAAAGACAAGTACTATTTATTTTTGCCTAGTATTTTTGTCCTGCTGGTATCCAGCAAAATATCTTCACAATAGAAGACATTTATTAAATATTAGATACTAATATTGTTGTCAAGGAAGAAGCAGAGGAATTCCCTTGGCAGCTAACACTTTCCATCATCATCACTCTCAACATCAGAAAGCACACATGTATGGTAACAGAAAGCAACTAGACTTTGGGTGGTGAATGCAAAATGGAGTATACAGATGTCATATTATAAAGTTGCACTTCTGAAATTTATATAATGTTATTGACCAATGCTACCTCAATAAATGTAATAAAAACAGAAAGAAAGGACACATGAAATGCTGTTAATAACCGAATAAAGAGAGTTGACCTTGTAGTAGTGTAGAGCTAGAAGGATGTGTTAATATGGATACCTATGAGGTACGGTAGTAAGAAGCTAGGAAAATTCCTTGGCAAGTGGAATGGAGAAATTGAGACAGATAGCTGAACAAACTGGCCAAGAAATTTACAGCCAGATACAGAAAGTCACTGGTGGAAAGCCCCGGGTGCCTAGCAAGGGGCAAAA
Organism: Phyllostomus hastatus; assembly: GCF_019186645.2. Taxonomy (NCBI): domain Eukaryota; kingdom Metazoa; phylum Chordata; class Mammalia; order Chiroptera; family Phyllostomidae; genus Phyllostomus; species Phyllostomus hastatus. The sequence continues at coordinate 1,854,471 of NW_025333835.1, read as the reverse complement.
CTAGTGCCAGACTTCAACGCCAGGGTGACTTTTCATATCACTGGCCATGTGGTTTAGATTCCACACACCCTCCTCCCCCCACTTGTCCTCCCTGGAGATAACATCTAGGCTTCAGTTATATTTCAGGCCCAACAAAGCAGCAACCAGGTGAGTGACACTAGGATCTCCTGCACTGGCTAATGACCAGTCAGTTGAAAAGGGCACCTGGAGAAATTATGAATATTCTGTTGAGATCCTACCCTGAGACTCCCCTAAAAATCCTCACCTTTGGAAAGCAGATAAAAAACCCTCAAGATAAAGGAAGCCAGGTAGGGGCCGTCTCTGGAGCTCATCCATGTATTGTCTCAGGTGTGAACTTTTTGTTTTCTTTTTCCTAAACTCTCACTTTCCCCAACTTTAATAAATCCACTCTTAAAAATCACCTGGATGCCTATTGTGAAATCTTTCATGCACAAAGTGAAGAACCCATATACTATTAGCCAGCCCGAGGTAGACTTGGCCCAGCTCCTGTCCAATGGCACCAACATGTGTGTCATAAACCCCTTGGCATACAGACATTATACCAGGTGAGGTATTGCAGGTATCTTCAAACTCTGACATTCAGTGAATGAAGGCATTAAACCAAGACATCCTGTCAAATCAACCACCATGTGAGTGTTTATTATGTGCAAGCTATTTCAGTAAATGCTGTAATGAATGAATAAGAATGAACGCTTACCAGTATTTAGATCAAAGATGAATATAATTAAAGGCCATTTAGACATGAGATTGGGGTAGTTAAATGGGTAGTTAAATAGACAAAGGATTATACTCACTCAATTAGTTCAGTTGACCTATGTTAGGGCCCAGCTTTTTGCCATGCACTGTGTCAGCAGCTGGGATACAACAGTTGACACCATGTGCTCTGTGCCCTTGGTATGCTCACGGTTCATCAAGGCAGACAGACAATGCAACCATCAAACCCAAAGGCAGGCGGAAAGTGCTATGACTGATTCTACCTAAAGAGGGAACACAGAATGGAGCACAGGCCTCTAAATATTCCAGTCATGGCATTTGGTCTAGCTCTTGAGGGACTAGTGAGTTTTTGTGGGGGGGGGGTGCTCTGCCTGCAGAGCCCCCCATCTGCCACAGATGAAAATAAGTCTACCAAGACATGATCTGCTTGGGGAGGAAAGGTGGCCAATCTCTCGAAGGAGAAGGACCAAGAGTCTTTTCCTCAATGACTTTTATTGGGTTCGTTTACACAGGAATTCAGATAAAGCTCATTACTCATCACCAGGAAGTAAGGATCAAATAACAAGGAACTCTGAGGGCCTATTTTGAGTCAGGGGCAGATAGCTAAAGAGCTGTAAAAACTTTAAGGAACAAACTTACTTCTTCCTTGGACCCTTAACATTCAACTGAGAGCATTCTAAACAAAGCAGGTTTCACAGGATTTTACATATTCTTTCTTAGGCCTGATCCCCCCCACCCCCAGGAACCTGCCCTTTCCAGCACAGGGCTGCACCACCCTCTGTCATTGTTTCAGGCTTAGGTGGAGCAAGGGAAGTAAGGCAGCCAAGAGATTAGGAGATTTTCTCGCAGACAATGAGGACTCAGGCTATGTCAAAGCCAAGGGGCGAGGTTCCATCACCCCCTTTTTGCTGTAGCCCCCAAAGTCCTTCCTTGAGGGCCTCCCATGTGATTGTGCCTGTCTTAGATTGTTCCCCCCTTGTGGAATCTTACCCGTCATTGGCTAACCGGCCAAGCATTGGGGGCCAGTTACGGATAAAGTAAAAGGAGCAGAAGCAGTGCTCCTGCCAGGGAGATAAGCTTTTGTCTCCTTAGTGGCTTATGGTCCAAGGTCATTCCCTCAGCCTTAGCCTTGGCAGAGTTTACAACTTCTGATACCAGGCAGGGCAGTTCCCAACATTTTTTTCAAGTGGATAAGGGAGAATTCCACACTGAGGGAACAGAATGAACAGAAGCACACAGGCTTCAATGCTAAGGAATCTTGCAAACCATTGATTTTCTCTAGGACACATAACGGGAACAACTGAGCTATGTGCTCGAAACTCCAGAGGGTACTCGAGAGTCTGAGTGTGCATGGTTTGGGAAAGTAATGAGCAGTCCTGTGTGGCTGAAGCACACTATGTTGGATGGGAAGTGGGGAAATACAGCAGGGTTACAAATGCACACTAGCACTGGAGCAGCCTCTAAGCAGGTCTCCATCCTCCCCATCTCATCTATATTCTGTCTCCTTTCAGGCACATTCCTGCACACATTGTCCTATCTCTCATTCTTCTTGTTCTCTCCACAGTTCCTTGAGCTTGAGGAGGCTTTATTTCATTTATCACTCATAGTTTTTAGGTGTAAGAAACAGAACTGACTGTGATGAAGTTAAGAAGCAAAGGAATTCATAAGGAGGGCATTGGCTAGCTTCCAGGGTCCCTGAGAGGGCCTGAACAAACCAAGCCCCCACTGTATGCAGCCAGGAACAATGCCCACAGTAAGGTCTTAAAAACACTGGTATTGCTACGGACACTGGGCACCACAGCTTCCTCCACTGAAAATACTGGATGCCACCAAGATGGATTCTGCCCTTCATCTGTCTTTCCAAATACCAGCTTTCTAGTCAAAGTCAAAGTAATTGTATCTGACTGGTGTGTACCCTCATTTATATTCAAGGAAGGCTAGGGAAAACAAGTATCTGGTATTTCTGATTCTATAGTGACTACAGGCTCTGCTTAAATAGAGAAAATGGCTTCAGTATTTGGGTAACTAGCATGCTCTATATTCCCCTCATGCGTACCTTAGGGGTAGAGTTACCAGGTTTAGCAAATAAAAATGCAACCTGTCCAGTTAAATTTGAATTTCAGATAAACAGCGAATAATTTTGTAGTATAAGTATGTCTAACACAATATTTTGAACATACTTATACTAAAAATGTTTATATGAAAATCAAATTTAACTGGGCATTCTGTGTTTTACCTGACAGCCTCCTTAAGAAGTACCTTTCTATATTACACTACACTTTTCCACCTTATGCCAGGGCTTGCTTTCTGGATGCTAAAAATCCTAGTGTGCAAAAATTTACGTTCTAGGCAATAGCCTAGCTGCCTAATCCTAGTTTTTAATGCCAAAAATTGGAAATTTTCCACTCTTTCTCCCTACTTTCTTACATAACAGATTTTCATCTCTTCCACATCATATATATGTGTATATATTTGCCTAGAGCAAATTGAGGTGAAGGCGACTTTTTTTGGGAAAGCAAAGGAGAAAAGCACATTAAAATTTAAAAACCAATTACCCAGTTAAAATAAGAAAAAAATAGAATATGCAGTACAAAAATGTTTCATAATTTTTTTTATACTATGCTCTCTCAAATTCTAGGACCTCAATTTTCTATGACTCACTCATAACAGGGATTTAATAGGAGGTGAAACTATAAAGTAACAAAACTGATTTTCATGTGCAGTATATGAAAATGGATCTTTGTGGGTCAATAATTACTGTTGCACTCACCTTACACAAGGCAGAGTAGATCCATTACCCAACTGCCAATTTGTTCCTTTAATGTAAAAAGGCAAATGATTTTCAAAGCCACTGCATTTCAATATATTGTAGACAAAAATCATCAAACTATTTCTTAATTTTATTTAAAATAAGCCAGACAGTGAAAGACAAATACCGTATGATCTCACCTTTAACAGGAACCTAAACAACAAAACAAAGAAACAAGCAAAATATAACCAAAGACACTTAAATAGAGAACAGGCTGACAGTGTCCAGAGGGGAGAGGGGAGTGAATTTCAAGAGAATTTCAGGGGAAAAGAGGAAGGGTTTACAGGAACAAGTATAAAGGACACATGGACAAACACTAGGGGTGGGTAGAAATGGGAGGGAGGTGAGGAGGGTTGGGTGGGTGGGCTAGGATGTGAGTAAAAGACAGAAAATTGTACTTGAACAACAATTAAAATAAAACTTTAAGAAAATAAAATAAATAAAATCATAAATGACACCAACAAGGTATACACTTTGCCAAATTCTTCTAAGACTACACACACAAAGACTTTACTCATTTACCCAGGTCTTACATGAAGAAGAATTAGACCTTCCCAACCACAGTCAACTCTTTCTGGGCTGCCAGACAAACCACAATGGATATTTCCTAGAAGAAAAAATAAATGGTGTCTTTCAGATCTGGTACAAACATTAGAATATATTTTACTAGCCATAAGGATCAGGTCCTTGAAAGAGAACTAATTTATGTATTTGCATAAGTTAAACCTTTTTAAATTCCTCAAACATGCCTGTCTCTCCCATTTTGAGGTCTTTGTGTGTACTGTTTCCTCCTCCTGGAGGGCTAAACTCTAGTTAAGTCCTTCAGATCTCTGCTCAAAATCATTTCCTCAGGAAAAAGTCAGTTCCCTGACTCCCAAGACCAGATGAGGGCTCCTTTTCATGCTCACTCTGTGAGTTTTATCTCGGCTTATAGAAATATAGTTAAATTTCAGAGTGAATAAAAAAGCTACCCTCCAAAAGTTTTTTCCATATTTATTCCTTCTCATTTAATTTTCATATATGATTTTATTCCTGGGATCCTCTTGTAAGGTCCTTTTCTATTACTATAAATAAGTAATTTGGCTTTCCACATTCCAGGCAGCAGGAAAGCCAACCATGATCAAGAATTTTGATCTTAGAGGTCAATATTGCTTAAGGCTGTCTGATCCCTCTGCCATTAAAAAGAATGTTTTAGAGATGATGAAATCACAATTAAAGAGCAGCTCCCTGACTTGGGGAAGGATGCAATTAACTTTTTCTGTATAATTTTTAAACAATTTTTCCATACCATATATAATTTTACATAAATGCATATTATAAGTACTTTTATTCTTTTCATTCATGTTTTTGCTTTTTTTCTTTTCTACTCGGTTTCTGCCTCCCTTTCTTTTCCTTTTTTCTCCCCATCCAACACTAGACATTCCCATACACACAAGCCAGATTGTGGCAGGAAAAGAAACTGGTCTCTGTAACACTTGCAAGTTTTGTCGGGACAAAAGCTGAGTAAAAGTTATTTTTAGGTAGGGAGCCTGCTAGCAGAAGTTGCTAAGTAACCATATCTCAAGGTCACTATGCCCCTGCTTCTGAATGCTTGCTTTCAGCAGCTGGTTCCCCCTCTCTTTCTGCCTGTGTAACTGGTATATAAAAAGGACCCCTAACCCAGCCTTTTTGGGCTCAGAATTTGGGATGATTCTCCTCTGAGTTCCCCCTGGTAATAAAGTTTGTGCTTCGTTATCTCCCCGAGCGTGGATGGATTTTCCACAACAAGATCACCAACCAAGTATGTATCCTGCCATATTTTAATCCATGCTCAAAAAATCATGTATAGAAGGTTTTCTGTCTTTTTTTATTTTTTGCATTACAAAAGTGAGATCACATTATATACATTTTTCTGAATCTTTTTCTTCTCATTCAGTAATACCTCATGGAAATCTCTCCAAGTCAATTGGTTTAGATTTGATTCAGTCTTTTTAATGGCTGAATAATAATTCATGGTACTGGTTTGTCATAAATTATTCAGCCATGGGCTTTCTTTCCAGCTTTTTGTCATAATAAATAATACTGCAATAGCATCCATGTATGTGTGCTTCTATGAATAGTGGTTTTATCTCCATGGGATAGATTCTCAGGTGTGAGCTTGCTGGATCAAAGGTGCGGTAATATTCAATCTTAATAAATATTATCTTCAGTTGAAATTACTTCCCTAAACCATCCCCTTTCCCCCTTTGCTCGCTATAATTCTCTTTCCCATTTCCTTGCTACATCCTTTTCTCTCTTTTATTTTTTATAATTAAACTCTTGACATGTTCATCTCGGGTCTAATTTTTTAAAAGTATTTTTTATTGATTATGCTATTACAGTTTTCCCAATTTTTTTCCCCTCTATCCCTCCTCCGGCCCTGCCCCCCCAACCCTCCAGCGTTCCCCACTTAGTTTATGTCCATGATGGTACATATTAATTCTTTGAGTCTTCTGTTTCTCATACCATTTTTTATCTTTCCCCATCTACCTCATGCCTACTAATCATGCTTCTTCTTCCCTGTACCTTTTCTCCCTATTTTTCCCTTCCCGCTCCCCACTGGAATCTCTCCATGTGATGTCCATTTCTCTGATTCTGTTCTTGTTCTAGTTGCTTGCTTAGTTTTTGTTGTTCTTCTTTTCTTTGTAGGTAATTCTTTCCTTTCCTCTTGCTTTTTTTAGGATTCTCTCTTTATCTTTAATGTTAGGTAACTTAATGATGATGTGTCTTGGTGTGTTCCTCTTTGGGTCCAACTTTGGACTCTTTGAGCTTCTTGGACTTCCTGGAAGTCAATTTCCTTTGCCAGGTTGGGAAAGTTTTCCTTCATTTTTTGTTCAAATAAGTTTTCAATTTCTTGCTGTTTTGCTTCTCCTTCTGGCACTCCTGTAATTTGGATATTGGAAAGCTTCAGGTTGTCCCAGAGGCCTGTAAGAGTCCCTTCATTTTTTTGAATTCTTGTTTCTTCATTTTGCTCTGGATGGATGTTTATTTTTCCCTTTTGTTCCAAATCATTGCTTTGAGTCCTGGTTTCCTTCTTGTCACTGTTGGTTCTCTGAACATTCTGCTTTATTTCACTTTGGGTAACCTTCATTTGTTTTTTCATTTTTCAACCAAGCTCAATCAGATCTGTAAGCATTTTGATTACTTTTATTATGAAGGCTTTACATTCTCTATCAGATAGGTTGGTGATCTCCTCCTAGCTTAGCTCTCTTTTTGAGGCTTTACTCTGTTCTTTCATTTGGGCCACATTTCTTTGTCTTGGCACAGCTGATAGGTTGTAAGGGGGCCGGGCCTTAGGACTCACCTAGGCAGGGCCGTCCTCCTTGCTGCACTGAGGCACTGCCTGTGGGAGAGGGGCCAGCAAGGGAACAGTGTGGCTCTCTCGTCTCTAGTGCCCTTTTTAATGGACTCTCATGTGAGACTGGGAGCTTCTCCTACTGCTGCAACCACTGTAAACCACAGCCACCTGTGAGTCCCCTAAGTCAGCCCCTTCCATGCAGCCTGAGGAGCTCTGCAGCCATCCCCGCCCCCAAGGTCCGAGGCATTGCAGCAGAGTCGGCCTGTGCCACCTTCTTGGACTTGTTGTTCTGGTTGATTTTTTCTTTAATTCCTTTGTTGTTGGAGTTCCATGCAGTTTGATTTTCTGGCACTTTTGGTTGTTTATTGATTTCAGTTTGGTTGTTATCCTTCTTTTGGTTGTGCAAGAAAGTGAAGGGCCTCCCCCTACGCCTCCATCTTGGCAGGAACTCTCCTTGGGTCTAGTTTTATAGACTAAAATGTAAGTTGCTTGCGCTAATCTATGAAAATACAACATTTTAAAATATAAAAGATCATCATTTTAAAAGGCTCAGAGAAAGAACCCTCTTCTTCTGGGGGATCAGGGGACCAGGTGATGAAGAATATGACCGTAAGTATGTTACATGAAACGAATTTTTTTCTCTTTCTATATTTAATTAAGATATGTGTTCACATGCCCTGGCCAGGTGGCTCAGTTGGTCAAAGCATTGTCATGAACCAAAAGGTTGTGGATTTCATTCCCGGTCAGGGCACATACCTAGGTTGTGGTTTCAATCCCAGTTGGGGCATGTACAGGAGGCAACCAATCAATGCTTCTCTCTCACATTAATTTCTCTCTCTCCCTCCCTCTCTCTCTCTCTCTCTCTCTCTCTCTCTCTCTCTCTCTCTCTCTCTCTCTCACCCTTTCCTCTCACTCTCTAAAATCAATAAACATATTAATTTTATGTGAGGATTAAAAAAAAAGATATGCATTCACAAACACCTAAGCACTATGGCAACTGAATATCAACAGCAGTATATTATGCAATCCCTTGCCAATGTTTCCTAAGTTATTCACTATGTGGGACACTGATTTCCTGAGCATACTCTTCCCCTCGTAAGATTATTACTGGTAAGATTGTTTATTCACTTGATAAATATTAATGGAGTTACTGGTATGTGTTAGGTACTCTACTAGATGGTGGTGGGCATACAGCAGTAAATAAGATGAACAAGGTCTCACTCTCACAAAGCTTATCTTGTAGCTGAAGGGAAACATATTAAACAACTAATTACACATGTATTTAAATATATTTTTTTATTTTTTAATATATTCTATTGATTATGCTATTACAGTTGTCCCATTACCCCCATTCATTCCCCTCTACCCTGCACACCCTCTCCCACCCACATTCCCCCCTTTAGTTCATGTCCATGTGTCATAAGTTCTTTAGCTTCTACATTTCCCATACTATTCTTGCCCTCCCCCTGTCTATTTTCTACCTACCATCTATGCTACTTATTCTCTGTACCTTTTCCCCCCTCTCCTCCTCCCACTCCCCTGTTGCTAACCCTCCATGTGATCTCCATTTCTGTGGTTCTGTTCCTGTTCTAGTTGTTTGCTTAGATTCTTTTTGTTTTTGTTTTAGGTGTGGTTGTTAATAATTGTGAGTTTGCTGTCATTTTACTGCACATGTTTTTTATCTTCTTTTTCTTAGATAAGTCCCTTTAACATTTCATAAAATAAGGGCTTGGTGATGATGAACTCCTTGAACTTGACCTTATCTGAGAAGCACTTTATTTGCCCTTCCATTCTAAATGAAAGCTTTGCTGGATAGAGCAATCTGGGATGTAAGTCCTTGCCTTATGACTTGGAATACTTCTTTCCAGCCTCTTCTTGCCTGTAAGGTCTCTTTTGAGAAATCAGCTGACAGTCTGATGGGAACTATTTTGTAGGTCACTGTCTCCTTATCTCTTGCTGTTTCTAGGATTCTCTCCTTCATTTTTACCTTGCCTAATGTAATTATGATGTGCCTTGGAGTGTTCCTTCTTGGGTCCAATGTCTTTGGGACTGTCTGAGCTTCCTGGAAGTCTATTTCCTTTGCCAGATTGGGGAAGTTCTCCTTTTATTATTTGTTCAAATAACTTGTCCACTTGTTGCTCTTCCTCTTCTCCTTCTGTTACCCCTATAATTTGGACATTGGAATGTTTAAAGATGTCCTGGAGGTTCCCAAGGCTCTCCTTATTTTTTTTTAATTCTTATTTCCTCATTCTTTTCTGGTTGTATGTTTTTTTCTTCCTTCTGGTCTACTCCATTGATGTGAGACCTAGCTTTTATTCCATCACTATTGGTTCCCTGTGCATTTTTATTCATTTCACTTATAGTAGCTTTCATTTTTTCATCTAATTTGTGACCAAAATCAACCAGTTCTGTGAGCATCCTGATCACCAGTGCTTTGAACTGTGCATCTGATAGGTTGGCTATCTCTCAGTTACTTAAAAGTACTGATTGTGGGGCTTTCAATTTTGTTTGAGCCACCTTTTTTTTTTCCCTCTGGTCTGGTCATGCCTGGTTGCCTTTTGGCCAGAAGTCATGTATTTAAATATATTTCTTTTTTTTTTTAAATACAAGTGTTCTGTTGTGGGGTTTTTTTTAAAGATTTTATTTATTTATTTTTAGAGAGGGAAGGGAGGGAGAAAGAGAGAGAGAGAAACATGAATATGCGGTTGCTGGGGGTCATGGCCTGCAACCCAGGCATGTACCCTGACTGGGAATTGAACCTGCGACACTTTGGTTCACAGCCCGTGCTCAATCCACTGAGCTACACCAGCCAGGGCTTAAATATATTACTATTGTGATAATGTACATATAACATAAAACTTGCTTAAGCTACTGTACTGTATCTCTTATTAAAGCAGCCTATATCCAGTGAATGCAGGTTTAAACATTTTTAAGTGTACAGTTCAGTACACATTGTTGTACAACCATTAATCCCATCCATCTCCACAATTCTTTTCACCTTGCAAAACTGAAATTCTACCCATTAAACAGCTTCCAATTTGCTTCTACCCAGCTCCTGGTAAACATTCTTTCTGCTCTCTGTCTCTATAGATTTTAGTCTACATATGTCTTTTTTGTGACTGACTTACTTCACTTATCATAATATCCTACAGATTCACCCATGGTGTAGCATGTGACAAAATTTCTTTCCTTTTTAGTAATGAACAATGAATGTCTTATGTATGTAGACCATATTTTATTTATCTGTTCATCAGTGGATACTTGGGTTGCTTTCACTTTTTGGATATTTTTAAACATTTTTCATTTAAAAAAAAAAGGTTTAAGCCTCCACAGTAGACTAACAGAGCTGATAAAGGCTGGCAAATTATTTCTCCCACACAACTTTACTTACATATTCCCAAATAGAGTAGATGTATGTTTTAATTACCATTTTAAAAAAATGTTAACCAGAGTTTTCTCTTTCTAGCTATTTCCTTTCCTCTTCTTGCTTTATCCCTGTCGAGATAGTGAAGCTGTGTCCATTGCCCCAGAGGGGTTATGGCAGGGAAAAAAGCTTTTCTGAATGTTTCTCTGGCTGCTATTGTCCAAAGGCCATGCTTAAGGAAATAGAACCAGATAGGACTCTAGTTATCTTAACACAGAGCTTCATGGACAGATAACCACTAAAAACAAAGAGTCACTCCGAATGCCTTCCTTTCTTCCTCTACCTCTTGAACTATATAGCTTTAGTGCTATAGAACTGTAGAACCCTTTGGGACCCCAAATTTAATGAAATTATATTTTTACCACCATGGTTGCATGAGATCTTGAAGTATAAATTAAGTTATATTTCTCATTCACCTGAGCTGTAGACGGGGATCTCTACTCCTATACACTATGAATGTTTTAATTACATTGTATTACATACTGTGATGGGGGACTGGTTTCTATGAGAGCCTATGACAGGCACCTGACCTGGTTTGGGGAAAGGGATGGCAGATAGTCAAGTTAGGGTTCCTTGAATTTAAGCTGAGATATCAAGGATGAATATGAAGCATCTTGACAAAAGATGTGAGCTAAGCAGTCATGTCTTACCTCCAGTGCTGTTGGTCCCCAACATTCCTATGTCCTCTCTCTGAAAAAAATATTCCTACCCTTGCCTAGTAACTAGGAAAACTTCTCCATAAAATACCCTTGCAAAAACCTTAGCTTCCCAATTCTAATTAGTATTCTTGAGATACCCAAAGCTCCAAGTGGATGTCATCATTTTCAAGGAGTTTTATATTGAGAATTCTCTAGATGTTTTAAGATGCCATTTTGTTCTTTGCAATATACCTGCTAAACATCTGAACATTCTTCCTATAGCACAGGCATATCAATTCATATACTTTTCTATTTTTCTTTTGTAGTATCCATATTCAATTCTAGCATCCATCTTTCATCATAGAGAGCCACCATGCTGAGAAGCAAATAAAGGAAAAATAGTTTCCCCACATCATTAATTACTGCATTTTTAAGCAGACACAAACACTTTTTCTTTTTGGCTTTGGAAGAGCTAGTTGACTCCCAGAAGCTTTAAGAGCCTTAGTCACTAGAATGAACTTTGTTCTTTTTAAAGAAAATCAAACTAAATTAAAGGCATACTCAGATATTTGTCCCTGGTTAGAATAGACAAAAAATTTGGTGACTTATTTTTCATGCACCCACCACTGCTTTACTATAATTTCAGTAAAACTTCACTGAAATATAAGCAAATTACAATTTAACTATTTAACCTAAATCTATTTTCTGAGCTCCAGACTCATATTTGATTACATACTACATTTCTTTTAAATATCTCAGGACAATCTAAAAAGGAAAGAGATGTTTTTTAGACTCACAATGCCTCTGATTCCAAATGTGTAGGTTTTTTTCCCACACCAAGAAATTTATAATTCTCTGTGGACACCACCTAGGTATTCTGCAATTCATTTTAATTCTGACACTGTCTACCTAGAGACAGCCTGAGATGCCACAAGTTAGGGGCTCAGGCCCAGAAGATCACCCCTACGTCAGACACTAATCACTGGTCCCAGGTTGCCAACTGGCTACAAATCAAGGTTCTCATGATGCCCTTTCAGGTTTGATAATTTGCTAGAATGGCTGACAAAACTCAGGGAAACATTTTATTTACCATTACCAGTTTATTATAAAGGAAACGACTCAGGTATAGCCAAATAGAGGAGATGAGTAAGGCAAGGTATGGGAGGAGGGATGTATGTGTGCAGAGCTTCTGTGCCCTCTCTGCATGTGCGTGCCACCTTCCCAACACTGCCATTTTTTCTCCCATCTTGGAAGCTCTGCAAACCCTGTTGTTACAGTTTTTATGGAGGCTTCATTACATAGCCATGATCAATTGACTCATTGGCCATGGGTGATTAAGTCAATCTCAGCCCCTCTTTTCTCCTTGGAGGCCACAGTGTATGTATAGGGGTGAAGCATTGGGGAATAAAAATTACACCCTCCAGTCACATGGTCACCTCCTCTGGTGACCAGCCCCATCCTACAGGAGTGACCTCACTGGAATAAACTAAGGTACGGTCGGAAAGGGCTTATTATGAATAACAAAAGATGCTCCACTCACCCCTGTCACTTTGAAAGTTGCAAGGGTTTTGGTAGCTCTATGCCAGGAACTGGGAGCAGAGACCAAATGTATATTTCTAATTATGTCACAGCACCTCAAGGTAATCATGCCCCAAAATGAAATCTTTCTTTAAAAATTTATTTATTTTATCCTCACCCAAGGACATGCTCACTGATTTTATTTTATTTTATTTTATTGTTTTTTAATTATGTTTTATTGATATACTATTAAAGTTGTCCCATTTTTTCCCCTTTGCACCCCTTCACCCAGCAACCCAACTGCTTCACGCAATCCCCACACCATTGTTCATGTCCATGGGTCATGCATATAAATTCTTTGGCTACTCCATTTTCTATACTGTACTTTACATCCCATGGCTGTTCTGTAACTGCCTATTTGTACTTCAAATCCTCTCACCTCTTCACCCATTCCCCTTTACCCTGCTATTATCTGGAATCCATCAAAACACTCTCTGTAACCATGATTCTGTCTCTATCTTTTTGTTTGCTTAGTGTTTTTTTTTTTGCTTAGTTTGTTTTTTAGAGTCAATTGTTCATAGATATGTATTTATTGCCATTTTATTGTTCATAGTTTTGATTATCTTCTTTTTCTTAAATAAGTTCCTTTAATGTTTCATATAATAATGGTTTGGTAATGATAATAATGATAAACTCTTTCAGTTTTCTCTTTTCTGGGAAGCTCTTTATCTGCCCTTCTATTCTAAATGGTACCTTTGCTGGGTAGAGCAATCTTGGCTGTAGGTCCTTGTTTTTCATGACTTTGAATATTTCTTGCCAGTCCCTCCTAACCTGTACAGTTTCTTTAGAGAAATCTGCTGACAGTCTTATGGGAACTCCCCTGTAGGTATCTAACTTCTCTTTTCCTGTTGCTTTGAAGATTCCCTCTTTATCTTGAACAGTTGGCATTTTAATTGTGTCTTAGAGTATGCCTCTTTGCATCCATCTTGTTTGGGACTCTCCGTGCTTCCTGGACATTCATGTCTATTTCCTTCACCAAATTAAGGTAAGTTTTCTTTCATTATTTTCTCAAATAGATTTCCAATTTCTTGTTCTTTCTTTTCTCCTTATGGCATCTCTATGATGTGAATATTGGAATTCTTGAGCTTGTCCTAGAGTCTGCTTATACTATCCTCATTTTTTTTTATTCTTTTTTCTTCTTGTTGCTATGATTCATTGTTTTTGTTTTGTTTTGTTTTGTTTTGTTTTGTTTTTGTTTCCTTATGATCCAAATCATTGATTTGATTCTTGGCTTCATTCACCCTACTGTTGTTTCCTTTTAAATTGTTCTTTATTTCAGTTAGTGTATCCTTCGTTTCTGACTGGATTTTTTTATGTTGCTAAAGTCCTCACTAAGTTCCTTGAGCATCCTTATGAATAGTGTTTTGAACTCTGCATCTGATAGATTACTTATCTCCATTTTGTTTAGTTTTCTGAAGTTTTGATCTGTTCTTTCATTTGGGCCATGTTTCTTTGTCTCCTCATTTTGGCATCCTTCTGTGTTTGTTTCTATATATTAGGTAGAGCTGCTATGAGTCCCTGTCTTGGTAGTGTGGCCTAATATGGTAGGTGTCCTGTAGAGTCCAGTGGCATAGCCTCCCCTATCACCCAAGCTGTGCCCTTCATATGTGCTGAGTACACCCTCCTCTCGTAGTTGAGCCTTGATTGCTGTTGGCAGGTCTTTGGGAAGGATTTACCCAGGCCAGTCATCTGCAAGGACAGGCTGTGACCACTGACCACATACCTCAGCCCTCCATGGAGGATCAGCTGTACAGGGGCAGGGTGGTGGTACTCCAACATTGTCTGTAGCTGTCCACTGGGTGCACAGGCTCTGGGGTTTCCTGAGTGGTGCAAGCCAAGGTCAGCCCCAACCTGTGTTCTGCCTGAGGTCATGCTGCCTGAGCTATAGAGCAATCTTAGATGGCTGCTACTTGTGCTGAGCCTGGAGATTCCCAGCCAAAGCCAAGCTGTGAGTCTAGGCTAGAAGCTGCTAGTGCGAGGTCTGAGGCCACTTAGCAAGAGGTACAAGGGCTGAGTACTCACTGAGGCCAGCTGTAGTTTGTTTGAGAGAATTTAGAAAGTTGTGAAGCATGAGCCAAGACCAACCATTTATAGACGTAAGCAACTGTTAGCAGCTATATGTTGGGTGAAACAAACCCTCAGGGGATCTCCAGAGTAGGCAAACATTGTTAGCCAGGTTGATGGAGTCTCAGATATGGCACATACCTGCTGCCTGCCATGTATGTGGCTCTACCTGCCTTTCTGTCTGGGAGAAAGCTGTCCCCCAGCTCTTGCCTTGATGCCAGACACTACGGATTATCCCTGTATGCCACTGGTGCCTTTCAAACTGCTACTCAGTACTGGAGCTCAGAGGGAGTAAGTCTGAATAAGTTTGTGTGTAGGTTCTTGAAGAGGATCTGCTTGGGACTCCAGAAGTTTCTTCCAGAGACTCAATCCCTGCTGGTTTATGCAGCCAGAAGTTATGCCAGAAGTTATGGGGACTTATCTTCCTGGCACTGGAACCCTGGGCTGGGGTCCTGATATGGGGCTGAGACTCCTTGCTCCTGACATATTCCTCCCAAGTTTTTACCTACCACATATGTATGTGGGACCAGCCCATTCCATGTCTCTGCCTGTTCTACCAATCTGGGTGGATGTGATTTAGTTCCATAGTTGTCAGACTTCCATTCAACTCAATTTCTGACAGTTCTGAGTGATAATGGTTCTATAACTTAGTTGTAATTTTTATGTGGTTGTGCAAGGAGGCAGGATGTGTTTACCTATGCTTCCATTTTGATCAGAAATCAAATCATTCACTGATTTTAGAGAGAGGGGAAGAGAGGGAGAAAGAAAGGGAGAGAAACATTGAGGTGAAGCTCATCAATCAGCCACCCCTGCCACATGCCCCAAATGTGTACTGAAACTGCAACCTGGACATGTGCCCTGAACAGGAACCAAACCCACAACCCCTCAGTCTGCAGGACTATGCCAAACTATCTGAGCCACAATGGCCAGGGCCAAAGTTGAAATCTTCATCTTCCTCCCCAAAATAATACCATATATTGCTGTATATAATGGGTACCCATGTTTTCGGCCCAAACTTTCAGGAAAATCTTACATTTTCACCTTTTAATTCAATTTTTATTTATTTATATTTAGAAATAAAACAGATAATCATATTCCAGGGTGTTATTTTGCATACGGATATCGTTATTGCTTTCTAGAGTTCCACTTTTAACACATAAGCATAAATAAAAGAATTAAAAACATTTATATAGATATGGAATTAGCACTATCCATGTATAATGTACATCCTTATTCTTCCCTCAAAAATTTGGGCAAAATAATTCACACTATACACTGCAAAATACCATCAATATTGTTGATAATCTCCCATTTGCTGTTTCCATACTCTGGAAGGTACTTATGCACGCTGTCCCTCCTGCCTGGAATGCTCCTCTCCACTCCTTACCTGAGACTCTTCTACTTATCTTCCAGACTTGAACTTAAATGTCACTTTGTCAAGGAGGCCTTTCCTGACCCTCTCCCAGTCTAAATGATTTTCTCTCATATTCCCTACAATTCTCCTTCATAGCACATCACAGTTTCTAATAATGTGTTTGATGATAATTTGTATATTGCCTGGCTCCCGGACTAGCGTGGGTGAAGAGACTGGGTTGCTATGTCCTCCTATGAGCACCCAGCAGAGTGCCTGCCATATATGAGGTCTGTCTGGAAGGTGTCCATCCATGTAATATGAAAAAAAAATATTTATTGAAGAAGATACCAAATGCAAGAAACATTGTACATAAGACAATGACGCCTCAGTCCCCTTCAAAGTCGGCACCTTGGGACCTCACACAGTTCTCCTGATTGCCATTATCTGCCCCATCATATTTTCCTGAATCTCATTAATGGTCTGAAATCTCCTCCCTTTCAAAGGTGATTTTAGTTTTGGGAAAAGCCAGAAGTCACAGGGCACCAAGTCTGGGCTGTAGGGGAGCTGTGTCACCTGGGTGATTTGATGTTTTGCAAAAATACTGCGCAAGATGTAATGCATGAGCAGACATGTTGCTGTGATAAAGCTGCCAATCACCAGTTGCCCATAGCTGCAGCCTTCTGAATCATCTGAATATTTTCTGAAGAGAAATGTTCAAGCTTAATGCAATATCTGATGCAGATTTGTTTTCTACTTGCTCAGTCATTTGAATGCGAGGACCACACATATACATGCTCACTCAACAGTGTCTACCACCCCTACTGACTAGTACAGTGAAGTCATTGTTCACACATGTGCCTTCCATTCCAATCTCTGTGGCTGCCAGGTTACATTGATGTTGCACAAACTGTTCTCATCATACTAATGATGTCTGGACTTTTTACAGACAGACCTCATATAGTGGCTGCTCATATTTGTTAAATGAATGAGTGAATTGTCTATATCTGTGTTTCTTAAAATAAACTCTCAGAAATTGTTCTTCTGGATGATAATATGTTTCCTGACAGAAGGGCTTGCAGTCAAATAAATGTAATAAATGACTAAATTAAACAAAGTTAAACAGGTATCTGTACTGCAGGATGTCTCAGCCTATAATTTGCTAAGAAACACTGTGAATACAGTACTTGAGAGGGGAAATGAATGTGAGGTTACATCACACAGCATCTTTCAAGATGAGAGTTCTGTGAACCATAGCTGGGGGAATTATAATAATGAAAAATAATGAAATTGAGAATAGAAAAATAATTGAGAAAATCAATGAACTTGAAGTTGGTTTTTTGAAAAGATCAATAGAATTGACTAGACTGACCAGAGAGAGAGATTTAAATTACTAGAATCAGAAATGAAAGAGGAAACATTCCTACTGACCTTCCAGAAATGAAAGCAGTATAAGGGAATCCTATGAACTACTGTATGTCAACAAATTAGATAACTTGGATGAGATGAACAAATTCTAAGAAACAGAGAAACTACCAAAACTGACTCAAGAAGAACTAGAAGTGAAGCTAAAAGCCTGATGGGTGCCTGGGAGGTAAGAAGACAAGTATGCATAGACTATTCTTTGAAGACTATTAGCTGTGAAGGAAAAGAGAGATGTGGTTTACTGGAGCAGGATGGTACTTTAACAAAGTCAGGGCTCACTCTCTCTCTCTCTATTTCCGTTTTTAGGAGGCAGAAACTTGCATACAGTTTGGACATGAGAGGTTGAGGACAAAAGAGAAGAAAGGAACAGGGTGTCTGAGGAGGCAGGAGGTGTAGTGGTATCTGGAAGAAGGAGAAAGTCAATGCCCTCCCTGCCCTCAGCCACAAGGACCAGTATGGGGAGACAAACAGCCACTACTTGGGGCAGGGGGAATGGCAGGGGACAGGAAAGGCAGTATCTCCAGGGAGTCAGGCTTCCATTAAGGCAAGAAAGTACAGAGGGTACAAACTAATACAGTATTTTCAAGTGAACAGGTGTCTTCAAGAACTTAAACAGAAGATTAAAACAGAGACCAGTAGGAGGAGGAGGAGGAGGTTCACTTGGGTATCACCATGGAAGCCAAACAGAGCTGTATTTCATTTCAACCGTGGGCAGAGCACTGTCCCCCAAAGACGTTCTTCCCTGGTGCACCAGATGGGGTTGAGCAACCCTCGCCTACACACATACTACCCTATGATTCTTCTATTATAGAAGCTAATTGTGTTGTCTGATTGCAGTTTACTTGCCTATGTCACCTACTAGATTGTGACAGTAATTAGCATCATGTTTCCATAACAGTTTTTGCAGTTTCCTTTTCTCATTTATCTTTTAGATCCCCAAGTTAGTAATTGTAAGGAGGAACTTAAAAACTTTTATTGTGGAAAATTTAAACATACACAAAAGCATATGAAACAGTATACTGATTCCTCAGTGCCCAGATTCTACAGTTATCTATTCATGTCCATTCTTCCATCATTTATGCTCCCACTCACTTCCCTACCCTGATTCTTTTGAAACATTAGAAGCATCACATTAACAAATTCCTAACATTATTATATATCAGGTCGATGTTGAAATTTCCTCCATTTACTCATAAAAGTTTTTATACCTTTTAAAAAATCATTGCAATTGGTCAATATAGCTTTTAAGGGTTTTTTGGTTTGTCTTTGTTTTTTTTTAAGATTTTATCTATCTATCTATCTATCTATCTATCCATCTATTTTGAGGATTTACTATAATTTATTGAGAACTTTACCCTGCCCTGGTAGTCTCTAGGTCACTTTTTCTGCTTGTAGATCTTGTGCACCAGCCTCAGGAAGATGGCTGGGGGCAAGGGCAGTGAGTGCTGCTCAATAAGACCCATAAGGTGTCTGTAACTGTTTTGTTCATACTGCATGAACACAGTCTACGGAGTCTGTTCCTCATACAGCACCTTCACCCAGTCCACCTTCTGAGCCTCCTTCTGTCCATAATTCTCCTGCAAGATCTGACACTGTTCCAGAGAGGCCCGTTGCAGACACTGAACCACCAGCCAGCTGCGTTTACCGTCCTGGATACTCTTACCTTTGGAGACTCCAAAGAGGTCGAGGTAATCATCCTGAATCTGAAAGACTTCCCCCATCTCCAGCAGGATCTTCTTGGCATTAGCATGTTCCTTCTCCCCATCAATGCCTGCCATATACATGGCGGCAGCTACAGGAAGGTAGAAGGAGTAGAAAGCTGTCTTATACTTGACAATAGATTTGTACCTCTCTTCAGTGTATTTGCCAAGATCCACACTGCCTTGTAGGGCTGTGATGAGGTCCAGGGTCTGTCCAATCTCAGTCTGCTAGGAACTCTGCAGGAAGAGCTCCATTAGGCTCAAGTGATAGGGCTGCTCTTAGCAGTGGAGCTTCGACAGTTGGTAGACACATGCTTCCAGAAGAATTGCATCATTGATGGCATCCAAACCTATACCTGGCTTCTGACCTGCCCCCATTGGGTTAGGGATGAATCCATAATGTCATCTGACATCAGGAAGAAAGCATGGAGCAATTTCACACACCAGCCCACAGTCATGCCTGCTGGAGACTGTCAGCATCCAGCTTTCTTGGTTCCACCAGATCCTGGAATATTATCAGCAGTCATATCCCACTGGTACTTGCTTCCAATGACATTGTCCTTGAGACGGGCAATAGCATCTCTGATTTCTGGGTGCCCTATTTCATTCTCAGTCAGCACCCTGACAATCTCAGAGAAGTGCTGGATGCAACTCTGCTTTTTTTGGTCATAAATATCTAATTTCTGGTCTCCATCCATTCTGAGGGAGGAGTGAAGTACTCTGCTGCTGGATGCAGGTTCTTTTATTTATTTACTTTTAGACAGAGGGGAAGGCAAGGAGAAAGAAAGGGAGAGAGATATTAATGTGTGGTTGCCTCTCACGTGTTCCCTACTGGGGACCTGGCTCACAACCCACGCATGTGCCCTGACTGGGAATCAAACCAGAGACTCTTTGGTTCACAGGCCATTGCTCAATCCATTGAGTGATGCCAGCCAGGGCTGGGGCTTTTTTTTTTTTTTTTTAACTCTATAGGTTCTCTCCCACTCATAATTTATCCATGCAACTTACAGTTTTTAAAAACTATTTAAAAATATATTTGTTCAAAGATTTTCCCACATTATGGATATTGATTATTGCATTGTCACTGTGGTATTTTACGTGTTCCATAAAATGAATTTTCTATTTTTTAAGTATATTTTATTCATTATGCCATTGCAGTTGTCCCTGTTTTTCCTCTCCTTTATTCCCCTTCAGCCTTGCACCTCCTCTCCCTCCAGCATTCTCCTCCACCTTAGTTCATGTCCATGGGTTGTACAGATAAGTTCTTTGGCTTCTCGATTTCCTATACTAAAAGAAATTGACATGATTATCAAGGACATCCCAAACCTTATTAACAAAAGGGCCCTGCTCCAAATAGTTTTACTGTTGAGTTTTGACAATTTTCAAGGAAGAGAAAATAACTATTTATACAAATCAGTCAGAAAATAAAAAAGAGGAATAACTTCTTTTCTTTTTTAAATAAAACTTTATTTTAATTATTGTTCAAGTGCAATTTTCTATCTTTTACTCCCATTCCGGTCCACCCACACAGCCCTCCCCACCTCCCTCCCATTTCCACCCACCCCTAGTTTTTGTCCATGTGTCCTTCACACTTGTTCCTGTAAACCCTTCCCCTTTTCCCCTGAAATTCCCCTGAAATTCCCTCCCCTCTCCCTTCTGGACACTGTCAGCCTGTTCTCTGTCTCAGTGTCTTTGGTTATATTTTGCTTGCTTCTTTGTTTTGTTGATTAGGTTCCTGTTAAAGGTGAGATCATATGGTATTTGTCTTTCACTGCCTGGCTTATTTCACTTAGCATAATGCTTGCCAGTTGCATCCATGCTGTTGCAAAGGGTAGGAACTCCTTCTTTCTTTCCGCTGCATAGAATTCCATGGTGTAAATGTACCATAGTTTTTTGATCCATTCATTTACTGATGAGCACCTAGGTTGCTTCCAGCATTTGAGTATTGTAAATTGTGCTACTATGAACATTGGGATGCATAGGTTCTTTTGGACAGGTGTTTCAGGGTTCTTAGGATATAATCCTAGCAGTGGAATTGCTGGGTCAAAAGGCAGATCATTTTTAGTTTTTTGAGAAAATTCCACTGTTTTCCACAGTGGTTGTACCAGTCTGCAATCCCACCAATGGTGCACTAGGGTTCCCTTTTCTCCACAACCTCTCCAACACTTGTTTGTTGCTTTGTTTATGATGGCCATTCTGATTGGTATAAAGCGGTATCTCATTGTGGTTTTAATTTGCATCTCTCTGATAGCTAGCAATATTGAGCATCTTTTCATGTGTCTCTGGATCCTCTGTATGTCCTCCTTGGAGAAGTGTCTGTTCAAGTCCTTTGCCCATTTTTTAATTGGTTTGCTTGTCTTTTTAGAGTGGAGTCGTGTAAGTTCTTTATATATTTTGGAGATGAAATCCTTGTCTGAGGTATCATTGGCAAATATGTTTTCCCATACAGTTGGTTCTCTTTTTATTTTAATACTGTTTTCTTTAGCCATGCAGAAGATTTTTGTTTTGATGAGATCCCATTTGTTTATTCTTTCCTTATTTCCCTTGCTCTGGGGGACGTATCAGTAAAAAAGTTTCTGCGTGAAATATCTGAGATTTTCCTGCCTATGTTCTCCTCTAGGACTTTAATGGTGACATGGCTTCTATTTCAGTCTTTTATCCACCTTGAATTTATTTTTGTGTAAGATGTAAGCTGGTGCTCGAGTTTCATTTTTTTGCATGTAGCTGTCCAGTTCTCCCAACACCATTTGTTGAAGAGACTGTTTTTACTCCATTTTATATTCCTGCCCCCTTTGTCAAATATTAATTGGCCGTAGAGACTTGGGCTTATTTCTGGGCTTTCTGTTCTGTTCCATTGGTCCATATGTCAGTTCTTATGCCAGTACCACGCTGTTTTGACTACAGTGGCCGTGTAATACAGTTTGATATCAGGTATTGTGATCCCTCCTACTTTGCTTTTCTTTCTCAAAATTGCAGCAGCTATTTGGGGTCGTTTATGGTTCCATATAAATTTTTGAAATGTTTGTTCTATGTCTGTGAAATACACCATTGGTACTTTAATAGGTATTGCATTGAATCTGTAAATTGCTTTGGGTAGTATGGACATTTTGACGATGTTAATTCTTCCAATCCATGAACACAGTATATGTTTCTATTTGTTTGTGTCTTCCTTAATTTCTTTCTTCAATGTTGTGTAGTTTTCTGAATACAGGTCTTTTACCTCCTTGGTTAGGTTTATTCTTAGGTATTTTATTTTTCTTTTTGCTATATCAAATGGGATTTTTTTTCTTGATTTCTGCTTCTGCTGTTTCATTGTTGGTATATAAAAGTGCCTTTGATTTCTGGATGTTGATTTTGTATCCCGCTGTTTTGCCAAATTTGTTTATTAATTCGAGCAGTTTTTTGGTGGAGTCTATAGGATTTTCTATGTATGCTATCATGTCATCTGTAAATAATGACAGTTTTGGTTCCTCCTTTCCAATTTGGATGCCTTTTATTTCTTTTTCTTGTCTGATCACTGTGGCTAAAACTTCCAATACTATATTGAATAAAAGTGGTGAAAGTGGACAGCCTTGTCTTGTTCCTGATCTTAGTGGAAAAGATTTTAGTTTTTGCCCATTGAGTATGATGTTGGCTGTAAGTCTCTCATATATGGCTTTTATTATGTTGAGGAATGCTCCCTCTATTCCCACTTTGCTGAGTGTTTTTATCAGAAATGGGTGCTGTACCTTATCAAATGCTTTTTCCATATCTATTGATATGATCAGGTGATTTTTTGTCTTTGCTTTAGTTTATGTGATATATTACATTTACTGATTTGCGAATATTGTACCATCCTTGCATACCTGGGATGAATCCCACTTGGTCATGGTGTATGATCTTTTTAATGTATTGTTGGATGCAGTTTGCCAATATTTTGTTGAGGATTTTAGTGTCTATGTTCATCAGTGATATTGGCCTGAAGTTTTCTTTCTTTGTTGTGTCTTGATCTGGTTTTGGGATTAGGATGATGCTGGCTTCATAAAAAGAATTTGGGAGTCTTCCATCATTCTGGATTCTTTGGAATAGTCTGTGAAGGATAGGGGTTAGCTCTTCCTTAAATGCTTTGTAGAATTCTCCTGTGAAACCATCTGGACCTGGACTTTTGTGTATTGAAAGTTTTTTGATTACTGCTTCAATTTCATCTGCTGTTATTGGTCTGTTCAGGCTTTCTGCTTCTTTTTTGTTGAGTTTTAGAAGATTATATTTTTCTAGAAATTTGTCCATATCACCTAGGTTTTCAAATTTCTTGGCATACTGTTCTTTGTAGTAATTTCTTACAGTCCTTTGTATTTCTGTGGTGTCAGTTGTAATCTCTCCTCTTTCATTTCTGATTGTGTTTATTTGAGTCCTTTCTTTTTTTTTTCTTGATGAGCCTGCTTAAAGGCTTGTCCATGTTTGTTTATCTTTTCAAAGAACCAGCTCCTGGATTCACTGATCTTTAGAATTGTGTTTTTAGTCTCTATGTCATTTAATTCTGCTCTGATCTTGGTTATTCCCTTCCTTCTACTTTCTCTGGGCTGTCTTTGTTGTTGTTCCTCGAGTTCTTGTAGCTGTAGGGTTAGGTTGTTTGTTTGACATTTTTCTATCTTTTTTAGGTAGGCCTGTATTGCTATGAACTTCCCTCTCAGGACTGCCTTCTCTGTGTCCCATAAGTTTTGAGTTGTTGTGAGTTCATTTTCATTTGTTTCCAGAAACTTTTTGATTTCTTCCTTTATTTCATTATTGACTCATTCATTATTTAATAGCATGCTCTTCAATCTCCATGATTTTGAGTGTTTCAGGTTTCTTCCCTTGGGGTGGTTTCTAATTTCAGTCCCTTGTGATCCGAGAAAATTCTTGGTATGGTTTCAATTTTCTTGAATTTGTTGAAGCTTGCTTTGTGTCCTATCATGTGGTCTATCTTTGAAAATGTTCCATGTGCATTTGAAAAGAACGTGTATTTTGCTTCTTTAGGATGAATGGCTCTATATATACCAGTTAAGTCCATTTCTTCTAGGGCATTGTTCAATGCCACTATATCTTTGTTGATATTTTGTTTGGAAGATCTGTCCATTTTTTGACAGTGGGGTGTTAAAATCCCCCACCATAATTGTGTTGCTGTCAATATCTTTCTTGAAGTCCTCTAAGATTTTCTTTATGTATTTGGGTGCTCCTGTGTTGGGTGCATATATATTTATGTTTAAGTCTTCTTGGTGGATTCTTCCCTTGAGTATTATGAAATGACCTTCTGGGTCTCTGTTTATGGCCCTTTTTTGGAAGTCTATTTTGTCTGATATGAGTACTGCCATCCCAGCTCTTTTTTTTTTTTTCCTGTGCATTTGCTTGGAAAATTTGTTTCCAACCCTTCACTTTTAGCCTGTATATATCTTTTGTCCTGAGGTGGATCTCTTGTAGGCAACATATGTGTGGGCCATGCTTTCTTATCCATTCAGCTATTCTATGTCTTTTGATTGGAGCATTTTAATCTATTTATGTTTAAGGTTATTACTGATAGGTACTTATTCATTGCCATTTTTATACCTCTACCTCTCTCTCTCTCTCTCTCTCTCTCTCTCTCTCTCTCTCTCTCTCTCTCTCTTCCTTTCTTCTTTTCCTCAAACCAGTCCCTTTAGCATCTCTTGCAGAGCTGGTTTGGTGGAGGTGTATTTTTTTAGACTTCTTTTGTCTGGGAAGCTTTTTATTTGGCCTTCTATCTTGATTGAGAGCCTTGCTGGGTAAAGTAGCCTTGGTTGGAGACCTGTGGTTCTCATTACTTAGAATATTTCTTGCCATTCTCTTCTGGCTTGGAGTGTTTCCATTGAGAAGTCAGCTGCTAGCCTTATTGGGGCTCCCTTGTATGTTACTTCCTGTTTCTCCCTTGCTGCCTTTAAGATTATCTCTTTGTCTTGGTATTTTTTCCATTTTAATTATGATGTGTCTTGAGGTGGGCCTCTTTGGGTTCCTCTTGATTGGGAATCTCTGTGTTTCCTGGATTTGTGTGACTTTTTCTCATCAAATTAGGGAAGTTTTCCATCATTACTTTTTCAAATAGGTTTTCTATCCCTTGCTCTTCTTCTTTTCCTTCTGGTATTATTATGTTTCATATTGTCTTGCATTTCTCTTAATCCCTCTTCATTCTTTCTGAGCCTCTTTTCTTTTTCTTTTCTTTTCTATGTGTTTTTTTCTACTTTGTCCTCTAGTTCGCTGATCCAATCTTCTGCTTCATCGATCCTGCTTTTCATTCCTTCTACTGTGTTCTTCAGTTCTGAAATGGTATTCTTCATTTCCTCTTGGCCTTTGTTGATAGTTTCTATTTCCTTTTTCAAAAATATGGAACACTTCACGAATTTGTGTGTCATCCTTGTTTAGGGGCCATGCTAATCTCCTCTGTATTGTTCCAGTTTTAGTATATGTGCTGCCGAAGCGAGCACATAACTTGTTTTCTTGAGGCTGGTATAACTTTGACTTCAAACTCAGTGTGAAGACAAAAAAGGGAATTATGGGCCTTTTGCTCTTCTAAGCAGGGATGCAAAGATCTATATAAAATATTAGCCATATGAACCCAACACTTTATTACAAATAAGATACATCATGACCAAGTAATGTTTTCCTAAAAACACATGAACAGGACAATACTAAGCTTCTATTAGTGGGTTCCTGGTATATGCTAGGTGCTCCATATTAGTTATTTATGGCTATTAAAGATGGTGGGAGTATAAACTAGTTCAATGACTTTAGAAAACAGCCCTGACCTGTGTGGTTCAGTTTTGGGTGGCTTCTGACAAAGGGAAGGGTCACAGTGTGATGGATATCAGCCAGCAGTATCCATCGCTGCAGATGCTTGTCGAAACATGAGAAAACATACACATGGACAATCTAGTCCTGTGGAGAAATAGGGATGAAATGGCCACTCTCTCTAGTGGAGAGTGCCCCGTTTTCCCACCTGAGCAGGCTTTTATTAAGAATACAGATACAGTTTGTGGATTATAGTCTGGCAGGGAAGATAAAACAAGTAGGTAGTTTTCAAAGGGGCTGGCAGATCTCCTGCTGGGATTCTGGGCTGAGATTTGGGGGGTTTATCACTTAAACAGACTACAGGACCTAAAAGACTAGTTTCGTTTCCTGCCTGTGCCTTCATATTCTAATTCAAGAGCATCCTCCAGCAAGCAGATCTCACAGGATCTTGCATATTCTATGTCCCAGGCCTGATTACCCTGGGGGTCCACTGACTCTGGTCTGGACTGCACCACCCCTGTTATTTCTGCAGGCCTGAGTCAGGCAGAGGAGACAAAGGCAGCCAGGAGACTTGGATTTCTCACAGCTAGAACAAGGACTCAAGCTTTGTCAAAGCCAAGGGGGCAGGGGTCGATGTCGATCACCCCTTCATTTCCACAGCCTCCCAAGTCTTTCCCTGAGGCCTCCACATGATCCTGCCTGTCTTAGGCGATTCCCCCCTTGGGAAATCTTACCCATCATTGGCTAACTGATCAAGCACTGGGGGCTGGCACAGAACAGGCAGCGCTCATGCCAGGGAAATAAGTTTTGTCTCCTTAGTGTCTCCTGGTGTGGAGGCCTCTTACTCAGCCTTAGCCATGGGTGGGGGGGAGGTTATAGCTTCCTGACACCAGGCAGGGCGGACCCCAACATTGCAGTCAGGACACATGCCTGGGTTACAATCTAGATGGAGGTTGGGGGGCATGGACGAGAAGTAACCAATTAATGTTTCTCTCTCACATCAGTGTTTCTCTCCCTCTCATTTGCCCTTCCTTTTCCTTGTCTCTAAAATTAAATAAATAAAAACTTTAAAAAAAAACAAAACAGTTTCACATT
This sequence comes from Phyllostomus hastatus, assembly GCF_019186645.2. NCBI lineage: Eukaryota > Metazoa > Chordata > Mammalia > Chiroptera > Phyllostomidae > Phyllostomus > Phyllostomus hastatus. The sequence continues at coordinate 1,827,580 of NW_025333835.1, read as the reverse complement.
ATTTTGTAAAGGTAAACATGTGTATAAACTCCAACTCAGGAATTCTACTCCTATAGGTTCTTACATATGTGCAGTTGTAGACATATACAAAAATATTCTTAGTAGCTTTCTTTGAAATAGTAAAAATGGAAATTAAAAAAAGAAGGAGTCCATGTGTAGGAAAGTGGATAAATGACTTGTGTTAGGATCACAGTGGACTGCTCTTCAGCAGTAGAGTTGTAAGCAAGAAAGTGGGAGTTGAAGAGTTGAAAATATAAGAGGAAAAGTAATTAAAACCAGGAGGGGGCCATCAAATGAGCCTAGAGTGCTGTGGTTTGCAACTGAATATAAAAAAATAAAAGTCAAGGATTTATTATAAGGATATGGTGTTATTTCATGGACTAAAAGAACAGTAGTGTGGCTGGGATTTGTTTCAGAAAGGAACTGAAATTAAGGCCTTTGAAGCTTCCAAGTCAACCTCTGCCTCTCATCTCTGTTCCTCCATATGGATTTGTTTTACTCCTCTCTCTCCATGGACTTATTTGTTCTGCAGCCTCTATGGGTTCACAGTAAAGATGGTTGTTTCACAGTTGTCTCATAGGTTGCAGTTTCAGCCACATAATGAGTATGACCTAATTATTCTTGCATCCCAACTAAAAATTTCCAGAAAAGAGAATCTTACAAGTTGTCAAGCCCTAGCCCTAAGACCCATGGGTTCTATGATACAAATACAGTTGCCAGTGGTCCATTCCTGAGACCTGTAGATCAGGGTGGCAATTTGGTTACTGCCAAAACAAAGATGGTTACTGATGGAAATTATTCTTGAATTTATTCTGGTTTTCACTTAATTTGTATTTATTGGCAAATAGGTCCCATATAAATCAGAGAAGTTGTTAAGCAATCATTGTCCCGCAGCAGCAAATAGTGTAGTTTATTTGCAGAATCCTTCTTCTCACCACCTGCAGAACAGAAGTCAAAACACTGCAACCTCCACTTTCCAATGGTTAGAGGACATAAAATAAGCCCATGGAAAAGGTTCATTGAGCCTCCCATGAAAAGTCATCACACTGTGAATTCAAGGCAGCCTGCTTATGGGCAATGAGTAGAAAATGCTCTGAAAGAGAGTGGTATGAATAAGCCAGACTTTAAGTGAGATGTTCTAAGCATGCTGCACTTCTATATGAACACCAGTATTTCAGCCTAACCCACTGATCAAGGTAATCTGTCCTCTGATTGCTGCTTATTTTTCCACACTACTGTTTTGAGCCAATACCTGATTTCAATAAGTTTGTACATTTTCCTATTGACTTTAACTAGCTAATCCCATTCCTGTAGTGACAATACTACTTATGCATATATGGTCTCTCCTAATAGTCCAGTTTTATTTCAACTAATACCATAGTTGAAATAAAATACCATAGTTGAAATACCAAGTATTTTCTCCAGTTACTGGAGAAAAACTTCATTGAATTGTATGGTTCCAAGTAGCTGATGCGTGTTCATGGTTGACAAAGGAAAAATAAAAGAGGCAAGAACAACACATTTGTGGCTGGTGGACAAATAAAGCAGTGAAGACCCCTTTATGCACAGCTTTGACATTTCTGCATGTAGAAGTTTGGAAGAGCATTTCTCCCTCTGTCTTTCCCCTGGGATTTCCTCCTATTATAGGCAGGAGGGCAGTTTATGTCTCCTTACATAGTGAGGAATGTCATGAAAAACAAATGGGCTTTAAAATAGAAATAAAACCAGTGACCTTCCATCCTCACAGAGTTATTGCAAAGATCTTGTGAGAGTAGTTGAAATTCTTGACATTCCTTTGTAAACTGTAAAGGCAAACCCGCACTTTTCACAGGCTTGCCTAAAACCCTCCAATGTCTCTCTCAGGATCAGAAATCTAGAATCTGTGCACTGCTTAAAGTTTCTTCCAGACAAGGCTCACCTCTGTAGAGGTACCGTTTCTCAGCCACCTCTCAGTCTAGGCTCCACCCATTAAGATCCCTCACAGGCCTTGTACCCAATGGGTCTTTGTTAAGGCCAGTCAGTCCCTGTCTGCACCCTCCTTTGCTCCTCCTTATTTCACCCTTTCATGGGGTGGGTGCCTCTCCTAGATGCCCCCTCCCTTAGCAACTTGTGCTTTCCCAAGACAGCATTTCTCAATGGCACCACTGACATTCAGTGGTTTCACTCTGAAAGACTGTCCTGTGCATTGCAGGATGTGTAGCAGCATCAATGGCCTCTATCAACTAGATTTCAGTAGTACCTGCCTCTGGTTATGACAACCAAAAATGTCTCTTGATGCTGCCAAACATCTGGCAGTGAGCAAAATTACACCAGTTGAAAACCACCACTCTAAGGTACTGCTAGTATTGGACCAATTATACTCCAGATACATTTAGATGCTGAAGAAGAAAGAGAAGGAGGAGGTATGAGAAGAGGAAGAATAAGAATAAGGAGGAGGAAGAGAAGGGGAGGAGTAAGAATATGCTTTCTTTATTTGCAAATTTGCAAATAGAAGACCTTTAATACAAGGTCTGACCTTGTATTAAAGCCACTATCACAGTAGTAAGAGAAAATCCTTGATCTTGCCGCTATCACAGTAGTGAGAGAAAACCCTTGATCTTGCTAATTAAAGGGACACTATTCTCTTCTGTTTGAAAGCCATTTCATTCATTTTGTGAAACGTCAAAATGTCTTCTGTGAAAGCTGATTTCGGGTTTACTCATGAATAGCAGCTGCTTGCAAAAGTTGTTCACTTTGGAGTAAATTATAAGTTTGCCTCTGAGTACATAAATATTTTAAAAGTTTATTTTATTCTATGTCTATGGAGAAGTAAGTGGGACTGAATGAGCTGAGTGTTGATAAGCTTACAAATAGGAGGGCTGGGCAGTATGGGGAGAGTAGGGAAGGGACCCTATTTCGGCCCTCCCTCTGCCTATATCCTTTTACAGCTTACTGTCTTAGCAGGATTTAATTAAATTCAGCACTTTTCTAAGGGCACTTGAAAATTGCCTAGTATTTTACCCAGAGAGGAACAATATCTCCTGCTCTGAAATCTCATCAAAATCTTTCTGGTTATTTAAAACCTCCCCACCTCCCTCAACTTTGGGGAAGAATACAAGCCCTTCTGCCTTCTTCCCACTCTGCCTGTTCTTTCAGAACCAAGTGGAATTTGTTTTTTCTTCTCTGCTGGCCTGGAAAGTATTCCCCCATGTTATCCCCTTCCCATAAGGGCAGTAGGGCTGCAGTGGAAGAATCACACTCACTGCTGAAGGAGCAACAAGAGGAGTTAATTCACAAGTACTACTCCTTTACTCATTCATCAGGGAACAGTTAGTTATCCACTTCCTTGCCTGTGTTCCTTGACAGCAGGTTTGTGCTTGCATTGTAGACCACTGGATCTCCAGCATTTAGCATGATGCCACATAACAAGTCCCCCAAAACACAGTGCCTAAAAATAACACACATTTTATTATCTCTTGATTCCCATATATCAGGAGTCCTGGCCTGGCATAGCTCAGGGTCTCGCAAAGCTACAGTCAAGGTGTCATCACCATGAATGGGGTCTCATCTGAGGTGCCAGGTTCTCTTCTCTCACCTGCCATGGTTGTTGTCAGAATTTGTTTCCCTGAAGTTACGAACTCTGGGTGGCTTGCTTCAAGGCCAGCAAGAAAATTTTCCTGATACTTGCAAGGATTTCATCTGATTTGGACCCATCCAGAATAATTTTCCTCTTGATTAACTCAAAATCAACTGACAGGTAAAACTCCTTAACTTTTGTCACAATATACAACCTCATCACAGGAGTGAAACCTGTCACTGTCACAGATCCTACCCACATTCAAATGGAGGCATTTATACAAGGGCATGGTTTGTTGGGGAGTCACCTTAGAATTTTGTCCACCACAGCACCCCAAAATATTGGTTGTGTGAATGCTTGAAAGGAGGAATGAAGAAATGCATTCCATTTGTCTTCACAATAACCCAAGACTATTGGTAGTATCTCTTTAACTTGTACAGAAAAACATTCAACTTAAGAGAGAGAACAAATGACTGAAGTCTTTCTGTCTCTTTCTTAAATCTCAGTCCTGCCATCATGTTTCTGACCAGAGCCCTGGCACAAGTAGGTCTAGCCTCTCTGCTATGGCTGGAGCAGGATATGAGGTGGGGGTAGAAGCCTACAAGGCCAGGTTACTTTCATCCCTCCCCACCCTCCCACAGATGGAATCTCCAGGTTTGGGCCACCCAACAGGCTCCAGAGGTCCATCCCAGCTAAGCCAGGGCTTCTGAACACTGAGTGAGAGAGAGGATCAGCTTGCTCCTACCTGGAAGTTTTGCCTTTAAGTCCATGTCTACACTTGGCAGCAGTAGGTTCCCTATGCTCCAACATTCTCCCAGAATGGAGATGGGAAAGTAGGTGAGCCATTTTTGTTCACTGCCTCCACCCTTTCAGAGGCTTAGTAAGCTTTGCCTGTTCTGGTGGGAATCAGCTGTGAACAATGGTGCCCAGCCCACAGAAAGGCAAGAGTCCTGAGAATCTCTATAAAAGAGTATAGATAGTGATCATGTTTTATTTAAGTAAAACATAATTTGTGGGTGACTAGCAATAGACTAGTCTCCTTCTTTGATCTGCTTACAAATCACTTCATCACTATGTATTAGGTAGTCTACACCTTCTCTGTGTCTGGCCACAGTGGCCTCCTTTTCCTCCTTGTCCCTTAATTTCTTAGTTTACTTATGATCTTTAATAAGCAATATGCTTTTCAGCTGCTTTTGTCTTGATAGACTTACATTTTTTAAAAAAGATTCTATTTATTTATTTTTAGAGAGCGAAGGGAGGGAGATAGAGAGAGAGAGAGAAACATCAATGTGCGGTTGCTAGGGCTTATGGCCTGCAACCCAGGCATGTACCCTGGCTGGGGATCAAAGATAGACTTACATTTTTATCACATTGGAACTCCATATTACATATAAAAGCACCTCTGTTATATTATAATATGCAGAATGTATAAGCAATCATAGTCCACTACAATTTCACAGCATGCCAGGCATAAATCCAAGGTGCAAGATGTTTGATGTTTGTATATTATCATAATCCACTTTAGGCTTTAATTACAATGAGTCAATAAAAGAAAAATATGAATGCATTGATCTTGTGGCTGTCATCTTTGTTATTCACTGCATGTTGACTGTTGACTATTCCCATTGAATTCGAGCCTTTCTCCTTCTCAGCTGCTGTTCCTCAGTCTACTGAGTGCATCCAAAACAAGTTATCTGCAGCCTTATGAATATCTAACTCATTCTGTTCCACTTCTCCTGAGACACAAAACAAAACAAACCTCTAAGATATTTATGTGCTCAGAGGCAAACTTGTAATTTACCCAAAAGAAAGACTTTTGCAAGCAGCTGCTCTCCATGAGTAAACATGAAATCAAATTTCAGAGAGGAACTTTTTACATTTCACACAAAGAAACCTCCTAATGGCTATTTACATAAAGCCAAACAAAATGGTAAAGCGACCTCCAGGACATAGCCAGATTGTCCAAAATAACTTTTATTGATGAAGTGTGAACATTTGGAACCAGAGAGCCTATTTCTCTGATCCCCTAAACCTGTTCCCACAACCACTCATCCTATCAATATTTAGCCCAACAACCAACTTGGTTAATTAAAACCAAGCACCACATATTCAAAGCATGGAGGCATGTAAAAACCTTTCATTTGTGGAAATGAAAGCAATTCAGCACAACTTGAGGTCAGAAGAATAATGGAGTTATGGGACTTGAGAGATAGTGGAGACGTGATCATCATGGTTTGTGTTCTCTCCCAGGTCTCTCTAAATGGAGTGCCCTCTGCTATGAGTTGAATGGTGGCCCTTCCCAAATATATCTACATCCTATACCCTGGAATCTGTGAATGTTACCTTATTTGAAAAGAAGGTCTTTGCTGATGTTATAGATTTAAGGATCTTGAGGTGAAATCATGCTGGGTTATCCAGGTGGGCTATAAATCCAATGACCAGTGTCCTTATAAGTGACAAAGGAACAGAAAGCCATGTGAATAGAGAGGCAGAGATTCGAAGTGATATGGCCACAAGCCAAAAAAATCTGGCAACTACCAAAAGGTAGGAGATGCAAGGACTGGACCCTTCCCCCAGAATCTCCAGAGAAAGTATGCTTCTGTCAATGCCTTGATTTCAGTGTCTTGGTCTCTAGACTGTGAAAGAATAAATTTCTGCTGTTATAGGCCACCTGGTTTGTGTCATTTGTTACTGCAGCACTAGAAAACAGAAATACTTGTCCACAGTCTGGTCTTCATGGTGATTTGCTATTCACCTCTCAAACTTCCCTGACCACCCCAGGGAGAGCCAGGCCCCTCTTGTTCTCAGCTTGCCAAGGCTTTCACAGTGGCTCTCACACTTCCCATGTTGTTTCTCCCATTGCTCTTGTTTCATTCTCTGTCTGTCCTTGGTATTCTGTTCAGCACAGTTCCAAAATGCCTCAGCCTTTCAGGGACTGTCTGCAAGTATTCCCAGACCCCTTTTCAAAGATGCGACAGAAACCTTGGGACTTGGCCTCAGGTTTAAGTGATCCCCTTACTCCCCTTTACCTGTTCACATGGGTTTTGGAGTGAGACTAAAAACAGATTTAGATTTGTTACCTAAAACGGCACCTAGAGCAAGCCTTCTGATACATTTTCTCATCCATCATGGCCACCTCACTGCACCTTCTTCCGCTCTTGCCATCAGAAACTGGCTCTCCTAGCTTCTCTTCTCTGTGTTGAAACAACTCATAAAATCTGTACAGCTGCCTTCCTGGGAGAAAGGCCAGGACTAATCAACTCACAAAATCTCTAATCAGAGGTTAAGTATGTAATTTGAGGCACAACTAACACAAACAGAAGTGAATTTCATGAAATCTAGGAAATGGTCCGTTTGCTTCCAAAATCCCTTTCTACTTGCACTGCATCTAGGTTTACCTTCCTCTCTTTCCCCATCCTAGGCTCATTGTCATTGGCTTCTGAAGCTTTCTTCTCAGAGTCCCCATCCCACGTGCAAATTTCAAATTCTCCCCTCTGTGATGAACAAAGTTCAGTTCTGTCTCAGGTCTTATTTTGAGATAGAAGTTCAGTAAAACCCACCCTCCCTAGGGAGTTACTCAGGCAAAAATGGCTCTTCACCCCAAGCAGCTCATTCACTGATTTCATTCAACCATGTGCAAGTGCTTTTCTTGATAGGCCAAATGAAAAAATTTTCTCCATCTCCAGGAACTTATATAACTTTTATAATTAGGGGAAAAAAACTTTTAAAAAAATCAGACGATGTGTGTGAAAGTGTAATGTATGTCATACCCAGGAAGAAATAAATGTTGTTAAGACATAGCCTGACTGTTGATAAAATGATGGTATCAGAATAATCTTTTAAGAAGTTTGCCAAGACTTCCAGCTAAGATGAAGGCATAAGTAGATACACTTTGCCTCCTTGCAAAACCAAAAGAAGGACAACAACAAATTTAAAAACAAAAAAATAACCAGAACTACCAGAAAATGGAAGATTATGGAGGTCTGACAACCAAGGAGTTAAAGAAATATTCATCCAGACTGGTAGGAGGGGCGGAGACAGGCAGCTGGGGTAGAGAGGATTCGCAGCAAGGCAGTAGCTGGAGAACTGGGCAGGCAAGGCAGTGGCTGGCAGAGCAGGACTGTCCCACATTTGCTTGCGGATAAACTGGGAGGAACAACTGGGGAGCAAGACAGACCACGCAATTCAGGATTCCTGTGTAAAGGAAATAAAGCATGAAAACCTCTGAAAAAACCTGTGGGGTTGAGGCGGCAGAAGAAACTCCCAACCTCACAGGAGAGTTCATTGGAGAGATCCACAGGGTCCTAGAATGTATACAAACCCACCCACCCGGGAATCAGCACCAGAAGGGCTTGTCGGAAGCGGGGGAAATTACTGAAACGTGGCCAAGAGCTGAGCAATCGGCATTGTTCCCTCTCAGACCCTTCTCTCATATACAATACCACAATGCAGCACAGTGGTAGCTCTGCCCTGGCAAATACCTAAGGTTCCACCCCTTATACACCAAGGCACATCATAATTAGTTTACCCATAATTAAAGATAAGGAGAGAACTTGAAAGTAGCAAGAGAAAAGGAGACAGTTACCTAAAAAGGAGTTCCCACCAGACTGTCAGCTGATTTCTCAAAAGAAACCTTACAGGCAGAAAGGAGCTGGAAAGAAGTATTCAAAGTCATGAAAGGCAAGTATCTATATCCAAGATTACTCTATCCAGCAAAGCTATCATTTAGAATGGAGGGGCATTTTATCTGCCCTTTCCAGATAAGGTCAAGTTAAAGGAATTCATCATCACTAAGCCCTTATTATATGAAATATTAAAGGGACTTATCTAAGAAAAAGAAGATCAAAATTATGAACAGTAAAATGACAATGATAGTTGTGAGTTAAACTCACAACTATCAACAGTCGAACCTAAAAAAACAAAAACACAAAAACTAACTAAAAAAACAACTAGAGCAGGAACAGATCCACAGAAATAGAGATCACATGGAGGGTAATCAGTGAGGAGGGTGAGGGGGGAGAATTCAGGAAAAGGTACAGGGAATAAGATGCACAAATTGTAGGTACAAAATAGACAGGGGGAGGTTAAGAATAGCATGGGAAATGGAGAAGCCAAAGAACTTATATGTACAACCCATGGACAAGAACTAATGTAGGGGAATGATGGTGGAAGGGGTGGTACAGGTTGGAGGAGAATAAAGGGGAGAAAAAAAATGGGACAACTGTAATACCACAATCTATAAAATATATTTTTCTAAAAAAGAAGTATGCCAAGATCTATTAGTGTTTGAATATGCTTTTTCTTAGACCTGGAAATCCTCCTCCTAAGACTCTATGCCATGAAAAATATTTCTCAGAAGTGTACTTGGATATACTTATAAGATACTGGTGTTATAGCAAAATTCCAGAGAGATAATTATTTACCAATAATTACGAAAATAGTTAAATAAATAACAGTACACTCACACAAGCAGTGCCATCACCATTCCAAAGAATGCCTAAGATGTATGTATCCTTACCAAAAGGATGTTTATGGTATATTATTGAGTGTTTATTTTTCAGCTGGGTCAGGATTGTGAATATGCTCACATTCCCCTGAGGTATATAAATAGTATGTCATGCTATTATGTCCTATGAAGATCTGACCTTACAAATTATCATTTGGGGTAAAAATTTAGTCCAAAGCCACAATGTTAACCTAGTCCAAGGATCACAATAATCATTTAAGTTGCTCTTTTTGCACTTGGATAACTGAGCAAATGTTTCAGCCTAGTTCTCTGGGTCTATGGGTTGAGGGGTGGGAGGGAGATGTGGTTTGGGGGACCTCCTGGCACTGGAGGGAAAAGGCTGGGCCTCCTGCTACTTCTAGTGGGATTTCACAGAGTATGTGCTGCAGTGTGGTATGTGCAGTCCTGATCCCTGGGCCCTCCGCTGGCATCACACTCTCCCCTTTCCTCCAGTCTGTACCCTCATTGCAGCCAGAATGGTTTTTACAAAAACATGATCCAATCATGTTGGTCCTTTGTAAAACAAACCTTAACACCACCTCATTGCCCTTAGGAAAAAGACACAAACCTGAACTTCATATAGGAACCCTGGCATGTGTCACCCCTCACTTTCTGTCCTGCCTCATCCTATACAACCCCACCCCACCCCAGTGGACATGGCCCTTCTTTAAGTCCCTTGACTATGAAAGCTTTTGTACCTGCCATCCCTGCATGTACTTTCCCTTATTAACTTCAGTTGTTCCTCCAGATGCTTTCATCAGGTTTACCTTCCTTAATCTCATTGGTGTTCCCACATCTCCCAATTACATGCCATAGTATATCCCTCTTCAAAGCTCTTATCACAGTTATAGATGTATATTTATTTGTGACACATATGGTACCTGAAACATATCATATGCTTGATGAATATCAGTTTCCCCTTCTCCTGCCTGATTTATAATTTAGGCCTATAAGCCAGGTGATGTGCTCTCAGGGAATACCTATTATCCTGCCAGCTATTTCCCAATGTAGATTAATAAGTTAAAATTTGAGTTTGTAAAGGGGTTGGTGAATTTTGATTAGAATGAGTTAGTTTCCCAAAGCGACAGTGCACTGCATTGCTGAATTACTTTCCTGGGGCCATTGTAACAAATTACCACAAACCTGGATGGCTTAGAACATTTATTTTCTCCCTGGCTAGGTGGTTCAGCTGGTTGGAATGTTGTCCTCATACATCAAAGTTGGGGTTAAATCCCCAGTCAAGGCACATATAAGAAACAACTAATGAGCGTATGGATAAATGGAAAAACAAATCTCTCTCTCACTCAAAATCAATCAGTGAAAAATACAGTAGATTGTATTTATTTTTTAGACAGAGGGGAAGGGGGGAAGAAAGAAAGGGAGAAAAATGTTGATATGTGTGAGAAATATCAATCAGTTGCCTCCCACATGCCCCCAACTGGGGAACTGGCCCACAACCAAGGCATGTGCCCTAACTGAGAATTGAACTGGTGACCTTTAGGTTCGCAGACCACTGCTCATCCCACTGTGCCACACCAGCTAGGGCAATAAAAAATAAATTTAAGAAAGAACATTTATTCTCACAATTCTGTAGTTTAGGACTCTAAAATCAAGGTATCAGCAAGGACATGCTCTCTCTGAAGGCTCTAAGGAAGGATTTTTTCTTGCCTCTTCCGAAATCTTGACGGTTGCCAGCAACCCTTGGTGTTCTCTGGCTTGAAGATGAATTACTCCAATCTTTACTTCATCACCACATGGCATTCTCCCAGTATGTTTGTGTCTAAATATCATTCAATATGCCTCTATAGGCTTATTAGCATGCTTACAAACAAAGGAATGATAAACAAAGGATTCCTTTCTCTAGATCCAGCATCTGTGAGATGATAGGAGATAATAAAGTCCTATAATAAACCCCAAGAGAAATTCAACTCTCCTTTAGAAGTAATAGCCATAGCACTTTGCTGATATGAAAGAATCTCTACAAAACGTTTAGTGTTTGTTCTCCTGTGTCACAGCTGTAAATTCACTTCCACTATACTCAGATCTATAAATGTTATTCCATTAACATATGTCCTATGTGTCCTATTAACATATATGGTTAAGGAACTCTTCACCTACTGTGATTGTGATATAAAAAGAAAAGATTGAAAGGAAAATTGAAAAATAAATCAAAAGACAAAGCATCTCCAGAATATAGACTTTTGTTCCCTTGTGTGAGTTAAGTATTCATTATTTAATTGTGATTTTCCTCTTGTTTGCTTTATATGTAATTTTATGGGAAGTATATTTGTATTTAATATCTCGTATTTGATCAATGATGATCTTTTTCTTACAAACTGGAAGCCAGGCACTTTCTTATTTGCATTGCAAAAGAGAAAATCAAAGCATCCAGGCATGTTGTTAGATATTATTCTTGGTTAGAACTTGTCTAGAGTGATCTGACTGGAGTAATAGACTCCCAAGGTCAATGTTGAAGATCGGTGCTTTCTTAAGGTTTTTTAAAGATTTTATTTATTTATTTTTAGAGAGAGTGGAAAGGAGTGAGAAAGAGAAGGAGAGAAACAATGATGTGCAAGAGAAACATCAATCGGTTGCCTCTACCACTCCCCCCGCTGGAGACCTGGCCCACAACCCAGGCAACCCAGGTGCTAGGAACCGAACCTGTGAACTTTCAGTTTGTGGGACCATGCCCAACCCACTAAGCCACCCCAATCAGAACTGGTGCTTTCTTACACTAGTGTTTTTGTTTGTTTGTTTGTTTGTTTGTTTGTTTGTTTTTTACCACTCAACATTATGGATTCTTTGGAATTAAAAGACAGGGGATATAGCAACCAGTTACAATACAAATGTCTTCTTCTGATTTGAATCTTGGAATAGACAAATTAAACTGTGAAGGACATTTCTGGAACAACTGGGGGAAACTGAATGTCAGCTGGTATTAGATGATATGAAGGAATTATTATTAATTTTAAGGTGATTACTTCAGCCATGTAGGAAAATATTCCTAAACATTAACAATGCATACTGAAATAAAAGAAATTTTGGCCCTGGCTGGCATAGCTCAGTGGATTGAGCACGGGCTGCAAACCAAAGCATTGCAGGTTCGATTCCCAGTCAGAGCACATTCCTGGGTTGCAGGCCAGGTCCCCAGTAGGGGCCACATGAGAAGCAACCACACATTGATGTTGCTCTCTTTCTCCCTCCCTTCCCCTCTCTAATAAATAAATAAATAAATAAATAAATAAATAAATAAATAAATAAATCTTTTAAAAAATGGGCTTTCCCTTTTAAAAAAAGAAATTTTAAAAACAACATTTTGAAGTGCTAAAAATCAAATTATTAACAACAGTTATTTATGTTGAAGGGGTTGAAGCAGCAATTTTTGCCTTCTACTTTACATACTTGTCTGTTTGAATTCTTTGCAAACATGTAATATATAAATTTAAAACTTTATCCTCAAGAAACATTCAGATAAATCTTGGCTTGCATACTTCAAAAATGTTAAGGTTATGAAAAACAAAGACAAATGAGGAACTGCCCAGTTAAGGGAAACTAAATTGACTTGACAACTAAATGAACTCTGTGAGTTGAAATTGTATCCTGGACCAGGAAAATATACATATTATTTTTATTTTTGCTATAAAGGACATAATTGAAACAATAGACAAAATATGAAGTCTGCATATCAGAAGATAGTATGATATCAGTGTTTAGTTCCTGTTTTTGATCATCGTACTGTTGTTACGTAAGTGAATGTCCTTGTTCTTAGAAAATACACACTAAAGGGTCATTATGTCCACAACTTACTCTTAAATGATTCAGAAGAAAAAAAACTGGTGGAGAAAGAGAGCAAGAGGAGATAAAGCAAATGTGTAAAATATTAACAATGGGGGAATCTGGGTAAAGAGAACAAAACAGTTCTTTATACTATTTTTGCAACTTTTCATGATAAAAAAATTACCATACTTTTGAGACTATAAGATGCACCTCCCCCCAATTTGGGAGGAAAATGGGGATGTGTTTTATAGTCTGAATGTAGCTTTACATTTACATTGGTGAAATATTATGTTATTTATGTTATTAAATATTTTACCACATTTTTTGCTTCAATTTTTCCCCTATTTTCCTCCTCTAAAACCTAAGTGCGTCTTATGGACCCACAAAATACGGTACTCCAAAATCCTTTCTTTACTTTCAGAAGAGACTGGAAAAGTTGCTTCCACATCTGCTAATGGAAATAAATAATAATACTTTTATCTCTTGGATGTAGGGTGATTAAATTAAATATAGGTAAAAGGGCTTAGCATGTTACAAAACAAAAATTCAATTGTCAACTTCCAAAATAGTTGAGTAGAATTCTCTCTATCTAGGTAAGTGCAAACAGATTTATTAAGGGGTATAAAGAGCTCACAAGACTGTTGAAAGGGGGAAAAACACACACACACACAAAAACCTAGATTCACAAACCAAAACCACACTAACCAAAGAATTGGTCTGCAAAGATGGCTGCTGTACCTGACACTACTAGGAAGCTGAAGACTCAAGGAGCCACAAGCACAGCTGCGGCCTGCCTGTACTGCCTCCATTATCATCCAAATCAGCCACGAGATGATTCATAACTTGCCTCTCTCTCCACAGTCTTTATTCCAAGCCAACACTTCATGTGTGTTCATCTAATCAAGGAAGCTTAAAATATATCTACTAATTGCAGGAATTTTCCACTGCATGAGAGGTCAGCATCCCTAACCCCCAAGACATTCAAGGGTAGGGTCAACTGTAGATTCTAGCCCCAAAGGATTCTGAGAATGCAGTCTTTAGTTTTCCAGGCCTTGTGGGGCAGGTGGTCATGCCAGCAGGTGGTTGGAATGGATGTGGGGTGTCAATATCTGCAAACAGTCCACAACTGTAGCTACTCAACCTCTGAACCTTTTCATACTTTTTTTTTTACAATATACTCTTTATTTTAATCTTTATTGTATTTTTTCCATTACCATTTATTTCCCTTATATACTCCTCTGCCCAGTAATCACTGCATGGTTGTCCATGTCCATGAGTCCTTTTGCCTTTTTGCTCAATCCTTGTACCCTCAACAATGAAATACCTGCTTAACCTAAATTTCTCCCCTTTCCCCTAAAATAAGAAGCCCAAAGCCACAGGAGTCCCTGTATCTATTTCTAGGGGATTCTTATTAATCTTCTAGATTAATTACATCCTTTCTGGATACCCTGTAACCTGTGGGCTAAATTAAAATTTAACACAAACCAAAACACATGTAAAATAATAGGGAAAATTGTCAGGGAGAGAGAAAATAGGGCAGGGCAGGAGAGGTAAAACCATATTAATAATATAATTATATATACTAATGGAAATAGTTAACAGATACTATGGCTGAGTGCTCAGGGGCCATATGTTAAATACTTTGACAAAGGCAAAACCAAAGATAAATATGACCAAACCATCATGGAATGGATTTTAGGATATATGAATGAAACTGAAATGTTATTACAATGTTTAAATTATTATTATAAATTTTGATGGCCTACTTTAAAGTTATAGTGCAGAACAATATTCTCAGTCCCTGGCTTACTCTCCTGATCACAATACTGCACATTAGGAACACTAAATTACCACTTACTTTCAACTGAAGTTGAAAGAGCAGCAAGACTTTTTTCTAGTTCTGCCAATAGTCTTTAGCTGATGGGGAAATGACCATTGCAGTATAAGGTTTCCTTCTTCTCTAATCACAACTGACTAAAGTAAAACTTATCTTCAACTACTAGTCTTGAGGTAGAGTGTGATAATGCAATTTCACTGAAACAGTCCCACAGACTGAAGCTCTGTGCAACCACTTGGAAATGCTTCCTGCACATTTTTACAAGTAGATTTAAGACTGTAGTTGTGATTTGTGCTCTCCCATTGCTAATCTTTTAGCATGTACTTTCCACTTAAACACTTGAGAAAATTTCATCCTTACATTTTAGAAGTAGGAGTTTTTCAGTGGATAGTATCATTTGCTTGACTAGTGAAAACAAGACATGTTCTGTTTTCTCCACCACTTTCCTTTCTTCATACTTTTTCTATTCTTTATTACACATGGATTGCAAATGATTGTCATACTCCATGTGATTTTGGAGGTGATGTTGCTCTGTGAAATTTTGAGGTGGCAAAGTTGATATTCTGCTTTAAAATTAAAATTCAGCCTTACAAAATGTGAAGAAATCTCTAATATAATTTCTAACAAATAAAAATAAACCCATGGCCTAAACTTAATTAAACACACACAAAAAATAATATAAATTCTTAAACACATTTGCCTGCCATTACACTTCAGCCTGTTATAGAAAGGGACAAGAAAAAGAGGGAGTAAAGACAACTAGAAGACAGTGAGGCAGGCTTGGGAGTTGCACATAGGGAATTCGATTTTAGGAAGCACAGCAGTACTGAGCCTGCACTTGAGAATAAGTGCCTCCTTAAATTTTGAACCATGAACACTTTACTAGCCTCCCCATTGGTTGCACCCTGAGTTTCTGTTAGTATGAAGCAGCAAGAACATAAACTGTGAGACCATTATCTTCTGTGGGCTATCATGGTGGGGCAAGATGACCTATAAGTAGAGGCTGGGGATATACTGCTGGGAAAGGGAGTGGAATAAAGGACTTTGCAGAGACTTAGGGAATGGGAAGGGTGATTGAGCCAATGCTCCCCAAGGGCATGTTTTTTCTCTTGTGTTCTCTTTTTCTAGCAGCCCTTCACCTTCCTGCTCTGATATGGACTAGTCTCTCAAGACATATGTTGAGATGTCCTTGTGTGACCTTCAATACATTCTCTCCTTGTTGGGGGTCCCTCTTTCCTGATCTTATGTGTTTCCTCTTATTACTATACTACGAGACAATCTGGGAGAATATTCTCCAATAGCTTCCTGAGAAAAAGTACATGGGAGGTTACTTTCTGAGATTTTACATGGCTGAAAATTTTTTAATTTTATTATCAAATCTTATTGATAATTCAGCTGGAAATAGAACTTTGGGTTAAAAATTTTGTCCTTGAAAAGTGTTGAAGACAATGCTCCATTGTTTTTGGTTTCCAATATGGTCACTGAAGAGTGAGAGAACATTTTTATTTCTCTTGTTTTATCTAAGGCATATTTCCCACCCTCAGGCCTGCCCCAGAATCCCTTAGAATTTACTCTTGGTCTGTACCTTTTTATATTTATTTTGCTGGGTAAACTGAGAATATTAATTAAAATATTTAAAGTTTCCCTTGAATTCTTATTTTTTGGTAAATATTTTTTTAGGTCTCTGATTTTCTTGTTGGAGGCCTTAATCAAATACTTAGTGATCCTAAGCCGTCCAATCATATTAAAGAGCAAAGCACTAAAAATCTGATTGGCTCCCTCTGCTTCCAGCCACAATAGAAAAACAGTGACTAGATTTACTCTTCTATTTGAAACAAACAAACAAAAACAGAAAAAATATATAAAACAATGGTTTTCAGACATTCAGCACCAGTCAGCACTTCTGAGAATGAGAAAAACACATAACACAAGTCCTATAAACATCCCAGTTTCCTAGGTGAGCAAGGTTGCAGGTCACAAGTTAAGCACTAACAACCAATTGTATTTTTACATGCTAGCTAAACTCGTAAGGTGAGATTTAAAAACAATATCATTTATCATCACATCACAAATATGAAATATTTAGGAATAAATTTGTCAAAGGATATGTAAGACCTGTACACTGAAAACTCAAAATATTGCAAGGGACATTAAAGACATACATAAATGGAAAAATACACTATGTTCTTTGATCAGAAGACTCAATATTATCAAGAAGGCAGTATTTTTTTCAAATCGATTTGTAGAGTCAATGTAATCTCAATAAAAATCCCAGCAGGTTTTTTTTTAAGATTTTATTTATTTATTTTTTAAAGAGGGAAGGGAGGGAGAAAGAGAGAGAGAGAGAGAGAGAAACATCAAATGTGCAGTTGCTGGGGGCCATGGCCTGCAACCCAGGCATGTGCCCTGACTGGGAATCGAACCTGCGACACTCTGGTTCACAGCCCTCGCTCAATCTACTGAGCTACGCCAGCCAGGGCCCCCAGAAGGGTTTTTTTTGCAAAAACTGACAAAATGTTTCTGTCATTGAAACAGAAATACACAAAGGGCCTAGAATAGCCAAAGTAATTTTGTAAAAGAAGAGCAATATTGGAGGACTTACAGCACCTGATTTCAAGCCTTAAAATAAGCTGCTATTATCAAAACAGTGAGGTATTAGAGTAAGATAAACTTATAGTTCAATGGAATACAATAGAGATGGTCATATACTGCTCAACCATATATGGTCAACCGTTTTTTGACAAGTTGTCATGGCAGTTCAATGGATAATCTTAGACAAGCTATAGATAATCTTTTCAATTAATGATCCTGGGACAATTGGATTGCTATATGCAAAATAAAATACTTAACAAAATAAATTAACAAGAAAAAACAGAGACATGGAAACATGGATCAGATTGATAGTTGTAGGAGGACAGGAGAGGGGGAAATGGTGGAAGGAATGGGAAGGGATTAGTCAAAGAATGTGCATGAATGACTCATGGAAATTGACAATGGAGACTGGATTGACTGAGGGGGTGGGCTGGGTGAAGTGGGGGAAAGGGTAAAAATTTGGACAACTGTAATAGAATAATAAATAATAAATACATACATACATACATAAAACTTACCCTTACCTAACACCCTAAATAGATTAAAATTAATCATACCTAGTATAATAATCAAAACTATAAAGCTTCTAAAAGAAATCACAAGAGAAACTCTTAATGACCTTGAGTATTCAAAGATTTCCTGAGTAAGGGACAAAAAGCATGAATTGTAAGAGAAAAATTTGTTAAATTGCACTTCATCAAAATTAATGACTTGCTCTTTACAAGACACAGTTAAGAAAATGAAAAAGAAAGCTACAGACTGAAAGATAATATTTATATATCTGATGGAGTTTATCTAGGATATACCTTAGAACTCTTAGAACTCAATAATACAAGACAAATAACCCAATAAAAAATGGATAAAATATTTAAACAAACACTTCACAAAAGATGCTATATGGATAGCAAATATGTACATGAAAAGATGCTCAATATCATTAGCCATTAGGAAAATACAAATTATAACCACATGACATATTATCATCACACACCCACTAGAATGCCTTAAGGGCTAACAATACCAAGGATGTTGCAATGATATAAATCAATTGGAACTCCCAAACAATGTTGGTAGAAATATAAGATGTGCTCTGGCTGGTGTAACTCAGTGGATTGAGTGCCAACCTGTGAACCAAAGGTTCACCCGTTCAATTCCCAGTCAGGGCACATGCCTAGGTTGTAGGCCAGGTCCTTGGCTGCAAGAGGCAACTACACATTGATGTTTCTCTCCCTCTCTCTCTCCCTCCCTTCCCTCTTTCTAAGAATAATTAAATAAAATCTTTAAACGAAAAAGAAGAACTTCCAGCCAAGATGGAGGCTTAGGTAGACACACTGTACCTCCTTGCACAACCAAAAGAAGGACAACAACAAATTAAAAAACAAAAAACAACCAGAACTCACAGAAAATTGAATTGTACGGAAGTCCGACAACCAAGGAATTAAAGAAGAAACATTCATCCAGACCAGCAGGAGGGGTGGACACAGGCAGTTGGGTGAAGAGGACTCTCAGCAAGGTGGCGGCTGGCGGACCAGGTGATGTAGCAGCTTGCAGACTGGGTGATCCCACATTCCCGTGCAGATGAACCAGGAGGAACAACTAGGGAGCAAGACAGACCACGCAACCCAGGGTTTTAGTGCAGGAAAATAAAGCCTCAAAGCCTCTAACTGAAAACACCTGTAGGGGTTGAGGCGGCAGGAGAAACTCCCAGCCTCACAGGAGAGTTGACTCATAGAGTAGACTCATAGGGTCCTAGAACATACACAAAACCACCCACCCAGGAATCAGCACCAGAAGGGCCCAATTTGATTGTGGGTAGTGGGGGAAGTGATTGAAAACTGGCAGAGAGCAGAGGAAGTGGCACTGTTTCCTCTCAGACCCCTCCCCCACAAACAGCATCACAACACAACCAGGTGGGTTGCCCCGCCCTGGTGAACACCCAATGCTCCACCCCTTACTATATAACAGGTTCACTGAGACAAAAAAAGGAAAAAAGAAAAAAAAGAAAAAGGCCCAAATGAAAGAACAGTTCAAAGCTCCAGAAAAAACACAACTAAATGATGAAGAGATAGCCTACCTATCAGATACACAGTTCAAAACATTGGTTATCAGGATGCTCCAGAAACTTGCTGGGTAATTCAACAGCATAAAAAAGACCTAGGCAGCAATGAACGTTGCATTATGTGAAAAAAAGAAATATCTACAGGGAACCAACAGTGACAGGAAGGAAACCAGGGCTCAAATCAATGGTTTGGAGGAGAAGGAAGAAAGAAATATTTAACCAGAACAGAATGAAGAAACAAGAATTCAAAAAAATGAGGAGAGTCTTAGGAACCTCTGGGACAACTTTAAACATTCCAACATTGGAATCACTGGGGTGCCAGAAGGAGACGAGGAAGAGCAAGAAATTGAAAACTTATTTGAATAAATAATGAAGAACTTCCCCAATGTGGCAAAGGAAACAGGCTTCCAAGAAGTCCAGGAAGCTCAGAAAGTCCCAAGAATGAACCCAAGGAGGAACACACCGAGACACATTATAACTACATTAGCCAAGATTAAAAAAGATAAGGAGAGAATCTTAAAAGCAACAAGAGAAAAGGAGAGAGTCACCTACAAAGGAGTTCCCATAAGACTGTCAGTTGATTTCTCAAAAGAAACCTTACAGGCAAGAAAAGGCTGAAGAGAAGTATTTGAAGCATGAAAGGCAAGGACTTATATCCAAGATGACTATATCCAGCAAAGCTTTCATTTAGAATGGAAGGGCAGGTAAAGTGCTTCCCAGATAAGGTCAACTTAAAGGAGTTCATCATCACCAAGCCCTTATTATATGAAATGTTAAAGGGACTTATTTAAGAAAAAGAATATAAAAAATATGAACCCTAAAATGCCAACAAACTCACAGCTATTAACAGTCAAACCTAAAACAAACTAAGCAAACTGGAACAGGAACAGAATCACAGAAATGGAGATCACGTGGAGGCTTATCAGTGGAGGAATTGGAGAGGGAGAGAGGGATACAGAGAATAAGTAGCACAAATGGTAGGTACAAAATAGACAGGGGGGGGTTAAGAATAGCATAGGAAATGTAGAAGCCAAAGAACTTATATGTACAACCAATGGGCATGAACTGAAGGGGGGAAATGTAGGTGGGAGGGTATTTGCAGGGCGGAGGGGAATAAAGGGAGGAAAATGGGACAACTGTAATAGCATAATCAATGCTATTAATAAATCAATGCAATTTAATATCATCAATAAAATATATTAAAAAACAAAAAAGAAATATAAAATGTAACAACCACATTGGAAAACAGTTTGACACTTTCTTAAAAAGTTAAACATACACCTACCATATAACCCAGCCACTTTAATCCTAGTTATTTATCCAAGAGAAATGAAAGTGTATGTTCACGTAAAGACTGGTATACCAATGTTTACAGTACTTTATTTTTAACATCAGTCAGTGAGTGGGTCAAGAAATTGTTGTATATGCAAATAAAGAATGGAATACCACCACTCAGCAATATTACAGAGTAAATTATTAATATATACAACACTGATGAATCTCAAAATAATTACAGTCGTTGGGAACAAGCAAGACAAAAAAGTACACACTGTATAATTCTATTTATATAAAATTCTAGAAAGTACAAATTAATCTGTAACGACAGAACACAGACCAATTTTGCCAGGCCACTGGGATGGGAACAGGGAGGACAGGGAGGACTGGATCACAAAGGGGCAGGAGGAAACATTGATGATCAAATTGTTCATTATTATCTGAGAGTGGGGTTGGCTTTACAGGTGTATACATATGAAAAAAACTAAACTATATGTTTAAATGAGTACAACTTATTATATATTAATTACACCTTAATAAAACTGTTATTTAAAAAGTTGATTGGGTTCTCCCCATGTGCAAGTCGGTTCAAAGACACACTGTCCTGAACTGTCTCTAGGGGTGCTCCTCCTGGAGGAAAATACTCCATTACCTGTACTTTGTCCAGTCCCAGATTTATTATTATTTCAATAATTGATGTTCCTTTAAATATTCAGAAACTTCTTATACAACTAATAAGTTAAAATCATAATTTTGTAAATGAGTCTTCTCAGGCATGCAAACATTAGTTTGCAAATTTAGTTAAATGTAAATCAGAAAAGGGGACCCTAGTGTGCTGTTGGTGGGATTGCAGACTGGTACAACCACTATGGAAAACAGTATGGAATTTTCTCAGAAAACTAAAAATGGATCTGCCTTTTGACCCAGCAATTCCACTGCTAGGATTATATCCTAAGAACCCTGAAACATCAATCCAAAAGAACCTATGCATCCCAATGTTCATAGTAGCACAATTTACAATACTCAAATGCTGGAAGCAACCTAGGTGCCCATCAGTAAATGAATGGATCAAAAAACTATGGTACATTTACACAATGGAATTCTATGCTTTTGCATTATGCTAAGTGAAATAAGCCAGGCAGTGAAAGACAAATACCATATGGTCTCACCTTTAACAGGAACCTAAACAACAAAACAAAGAAACAAGCAAAATATAACCAAAGATATTAAAATAGAGAACAGGCTGACAGTGACCAGAGGGGAGAGAGGAGTGAATTTCAGAATTTCAGGGGAAAAGGGGAAGGGTTTACAGGAACAAGTATAAAGGACACATGGTCAAAAACTAGGAGGGAGTGGAAATGGGAGGGAGGTGGGAAGGGCTGGGGGGTGGGCTGGGATGTGAGTAAAAGACAGAAAACTGTACTTGAACAATTAAAATAAGAAGTTTAAAAAATAAAAAATGTAAATCAATTAAGTTCTTTGCAAGTTAATGTCTTAGATTTTTTTAAATGTAGTAATTACTTTAAAGGCAAGTAAAATATTTACATAATATTTCAATCATAAACAAAATGAAGGAGTACTGAGACTTTAAATATACTTTTTCATTATATCTGTTTAATCATCTATGTTTATTTATCTTTCTCCATACCTACAACCTATTTTTAATTTTCATTTCTTCCCAGGGGCACAGTGTTAATTATTTAACCCAGAGGAGCCATGTTTATTCTCAGACAGGCCAAGCTTGTGGATTCAGGTGGACCACTTACATTTCATGAGTGGGAACACAATGTGTAGGAGCCTCTACCAGGATGATTCTTTGTGTCTGTCACTCAATCGGTTCGGTCTTTTGTTATAGGCCTTTAAATTCAGAATTCTACTGATTGGCCTTGACCAAACAGAGAGTTTGATTTCTTCAATCCTTGCCTTATTTTGGAAGTGCTTGTCCTGAATATCTTCTCTAGAACACAGTTTAAATAGCCTATTTCACAACTGCTCATTTTGAAACAGGGCCTGATTTGGTTTGCTTATATCTTCAGCCTTTGGTCAACCTGTTTTGTAAAACTCCGAGAAGCAGAATGTAGAATGATGGTTGCCAGGGGCTGGGAGAGAGGGAGGAACTGGGAGTTGGTTAATGGGTAGAGAAGTTCAATCATGTCTGATGAAAAAGTTCTAGAGATCTGCTGTATAACATTGTACGTGGAGTTAACAATACTACACTGTATACTTAAATTTTTAGGTCTGTAGATTTAAAAATTTGTTAGAGCATATGTGTTTTTTTAGCACAATTAAAAAAATAAAATGGCAACTTTTCTTTTTCATTAACACTTAAGACATAAAAGTAACAGTGATAAGCAGTAGTATCAACAGATCTATTCTCTGAGGGTGTTTCTTTTTCCAGGATGGAAACTTCAGACTCCTGCTTGGATGGTATACACAGCTGCTGGCATCTGAAAGTGGGACAATCTCCTTGGGATGCTGCCATGCCACATGCAAACTTCCCCTAAGTCTCCCTTTTTCTGGTCTGAATCTTTATTCCTGCCCTCTGCTGAGCCCCGTGTCCTTTAATCCAGAGCCTCTTACTTTGCATTTTCTAGAGGAGAGTTCCTGTCCCCAGAAGGTAGAAAGGGGGTGAGTTTGAGTGCTGGCCAGATGGGTGTGAGAGATAATCCGCACAGCTTTCTGTCTGGTTTGTCAACAGATTTTTAACACACTTCAATGGTTTCAGCCTGCTCATCATTCCTTCTGCAGGACCTGATGCCTTGTAGGCAAATTACTCACCTATGTGGCTATCTGTGGCCCAAACCATCAGATACCTACTCAGTATCTAGTACTTTCCTGTTCCTTGCTAACAGTATATTAATTACCTTTTAGATAACTAGGTGCCTGGCCTCAGGTGAGGTGCTTACTTTCCCAGCCTCCCTTGTAGCCACAAGTGACCACATACAACCAGTTTTGTTGTAGGCAGAAATCTGCTAAGTGACTTAGAAGAGTGTTTTCTTAATGAAAAGAAACAGATAATGACTGCATGTGGCTTCCCTTTATCTATTCTTTCTTTGAGGCAGACGTAATATCTGAAGCTGCAGAGGTACCAACTTGTGATCACGAGGCAAACAAAAGTTAACACAGTAAGGACTGCTGAACAGAGTAGAGCCTGGTGTAGGTGAATAGCTGAACCTGTAACAGTGGAAAATTGTAATGGTGGGGAATTGTAATCCACTTTACCATTCTTCTGACATTGTTTCTGTAAGTGGGAACTCTGACTAATATGTGGCCTGTAGATCAACAGCATGTTTGTATAAGAATCTTAGGAACCAACTTCAAATGATACAGACTCTGACCTTCAGGCACCCCAGCTCTGGGAGATTTGCTGACCTTCAAACATGCAGACCTGACATAAAGCCAGGAGGACTAAGCCAGGATGATTCACACTGGACCATCACTTGCCTTATCATAATGGACTGTGCTAGTCTTCATACAGAGAACTTTTCAACCCTCCTCCCTTGATTTCTTTGTTCTGTTCCCCTCTCCTTCCTTATAAAAAAAAACCTCTGTCTCCACTGAGAGGCAGAGATGGGCTTTGTGATATGAGTCCCCCATCTTCCAGGTGGCCAGCAACTGAAAATAAACCACCTTCCTTTACATCAGCACCTGCTTCTCAAGTATTGGCTTTCATAGCAGCAGGCTGACTTAAGCCAGACCTACTTTCAGTTACAAACCAATGCTGGCAACCACTTTCTTCAGAACCTCTTGTGATATGAGAAAAATAAACCCCAATATATTTGAAGCATGTGCTTGTCATATGTCCTGTTACTTGCAGCTGAACACATGCTTACCTGATGCAGAGGTCTGTTTGCCCAAGCACTGAGATTGCACCTTTCTCCATGAAGCTGAGTCAGTTTCCACTCTTTCAGTTATTCTTTAGCTTCCAAAATTGTGCTGAACTCTTTCTTCATTTGTTGTCTCCTCCACCTTTTGTACTTTTAAAAATACACATCAAACCCTTTTAGTGGGAATTTGGGGGAGGAAGTAATAGGAAATAAATGTTCAGTTAAGCTACAGTGTTTGGCTGAAGATCCACATTCCAGTTTTAGAAATATCTCTAAATTGTAAATCTTTCCATGGTACTCATCTGCTTAAATTCACTTGCTTTTTTTTTTTAACATAAGAGTAACAGGGAGTTTTCCCCACACTTGAAAATGAGAGTTAAATTCCACAGGGAATGGAAGTGACTATTTGTTTGTCCCAAGATCCTAATATATTGTCATGAGAGGAAGAATGAGTCCATCATCTCACCATCCCTGCCTGGGGAAAATCACAGATACAAAAAGCCACCATTGATAATAGATGTGTGTTGTATCCCTGGATGTCTCAAAGATGAAAAGATAATTAAGAACCACTGTTTTAAGAGATTTGTGTAAAAGGGGAAAGGAATAGAGCCAAATAGAGGTGAATGAGTGATATATGAAGTCAATCATAAGCTTGCTCTTTCTGACTGACATAAACTGTCTGGACAGAGTAAGATTTCTAGTTAGGGAGGAGTGAGAGATAATAATAGTGATTGTGATGTCCATTGTGTTGTGTTACCCACACACAGTATTCAGCACATCAACCCTTTGAGCTGTAGCTGAACTGCACAGGTAAAGATTCTACTCCTCATTGGGCAACCATAGCCAATCACTGATGAAGAGTGTCTAGACTGGGTGACTTAAGCAACAGACATTTATTTTCTTTAAGTTCTGAATCTGGAAGTCCAAGATCAGGATATCAGCATAGTTGGGCTTTTGGGCTCACTTTCTGAGTTGCAGATGGCCACCTTCTCACTGTGTCCTCACATGGTGAGAAAAGGGACCTCAGGTCTTTTCTTCTTTTTATAAGAACACACTAATTTTATCATGGGGTCCACCCACATGACCACATCTAACCCCAATCACTGTTCAAAAGCCTTACTTCCAAATACCAGCACATTGGGAGTTAGGACTTCCACATATGAATTTGGGGAGACACAAACATTCAGTCCATAACAAAGGGGAAAAAGGCCTGGCCATCTTAGCCCTGTTTGAGACAATCCATTCACAACTCAACTTCTCCCTCTATTCCTCCTGCTTCCTTCCATGGGTGCAGATCCTAAGGTTCCTTAATAAACTTGCTGGTAGCTAAACTAAAGTTAACCAGGGGAACCTCCTCTAGAACAATATCTTATATCTGTTTTGCAATTTACAAGTAGATTTTAACTACATGTTCTCATTACTTTCTTTAGTCTTCATGAACAGCATTGTGAGGGATCACTATTTTTCTGCTTTAAGAATAAGAAAACTGAGGGTCAAGGAGAGTACTTGACCAGGGGAATGAACAAGGCTAGAATTTAATCATGGTCTCCAGACTTTATTCTTTAGTAGGGTGAGTAGGTCTGGGGGGGGAAAAGGAAAAAGAAAGAAAAGGAACAAGAAAGCAGGCTTATGCCACAGGCCTACTCAGAGAATTTGGTACCCAGAGTCTGAACACTCAGGCCTCTATTTTCTGACAAAACTGCACTGCCATTTCTGAGAATGTACTTATTTAGATGCCAACATGTACATGTTACACTCAAAAGCTAGAGGTACTCAAAACACTAAACAGACCAGCAAAACCTTAAAATTTAGCTGTCCTAATGAGTTTTCAGGTGTTCTCTCCGGGAAAGTAACAGGCGAAGCTGCTGTAATTCTTTCCAAGCAATATGGCACCTAGGACACAGAGATACAAATAGTCTCCTTAGCAACCACCACAAATGCTGGAAGATGAAATCCTGGTCTCTATTCATGTAACAGATCACATGGAGTCAGGTATTGTTTATTCCTCTAGAAGAAATCTCACATCTCTGGAATTTTAATTGCATCCTTAAGATCAGTAAGAAAAGAAGGAAGCAGAAGAAATGAGAGCAGTTACTAATGAACATGTAGTGAACACAAAACATTCAGCTAGCTTCTTTGAAGCATGTACTTTTATAAAATGTGCTCCAGAATCCAACCTTACACACACACAGTCTTTAAGACTTCTAACACTGCCTTCTCTTCACTGTAATTCTAAACTCACAAACTGGCCTCATTATGTGAATGTTTGGTTTGGTAGGACATTTCAGCTACACAGGTAATTGATCATTATATGTTTGCCTCATCCAGCATTACTTTTAACAATCTTGCCTCCCAAAAGACCATAATATTGAGCAATCTTGGAGTCAAACTGAAACTAAAGGCTATAGATCAATGTTATTCCTTTTTATTAAAATAGCCTTGCTGGGGTGATGCAGACACTGACCCGCAGTGTCCACATCATTATGGATGAAATGAGACATTCACACGGATTACTGAATCCAGTGGAGGAAAAGGGACAGCATGGCTTTTCTCTCAAGGGGAGCAAAAGCCACGGCCTCCACCATGACAGGCCTTTATTGGGTTTCTCCGCCCATTACATGATGATCTTCATTTACTATGCACAGGTTCACTTTAGGTGGTTACCTTTTACAGAAAACAAAGGAGCCAGTGCTGCTAATCACATCACAGAAGAGGGATATTTGCAAATGAAAAGGCAAAAGTGGTTGAACTGATTACACTCATCCTTGGAAGGTTTAGCACGGATTTTAGGAAGTTACTTTGTAGTAAATGTCCTCAATTCAGGGTGAGGGAGTTTTAGCAAAAAGCAAGACTCAAAGCAGCCTAGGTACGTTGCAGGCCTGATTCCTCACAGAAGAACCTATCCGTGGGTGAGGGTCCTGTGCATCTCCAAGTGGGAGCTGGGCCCACGCCATGCAGAATGGTCTCCTACACTGGGGTAGCAGGTGGTGACTGGTTGGTCATGTAACTAGTTGCTGAGTCTGTGACAGATGGGGGTTTACAGTTTCTGTTGCTTTTCTAAAGTCTATTTTATTTATTTATTTAAAAAACATTTATCGATGTGTTCTTGATATGAATATGCATCAGGTGCACATTAAGATTTAAAAGTACTGCTATACAGTGGCGTAATTAGTTTAACAAAATTGCTACAACAATCTGAACCATAATTGTTTAATCATATTTATGTAACTTATAATTTACAGGACTAGAGATTTTACAGCAGAATAGCACCTTGTTTCTCATATGCATAAGAAAAGTAATACTAGTTACAAACATGGAAAAAAGAGCGACTTTACAAAACTGACAAAGTTGTCTTATGTCACAAATCAATTTTTAATCTTTAAAAAGAATTTCTTTAGCTGGGTGGCTTGGTTGGTTGGAGCATCATCCAGTGCACCAAAAGATTACTGGTTCCATTCCCAATCAGGGCACATACCTAGGTTTCAGGTTTGATCCCTGGTTAGGTCACACATAGGAGGCAACTGATCCATGTTTCTCATAATAATGTTTCTCTCTCTCTCTCCCACCCCTTTTCCTCTTTCTAAAACCAATAAACATCTTCGGGTGAGGATTAAAAAACAAAAAATTAAAATAATAATAATACCTTTGGAAACCTGACCTCTAAGGGAAAAGAAATGAAATTTTTAAATAATAGCTTTAGCTTTTTCTTTACTGGCTACTAAATGAAGGAGACAGACCAAAGGCAGGGAGCCTGCGGTACCTAGGAACTGAATAGGAATGGGGATTAGTTTTGATGGTATTGTACTCTCCACTTTCATCTAACTTTCCTTTTTTCTGACCTTTTATTCTCCTCCCCATTTTCATTTTTCCTGCCTAAGGGCCTATTAATGGAATCTAAAAGATGAAAAGGTCTCTAGTCTATGACTGGTGGCAAATATAAGCAAGTTTTGGCTTTCTCATTGTAAATGAAATTTTGCCACTCTTTTGGTATGCCCCATAGGTCATAG
Organism: Phyllostomus hastatus; assembly: GCF_019186645.2. NCBI lineage: Eukaryota > Metazoa > Chordata > Mammalia > Chiroptera > Phyllostomidae > Phyllostomus > Phyllostomus hastatus. The sequence goes on along the minus strand of NW_025333835.1, from coordinate 1,799,144 downwards.
TTAGGGATACAACTTCAGAAGACACAACAGTGGGTGCTTGACATGCTGTCAGAATATCACTGTTTCCAAAACACTGTGAAATTTCACAGTGAATTGTGGAGCAATTTTGAAAGTCAAGTTACAGAATGTTGGAATCCATATAGAGGCAATTTGTAGCAAGCTGTCAGTGGCAGCAGTGGGTGTTTCAATGTATGTGTACTCACTTCTATTCCAATTTTAGGTAAGTAGAGTTCCAATCTTGAGGGAGTTTTCCCTCCACTTTCTCTGGCACCTGTCTTCCTATCCACTTGCATGATACTGTAAGTACTATCATCACATGATGGTAGGAGAAAAGCCAGAGAAAAATAATTCGACCTGTCAAGGAGTTTGATTTAAAAAATATAAAACTTTACAACTGGGAGTGAATTGAACATTTCTGATTTGTCTTGTTCATGTCAATGAATGTTTGAGAAATATCTATTGAATAAATGAATATATTAGTTAACTGCCCCACTTCCACCTCCATTTTTAGTGTTTTCTGTGTATATGAATCACATGGGAAGGTTCTTAAAATGAAGATTCTGGCCCTGCCAGGGTGGCTCATTTGGTTGCGGGTTTGATCCCCTGTTGGGGTACATATGGGAGGCAGCCCATTGATGTTTCTCTCTCTCTCTATCTCTAAAAATCAGTGAACAAGTCCTTGAGTGAGGATAAAAGAATAACATTTTTTAAAAATGCAGATTCTGATTCAGTAAGTCTAGGGAATGACTCTAATTCTGCATTTCTAACAAAGCTCTGAAGCGATCAGATATTGTTAGTCTCGGGACCGCACTTTGAAAAGCAAAATTCTAAATCACAAATTTCAAAATCCTTATTATTTCAACCTTAAAAATACAGAACAGAATCTTCCTATGATATGGCTATTTTGTTTTATTCATTAGACTAGCAATTTTAAAATTAGACTGTGCTATAATTGGCCCTGTTGCATTACAAATGAGTATTTGAGGACTGTACACTAAATAAACTGATTTATCTAGTTGCAAAGAGGCATAGTTAAGAGGTTTTTTCTTTTTTTGTTAGTATTTTAAATTTACTTTTCAACTACAGTTGACAAATAATATTATATTAGTTTCAGGCATACAACATAGTGATTAGACATTTATATAAATTACAAAGTAATCACCTAATAATTCTAGTAACCATCTGACACCATACATAGTTATTATAATATTACTGACTATATTCCCTGTGCTGTACTTTACATCCCATGACTATTTTTATAACTGACAATCTGTACTACTTAATCCCTTTCACATTTTTCACCCATCCCCTAAACTTCATACAATCTGTTGACCGCCGATTGGGTCTCATATCTATGAGTTTGTTTCTCTTTTGTTTATCCATTTATTTTATTTGTTTTTTGTAGTGGGGGTGATTCCACGTATAAATGCAATCATACGGTATTTGTCTTTCTCTGACTTACTTCATTTAGTATAATATCCTCTAGGTCTATCCATGTTGTCACAATGGCAAGATTTCATTTTTTTTCTTGATTTTATTTATTTATTTTTAGAGAAGGAAGGGAAGGAGAAAGAGAGAGAGAAAGATATCAATGTGCAGTTGCTAGGGGCCGTGGCCTGCAACCTAGGCATGTGCCCTGACTGGGAATCGAACCTGCGATGCCTGGTTCGAAGCCCAAGCTCAATCCACTGAGCTATGCCAGCCAGGGCAAGATTTCATTTTTTTATGACTGAGTAAATATGCCATTGTATATGTGTACCACACCTTCTTTATACATCAATGAACACTTAGGCTGTTTCTTTATCTTTGCTATTGTAAATAATTCTGCAATGAGCATAGGGGTGCATATACCTTTCACATTAATATTTTGGTTTCTCCAGATAAATACCCAGAAATGGAACTGCCAGGTCATATGATAGTTCCATTTTTAGTTTTTTGAGGAACACCTATACTGTTTTCCATAGTGGTTTCTCTAGTCTGAATCTCCACCAACAGTGCACAGGGGTTTCCTCTTCACATCCTTGCTAACACTTGTTGTTTGTTAATTTGTTGATGATAGCCATTCTGATAGGCTTAAGGTGATATCATACTGTGGTTTTAATTTGCATTTCCCTGATAATTACTGATGTTGAGTACTTTTTCATATGTCTGTCCGTCATCTCTAGTTTTAAATCTGTGTTCATTTATGAAATTGTCATATTTTTCATATACAACAAAACTTTAGCCATTCAGATCTCTTTAGGTGGACATTACTAGAGGAAGCACACTTATTTTCCTGGATGCTATCCTATTTGCCATTTGAATTTGAAGAAGAAATTTTGAGGGAGCATAGTAGTGCTGGGGTTCTACCAACCTGAAGACATCTACATGCTGAGAGGTGGAGCCTGTATTAGTTATCTATTGCTGCTTGTCTCTGCTCTGTAGTAGCTGGGACTTCAGCTGGATTATTCAGAAACCAGAGGACTGAAACCATCTGAGGACTAGACTGAGGCAGGGGGAGATGCTCCAAGGGACTCATATATAGCTGGCTACTTGGTGCTGACAAGTTGGTTCCTCTCCATTTGTTGTGGAAAATCGACCCACACTCGGGGAGATAACAAAGAACAAACTTTATTACCCGGGGGCCCAGAGGGGGTAGTTAACATCCAAATCCTCTGAGCACCAATCCTCACTCTCCCGGGGTTTAAACAGTCCCGGGCTTCCTACCTACGTGGCAAAGCAAGGTTACAGAAGCCAAATGCGGAAGTTAGGTCCAGCTACCTTATATGGGAGACAAAGAGAAAACGCAGGAGGAATTTGCAGAAGCTACAGAGCACAGGAGCTTATCATGGGAGTCTGTGTACGACCTTGAGTAACTGGCTGTTGCTTTGGTTACAACTGGTCAGCTTCTACAGTCCTGTGTGAAATTTTGCAAGTGTTACAGTTACAGAGCATAAAAAACTTTTGGAGTTTCTCTTTTTCTGCCACACATAGAGCTCTCCTTATAGATGAATATCTCTACACAGGGACATTTCCACAGGGCTGCTGGATTGTCAATATGGTAGCTGGCTTCCTCCAGAATGAGTGAGCTGACAAAGACAAACACAGACCTTTCTCATTTTTCCTGAACCTGCTGGCAAGGCAGACCTTTCAACATGATTCTTCAACTTCCTGTTCTTTGTCTCATGATTGATTTGACTCTTTGTCTCCCTGAAATCAGCTCACCACAGAGAAAAACTTTTCTCTTCAGATCACTATTAAGTCTTCTGTTTACAAAAGAACACAAGCTATAAATCACCTCATTTGTAACTTATCTTCTCTTTACAAAAGTCTATGAGAAGAACCACCCTGCTGAGACACTCTGATCTTCAGATCTAGGATGTTCCCTCTATTATAATAGCCTTAATAAAATGAGAGAGTGAGGGAGAATGAGAACAGATAGAAGGCTATCCTTGTTACCATCTAACCCTGGAAATCACATAATTTCACTTTCACCACATTTTGAAGAAAGGAGTGTCAAAGAATTCGGGTACATTTTAAAACCACTTAGAGTCATAGTCAATGGCAGCAGCTGGAACTGCCCAAGAAGATAGGCAGTAACAATAATAGCTTGTTCTGGCATTCTCTCAACATAAGTATTATAATTTTCATTTTTCTTGCCTGATGGAATTTAAATAATACATAGAAAGTTACTTCAGTCCAAATAGTACTATGGCAGGTACAACATATTTACTCTAGTCTGCCTCTTCACAAAAGAGGAAATTGGTTAAATCAGTCTTCATATGGAGAAGACTTTTCATCCAAGCATTTGTCTCTCTACATTGTAGAGTCTACAAGCTATCAATCCCACCACCACCACAACCGATATGGAAAATCAGGATTCTAAGGTGCACTTTGTAAAACACTGGTGACCCACGCTTTATGCTCTACAAAGAGAGAGACTCTTTAGTTATTGACAGAAGAGATTCTGGGAACAAAGCCTTATATAGTTAAACAAGATAATGAATAAGTTGAGTGTAAAGATTCACAGTAATTATTTTATTCAGAAGATGTTAGGAAAAGAGGGGGGAATATACTGAAAACAAATTTGCATTAAAGTTAAATAAAAATGCTCAATTATAACTGTTGTAAGTCTAATGGTCAATTTTTCATCTAGTCTATTAGTGGTTATTGGATTCATGATTTACAAAGAGAATGTTTGACCCAAGGAAAGTAATTAACAGCCCTTTCACAACAAAAGATTCAATGCTCAAGTTCTCTGAAAGCTGAAAGGAATTTCAAAAGAATCAATAGAATGAAATAAATTTCAAAACATTATTTACATAATGCTTTTTGGATTCAGGAAATAGGCAAATTCTGATTCTCATTAACAAGGGGTACCTAGGAACCAAAAAATATAATATAAGTAACTGCTATTGGCGTTCTCTTCTGCCATAGTTGAATCTGGTCTTGAAGCCAGAGAAATAAATTGCAATGGAGCACAAATATCACGGACTACTACTGTCTTCTCTCAGGAGTTATTCCATCTCCATCAGTTCTGTTCTCCAAGTGTAATTTGAGTTTATTGATCTTGAGGCATTACAGAGATGTGTCCACATGGGGCAGCTAGTTACAGGGCAAAGACTGATGACCCAGTCCAGTTTGTCCCCACTTGGTGGCCACCCAGTGAGGTGCTGATGTTCAGGAGCAGAACTTGTACGCAGATTGAGTGGGGTTACTTGGCACTTGATTCTTAGTTTAGCAATCACAGTAGAAAGACAGTACATTTCTTTCTGGATGCCTGATAGGTAAATGCTGTAGAAATCTATTATACCAAGGAATAAAAACAATTAGGCCATCAGCCAATTGAAAATTTGGGGGTTCTAATTTTAATGGTCATAGAAGCTCTTCTTGATGGGTGATCAAAGGTTGTAGTGGGAAAAATAAAGCAAAAAAGACTAGGGCTTTGGGGTTGAGATATAAAGAAGATGTGAGCCTAGGAATCACAACATTGGAGGTGGATTGAAAGCTGATCTCCCCAGGATACTCTTTTTGTGTTCATAATGTAGTTTTGAATTCAAATACTCATTGGCCATCTACCCAGCATTTATATGATAAAAACCTCACAACTATGTCCAGTCCAGATTGTCTTATCTACTAGCTCATGGGAATAATGTTGGGAAAGTCATTCCAAAGAAGGAATGGCAGAACTTGAATATAACAGTTTTGTATTTCATGAGGAATTACTAGGACTATGCAATAATTATCCATTAATGAAAAATTCACAAAAAGAAAGAAAACCAGACATGATGTATTCATGCTCAAAGTGCTCAAGGACATATATGTAGTAATACAATATGTAGACCTGAGTCTGATTGTGCCTTGAGATCTAATTACCTATTTGTAGGAAATAAAGGGGTGGGGGGGAACATCATAAATGAAACCCTGGGGATGCAATCAGCAAAATCCAGAATGTGTAAAAGTGTACAGGACAACCATCTAGTTTTTAAACAATTAGAGAGAGGGAGAGAAAACAGCTGTGTCAAACAATCACAATGTATGAACTGTATTTGGATCCCAATCCAGATTATAAAAGTTTCTTTTTCTTAATTTAGGTGTTTTTAAAAATTGTGGTAATACACATAATAATATAAAATTTACCATCTTACCTATTTTTAACCCTACAGTTCAGGGGCATCAAGTACATCCACATTGTTGTGCAACCATCACCACCAGGCATCTCCAGAACACTTTCATCTTGTAAAACTGAAACTGTACTCATTAAACAACTCCCCATTCCCCAACCCCCACTGCTGGCAACCACCATTGTCTTTTTTCTACCATGTTTTTATGAATTTGACTACTCTAAAACCACATATAAACAGGATTACACAATTTCTGGTTTTGTTACTGGCTTATATCACTTAGCATAATGTCCTAAAAGTTTATCCATATTTTAGCATATGTCAGAATTTCATTCCTTTTTAAGGCTGAATAGTAGATATATATAACACATATATGTATATATCCCACACTTTGTTTATCCTCATCAATGGACACTTGAGTTACTTCTATCTTTTGGCCATTGTGAATAATGCTGCTATGAAAAAAAATATTTTCAAGCTCTGGCCAAACTGATGTCCAATGCTTCCTCTTTGTTCCTGCTGGTTGGATAATGGAGACATTGTGGTCTGCAATGCAGACAAGAACAACACCCCAGACACAGTGAAATAATAAGATGGAAGGACCCTGGGCCTCCAACTATTTCCTGGAATGGCGGCATCATCAGCTTATGAGAGAGAAGTAAAAATTGCATTTATAAAGCTTTGGCAAGAGCTTTACTTATAAGACAGAGACTAACTCATCTTTTCTCAATTTTTCCCATTGATGGAGGAAGCATGTCCTTGCTTTAGCTAGTATTTTCACCTAACCCTACATTCGAAAACTATCCTTTCCCTAATGTTTGTGTATTTGGGTAGGAAGTCTGATCCATCAATATGAAAGCCCCTAGATCTTATCCTTAGCAGTAATGTGGACATAATTCCATATTGATATTCAGCACATATGACTTCTCTGGCTTTAAAATCCGAATACCAGTGAGGAACAATCTGTTTAATATGGTATTTTAGGACTTACTGTTATTTGTAATTTTTATCTGGGTACTTAGACCAAGTATTCCAGTGCTCTTCCTAGCTATGATTTTATTTAGTATATTAAGCATGATATAAATATTTTGGTAAATTATATATGAAAACAAATTGGATTTTATTACAGCAGTGTCAAATTAAATTTTCTTATGCTTTATTTAACACTTTATTCCCAGAGTAATCCCTAATGGGCAACTAAACTGAGTTAATGAGAATGAAGGCTTCTTGCAGGCCACAGCAGCCATATGTTACATCAAACATGACACTTGTAACCAAAAGCAAGTCAACTAAGTTATGTCATCCATCAAGCAAAGCACATGAAGAGTCTTATCTGATCTCCCAGAAGGAGCCATGCTGTGTGTGTGCACTTTGTTTTATTTTATTTTTTAAATTGTTATGAATTTATCTGACCTAAAACTGGTGACATATGCCAGGAAAAGAGATCTCAAATGCTCCTGTTTTATTTTCTTGTACTAAACTGTTACTTGGTAGATGGTATTTTACTACACAGCAAGAAATCACAAAACCTTATCAATTCTACTCCTAAATCTATGTTTCCAATTCATCCACTTCTCTTCTCTCCACTGCCTCCTTCCTAACACAAACCACAGTCTTCTCCCACTTGAATTAGTGCAATAATGGTTAAGCTAGTTTCTTGATATCCATTCCGGCCTCTTCCAATCCATTTTTCCCCCACAACAGCTACAGGGATCTTTTCAAAAAGGTAAATCTAATTATTTCATAATCAAGCTTAAAACTCTTCAAGTTTACATTTGCTCTGAACGAGGCTTCCAAAGCCCCTCATGGTCTGGCCTCCCATTCCCTTTCCAACTGGTGGCACTGTCAGTACTTCCCCAATTATTCACTGTGCCCTACTTACAACATCCTCTCTGTTCCACAGACACAAACACACAAGTTTCTTCCCCCTTTGGGTTTATAGATGCTACTCTTTTTTTTTAAATGTATGTTTTATTGATTATGCTGCTACAGTTGTCCCAGTTTTCCCCCTGTGCCCCTCTCCAGCCAGCACCCCCACTCTCTCAGGCAATCCCCAAACCCTTGATCATGTCCATGGGTCATGTGTGTAAGTTCTTTGGTTTCTCAATTTCCTATACTGTACTTTATATCCCCATGGCTATTCTGTTTCTACCTATAAATACTCATTAATCTCCTCACCTCTTCGCTTACTCCCCAACACTCCCCTCTATTCTGGCAACCATCAAAACACAATCTCTATATTCATGATTCTGTTCTTCTTGTTTGCTTAGTTTGTTTTTAAGATTCAGTTGTTGATAGATATGTATTTATTGCCACTTTATGGTTCATAGCTTTGATCTTCTTTTTCTTAAATAAGTCCCTTTAACATTTCATATAATAATGGTATGTGATTATGCACTCCTTTAGTTTTTACTTGCCTAGGAAGCTCTTTAGTTTTTACTTGCCTAGGAATCTGCCCCTCGATTCTAAATGATATCTTTGCTGGGAGAGGCAACTTGACTGTAAGTCCCTGCTTTTCGTGACTTTGAATATTTCTTGCCAGTCCCTTCTAGCCTGCAAAATTTCTTTGGAGAAATCAGCTGACAGTCTTATGGCAACTCCCCTGTAGGTAACTAACTTCTTTTCTCTTGCTGATTTTAAGATTCTGTCTTTATATTAAACCTTTGGTATTTTAATTACAGTGTGTCTTGGAGTGGGCCTCTTTGTATCCATCTTGTTTTGGACTTTCTGTGCTTCTTGGACTTGCATGTCTATTTCCTTCACCAAATTAGGGAAGTTTTCTTTCATTATCTTCTCAAATAAATTTCCAATTTCTCATACTTTCTTTTCTCCTTCTGACACCCTTGTGATGTGAATGTTGGAATGCTTGAAGTTGTCCCAGAAGCTGCTTATACTATCCTTGTTTTTTTTATTCTTTTTTCTTCTTGTTATTCTGTGTGGTTGTTTGCTTCCTTGTGTTCCAAACCATTGATAGGATCCTTGGCTTCATCCATCTATACTTGTTTCCTTGTAAATTGTTCTTCATTTCAAGTAGTTCATTCTTCATTTCTGACTGAATCTTTTTTATGCTGTTGAGGTCCTCACTAAGTTCTTGAGCATCGTTATAACCAGTGTTTTGAATTCTGCATCTGATAGATTGTTTATATATATCCTTTTTGTTTAGTACTTTTTCTGGAGTTTTGATCTATTCTTTCGTTTGGGCCATGTTTCTTTTTCTCCTCATTTTGGCATCCTCCTGTGTTTGCTTGTACGTATTAGATAGAGTTGTTATGACTCCCTGTCTTGGTAGTGTGGCCTAATGTAGCAGATGTCCTGTAAAGCCCAGTGGCACAGCCTCCCCTATTACTCAGGCTAGGTCCTCAAGGTGTGCCCTTAATGTGTACTGAGTACACCCTCCTCTTGTAGTTGAGCCTTGATTTCTGTTGGCAGGTCTTTGGGAAGGATTTACCCAGGCCAGTCATCTACAAGGACTGACTGTGACCACTGACCACATACCTCAGCCCTCCAAGGAGGATCAGCTGTATAAGGGCAAGGTATTGGTGCTTTAATGTTGTCTGTAGCTGTCCACTGGGTGTGCAGGCTCTATGCTTTCCCAAATGGCACAGTCCCTAGTCAGCCTGTACCTGTGTTCTTCCCAGAGCCACCCTGCATGTGCTATAAGCAATCTGAGATGCCTGCTACTTGTGCTGGGCTTGGAGATTTCCAGGCAAATCCAAGCTGTGAATCTAGGCTGTTTGCTGCTAGTGCTAGGCCTGGGGCAACATAACAAGAGGTACTGGGGACTTACTGAGGCTGGGTGTTGCTATTTTATAGGATTTAGGAAGTTATGAATCATGAGTCAAGACCCACATCTTTGTGGGTCGCCATTCACATCTTTGGCGAGCCCATAAGTTGATCAGCGATGAAGTCTCAGAGGATCTCCAGGGCAGGGCAAACAGTGTTAACTATGTTGTGGAATCTTAGATATGGCACCTGACGGCCAGCTCTGTGGGGTGGATCATTCAGAAAAGGGGCAATGGCCTCTCTCCATCTTTCTGTCTGGGAGAAAGCTGTTCCCCAGCTCTTGCCTTTATTCCAGATACTTCAATTCCTCCCTGTATTTCTCTGGTGCCTTTCAAGCAGATACCCCTGTGCAAGAGCTCAGAGGGAGTGAGTCTGAGTAAGTCCATGTGTGGGTTCTTTATGGAGAACTGCTTGGGACTCCAAAAGTTTTTTTAGTTGACTCAATTTCTGCTGGTTCTTGCAGGTAGAAGTTATGGAGACTTATATTCCTGGCACTGGAACCCTGGCGTGGTGTGGGGCTGGGACCTCTTGCTCCCAAGATATCCCTCCTGAATTTTTATCCAGGTACGTGGCACCAGACTATTCTGCATCTAGACCTCTGCTACTAGTCTAGGTGGATGTGGTTTCTTTAATTTCATAATTGTCAGACTTCCATTTGACTTGGTTCTGACAGGTCTGAGTGGCAGTTGTTCTATAGTTTAGTTGTAATTTTGATGTGGTTGTGTGAGGAGGCAAGCCATGTTTACCTATGCCACCATCTTGACCAAAAATGGTTACTCCGTTTTTCTAGAATACATTATATTATATTAAACACAAAAGTAATAAGAACTAAAAACTCATCACTTCCTAATTATTTTATTGTGTTTTACTATTATGTATGCTCTTGAAGTTATTTATGTCTCATATACCCACATGGTGAAGTATACAATGGCTACTTATGCTTCTCTTCCAATTCTGTGTTTTGTAATGTCATGTTGGTAGCTAGAAATAGGCTATGGTAGAAGTACATACACCACAGAAATTGAAAGCACTACAAAACAGAGCTCTTTTGGTGAGAGGTATGGTGTTAGGAAAGCCAGTTGTTAAATATTTACCAGCAATTCACTGACTATAATGAATCTTTTGTGCTTCCTTTTTGTTATTTTACTCAATATAGTTAATGCAGTCACCAAATATTTAAATATGTAACTAGTGTTAAATCCTTTTGATTTGATTTCTCATTTTTCTTGTAAGAACTCCATCAGGTAGGTACAATGGGATTGTTCCCATTTTATAAGCAAGAAAATAGGTACATAGATGTTAAAATAATTAGGCCAGTATGCAGTACAGCTAGGACTTAAAAATCTGTTGGACTCCAAAGCTCATGCTTTCTATATTAAACAGTATGGAAACAATTTTGGGGAAAATTTCTTTCTGTTTGTGTATGGCTGGGGAAACAAGGTATCTCCCAGTGAAGTCAGGTATTCTATGAAATAACTGTTTATATGAAAGAAAAGACAAGGAGAATTGAGAGAGGGGTCTTATAGTCCTGGTGTGATGTCAAAGCAAAATGATCTGTAACATCACCAATGTTGGTGAAATCTAATTAATTACCACATTGCCATGTTAACTTGTAATTTGTGAATGAAAATCTTTATATTAGTAACCAAGATTAGTAAGTCTGGATTACTAAGAAGGCCTTTGTAGTGGTGTTTTTTGCCTACTATGTGAATTCTCTTGAAGGTAACAGTTCCACTTGCTAGAAAATTTCTGAGTGAAAGTGAACAAAGATGACCTATGGCCTGGAGAGGCACTGGGTCCATGTGTGATGGCCAAGGACAGCATTTGAGAAGGGACTCAGCTACTTGTTAATATCATTCTAATTTTTTCCACTCACTTGTAATATCTCCTCTAATGGCTTTGCTGCTTATAACTCTGATGGATAAGTTGGGGAATTCTAGCTGTAACACAAATGACAAAGAGAAAATTTTCTAGTAAAATTTCTCTCATGCCTCGGGTCTCAGAGTATAGCCTGGTTCTAATAAACTCTATCAGTCAGAGATTAGAACTATGATTCTCAGATTTTGGTGTGCCTAAGAAATACCAGGGAGCTTGCTAAAATGTCAGTTTCCTGACCCATTTCCAGAAATTTTGATTTTGTTTGTGTGGATTGGGCTCAGGTCTCTAAATATTTAGCACATTCCTCAGAGGATCCTAATAAGCTTGTCCAGGTACCAGGCACTGAGAACATTCATCTTGAATGAAGCATGTTTGGTGGTATTTGGGGTGGTTTGGGGATTTGTTTCTGCTCCAGCTAGTCTATAAGACACACAAAGAGAATGTAGTTCTGCCTATTAAGCAAGTAGGGCTGCCTAGTTCTGCCTATTAAGCAGGTAGGGCTGCCTTGAGGTCCAAACCAGACTCTAAGCCCTAAGTAGTGGTGGGGTCGTAGGTTGGCCTAAGCCAGCAATTTTCAACCTTTTTCATCTCATGGCACACATAAACTAACAACTAAATTCTGCACCAAAAATAAACGTGGTCTGTCCAGAAAGATTCCAGCCATTGTTAATATAACAAGAATAGTTTGCACAACATCCATGTAACATGGCAGCCAAGGAAAGTGGACTGGAATGTGCATATGTGAACAATGATGACTTCACAGTACAAGTCAGTGGGAGCAGATGACATTGAGTATGTGTACTGTGTGGCTGTTGCATTCAAAATGACTGAGAGAGTAGAAGAACAAATCTACATCAAGTTTTGTGTTAAGCTTGAATATTCCTCCACAGAAACTATTCAGAGGGCTCAGAAGCCTTTTGGGGATGATGCAATGAGTGCAGTGCAAATAAACTTGTGGCACAAATACTTCAAAGATGGTCAAGAATCTGTTGAAAGTGATCCACATTGTGGAAGACCTGCAACAAGCAGAACACCTGATAACACTGAACAAGTGTGGGCTGCAATTGACAAAGATTGGCAACTGTCAGTGTGAGAACTAGAAGCTGATCTGAGGATTTCAAAAACTGTGTCCAAGATTTTGACACAGGGTCTTAGCATGAAATGTGGGAAAATTAGTCTTGCGGCTTCTGCTACCAGAGCAGAAGGAACATGGAGCTGAAGTTGCTAATGACTTGATTAAAACCACTTCCAATCAACCAGACTTCCTCAAGAAGGCCATAACTTTGCATTGGACTGAGGCTCCATTATTGTATGTACAATGTTTCTTATATTTTGTATCTTCTTCAATAAATGTCTCTATTTTTCACATTACATAGTTGGATACTTTCTGGAAATACCTTGCTATTTTTTGCTTATCTGACAAAAAAGTTGATATAATTTTGATTTACAAAAAAATAATAGCAATTACCTTCCTTCCTTGCTCCAAAATGACTTTTAAAAAATCAGGTGCTAGAGAGGATCCAAGATGGAGGCATAGGTGGTCGCAATGTACCTCCTCACGCAACCAAAACTAAGGACAACAAGAATTTACAAACAAAAAACAACCAGAACAGAGAGAAATGAACTGAACAGAAGTCTGAATACCATACATCCAGTCCGGTAAGGAGGGGCGGAATCGGAGGCCTACGGAGAGGGGTTGAGGGGTCCCAGCAGGAAAAAGCAGTGGCTGGCAGACGCGCGTGTGCAGGGCACAGACCGCAGTTGGCAGACCCCAGAAGCTCAGGGGCAGCTGACAGACCTGTGGCAGACCCTGGGTTCGGGAGGCAACGAGCAGACCCAGTGAGGTGCGCAAGGGGTGCAAACTAAGCAAAAACAGTCAGCGACACAGACCGAGCAACCCAGGGACTCAGCACCAGGAAACAAAGCCGGAAGGCACTGACTGAAAACACTTGTGGAAGTTGAGGCGGGGAGATTCTCTCAGCCTCACAGGAGGCTCCTTGGAGAAACCCACAGAGTCCGAGAGAGTGCACAAGCCCACCTGCCCAGGAGCCAGAACCAGAGAGAACCAATCTGCTTGTGGGAAGCAGCAAGGGGGACTGGAGTCCTGGTGAGAGTGGAGTGGGCGCCATTTTTCCCTCTCGGACCCCGCCCCCACATACAATGTCACAACCCAGCGACTGAAGTGCCTAGACCTGATGAACACCCAAGGCTCTGCCCCTCATATGTAACAGGAGAGACCAGACCAAAGGGAAAAAATAAAATTAAATTAAAAAGATGGCTCAAACAGAATTAAAAGCCCCAGAGCCAATTTTTTTTAAGCGACGGAGAAATAGCCAACCTATCAGATGCACAGTTCAAAGCACTGGTGATCAGGATGCTCACAGAATTGGTGAACTTTGGTCATAAATTAGATGAACAAATGCAGACTACAATAAGTGAAATGAAGAAAAATGCACACGGAACCAATAGTGATGGAAAGAAAACTGGGTTTCTAATCAATGGAGGGAACCAGAAGGAAAGGAACAACCAAACAGAAAAGAATGAAGAAACAAGAATTCAAAAAAATGAGGAGAGGCTTAGGAACCTCCAGGACACCTTTAAACGTTCCAATATCCTAATTATAGGGGTACCAGAAAGGGAAGAGGAAACACAACAAGTGGAAAAGTTATTTGAACAAATAATAAAGGAGAACTTCCCCAATATGGCAAGGAAAATAGACTTCCAGGAAGTCCAGGAAGCTCAGAGAGTCCCAAAGAGGTTGGACCCAAGGAGTAACATGCCAAGGCACATCATAATTACCTTACCCAAGATAAAAATGAAGGAGAGAATTCTAGAAGCAGCAAGAGATAAGGGGACAGTTATCTACAAAGGAGTTCCCATCAGAATGTCAGCTGATTTCTCAAAAGGGACCTTGCAGGCAAGAAGGGGCTGGAAAGAAGTATTCCAAGCCATGAAAGGCAAGGACATCTAAGAATACTCTATCCAGCAAAGCTTTCATTTAGAATGGAAGGGGAGATAAAGTGCTTCTCAGATAAGGCCAAGTTAAAGGAGTTCATCATCACCAAGCCCTTATTATATGAAATGTTAAAGGGACTTATCTAAGAAAAAGAAGATAAAAAATATGAACAGTAAAAAAAGACATCAAACTCACAGTTAGTAACAACCACACCTTAAACAAAAGCAAACTAAGCAAACGAAGAGAACAGGAGCGGAACCACAGAAATGGAGATCACATGGAGGGTTAGCAACAGGGAAGTGGGAGGAGGAGAGAGGAGGAAAAGATATAGAGAATAAGTAGCATAGACAATAGGTAGAAAATAGACAGGGGGAGGGCAGGAATGGTGTGGGAAATGTAGAAGCTAAAGAACTTATGACACATGGACATGAACTAAAGGGGGCGGAATGTGGGTGGAAGGGGGTGGTCAGGGGGGAGGGGAGTGAAGGGGGAAAATGGGACAACTGTAATAGCATAATCAATAAAATATATTAAAAATATATAAGCATAAAAAAGGAAAAAAATCAGGTGCTTATATTTGTATATAAGGATTTCTGGTACCAAGAATTAACCCATCAGCCCTGACTGGTGTGGCTCAGTGGGCTGGGTTTTGTCAAGCCAGCCAAAGGGTCTCAGGTATGATTCCTGGTCAGGACATTTGCCTGGGTTGCAAGCCAGGTCCTTGTAGGGGGCATTCAAGAAGAAACTGATGAATGTTTCTCTCCCTCTCTTTCTGCTTCCCCTCTCCTCTCTCGAAAAGTAAATAAGTAAAATCTTCAAAGAAAGAATTAACCAATCAGACACAACTTTTATTGTGAGACAACTCTATTTATGATTCAAGACAGGGCATTCACACCAAATGGCTATTGTGTGTGTGTGTGTGTGTGTGTTTGTTTTTTTTTCCATTTGACAATCTGAGAAAAAAGAGGTCAATGCCCCTGGCTAAAGAGTCAGGTATTGCATGTTTTAAAAATTCTAGGGGGACACTGGTTGAAAATCACTGGTCTAAGCACTCATAGACTCTTGGAAAAATTTCAGCCAGCATGGAGTACCTGAACCATCCTTACTTGACTTGCACTTGTGCCTTAAAAGACTGAATAAGAAATTGACTAGTCAATTATCTGGAAGAATAAATAATTTTGGATTTACCTCTTTGGGGACTGACCTTTCCATCTATGATGGTTTATTTTTTTGTGTCAAATTGACTGGGCCTCAGGTTGCCCACCATTATTCTTGGGTTTACCATTATTCTTGGTGTGTCTGTGAGAGGATTTCTGGAGGGATCAACATTAGAATCAATAGGCTGTGTAAAGCAGGTTGCCTTCCCCCATGTGGGTGGGCCTCATCCAATTCCTTGAAGCTCAAAATAGACAAAGGTTCAGTAAGGGAGAATTCACTCTCTTTACTTAACTGTCTTCAAGCTGGGACATTGATCTTCTTCTGTCTTTGGACTAGCACGTGAACTGGAATTTACACCTTTGATTCTCCTGCTTCTCAGGCCTTTAGACTCATACTGGAAGTAAACCATAAACTCTAAACTCACGTAGGTCTCCAGCTTGTGCAGACTTCTCAGCCTCCATAGTTGTGTAAGCCAATTTCTATAATTTCACCCTCCCTCCCTCCCTCCCTCCCTCCCTCCTCTATTTCTTTGGAGAATGCCAATACAGATCTTGGTCCTGAGAGTCGTTTTAGAAGAACAGAATGTTAAGCATGAATTTTCTAAATTGTGACACGACCACTGACCAGGAGTGACCGCGGAACACTGTGGATGGCTGATCAAAACACAAGAAAAACATACACAAAGACAACCAGGTCCTGTGGGGAAATAGGGATGGAATGGCCACTCTCTCTAGTGGGGAGCACCTTGGCCACCCTCCCTAGGCGAGAGCGCCCCATTCTCCCACCGGAGCAGGCTTTTATTGGGTTCATTTACACAGGAATTCAGGTAAAACTCATTACTCATTTCCAGGAAGTAAGGATCAAATAACAAGAAACTCTGAGGGCCTATTTTGAGTCAGGGTCAAATAACTAAAGAGCTGTAAAAAACTTTAAGGAACAAACTTATTTCTTCCTTGGACTCTTATCATTTAATTAAGAGCATTCTAAACAAAGCAGGTTTCACAGGATTTTACATATTTTTTCTTAGGCCTGATCCCCCCACCCCGCTGGGGAACCCGCCCTTTCCAGCACAGGGCTGCACCATCCTCTGTCATTGTTTCAGGCTTAGGTGGAGCAAGGGAAGTAAGGCAGCCAAGAGATTAGGAGATTTTCTCGCAGACAATGAGGACTCAGGCTATGTCAAAGCCGAGGGGCGAGGGTCCATCACCCCCTTTTTGCTGTAGCCCCCAAAGTCCTTTCTTGGGGGCCTCCCACATGATCTCATGTGTGTTAGGTCATTCCCCCCTTGGGGAATCTTACCTGTCATTGGCTAACCGACCAAGCATTGGCAGCCAGTTATGGATGAAGTAAAAGGAGCAGAAGTGGTGCTCCTGACAGGGAGATAAGCTTTTGTCTCCTTGGTGGCTTATGGTCCAAGGTCATTTCCTCAGCCTTGGCCTTGGCAAGGGTTACAGCTTCTGGTACCAGGCAGGGTGGTTCCCAACAAAATTGTTCCTGGGATTCTGTAATTGCCCTCTAATGTGATTAAAGATGCTAATGACTCTATTTCCAGTAGTAAAGAGAGCACTGAAATTCCATGATGTGAATAGTCAATAGAAATCCATAAAATATCTGCACTGGATACACCTAATCAGTCACTTAAAAAAAGCAAGGATCTGAATGACTGTGTATCGGATACTTTTCAACATTTTTGAAAAACTAATTAATATAATGAGATTTCCAGTTCCTTCTAATGTTGCTGGACAAAGTGATGAAAGAAAAGAATGAGCTTAGGGTTTGAATTCCCAGCTCAAGCACCACATAACTGACCAACGTGTGCCCTGAAGGAAACCCTTGTCTCCTGTAGCCTGGGTGCTGAGATTGCTAAAAATCAAACATAAAATCTTATTCTGTAACTGGCTGAATTACAACACAAGTTGAATACCCAGCCTCATAGAGGTTGCATCTTCTGTTACAATGATAGCATTGACTAAGAAAGAATGGATTCCCGTAAGTTGGAATAAGGAAGGCCCTGCAAAAGCTGGGCAAGCTGAGCTCCTAAATTCTGACAAATCTTCTTTGCCAGTGGAAGTGGCCTCTCCCAGTAGAACCAGACTCCCCACCTCCAGTGGTAGCAATCCTTCCACCTCTTACCAGACTAAGAGAAAATTAACCCTACTTGTCTGAGAAAAGTAATGGCTTCCCCCTAAGGCCGTTGCCTCCCATGACAATGCTAATTATCTTCAGGACACACCGCTCACCACTCTCTTTGCTTTTAGACTTACAAGCAGACTCAAATTCCAGCATGCCCATATGTATGAGGTAGAAATCTCAGTAAAATCTATGAGGAGATATGCTATACTTCCAAAGCATTACTTAAGTTTTATAATTTATATGAACAGAAATCCAGGCAATATGTGTAAGAATGGATATTAAGGGTGGGAGATCATGGTGGAAGGAACATGAAGTTGAATCAGGCCAAATTTATCAATGTCTGGCATGTTATAGGCCCTTGGGAAGAGACGGCTTTGGTTGCAACATCTGTTACACCATCAGTCTCCAGAGTAAATCCTTGAATCCAGTTCAAAGAGACCAACTTCTCATTTTCTCTCACTGTTCATATCCTTCCTTGTCTCTCACAGATTTTAAGTATCCCTCCTTAAACAGGAAGGGGGTTTGAAAAGTACATTTAGGGGAAATTTGTTCTTTATTCAACAAAGGGTGAGGATGAGGTACTCAATAAATTGTTGGATTTTTCCTTCTTTATAATCATATTTCAATATTCACCTTTTCTTTTTGTGTCTAGCCATTTCTTCTTCTTTAGCTATTCATTATCCCCCAATTCCAGGAAACACACACACCCCATGAGATATAGATCAAGACCAATGTCCTAGCCTGGCTGGTGTAGCACAGTGGATTGAGCTCAGGCTGCAAACCAAAGTGTCGCAAGTTCAATTCCCAGTCAGGACACATGCCTGGGTTGCAGGCCACGGCCCCCAGCAACTGCACATTGATGTTTCTCTTTCTCTCTCTTTCTCCCTCCCTTCCCTCTCTAAAAATAAAAAAAAAAATCTTCAAAACAACAACAACAACGAAAAAGGTTGACTAATCCTTTACTCTACAGTCCATTGCCAAGGTGCTCCAAGCTAGTTTAACTTCCTTCTTTCATGGTCTCATATTTAAATTTTTTCCTTGTATTTCATCAAAGCTTACAGCAGCTATCTTCACCCATTTGTCCTTAAATGTTTTAAGGCCCTTTTCCAAGCTCTGACATGAGAATGCAACCTTTCTTTCCAACACATCAGTTTCCCCAGCTGATCTCAGAGACTAAAGGACTTTTCCTGGCCCTATGCTCACAGACGTGGAATTTCTTCAAGTATATGCATGTATTGAATGTGTGATTAAACACATTACTTACCATTCTTATAACATCTTACTGTTTGTTTTTCTTCAGTGAATGTTCATTCTGACAAAGCCTATTGAAATTTAACAATAGCACTGTCCTAGATGTTGTGGATATAAAATGAATAAAGCACTCATTTCAGCCTAGGAGGAGCTCATGGTGTGGAAAGGCAGCATGTAAACATGTATATTGCAATGTGATGTGAAGCAAAATGAACTTCCTGAGCTGGTAAAAGGTCTCATAGGAAGTGACATTAAAAAAAAAAAAGATTTTATTTATTTATTTTTAGAGAGAGAAGGGAGAAAGAGTGCAAGAAACATCGATGTGCCAGAGATTCATTGCAGGCCCCCAAACAGGTACCTGCCCCACAACCAAGGCATGTACCCTGACTGTGAATAGAGCTGCTGGTTCAGAGGCCAGAGCTTAATCCACTGAGCCACACCAGTCAGGGAGAAGTGATATTTATATTAATCTGGAAACCTAAGTAGGAGTTTTCCAATCAGAGGATGGGGTGAGTCCACGTAAGGGCAGAATAGAGCATCTGAGTAAAAAGTATCAAGTGTGCAGAGGTTTTGAAAAAATTGAGGACGATACTGACATGTTTGGGGATGTCTAATGGCTTCAGGGTGGTTGGATGTGTGTTGGATTGAATGTCAGGGATCAAATTGAGAAGGTGTGTGTAGAGAGGATTGAATTCTATTCCACAGGCGAGAGAGGAAACTGTTTAAGAAAAGGAGTTTAACAATCAGGATTTTCTGTTACACTTCTATTTTCACTAACCTAAGTACCCAGAATCAGGGTTTTGAAGTCTGAAAGCGGGTGTGGTCTGCTTGGTTAATTAGCGGTGCTCTGGATAGCCTCTCAGGTGAGACACTGCTTTCCACCACCTCCCACCCCCGGCCCCCAGGTCTAGAAACAGCATGTTTTCAGTATACCCAGGGTTACCAGTCTGATCCCCGTGCCCACCTGTGCTAATTTATTTACCGTTTATTACTACAACACTGTCCTCCAAATGATGTCTCTCCTTGACCACGGTTGGATATAAACTCTGTCTCTCAACCACACTTCTCTGTTTTCACACTTTCTTTTTTAAGTTCTGTCGATCTAGTCTTCAAGCTTTTTGCTGATGTTTTGGTCCATGCCACCCTACGTCTTAAATAAACACTTTGAGACAAGCGGCACTGGTAGCCACGCCCAGGCAAAAAGTTGCGGATCCAGGAGGTTTGTCTGCACCAGCGAGCCATACTGACGATAGTAGCGCGCAAGCGCACATCCCGGCTCGCGGAGGCGTGTTTTTCTTTCCGGCTTCCTGGTAGGTGGACTTGGGCGCTTTGCTCTCTGCCTCTCACCGCGGCTTGTATTTTGCTTAGCGACAGACCCATGGCCGAGCGTGGGGAACTTGACCTGACCGGCGCCAAACAGAACACCGGAGTGTGGCTGGTCAAGGTAATGTTGGCGCGACTGTCGCTTGCGGTCCTCCTATTATAAGTAGTTTAAGTTTCTTGAGACCGCCCCACTTCGTGCACCTTTTAAAGTTCCTCATGGTCATCTTCACATATCTTGAGTTGTGTGACTCATTGTTATGCACTTGTGCAGACGAGGAAACTAGCTTAGAACAGCAGTATCTTTCAGCCGGAGTCCCAACCTGCCTGTAATAGATTTCCATTCCCAACGACCTGGTTTTTCCGGGGACCTTTCATGGCCCCGATTCGAGCGGTGCATTTTACCCAGGACTGAAGAATTTCTGCATTTTCTTTTGGTGAAACTGATTTAAGTCATGAGCCTGTAAAGGAAGTTGAGTGTCTGCTTCCTGTACATTTTTCTCGGCCAGAAAATAGAACTGATCTCTGCATACCCTTAAATGCTCTCTTGAGTTGGTGTCCCTTAATCACCTGAGAGAGCTCGGAGTTCACGGAAGAAGAGGCCATTGGATTGGAGTGTTCTTTTAGAGCATGACAGAGTCTCCTGAAACAGATCGTCAAAAAATTTTTTTTTGTAAATACAGCAATTAGACATTAATGAGCGCAGTATTTGTACTTTACTTTTTCATATAGGTGAGCGTTTATGAGAGTTTCATAAGATATATATGTATGTTCAAAATGTAATTAAGAGTCTTTGAACCTCAAGCAAAATGGTTTGTTAAACTTAAAAAAACTTTATCACATGGCTGCGTTATCAAGTAAATCTGAGAGGTCCTTCTAGTTCAACCTTTCTAAAATAGTTGCCTTATCATCCTTCCTTAGCATGTCGAACCTGTGTTGTACTATTCTTCAAAACCCTTTCCAGTGTGAAGTGATTCTGTGTTTGTGTGTTCAGTGTTGGTTACCTCCCTTTCCCTAGCGCCTGCACATGTACATGCACACATACAGTCGCATTACATGAGCATGGTTCCCTTGCCTGTCACACCCAGACTTGTGTTTGGCACGTGGTAATTGCTCAAGATAGGTGATGAATGAATGACGTCTTACTCTTCAACCCTAGCCTTAGTCTCTGGCACTCATTTGATTTACCACAGCTATGTCGGTATGAATTTAAAAAGATACAGTAAGTGAGCATTCCTCTCTCCATGCTAAATGGAGGAGAAACATTAAGGAGATCTCCCATACAGACTTGAAGAAGGAGCTTGAAAATATAGTGGAACTTGAGATGATGCATTTATGATTGCAGCACAGTAAATGCTCAGTAAATGTTTACCTTAACAGGATTTGGATGGGTGGACAGAGGCATAGCATAGTATACTATGGAACAGAAATGCAAGACTGTAGTGCATATTAACATGATGTCTCCTGGGAAATAAAGAGATGATTATACCTAGAGCAGAGGGTCTGTAAGAATCATATGTTCTTACCAGTCTTGTACCTCTCCCTTGTGCCGCTGTTGGAAGTGGGTCTGTGTAAAAAAAGGTCGGGAACAAGTACTCATTCTTTGTATCTGACTCAAGATTGAAAAACTGTAAAGGTATATGATGATTTAGAGTTCACACTACTTCCTGGAAGAAATGAATTAAGGTACACAGTAGGGATCCAACATGTATTTTCTTAACCATTTTGAGAATTATAACCCTTCTAATTGCATATATCTAGTTACGGACACAATATAGTGTATTGGTTACATAGATGTGGGAACCAGAAGGCCTGGATTTGAATCCTGGCACCATCATTTGCTGATTATATAACCTTGGCTAAATTATGTAATCCCTGGGTTCTTCAGATCCATCATCTGTCATATGGGGGTAGTCAACAGTGCATACCTTGTAGAGATGTGAGGATTAAATGCATAAATGTATGGAAAGTGCTTGTAATAGTGTTAGTAAAGTAGTATTATATAAATGTTAGCTGTTATGTTGAATAATACTTTCTTTTCATTAGATCTTTCATATTGGTCATAGTTTATTATACATAATAAAACTTTTTGAAATCTTAAAGTCAGTGGTGTCCTAAATAATATGTCAGAGTGTTATGCTCCTCTGAGAAGTCTTTTCTGGTAGCCTGTCTTATCTTTAAACTTTTATTGGACTTATTTGGGAACATAAGTTAATACTTTTTTCTTGTTATTTGACCCATGTTATTTTTGTGTCACAAACTTGATTGGCTTCAAGCTCTTTGAGAGCAAAAGGCATTTCTTACCTATCTTAGTATCATAGGGCAAAACATATATTGAGTTTGATATTAATGATTATTTATTACAAGCAGAAAGTAAAATGGAAGCAGTATATCATTTTATGTTTAAAAAGATTCATTAGTATCCAAAACATAGTCTTATTAATTTTTTACTTTGTGTTAGGTTCCTAAATATTTGTCACAGCAATGGGCTAAAGCCCCTGGAAGAGGTGAAGTTGGGAAACTACGGATTGCAAAGTAAGTTATTTGTATGTTTTTGACTTTTTGAAATGCTGTTTGTAAAAATTTTTTAAAGTGTTTTTTACATGGAATTATAGTCTTTTTCAGAAAATTTACCTGGAAAATTAGAGGTAATGAGCATGTCAAACCTAGTCAAGAGATGGTTAGATGCTTCGTAGGGAATCATCTGTGCACATGGTGTGTGCACAGATAAACACTCTCACACTGGCACTGCCCCCCTTCTGACAGGTGTAAATATGAAATCAAATTTGTTGGTAAAACTTACTGGCAGTAAAGCAGAGTATGTAGTTCTCTCATCCCTCCTTCCTCTCCATATCTTGTGAAGAGGTATGTTTGGGTTATCATAACTGGATATATCAGAAAGATTTTGCCCTTGTGCCGCTGTTGGAAGTGGGTAGGGAAAACCTGGTAAACAATGTAACAATGTAGTTTCCTGGTGGAGGAAATCGCCTTCTTACAAAGGGAATCCTCCAAAGTTCATCCTGTGTCAGCCAGAGGGCTTGTGTTTCACTCTCTCTGAAACAAAAAAGATCTAAAATCACAGTTACTAGAAGAATCATTTGATCTTACCAGTCTTATACCTCTCTTTGAACTTGACCTGGGCCTCCCCTCAGGCCTTTCTGTTTCAGAGCAGGGATAACAGTTTTGTCCAAGGGGGTACGCACACAGTACCTTGTGGATATGAGGTGATTGTAGTTATAAACTCACAAAAGACTTGATCTTTGACCTCTTAACAATTTCTTCTTACCCATGGCAACTATCTCTTTGTGGGGATAATGGTCAATTCCAGACACACCTGCATGGCTGGCTGTAAACACAGTCTGTGGTGCCATCATCAGTGTTCTTCATGATGACCGCTTTGTGTCCAGAGTAGCATCCAGCCAGGACCAGCACCACCTTCCAGGGTTTCATAAACTTGCCCATTTCCACAGTGGCCACTTGGGCCTAGAGCAGAAAGGCTCTGTCCATTCTTTACTAATCCAACTCTTAACACAATTTCCATGCCTGCTACTTTATTAAATAGCTCTTATCTGCCACCATTATCCTCTCCTTTGCCAAGCTTTTGCTTTAAAACAAACCACCACAAAATTCAGTGGCTTAGAACAAATGCCATTTTATTTGCTTATAATTCAGTGGGGCAGTTCTGGTTGGAGCTGACCAAGCTGGTCTTTCTGGCTGGAATAGCCTTACTCATGTGTCTAGTGGTTGGCTTGCAATCAACTGGGGTAGTAGTCATGTGTATTTCATTTCCAGCGTGCTTATTCACATGATGGTAAAAGAATTCCTAGTAACAAAAGAGAGGGGAAACCCCAATGCACAAGCACTTTATAAGGCTGTTCTTGGATATGGTTTGCTGAAGTTCTATTAACCAATGCAACTTCCATAGCCAAGCCCAACTTCAGGGGTGGAGCAGTAGACTCCACTTCTTAGTGGGAATTAATTGCAAATAATTCGTGGTCCATTTTTGCAGTCTATCACATCCATGTTCCTAAATCTAACAGTCAACTAGCAGCCCTCTTGATCCACTTCAGTGGAATTTAACACACTGATCACTTCTTATTCCCAAACCCTTTTTTTCACTTCACTTCCAGGACATCATTCTCTTGATCACTGGCTGGCTATTCCTTTTCAGTCTCTATTGCTGGCTCCTTCTCATCTTCTCACTTAGGGTTCAGTTTTTAATTTTTTTCTTCTCTCTATTTAGGGTTATGTAATCCCGGGGTTCAGTTTTTAATTCTTCTATTTGACTGGTTATTTAGGTGGTCTTATTTGGTCTCAGGTCATACCAGGTGTGTTTAAAGATATATCTCAAGTATGGCTTCTGTCCTAATCACCAAGATGCATATATCTCACAACCTCTATGATGTTTCCCCTTGGATGTTTGGGAGCATTTCAAACTTAATCATCACTTTTCCTCTTTTTGGAACACTCTTCCTTTAGATATCCCTATGGATAATATTAGCTCAGCCAGGCCTTTTCTGATTATCCTATATAAAATAGCACCTAGTACTCTATTCTCCTTATTCTCTTCTTTCCCTCCGTAGAACTTACCACCATTCTTTCATTCAGCTTCTACAATGCCCATCTGACATACTGTATTTTTGTTTGTATGTTGTTCATCTGTCCGATTAGAGTAGAAGCTCCATGAGGTCAGGATTTCAGTCTTACTGACTGCTGTATCTCCATAGTCTAGAACAGTGCCTAGCATAGTAGACACCTAGTAATGATTGTTGAATCCATAAATGAAAACTGCTATGACAAATTTATAATAGCTATTTTATTCTTTAGTTCCAAAAGTGAGATAGAAAATTAGAATGTGAACATTTTTAAAGCATAAATTTTTCCTCCATCTCCCAATGTATAGAATCTAGACCTCTTTTTCCCTAAAATACCCACTGTCTCTGTGCAAGGTTTGTACTTGTTTTGGAGGGGTGTCCTTTTAAAATTAAACTAATCTTTCTACATCAACATCCTGCTTCAGAAAACTTCCAGTTTTTAAAATCTTTGGTACATGGTTTATTTTACTGACAATCGTGCAGTCTGCACTAATGTGGCTTATCTCAAACTTAATTATTAGCTTTGTTTCTAAACAATTTAACATTCAATGTCATGTGTGGGCTCACTAATAGTAAAAAATATGCAAACAAAAACTGAGGTACAATTTTTCTGTTAAAAAATGACTAAGGTTAGAATAATGTTATACTATTTTAGGTTGGTACAAACTTTGAAGGGCAGTCAGGTACCATATATGTATATGTACACACATACATACTGCTGCTCAGAGCAAAGTAGAATAAAAATTCCACTGTTTCCTCTGCCAGTTAGTTCACAATGCAAGCATTATGTTCAGTTCTTGATGCAGCCCTTATAGAAAGACAAACTGATACAGCAGCATGGGGCTGGGATAATGAGAAGGCTAGAAATATTAATGATAAAATACCATGCTTTTGACCCAGTAATTTCTAGGAACTTATCTTGTGGAAGTTACAAGTTAGTGATGGCACAGGTTGAAAGGTTGGCATATAAGGATATTCATTTCAACATTGTTACAGAAAAAAATTAGTAACATTCTCAAATTCCTTACTAAGGGACTAAGTAAACTGGGTACATTTTACAATTATTTAATGCTTTTAAAACAATCTCAAGTTGCAGAAAAGTTGGAGGAATAGTATAAAGAACTTTTCTATTACATCATGTTGGACATTCTCCAACATAA
The DNA here is from genome assembly GCF_019186645.2 of Phyllostomus hastatus. Classification (NCBI taxonomy): domain Eukaryota; kingdom Metazoa; phylum Chordata; class Mammalia; order Chiroptera; family Phyllostomidae; genus Phyllostomus; species Phyllostomus hastatus. Next base: position 1,773,307 of record NW_025333835.1, on the reverse strand, counting down.
TCACAGGACAGTCCTCCAAATGAGTAGATGAGCATCAAATTGTACTATTACTTAATCGTAGACTTTATTCAAGATTTGTCAGTTGTCTCTATAATGTGTCATAGGAATAGGATCCAGTCCACGAGTTCATGTTGTGTTCTGTTGTCAGGTCTCTTTAGTTTTCTTAAATCTAGAACATTTGGAAATTTTTTTTAGTGTATAAATGTTAGTACTCTTGGGTTTGTCTGACTATTTTTCATGATTAGATTCAGGTTATTCATCTTTGGCAAGAATATCAGAAAGGTGAAGCTGGGTTCTTAATTTTTCTTTTCTTTTAAACAATTTTAATATGTTGTATTGATTATGCTATTACAGTTGTCACATTTCCCCCCTTTATTCCCCTCTACCCTGCGCACCCCCCTGCCACCTGCAATCCCCCCTTTAGTTCATGTCTGTGGGTCAATATATAAGTTCTTTGGCTTCTACATTTCTTATACTATTCTTAACCTCCCCCCATCTATCTTCTACCTACCTTTTATGGTACTTATTCTCTGTACCTTTTCCCACCCCCGTCCCTACCCACTCCCCTGCTGATAACCCTCCATGCGATCTCCATTTCTAAGATTCTCTTCCTGTTCTAGTTGTTTACTTAGTTTGTTTTTGTTTTTGTTTTAGGTTCAGTTGTTAATAATTGTGAGTTTGTTGTCATTTTAGTGTTCATATTTTTTATCTTTTTCTTAGATAAGTCCCTTTAGCATTTCATATAATAAGGGCTTGGTGATGATGAACTCCTTTAACTTGGCCTTATCTGGGAAGCACTTTATCTGCCCTTCCATTCTAAATGATAGCTTTGCTGGATAGATCAATCTTGGATGTAGGTCCTTGCCTTTCATGACTTGGAATACTTCTTTCCATCCCCTTCTTGCCTGCAAGGTCTCTTTTGAGAAATCAGCTGACAGTCTTATGGGCACTCCTTTGTAGATAACTGTCTCCTTTTCTCTTGCTGCTTCTAGGATCTCCTTCATTTTTACCTTGCCTAATGTAATTATGATGTGCCTTGGAGTGTTCCTTCTTGGGTCCAACGTCTTTGGGACTCTCTGAGCTTCCTGGACTTTTTGAAAGTATGTTTCCTTTGCCAGATTGGGGAAGTTCTCCTTCATTATTTTTTCAGATAAGTTTTCAATTTCTTGGTCTTTCTCTTCTTCTGGCACCCCTATGATTCGGATGTTGGAATGTTTAAAGATGTCCTGGAGGTTCCTAAGCCTCTTCTCATTTTTTTGAATTCTTGTTTCTTCCTTCTGGCTCTCACCATTGATTCGAGTCCCAGTTTCCTTCCCATCAGTATTGGTTCCCTGTACATTTTCTTTATTTCACTTAGCATAGCCTTCATTTTTTTCATCTAATTTGCGACCAAATTCAACCAATTCTGTGAGCATCCTGATTGCTAGTGTTTTAAACTCTGCATCTGGTAGGTTGTCTATCTCTTTGTCACTTGGTTGTATTTTTTCTGGAGTTTTGATCTGTTCTTTCATTTGGACCTTTTTTTGTCTCAGCGTGCCTGTTATGTAGTAAGGGGCGGAGCCTTAGGTGTTCACCAGGGTTGGTGCCTTGTGAGGAGGTATGTGTGGGTGGGGTCCCAGAGGGAACAGTGCCACTTGCTGTGCTCTCTGCCAGTTTTCAGTCACTTTCCCCACCACCCACAATCAAATTAGGCCCTTCTGCTGCTGATTCCCCAGTGGGTGGGCTTGTGTATGTTCTAGGACCCTGTTCGTCTCTACAATTAACTCTCCTCTAAGGCTGGGAGTTTTTCCCACTGCTGCCTTAACCCCCACAGGTGTTTTCAGTCACAGGTTTTGAGGCTTTATTTCCCTGTTCTTGAACCCTGGGTTGCATGGTCTGTCTCACTCCCCAGATGTTCCTCCTGGTTTATCTGCACGCAAATGTGGGACCGCCCAGTCCACAATTCGCTGTCTTGCCTGGTCTACCAGCCGCTGCCTTGCCGAGAGTCTCCTCTGCTCTGCTGTCCACCTCCACCCTTCTGCTGGTTTGGATGAATGTTTCTTCTTTAACTCCTTGGTTGTCGGACTTCCATACAGTTTGATTTCTTTCAATTCTGGTTGTTGTTGTTTTTTTTAATTGATTATGCTATTATAGTCCCATTTTCCCCCCTTCACTCTCCTCTGCCCTGCACACCCTGTCCTCTCACCTACATTCTGCCCCTTTCGTTCATATCCATGGGTCGTACATATAAGTTCTTTGGCTTCTACATTTCCCATCCTATTCTTGCCCTCCCCCTGTCTATTTTCTACCTACCATTTATGCTACTTATTCTCTGTACCTTTTCCCCCTCTCTCCTCCTCCCACTCCCCTGTTGCTAACCCTCCATGTGATCTCCATTTCTGTGGTTCTGTTTCTGTTCTAGTTGTTTGCTTAGTTTGCTTTTGTTTTTGTTTTAGGTGTGGTTAATGATTATGAGTTTGCTTTCATTTTATTGTTCACGTTTTTTATCTTCTTTTTCTTAGATAAGTCCCTTTAACATTTCATATAATAAGGGCTTGGTGATGATGAACTCCTTTAACTTGACCTTATCTGAGAAGCACTTTATCTGCCCTTCCATTCTAAATGAAAGCTTTGCTGGATAGAGGAATCTGGGATGTAGGTCCTTGCCTTTCGTGACTTGGAATACTTCTTTCCAGCCCCTTCTTGCCTGTAAGGTCTCTTTTGAAAAGTCTGCTTATAGTCTTATGGGAACTCCTTTGTAAGTCACTGTCTCCTTTTCTCTTGCTGCTTCTAGGATTCTCTCCTTCATTTTAATCTTGAGTAGTGTAATTATGATGTTCCTTGGTGTGTTCCTCCTTGAGTCTAACTTCTTTGGGACTCTCTGAGCTTCCTGGACTTCCTGGAAGTCTATTTCCTTTGCCAGATTGGGGAAGTTCTCTTTATTATTTGTTCAAATAACTTTTCCACTTGTTGCTCTTCCTCTTCTCCTTCTGGTACCCCTATAATTTGGATGTTGGGATGTTTAAAGATGTCCTGGAGGTTCCTAAGCCTCTCCTCATTTTTTTGAATTCTTGTTTCTTCATTTGGTTCTGGTTGAATGTTTCTTTCTTCCTTCTGGTCCACATGGTTAATTTGAGTCCCAGTTTCCTTCTCATCACTATTGTTTCCCTCTGCATTTTCCTATATTTCACCTAGCATAGCCTTCATTTTTTCATCTAATTTGCAACCAAATTCAATTCTGTGAACATCTTGATTACCAGTGTTTTGAACTGTGCATCTGGTAGGTTGGCTGTCCCTTTGTCACTTAGTTGTATTTTTTCTGGTACTCTGATCTGTTCTTTCATTTGGGCATTTTTTTTTTTTTTTGTCTTGACGCGCCAGTTACATACTAAGGGGCAGAGCCTTAGGTATTCACCTGAGTGGGGTAACCCATATCACTGCATTGAGACACTGTATGTAGGAGAGGGGCCCCAGAGGGAACAACGGTGCTTGCTCCACTGTGCCGGATTTCAGTCACTTTCCCCATTTTCCACCAGCAAATTGCACCCTTCTGGTTCTGATTCCCATGTGGGTGGGTTTGTGTACATTCTAAGAGCCTCCAATGAACTTTCCTGTGAGGCTGGAAGTTTCTCCCGCTGCTGCCTCAACCCCCACAGGTGTTTTCTGTCAGTGGTTTGAGGCTTTATTTTTCCGTGCTAGGGCCCTGGGTTGCACAGACCATCCAGCTCCCCAGTTTTTCCTCCTGCTATATCTGCACGTGAATGTGGGACTGAATGTGGGCCCATGCACTCCACCAGCCACTGCCTTGCTGGTCAGCTGCAGCCTTGCGCACCCCACTCTACAATTCACTGCCAGGTTGGGTCCACTAGCCACCATCTTGCCTGCCCTGGTCCTCTAACCGCCTCCTTGGTGTGAGTCCTCTCTGCCCGGCTGCCTCTCCTTACCCTTACCCTCCTCTGGTCTGGATGAATGTGTCTTCTTTAACTCCTTGGTTGTTGGACTTCCTTAAAGTTTAATTTTCTGTCGGCTCTGGTTGTTTTTTGTTTTTTAAATTTTCGTTCTTTTGTTGTGCAAGGAGGCACAGTGTGTCTACCTATGCCTCCATCTAAGAAGTTTTTCTAGCAAAGTTTCCATGTTTACATTTTATCCCATTATTGGTAGTTGTAACTTTGGTCACTTAATAAGGTGTATCCTGTAAGCTTTTTCACTGTAAATGTTCTCTTTTCCCCTTTGTAAATATTAAGTGTTCTGTGGGGTGGTACTTTGAGACTATGTAAGTATTTTATTCACCATCAGATTTTTTACTTCATTTATTTATTGATGTTAGTGTGAACTCATGGATTCCAGTTTTATTTAATGGGTCATAATTTGTTACCATCATCATTGGTTAAATTGTCCAAAATTTAGCCAGTGGAAGCTTCTTCAAGCTGACTCCTGTGCTTTTTCCCTTTTTTAATGGTGATAAAAAAATTATAAATATATATATATAAAATGTTTAGCATCTTAACCATTTTTTTAATCCTTACCCAAGGATATTGGGATGTTTATTGATTTTTAGAGAGAGAAGAAGGGAGGGAGAGAGAGTCAGACAGACAGACATCGATATGAGAGGGAAATATGATTGTTTGCCCTTTGTATGTACCCCACCTGGGGGTTGAACCCACAACCTAGGTGTATGCTCTGACTGGGAATTGAACCTGTAACTTTTCAGTGTATGAGACAATGCTCCAACCAACTGAACCACCCAGGCTGGGCCCATTTTTAAGTAAATAGTTGAGTAGTGTTAAGTCCTGTGGCTGTTTGACATGTTCTCACTATTCTTTGAGTACCTTTTGTCACAGAAAGATGTTTGAGATTCAGCTGTATATTTCTGAGCCCTGGTGTCATTCATTTTTGCAAGGCACTCTGGTTCCTTGTAGAAACTAAGATCTGGATACTACAAGTGCTTATTCTGCTTTCATATGCCAGTCCAGCACTACTGGGTATGTTCATTTTTCTCTCTTTTCATATTTGTATCTCTTTTCTGAAAGTGAGAAACCTGATTCCTGTTATCTTTAATATGTTCACTTATTTGTTCAGGCCTCTGTTCTTGTTTGTTCTTTTCTTTTTTCTTTTTTTTTTTTTTAAGATTTTATTTTATTTATTTTTAGAGAGGGAAGGGAGGGAGAAAGAGAGAGAGAGAGGGAAACATCAATGTGTGGTTGCTGGGGGTCATGGCCTGGAACCCAGGCATGTACCCTGACTGGTGTTCTTGTTTGTTCAAACCTCTCTTCCACTACCAATGTGTGAAGGCTGTCCTCACCCTGCTTGGGCTATATTGCACTCATTAGACAGCTGTGTTTGCTGTCCTCCACAGGGATGCTGTCAGTGCAGTCAGTCTTCTACCCACTGTTCTGAGTTTGCACTCTCCTCATAGACATTCCCTCTGCTTTTTAACCTCTCTAGGGCTCTTAACAGTTTACGTCTGATTATCCTCCCATGTGGATACACTCGCCTTGCTAGCTTCTGACACACTTCTTGTTGAGCCGTTCTAATTTTATGTGGATGCCCTCCTTACCCTACTAAGCTCTGACACTTTGCTCCAGGCTTTTTCCCTTCCACCCAAGGCACTTCCTTTCTACCCTACGTGGGCTGTGACTACTCTGCTCAACCCACTCTGGAAATACATACCTTGCACGGCCTCACCTAATGGTTTTTCAGCTGAATTGTCCAAGAAGAGGATGTATTAATAGGAATTTAAAATAAAACAAAACCTCCCTGTCACACAGTTAAAGATTTGGTATTATTTGCTTAATTTTCTTAACCTGGAAAAGAAGGTGCTTAGTGAAAAGTCTGGCTCCATTGGTGTCAAATCTAACAAATCTAAGAAATATTTTAAAAATATAAGAAAAAGGAAAGACAAAAAGACAAGAGGAACAAGACTGGAGTCTAATGAACTAGTTGTGGAGTATTGAGAAATGGACTCAGTGATGAAGGAGAAACTGCACAACATTATAGGGTGGTCAGTGAAAGGAAGGGCCTGATGTTTACTTCATCATTTCTGAAGCTATTACTGTGTTTGAGTAGTTGATGTTTATCATTTTAAACACAGGTCATTATGGAAAGGGTATATTTTAGTTGCAGTGTAGAAGGTCATATGTGCTTCATATATTCACACGCCAAGACAAAAATAATATGTAATCCTTTTAAAATAAGTTTGAAGTTTCCAAGCATTAATTTTTATTCTAGAAAATTCATCCAGAGTTCATCAATCCCTTATCATTTTAGCTAAGATGCCATTATAATTTTGTTTTTACGTATGGAAATGAAATCCTCCCATCAAGTGTTTCCTGATTGCATCTGAGTGCTTTTCTAGTCACCCTGACTAGAAATGTCAACATGATCTTTAATCCGTCCTTTTCTCTTGCTGCCCACTTCCAGTCACTTTCTCCTCTGTTAGTTCTCACAGTTTTAACAGTTTAAACACCCTGCCATATACTCCTTCTTGCATTCTACCATTACCTGGTTCAAGCTTTCCTTACTTTTTATGAGGTTTTTGCATTAGCCTCAATTCAGTTCAGTAACCATTATGCATGTACCTTCTGTGTCTTTGCCTTTGCCTATAGTGCCTCTATCTTAAAGGTAGCTAAATTAAATGCCTCCAGAAGCCAAGTTCAGGAGTGGTACAGAAGAGGCTATTAGTGAATTCAGTGCCTGCCTACGTGTGTTTGTCAAGGGGATTGTATTCATGCTGAATTGGGATGCATCATTGCAAAACTTTTCGTATCTTTATTAAAATTTAATCTCATTTTATAATCATGGATATAACTTTTATGTCTTCTGCTGTCTGGGGACAGGGACCTTACACTTAGTACTTTACATATAGTATTTAATACAATTTTAAAAAATTAGATACAAAATAGTTGGGGAGGTTAAGAATAGTATAGGAAATGGAGAAGCCAAAGAACCTAATATGTACAACCCATGGATGTGATCTAAGGACATGTACTTCCCCCCAGTGCTGGAGGGAGAGGGTGGTGCAGGAAGAGGGGTAAAGGGAGGGGAAAAATGGTACAACTGTAATAGCATAATCAATAAAATAGACTTAAAAAGTTAAAAAATAAAACTCAGGCTGTTATATAAGGTGTGCATTGATTCCATATTTGTAACCAAAAAAAAAAATTTAAAAACACGTAATTCAAATATATAAGAATAGTCTGGAAGGATATTTACTGTACCAAGATGTTAACAGTGGAATTATGACTGTTTTAAAACTTATTTTGGTTTGTCTGTGTGTAGACATATGTTTTTAGAGTATATAAAAATTGTTTATAATTTTAAAATATTGCTAAATTTAATTTTGGTCTTTAAGATTTTGTTAGGTAAATGAAACATCTTCAGTTAGACAAATAGTAAAATTTGCTGAAATACTGTATATCTATATTAAATATGCACTCATATGCTGCTAAATTCTAAAAATGCTCAGAAGATAAGAATTGTAATACAATCATTATTTGGATAAAATATTAGGACAGTTTTTAATACTATTAAGTGATAAAAACTTAAAATACTCACTCATATGAGATTAATGTGATTTTTGTTTCTCCTATAGGATTACAAATAGGATAGTTGAGGAGAGCCAAAGATAAATATTAAGCTCTGTAAATGTAATACTTTATTTAAAAATACAGTAGTGTTATTTCTTTTAATAGCATAGCTTTTAAGAAAAAAACAGGAAATCTAAATAATTAAAATTTCCTTCTTTTCTCCTTTTAAGGAATCAAGGAAGGACCGAGGTAAGATTATTTCTATTTAGATTTTATTTAAAACATGAGATTATTTTAATGTGTATTAGTAGTGGTGAAGAGAGGGTGCTGTTTGTATTCTGGAAAGCTCCATGTCAAACTATATAGTAGCTAATAGTCAGGAACACATTAGTATAAATGTCTCTCTTGTGTGGATGAATGGATTCCTTTCTAGTTGTTCATTTTTAGCATTCTGCTTTGACCTGAAATATACCCTCTCTCAATACTTATGACACTTAGTATTACCTCAGTGATATTTTAACATTGTTTCAGTGTGGTGGAGGCATTTAATTTAGCTTTTTGAGGGCTTTAGATTAGACCCATTAAGTCCAGCACATAATTTGAAGTACCTATCTCACAGTAGAGAGATATTTAATAAATACTTCCTAATCTTCCTTCGTGGTTAGGAGATCAGTAATTTATGTTTATAAATCTCTTCGATATAAAATTTTATAGTTTTGGGGGGAGATCTGTTATATAGTAAAAATCATTTAGAAAGAATGCCTACTATGTCTTTTTATTGTAAATCTCAATATTGAGTATTCTTATAAATATTTAGTTGTATTTGTTAAAATATTCAAAAATAAAAGAGCACCATGTATTCATACAGTAGTCATTAAGACCTAGAAAAGAATATATCTTCTGCTTATGGGAATGTTTAAGCTATCTAAGTAGCTCACTTTTCTCCTTTCTAGTACAATTGCTTTCTTAATACCCCTAAAGTATTCATTCATTCAGCAAATTCTGTTTTCCTTCTGTGTGCTAGGCACTTTTTGGGAGATAGATGCATGTATAGGATTGGCCAAAAAATCTGTTGAGTGTTTTCCGTAAAATAAAAGACACATTTTTCATTTTCACCAATAACTTTATTGATTTGGATATTTTGAGTATGGCGCCTGTCTTCCATGTGGTATAACATTGATTATTCTCTATTGATGTCTCAGTTTGATTGCTATCAACTTCAGCCAGTCTACCGGACTGTCGTCCAGCGAGAAATCTCCAGCATGAAACTTCACAAAACCACTTTTGACACATTTGATCAGTCACAACACCTTCTCCATACACGGCACAAATCTTTTTGGGGGGATTCCATTTGTGTTTTTAGCTTTCTTGAAATAATAAAGCATAATATGCCAAAAATGTTGCATATTGTTTTCCATCTTCAGCATTAAAATGGCTACACAAAAATTCAATTTGGCTAAGTTTTTTTAAAATGCATGCTGATATGACAGCTGTCACAATACAATCTAACAAAATTGTTTCGAATGAAGTTAAGGACAGCTAAGCACTACTAGAGCCATCTTATGGGGAAAAAAACAAACTTTTTGGCCAACCCAATACACATACACACACATATATATATATATTTATATTTATTTTTTTAAGGGTATAAATATAACAAGACATAGACTTTTGACCTTGAAGACCTTAGGGAGAAAAATTGTATCCCTATTTTGAAGATAGAATTTCTTCATCCATAGATCAGAGAAAATATTTGAAGTCTGTGTATTTGTAAAGGTAGATTAGCCCTATTATTCTGAAAATGGGAATAGAGTCTCTTTTATAACTAAGTATTAAAGATTTTTGGCTAAAGTTTTAAAAATGCTTAAATGACTAGAAGAGATTCACAATTTTAAAAAATTATTTGATTTATAATCAGAATTTCTGTACTTTTGAATATAAAAGTCTATTGTAATTAGCTCTGTTTAATGTGTCTATTAGGTGTCGTTCACTTTAAATGAGGATCTTGCAAATATTCATGATATTGGCGGAAAACCAGCTTCAGTCAGTGCCCCTAGAGAACATCCTTTTGTCTTGCAAAGTGTCGGAGGACAAACATTAACAGTATTTACTGAGAGCTCATCAGGTAAGTGAGAGTAGAATTATTTAATGTGATTCCTGTACATGTTGAATAGATTTTCTGTCTCAACATACACTCTAAGGTCATTACCAAGACTGTTCACCTATTATGGAATACCTCTGTTACTCATATCATACTGCTTCTCTTTACTGTGATTGATGAAATTTTGGCAGTTACTAGAAGTGTTTAATTTCCATTTGGGACATTAAGAAATAGAACAAAGCAGATGGAAAAGTGGGGTGCATCAAGCTGTCTTCTAAGATGTTGAAGAAACCATATTCTGAGTTTTGCCTATTTTGGTAAATTGATCTTCAGCAACTATAAGTTTTTTTAAAAATGCTGCTTAATATTAGGGAATGTTTTAGTCTGAATTTTTGCTCTCATGTGCTGTCGATACTAAGAGGGTCTGTGTAATGCAAAGATGAACTTTTTTCAATTAGTATAGACTTCCAGGGAACAGTGTAAAATATAGTTCAATTTTGTGTGTTTGATATAGATATTTTAACCATTCAGTAAATCAGGAGCAAGTGTTTCAGTTCGTGAATTAAATACAGAGGGAACTTTTTTGCGTCATATGTATATGAATATGTTTATTTTCATCATTTCTTCATTTTTAACCTTCACTGAATTTAGAACATTGCTATTAAAAAAAAAGTCCATTTATTTTAGTGGAGCTAATTTCTCATATATAATTCAAATTGGTTTCTGATGGTATAAATGAAAAGATCCGTGATTTTGTTGTATTTTCACTAAGCATTAGGAAAAAAGCTATAAAAATTCTAGTATGTTAAGAACATCATTGTCACCCTGACCAGTGTTGGTCAGTTGGTTGGGCATCATCTCACAAAATAAAAGGTTGCAGTTTTGTTTCCCAGTTAGGGCACATGCCTGGGTTGTGGATACAGTTCCTGGTTGGGGTGTGTAGGAGAGGCAAACAATAGATGTTTCTCACATTGATGCTTCTCTTCCTCCCTCCCTTATACCTCTTCCTAAAAAAAAAAAAAATGGATAAATAAAATCTTCTTTTAAAAAGTGTCCTTGTTTTAAAAAAGGAATATGATCAGATAAATTTTTTGTGGTATCTTGAATTGCTAGTAACTGCATACATTGAATTTTAAAAATCAGTCTTTTTTCCCGCCCGGATGTGGAGTCTAAAAAATGGTAAATTCGAACTTTTTAGTCATGTGATTTAATGCAAAAGAATCATTTTATTGCATTGTTCTGATGCTGTAATAATTCGTAGTGTAGTATTTGTATTGTGGGAGGTAGAAAATGTTAAACATTTTCTCCTGGAGAAGTTTCAGCCATTCAACACATGTTTATTATGTGCAACATTGTGCAGGGCATAGCATAGGCACATCTGGGGAATCTGAAATTTGTCTTGCTATTGATGGGATGTAGTAAGACCTATTGAACCTGTGAGGTTTTCTCTACTTTTGTGGTTATCCTGTAATGGAGGAGGCATGGAACCAAGATGGTAAAAAGAAGGCAAAGCCTTGAAGAAAATTTGAGGTAGGGGAGCTTGAACTTCCCCTGTAGGAAAAGGTATCTTATTTCAAAATCTTTATATCTTATATTGCTAGTTTTTCCAAAGCATGATTTATTCCTGCTACTTATACAAAAGACAGTAATTTAGAAAACTAAGATTTTTTTGTCCTCCAAATTAACCTTCCATTTTTAATCTTGTGAATCCTTTAGTTAGTGTTGTACTCTTTTTGAACATTTTGGTTCACATTTCTGGTTACAGTGTACTCCAAAGTGAATATGGTATTATAATAATTATCTTGGTAGGAATATGGAAAAGGATCAAGATTGTCATCCTTCTGGAGTTTGGACAATATGTCCTGCTCTGTAGAACTAATATAGGTCTAAGTTGCTATTAGATGGTATACACTATAAAGGATATTTTTGCTTCTTAATCTCATTAATCATTTATGTTTTGGGTAGTTGTTCTTTGACTCTGTATTTTTCTGTGCTTTTATTTTCTTTTTAGTGAAATGGGGATAGCAATTATTTACATTTATGTATAAATATATTTAAAACACTAGAAAAATACAGTATTTAATAAATGCTCAGCTGTTATTACTAATATTAATATTAGATTTATTTTTAAACACTTTAGGTTTGAAGTTTGAGACATGAATTCATTTTATTTTATTTTTTAAAGAACTTATTTTTATTTTTTATGTTTTATTTATTATTTATTTTTTTTAGAGAAAGGGGAAGGGAGGGAGAAAGAGAGGGAGAAAAACATCAAGCTGATGCCTCTCATATGCACCCTGACCAGGGACCAAACACACAACTCAGGCAGTGCCCTGACCAGGAATCAAACCTGTGACCTTTTGTTTTTCAGACCATGCTTAACAAACTGAGCCATACTGGCCAGGGCATGTGCATGAGTTTTTGCTCTCTCTATGGATATCACTTGATAAAATTCAGTGAATAGAGATGTTTATGTTTAGTGTTTTTGACTGGATGACCAAGAAAGAGCTGTGCAGTTGTTATTTATAGTTTGTTTTCTTTTCTGAGGAGCCTTGTGTCCTTTGTTATTTCTGCTTGTTAAGGCATCAGTTCTACCATTGGGTTACATGGCTCTGACTGTCATCATGCTTTTAAAATGCTAGGTATGTATGTATATTTGCATGTTTTTCTGTAGAACAGACCATAGCTCTCATTAGAGTCTCAGAGGAGTCTGTGACACAAAAACACTTCAGAGCCACCACTGTAGTGTTACCTTGGTTGGTCATGAATTGCCAAAAGTATAAGTAACTAAACCGTTTTACACTAAGTGTTTTTTTAATTTTTACATTGAAATATACACAAGTCAGACATTATCTTGAACGTTTTTATGTTTTCCCTCAAGCATACAACTATAGCTGCTTATTAAAAAATTAGTTCTGTTGTTCTGGTCAAGTGGAGACAGATAGATATGCTTCACTTCCTTGTACAACCAAAAGAAGGATAGCAACCAATTTAAAAACAAAACACAACCAGAACTGACAGAAAATCAAAGTGTATGGAAGACTGACAACCAAGGAGTTAAAGAAGAAATATTCACCCAGACTGTTTCACCAAGACAAAGAAATATGGCCCAAATGAAAGAACAGGTCAAAACTCAAGAAAAAGAGCTAAGTGACTAGGAGATAGCCAGCCTATCAGGTGCAGAGTTCAAAACACTGGTAGTCAGGATGCTCACAGAAATGATTGAGTATGGTTTCAAAATAAAGGAATAAGTGAAGGTTGTGCAAAGTTTACTAAAGCAAAATATACAGGGAACCAACAGTGAAGGGAAGGAAACCGGGGCTCAAATTAACAATTTGGAACAAAAGGAACAAATAAACATTCAACCAGAACAGAATGAAGAAACACAAATTCAAAAAAAAAAAAAAATGAGAGGCTTGGGAACCTCTGGGACAACTTTAAACATTCCACCATTTGAATCATAGGGATGCCAAAAGGAGAAGAGGAAGAGCAAGAAATCAAAAACTTAATTGAATAAATAATGAAGGAAAACTTCCCCAATCTGGCAAAGGAAATAAACATAAAAGTCAAGTAATCTCAGAGTCTCAAACAAGAGCACACCAGCACACCGCAATTACATTACTCAAGATTAAAGATAAGGAGAGAATCTTAAAAACAGCAAGAGAAAAGGAGACAGTTACCTGCAAAGGAGTTCCCATAAGACTATCAGCTGATTTCTCTAAAGAAACCTTACAGGCAAGAAGGGGCTGGAAAGAAGTATTCTAAGTCATGAAAGGCAAGGACCTACATCCAAGATTGCTGTATCCAGCAAAGCCATTAATTTAGAGTGCAAGAACAGATAAAGTGCTTCCAAGACAGCATAAAGCTAAAGGAGTTCATCATCACCTAGCCCTTGTTGTATGAAATGTAAAAGGGATTTATCTAAGGAAAAGAAGATCAAAACTATGAACAGTAAATTGACAACAAGCTCAGAACTGTCAACAACCAAACCTGAAAAACCTAAAACGAAGTAACCAAACAGCTAGAACAGGAACAGAATCCCAGAAATGGAGATCACATGGAGGGTTATCAGTTGGGAGGTAGAGAAGGGAGAATGGGGGAAGTGACAGGTAATAAGAAACATAATTGGTAGGTACAAAATAAACAGGAGGAGGTTAAGAATAGTGTAGGAAATGGAAGCCAAAGAACTTACATATAAGACCCATGGACATGCTCTAAAGGGGGGAGAAGCTGGAGGGGTATTAGGTGGAGGGGGATGAAGGGGAGAAAAAAATGGGATAACTGGGATAGCATAACCAATAAAGTATACTTAAAAAGTTACTTTTTAGCCCTGGCTGGCGTAGCTCAGTGGATTAGCGCGGGCTGCAAACCAAAGTGTCGCAGGTTCGATTCCCAGCCAGGGTACATGCTTGGGTTGCAGACCATAACCCCCAGCAACCGCACATTGATGTTTCTCTGTCTCTCTCTCTCTCTGTCTCTCTCTCTCTAAAAGTGAATAAATAAATAAAAAAAAGTTACTTTTTAAAAGATCCTCATTAGAAAATATGTTTATTGATTTTAGAGAGAGAGAGAGATGGAGGGTGGGCGAGAAAGAGACACATTGCGAGAGAAATACACCAATTCGTTGTCTCCCGTATGCGCACCTACCAGTGACCTGGCGACCAAACCCAGAACCTAGGCTTGTGCCCTGACTGGGGATCAAACTTGCACCTTTTGGTGGACGGGAGGATGCTTCAATTAGCTGACCATCGGGCCAGGGCTTAAAAAATTACTTTTTAGGCTCTTCATTTCTTTTTAATAGTGCAACGGGTCAATAAAACAGGGAATTTTCTAAGAAAAATTAAAACCTACTTGAGTTTATTATGTTGAATTTATTTTTAATATTTTTAGTCTTTGTTATATTTTTGCATGGCCCATTTTCTTTTCTTTTTTTTTTTAACACTGTCCTAGGATAGAATGGACCACCTCAGTAGCTTCTGAGGCCAATACATTTCTATCACCACAATTACTTTAGCAAACCTGGTTCCCTTCACTTCTGCAACATGACGCAGAGTTAGTGAAGCATGGCCCATTTTCAACCAATTTTTCTAGTGATTCAATTCCACATATTTGGTGGGGTGGAATTAGAAGAGACTTATGATATGTTTTACAATGCTTTCTCCTTAACTAAAACAATCTGTGTCACCCTTCCTCTAAAATAAATAAATATATCCTTGGATAAATATTTTATTTAATCTTTTAAAAATATTTTGTTATTTGTGTTATTACAGTTGTCCCAGTTTTTCCCCCTTTGACCCCCTCCACCCACCCTTCTTCCCATTCCTACAGTCAGTCCCTTCACCATGTCTGTGTCCTTGGGTCATGCATATATGTTCTTTGACTACTCCCTTCACCATCTTTCACACAGTCCCCACCTCCCCTCCTCTCCTCTCACAGCTGTCAGTCTCCATGTTTCTATGCCTCCGATTCTGTTTTGTTTCTTAGTTTATTTTGTTCATTAGATTCCACTTATAAGTGAGATCATATGGTATTTGTGTTTCATTGACTGGCTTATCTCACTTAGTAAAATAGACCCCAGTTCCAACCAGGCTGTCCCAAAAGGTAAGAGTTCCTTCTTTTT
Organism: Phyllostomus hastatus; assembly: GCF_019186645.2. NCBI lineage: Eukaryota > Metazoa > Chordata > Mammalia > Chiroptera > Phyllostomidae > Phyllostomus > Phyllostomus hastatus. Next base: position 1,758,081 of record NW_025333835.1, on the reverse strand, counting down.
TTGTTGTTGTTGTGCAGTACTCCATTGTTAAACATACCATTGCTTTTATATCCACTTATTTATTGATGGGCATTTGGGCTTGCTTCCAAATCTTGGCTATTGTAAATAATGCTTCTATGAATGTAGGGGTGCATATATTCTTTTGAATTGGTGTTTTGCACTTCTTAGGACATATTCTCAGAAGTGGAATTGCTGGATTATAAGGCAGTTCCATTTTTAAGTTTTTTAGGAAACTCCATACTGTTTTCCAGGGTGGCTGCACCAGTCTGCATTCCCACCAACAGTGTACTAGGGTTCCATTTTCTCCATATCCTTGCCAGCACATGCTGTTTGTTGATTTATTATAGCCATTCTGACAGGTGTGAGGTAATATCTCATTGTGGTTAATTCGCATCTCTCTGATGGCTCATGATGAGCATTTTTTTTTTAATATGTCTATGGGCCCTCTGTATGGCCTCCCTGGAGAAGTGTCTGTTCAGGTCCTTTGTCCATTTTTTAATTGTATTTGTCTTCCTGGTGTTGAGTTGTGTGACTTCTTTACATCTTTCAGAGATTAAACCCTTGTCTGATATATCATTGGCAAATGTGTTCTCCCATACAGTGGATTCCCTTTTCATTTTGATGATGCTTTCTTTAGCTGTGCAGAAGCTTTTTAATTTGCTGTAGTCCCACCTATTTATTTTTTGTTTCTCTTTCCCCAGGATATATATCAACAAAAATATTGCTCTTCAAGATATCTGAAACTTACTGCCTACTTTTTCCTCTATAATTTTTACAGTATCACGAATTATATTTAAGTCTGTTATCCATTTTGAGTTTATTCTGGTGTATGGTGTAAATTGGTGGTTTAGTTTCTTTTTTTTTTTTTTGCAAGTACTAGTCCACTTCTCCCAGCACCATTCTCTATTTTATTCTCTTGCCTCCTTTGTTAAATATTAGTTGACCATAAAGATGTGAGTTTTATTTCTGATCTCTCTATTTCGTTCCATTGATCTATGTGTCTGTTTTTTTGCCAGTACTGTTTTGATTAAAGTGACCGTATAGTACAGTTTGGTATCAGGTGTTGTGATCCATCCAACTTTGTTCTTCTTTCTCAGGATTGCTTAGGCTATTTGGGGCCTTTTTGGTTCCATAAATTTTTGGAATATTTGTTCTAGATCTGTGAAATATGCCATTGGTATTTTATTTTTTAAATTTTTTAAAAAAGATTTTATTTACTTTTAGAGAGAGGGGGAGGGAGGGAGATAGAGAGGGAGAGAAACATCAGTGTGTGGTTGCCTTTTATGTGCTCCCTACTGGGGACCTGGTCCACAACCCAGGCATGTGCCCTGACTGGGAATCAAACCAGCATCCCTTTGGTTCGCAGGCTGCCACTCAATCCCCTGAGCCACACCAGCCAAGTCTCATTGGTATTTTAATAGGAATTTCTTTGAATCTATTGATTGCTTTGGGTATTATGGACATTTTAATGATGCCAATTCTTCCAATCCATGAACATGATATGGGCTTTCACTTATTTGTATCTTCCTCTGTTTCTTTCTTCCGTATCCTATAGTTTTCCAAAGATAGCTCTTTTACCTTCTTGGTTAAATTTATTCCTAACTACCTAATTTTCTTTTTCTTTTTTTTTCTGTTGCAGTAGTAAAAGAGGTTGTTTTCTTAGTTTCTCTTTCTGATTGTTCATTATTTGTGTATAAGAATGCCAGTGATTTCTGAGTATTGATTTTGTATCCTGCTACTTTGCCTAATTCATTTATTATATCTAGTAGTTCTTTGGTGAAGCCTATATGGTTTTTTGTGTACACTGTCATGTTGTTTGTGAATGACAGTTTTACTTCCTCTTTTCCACTTTGGCTTCCTTCTGTTTCTTCTTCTTTGATCACTGTGGTGAGGCTTTCCAGTACTATGTTGAATAAGAGTGGTGAAAGTGGACATCCTTGTCTTGTTCCTGATCTTAAGGGAGAAGCTTTTAGTTTTTGCCCATTGAATATGAAGTTGGCTGTAGGTTTTTTGTATATGTCCATTGATGCAGACTCCAACCAGTGGGGTCCTTAGTGTTGTGGATGCAACAAATTCACAGGGACTGCAGTAGTCCTGTAAAGAAAAAGGGATGGCATGGCCACTCTGAGTGAGAGAGTGCCCTGACCCTTACCTGGACAGGCTTTTATTGCTTTCTGGGAGCACTGCTTCAAAGAAGGTTCTCATTCATTATGCTTAGATTTGCTTTAGGTGAGTACTTTTTACAGATATCAAAGAAAAGGATGTTGCTGATTACTTCTTATGGATAACAAAGAAAAGGATGTTGCGAATGCAAGGGGAAAAGTGGTTGAATTGGTTACACTCTGTCCTCAGGAGGTTTAGCATAGACTTTAGGAAGTTATTTCAAAGATAAGCATTAACCATTTGCTGCCTTAACTCACGGTGAGGAAGTTTTAGCAAAAGCAACCTAGATATAATGCATACCTGGTTCCCCATGGGAAAGCCAATCTGTGTGCCTGGCTCATGTGTGCCACCTTGCACCTGTTGGTTTCCCAAACCAGGGCTGAGCTACATTTGCCACTACCATGTGGACAGGTTCCCTATAGGCCTTTATTATTTACATACAACCCATATATTCCCATTTTACTGAGAGTTTTTATCATAAGTGGTTGCTGAATTTTATCGAATGCTTTTTCTGCATCTATTGCTCTGATCATGTGATTTTTACCTTTCATTTTTTTGTTATGTATCACATTTATTGATTTGCAAATATTATACCAACCTTTTATCCCTGGGATAAACCCCACTTGATCATGGTGAATGATCTTTTTAAAGTATTGCTAGATTTCATTTGCTAGTATTTTGTTGAGAATTTTAGTAAATGCTTATCAAGGATATTGGCCTACAGTTTTCTTTATTTGTTGTGCATTTACCTGGTTTTGGAATTGGGAATACTGACCTTGTAAAAGAGCTTGGAAGTCTTCCCTGTTCTGGAATTTTTTTGTAATAGTTTGAAAAGGATAGGTGTTCTTTGAATGAATGGTAAAATTCACTTTTAAAACCATCTAGTCTAGGACTTTTTGTTTGCTGGGAATTTTTTTTATTACTGTTTCAGTTTCATTAGTTGTTAGTCTATTCAGGTTTTCTGCTTCTCCCTGATTTGGTTTTGGAAGATTGTGTGTTTCTAAAAATTTATCCACTTTGCTCAGGTTCTCCAATTTCTTGGTATTTAGTTGTTGATGGTATTTTCTTACAATCTTTGTATTTCTGTGGTATCAGTTTCTTCTCTTTCATTCCTGATTTTATTATTTTTTAAAATGATACTTTATTGATTATGCTATCATGGTTGTCCTGTTCTTTCCCCCTTTGACCCTCTCCACCCAGGGCCTCTCCTTCTCCACCCTGAAGGAGGACAGCTGCAGGGATCTGGCTCGCTGCTGTGTTCTTTTTTCTAAATAATACTTTATTGATTGTTATTATAGTTGTCTTCATTTTTCCTTTGCCTGCCCCCTCTATCCAGCACCCCATACTCCCTCAGGCAATCCCCCCTGCATTGTTCATGTCCATGGATCAGGCATATATGTTCTTGGACTACTCCACTTCCTATATTGTACATTACATCCACAAGGCTATTATGTAACTACCTATTTGTACTTTTTTAAATCCCCTCACCTCTTCTCCCATTGTCCCCTTCCCCCAACTCATCTGGCAGCCTTCCAGTAACTTCTTTTCTCTTGCTTTTAAGAGTCTGTCTTTATCTTTAACCTTTGGCCTTTTAACAGTTATGTGTCTTGGAGTTGTAACTCTGTGTATTCATCATAATTGGGACTCTCTGTGCTTCGTGGACTTCCATGTCTATCTCCTTTGCCAAATTTGGGAAGTTTTCTTACACTAGTGTTTCAGATAGATTTCCAATTTCTTGCTCTTTTTTTTTTTTTCTCCTTCTGGCACCCCTATGAAGAGAATGTTGGACTTCTTGAAGTTGGCCCAGAGGCTGTTTATACTATCCTCATTTTTTTTATGATACTTTTGTTGTTGTTGTTCTGTGTGGTTGCTTTTTGCTTCCTTATGTTCCAAATCATTGATTTGATTCTTGGCTTCATTCACTCTACTGTTGTTTCTCTGTAAATTGTTTTTTATTTCAATTAGTGTATCCTTTGTTTCTGACTGGGTCTTTTTATGTTGCTAAGGTCGTTACTAAGTTCCAGAGCATCCTTATAACGAGTGTTTTGAACTCTGCATTTGATAGATTCCTTATCTGCATTTTATTTAGCTCTTTTTCTGGAGTTTTAATCTGTTCTTTCACGTGGACCATGTTTCTCTGTCTCTCTATTTTGGCAGCCTCCTTGTTTCTATGTATTAGGTAGAACTTCTTTGAGTGGCCTTGGTAGAGTGGCCCAATGTAGTAGGTATCCTGTAAGATCCAGTAGCACAGCCTCCGCTATTACCCAAGCTGAGTACTGGAGGTGCACCCTTTGGTTGGTCTGAGTACACACACCTTCCTCTTGTAGTTGAGCCTTGGTTGCTATTTAAAGATCATTGGGAGGGATTTACCCAGACTAGTGAGTTGCAAGGATTGGCTGTGACCGCTGACCACCACCCTCCTCCCTCTATGGAGGATCAGTTATGCAGGGACCGGGTGATGGTGCTCCTGTGTGGTCTGTAGTTGTCCATTGAGTGAGTTGGCTTCTGGGCACAGGTGGCAAACAGAAGGCTCATGGACTGAATCTGGCCCTCCCCCTTGTTTTATCTGGCCCGGCACCCTATTTCTACTCAGCAGTATCACTGAGCTTCTTGCCCCCAGTTAAAGAGTGGTTACATTTATACAGTCCTAAAATTACATTTGGCCCTTTGAAGACAACCGTGAGGCTGTGTAGCCTGCAGTGAAAATGAGTTTGACACCCCTGCCCTAGGCTTTACTGGATGGTGCAGGCCAAGTTCAGCTCCCACCTGGCTTTTCCCCAGTGGACACTGCCTGAGCTGTAAAGAAATCTGAGATGGCTGCTACTTGTGCTGGGATTTGAGATTCCCAGGTGAAGCCAAACTGTGACTCTAATATGGCTACTGCTAGGGTTCTTAAAGCCGGGTGTTGCTTGTTTGATAGGATTTAGGAGTCAAGACTAGCCAATCTTATGGGAAAGCAGCTTGGGTGGGCCCATAAGTTGGGTGGGGCAGAGCTTCTGTGGATTTCCTAGGTGGGTCACACAGTGTTAGCCAGGTTGATAGTGTCTTAGATTTGGTACCAGCCTACCTGCTGTGTGTAGGGGAGGGCTCAGCAAAGGGACAATTACCTCTGCTCGCCCCAGTGCCAAACACTTCAGTCTCTCCCTGTGTACCACTGGTGCCCTTCAAGCTGCCATCCCGGTCTTGGAGCTCAGAGGGAGCTAGTCTGAGTAGGTGAGTCCCTGTGTGGGTTCCCCAAGAGGAACTGCTTAGGGCTCTAGCAGACTCCTCCACCAAATCAGTCCCTGCTGGTTTTCACAGCTAGAAGTTGTGGGGACTTACCGTCGTAGCACTGGAATCCTAGTCTGGGGGTACTGGTGTTGGTCTGGGACTCCCCACTCCCAAGGTATCCCTCCTGAATTTTTTTCTACGTGGGTGTGAGTCCAGCGTGTTCCATGTCTGAGCCCATCCTACCAGTCTGGATGGATGTGGTTTCTTCAGTTCCATGGTTGTCACACTTCCATTCAACCCAATTTCTGACATTGCCGAGTGATAGTTCTATATTTTAGTTGCAATTTTGATGTGATTGTGTAAGGAAGTGAACCATGTCTGCCTATGTCACCATCTTGACTGGAAGCCTCCCTGATTTTATTAATTTGTGTCCTCCCTCTCTCTGTTTCTTGATGAGTCTGGTTAAAACTTCATAAATTTTGTTTATCTTTTCAAAGAAACAGCACCTGGATTTATTGACCTTTTGATTTTTTTTTTTAAGTCTTTAGTCATTTTTCCCCTCTGATCTTTATTATTTCCATCCTTCTACTCTGGGCTTTGTTTGTTGTTGTTGTTGTTTTTCCTAGTTCTTTTAGGTGCACAGATTGCTTATTTTAGATTTTTCTTCTTGAGATAGGCCTGTAATGCTGTGAACTTCCCTCTGAGGACTGCTTTCACTGTGTCCAAAAGGTTTGGGTTGTTGTGTGTTCATTTTCATTTGTTTCCAGGTACTTTCTGGTTTCTTCCTTAATCTCCTTGATGACTCATTTATTATTTAATAATGTGCTATTTAGTCTCTCTATACTTGAATATTCTTGAGTTTTTTAATTGAGGTTGATTTCTTGTGATTGTGATCTGAGAAAATGCTTGGTATTTTCAATTTTCTTGAGTTTTCTGAGACTTATTTTCTGTCCTACCATGTGACCATGTGGTCTGTCTTTGAGAATGATCAATGTGCACTTGAGCAAAATGTGTATTCTACTGCTTTGGAATAAAATGTTCTGTAAATATCAGTTAAATCCATTTGATCTAGTGTGTCATTTATGGTTACTGTTTTCTTGTTGATTTTTTTTGTCAGAAGACCTATTCATTGGTTACAGTGGGTTGTTAAAATCCCCTACAATGCCGTCAATCTCTTCCTTAAAGTCCTGTATGGTTTTCTTTATATTTTTAGGTGCTTGTTTATTGGGTGCATATATGTTTACAAGGGTTATATCCTCTTGTTGAATTGATCCCTTTAGTGTTACGTAGGGACCTTCTTTGTCTTTTGTGATGGTCTTTGTTTTGAAGTCTGTTTTGTTAGGTGTAAGTATTACTGCCCTAGCTTTTTTTCATCTCTATTTGCATGAAGTGTTTTTTTCCACCTTTTAACTTTCAGTCTGTGTAAATTTTTTGTTCTGAGGTGGGGCTCTTGTAAAAAGCATATATGGTCCTATTTTCTTATTCATTGTGCTACCCTATATGTTTTGATTGGAGCATTTAGTCCATTCACATGTAAGGTTATTATTGATAGGTACTTATCCATTGCCATTTTATTCCTTTACACCTATGTCCTCTCTATATATACAGTGGTACCTTGTTCTCATAGTTACTTTGTTCCAAAACTTGTGATGAATGCCAAAACCAATAAGTACGTCTATTTTGTACCTATCTATCATGCTTCTTATTCTCTGTACCTTTCCCCCATTCTTCCCCCTCCCTGCTGATAACCCTCCATGTGGTCTCCATTTCTTTGATTCTGTTCCTGTTCTAGTCGTTTGCTTAATTTTTGTTTTTTTAGGTTTGGCTGTTGATAGTTGTGGGTTTGTTGTCATTTTACTGTTCATAGATTTTGATCTTCTGTTTCTTAGATATGTAAGTCCCTTTAACATTTCATATAATACGGACTTGGTGATGATGAACTCCTTGAACTTGACCTTATTTGGGAAGCACTTATCTGCCCTTCTATTCTAAATGATAGCTTTGCTGGATAGAGTAATCTTGGATGCAGGTCCTTGCTTTTCATGACTTGGAATACTTCTTTCCAGCCCCTTCTTGCATGAAAGTTTTCTTTTGAGAAATCAGCTGATAGCCTTATAGGAATTCCTTAATAGGTAACTCCTCTTGCTGCTTTTAAGATTGTCTTTGATCTTGCATAACTTAATTACAATGTGCCTTGGTGTGCTCCTCCTTGGGTCCAATTTCTTTGGGACTGTCTGGGCTTCCTGGACTTCCTGGAAGTCTATTTTCTTCACCAGATTAGGGAAGTTCTCCTACATTATTTGTTCAAATAAGTTTTTGATATCTTGCTCTTCCTTTTCCCCTTCTGGCACTCCCATGATTTGGATGTTGAAACATTTAAAGTTGTCCCAGAGACCCCAAAGCCTCTCTTTTTTTTTTTTTTCTTCATTCTTGTTTTGTCATTCTGTTTTCATTTGGATGCTTATTTTTTTCCTTTTGTTCCAAATTGTTTATTTGAGTCCTGGTTTCCTTCCCTTCAGTGTTGGTTCCCTGTATATTTTGCTTTATTTCACTTTGGGTAGCTTTCATTTGTTCCTTCATCTTGCAACTGAGCTCAACCAATTCTGTGAGAATCCTGATTACCAGTGTTTTGAACTCTGCATCAAATAGGTCATCTGTGTCTTCCTTGTTTAGTTATTTTTCTGGAGTTTTGATTCATTCTTTCACTTGGACCATATTTTTGTCTTGGCATACCTGTTACATGGGAGGGGCGGAGCCTTAGGTAATCACAGGGCTGGGCAACCTTCTTTGCTGTCTTGTGGCGCTGTGAGGAAGGGGTCAGAGAAGGAAAGATGGCACTTGCTCTGTTCTCTTATTTTCCATCACTTCCCTCACTTCCCATAAGCAGTTTGTGCCCTTTAGGTGCTGATTTGCAGGCAAGTGGGTTTGTTCTTGTTTTAGGTCCCTGTGGGTCTTTAGCCTACTCTCCTGTGAGGCTGGAAGTTTCTCCCTCTGCTGCCTCAACCCCTACGGATCTTTTCCTCAGAGTGTGGTTTTGAGTCTTTAGTTTCCTGTGCTGAAACCCAGGGAGGGTTTCCTGGTCCATCTGGCTTGTCTGCAAGCGAATGTAGGGTTGCTTGTGTGGTTCACCAGCCACTGCCTTGCCTACCCGGTCCTCTCGCTGCTGCCTTGCCGTGTCCTCTCCACCCTACTACCCATATTTGTTCCTCCTACCTTCTGGTTGAATGTTTCTTCAACTCCTTGGTGGTTGGACTTTTATGCAAATGTTTTTCTGGCACTTCTGGTTGTTCTTTGTTTTTAAATCGGTTGTTTTCCTTCTTTTGGTTGTGCAGGGAAGTGAAGTGTTCTGTCTACACCTCCATCTTGGCTCCCTCTTCTTAAAGGTACTTCTTAAAAGTGGTTTTTTAAGTAGGTTGACTGTTAGTGACAGATACGGGCTTTCATGCAAAGTTAGTAGTCTTTTTCTTATGACATTTGAAGTTCAAAATTAAAATATTAAATTCCTTTGTTCCCCACTTTATTTCTTGCTCATTATATGTAGATTTTTTGCAAGATGATCCTTTTACTTTCTCTTTGCTAATCAGATTAGTTTAGCACTGTGTGCTGTGTCACTTGGCTAGCCACTGTATACGTTATAATAAGATATGTTCCTGAGATTACATAGTAGCTGAGATAACTGGATGTGAGGATTTACTTGGTAGTGGCCTGCCTTACTTTCAAGCTTGAATTTGGTAACATACACCAGTATACATAGGTCTTACAATGTATTTGTATTTGAAGAAAAATATATATATGGGAATGTTCTTTAATGCTGAATTACCAGTCATTTTGAAAACTGAACTGATACTGTAGAACTTATCATCTGCCTTGTATGGTATTATTCTGCAAGTGTGGTAAGTGAAGCATAAGCAAAAGTAATATTTTCATTTTAACTTGAATTTTCGAGTGCTTATGGGAAACATTACCTTGGTGCATATCTCATTTGTTGAGACTAGGATATTAGATATATAATTTTCAGAGGTTTGAGTTAACCTTTATGTATCTGTGTGCATGCTTTTTGGCATTCAAACTATAGTTGCTTTCTTCTTTGTTGAATTTTCTTATCATTGCTTTTAAACATGAATTACAGTGTGTTGCCTAAATTATCCCATATGCATATTACTAGTTGCTGTGCAGTGGGTTTGAGATTTTATTTAGCCTTCTGTCATAATTGTAATTACTTTTTAAAGATTTTATTTATGTATTTTTAGACAGGGGAAAGGAGGGAGAAAGAGAGGAAGGGAAACATCATTGTGTGGTTGCCTCTTGCATGCTCCCTACTGGGGACCTGGCCAGCAACCCAGGCATGTGCCTTGACTGGGAATTGAAAGGGTGACCTTTTGGTTTGCAGGTCAGCGCTCAATCCACTGAGCCACACCAGCCAGGGCATAATTGTAATTATTTTTATATTACTGTAGTACATTGGCTCTGAAATGTTTTGATCTAGGACTCCTTTATACCTTATTTGTTGATATAAATAACACTTTTATTTTTAAAACTATTTCCCTCCCAAAAATTAGTGTGAAGTGTGACACTTTGAAAATCTCATAACCAGCTTAAAAGACAAGCTGGATTCTCGTATGTGCTTCTGGAATCAGTAGTTCCAGTAATCAGTAATATTGGAATCAGTATTAGCAGTGTTATTTTGGCTGAAGTTTTGATGATAATCTGACCTCTTGCATGTACATAGTTGGAAAAGAGAAGAACACTTACTAGCATTTTCAGATAATTGTGGATATTCATCTTTTCACACTATACCAAACTACAAGTGTTAGTTTCTTACAGGTGAGTTGAAATAGAGTCTGAAACCCTATCAGTGGACTTTTTGTACTGTTACATTGAAATCCACTGGTTTTATCTTGTACTTTGAATGGATCTTTCACTTATGTTTTTAAAATAATATTACATGTCCATTATTTGGTGAATATCGAGTCACTGAATTATGCAGTTCTGCCATGTGTTGGCATGTTCCATTGTATAGTATCAAAATTTTGTATTCATTAACACCATTGAATTAACTGGAAAGTCTTTAAGTATTGGAGGGCTGTCAAGCTTATGGTCGTCGGTAAAAGTTTTTCAGAATTTCTGATTTTGACTTCAGTGTTTGAATTTTATTGGCAAGAAATACTGAATACTGTTTGCTGTTTTCTTTGAAAAGATGGGTGTATTCCATTTATTTTTGAGAAAGTAATACCCAAGTCTGAATAACCATAGTTTGTCTCTCAATCATTTTTTAAAATAAAAATGGTCTTCCTGAAAAAAGAAGCTACTTAAGCTCCTGACTCAAACAATGACACAAATGCTTTTTTGCTTTTTTTTTTTTTTTGACACAGGCATCCTCTGTTTGTATCCAGCAGAAGTGTTTTATATGCAGAATGTTAAAGAATGTGTCTCAAGGGTCAGAATTGAATTAAAACAATTTTTATTGTTCATCAAGAACATGTTTAAGTGAAACTGGGGCCCCCCCCCTTTTTTTTTTAATCCTCACTCAAGGATATGCTCATTGACTTTAAAGAGAGAAAGTTAGGGATTGAAGAGGGGAGAGAGAGAGAGACAGAAACATCAATGTGAGAGAGAAACATTGATCAGTTGCCTACTGTATGCATTCCAGCCAGGCATTGAACCTGCAATCTGGGTGTTTACCCTGACCTGGGGATTGAACCTACAACCTTTTGGTGTAAGGGATGACGTTCCAACCAACTGATCCACCTGGATAGGACTGGCCCTGTTTTTAAAACCTCAAGTGGGAAGTAGTAAAGAATACAGTAGTACAGTTTGATACCACTGCCTCAATTTGTGGAGGCCCCAGAAGTTTTACCAGCATTGCTTTTTCACCATCATTATGCAGGTAGCAGTGAAAAGAGCAATTGAGTGTTTTAATGAAAATAGTTTGACTTTGTTGGACACCCAGATGATCTTGAGGACTCCTCCATAGACTTTACTCTGAGCAATGCTGGTTTAGTGTGCTGTAATGAGAAAAGTTGCCGGTTCCATCTTGAGGTATCTTATGTGTTGATTTTTTTTTTTTTTATTGGCTATAGACTCCTCCCTCCAGTGCTTCTTAGGACAGCACCATTGATAGCAATGTTCTTGTTGGTGGATATATTAGGAGTTGAATATATACATTTTTTACTGGATTTGAGCCTCTGTTAAACTATTTCCTTTAAGTATTTATTTATTACACTTGGTGTATGACCTGCCTTCACATATATTATTTAATCTCCCCACAATCCCGAGGGTATCACTTTTAAATTAAATCTCTATTATGTAGATGAGAGAACAAAAGCTCTAAGAGATTGTGTGACTTAGCCCCACTGTATTTCCTTATTATTTAGAAATAAAATTTTAAAACAAGCTTTTTAAAAAGTAGATAACTGAAATACTGCTGTGCCTATGTGAGTGAATGCCTGCTCACTGAGCTCTGATGAAATCTTTAGCAACTCCAGGTTGTCTCTCGCCTGCCTACACCTCCATCGCTGCTGCCTCACAGTCCTATCTGGGCTTTCCAACTTGTAAAGACCTCTGTGGAAGGAATTAGGAAGCTCTGTTTTTTGCTTACTTTGAGTAACAACCATGCTACTGAACATTTGGATTCATACCAGTTTCTGACAATCTTATCCTTGTGAGGAAGAACAAACAAACAAAAATGTATGACTTGAGTATTTTGTATATTTCCTGAACTGCCACCAAGGTTTGTGGCTAATTTCACAGGTTCATCTTTCAGTGTTACTGCCAACTGCCTAAACCATGTCTACTCTTTGAAAAATTAAGCCTAATAATAGAAAATGTTTCCTGTTCACTGGCTGGAAGGAGTAAAAGACATGTTTTCATATTCAGGTATGCATGCATAACTACATGGTTCATGTGTATACTGTAGCTTTAGAAATTGGATAAAGGTGAGGAGGAGAAAAAAAATATGGAAGTATAGAGAATAGCGTAATCTTTGGCCAATAGCTATATTTTATAATTATTGACATTTGCCTTTTTTTTTTAAGAAATAAAAACACTTTAGATAGTTGACATTCCATTTTCCTTTTCTGGTTACACCCACACCTCCTTTTGCAAAGGTAATCATCATCCTGCAGTTAGTTTTATTATTGTGACTCATTGTGATGGGTCTGCAATTGCCTACAACAAAACCTTTCAATTTAATTGGAGGAAACCAACAGCATTTTTAGAGATGGTTTAAGCATTGGCATTGAAATTTCTGGCAATTACAGAAGTTCACTGCGTGAATTGAATAGAAATTCTTTTTAGTATAGGGTTATATCTTGACAAGCCTTTTTTTGTTTGTTTCTGATGCTTCTTTAGTACACAATTTTTAAAAAAAATTCCTGAATTTTATCATTGCTTGTATGATCCAAAGTTATTGAGAAACTTTAAAATTCAGTCCTATATTGCCTGGTGAGAAAAACTGATTCATCAATGAAGAGTGTAAAAAGATGTTTGATATCTGTTTTACCCTTGGCACCATGTGTTTTTTATTTTGGTAATGTAGTCTCTTCTATACCTTTATTGTAAATAAAGGTACTGACTCTGTGAATTAGATAATATTTGTAGTATTATTCCTCAGAAGACTTGATATGTAATTTATGCAAGGAATTTATATGTAATTTATGGCACACTTGTTTTTTCCTTAGTTTTAGTCCTTTAGTTAATAATATGGCCTAAACTTCCGATTTCAGTACTCATGAATTTCACTTAAATATTATTGCTGAAAATTTACTGAAGTTTGGGTTGTGATTTCTGTTAACTTTAAATTTGACCTCTGTTCTATATATCCTTGTTTATTATTTTTTTGGAGAATGTTACAAAGTATCCTTTAAGTTTTTACCTTTATTTTATGTTGTATATTTGCCCATTCCTAAAATTCTGTGATGCTCAGCTGTATTTTTCTTTTCTTTTAATTTTTCATTTTTTTTACCAAACTTGTTCATTTTTTGTTTTATAAAGCAGTTTAGGACAACTTAGGATGTTTTTTTTATCATACCTGAAGGAAATAACAGGCTATAGAAACATGTTTCTTTTCTTTCCCCTTTGATTTTCTATATCTTTTAGGTTATAAAGCTGGTTATTTGTTTTGATTCATGGATACTTAAGATATCTGGAAGAATTTGGCTTCTTTACAAACCAACCTCACCTTAGTAAAATCAAGTTTACAGTGTAACCTACTTACAATATTAAAATGAAGTCATTGAAACAATTTTAATTTTAAAAAATTTACAGTTAAATTTGAGAGTTAAAGGTGAGATCATATGGTATTTGTCCCACACCACTTGGCTTATTTCACTTAGTATAATGCTCTCTAGTTCCATCCATGCTGTTGCAAAGGGTCATAAGCTCCTTTTTTCTCTCTGCTATGTAAAATTCCATTGTGTAAATGTACCATAGTTTTTTAATCTACCCATTTGCTGGTGGGCACTTAGGTTCCTTCCAGCACTTGGCTATTGTAAATTGTGCTGCTATGAACATTGGGGTGCATAGGTTCTTTTGGATTGGTGTTTCAGGGTTCTTAGGGTATAATCTCAGCAGTGGAATTACTGGGTCAAAAGGCAGATCCATTTTTAGTTTTCTGAGGAAGTTCCATACTGTTTTCCACAGTGGCTGCACCAGTCTGCATTCCCACCAACAATGTACTAGGGTTCCCTTTTCTCCACGTCCTCTCAAACCCTTGTTTGTTGATTTGCTTATGATGGCCATTCTGACTGGTGTGAAGTGGTATCTCATTGTGGTTTTAATTTGCATCTCTCTGATGGCTAATTATGCTGAGCATCTTTTTATATGTCCCTGGGCCCTCTGTATGTCCTTCTTGGAGAAGTGTCTATTCAAGTCTTCTGCCCATTTTTTAATTGGGTTTTTTGTCTTCCTGGAGTGGAATCATGTGAGTTCTTGATATATTTTGGAGATCAAACTCTTGTCTGAGGTGTCATTGGCAACTATGTTTTCCTGTACAGTTGGTTCTTTTTCCATTTTAATGATGTTTTCTTCAGCCATGCAGAAGCCTTTTAATTTGATGAGGTCCCATTTGTTTATTCTTTATGTCCCTTGCTTTAGGGGACATATCAGTGAAAATACTGCTGCATGGAATGTCTGCGATTTTCCTGCCTGTGTTTTCCTCTAGGACTTTTATGGTGTCACAACTAATATTTAAATCTTTTATCCACCTTGAATTTATTTTTGTGTATGGTGTAAATTGGTGATCAAGTTTCATTTTTTTTCATGTAGCTGTATAGATCTCCCAACACCATTTGATGAAGAGGCTATTTTTACTCCATTTTATACTTCTTCTCCCTTTGTCAAATATTAGTTGACTGTAGAGACTTGGGTTTATTTCTGGGCTCTCTGTTCTGTTTCATTGGTCTGTGTGCCTGTTTTTATGCCAGTACCAGGCTGTTTTGATTACAGTGGCCTTGTAATACAGTTTGGTATCAGGTATTGTGATCCCTCCTGCTTTGTTCTTCTTTCTCAAAATTGCTGCAGCTATTCGGGGTCATTTGTGGTTCCATATAAATTTCTGAAATGTTTGTTCTATATCTGTGAAATATGTCATAGGTACTTTAATGGGGATTGCATTCAATCTATAAGTCACTTTGGGAAGTATGGCCATTTTGATGATGTTAATTCTTCTAATCCATGAACACAGTATAGGCTTCCATTTGCTTGTGTGTTCCTCAATTTCTTTCTTCAGTGTTGTATAGTTTTCTGAGTACAAGTTTTTTACCTTTTTGGTTAGGTTTATTCCTAGCACTGGTGATCCTGATGCTCGTAGAATTGATGGAATTTGGTTGCAAATTAGATGAAAAAATGAAGGCTATGCTAAGTGAAATGAAGGAAAATGCACAGGAAACCAATAGTGATGGGAAGAAAACTGGGACTCAGATCAATGGAGTGGACCAGAAGGAAGAAAGAAACAATCACACAGAAAAGAATGAAGAAATAAGAATTCAAAAAAATGAGGAGAGGCTTAGGAATCTTCAGGACATCTTTAAACATTCCAACATCCGAATTATAGGGATACCAGAAGTAGAAGAGGAAGAGCAACAAGTGGAAAAGTTATTTGAAAAAATAATGAAGGAGAACTTAGGTGGCAAAGGAAATAGACTTCCAGGAAGTCCAGGAAGCTCAGAGTGTGCTAAAGAAGCTGGACCCAAGGAGGAACACACCAAGGCACATTACAATTACATTAGCCAAGGTAAAAATGAAGGAGAGAATCCTAGAAGCAGCAAGAGATAAGGAGATAGTAACCTACAAAGGAGTTCTCATCAGACTGTCAGTTGATTTCTCAAAAGAGACTTTACAGGCAAGAAGGGGCTGGAAAGAAGTATTCCAAGTCATGAAAGGCAAGGACCTACATCCAAGATTGATCTATCCAGCAAAGCTTTCATTTAGAATGGAAGGGCAGATAAAGTGCTTCCCAGATAAGGTCAAGTTAAAGGAGTTTATCATCACAAGCCCTTATTATATGAAATGTTAAAGGGACTTATCTAAGAAAAAGAAGATAAAATACATGTATAGTAAAATGACAGCAAACTCACAATTATTAACAACTGAACCTAAAACAAAAACAAAAGCAAACTAAGCAAACAACTAGAACGGGAACAGAACCACAGAAATGGACATCACATGGAGGTTTATCACTGGGGGTGTGGGAGGAGGAGAGCAGGGGAAAGGTACGGAGAATAACTAGATGGTAAGTAGAAAATAGATGGGGAGGGCGAGAATGGTATGGGAAATGTAGAAGCTAAAGAACTTATGACCCATGGACATGAACTAAAGAGGGGGAATGTGGGTGGGAGAGGGTGTGCAGGGTGGAGGGGAGTGAATGAGGGGGAATGGGACAACTGTAATAGCATAATCAGTAACGTATTTTTTTTTAAAATAAAGCCCTTCTTAATCTCTCAGGGGCTCTAAAACCTAAGGCACATTTCTTTGCCAAACTTCAGTTTCTCTATTTATAAATTAGACATAGTAATGATGAAAGTGCTGGGAAGGTGTTAATGCTCAGTAAATAGTGACCTTTTTTTTTTTCTCGTATTTTATATTATCATTGTTATTGTTGTTGTTATTCTGTAGTATAATATGAACCTCTAATTGTGAGGGACAGGATTTTGAACAGAGATGAGCAACAGACCTAATATAAAGGTCTTAGGCTACAAAGATAGTTTTAAATAATTGTCCAATATAAACATGTTTTTTTGAAAAAATTTTATTTTAATTGTTCAAGTACAATTATTTATCTTTTACTCCCATCTCACCCCAGTCACCCAGCCCTTCCTACTTCTTTCCCCTTTCCACCCACCCCTAGTTTTTGTCCATGTGTTCTTTATACTTGTTCCTGTTTTTAAACAATGAATCTAAAAAGATGAATTGGTTTGGCCTGTATCAACTTACAAAAAATTTTAAAAGAAATCTATTATTAAAGTGAAGCCAAGCAGAAGATATTATTAGTAAGTTCATTGAGGGCTATGTTTAATCCAGAAAGATTGACCAAACAATGCCATTCAACCAATCCTTTCCTTTTGCATTTCCTTAAAGATTAGTGGGGACTAGGTTAGTAGGCATCTTTCTTGAGTGCTTTAGAAGAAGAACATTTCTCTGTCTTCATCCTGTTTGATTATTTAATACCCTCCCCATAAACAACTGGAGCTAAAAGATGCCTCGGTTCCAAGGTAATGGTCAAGTCTTTTTAATTATATTGGTCTTAGTTGACCTCTTTCATTTAGTAGTTTGCCAATATTCAAAATACTTTTTCCTTCCAATGGACTCTTTTACATGTGTGTTTTTGTGTTTAAGTCTTGTAATGACTTATAAATAATTTGCCTTACCTGTGGCTGTGTAAAGTAAGGTTTAAGCAGCAATAACTTTAAATTTTATCTCTTAAAGCTCTGTAGTACAAAAACAACTAGTACTTATTTTGAAGTAAATACGAAATCTATTTGTGGATGAGCAGGTGTTGCCTCTTAAATGATCATCAAATTCAGGTTATATAACCAAAAAGAAAAAATCTATTCATGATTGCCTCAAAAAGAAGAAAATACCTAGGAATAAATCAAACCAAGGATGTAAAAGACCTGTACCTAAAAATTATAAGACACTGCAGGAAGAAAGTGAAGAAGATGCAAATAAGTGGAAACACATGTGTCCATGGATAGGGAGAATTAACATATGAAAATGTCTATACTAACCAAAGTGATCTACAGATTCAATGCAATTGCTATCAATATTCCAATGACATATTTCATAGAACTAAAACAAGTATTTCAAACATTTATATGGAACCACAAAAAGCCCCACACAGCAACAGTGATTCTTAGAAAGAAAAACAAAGTCAGAGGAATCAAGCTAACATCAACCTATACTATAAGGCCTTAGTAGTCAAAACAGCATAGTACTGGCATAACATTGACAAATAGATCAGTGGAACAGAACGGAGAGCCTAGAAATAAACCCACACCTTTATAGCCAATTAATATTTGATAGAGGAAGCAACACATACAATGGGGTAAAGATAGTTTATTCAGTAAATGATATTGGGAAAACTGGACATATATACACAGAAAAATGAAACTAGACCATTTTTTTACACCACACACAAGAATAAATTTAAAATGGATTAAAGCCTTAAATATTAGAGACTTCTGGCCAAGATGGAGGCATAGGTAGATACACTTTGCCTCCTCACACAACCAAAAGAAAGACAACAACAAATTTAAAAACAAAAATCAGTACTACCAGAAAATCTGTTTGGAAGTCCAGCAGCCAAGAAGTTAAAGAAGAAGAGGGACATGGGCAGCTGCAGTAGAGAGGATGTGTGGCAAGGTGGCAGCTGGAGGACCTGGCGTTACCACATTTGTGAGCAGATAAACCAGGAGGAACAACTGTGGAGCGAGACAGACCATGTAACCCAGGGTTCCAGTATGGGGAAATAAAGCCTCAAAACCTCTGGCTGGAAAAATCTGTGGGGGTTGTGGTGACAGGAGAAATGCCCAGCCTCACAGAAGAGTTCATTCAAGAGACCCACAGGGTCCTAGAATGTATACAAAAATCACCCACCCGGGAGCCAACAACAGAAAGGCCCAGTTAGCTTGTGGATAGCATGGGAAGTGACTGAAGGCTGGCGAGAGCTGAGCAAGCAGCATTGTTCCCTCTTGGACCCCTCATGGACATACAGTGCCACAACGCAGTGACGTGGGTTGCCCCTCCCTGGTGAATAACTAAGGCTCTGCCCCTTACAACATAACAGGTGCACCTAGACAAAGAAATATGACCCAATTGAAAGAACAGATCAAACTCCAAAAATAGGACTAAGTGATGAAGAGATAGCCAACTTATCAGATGCACAGTTCAAAGCCCTGGTAATCAGGGTGCTCACAGAAATGATTGAAAATGGTCACAAAATAGGTGAAAAATTGAAGGTTATGCAGCGTGAAATAATAATATGCAATGAACCAACAGTGAAGGGAAGGAAACCGGGACTCATATCAACAGTTTGGAGCAGAGGGAAGAAACATACATTTAACCAGAATAGAATGAAGAAACAAGAATTCAAAATAATGAGGAGAGGCTTAGGAACCTCTGGGAAAACTTTAAACATTCCAGTATTGGAATCATTAGGGTGCCAGAAGGAGACAAGGAAGAGCAAGAAATTGAAAATATAATAAAGGAGAACTTCCCTAATCTGGCAAAGGAAATAGACTTCCAGGAAGTCCAGGAAGCCCAGAGTCTCAAAACAGGTGTAGCCAAGGCAGCATACACCAAGACACATCATAATTACGTTACCCAAAATTAAAGATAAGCAGAGAATCTTAAAAGCAGCAACCCCAAAAAAGAGAGTTACCTACAAAGGAGTTCCCCTAAGACTTTCAGCTGATTTCTCTAAAGAAACCTTGTAAGCAAGAAGGGGCTGGAAAGAAGTATTCAAAGTCATGAAAGACAAGGACCTGTGTCTGAGATTACTCCATCCAGCAAAGCTATCATTTAGAATGGAAGGGCAGATAAAGTGCTTCCAAGACAAGGAAAAGCTAAAGGAGCTCATCAGCACCACACCATTATTATATGAAAAGTTAAAGGGACTAATCTAAGGAAAAGAAAATCAAATCTATGAATAGTAAGATTAGACCAGACTCACAACTAGCAACAAGTGAACCTAAAAACAAAAACAAAAACAAGCTAAGCAAACAATTAGAACAGGAACAGAATCACAGAACAAAAGTTGACTGTGTCTCAGAACTCTGTAAAGTTGTTCCTTTGTTTAATTGATATATAAATACCCTCCCTACCCTGCCCCCATTTTCTTAAAGATATTTTACTTTTTCTTATATGTTCCCGTGGAAGAATGTTTAGTTCCCATTTTTAGAAATCAGTTTGGTGGTAATTCCCAGGTATCTGTTCTTCTGGATTTAATCCAATAATGATTTTGTACCTGAATGAAGAAAATCTACCTGCCTCACAGAGGTTTCTTTCCTGGTTAGATTTATGCCCTGACCTACCAGTTTTCTTGTCTTTTCTGTGGTCATAGCGCCACATGTCTCGGAAGTGGGTTCTCTGTTCTAATTTTTTCCTGCTCCAAACTCACCAAACTGGATTCCCTGTTGGTTAACTTTGGCATACTCCAGTATTTTAAGCTTAGTCTTGACCTAGTCTAATGAGTAGAGCTGCCAACCTTTCTTTTACATCCTCTTGCCCATTTTTAAGGCACATATTCTCTGTTGAGAGTCTCTCATTGAGATTCTGGTTTATAGTCTGAAGGAGGTATCACACAGTGGTTAAAAGCTTGGCACTTTGCAGTTTACTTACTAGCTGTGTGACTGCAGCAAGTTGCTTAACTCTACATGTCTATTTTCTCATTTGTAAAACAGGGTTCTGCCTATCTCTGTCTGTTAGGATTAACAGATGTCCCAAAATAGTGATTAAACATATTTCTCTTTGTAAAGGAAAATCTTGTAAGTCCAGGTCTGAGATGGTGGTTCTATGGTTATCAGCAGCAATCTGCTGTCATTAATTTGTGGCTTTCATCCTGAAATGATACAGAATGACTTCTGCAAGTGTAACCATCACATCTACATTCAAGGCAGCAAAATGGAGCCAATAGGGCAAGGCAAAAAGTCACATTGTTTTGTAACCCTTTGCAGGACCATATCCAAAAGTCACACCCTAGTTTTGCTTATATTAACTCTTGGTCTGAACTTGATAACTTGGCCTCACCTAGCAGCCGCTAGGTGAGGTATGGATCTTGGTATGGTTGCCACACTGAATCAAGGTTGAGTTACTAACAAAGAAGAGAAGTAAGTAACTAGCAGCCTCTGTACCTTGATTTAAAGGAAATAATGCATGTAAATTACCTACTACTGTGCCTGGTACCTAGTAACACCTCAGTGAATGCCAGGCATTTTTGTGATCTCCATTAAAAGGTCAGATTACCAGTATATCCCACTTTTTCTTACACTTTCCACCAATTCATTTTCTTTCCCAGAGGAGTGACATTAATAATGTCTTAATTCTTGAAACTTACAGAGCCAACCATAGATGATTTCTTTGAAGGCAAGAGACATTAGTAATTGTTCACTTGTTGGAAAACCAGTAGTTACTGTAGAAGTGTTTTCAGCTTTTTTTATTTCATTAGGATTTATTAACATCAGTGGAGTTAATATATCTTTTTTAACTTTGATTTTTAAATTATCGGCCATTTTTCTTTCCTATTGTCTTAAAGACCATTGTTTTGATACATGTTCATTTTCTAAAAGATAAAGAATTAAAATTAATTTTACTTAAAAATGTTATATTACAACCTTTAGTTATATTTAAAGTCTTAGTGTGATACTGACTGAAGATGGGAATGATTTCACTTAATGCATAGCATTGACTTCACTAATACCTCAGTACTGTTAGGTTTTTATTTCTAGCTTTGTTATTTTTCTACATCTCATCTAGTGAATTTTACCATACACAATTTTGTTCTATAATAATTAACAAGAGATATAGCATATTTTTCGGACTATAAGATGCACCCCCCCTTTACCCCACATTTTTTGCTTCAAATTCTTTTCCCCTATTTTTTTCCTCGGTGTGTCTTATGGTCTGAAAAATAGACTCACCTAGGTTTTAGAGGAGAAAAATAGGGAGAAAATTTTTTGAAGCAAAAAATGTGGTAAAAAAGTGTGTCCTATAGTCCAAAAAATATGGTAGTTGAACCTCCTTTTTTTGCCTTTTATTAAGTACAGTCAGCCTTATATTCCAAAAATAATAATCTTATTTTATCAAAATCTAAATTTTGATAAGATAGAAAGAAGAGGGGAGGTAAGTATAATTGGGCACTAAAATGACATTTTAAAATAAAGCCTACTTCCAGTTCTCAAGGTAGATGAATATTTATATACTGAATCCCAGTATGTTAGTTTTTTTTGGCTGGGTTATAACAAACAGACATCTATCACGAATGTCTGTGGTTGCATCTTTTTGGTATGTTTTGTAAATCAGTCACCTATGACTTCTAGATTCTTTTGTTTGGTGTTTCTCTCCCATAATCATCAAACCTTTATTAATAGTTATTTATATATACAACTATATATACTCTTTCCTTTTTCTTTCTATAGTTCTTTTTTAAAAAATATGCATGAAGTCTCGCAGGTTCGATTCCCAGTCAGGCCACATACCTGGGTTGCAGGCCACAGCCCCCAGCAACCGCACATTGATGTTTCTCTCTCTCTCTCTTTCTCCCTCCCTTCCCTCTCTAAAAATAAATAAATAAAATCTTTAAAAAATATATATATATACATGAGTAGGAAAAATACGCAGAAATAAAGAATTGTTTTGTTAGGATATAAGATCACAGATATCTGCATTTATATTTATTTTTAATGTCTTTTTAAAGATACATATAAATGAAAATTCATCAAATGGTATGATACCTAAAGTAAATGCTCTAGTGCTTTATAAAACCATATTAAATCATAGAAGGTTATCAAATTCAAGCAACTTTTGAGATTAAAGTTAGTATCACTCAACAATTCTAAAAATTAGAATTATTTTAAACCTTAAACCTTAAAAATTAGTTGATAAACATTTGTTATAATGAGGCAAAAATCAGTGAGGATGAAATTAAGAAGAAATCAGTATACTTGCTCACTTTTATTTTAATGATACAAAAAAAGTTTGCAAACATCCTGTAGGATAGTAATCAAAATTACTTTTGGGCCTGTCTTCAAAAAGCAATTTCAAAATTAACTAGATTTTTAAAAAAGGGGGAAAACACACACACACGCGCGTGTGCACACACGCGCACACACACACACACACCTAAAACTTGCTTTTAAATGTCACTGTGTACTATGGAATCTGGGTTTGGAAAAACTCGTGTTATTAGGTTAACTTTTATATGACACTTGAGGTATTGTAGCATTTGATGAATTTATATTTGATGCCACAGAACAGTTTCTTTAAGACACATAATGAAGAAATGTATTGCCCTGGCTGGCGTAGCTCAGTGGATTGAGTGCGGGCTGCAAACCAAAGCATCTCAGGTCCGATTCCCAGTCAGGGCACATGCCTGGGTTGCAGGCCACAGTTCCCAGCAGCCACACATTGATGTTTCTCTCTCCCTCCCTCCCTTCCCTCTATAAAAATAAATAAAAATCTTAAAAAAAAAGAAATGTATTATTGTCTCTTTAATATCTAATTCAGTATTTTTCCTCAAATAACCAATGACAAGTAAACTAGAGTTTCCACATTTTTTGCAGTGTTGGAAAATTAAATGTAGGTACCTTATAACAGTTTATAATATTTATGTAGTGATTTTCACTTGATAGAAAATCTTGAACTATTGTATATTTTTGTCAAGAGAAGTAGGAATGCAGTCATTTCTTTTATAAATTATTTTAGGCAGATTTTAAATTTCATCTTAAATATTTCTCTCTGCCCAGCAATACTTTTCTTTATCACCAATTAACTTTAATGTTAGCTTAAGCCAAATGTGATTAGGAAGATAAATCTGCTACAGAAGTAACCATTCTATATTTCAAAGATAAATGGTAGTAATTTCTAGGTTGTATGTGATTTTGGATAGGCCATATTTACATCTCTTCTTATCAAAGATAATTATGATTCAGATACTCTAATTTTAATCTTGAATGACATCACTGCAATTTAAGACAATCACTGAAATTTATTAGATAGGGGTACTTTAAGATTGTGTTATCACATATATTACTCTTCACTGATTTCAAATTGCTGATGAAGCCGATGTAATGATTCATTTGTTCTTTTTTAATAGCTTAATGTATTTTAATAGCAAACTTACAGGAACAGCACAGAAGACAACATTAAAAACATGTACTTGCATGTAGGACAACTCACAAACACCATTTAGTTGCCATCAAGAAATTTACTTATTTTTTTTTTTAAAATCCAAATGCTGGAATGGTCCAGAAAATTTAACAGGTTTATTTATATTGTTATAAAGTTCAGCTGTTGAAACTAGTTCACTGAAACCTTTCATTGTACATTAATGTTTTATGTCCTCACATTTATATTTTAAAAATTCATACACAAATGAAAATGGAAAAACTGTCAATACCTTATTTCTGCTATTTTCCACTTGCAGTCCTATACTTAGGTTCCCTTTGACCCCATGAGGAAAAAATATCTAACTTTCAGAACTACCAATAACAAGAAGAAGAGAATTTTTTTAAAAGAATGAAATGTTCCCCATCATAGTGGATTCTTAAGCTCATTCTCCATGTATGTGGTATGTTAGCTGGATGTCTTTTGGCATAATTGTTACATGTTTGTCATGGATAGCACACGAGTTGGTGTCCTCAAAAATGCCAACCTGACAGGCCTCTCTTGCCTCCTATAAAGCACTCTCTCGAAGCTCAGATTTGTTTGAAGTCCTAATAAATTTCTCACACCAGATGCTGGTAGGGAAGTTTGTGAATCAGAATTTCAGTGTACTTCTTATAACATAATTTCACCAAGTGCCATGTTACCAGGCCTGGAACAATAAGGTTTCTTAACCCTGCAGTAGACAGTGCTCTCCCGCAAGCGGCTTTGGTAGCCAGTTGCTTCCTTGGTATTTTGCCACCAGTCAATTTGTGGACAGTCTGCTTTGTAGGAGCCATGATATAGTGACCTTTTTACTTACCGTCCCTCTTCTTTGGCTGGAGCTCCATGAGCTCTAGAGGTGGCACTGGTGTTAGCCATGATGGCAGCAAACACTGCTTATTTTGTGCAAGAGGTCCCCAAAAACTTCCTATATAAATTTATACTAATATAAATGAAAACTGTATTTGCCTGGAGCAGTTTAAAGTATATTCTGTGTCTTACAGTATTCATCACAGTATTAAGTATGTGTTTGTTAAAGTTCTCCCTGCTGTTCATGTCTAAGTGGAAAGTCTTATGAATGTAAATGTGCATATTTGTGCCTGTTATTCATGGTTATATCATGAAGATACCTTTACACAGGATAATAACCACTTCTTATTGAAGGTCTGTGATGGATGAGGTACTTTACATGTAATTTAGAATTTAATTTAAGCCTTATAAAAACTAGCAACTAATCATTATTATCTCCACTTCACTATGAGGATGTTGAAGTTCAAAGAAGTTAAGAATCTTGATTACAAAGGTGTAAACAAGTTAGTGGGAGTTAATTGTGTTTGAACTGAAGTCTGACTCCAGAGCCCTTGTGTGTTTGATTGTGACATTTTTTTCTTCATAACACATCAGTTCTGTGGACTGTACAAGTCATAAAAAGTTAACCTCCTTTTTATTTAACCTGATATGTGAAAATCTAGATGAACCAATAGACTGGTTTAGGATATTCTTTACTCTTGTGAGATGATTCATGTCATGTTCTTTAAATGACATAATATTAAAAATATTATTTGTGCCCTGACTGATGTGGCTCAGTGGGGTGGGCATTGTCCCACAAACCAAGAGGTCAGTAGATCGATTCCTGGTCCGGGCACATGCCTGAGTTGCGGGTTCAGTTCCTGAACAGGACAACTTTGAGAGACATCCAGTGGATGTTTCTCTCTCACATTGATGTCTCACTCTCTTTTTCCCTCCCCCTCTCTCTAAAAATAAATGAACAAAATCTTTTAAAAAAAATAAAAATATTATTTGTTTTTCCAAAAATCAGTTTTTCTCTCAAATTTTAAGAGTACCTACATTATGAGATTTTTAACAAGTGAGGCAAACCTGTGTGTTGGTATCCTGTGTTCAACTCATTCTTCATGAATGCCTGTTTTAAGCCAGTTTCTAGGCGTTAGAGGTGAAAGTGGTCTGCAAGAGCAGACATAGTTCCTGTTGGCTCTGGAACTAGTGTACCTGGGTTTCAAATCTTGGTTACATCTTTATATCTTAATGACTGTATGATCTTAGCAGGATTCTTAGCTCTCTGAGTCCCTGTGTCATCTATAAGAAGGAAAGAATAATAATACCTTCTTAGGGTTAATTGAGAATTAATTGAAATAATATATGTTCATAGGATGTCATTTGGCATGTGATAAAATGCTAAATGTTACCTTTTATTATCATCTTAAAGATAGCACTTAAAGTATAAGTAATTTTCTTTTTAAAAAAATTAACTGAACAAGCTTAACCAGTATCATCATCTTCGGTCCCGGATAATAGTTTCTTATATTATTTGAAAAGCCTCTTAAGTGTTTTATTTGTTCTGAGTGCTGCCATATACATTTTAGAAATATAGTACACATAGCTGTGTGTTGTTTTTCATATTTTAAGGGCAGTGCTACAGTCACTGCGGGATATTTTCAAATATAAGGGTATATATATTTTGCTCATGGCAGGTATAGTAACCTACCTTTTATTACCCTTCTTCTGAAATAGAAGATAAAGAGTTACTTTGTGATTTATTCTTTGTGGAAAGATTGGAGAAAGAAAATCTTCAGTGACTGCAAACAAAAATATTATGGCAGCTTCAGTCTGACTTACAGTCAGCATTTTGTATGATTCTTGATTTTTTTAAATGGAAAATATTTCCAAATATTTTTTGGAAAACAGCAAAATTTAAAAATAGATATTTTCTATACACTTAAGACACAATATGATTATGTAAATCCAAGTGCAAGTAATTTTGAGTTTTAAATACACATTTATGAAAAGTTACACAAGAGTAATCAATCTAGTCAAATTTACTTCTAGGTTATTTAATTGTTTTAGGATATCATGGTTTATCAAAAGCTTGAGGAGGACTTAAATGCATCCAGATAAAATTTTTAGAGAAAGATATAAAAATGAATGACAAATTTCTTTAAGTAGTGGTTTCCATCAATAATAATTTGTTATAAGAGTTAAATTCTCTTTTGTGTGAGTTGATGTAAAACCTTATTTATAGTACTTGTAAGGAGATTTGTTCAACTATCTCCGGTAAAAAGATGTCAGGGCTATTTGTATTATCCATAATGAAAAAAAAAAGTCTTGCTTTAACATTAAAATTGCTACAGTGTTTTTTATTACCAAAGTCCAAATGCCAAGGAAAAGTCAATTCATATGCAGAGTAGGTATATAAACAACAGTTCAATTACTAAACTGCTAAAATAGATTTCACTATTTGTTGTTTTTAATTAAGCCATTTTCAAGTACATAAGAGAAAATTTGATGTTTTAGTAGCAGCTTTTTTTTCCTGTATTGAAAAAAAAATAGTGTGGTTGATGTGGAGTGTTTTATTTTTTAATGTGAATTTTTAAAGGACTTCTTTGTATAATATTTAAATATTTCTTTTAGTATGTACAGCCAGCTTTTCTGTTACTTTAGATGTTGTAACTGGAAGTCAGTTATAGATCTGAGAATATTAGCTTTGCTAATTTAATCTAAATTTATATGCATAAGCCAACTTTTATCATATTTGCTAATTTATTAACCTCAGTAAAGATTTTCAAAAATCATTTGTTGAAATTTATTAAAGTTAAGATTTAGTTACAAGTTTTAATGGTTAAATTTTAAAGGAGCAAATTTAAGATATAATTTGTTTTTAGAATCCAAAATAAGTGGTATAGAAATAATTAGCTGTTATTTGGGAGGAAAAAAATGCACTCACATTTAGAGCTAAGTGTCCAGATTATTTTATTGAGACAGCTATATATAAAACTTAATTATAAAAAATAACTTCTTGTTTAGCATGAAGAAATTAAACACAACTCAGTGAATAAGAATAATGTTCAGTGATGCTCATTTACTATTTTTGAGCTTGAAAAATGAATAGATATTTAGGGTGATACTGAAAATGAACTCCTATATTATTATTATACCATACTGTGTTGAGACTAAGTTATCCACGCTGTGTTGGAGCTCAGCCTGCAAAGAAATGAATCTGCTGATTTTTGTCACTTACAAGACCTGCCAGGGTAACTGCAGCCTGCCAGTTGCCTACATCAATGAATAATACTATGTGAAATCATCAAGTGGCAGTATTTGTTTTAAAAGTGATGTGCGTAACTTTTTATTAAAATTATTAATACAAGCAAAGAACCTAGTAGTGCTTTTATTTTTATCAAGCAGTTTTCTGGGAATTTTCAGCAATATATCATCAATTCAGCTATAATTCTAGTGTGCAATACAGAAATTATAAATAAGCTTTTGGCTCCTACCGTTAAAAATTATATCAAAGCTTTAATACCTTTTTACGTTCTATTTTGTTTCACTATGCTCTGTTTTAGTAGATTTGCATATCTATTTTGCTCTCAATGGTTAATTTTACCAGTTCAGTTTCTTTGTAGACTTTTGCCATGAGTAAAAAGGATTTTAAATCTTGTAGCCCCTTCAAATATTTTATTACCATTTATTTAAATAAACAATAACGTACATGCTTGTTTATTGTGAAAGTATCCATGACATTCTTGGATTGAAAGACAGCCTAAGGAAAAATAAACAAAGAACAAAAGCATTCAGTCTTTATTTACAATATATCGAAGATCACTGTTGTCATTTTAAGTGTAAGAGACTGCAGGAAACCCTAAAGAAGGACATCTTTAGCAATAGAATTTACATACCGTTAGCTCACAGTAATTGATTAGCAGCAGGGCTTTGAGTACAGAGCTGGCTGGGCACAGTATTTGGGATGCTTTTGATGCTGTGCTTTTCCGAAGCTTGCTGGCTGCATGCTTGTTGCCTTTGTTTGTGACACAAGTAATTACTTGATAAAATGAAGTGCATCGCTGTGAACAATTGACCCTTTGGAACAGTCCAGGCTGGTCAGCAGTCTAAAGCCACACTTTAAAGCCATCATAATAGCCTCAAACTTAAGAGTCTCCAGCGTACAGACAAAGGTGTTATCTTCCTTTAGTACAAGTCGAGTGCCATTTTCAGACTTTATGAAGTATTTAAATTGAATGATATTTGACGATATTGAAAACTCCTCTGGAAATCCATCCAGCCTGCTTTTGGACACGAGAACAATACGAGATTTTATCTTTGATATGAAATCAGGAGCATTACAGAAGATTCTCAGTCCTTGTGAGCGATCATGGTTATCTGTTATCTCCAAGAAAGTAGTCTCTCTGGGTGTTAGCTGTTCTTTCTCCCACCTGGATTTCACTTCCTCTGCCAGTCCCTTGAGCTGAAAGAATTCTGCTTCTTGTGCGAGAAGTTGATTTTCTCGAAACCCTTCGGGCAGTAGTAGTTCTCCATTTCGTAGGAAGTTTAGGACATGCCTGAAGAGGAGCCCATCCCTGTCTATGAAATAATGACCATCAGCATCAAATGGGCAGAGGATTTTTCCATTTACTATACCTTCAAGGAAAGTGTCTGGGTACTTGGTCAGTGTTTGTTTTTGAGTAATATATAAATATCCACCAACGTTTAGCGTCATCAGTGAAGATTTGCAGTTCTTTCCTTGGTCAGCATCTTCCAGGTTGTTGTCTTTCTCTTCATATTCCTTTTCTTTTTCTCTTCTATGTAGTTTACACTCCATTTTTGAAAATGCTATTTGAGCTTGTTCTTTTGGCTTTGAGATTTTTATAAAAGAAACTGCCACACAAACACGCCTTTATTCAGCTACAGCCTGGTGATAGAATGGAAATGCTGGCAGTGTCGCTTGGCTCTGTCAGCTCAATTTTGCAGTAGGTGGCGTATCAGCTGTATATGCAGGAGCTCTCTGGAGTAAGATGAGGAGGGGGAAGATAATTTGCATTTAACTGTATCAGGGAAGGAATTTGTTGTGCAAAGATTTTCATGTATATTTTTTGAAATAATAACAGTCACTCAGAATAAATTGAATTGCCTCTGGCAGTTAAGTGATTACAACTGTATAATTCTCCAGCTAAGTGTGAGTTTTCATCCATTTCTAAACATATACTAAGGTATTGCTTAATAAGCTAGGCTTAATATTGAATAATACTGTCATCTTTTGGAGAGTACTATATATAGAATTAGTATCCTTTTTTAAAGTAAATTATAAAAAGGAAACCTAAAGAGAAAGGAATTAGGTGTATAGGATTTTCTCTCCTATAAAATGTCACATTTTGCAGAGTGGTATAGTCATTTTAGAAACCCAAATGAGAATATGTAAACCTGTCATTTGTGACATTGTATTTGAATTTAATTGGATATTTGTATGATTCTGATTTGGGGTCCTTTAGCAAGAGAGAAGAAATTTTCTTAATATCCTTTAATAAAAGGTTCTGCTTTTTTTTTTAACCCTAAATACAGCCTTCGCAGTAATCATTTACATTTTTTTGGTTAAGATTTCCTATGGAAAATGTAAAGCTTGTTTCACCCTAAACCTGCTTCAGTACTGAACAAAAGACTTGGACTGATGTAGAAAATATAACTCACATGCATGCATGTGTTTGGGAAGATAAGACAGGTTTAAAACACCTGCACTAAAATAGTGTCATGAGAAAGTTAGTTGGTTTGTTGTTGTTGTTGTTTTCAGTGTTCACAAAGGATGAAAGGGCCAAAACCTAAGCTTAAAAAAAAAAACTTGGCAGCTGGAATGACATGTGACTGTAGTGTCCCCCTCCCCTCATTTTTTTCTCCTTCTTCCCTTGTGACATGCTTACCTTCCAAAGCATTTTAGTGGTCTGAGCTTTCAGTTTTAGAATTTAAAGTCCCATGGTAAAAAATATGGACACTGTCCCCAATACACTGTTATTTGACTGGTCTGACTGCTAAATTATTCTGGAGAACTACATTGTTTTCAGAATTAGACTAGATTTTAGATTAAATTAATTTATATTTCTTTTATATTAAAGATGTTTTTAAATTCTTCAGTGGTATGGTGATAGAAATATTGGAGCAGATTCCTCTAAAAATGCTTAGCTTACATTTTCTTTAAACAAGGTTAGACTTTTTCAGATAAAAAATTATATTCTTAATTATAACAGATTTTGAATTCAACATTTATGTGTTGTTGAGATGATCAGAAGTTCATTGAAATAAAATGCAAATCTAAGGCATAACATGTTTTAGGGCTAAGTTGTTTAAAGGCCATGAAATTCATCCTCTTTACTATACTGAAAATAAAATTACATTTCAGAGAATTTTTAGTGTTTTATCTATAATTATAAAGCTTGTTAATAGCTATCACTTGGACTAGAGCTTCCTCTCAGTCCTGCATCATTTAAGAGTTTACTGTAAAAGTCTAACAATTTCATGTATGTGTTGACTTTCCTATGTATATGACTTTTTAAGAACTGGTGAATAGATTGGGGGTTTTTAGTACAACTTTGGAAATATATTCATGGAATTTTTATGTTAATCATCACTGCACATGAGTAGTACCATATAATAACAAAAGCATAACAATTTTATTTACAGGTAGAGTCCTCTTTTAATGAAGTTGACAGGACATCAGAATCAATAGAACATAACTGTGGTTTAGTGGTAGAAACTGTGCTAGCATTTTCTTTGTATGTTTAAAGTGATGTAGCTGAATAATATGTGATACCAGGTCTGCTTCCTTACAGCCTGTTTGCCCACTTGTAGGTACCCTTCATGAAGAAGTGAAGCTAGTGCTGCTACAGGATGGGCTTCCATGGGTTGGGGAGAGGAGGCTGCAGAAGTTGAACTGCTGACCTCTTCATCCATCACTCACCCCAAGCCTGCCTTATATTTGCTAACTCGCTTGCTTGTGGTTTCTGCTGTCTCTTTTTTTTAAACTACTGATACTTGTTCTTCGTTTCTTCTGCTTGCTTTGACAAACTAAACCACCACATCATATGCCTATAACCCGTGATCACTGTTTCTCACTCTACACTTCACTCGGCTGTTCTTGGCTTCCGCAATCCTGACATGTGTGATTTGTTTGCCATCTGTGGCTGGCCACAGTAGTGTTAATGGAAGCCTAGTCTGAGTGTGTGACTAGAATCTCATATCAAACCATAGGACTTTTCTTTTGTGTTCTGTTGCCTACAACTTGCAGAAAATGGCACCCAATATGATCCATCTTACCCTCAACACTCCCTATTACCCCCATTAAAATAAAGTGATTGCAGTTTACAGAAATTGCAGGGGGTTGTTGATCGTTGCTGACTGTTGTGGTCTACATGCCCCTCGGAGAAAGCCAGCTTGTCTTTTTGTCAGTCAATTCTAAATTTATATTTACCTGCTTGGGGGATTATGGGGTAGGGAAAGTTTGTCCTACGTAGTGTTAATCAGGTCCACATAGCTCTAACTATTAAAATGGTGCTTCAGTACCAAAGCCAAGGGAAACATCCCTGGTTTATATGACTACATTTCTCTGCCTTACTGTAGATACAAACTGGAATTAATCAGTTAAGTAGTTTCAGTAGAAAGGCTTAACCTGCACATCAATAATCAGTTCACTTAGATCCACTAGACTTAAGAATTTCATCTGCTTTGTAGGTAGAAGGATTTTTTTAAGAAAGGTAAGGACTCTGTTTTATACTCAGTACCAAAGCCCTTTATTAGAGTTAGATCACCTCTATCTTAGACATCTGTAAACTATGCATAAACAGATCCCTTTAGCCAACTTTGAAGATTCAAACAGTGCCATTGTCAGGTTCTTGGTATGAGCATATCCATTAGTTAGGCCCAGTTCCTAACCAAATTCTAGCTAAACCTTTCAGTATATAGTGATGCTAATCTTCTACTGCCTACATTTGGCAGACCTGATTCCAGGCCAGTGGGAGGCATTCCCATTTTATCTATCAGCTGATGGGAAATGATGTCATTGACATCATTATGATTGAACGTGTGAAACATTCATTTTGACATTCAGCTATGACTATTTTACTTCAGCGCCATTCTGTATGTTAAAAAAATAAGGATAAATTGAATAGTGTAGTGTATTAACATTTTAAGAATCAAGAATTTATCCATTCTCTATTACTTTTTAAATTTATATTATTGTTTATGCTATTACATTTGTCCCAATTTTTAAAATTTATCCATTTTAATCTGAATCTGTTTGAATATTCAAGTTTTATTTTGTTTGGAAATAATAGTTTGTCTACATTAGATGTTACCTGGTACTGAGGTTGTACTAACAAAAGTGCATACTACAATACTTACCTACCTTATGTTGCTAATTGACCACAGTGTCTACCCAACTATGCAGAGTGCTTGTATGCTCCTAGGACTCACCAGATGTAGCCATTGGCAGGAAGGTGATGTGGATGGGTAATTCCAGTCAGATGAGTAGAGTTTTAAAAGTTTTATAGTGTTGGACTGGGTCTTCAAAAAGTCCAGGAAACTTTGCTACATCAGCAAATTTTTAGCCTCATTTGAGAAGTATGGAAAATAAATAAAGCACTATGTATCAAAAGGAGCACAAATAAAAATGACAGACTAAATGAGAAGTTCAAGCAAAATTCCATCTGTATTTTTTTGCTTTTCATTACAGAGGTAATCTTGAAAACAATCTACAAATTACATTAATTAATACTTTAAATGTACATTAGAAGATGAGTATTTTAAAGAAACCTGTTTTATAATTCTGTAAGCAGGAATCATGTAAGTTTTTAAAAATTATTTCTGTCTTTTGAAATGTAGCCTATACATTGTTCACTGGAAAATTTTATTGTAACCAAATGAGGAAAGTACTTCTATAAGCCATCAAGTGAACATTGAAATTGTATTATTGTATTAAACTCATTTTTATAGTGCTGTTTGGCAAAACAGCATTTACCTTCTCTTTGAGAAGGAGGTGTTATAAATTAATAACCATTATATGGTTATTCTCCAAGTGAAGGATGTGACTTAAACTTATGAAGCTAATATTACTTTGAAATCACTGACCAAAAGGGTCTCAGCTCCCAAATTGTCCCCTACCACTATTCCTTCTATTATCCTCTTATCTTTAAAAGATAAGAGTGTGATTTTAGTGGTGAGATGGTGTGGGAGAGAGAAGGGTGCCTGGATAGCAGAACAGGATATGATGGTTCATAGGAGCAAATGCAGTTTCTTACTCATAGAGAGTAGAGTGATTATAAATTAGGAATGGAGAACTCTGTTATACTGCACATTTTTTTGACATTTAACATTTCTGAAATGTTAAGACATTCAGGATATGTGTTAAAATTATTGGCTTGTAAAAGTTTCATGGCAGTATTTTGTCTTTCTTAGTGACACATAAAGTAATAGTGACTATTACAGTTGACAGTATCTTAAATTTGATGAAATATTTGAGCCGTTCTGTGAGATTACCCCAGGAAATAAAACTAACAGGGTGAGGAAAAGTGGGAAGGGGTGAGAGAGAGAGAAAAAGATTAAGGCAGCAGTCCTCAACTCTGGCTGCTGCATATTAGAATGATCTAAGGAGGCTATAAAAATACCACTACCTCTTGTCCTCACAAGGAGGTTCAAGTATAATCTCTGGGAGTAAGATTAGTATTTTTTTTTTAACCTTTGCAGGTGATTGTAATGATCAGAATTGAAGAACTACTTTATGAAAGACATTGATGAGCTAAGGAAAGGGAACTTACCTGAAAGGAGTTCTTAATGATGGGGACATAATTTCTCCCTTGTAGTTGTGGGGATCACTTACTATGAAAGTATCTTGAAAATTAAAAACAACTAAACTAGTATGTGATATCATTGCTATCACTAATTAAACATGGTGAAGAGAATAGGATGAAATTAATAAAACTTGGATCATATTCAGTTGATTTAAAAATATGCCGTTGATCATCTATATGCATTTCATTAATAATATTGTATCCCTCAACTGTATTGTAATCTTTCCTAAGCACGGGTGTCTGTAGTTTACTTCCTTTGTTCCCCTCACCACAGTTAGCATAGTGTGTGGCACTGTTTAACTAAAATGTAGCACTACAGTGGAAGTTTTTTCTCCAGGAGACTTAATCTTTCCTACAGGGATTTGTTTTTCTCTCTGTTTAATCACTTTTGCTGTTGTCATTTTAAATTCTTTCTAACTGCAAATGAAGCAGTCAAAGCTGGATTACACCCTTTGATGAAGGTATAACTAAAACTATTACAGTACTATTATTTTCCCACCCCTTTGCATTTATTACATTACAGCATTCATTTTTTTTCCCAAAACATGCAATGTCTTTTAGAAATTATTTCCTCAATCTCTTTATACACAGGCAAAAATAAAGTGTACTGTTTAACTTTCAAAACTGATCATTGCCTAGAGTAAGGAAAATTATCCCTAAAACATGCTTAACCAGAAGGCCAATTCACCAGCCGACTCCAGGAACATGGAGGTGAACATGATAAACAGACTGTCCCTCATCTGAGCCTTCATTCACTACCATTTGATAACCCTTCTTCAGGCCCAGATCAACAGCACATTTCTTGCCAACAATCATTAAATGACCAAGAAGACTCTCATCATCATCCTCTGCTACAGAAATCTGGGATACATGCTTCTTGGGTATCACCAGAAAATGTGTTGGTGCTCAAGGGGAAATGTCATGAAAAGCAAGACACTGGTCATCTTCAAAAATGACCTTGGCTGGTATTTCCTTGTAAATGATCTTCCTGGAGATCATGTCGCCAACAGGTGGAGCAGCCCAAGCTTTGGCGACCTCCTCTGCCATTGCAGCCTCCTGTTCTCAAGGCTGCCAGGAGCAGCATTAATTTTTTTAAATAAAGCTCTATTTTATTATTCTTTAGAGCAACTTTGAGATTAGAGATTGTCTCTTTATAACATCACAACATCATGTCCACGTCTGTTACTTAAGAGGTTTTTATATTAAGTATACATGTGTAACAAGCAAAAAGTATTAGAACATACAAATGTTGTTTTTAAAATGCCCAGTCACTATTTCTTTGATCAAAATTCTGTTATGGTTTCTGTAGACTCATAGAACAAACTCACATATGTATGGCCTCCTTCTTTGATTTTGTATCTTAGCTGACCACTGTAATTCATAGGTACCCTTTGATCAGCATTACAACATCCCTTATATAGGAATATACATCCTTCTTTTCCCCAGTCTGTAGGTGAAAAGTTGAAGAGTGTACCATGAGTGAGGAAGTTGAAATGTTTTCTAAATCCTAAATCTAGTTCTCAAATTATGGTTTCAATATTCTATTTAAAATTGGGGATTCCCAGGGCATTAGGCATTCTTGTAATTTGAATATTATTGTAAGAAAACATATTACATTAACATAACTTTTGGGAATATTTATATGACTGCTCATTTGTTATTTGTGAGGTAGCTAATCAAATGCTAACTCTGTAAATTTACTGAAATCTGAGCATGATCGTTTATTCCTAAAATTCCTGAAGACTGGCCCTGGCTGGTATAGCTCAGTGGATTGAGCGCAGGCCTGTGAACCAAAGCATCACTGGTTTGCTTCCTAGTCGGGGCACATGCCTGGGTTGCAGGCCATATCCCCAGTATGGGGTGTGCTAGAGGCAACCAAACATTGGTGTTTCACTCCCTCTCTTTCTCCCTCCCTTCCCCATCTCTCTAAA
This sequence comes from Phyllostomus hastatus, assembly GCF_019186645.2. NCBI lineage: Eukaryota > Metazoa > Chordata > Mammalia > Chiroptera > Phyllostomidae > Phyllostomus > Phyllostomus hastatus. Next base: position 1,721,801 of record NW_025333835.1, on the reverse strand, counting down.
ATAAATAAATTCTTAAAAATATATTTCTTAAAAAAAAGATCTACATTAACTTGATTTTTTAAAAAAATCCCAAAGACTAAATAGAGATCAGAGCATCAACTTACAAATTTGAATAAAGATTGCATTCTTAAAATAGAAGGATTGCAAGTTTCTCTAACTGGTTTGTTAAGATGCCAAGTAGTTTATGTTAATAGGCCATACCCTGTGAACCACAGGCAAAATCTGCGAGGAAAAGATTTTAAATGAGGTAATGGAGACTAGTAGGCATATTGAAAATGACTTACCTTTTAAATGCACCTGCTCTGTGGAAATTCTGTCTCTTCACTACTTTTCCAGACAAGGTAGACAAGTGTGATATAAGTGTGAATCAGGAAAGTAGCTTCAAAAGTCTTGAGGATCAGTCCAAAACCTTGGTTCTAGCCCACTCTTCTGTGTTTCAGTGTGAGTTGCAAGTGCTCTTAAAGCCCTCCACATTGAACTGGATCCAAAGTGGTCCTGTGGAAATGCATGCCTGTGTACTTCCTAATGCCAACCGTCTTCCTAACATACCTGCTCAAATTGTTTACATGCCAATGCTACTAAGCACCCTTCCTGCTTGCTTATTACTTTAACTTGTTCAAACTAAGAATGCCCTTAACTTGTAAAAAGTTTAAGTCACTCAAGTCACTTAAGTCTTGAGTTCTTCAATATAGAGTATATCTCAAATTGAGATATACAATAGGAAGCTTCTCTTAGAGCAGAAGTTTGTGTGTTATCAGGTGCTGGACAGCTTCTCAATATTTTGTCATTCTAAGAAACAGTTTCTAATTTCTACTCAAAGAGAATTTAAGTGTATCTAGGTCTTTTAGAAAGTATTAGAGCAAGCAAAGTAAACACTAAATAATAAAACTTTCCCAATTAGAGAGGAAGGCCAGTTGTGAGTTGTTGTTTTTCTTTTTTTTTTTCTTTCTTTTTTTTTTTTTTAAGAGATCTCAGAGATGCCAGGAACTTCATTGCTGAGGCCCAGAGATGGAATGTAACATCTCCAAAATAACACTGCTATTTATGACAGCATCAGAATTAGAAGCCTTCAGTTCTTTTTTTTTAACATACTTTTTTTAAAAAGATTTTATTTATTTTTAGAGGGGGGGAGGGAGAGAGCAAGAGAGGGAGAGAAACATCAATGTGTGGTTGCCTCTTGCACTCCCCCAACTGGGGACCTGGCCTGCAACTCAGGCATGTGCCCTAGACTGGGAGTCCAACCGACACCCTTTTGGTTTGTACGCCAGCACTCAATCCACTGAGCCACACCAGCCTGAGCATAGAAGCCTTCAATACTTTTTATAGGATGTGATCTGCATGTTTAACTTTTAGGAGTCTTCCTTCAAATTTGTATGGATAAATAAAATAACCATCACCAAAAACATGTGCTCATACTCATTATAATTCTTTTGGTTACAATTAGCAGAAACCAGTTATTAACCAGTGTAGCCAAATAAATGGCTAAATAAATAAATAAATAAATTTTAAAAGGTGGGAGGGTATTGGGGAAGACTTTAGGACTTCCAAATCCTTTAGAAAGGATGTAGAATATATCCCAGAATCCAAAGAAGATGAGGACAAATGGCCAAGCCTAGGAAAAGGTAGGAGTTGAGGCATTTCAAAGACTTAGTAGAATGAACTTATGTGGCGTCTCTTTAGAGTGCTGTCATGACCATGTCCCTCCAGCAGTTTCTGGTGTGGGTCCCTTAGGTTAAAATTCGGAGTGAGAGAGAAAGAGATGAAAGCCATTGTACACACTGTTTCCACCACCTTCACTACCCTTCTGACTTACTTCCCAGTCTAAATCCAACCCATTTTTCAAGGTCCAGCACAAACATTGCTTTATCTATCACAGCTCTTCTTGATCCCCAGCTGGACATAATCTGTGTGTGTGTGTGTGTCTGTGTGTGTGTGTGTGTGTGTGTCAATTGTGTATGTCTCTGTCTTAAAGCCCTTATAACCCTTAACAAATTTTACTTTTCTTTCCTTTTTAAAAAATATATTGGGGTGACACTGGTTAACAGAAATTAATACAAGTTCAGACACACAATTCCACAACACATCATCTGTACCCTGTATTGTGTGTTCACCACCCCAAGTCAAGTCTTCTTCCATCCCCATTTATCCCCCGCCATACCCTCTTCCACTTCCCTGGGCAATCACCACACTGTTGTCCTTATCTGTGGGTTCTTTCTTTTTTTTCTTTTTTGATCTATCCCTTCACCCCTCTGCCTTCCCCAACACATTCTACTTTCTACAGTAGAATCCCACAGCCCATATATGGAAGGACCAGTACTTGGTCAGTTAAATTCAAAGGTAGGGTATCATAAAATGATATTAATATGCATTTCTACTGCCTTAAACACTGTATCTTAAAACTTACAAATATTGTAAATGTACATTTAGTTACCAGAATTCTTTTAGGTCATTGCTTTTAGTATAGGAGTCTGATTAAGCATCTGCTTTCTCTTTCTTGTGAAGATTAAACCCACAATTTAGTTATATTTTCAATTCTGGTTTCTTTAAAATGGAGCAAGAACTTTGGCACTCTGAAACAATATGAATTCAAAATCCTTCTTTGATGTTTGTCTGCTAGTCTTCTGTTGTCTCTGCATAATTTAACATACAAGCACTACATAATTTGACAAGTTTTTTAACAATTTACCAAAACATTAAATCTAGCTTTCATAGAAGCATTTCCCTCCCCAATACTCATAAGTAATAGGATTGTGTAGTCTATAATCAAATTGTATAATTACTATCAGAGTAAAACCTAGCATAAACAAGGTTCTAGCATAGTTGAAGCAGAAGTGTGTGCATGAATACTGGAAATTTTAACCTATTAGCCACTACTGTGTAGTAAGCTGTGGGCACCTGTTATATTTTAAAAAGGGGAGTTGAGAGTCTTGGTAATTTGGAGGTGTGTTAAGTGGTCTAGCAGAAGTGCTTTTGGTGTATCAGAATGGTTTGTATGCCTATCTGATCACCCTGTTAGACCAGCAGACCTCAATGTATTGATCTGAAAACTGCTGGGTACAGAAGTCTCTGGAACTTTTTCAAGGGATCTGTAAAATCAGAACTATTTTCATGATAACACCAAGACTTTTTGCCTTTTTCACTCTGATTTTCTAAATGTTTCTCAGTTTTAGTGTCTAATATAGTAAATATTGATAGATAAAACCCACATAAATAAAAGCTCTTTGGTGACCCTCAGTACTTTTTAAGAATATATGCTTGTTAGTAATTGGCTGTACTGGATTCTGACTTCTTGAGGGCAGCAGCCATGTTTCATTTATCTTTCATATTTCTGATGTGTTTTTGCATTATCTTCTGCATAAAGGTCACTCAGTAAATATCTGATACATGTATGAGCCAAAAAAAAATTATTTCAAGTATTTATGGTTTCTCAAAATGGGCCAACAAAGTAGTCTCAAGTAAGGGTTCTTGTATTAATGAATATAATCAATAATTAACGGTGGTGTACAAGTATTTTAAATAATAAAATGTAATATTTAGTACCTTCCCCCTAAAATCTTAAACAATGTCTTGAGGAAGAAGAGGCATGGTTTAATGGGAAGAATATGAAAACATGTTCCTGTGAAGCTTTAAAAGGTGTGTGAAGACTTTAAATCTTGCTTAGTGAACTGTAGCATAAATAAATTGGCTTTTTAAAATTTATTTAAGAGAAGGGAGAAGAAGGACAAGTGAACAGAGATGTGACATTAAGAGCAGTCAGTTGGTGGGAAGACTTTTTCTTTCACTTGAGAAGCATTTAAACACTATTTTAGGTTTAAAAAGCTATTCTTAGGTTTGAAAATAGGAAATGATGGTCAGAAAACTATCATCTGGAAAGTGAATTTTATTGCTTTGTGTGAGTAACCATGATTGAAGAAAAATGATGAGAGCAGTCGTCATGTTGAAATGGGCCAGGGGCTTTGGACTCATCCATTCAGGTGTTATATGGAGAATGTTGACAGCAGAAACCATTAATTGAAAGTTAAATTAGCCTGTTCACATGGAGTAGATACTACTAAATAAGTGAGGAACACTCACAGGTGCTATTAAAAGGTACCTCTTTTACTATTCAACATTAGTAAACACATGGATCTATTGTATAAGTTAAATTTTTTCAGGGACAGTGTTTTAGTGGTATTTTGTTTTTTAAAAAGGATTAGTATATATTTTAATAGTGAATTTTTCTCATGGATTAATGATACTTTATACAGTACATTGAAATTTCTCCAAATCTTGCTAGTAAGACAGTTTTCTTAATAGAACTTTTAACTTCAGTGAGAAGCAAACTTGAATATAAGATTTGTTTTTGTTTTAAGAAAACTCTAATTCTAATTTTTATCTTATTCAATTCATTAAGAGAAGAAATTATTTTTAGATGTTTAAATTTAATATAAAATAATTAGGGGCTTATTATTTTCTTCCTGGCATGTTTTGGTATAAGGTAGGCATGCTTCTCCTTATTACTCTTGCTATCATCTGACAGTTCTTGAGAGTTGTTGTATATGTTGCCCAGATGGATCCTTGAACCATTGAATTACATAGTGTGTTCATATTTACTAGTCAGGAGCTACAATAGTGAGTCCCCTAGATTGTGAAGACAAAATTAAGAAAGCTTGCGCTATGAAAGATTTTCTAGTATAAATCATGAGGTGTTGTTCTATGTGTACTCTACAATTCAGTCAGCTTATCTCTTTCCTCCAGTAAACTGCATGCTTCTTGAAAGACAGAACTGTATCTTAATCATCTTTGATTCCACAATGCTTAGATGGTGCCCTTGATATAGTAGGCATTTAGTTAATGTTGAAAGAATGCATGAAGTCATTTGCCCTAGGGAGATGAAACAAATGTATTGCTGATGAGCCAAAGGAATTCCTGACTCTCTTTTCAAAACCTGGGTGAATTCTTACAGAAATATGACTGAGCCATAGCTATTTCTAACTGTAGTCATCCATTTCCAGACTGTAATAAAGCTTCCAGGACTTGTTGTCTATTCTTTCACCAGATTGGGGAAATTATCTTTCACTATTTTTTCAAATAAGTTTTCAATTTCTTCTCCTTTTGGCACCCCTATGATTTGGACGTTGGCACGTTTAAAGCTGTTTCAGAGGTTCTTGAGCCTGAGCCTCTCTTTATTTTTTTGAATTCTTGTTTCTTCATTGTGTTCCAATTGAATGTTTATTTCTTCCTTTTGTTCTATATCGCTGATTTGTGTCCCGGTTTTCTTCCCTTCACTGTTGTTTCCCTGTATATTTTGCTTTATTTCACTGTGCATAGCCTTCACTTCTTTTATTTTGCAGCCATACTCAGCATTTCTGTGAGCATCCTGATTACCAATGTTTTCAATTGTGCATCTGATAGGTTAGCTATCTCCTCATTATTAGTTGTTTTTCTGGAGTTTTGTTCTGTTCTTTCACATGGGCCATATTTCTTTGTCTCGGTGCACCTGTCTGGATGAATGTTTCTTGTCTAACTCCTTGGTTGTCAGACTTCCATACAGCTCGATTTTCCGGCAGCTCTGGTTGTTTTTTGTTTTTTAACTTGGTCATTCCCTTCTTTTGGTTGTGCGAGGAGGTGAAGCATGTCTACCTGTGCCTCTATCTTGGCTGGAACTCTGAAAATTATTTCTAATGGTAGGGAAAATTGTCCTTCTTTTTGGACAGTTATTCATAGCAGTTAAAGCTGTAGTTTGGACATACCCAAATTAATAATTCTGTTGGAAAGAGAAGTCAGAGCAACTGGCAAGCAGAACTGGTCACAGAGTAACCTAGACAATGGTCCTGCCCAGTTTCACAATATTTTCTAGGCTTGCTGTTCTAGTTACAGTGTGTTCTAGAATTTTATTTACAGATATATGTATGTATACTCATGCATGTATATATATTCAATATTTTTCCATTTAATTTTGTGCCATTTTAAGCCAACCTCTTTAGAAAGAGCTAAGTGTATAAAAACTATTATTAGCAAGGGGCTGCAGCAGCCCAGTAAACAAACCAGACAGGAGCCCAGTTTTTTTGCTGGCCAAGAATAAGGTTTTCTTTTACTCTGACTAATAATTCTAGTCTAAACTTAGAAATAGTTCTTTTGAAAAAATAAAATAACATAGAAACAGACTCATAGATACAGAGAACAGACTGACGGTTGACAGAGGGAAAGGGGATCAGGGGATTGGGTGAAAAATGTGAAGGGAGTAAGAAATATAAGTTGGCCTTAGTCACAGAGATGTAAATTACAGCATAGGGAGTATAGTCAATAATATCAACGTATATATGGGGCCAGTTGGGTATTTGAACTATCAAGGGGACCAGTACATGATTGTGTAACCCCTGTTCTGTACATCTGAAACTAATACAGAATAATATTGAATGTAAACTATAATTGAGAAAAACATACTATATATGTTCCTTTTTCCCCTTGATTTTTATTGTTAATTAAATTTTATTGTGATTATTATTACTGTGGTTAATGTGTTAGCATACAATCTTGAAAATGATAAATGTTAACTCTGAATACATTTGTGAATTCTTTTCTTTCCATTCAAGATAAGCTTTCATTGGAAGGAATAGTGGTACAAAGAGCAGAATGCCGACCAGCTGCAAGTGAAAACTACATGAGGTTAAAAAGGTTGGTGATTTTTAACTTTAAAATAATACCTGATGTTTCCTTTTGGGGATTGACATATATATGTTAGACTGCCTGTTGACTGCAACTGTGGTTATTGTTGGAAGTGTTTGCTTCAAAGGCTGTTGAGTCTTAAAACCAAGTAAGAATGAACTTCCAGTTGTAAAACATTTAAATAAGTCATAGGGATGTAATGTGTAGCAGGTTGACTGCAGTTATAATAATACTCTATTGTATACTTGAAAGTTGCTGATAGAGTAGATCTTAAAAATTCTCCTCATAAGAAAACAATTGTTTGTAACTATGTATGGTGACTAATTTAATTACACTTACTGTGGTGAACATTTTGCAGTATATATGATTATCAAATAAATCATGTCGTACACCTAAAAATATAATGTGATATGTTAGTTATACTTCAATTTTTAAAAAGCCCAAGTAAGAGTTTCTTTGGCAAGGGACCTTTTAGAACCTGGGCTGTTCATTAGGGGTTTTTTAGGCTACTGTGTTAATATAACCTGGAATCAAACATTTTAAACTTCTTTTTCTAGTTGTCCTAATAAATCCTTGATTTTTATTTTAAGTTCTCACTCGAGGATATATTATTTGATTTTAGAGAGAAAAAGGAAAACATCAATCAGTTGCCTCCTGTGCTCACCCTGACCAGGAATGGAACCCATGGTGTATGGGATGATGCTCTAACCAACTGAGCCACCTAGCCAGGGCATCCTTATAAACCTTGATTCTTTAAAGATATGTAATAATAATAACTTTGTATTATTTTATTTTCAAAGGTTATAATCTTCCCATAATGAATGTCTAAAATGCTATACTGTATAAAGCAAATATCTTACTAGAATGTTATCCTTTTCTCTTGATTTGCAGGAAATTTTTTTGTAAACATAATACTTTGTTTGAGATTTTGCTTCAGGGTCCACCCTTTCCCACTTTTGTACAAGGCTAATGTTTTGTAATTAATATTTAACAATGATGATTGCAGTCTTGACTGGTGTGGCTCAATGGATTGAGTGCCGGCCTGTGAACTAGAAGGTCGCCAGTTTGACTCCCAGTGGGGATTGCGGGCCAAGTCCTCAGTAGGGGGCAGCTGATCGATGTACATCTCACATATCAGTGTTTCTCTCCCTCTCTTTCTTCCTTCCCCTCTCTCTAAAAATAAATAAATAAAAATCTTTTTTTTTAAAGATGATTGCAAATTCATGATACTCTAAATTTTATGACTTTCAAAGAGTCAAGCAATTTTTAAACCCTAAATAAATGTATTATAGTTTATATTGACTATATTTCAACCCCATGTAGTTCAGAATTATAAATTTGTTTGTTTCAGCACTTACTAGGTGAAACAAAACAAAAATATCTGACCTCCTGGAGCTTATATTTGATCAGATTTTAGCTACACACAACTGGTAGTTGAGGGCACCTGTTCCAACATTTGTGGCAGCCTCTCTGGATTCCAGTGTTTTCACTTGTAAAAGAGGCTGGTTGAGCTGGATCTTCTTTAAACTGCACATCATCTTTTTAATTTTTCTCCTTTTCTCAATTAGATTAGAGTTTATCTCTTGGGAATGAAACAAAGAGACTGATTTTCTTGTCCAGTAATTCCACTCATTTAAATACCTCCCTAGGGCAAGTAAAAGTATGACAATTAAAATGAAAAAAAATTTATAATAGAAAATAACTTTGGGACTTAGGCAAATTTTTCTCTTTGTGTTTATCCTGTGGAGTTTATTATGTTATACAAGTCTTTTTGAAGATTTGTCTTCAAATAACTACTGAAATTGGAAAATGCAAAATCTCGTTACTGAACTGCTTGCCAAGACTTTTTCCTCTGGTCTTAATTTTCTTGAAAGGTTTCTAAAGATTTCTGATGATGAGCCGGAATGTCACCGTGCTTATGAAATGGCTGCCTTTTTTCTTATCAAAAAAGAAATTAAAATTGTTTAGCCTTTAGAGTATGCTAAAAGACCAGCCATTATATATTTAAGTTATTTAAGTGACTTATAGAAACAGGGCGATTCAGAAGATAGTAATCATCTGAGTTTCGTAAAATAGATGATAACCATCCAAGTTTCATGAAACAGATGACAACTAACATAAATCTTGAAGACTGAGAGTTTTCAACCAAGTGAAAAAAAGGAGTAAGAGCACTCTAGTTAAACAAAGAAACATGCAGGCACAAAGACTTGGGGGGAACACATTAGAAACTTGTGTATGGTTCTGCAAGCCTGGAATACAGTATTTGTTTAAGGCAGAACAGAAGCTCCAGCTCATATCTTTTCTTTGAACTGCAAACTTAAATACCCAAAAGCTTGGTTCATTTCAAAAACTGGACTCCTAGTCCTTCCCCCAAAACCTGCTCCACCAGCTTTCTCACTGAGTTAATGCCATATCTGTCCTCCATTTTGTCAGTCCAAACCTTGAGTACATTTTTGATTCCTTTCTTACATCCCATATCCTATGTATCAGAAAAATCTGCTAAACTGTACCTTTAAAATATCACACATCTACAGTCTTACCATGTCTCATCACCCACATGATGTCATTATTTCTCACCTGGATCACTGCAATAGCCTCCTAATAATACAGGTCCTGCTTCCACCCTTGCTGTACTATATGTAGTCTGTTGTCAGTGCAGTAGCCAGAGCAGTTTCTTTAAAAATCTGTCAGATCATGCCATTTCTCTGCTCTTTGGTTCTTTGCGAACCAAATGCTGTTGGTTCGATTCCCAGTCAGGGCTTGTGCCTGGGATGCAGACCAGGTCGTTAGTGCAGGGTGTGCGAGAGTCAGCCACGCACTGATGTTTCGCTCTTTCTCTTTTCTCTTTCCTTCCCCTCTCTCTAAAAATAAATAAAATCTTTTTTTAAAAAATGATAAAATAATTGATCTTTCCTTTTTAAAAAAATCAAAATCAAATTACTTAAATTGCAAGTAGAGTACCAGTGGGCAAATTCTTCCTCCAGATAGTTAATTAAGTCTTTGAACCTGAAGATACACACTCACACGCAAGATTATCTTTAAAAAAAAATCGATTTACTGACAATAGAGTGACGGGGACGGGGGTGGGGGATAGAAATGTAGCATGCCTTAACTGGCGTGACTCAGCTAGTTGCATAGCTGAAGGTCGCTGGTTGCATTCCTGGTCAGGGCACATGCCTGGGTTGCAGGTTTTGTTCCCTAGTCAGGGAGCATATGAAAGGCAACTGATCAATGTCTTTCTTTCACACTGATAGTTCTCTTTCTCCCTCCCATCCCCTCTCTCTAAAAATAAATAAATAAAATCTTAAGGAAGAAAGATACTAATGAATGAACATGGTGGCAGATTTCCAGATGTACGTGACATCAAATATAAGTTTTGAGAACAGAATTGGTGGTTCAGTGTGTGAGATATCCTATACCTAGATATTTCACACATATGCTCAGTTTTTCAGGGACCTCCTCCTGACTGCCTACACCTAATGACATTCAAATTTTTTTATAATCTGGCTCTTGTCCCACTTTCTGGCTTCATTTTAGGTATTCCCCTTTACATAGACACCAGATAGCTGTATCACACTAGAAACTGTTATTCCAAACGTGCCAAGAACTTTTATGCCTTTGTAACGTACTCCATGCTCTACCTACCATGCCTCATCTCCCTTTTGCCAAGGTTCTTTTGAGCCTTTAAAACCAATCCAGTTTCCATTTACTCAACTCAGGGAAGCCTTCGTATAGCTTCCACTCCTCACTCTAGTTAGGATCTGCCATCCTCCTTTTCTACATTTCACATACTTATTTATTCTTTTTTAATGATTTCTGTAAAAGTCTGTGTTTTCTACCATTTAGGTGTACATAGTTGCATTTTGTACAAGATTATGAACTTAATAAAAAGGGCTGTGGGTTTTATTTTTCTTCCTTTTTTTCTTTGTACTCTCCCTCCCTCTTTTTATATTCTCTACAATTAGCAAAGTGTATTACAGATATATATCCAGAACTATTTGTTGGGTTGAAATATATTGAAATAGAAAGGAATGCCAAAACTCTAGGTATGGAAACATAAAAATCAACAACACTCAGCTTTTTTAATTGTCTTACTCAGAACTGCATCAGAACATTTGAAACCTGGAATTGATTTTTCAGTTCATACACAAACATTGCTCTGAGAAGGGAGAAATGATTATAAAACAAATACAGAATACTTCATCAACAATTAAGAATATACTTATTCTTCAATTATATTATTGAAAATTATTCAAAATATAAAAAATAGTCTTCCATTTATACAGGACTAGAAGAAAAAGCCTTTACCAAGGAAGACCTTTCTTTCCTCAAGTTGTAAATTGTTTTATGACTCAGTGACTTTTCACTGTATTATATTTTAGCAAATAGCACCTGAATTATATCTTTAGTAACATGAATGAGTATATTGCACAGCATATTTTATGTTTATAAATAATGCTCTTTAAAAATGAGTAGTGTTAACTTTAACAGGACTTTATTTTTTAATTTTATTGATTATGCTATTACAGTTGTCCCAATTTTCCCCCCGTGCCCCCCTCCACCAAACACCCCCCAAGTGCCTCTCAGGCTATCCTCACACCATTATTCATGTTTATGGGTAATGTTTATAAGTTCTTTGGCTACTCCATTTCCTGTATATCCCCATGGCTATTCTGTAACTACCTATTTGTACTTAATCCCCTTACCTCTTTGCCCATTCCCCAAACATCCCCCATCTAGCAACCATCAAAACTCTCTCCATATCCATAATTCTTTCTCTGTTCTTCTTGTTCCCTTAGTTTGTTTATTTGATTCAGTTGTTGATAGGGGCTTTTTTTTTCACTTTTATTTACTTTTTTAATTACTTTATTGTTGTTCAATTACAGTTGTCTGCATTTTCTCCCCACCCCTCCCCCCAACCCCAGCCAAGCCCACCTCCCTTGCTTCCACCCACCCCCTTGATTTTTTGTCCATGTGTCCTTTATAGTAATTCCTGAAAACTCTTCTCCCCACTGTTCTCTCCCCCCTCCCCTCTGACTGTTATTAAATTGTTCTTAATTTCAGTGTCTCTGGTTATATTTTGCCTGCTTTTTTCTTTTGTTGATTATGTTCCAGTTAAAGATGAGATCATATGGTATTTGTCCCTCACTGCCTGGCTTATTTCACTTAGCATAATGCTTTCCAGTTCCATCCATGCTGTTACAAAGGGGATAAGCTCCTTCTTTCTCTCTACTGCATTGAATTCCGTTGTGTAAATGTACCAGTTTTTTGATACACTCATTTGCTGATGGGCACTTAGGTTGCTTCCAGCACTTGACTATTATAAATTGTGCTGCTATGAACATTGGGGTGCAAAGGTTTTCTTGGATTGGTGTTTCGGGACTCTTAGGGTATAATCCAGCAGTGGAATTGCTGGGTCAAAAGGCAGATCCATTTTAGTTTTCTGAGGAAGTTCCATACTATTTTCCACAGTGGCTGCACCAGTCTGCATTCCCACCAACAGTGTACTAGGGTTCCCTTTTCTCTACATCCTCTCCAACCCTTGTTTGTTGATTTGCTTATGATGGCCATTCTCACTGGTATGAGGTGGTATCCCACTGTGGTTTCAATTTGTAGCTCTCTAATGGCTAGTGATGCTGAACATCTTTTCATATGTCTCTGGGTCCTCTGTATGTCCTCTTCCGAGAAGTGTTTGCTCAAGTCTTTTGCCCATTTTTTAACTGGGTTTTTCATCTTCCTGGAGTGGAGTCATGTGAGTTCTTTATATATTTTGGAGATCAAACCCTTGTCTGAGATATCTCTGGCAACTATGTTTTCTCATGTAGTTGGTTCTTTTTTCATTTTAATGCTGTTTTCTTTATCCATGCAGAAGCTTTTTAATTTGATGAGGTTCCATTTGTTTATTCTTTCCTTTATGTCCCTTACTTTAGAGGACACATCCGTGAAAATGTTGCTCCATGAAATATCTGAGATTTTCCTGCCTATGTTTTCCTCTAGGACTTTTATGGTATCACGACTTATATTTAAGTCTTTTATCCACATAGAATTTATTTTTATGTATGGTGTAAGTTGGTGATTGAGTTCCATTTTTTTTGCATGTAGCTGCCCAGTTCTCCCAACACCATTTGTTGAAGAGGCTATTTTTACTCCATTTTATGCTTTTTCCCCTTTTGTGAAATATTAATTGACTGTAGAGAACTGAGTTAATTTTTGGGCTCTCTGTCCTGTTTCATTGGTATGTGTGCCTGTTTCTATGCTAGTACCAGGCTGTTTTGATTACAGCGGCCTTGTAATACAGTTTGATATCAGGTATTGTGATCCCTCCTGCTTTGTTCTTCTTTCTTAAAATTGCTGCAGCTATTTGGGGTCGTTTGTGGTTCCATGTAAATTTCTGAAATATTTGTTCTATATCTGTGAAATATGTCATAGGTACTTTAATGGGATTGCAATGAATCTATAAATCACTTTGGGAAGTATGGCCATTTTGATGATGTTAATTCTTCTAATCCATGAGCATAGCACATGCTTCCATTTGCTTGTGTGTTCCTCAGTTTCTTTCTTCAGTGTTGTATAGTTTTCTGAGTACAGGTCTTTTACCTCCTTGGTTAGGTTTATTCCTAGGTACTTTATTTTTCTTGTTGCTATATCAAATGGGATTTTTTTTCCTGATTTCTGTTTCTGATATCTTGTTGGTGTACAAAAATGCCTTTGATTTCTGAGTATTCACTTTGTATCCAGCTGTTTTGCCAAATTCATTTATTAGGTAAAGCAGTTTTTTGGTGGAGTCTATAGATTTTCTATGTACACTATCATGTCATCTGCAAACAGTGATAGTTTTACTTCCTCCTTTCCAACTTGGATGCCTTTTATTTCTTTTTCTTGTCTGAGTGCTGTGGCTAGGACTTCCTAAATAGGATTGGTGAAGGCAGGCATTCTTGTCTTGTTCCTGATCTTAGTGGGAGAGCTCTTAAGTTTTTGTCCATTGAGTATGATGTTGGCTGTAGGTCTCTTGTATATGGCCTTTATTATGTCGAGTAATGCTCCCTCTGTTACCACTTTGCAGAGTCTTCTTATCATAAATGGGTACTCTACCTCATCAAATGCTTTTTCTGCATCTATTGATATGATCATGTGATTTTTGTCTTTTGTTTATGTGGTGTATTACATTTATTGATTTGTGAATATTGTGCCATTCTTGCATCCCTGGGATGAATCCCACTTGGTCATGGTGTATGATCTTTTTAATGTATTGTTGGATGCTGTTTGCCAATATTTTGTTGAGGATTTTAGTGTCTATGTTCGTCAGTAATATTGGCCTGTAGTTTTCTTTCTTTGTTGTATTTTGATCTGGTTTTAGGATTAGGGTGATACTGGCTTCATAAAAAAGAGTTTGGGAGTCTTCCCTCTTCTTGGATTTTTTTTTTTAAAGTCTGTAAAGGATAGGGATTAGCTCTTCCTTAAATGTTTTTTAAAATTCTCCTGTGAAACTGTCTGGTCCAGGGCTTTTGTGTGTCAGAGGCTTCTTGATCACTGCGTCAATTTCATCAGGTGTTATGGTGTGTTCAGGCTTTCTGCTTCTTCACTGCGTTTGGGGAGATTATGTTTTTCTAGAAATGTGTCCATTTCACCTAGGTTTTCAAGTGTCTTAGCATATAGTTCTTCATAGTAATTTCTTACAGTCCTTTGCATTTCTGTGGTATCAGTTATAATTTCTCCTCTTTTGTTTCTAATTGTGTTTATTTGGGTCCTCTCTCTTTTTTTTCTTGTTGAGTCTGCTTAAAGGCCTGTTGATTTTGCTTGTCTTTTCAGAGAACAGCTCCTATATTCAAAAGTTTTTTATTCTTTCAGTGATTGTAGGTTTTCTTCAAAATCCTAAGACAGGCCTTTCTCTTTGGGAATGGGACATTGGCTGTGGAGGGGAGGAAAAGAACAAAAATAAGGTTCTTCTCTATACTGAGACATCATATACTGGAAAGCAGGTTGTGATGCACATTCTTTCCTGGGGGGAGGTTACCGTGCTCTACCTGCCTAGATTCCTAATGTCCCATATTATACTAAAAGATGTCTTAGAATGTCTTATTGTAAGGGAAGAGGAAAAGGCCCCTTTATTCAGTATATCTTTACATAATTTTTGTTTTTTGCCATTCAAGTGAGTGAACTAAATCTGTGCCCAAAGAAATTCCTGCAAATAAAATTTTGTTTAATGCAATAAAAACACTACAGCATTTCGTCTTGCCACATTTAAACTACTATTTGAATATATTTAGTACTGTCATTTTGACCCTTCATATATACATTTCATGAAGAATAATTTTATAAGTGATTTTTCTTATCTATTAGTATGTTATAACTATATCCTTCTTGTTAAAAAGATACACGATGAGGACTTCCAATCGAGATAGTGGCATAGGTAAATACAGCTTGCTCCTCACACAACCATAGCAAAAATTACAACTAAAATACAAAACAACTATCACACAGAATTACCAGAAAATAGAACTCTGTGGAAGTCTAGCAACGAAGGAATTAAAGAAATCACATTAATTCAGTCAGGTAGGAGAGACAGACGTGCAGCAGGCAGCCCACATGTACATGTGGTAGATAAAAATTGGGAGGCATACCTCTGGAGTGAAGGATCCCACCCCCACACCACGGTTCTATTGTCCGGAACATAAGTACTTCTGGCTGTGAAAACCAGTGGTAATTGGGCAAAGGAAGAAACTGTGGGATGCTGAGGCATCTCCTCTTATGGGGCCCAAAACAAACTTAGGACTTAAGCAGACTCACTTGTGCTAGGCTCCATCACTAGGGCAAGAATTTTAGAGGCACCAGTGGCATATAGGGAAAAACTAAAGTGTCTGGCATCAGGATAAGTGCTGGGAGATAGCTTCCTCCTGGAACAAAACTCCAGACACTAGGCAATAGCCATAGTCTTTTTTCTGACCCTCCCCAACACAGAGCCATGGAACGAAGACACCATATCTGAGACTCCATCAACCTGGTTCACATGGGCTGCCTTGCCCTGGCGATTACCTAAGGCTCTTCCCCATCCAATTTACGGGTGTGCTTTTCGACAATAGGCTACGCTACTAAGACAGGGTTTCAAAGCAGCTCTACCTGACACAAAGAAACAAACACAGGGAGGCTATCAAAACAAGGAGACAAGGAAATATGGTCCAAATGAAAGAACAGAACAAAACTCCAGAAAAAGAACTAAACAAAGTGGAGATAATCTGTCAGATGCAGAGTTGAAAACACAGGTTATAAGGATGCTCAGGGAACTCATCGGGTACTTTAACAACATAAAAAAAGACCCAGGCATAAATGAATGTTACACTAAGTGAAATGAAGAAAAATTTACATGGAAACAACAATGGAGTGGATGAAGCCAAGAATCAAATCAATGATTTGGAACTTAAGGAAAAAAAAACATTCATTCAGAACAGCAGGAAAGAAAAAAAATATTAAAAAAAATGAGAACAGGCAAGAAGCCTATGAAACAACTTCAGACATACCAACATTTGAATCATAGGGATGCTGGAGTAGAAGAGAAAGAGCAAGAAATTAAAAACTTATTTGAGAAAATAATGAAAGAAACCTTCCCTAATCTTGTGAAGGAAATAGACATACAAGTCTAGGAAGCATTGAGAGTCCCAACCAAGATAGACTCAAAGAGGACAACACCAAGGCACAGCATAATTAAAATGCCAAAGGTTAAAGGTAAAGAGAGAATCTTAAAAGCAGTAAGACATTAGCAGATAGTTACCTGAAAAGGAGTTCCAATAGGACCTTCAGTTGATTTCTCAAAAGAAACTTTGCAGGCTAGAAGGCACTGGCAAGAAGTATGAAAACCTAGTGATGAAAACCTAGTATCTATGCTTCAGATTTCTCTATCTTCCAAAGCTATCATTTAGAATTAAAGGGCAGACAAAGTCCTTCCCAGACAAGGTAAAGCTAAAGGAGTTCATCATCACAAAACCATTATTATATGAAATGTTAAAGGGACTTACATAAGAAAAAGATCAAAACCATGAACATTAAAATGGCAATAAATTCAAAACCATCAACAATTGAATCTAAAAAATACAGCAAACAATAAGAACAGAAACAATCATGGATGTGGAGATCATTTGGAGGGTTATTGGGAGGGGGAAGGGGAGAATGAGGGAAAGGGTTTAGTGATTAAGAAGTACAAATTTATAGGTTCTGAATAGACAGGAGGATGTTAAGAACAGTATAGGAAATGGAGTAGCCAAAGAACTTATATCCATAACCCACAGACATTAACTGGGGGTGTATTGCTGCAGCAATGGAGGTATCGGGTGGAGGGGGACAAGGGGGAAAATTGGAACAACTTTAATAGCATAATCAATAAAAAATATATTTAAAAAACATACAGATGAATTATAAATATTATGAGTTTATAATTTATTGTTAAAATTGGACTTTGAGAATGAAGATGAGCACTACTCAGAGAACATACCGTATTAAGACAACAATATAAGTAGTTCCAGATAAAGTAGGATGTAAGGTCACCCTTATTGTGGATAGCCTGGATACACTAAAATGCTAACCTTTTAAAACAACAACTAAAAGTAAGGGACATATAATAGAAGTTTTGGCAGGAAATGTATACTAGAAATTCTAGACTGGAACCAACTGCTATTGCTAAACATAAATTGTTGTGTGCTTCCCAGTAGTCACAAAATTGGAAATATGATGGTACTGTATTAACATTTTCATGTAAATTTTTAAGTATATTTTATTGATTATGCTATTACAATTGTCCCATTCTTTTTTCTTCCATTTATCTCCCTCTCCCTGGTACCCTTAGAAGTCCCTTATTCTCCCTCTTCTTGGTACCCTTGTCTTGGAAGCACTTTATCTGCCCTTCCATTCTGAATGAAAGCTTTGCTTCATAGAGTGATCTTGGATGTAGGTCTTGCCTTTCATGCCTTGGAATACTTCCTTCGTGCACCTTCTTGCCTGCAAGCTTTCTTTTGAGAAATCAGCTGATAATCTTATGGGAAGTCCTTTGTAAGCAACTCTCTCCTTTTGCTGCTTTTAAGATTCTCTACTTATCTTTAATCTTGGGTAATTTAATTATGATGTGTCTTGGTGTGCCCTTCTTTGGGTCCAACTTGTTTGGGAGTCTCTGAGCTTCCTGGGCTTAGGAGTCTATTTCCTTCACCAGATTGGGGAAGTTTCCTTTCATTACTTTTTCAGATAAGTTTTCAATTTCTTCGTTTTCATCTTCTCCTTTGGGCACCCCTATGATTCGGATTTTGGAACATTTAAAATTGTTCCAGAGGTTCCTGAGCCTCTCCTTATTTTATTTATTTTTTTTTTGAGTTGTCTGTTTCTTCATTCTGTTCCAGTTGAACATTTACTTCTTCCTCCTGTTCCAAATCGTTGATTTGAGTCCTGGTTTCCTTCCTCTCACTGTCGGTTCCCTGTATACTTTACTTTATTTCATTTTGTATAGCCTTAATGTCTTCCTTCATTTTGTGGCCATACTCACTCATTTCTGTGAGGACCCTGATTACCAGCATTTTGAACTCTGCATCTAATAGGTTGGCTATCTCCTTATCACTTAGCTCTTTTTCTGGAGTTTTGGCCTGTTCTTTCATTTGGGCCATATTTCTTTTCCTCAGCACACCAGTGTGGATGAATGTTTCTTCTTTAACTCCTAGGTTGTTGGACTTCCATACAGTTTGATTTTCTGGCATTTCTGGTTGTTTTTTGTTTTTAAATTGGTTGTTTCCTTCTTTTAGTTGTACATCTCCACCTCGGCCAGAACTCTTAATGTAATTTTTTATATCAATTTTTGTATTATCTTTGCAAAATGAATAATAAATGAGTAATAGTTTTATAGAAAAACATTTTGTTATTAATCCTCAATAAAGGTTGAGGTCATAGTAATTTGGAGTTTTATCTGTAACTTTATGACTAGTGAGATACAGTATTACATTTTGGCTTTCTAGTGATCATATTTGAAATAGCTTTTATTGCACAGTTTTTGGAAAATATCAAAATTACTGGTCAATATTCCTTTTTGAGGATGCTTTCATTTGCAGGTATCAGAAAACACAAAGCAAATGGTGTAAAAATAAAAGGAATTCGTTGACTCACATGAATCAGATCCATTGGTGTTCTGGGCTGAAGCCATGTTTTTAACTAGAACTTCTCAGTATCATCAGTGCTGTTGCTCTGTTTCTAATTTTCTTGGGTCTGTCTTTCTCCAGCTTGACTATCTTCAGCCTGGCTTATCTCCTGATAGCAAGATGGCTACATGCAGCTCTCAGGATTATCAGCCTCTTTATTCATATGGGGCAGCAGGAGTTAAGTGACCAGTTAATAAGAGATCGGCCTTTGGAGTCAAACTGCCTGGGTTCAAAGACTGGCTTCCCTTTTTACCGGTTATGTGATGTTAGGCACAGTATATGACTCTCTGTACTTCATTTATCTCAGTGTTATGATAAAGAGTAAATAAAATATAATAATACATGAGCTATCTGACACAGAGTAGAAATAAATAAATACTAAGTATACTTATGACAATTAACTAAGATTTCCTGTCCTAAAACTCTCCTGGAGATATTCCCCACTCCATCTAGTTCTCATGACAGAAGAGACTTGTATATAAGGATTCTTTCTGAATCCCTGCCCTGAGGTAAATAACCCAGTTTAATAAAGTTTACATTAGAACTAGAACAGAAAGGTAAATAGATCTGAGAGAAAGAATCTGGAGATTTTGTTATAGAGTCCACAACAATAATCCTGTCTTCAAAACAGAAATCCTAAAGTGGTAGATTAGACCACGCAGATACTATCCAGATTCAGAGCTGGGAGGGTTTTTAGTTTATAAATCTTCTGAATGTTCAGAATCTTTCTGGAAAGTGTAAAGGATATTAACCGTGAAATTTTCCAAAGTTGTCCTTGTAACAACTTTGTACAGTAGTCTTACCATCCTCTCCTGCAGTGAAATTTTGATGGCTTTCCTGAGGTACCCAGATGTGTGATCTTTAAATTGTGGGGCTATACATCTTTTTTTAATTTAAATTTATTGGGATGACAATAGTTAATAAAAATATATAAGATGTAGTACATATATACAGTGGAATACGATTCAGCTGTGAAAGATGAAATGCTGTCATTTATGACAACATGGATGGATCTTTAGAATATCATGTTATGCGAAGTGTGTTTTTCGGTTTACAGGCCAGCATGCAATCCACTGAGAGCCACGCCAGTCAGGGAAAATGTGTTTTTTTAATCAAAACTTTTGTAAATGCCTGGGAACAGGCAGTCATTCTGAGGAGCTAACCCAAGAAGGAAGCAAGCCTTCTCTGCCATAAGTGTGCCCTTGTTTTCATATCCTTTTCCTTTGAACTGCGCCTTTTTACATGAAGGATTATGTGAAAGAAGCTGGATGTTTTCATTAAAATACAATACAATATTGTAGGTGGAAATGGGAGGGAGGAGGGGAGGGGTGGGTGGGTGGGTCGGGATGGGAGTAAAAGACAGAAAATTGTACTGCAACAACAATTTAAATAAAACTTTTTAAAAATGCAATATAATATTATAAATAGACAGCTGTAGTAACAGTGCAAGAATACCAGTGAGATAAAACTACCATAAAAAGCATGGCAAGGTATTTTACTCAGTGTTTTGTAAAAAACAAGCAGGTCTCCATAGGGAATGCAGGAAGACTTCTTAGGGAGATTGGCTGGAAAAGATTGCCATCTTTCCTCTAAAAAAACCATAGCAGCTGCCCCCACAGACCTTGAGCTATAGACTGGCCCTGAGATTTACTATTCTGATGAAAAATGAATTCCAAATGATTATAAGAGGTTATTGAGTTTATATATAAAGAATTAAAACATTGGCATAATTAAACAACAAACAAAGATTTTAAATAATTGCCTTGTTTCAAGTCCTTTGATAGTTTCACTTTAAGGTAGGAGGGGGAAAGGAATGTTTTTGGTATCTGGTTGTCCCTAAGCTTCTCATCTTTGGAATTCCCCACCTCTTCTGGCCACTCTTGTGGTATTCTTCAGGATTTTGGCTCCTTCTTATTCTGCTGCCACTCCCACTCAGTGTGTACTGTGTCAACACCAGGCAGGTTCACCTCTCCACACATGCATCACGTGCTGTCATGTCTCACTGTCTGCAGCATTCTTTTCATGCTTTTCTGCCTGCCAAACTCTAGTTCATCCTGTCAGATTCACCTCATGTGTGGAATCTCCCCAGCCATTTTCCTCCACACAGGATACATCATGTACACGAAGGTCCTGCTATCCTTTTTCTAATAGTCTGTAATTAATTACATTTTGTTCTTTACTTAACTCTCATTACTTTTGTTTTTGTCTATAAGGATTAGATCTCATTTATCTTTCTTCTGGCAGCTTTATGTGCAATGAATCCTTAAAATGCAAATCAAAAATCAGCATTTTAAAGTTTAGGATTTACAATTATACTTTTATGAATGATTATGTTCTGAATTAATCTCTGTTTAAAATACATTTAGCTGTGCTTAAGATTCAAATTATAAGTCCTGAGAAGCAATATTGACATATGGTGGTATTTCTACAAAGTCTCACAGCTCCACAGAATAAAAATATTTCAGTACACAATTTCTCTTTGTTCACTCACAGTTGAAAAATCAACAAAGCTAGCCTGAGGCAAAACTGTGAAGTATGGGAAATTTTCCTTTATTATCCGGACATCTCCTGTTTTTACTCCTTCCCTTAGTAATGTCTATCTGTATGCATCTACTTTTTATCCTTTTTCTGATCCTTTTAATTCTATCACTTCTGAATACATTTTAAGAATGAATGGGCATAAGTCAAATTGGGCATTTGATTTTAAGCCTTTTATTACTAAATGTGAAATAACAGTCATTAGATTATCTGTTCAAGGTATTTGGGTAGGAAGATTTTTTTGGGGGGGGCGGGGAATCATTGAAATTACACAATTTGTAGATTGGCCCCAAACAAAATTGAGTAGTCCTTTTTGTTTGTGGGAGGATTTGTCACCAGGACAACCATCTCTGCTTCCTGGGCCAAGTGGGTAGGTCTGGCCTAGCTGCACTTGTTAGAGATCTATTGGGAGGATTGCTACTGAATGTGACCCACAGAAGTGGCCAGATTCCCTCAGGCAGAATCGGGACCATCATTACTAGTCCATCTGGTACTCTTGTACACAGTACACATTTTTAAAAAATTATCCTTCCTGAAGGGTTTTTATTTTTATCTATCAGAAAATCATGGTAATTTACAGATTTTGTTAAAGAAAGCAGTACTACTATCTTCCAGAAAATTGTCACAATAATTATACAAATCTCTGTTGTCTGTAATGTGAATATGCCCCTTCAATGTGGCACCATTGTGTACCACAAAATGAGCAAAGTTGGGAGATTGCTGCATTCTCCAGTTCGCTGCAGGCCTACATGTCCTATTTTCTTACTGAGTAACTTAAAATTTAAGTAGCTTGCCTGGTCCTTGCAGGCACTGGAATTTTTAACCCTTGATTTGTGATT
This sequence comes from Phyllostomus hastatus, assembly GCF_019186645.2. NCBI lineage: Eukaryota > Metazoa > Chordata > Mammalia > Chiroptera > Phyllostomidae > Phyllostomus > Phyllostomus hastatus. The sequence goes on along the minus strand of NW_025333835.1, from coordinate 1,699,612 downwards.
CCCTAAAGCGCTTGAAGACTACAGAAAGATACCACATGTTCCTTTATTGGGGAATGAGGGTCCCATTTAGTATATTAAATCAATAGGAATAATCATAATCAAATCTCTAACTTACTACTAGAAGAAACTAATTTTGTCCAAGTACAAGAAGTACAAGAAGACCTGACTCACAGACGCCTTACATTACTACCCCTCTTGCTTGAGACTAATGCAGTTGCCATGTGTTGTATTATAAAGAAAACCTGAACTGTGAAAGAGATTCCATCAGTTTATGAAAATTTTAAGACTGCTTAGGGGAACTGATTTTTTTGGGGGGGGTGCTGATTTTCAGGTAGGACAGGTCAGTGTGCGAGATGGGCCACACACTCTTAAATGGCTTCATATTAATTAGATTTGCATTTTAGTTTCTGTTTTAACAATCTTATTTCCATTTCCACAAGTGAGAAATTTTAGTCATAAAGAAGTTTAGTGATTTGCCCAAGCTCACAGTTTGTAAATGGCAAAGCTAGAACTTTAACCTAGTCCTGATTGATTCCAATGCAGTAGATGGATAGGCTGTTTCTTCAGGCCTTAAAGAGTTTCAGGGGTTGCCTGGTTTATCAGTAGGAAAAGTGAGGGGAACTTGTTCTCTTTCCTCTCGTCTACTGGATAATCCTTGCCCTAATACCCCACAACTTAAACTAATATTACCAAATAAAACCATGGTTTTGTTACATTATAAACAGGATAACACAGGATTTATATATAAGATATATAACAGCTTCATTGCTTCAGTTTAGAATTTTGTATCAAATATCAGATGCTACACTTAAAGTGAACTTTGATACAGTAACATAATGTCAGGGCTCCATATATATCTGTAGGAGAGAGGTAAAATATTTAACTGATTTAACATGCCTATCAAGTTTATTGTTTATTTTTGTGTTTATGTGAAATCTGTAATGCTTTGGGTAGTTTTGATGAACTAGTAGTACTTGTGCTATTTTGAAGGTCTACTTCTTTGTAACATACCCTTAGTATATTACAGTTATCATTTACTATACTGTTTTTTTTTCTTGTGTGACTTTGAAGCCCTCAGAATGCCTAAAACCCTTTTCTATAATGTGTTATGTATTTGAGGAAAACTGGAAGGATAGAATTAATAGTAATAATAATAATATTAGAAACTTTTCAAAATGAAAAATAATAGACATGTGGGAAAAGCAGGGGAGAAGGATGTGGACTTGGTGAGTTTATACAATACAAAGTATGCCAATGAATGGTATTCCCAGTGGCATCACCCTGAAGGCAAGACTTCTTATCTACTTTATTCACCGGTGTTTCCCTCATGACTAGAAGAGGGCTTAACACCTAAAAGGTGCATAATAAATATTTGTTCAATGAAGAAAGGAAGGCATGAAGTGTATGAGACTTGGGTTTTATGCCTTTTGTTTTACAGGCTGCTCAGGACTTTGATCACAATGAGTAATTTTTTTTCTAACCTGTTGCTTGCTAAGCTGCTTTATTTACTTCTGTTGCTTCCCCATATTTCATAGCTTCAAAGTGTCATTTATTACTCATTTGTTCAACAGATATTTTTTGAGCATCTACTGTATTCTAAGTAGTGTAACATTAAAAAGTAACTAGAGCCTATCTATTTTGAGAAATGATCATATATGGATATTAAATGATAACTTAGGATATTATATTGTTATATGTCATATCAGAGGTTGGCACAAGCAATAATTACCTGGTTTCAGAAAATGCTGATTTGGTAAAGTTAGAGAAAAGAGTCATAGACCTTCAATAGATACAGAGGGGAAGGAAGGAATTCTAGGAGGAATGGCACAGCATAATCTGAGATAAATCACTAGGAGTGTTATAGGAAATGTACTAAATCAACCTGGTAGGTAGAGTAAACAAAAGACTAATTGTAGATATTTAAGTGTTACCAAGCAGACAGATGGATGATCCAAGAAGTTACTGATTGAGTGCACATTTCGCTCTGAGGGAAGTTCCTAGATCTCCTTCAGGGTTCTCTTCTCCTCTGTTGATTACTATGACCCTGTTTCATTTTCCACTCGCCTTTGTAGCTCCTGCTTATCTCTTGAACTCTTTCTTCCTACATTGTCTTGCTAAGTGATCCCATTCACTTTAAATTTATATATATATGTATATTATATATATACAAATATATAAATATATTTAACATTTCTAAAATGTGTATAAATTTATATTTATATAAATATATTTAAATATTTATAAATATATTTAATATTTATAAAATATACAAATTTTTATATATACACATATATATATATATTACATAGTAACCCGAGAATTTGTACTTCCAGCTCAGACGCCTCTGCTGACCTTCATACTCTGACATAAACACACAAACATTCCCCTTGATACCTACATTGGAATGTCTCACAGCTTTCTACCCAATGCCTGAAACCTCAAATGCCTGATATTGAATTCTTGGTTGTTACCCACCCTCCATCCCCTGGTTTCTTTCATTAATACTCACTCAGGTAAAAACCTTGGAGTTATCTATAATTCCTGTCTGTATGTATGTATGTATGTATGTGTATATGTATTTTGTTGTTTTTAAGCATATTTTATTGATTATGCTATTACAATTGTCCCAGTTTTTTTCTCCCTTTAACCCCTCTCTGCCCTGCACCCCCCACCCTCCAGCCTTCACCCCCTTAGTTCATGTTCAAGGGTTGTACGTGTAAGTTCTTTGGTTTCTCTATTTCCCATACTGTTCTTAACTTCCCCCTATTTTATGCCTATGAATTATTCTTATTCCCTGTGCCTTCCCCTCTATTGTCCTCCTCCCCCTTCTCATTGATAACCCTGCATTGTTTCTCCATTTCTCTGAATCTCTTCCTGTTCTAGTTGTTTGCTTAGTTTTTGTTTTGTAGGTTCAGTTGTTGATAGTTACAAGTTTGTTGTCATTTTATTGTTTATAGTTTTTTATCTTCTATTTCTTAGATAAGTCCTTTTAATATTTCATATAATAAGGACTTGGTGATGATGAACTCCATTAACTTGACCTTATCTGGGAAGCACTTTATCAGCTCTTCCAATCTAAATGATATCTTTGCTGGATAGAATAATCTTGGATGTAGGTCCTTGCCTTTTATGACTTGGAGTACTTCTTTCCAGCCCCATACTGCCTGTACGGTTTCTTTTGAAAAATCAGCTTGCAGTCTTATGGAAACTCCTTTGTGGGCAACTGTCTCCTTTCCTTTTGCTGCTTTTAAGATTCTCTCCATATCTTTAATCTTGGGTAACTTAATGATAATGTGCCTTGGTGTGTGCCTTCTTGGGTTCAATTTCTTTGGGACTCTCTGGTCTTCCTGGACTTCATGAAAGTCTATTTCCTTCACCAAATTGGGGAAGTTTTCCTTCATTATTTTTCCAAGTAAGTTTTCAATTTCTTGCTCTTGTTCTTCTCCTTCTGGCACCCAGATGATTCTGATGTTAGAGAGCTAAAAGTTGTCCCAGAGGTTTCTCATCCTTTCCTCATTATTTTAAATTCTTGTTTCTTCATTGTGTTCTGGTTGAATGTTTATTTCTTATTTTTGTTCCAAATCGTTGATTTGAGTCCTGGTTTCCTTCCCTTCGCTGTTAGTTCCCTATATTTTGCCTTATTTCACTTTTTATAGCCCTCATTCCTTCCTTCATTTTGTGACTGAGCTCAATCAGTTCTGTGAGCATCCTGATTACCAGTCTGCATCAGATAGGTTGTCTGTTTCCTCGTTGCTTAGCCCTTTTTCTGGAGTTTTGATCTGTTCTTTCATTTGGGCCATATTTCTTTGTCATAGTGCACCTGTTAAGTTGTTAGGGGGTGGGGCCTTAGGTGTTCACCAGGGTGGGGCAACCCTCTTTGCTGCCTTGTGGCACTGTCTGTGTGGGAACGGTCAGAGAGGAAACAGTGCCAATCATCTGCTCTGCTCTAGCCCTACTTTCCAGCTAACTCTCCTGTGAGATTGGGAGTTTCTCCCACCTTCTCCACCCCCACAGTATTTACAGCTAAGGGTTTTGAATCTTTAGTTTCCAAGTTAGCCAGCCCCTCCTCACCTGCATGGTCCTCCACCTTGCTGCAGGCCCCCTCCTTGTGCTTGGCTTCCCGTCTACCTGTCTCTACCCTTACTACCAGCCTGGATGAATGTTTCTCTGATACCTTGTTTGTTGGCATTCCATGCAGATGGATATTCTGGAGCTCTGATCGTTTATTGTTTTTAAATTGGTTGTTATTCTTCTTTTAGTTGTGAGGAAGCAAAGCGTTTCTACGTATACCTCCATCTTGGCTGGGACGGTCATCAATCACTGTTTTCTTGACAAGACACATCCAGTCCGTCTTTGGATTCTGTCAGTTGTACCACTATACCAGGAGTGTCAAACTCATGTTCACCGGGGGCCACATCAGCCTCACGGTTGCCTTCAAAGGGCAGAATGTAATTTTAGGACTGTATAAATGTAACTACTTCTTAACTAAGGGCAAGGAGCTCAGCACTGCCAGTGGGTAGAAACGAGGTGCCGGGCCAGATAAAACAAGATGGAGGGTTGGATTTGGCCTGTGGGCCTTGTGTTTGCTACCTGTGCACTATACAGTCTAACCTGCTACTTTTGATCTCTCTCTGCTACAATAGTCTAAGCTGCCTTCTTCATTCACCCATATTTAGGATTGACTACATGATTTGCAGTACCTATTACAGAATGAAAATACCGAGCCCTTTATTTAGGAATTTCAAAGTGGTGACAGCATTGCATTAAATCAAGTGCAAGGCCCTCCTAAGTGCAGGCTCAATGTGACTGCATAGGGCATCTGCCGGTGAAGCTGGTCTTCTGTTTACTACTCCAGGAGCCTCCTACCCAATTGCTCCTTGCTTCCTCCATAGACCACTGTTCCCATAGTAGTCAGAGTCATTAGCCACTCCCTGCTTAGAATTTAAAGACACTGCATGGTCTGGCCTTCCAAACTTTAAGTAATTTGATACTGAAGCTTTTTCCTCTCCTTCCACACATTCCTCCCTCCATCATGGGTAGCAACCAAAATGGCTGCTTTTTGCCCAACAGGTAGAACAAGAACAGTTCCATCTCAGGACTCTTTAACCTTAGCACAAGATCTAAAAGAGTTGTCCTTCCATCATGCAGTCTCAGGTCATATGTCACCTCCTCAGAGAGACCTTTCCTGATCACTCCTAGGTGAAATAGTGTAGCCTTCTCACCACTACCTAGTTACTTTGCTAAGCCATTACACAGTTTTATTGTATTCTTAGTGCTTATTACTGTGTGGCACTAGATTTATTAATTAATTAATAATTATGACTTACTGACTTTTCTCTCACCTAGCATAGTGCCTGCTATATGAGAATACTCAATGAATATTTGTTGCATGAGTGAATGTTTTTCATAATAATTTTTATTTGCCCTGGCTGGTGTGGCTTAGTGGATGGAGCACCAGCCTGCAAACCATAATAATTTTTATTTGTTGAATTTTCATAAAGTTAGCTTATATTTAATTTTAAAACATTCCAAAATTAGGTTTAAAATCTCAAAGAAATCATTTCAAAATGGCATGTCTTTGGTATGACACATATTGCATGTACTATAGCTCAGACAAGGAATTAAAGATGCTATTTATTACCTGTTGAAACTAAAGTTAATGCTATAGGGTCAGCAGAGTTTCCCCCCTCAGAGGCAATATTTTACATCATAATACCAATCATTCACAGCCAAACCTCACAGATTTATGTAAACCCATTCATTCAGTAAGCATTGAACACCTATTATGTACCAGACACTCAGGAACAAAAAGTTGAAATTTTCCCTGCCCTTAAGCTACCGTTGATGATTTGTTCTTTGATATGCAGCATTCTGAGGAGTTTCTAGAAGAAAAATACTGAATCTGCTTCACTATGCTTGATCTTCTAGCTTTTAAGTCTTTGCCACATGGTCCAAAATGATGTACTTTATGAAACTGACATGAATGTGAAATATTTAAAATTAATTTACAAATTTGTTGTTTACCAGTAATATCTGGTACACACACCAGTTTTGGGTGGGGGGTGGTAATGGTAAAATGCTATTGTTCACAAAAATTTCAGTACTTATTACATAATTACATTGAATGCCATATGATGTCTTATTGTAGGTCATTACATTACTGGGGTTTAAACTTATATTTTTATTATTTTTAATGCATTTCAGTTGATATGCAACATTCTGAGTTTTCTGTTAGCACTATTTTCTGTTACAGAAACTTTAGATATTCCTTTTTCATGAAAAAAATTATCCTTCAAGATGAAAATAATTCATGTAATACAGCACCCTGAGTTGTCCAGAAATAATCCCCATGTGCATATTGAATGGTGACTAAGTGATAGTATATATGCTATATAGTCCTTTAAACATAAAAAATAAGAATAACCATTGCCAACCATGTCAACAGAAAAATAACTGAAATTAATTTTTTTCAAGGACATTTTGTTTTGAAAATTACCTCTACTGGTTTAGTACATTAGTCCTTTTTCATTCCGGGAACTCTAGAGGGATGAATCATTTCTGATAGTTTTCCAAAGAGCTGCTATTAAATTCTTTTTAAAAGTTTGTAACTTTAAAAAAATTGAGACTTAAACATAACCCACAACACCATAATTTCATCTGCCTAGAGGAAAACATAGGCAGTAAAATGTCAGACATCCCGTGTAGCAGTATGTTCAGTGATATATCTCCTAGAGCAAGGGATGTAAAAGTAAACAATCAACAAATGGGACTACATGAAATCAGAAAGCTTCTGCACGTGTATAGAAAACATCAGCAAATGAAGAGGGAACTAACTGTATGGGTAAATATATTTGCCAATGAACCTCAGGCAAGGATTTGATCTCCAAAATATATAAAGAACTCACAGCTCCACACCTCGAAGACAAACAATCCAATTAACAAATGGACAAAGAAAAAAATTGTAATTAGCGTTAATGAATGAAAATCTTTCTGAAGTATATTACATATTGTGCCTATATACATACCTCAGGTATAAAAATTTATTGGGAATGTGATTTTAGCCTTCTCTTTAACTTAGTTTTCTTGTGAACACCTATTTGTAAATTATGTGGTAGAGGCCTTCAGATGCTATCAAGAAGAGTAGAGCTGCTTACCCTTTCACAAGATGGCCACAGACTTACCCTGTGTAAGTTCTTTTCATTGTTTTATTTAGTTCTTACTCGCCTCTTAGCGGCCATCCTTTTGTCATGTTGGTTATGTTACTGTCTGTTGCAGCTCTCTCTTTGTTCTGATTTAGTGTTTTTAATTTCCTGTGAACTAGGAAATCAGTTTTAAAATTCTATTAGAATGTATGAAAGAAGATTGAATAGACTGAGTGAAGGTCAGATGGGCTCACCTATGAGTCAAGTACCCAGAAATGTCATGCTTGGCCTTGTGACTTCCATCTTGGTTGCTGAAATGTTTTGTGTGCTTTGTTTGTTTTGTTTGTTTTTGGTTTTTGGTTTTTTTGTTTGTTTGGCTTTTTTTCCCCCTGATTTCCTGGTTCTGGTTAGAGCAGATATCAGTATATCACAAAGTAGAAAATATGTAGAATATCTCATTTTGGAACTTTTCCTTTGGGTCACTTGGTTCTTGTTAACATGACACACTTGTATCATCTATCTGACACTTAGATATATAATAATAGTTAAATTGCTCGTTAACTTCTCTGACACCTTTCCAAGTGCTTTGCTGTCAAACTGAGTCATGCAATTAAATAAACTGTATTAAGCTATTAATTTCCAAAGCTTGTTTCTCTACTCTTTATTCAGATTTCTATCATGAATGAAGCATGCAGTTTCAAAATCAGTTGAGTGTTGACAAGATATTCTGCAGTCAAGTGCAGTGTACGTTATTCATTAAATCTTCAACATATATTATAGAATACATTCTTTGTCTGGCATTGTGTTGCAATGAATAAGAAAGACAGGGTTTCTGTGTTTATGGGGCTTGTATGTTACCCAGAGTCATTCTCAACTTTTTATGTGTGTATTCAAATCACCTGGGAACTTTATTAAAAATGTTGATTCCAGCCCTGCTGCGTGGCTCAATTGACTTGGTGTATCATCCCATATACCAAAAGGTTGTAGTTTCAATTCCTGGTCAGGGCACGTGCCTAGGATGCAGGTTTGATCCCTAGGCATGTAACTGGAAAAGACACCGGCGTTCAGGCTGGCTGTCACTACCAAATCCAATAAGCAGTGACAGTGATTGAATCTTTTATGGGCGCTTTATTCAGATGGCCGGTGATCCAAGAAGATGGCGGGTTCATACCCTAACAAACCATCTTCCCCTTTCTTTCCTGGCCAGATCTTTTATAAGGGGAGTTGGGGAAGACACTATCCTGGGCAATTAGCTATCTCCAAGTGGGAGGGGTAGTCGCCTGCTTCTTCCCGATAAGGGTGTCTCCGGGCGGTAATCTCTAACCAGCACCCCAGGAGGTCAGCCGCTTTTTCTCTGGTGCCAGATGGGCCTTATCTGTAGTTTATGAAACAAAAAGCTTAACATACGCATTACTTGCTAGATTTATGGCTATTTACCTTAAGCTAAAATTTTCCAAGTCTTGAGTCCCCTATCATTTGGGATGCATATGGGAGGCAAGTGATTGATGTTTCTATCTCGCTCTCTCCTCCCTACATCGACTCGCCATCTCTCTCTTCACCCTCACTGACCCGCCATCTCTCTCCCTCTCCCCTTCTTTCCCTCCCTCCCTTCCTCCCTTTCTTTTTCTCTGAAAAATCAATAAACATGTTCTCGGGTGAGGATTTTTTTTTTTTTTAATATTGACTCCAGGGCCAAGCCCCTAGAGTTTTTGACTCAATGGGTCTGGAGTTGGGACTAGAAATATGCAATTAACAGACAACCCAATGATTCTAATATAAGTGGTCCTCAGAGCACATTTTGATAAATTGTGTCACTGGTTGCCTCCAGGGAAAGGATCCAGATGTCTGGGGGTGACATTTTTAATCATGTATCCTATTAGGTGACTGCATTACATAATCAAAAATAAATGTGAAAATGCACGCCATGTTGTGACCATGGCTCTGAATGTATACTATTAGTTACTATTAACTCACATGCCTCTTAACCCTGCCTTTCTTTTTCACACCTTTCCCAATTAGCATATTCTAAAAGGTGGAACTTTATCTCTTATAAGCACATTATTTGAATCTCCCCTTATTCAGAAGTTTGTGATACCACTTTATCATAAATTTCATTCTTACACATCATAGGGTCTGTTTCTAAGTAGTCTCTTCTACTTCATCTTGCTTGTTTTATACCAGAAATGCACCATTTTAATTATTGTGGCTTAATAACATCTTAATTCCTAGAATATTATGATTCCCATTATTATTGTTCTTTACATTTTCTCTTAATTCTTTTTACCTGATTAGACTCTCATCTCAATTTTAGAACAATTTTTTTTATTTTACTTTTATTTTTTCAAAAAATAAACTTTGCGGTATCTTTTTTTGTTTTTATAAGATATTTATTTACTCATTTTTAGAGAGAGTGGAAGGGAGGGAGAAAGAGGCAGAGAAACATCAATGTGAGGTTGCTTCTCATGCCCCCTACTGGGGACCTGGCCCACAAGCAACCCAGGCGTGTGCCCTGTCTGGGAATCAAACCATCAACCCTTTGATTCTCAGGCCGGCACTTGGTCCACTGAGCCACACCAGCCAGGGCTAGAACAATGTTTTAAATTCAGAATACTCCAGTAAAAATATTTTTCTATGAAATATTTTGGGAAGACTTAATTAGCTTCCTAACATATTTAATCTTCTCATTCACATACACAGTTCTCTCCATTTTCTCAAGCCTTCCTTTATACTTTTTCATAGCAATGTGCAGTTTTCTTTATATAGGGTTGAACCTTTTTTGGTAAGGGTTGCTTTGTGTATTTATATTTTCATTGCTATTGCAAAGTTTTTTCTTTAAGAAAGTATTATAGAGCTGGAACATAGGAAAGCTCCTTTTGTATATTTTCACTCTTTCTGGTCTATTATTGTTGTTTCTCTTTTTCTTTTTAGTATATTATTATATTGTCTGAAAACATATGTAGACATTTAAAATATTTCATTAGCATATGAATATTAGAAGAGTTTAATATGAGCATGTTTTTGAGGCAGGAAATAGGAAGGAGGAAACTCTGGAGGTGGTGCCCTAGGGCTAACGTAAAGGACAGCAAGCAATACTTGACAGAGACCCTGTTCTAAAACTGGTTGTTCCTGCTTTCTGGGAAAGTGCTGAATCATGGTGAATCATGAATGCACCTGTGCAGAGGATCCTACATGACCCCTGCTTCATTATAATAGCACTATAATAAAATAATATTGTGGGACCCCCTTCCCCAGTGGCCAATCAAGAAAAATCTTGGGAGACCTCATGCTCAATAGCTTTAAAGCAATACAACTGTGTGTACATGTGCAATAAAAGCCCACCAAAACTAGCCAGGAAATATCTGCCCTGTAAGAATAGACTCCCTCCAGCCCCTGAGGTCAGTCTCTGTTTGGAGTTCTCCCACTCCCATGTTCTGTGGAGTGTACTATCACTTAATAAACCTGCTCTCTCTCTGCTATAAAATTTGTGTGTTCAATTCAGTTATCGGTCTGTGATCACCAAGAACCTGGTTATCTGTGCCCACCTGTGACATATTTATAGTTATCATTATGTGAAAAATGTAAAATAAAACCTCTGTGACCTCAAATTCCTGAGATTGGTCAGAGATAGAGAACAACTTAAATATATATATATACTCAGCTTGGGTTTATTGATTTCTCCACAGAGAAAACAAAATTCAGCAGAGAAACCTAGGTTATAAGGCTGGGCTCTGTTTCTAAAACAGATATCACAGGGTTTCACAGGTATATACATACATGAAGACTTATCAGATTGTACACTTTAATTATCTGCAGTTTGTTATATATCAATTATATTCCAATACTGCTTTAAGAAAACAGTATCAGGAAACATTTGCTTGAGTTAGGTTTCCTGCCTAATAGTCTTGCCTTCATTTGCTCTCATTTAAGATTTCCATTATAGTTTTTGTTAGTGGACTTTAAAATGAGTGTAAATCAGTTGTTAACACAGTACCTGACAGATAGTAGACACTCTGAATGTATTAAGTGGAATGTAACTGAGTAATATATTGGATTGTTTTTTTCCTTCTTTAACATGTGACTTTAGGTGGCTGTTGGAATACTGTAGTCCTCTAGTGAGAGATGCAGGAGAGATGGAAATGGAGCAACCACAGAGGGAGTAAGAAATGGCTTTGCTGGGGAGGCGATGGCCCAGGGAGGGGTGTGCCTTGCAAAAAGAGTGGTGAGGGTTAGAAAAGAAGGTGACAAATCCCAGGAATGGTAAGGAATCCTCAGAAGTTACAGCTCTTTGTATTTCTTGCCCACTCTGCCAGCTTGTCGCTTTTTCATTTTGGTTTTTCTCACACTTTCTGACACTAGGTCTGGCTTATATTAGGTTTCCAGAACCCTTTTGAGTTCATTGTCGTATGTACAGTACTCACCATTCTGCCCTCCAGGCGGTACTGTGTAGCTTTTCTTCATCTCTTATTTCATTGCTCTCCCTGACACTATTCTCTTCCCTACCCTGGTTCATTCTCCTTATTGTTGCTGAATCAATCTTTATTTTAAAGTGAACTCTTTCTGTAGTTTCCCTGTTTTAGCAACTGATCCCCAATAGTTTAGTTTGGCATACATGAGCTTTTATAGTCTGAATTAACAATCTTTTTACCACTTACTCTTCACCTACCCTCCCTATCCCCCACCTTCCTCCCTCTCTCTCCTTTCTTTTCTTCCTCCTCCTTTTCCCTCTAATTCTAGCATTAATTTTTGTCACTGTATCAGAGAAGTTTATCTCCAACTTGTATTTTCATTTCTGAATATAAAGTTCAAATTCTGCCCATTTGAGATGTGCAAAAATTTTTCTCATCCCTCTCTCTTCATCCTCCTGATGGAAAGAAATTAAGACCATATGGCCTGAAAGCCCATTCCCAGTGGAAAGTCTGAAGGATTGAATCAGTAGGGAGTCCTTTTTTCTCTTGTTGCTGTTCTAAATGGCAGTCTAAATGACTTTCATTCCTTAATATCAATATCAGTATCATAGCAGCTGGTCCTAAACAGAACACTTTTCCTTTGAACCTAACCACTCCCTCTGAGTTTTTCCCCTTGGTTTGATTGAATTCTAGTCAGCACCAGAATCTCTTAAATCTTTGAAAGTTGCTGAAACAACTTCTTAAAATTTACCCCTTATCTTTTCAGAAATTCTTTCTAAATCTTGGTGCACATTGGTGGCCACATACTGCCAGATTATTCCCATCTATTCAGCACTTATAGTTTTATGGAGTCACTAATGAAGTAGCCATTTGCTGTATTTGCTTAATCACCACAGCAACAGTGTCTTAATGTACACCTAAGTAATTTCCTACAGTTAGATATTGATATGCAGCTAATAATTCTGATTTCTACTCAGAGGTCAGTGAAATGTGCAGAATGGTATTTTTGAATTTGTTGAATAGAAGTTTTTAATCCCCTTGTTGTATTCTGTTGGCACCCTCCAGAGAGTCATAGGATCATAGAAATTTTAATTTGGAAAAATGACACGTACTTACAGTATATATCACAGTGGCTGGCTAGGGAAACATTGTTTCTGTCACCATAAATTTACTTAATCTGTAACCTAAATATATTTAGGAGTTAGAGAAATTGATGAGGAAGTTAGCAGTTCAGGTGCTTAATAAGCTTAGGTGCTTAGCTTTAAACTTTTTAAAATAATTCTGATTATAAACCTTTGACTTAATAATAAATAGGAAAATTGCAAAAGTGCTTCTCATCAGAGTAATTTTTCTAGTCTTGTATTGTGTAATTTCTGTTAGGTCAGCCTCCTTGACCTGTATTACCACATTCATTTCCCCTTCTACACACTCGCTTTAAATTCCTTTAGTCATATGGCTTAGTTGGTTGGAGCCTTAGCTGTTACCAAAAGGTTGAGAGTTTGAGTCCCGATTAGTGCATATACTTGGGTTGTGAGTTTGTTCCTAATCCATGTGTGGATGCAGGCGAGGCCCCTGTCTGGGCAGGTGCGATCCCCAGTCTGGGCCTGTAGGGGAAGCAAGCAGTCCTTGCTTCTTACTTGCATTGATGCTTCTTTCTCTCCCTTCCGCTCTCTCTCAAAGTAATGGGGAAAAAAATATCCTTGGGTTAGGGTAAAAAAAATTTTCTTTAGTCATTACTTAAACTAACAGTAATATGAATCTTTTTTCATTTTTTAAAATTTATTTTCTTGAGATTTCACATAGTAAAACTTAAAGAAAGTGCACATTCTCTAACATACATTATTTGGAGAAGATAGCCTTTTCATGGTGATAGAATTCAGCCTCAAGAATATGATCTAGTCTTTTTAATTTTTAAACTAATTTTTAGAGAGAGAGAAAGAAACATTGATTTGTTGTTCTGCTTACTTATGTATTCATTGTTTGATTCTTGTATGTGCTCTGACTGGGGATCAAACCTGCAGCCTTGGCATATCCAACAACGGGATAACCAACTGAACTACTTGGCCAGGGCTGATCTAGTCTTAAATATTGTAAAGATTATTTCTGTTCCCGATCGGTGTGGCTCAGTTGGTTGCACATTGAACCACAAAGCAAAAGGTCACCCATTTGATTCCTGGTCAGGGCACATGCCTAGGTTGCAGGTTCAGTCCCCCAACTAGGCGCATACAAGAAGTAACCAGTCGGTGTTTCTTTCACACACCAATGTCTTTCTCTCTTTTTTCCTCCCTTCCCCTCTCTCTAAAAATAAATAAATAAAATCCTTTTTAAAAAGGTTTATTTCTGTACTGGCTATTATAAACATGTAAAGGCTCTCTTTAGACTACAAGTCTATATGACACCTATATTGCTTTTATCAAATATGCTCCATATTTTAACCCCTTCCTGTGAATTAAACCTAAAACTCACTTTCCTTTATTCACATTTTCATTTTGATCTGCATGAAAATACAGCAAGTTCAAACCCTTATTTTTTTCTTGACTCTCGATATTGACCATGGGCATATTTTAGATAGTATGTGTTTATTCAAGTGTATACATGTACATATACATCATACATAATTTCTCATTTGTTCCTGCTTAACTCAGTTGTTAAATGGATTGTGCTAAAGGAAAGGTTGTAGGGTCAGTTACCATTTGGGGATGTTACTTTGTACTGTTCCATGGACACAGACTTAGCCTTTGCTTTCAGCTAACAACACTAGCGGGAACTGAGGGAAGGAGCTTGATATAAAACCATTACCACAACTGGGAAAAATAATATAGGAGTTTGTGCTTTCTTATGTCTCATCATCTTCCTGTTGATATTCACCCTTGTCAAAGATGAAAAGGTTTGTCTACAATAGTAACATTTATAAAGATAAATGACCCAGCTCCAAATCATATCAGCAGCTTAGGAAAATGAAATAGATTTTGTCCATCATTTCTCAAATATACATCATGGCTATAAGTAGCTTGTATAACACTTCGTAGCATTCATGCATGTTGATGATGCAGAATACATTTTTATACATTTCTTTTGGGCCCATAATAGTATGCATTCTATGACTAACCAGAGGTACGTGAAGAATAGCCTGATATCACTAACATTTTATAAGATTTATAGGCTATTCAGTAAGTGAATAAAAGGCGAAGCTGCTTTTAAGTAGAGCTAGCAATGCAAATGATATAGTGTTACAGAACAACAAGGGGAGCCTGGAATGATATACTATTACGGAAAGGAACCCCCAGGTCTGTTATGTCTGCCTCCTATAGGAAAGACATCTCTCAATGCCAGAGATTCGTGAAAAGGAAAGGAAATGTTTATTTAATTCTATACGAACTTAAAGTAGTGACCTAATGTCTTCATCAAAGTCTTAAAGTCCCTTAAAACATCCACAAACATACACAGTCCTTCCTTCCCCCTTTGCCCAGTCTGGGGTACTGTATCTCAGGAAAGGAAATAGAAGTCCTTGGCTCAGGCAGCCCCCAATTCCTCCCAGTAATCTGTCTCGGCTAGTAGGTCTCCCTCGGTTCCTGGCACCCTCAGCTGTGTTGCCAGGATCTCTGCTGCAGCCATGTGTGGTCCTCTCTCTTAGGACCACGGGAGTCCCCATTCAGCCAAATCCAAGTGGTTCCCTCCTCAATGGCTGCCAGGACGGGGGGGGGGGGCGGGGTGCGGTCACCACTCTGCCAAAGCTGAGTGGCGGCTCTCTGCTAAAGCCGCATGGTTCTCTCTCACAGGGCTGCAGGAGTCTCCACTATGCCAAAGCTGCATGGTTCTCTCTCACAATGGCTACCGAGTCTGGGTTTAAATCCCTGAATCAGTCCTCCTCTGCAGCCCCATTTCCAACCCCTCCTACAATTGACTACACTTGCCAGCACTCTCATATCCTTCCAGCTTTACTGGGCTGCCATCATGAGTCTGGGCAGGTGTGGCCCCATGTCATGGAGCCAGTCTTCTCCAAGCTCCCACACAGGTGCTGTAACTCGGGGGACCTGCCCCCCAGTTACGTCTTGGTGGGGAATTTACTTCCATTCCCCTGGCTCAGAGCATGGCCACAGCTATTTAACGTATCTATGTAACCAGTCAAAGGTTACAGATATGTTAAATTACCACACCAGAGGTTAGCTGCAAAGCTGTTGCTGTACAAAACAGCCCTCAATGGCCCTGCTCCATTTGTCCCTTCCCCCAACCCACACCTGGGGTGGGGTGAGGACATTCCTAATATTTCCTGGACACCCTGATTTCTGGATCCCATTCAAAATCCCTATTTGGGGTTCCTCCTCTTGGCTGTACCCTGTTGTAATAGTACAGCATCTAAATCTATAAAGCGTCAGTACAACAAAACAGAAACAAAGTGGAGATTCAGCTGCCTGCTGCCACAAAAGCCAAACTTGTGAAACAGATCCTGGTACATAAGGAAAGAGGTTTTAATCTGGGAGAATGACAGACTCCTGTTTCAAAGCCCATCTTCTCAGCAAGATCAAGACAAAAGCCAATGTCAAGAGATCCTGCTCTAATTGAAAGTGAAGTCCTCTGGAGCCTACAGGTGGCTGCTAAATGGTCACAGTCCCCATCCACATAGATTAGCTTGTTTTTGGCTGCTGTCCATTTCAGGATGTCCCCTGGAACCTGTGTGTGGAACCCACAAAGTCATGGGCCATGCAGTTGCAGGGTCCTGTGCTCCCAGGTGAGAGAGCACAAGAACTGAAGGTCTAGTGCATCACCAGGTTAGGGAGAGAGACAGACTCCCCCCTGGAGGCCAAGAAAGTGCACCTTTCGCGTCCAGGTCACAAGCAAGCATAAGGCTCTTTGTTCCCCTGGGAATTGAATTAGCTTGGGTGTGGGGTGGGCTAGGTGCTTTCTCAAAACAACCAATCAATTTCCCAAACTTTTTATACCTCAGGTGGGTCTCCCAACCAATCCCTTCTTTCCCCAGGCTAGACTAACAGGCCACTTTGGTCCAGCACGTCTCCCTATGCCATTTGACCTCTGTGGTGCATGTGCCTGCCCTCTGGTCTCTCCCACAATCTGGCACTGAAATAAGGAGGGGTAGCTCTTTTTTACTATCCAATTATCTTCCTACTTTCTGCCTCTAAGAACCACCCCCTGCCACCATCTTGGCCAGTGAGGGAGACTCCCTGGCGCTCTGGGCAGACTATCTTCTGGTAGCCTCAGAACTATTTTTACCCAAATCCTGTTTAGAAACTGTTTTCCTATTTGCTTATTTATTCTTTTTGTACTAAGACCAGTATTAAAAACCTAAGTTTGAATTGAACCAGGTAATATTTTATGCACTCTAGAAAAATAAAACTGAAACACTTCTGTAATGCTTTCTTTCTTCTAGTAATAGCAAGAAAGTAATAGTATTGAATTCATAAAATGATATACTCAGTTTTTAATAAATCTGTCCATAGGCTCTGTGTAAGAGAAAATTTGCATGTTGGCCAGGTAACTTCATGTATGTATTACATAATATTCCACATTAAAAAGAAGGCTGTTTATCAGTAAGTCAGTGGATAAGCAGTTTGAGGAGCTTACAAAAAAGTAGTTACAGCTGAATGTTGAGAGGGCTGGCAACATGAGCTGACAAAATTGTAAAGATCGTAGTGTAATAATTATTCTCAGCACTTTATCAGAATGATAAGCATGTAGCCATCAGTATCTCTGTTACAAAACTGAGTTAATTTTATTATATTGATGGTAATTTATAGATTTCTTTTATTTCTAAAGATTTTATTTATTCATTTTTAGAGAGAGAGGAAGGGAGGAAGAAAGAAAGGGAGAGAAACATCAGTGTGAGGTTGCCTTTCACGCACCCCCATCTAGGGACCTGGTCTACAACCCAGGCATGTGCCCTGACTTGGAATTGAACCGGCCAATTTTGCTTCACAGGCCGGCACTCAATCCACTGAGCCACACCACCCAGGGCTAGAGATTTCTTTTTTTTAATTTGAAATATTACTCATAAATGTAAAATCTGTGTGAGACTTTAAACTCTTAAAACCAAATTGCAATCTTAAATTAATTTATCAATATCAATGCATTTCAGTCCCTCATAAAAAAGAAATGGCTTTTGCATTGTTTATCTTACAAGTCATACATTAGAGTTCATCATTTTGGCATAATGGAAGACCTAACTAGAGTTTTCTTCTTGAATTTCTTGGACAAATTTAGAAGGGGAAAAAGCGTTACTTATCTGTATTTTTATTTCTAATGTGTTATTAGTGGTTTTAAATGCTAGTGAGCCTAACAAATTCAAAGAGAATTTTATTAAAGTAATTATGTTTATATACTTTAATTTCTATATCTGCTTCATGCCTTTGCTATAATATTTATTTTACTGTTTATCATAAAAATTATAAAGCTAAAAATTAGAAAAATAGAAAAGTGGTACTTAAAGGAACTCTTAATTGTGGCAGTCTTCTGCCTAATTGCACTATCTAGATTTTGTTTAAATCTTTTTAGAGAAAGTAGCCAATATAACTATTTCAGATCAGAAATGCTTTCAGTCTGTCCAGAAAAAGTCCAGCCACTGTTAATATAATGACAATGGTTTGCAGAATATTGATGTAATCTGTCAGCCAAGGAGTGGACTGGAATGTGCTTGTGTGAACAATGACTTCACTGTACTAGTCAGTGGGGGCAGTAGATGATGTTGAGTGAGCATGTGTACTGTGTGGCTATCACATACAAAACGACTGAGCAAGTAGAGCATGAATCTGCATCAAATTTTGTGTTAAGCTTGAACATGACTCTGTGGAAACTATTTAGATGATTCAGAAGGCCGGAGCTATGGGCAACTAGTGATTGGTAGCTTCATCACAACAGTGATGCATCATGCATCAAGTCTGTCTCATGCAGACATTTTTGTGAAACATCAAATGACTCAGTTTACTCAGTCCCCCTACAGCCCAGATTTGGCACCCTGAAACATACCTTTTCCCAAAACTGAAGTCAGCTTTGAAAGAGAAGAGATTTCAGACCATCAAGATTCAAGAAAATACAATGGGGCACCTGAAGGCAATTGGGAGAACTGTGTGAGGTCCCAAGGTGCCTACTTTGGAGGGGAATGAGGCATCATTGTCCTATATATGTGTTTCTTGTATCTTGTATCTACTTTAATAAATGTCTCTGTTTTTCATATTGCATGTTTGGATACTTACCAGGCAGATTTACCTGGTACTTACCAAGAACTTTATTAGTGAAGAGCACTGGACAAGGAATCTTGAATTTTTTTTTCCTCTCTGTCTATGACCAACTGTATGGTCATGGACAAGTCACCATTACAGTGGAACTTAATTAATGATTTGAATTGTATTATTCTCACATAGAAGAACTCAGTTCATTATTAAGTCTTTCATTCAGAGGTTGCTATCAGGATAAATCATATGAAATTGGTAGTTCTATAAAATATTCAAAGAAAAATCACAGAGAGAAGGGAAAGGATGGAGAAAGAGAGGGCGAGAAATGTCAAAGGAAAACATCAATTGGCTGCCTTCAGCAACCAGGCATGTGCTCCAACCTGGAATCTAACCCATGACCTTTCAATTTGTGGGATAATGCCCAACCAAATGAATCACACTGGCCAGGGCCCGAAGTTTCCTTGTCTGTTTTATGACTTTGGGCCAGTATATTTGCAGTCTGTCACAAGCAGCACCAGTGCTTTCTGCTTTTTGTGCTTCTCTTTGCCATGAAACTTTTCTCTTACACCCTCCAAATGTCAGCACCCTTTTCCCCTTGGGAGACATTGTTTACCTCCTTAACTGTTTTACTCTCTTCCTTTCAAAAATGAAATCAAACTCTTAAGACAATACACTTTCTCTTGTGAAACATCATTTTAAGAATAGGTTAAATTGCTTCCAGCCAAGATGGAGGCATAGGTAGAGACACTGTGCCTCCTCGCACAAACAAAAGAAGGACAACTACAATTTTAAAACAAAAAACAACCAGAACTGACAGAAAATCAAACTGTATGGAAGTCCGACAACCAAAGAGTTAAAGAAGAGACATTATCCCGACCAGTAGGAGGGGTGGAGAGGGGCAACTGGACAGAAAGGACTTGCAGCAAGGCAGTGGCTGGAGGACCCAGCGGATTGTGGAGCAGGTGGTCCCACATTCACATGCAGATATACCAGGAGGAAGAACTGGGTAGCAAGACAGACTGCACAAACCAGGGCTCCAGCTCAGGGAAATAAAGCCTCAAACCTCTGATTGAAAACACTGGTGGTGATGGAGACAACAGCTGGAGAAACTCCCAGCCTCACAGGAGAGTTCATTGGAGAGACCCACAGGGTCCTAGGACATACACATGCCCACCCACCTGGGAATGAGCACCAGAAGGGCCTACTTTGCTTGTGAGTAGCCGGGCAAGTGACTGAAAACCATTAGAGAGCCAAGCAAGCACCATTGGTTTCTCTTGGACCCCTCCCCCACATACAGTGTCACGACACACCAACATGGGTTGCCCCGCCCTGGTGAACACCTAATGCTCCACCCTTACTATATAACATGCACGCCAAGACCAAAAAAAAAAAAAAAAGTGACCCAAATGAAAGAACAGATCAGTGCTCCCAGAAAGAATACAACTAAACAACCAAGAGATAGCCAACCTATCAGATGCACAGTTCAAAACACTGGTAATCAGAATGCTCACAGAATTGGTTGAATTGATCGCAAATTAGATGAAAAAAATGAAGACTATACTAAGAGAAATAAAGGAAAATGGACAGGGAATGGACAGTGAACAGGGAGGAAACCAGAACTCACATCAATGGTGTAGACCAGAAGGAACAAAGAAGCATTCAACCAGAACTGAATGAAAAACAAGAATTCAAAGAAATGAGGAGAGGCTTAGGAACCTCCGGGATAACTTTAAATGTTTCAACATTCCAAATCATAGAGATACTAGAAGGAGAAGAGGGAAGAGCAACAAATTGAAAACTTATTTGAAAAAATAATGAAGGAGAACTTCTCCAATATGGCAAAGGAAACAGACTTCCAGGAAGTCCAGGAAGCTCAGAGAGTCCCAAAGAAGTAGGACCTGAGGAGGAACACACCAAAGCACATCATAATTTCATTACCCAAGACTAAAGATAAGGAGAGAATCTTAAAAGCAACAAGAGAAAATGAGACAGTTACCTACAAAGAAGTTCCCATAAGAATGTCAGCTGATTTGTCAGAAGAAACCTTGCAGGCAAGTTGGGGCTGGAAAGAAGTATTCCAAGTCATGAAAGGCAAGGACCTACATCCAGGATTACTCTATCCAGCAAGGATTTCATTTAGAATGGAAGGGCAGATAAAGTGCTTCCCAAATAAGGTCAAGTTAAAAGAGTTCATCATCACCAAGTCTTTATTATATAAAATGTTAAAGGGATTTATCTAAGAAAAAGAAGATAAAAAATATGAACAGTAAAATGACAGCAAATTCACAGTTATTAACAACCATACCAAAAACAAAAACTAAGCAAACAACTAGAACAGGAACAAAATCACAGAAATGGAGATCACATACAGGGTTATCAGCAGGGGAGTGGGGTGGGGAATGGTACAGAGAATAAGTAGCATAAATGGTAGGTAGAAAATAGACAGGGGGAGGTTAAGAATAGTATAGGAAATGTAGAAACCAAAGAACTTATATGTATGGTCCATGGGCATGAACTAAAGGGGGGAAATGTGGGTGGGAGGGGGTGTGCAGGGCAGAGGGAAATAAAGGGGGGAAATGGGACAACTATAGTAACATAATAAAATATATTTTAAAATATAAATAAAAGGAAAAAAGAAAGAATAGCTTAAATTGTAATCAAGTGTAGCTATGGCACAAAGGATAGATAAAATTCTAAAATAAGATTATGTACATTACAAAATGACTTCTACATTGGCAGTTGCTCATGGAGACATTTATTGCTCAGTGTTTTTGTAGTTGTTTAATTCTGTAGTTGATAGTGAGATTAGCAAGGCGGTATTACTTAGGATTTTCTCCTTAGGCATGAAAATAGTCTGCATATGTAAAATCAGATATTATTGTATTATTTGTTAATATAGCATTTGGTCTTTTTCTTTGTAATCTGATTGTCCAATAAAGGTGTCATTTGTTCATTTCCTTAACAAATATTTATTTAATTACTTTGACTTGAGAAGTACTCCATGTACTAATGAGATAAAAAGAGATCTGTTGGCTAATAAAATTTTTCCCCAGTCTGTCAACAGCTTAGAGCAGTAGAATTTGGCTTTCTTTTTTGCCATTTTGTTAGATTTTGACGATGTTCATCTTTTAAAATATTTGGGGGAATATTAATATTATTCTTTTTTTACATGAATTTTATATTTCCAAAATATACTAAGTAATTAAAATTCCCAGTATAGTATCTAAATCTTTTTTGATTATATGTTATTGATTATGCTATTATAGTTGTGCTGACTTTCCCCCCTTTGGCCTCCTCCACAAAGCACTGCCCCATGCCTACAGGCAGCCTCCCCATCGTTGTTCATGTCCATGGGTCATGCGTGTAGGTTGTTTGGCTACTCCTATACTTTACATCCCCATAACTGTTCTGTAATTACCTATTTGTACTTCATTTTTAAAATATATTTTATTGATTATGCTATTACAGTTTTCCCATTTTTTTTCTCCCCTTTATTCCCCTCTGCCCTGTATCCCACCGCCCACCATCATTCCCCCACCTTAGTTCAAGTCCATGGGTCATACACATAAGTTCTTTGGCTTCTCCATTTCCCATACTATAACCTCTCCCTGCCTATTTTGTATCTACCATTTATGCTTCTTATTTCCTGTACCTTTTCCCCCATTTTTTCCCCACTCCCTCACTGCTGATAACCTTACACGTGATCTTTTTTTTGGGTGGGGGGTTATTTATTTATTTCTAGACAGAAGCAAAGGGTGGGGGTGGGGAAAGAAATATCAATGTGTGGTTGCCTTAGTGTGCCCCCTACTGTGAACCTGGCTCGCAACCCAGGCATGTGCCCTGACTGGGAATCTAACCACCAACCCTTTGATTTTCAGGCTTGTGCTCAATCCATTGAGCCACATCAGCCAGGACCAAGACCTCTATTTCTGTGAATCTTTTCCTATTCTAGTTGTTTCCTTAGTTTTTGGTTTTTGTTTTTAGGTTCAGCTGTTGATAGTTAGGGGTTTGTTGTCATTTTACTGTTTATAGTTTTGATCTTCTTCTATTTCTTAGATAAGTCCCTTAAACATTTCATATAAGGACTTGGTGATGATGGGCTCCTTTAACTTGACCTTATCTGGGAAGCACTTTATCTGCCCTTCCATTCTAAATGATAGCTTTGCTGGATAGAGTAATCTTGGATGTAGGTCCTTGCCTTTCATGACCTGAAATACTTCTTTCCAGCTGCTTCTTGCCTGTAAGGTTCCTTTTGAGAAATCAGCTAGTAGTCTTATGGGTACTCTTTTGTAGGTAACTGTCCCCTTTCCTCTTGCTGCTTTTAAGATTCTCTCCTTATCCTTAATTTTGGGTAGTGTAATTATGATGTGCTTTGGTGTGTGCTTCCTTGGGTCCAACTTCTTTGGGACTCTCTGAAGTTCCTGGACTTCCTGGGTGTGTATTTCCTCTGCCAGATTAGGTAAGTTCTCCTTCATTATGTTTTTAAATAAGTTTTCCATTTCTTGCTCTTCCTCTTCTACTTCTAGTATCCCTATACTTTGAATATCGGAGCATTTAAAGTTGTCCTGGAGGTTCCTAAGCCTCTCCTCATTTTTTTTTTTTTTTTTGTATTCTTGTTTCTTCATTCTGTCTGGTTGAATGTTTATTTCTTCCTTCTGCTCCGAACCATTGGTTCTGGTACCAGATTCCTTCCCTTTTCTGTTGGTTCCCATATTTCACTTTTCAGAACCTTTACTTTTTCCTCTATTTTGTGACTGTATTCAACCATTTCTGTGAGGACCCTGATTAGCTGTGTTTTGAACTCTGCATATGATAGGTTGACTATCTCTTTGTCACTTCGTTCTATTTTTTATTTTTGATCTGGTTTTTTTTTGTTTTTTTTTGTTTTTTTTTTTTTTTTCATTTAGGCCTGTGTTGTTTTTTGTTTGTTTGTTTGGTTGGTTTTGGGGTTTTTGTTTTGTTTTGTTTTTGTCACAGCATGCCTGTTACATAGTAAGGGGCAGAGCCTTAGGTAATTGCCAGGGCGAGGCAACCCATGTTGCTATGTTGTGGCACTATATAGGAAGGAGGGGTAGACGTGCATGTCTCTTTCCTTCACCAATTTAGGGAAGTTTTCTTTCATTACTTTTTTCAAATCGTTTTTCAATCCCCTATCTCCTTTCCTTCTGGCACCTTTATGGCACCCCTATAGTGTGGATGTTGGAACACTTGACGTTGTCTCAGAGCCTGCTTATGCTATCCTCATTTTTTTTTTCTTGTCCTAATTGGTTGTTTTTTGCTTCCTCATGTTACAAATCATTGATTTGATTCTCAGCTTTATCCACTGTACTGTTGTTTCAATTATTATATCTTCCATTTCTGACTGCATCTTTTTTATGCTGCTGAAGTCCTCACTAAATTCCTTGAGCATCCTTATAACCAGTGTTTTGGCTCTGCATCTGATATAGTGCTGAAGTCCATTTCAGTTTGCTCCTTTTCTGGAATTTTGATCTTTTTTTTTTTTTCATTTGCTCTGTGTTTCTTTGTCTCTTTGTTTTGACAGCCTTTCTTTTTTTCTTTGTATTAGGTAGAGCTGCTGTGACTTTCTGTCTTGGTAATGTGGCCTAATGTAGTAGGTGTCCTGTAGAGTCCAGTGGCACAGCCTCCTCTGTCATCCAAGCAGGGTACTTGAGGTATACCCTTCATGTGGGCTGAGTACACCCTCCTCTTGTAGTTGAGCCTTGGTTGCTGTTGGCAGATCAAGTGGGAGGGATTTATCCAGGCCATTCAGCTGCAAGGACTGCTGTGAGCACTTACTACCAACC
The DNA here is from genome assembly GCF_019186645.2 of Phyllostomus hastatus. Taxonomy (NCBI): domain Eukaryota; kingdom Metazoa; phylum Chordata; class Mammalia; order Chiroptera; family Phyllostomidae; genus Phyllostomus; species Phyllostomus hastatus. The sequence continues at coordinate 1,675,076 of NW_025333835.1, read as the reverse complement.
TCCTCCCTCTATGGATTTTCAGCTATTCAGGGCAGGGTGGCAATGCTCCACAGTGGTCTATAGCTGTCCACTGGGTGAGCTAGCCCTGGGATTTCCCAAGTGGTGCAGGCCAAGGGCAGCCCCCATCTTTGTTCTGTCTGGGGCTACCGTGACTGAGCTATAAATCAATCTGTGATTGCTGCTACTTGTGCTAGGCTTGGAGATTCCCAGGCAAAGCCAAGCTGTGAATCTAGGCTGGTTGTAGGTAGTGCTGGGCCTGGGGCTCACTGGGACCAGTTGTTGCTTGTTTGAAAGGATTTAGGAAGTTGTGCAGCATGAGCATAGACCAGCAATTCATATGGAAAAGCTGCTTGGGTTTCGTGGGGCAGAGTCTCTGGGGATCTCCAAGGCTGGTCAAACATGTTAGTCAGGTTGATAGTTTCAGATATGGCACCAGCTTGCTGACTGCGGGGGAGGGTTTAGAAAAGAGACAATGGCCTCTGCTCACCTTTAGTTTCTCCCTGTCTACCACTGGTGCCTTCCAGGCTGCTACCCTGGTGCTGGAGCTCAGAGGGAGTGAGTCTTTGTGGAGGTTCTTTCAGAGGAACTGCTTGGGGTTCCAGCAGTTTTTTCCACAACTCAATCATTGCTAGTTTTTTCAGCCAGAAGTTGTGAGACTTATATTCCTGGTTTTGGAACCGTGGGCTTGGGGGCTGGTATAGGGTTGGGACTCCTCACTCCTGAGATAGTCCTCCCCAATTTTTATCCACCTCTTGTGTGTGAGGGACCAGCCCATTCCACATCTTTGCCTTTCCTACCAGTCTAGAATGAATGTGGTTTCTTTAATTTCATAGTTGTCAGAAACTTCCATTCAACTCAGTTTCTGACAGTTCTGAGTAACGGTTGTTCCATATTTTAGTTGTAATTTTGATGTGGTTGAGTATATAAATTTTAAAGTATAATGAAGAATTTCAGGTTAAGTTTTTTTGTTTGTTTGTTTGTTGTTTTTTTTTGATAAACATGATTGTGAGCCCTGGCTGGTGTGGCTTAGTGGATTGAGTTCCAACCTGCAAACCAAAGGGTCGCAGGTTTGATTCCCAGTCAGGGCACATGCCTGGGTTGCAGGCCAGGTCCTCAGTTGGGGGTGCGAGAGGCAACCACACATTGATGTCTCTTTCCTTCTCTCCCTCCCCTCTCTCAAAAAATAAATAAGTGAAATTAAAAAAACACAGCTGATTCTTAAATAATAATTCTCGAAATACTGGTAATTCAGTGAGTCCTAGCCCTCTAAGAACGTGGAAGTATATTATAAATTATCCTGGAGTAGTGGTGGTAATCAGCACAAAGTATTTTTTTAATAGTTTATAAAACAAAGGTAAAACATTTAGATATTAAAGGTATTAATATCTAAATAATTACAGATATTATTTTTCTATTATTCTTTCTTGAAAGTAACACTACATTTTAAATTTTTCTGAAAAACTTAAGAACCATTCTTTTTCATAGGTCAGGATAGTAAAGCTTTTGGCTTACTCCCAGCATGGCCTGTACAGCCTATACCCATACAGTCCAATATGCAGTTTGCTGTTCAACCAAATATGTCCAAATCATATTATTTGGTACAAACCCAGATAAGTTTTATTTTCATTTTGAAGGCATGTTGAGGTCAGTGATGTTTAATTTAGTGTATTGTTCAGTGGTGAAGTGTAGTTTCAGGTTTTTCTGACACTTCATAAAATAATATTAAATGAATTTATTAAGCAAAGAACCCTGCTAAATTATTTTTAACTATTCAAGGTTAATTAAACTATCTTAAGGTTTAGTTCCTTTAAAATGTTATATTTTCAGTCTATGAGTAACCTTTTGAGTTTTGAATCATAAGATATCCTCTTTTAATTAAAATAAAATTTAAATGAATAATAAAAAGGTTAAATTTTTATGTTTTTTATTTTTAAAATACTAATTCAGTGTATTTCTTTATATACTTAAAAGGTTAATAAATTGCTTGAGTATAAAAATGGTATGACACTCTGGATGATGGCAGTTTTACAACTGTTATGTTAGAATTGAAAGGAAAGTATGCCACATGAACCTGCTGTCACAATCCAGTGGCTGGAAATAAATTCAAGTGTAAGAGTATGACAAGAATAAGCTACCGTTTATGAAAAGGCACACTTACCTAAACAAACTGAAACCCTGAGGAATTTTCAAATTGCAAAGTAATGGGAACAATCATTTAATGTGAATGAGAGGACCTGGCATATGCTTTTCTGTTTAAATATCTCATTAAGATTAAATTGTGGAGTGAGGTGATCAAGACAGGGACAATGATTTAGTGGCAGTACAACATTACCATTTAGAAAGGCCAAACCCCTGAGAACTGGTTGCATTAGGGCATAGGGCTAAGGTTAGAACACAGAGGCGTTCAGGAAAAGGCTGCCACTTAGCTATATTATTTTTTAAGTGTTTTTTTGTAAAAAGTTACACATGATTAATTCTAATACTTTGTAAACATTCCTGTATGTCTTCACTTTATTCCCTCTAAATGGTTATTTCTTAATCACTTAGAGACATCCTATCAGCTTGGAGGAGTAATTTTCACCCAGTCTTCTTGCCCAACCTCTCACAAGTATGAGCAGTTCTGTTCCAGCTTACCCGCAAGTGCACACCGTGGAGTTAATATTTACGTCATAGCAGCATGCAGTCAGTCGCCATAATAGCCACTCCCCTGTCTCTTTTCAGTACTGCAATTATTAATTATAGATAAGCATTTGTTCATTGTTGGTCTTCCACTAGAGAAAGTCTTGTCTTTTTCTTATCCTCACCAGAGGACATGTCAATTGATTTTTAGAGAGAAGGGAAGGGAGGGAGAGAAACATGGATGTGAGAAGAAAAAATAGATCAGTTGCCTCTAGTTCATGCCCCCATGGGACCAAACCCACAACCTAGGTGTGTGCCCCAACCAGGAACCAAACCCATGACCTTTTGGTTTATTGTATGACATTCCAACTAACTTAGCCACACTGGCCAGGACACAAGTCTATTTACTGGGTCATTCCCAACCTCTAACCCATGACCTGGCAGAGATAGGCACCCAGTAAACACTTGTTGGGTGATTGCCAGCAGGCATCTCCTTCTGAAATCTGGTCATGGCACTGTTGTGGCCTAGTGTAGATGTGGGAGATAAGCAGGGACTAGATCCTAGAGGTACATTAAATCATGTGAAGAAGGTTGTTTCATCTAAGAACAATTAAGAGGCCATTGAAGGATTGTAAGTCCAAGCCCATCTTTGGGTAGACGTCTCTCTTCTAGACCTCTAGATAGTGCTTTCTTCATGGTTCATAGAAAGTATATTTGTCACATGAAAAGCAAATTAACATTTGAATTATAAGTATACTACAGTAAGTTTCTATAGCCATTTCTAGAGTACTTTATTATACTTTATAAATAATTGGAAGAATTAAAATATTTATATTTCAGTATAAAAATTAGTATACTGAATTTGGGTTTGTAGGGAAAAAAACCTACAATAGTTGTAGCTTTCAATTTAAAAAGCACTTAGGAGATATCTAGTATCTTCTGAGTCATTTAATATGCTTAAAAATAGGCAGAAGCAAGTAGCTAATAAACTTTATCCAAGGAATTAGATAATAATGTTATTAAAACTTCGTTTTGCTTTTGAAGGAATTTTAAAGAACATTTTTAGTTCCTATTTTTATTTATTTTGGCTTGGGCAGCAGAAATTTGTTTTCTCACAGTTCTGGAGACTTAAAGTCCAAGATTAAGGTGTCTGCAGGATTGGTTCCTTCTGAGGGCCATAAGGAAAGGACCTCTTCTAGGCCTCTCTCCCTGGCTTGTGGATAGTAATCTTCTGTCTTCCCATCCTCTTCCCTCTGTACAGATCAGTGCCCAAATTGCCTCTCCTCCACCTTTATCTTGGATCCTTGAACATGCACTGCTTTTTTTTTTAAGTATATTTTATTGATATGCTATTAACAGTTGTCCCAATTTTCCCCCTTTGCCCCCCTCTGCCTGGTCCCCCCCTTCCCTCCTATAATCCCCCCACCACTTAGTTTTATGTCCATGGGTTTTGCCTGTAAGTCCTTTGGCTTCTCCATTGCCTATACTGTTATTAACATTCTCCTGCCTTCTCTGTAGCTACCCAGTTATGCTTCGAAATCCCTGTACCTTTACCCCTATTTTTCCCCTTCCCCCTCCCAGCTGATAACCCTTCAAATGATCACCATATCTATGATTCTATTTCTGTCCTAGTTGTTGGCTTAGTTTGTTTTTGTTTTTCAGGTTCAGTTGTTGATAGTTGTGTGTTGTCATTTTAATGTTCATAGTTTTGATCTTTTTCTTAAACAAGTCACTTTAACATTTCATTTAAGGGCTTGGGGATGGTGAACTCCTTTAGCTTTACCCTCTCTGGGAAGCACTTTATCTCTCCTTCAGTTCTAAGTGATAGCTTTACTGGGTAGAGTAATCTTGGTTGTGGGCCCTTGCTTTTCATCATTTGAATATTTCTTGCCAGTTCTTTCTTGCCTGCAAAGTTTCTTTTGAGAAATCAGCTGACAGTCTTATGGGAACTCCTTTGTAGGTGACTCTGCCTTTCTCTTTCTGCTTTTAAGATTCTCTGTTTAGCCTTATCCTTGACATTTTAATTATGATGTGTCTTGATATGGACCTCTTTGGGTCCAACTTCTTTGGGACTCTCTGTGCTTCCTGGACTTGTATGTCAATTTCCTTTGCCAAACTAAGGAAGTTTTCTTTCATTATTTTTTCAAATAAGTTTTCAATTTCTTGGTCTTCCTCTTCTCCTTCTGGCATCTCTATGATTCAGATGTTGGCACTTTTGGAGATGTCCCAGAGTCATCTTAAACTCTCTTCGTTTTTAGAATTCTTGTTTCTTCGTTTTGTTCTGATTGAATATTTAATTCTTCTTTGTATTCCAAATCATTGATTTGAATCACGGCGTCCTTCCCTTCACTGTTGGTTTCCTGTGGATATTTCTCTATTTCTGTTACTAGAGCCTTCATTTCTCCCCTTATGCTTTTGCTGTATCTATCAGTGAGATCTTGGAGCACAATGACCACCGGTGTTTTTAACTCTGCGTCTGATAGGTTGGCTATTTCCACATTGCTTAGTTCTTTTTCTGAGGTTCTGTTCTGTTCCTTCATTTGGGCCATATTTCTTTGTCTCCTGATTTTGGCAGCCTCCCTGTGTCTGTGTACTAGGTAGAAATGCTTCAATTCCATTTTAGGACACCTGTTGAGTTGGATCAGGCAGAGCCTTGAGTATTTACCAGGGCAGGGCAACTGTGGCTCTGGGGGTGGGAGTAGGGTCAAAGGGATAATGCTGTTGCTGGCTGACTTCTGGGTTCTTGCCTGGCCCTCACCTCATTTCCAGTCACTTCACTCACTTTGCACATACAACTGGCACCCCTCCAGCTGCTGTCCTGGTTGTTGTTCTCAGAATGGGTGGGTTTGCATATGCACTGACAGTTTCTTTTGCCACCCCAACCTCTACTGGGTTTACCACCAGAAGTTATGAGGCTTTCTTTTTCCCAGCACTGCAGTCCTTTTTCTGAGGCTTTGCGGTCTGGCCTAGCGCTGGGCTCACTTGCTCACAATGTGTGTCCCTATTTTTTATCCACCACACTTGAAAGTAGGTTGCTGCCTCTCCACCCCTCCACCCTAGCTCCACACTGAGTCCTCTCTGCCTTACTCCCTGTCTCTGCCCCTCCTACCTGTCTGGATGAATAGGCTATCCACCTAAGCTTCCATCCTGACTGGAAGCTAATGAACATGCATTGCTTTTAAATAACCAACATGTTTATGCTTTCAAATTACCCTAAGAAACTTTTTTCTTTAAGAAAGTATACTCCCTCTTCAGAGTATAAATATAATAGATGCTTATTGCACGAAATTTAGAAAACATACAGAAGTCTTAAAATGCATCAATTTTAATCTCTTCCTTCATACCTTTCATGTTTCACTCTTTAAAAAAAAAAGCAAAAAACTTTTTTGGTGTTTATTGAGTAGGCAATTTTCTAACATGGTTCTCAATTTCTTTGCTGTGACCATTGCATCCCACTAGTTCCTTTTGGGTTCATTTTCCTTTTTTTTTTTAAGCTGATTTTATTTATGATTACTTTTTTAAATTTTAATTTTAATTATTGTTCAAGTACAGTTTTCTGTCTTTTACTCCCATCCCAGCCCAACCCCCAGCCCTCCCCACCTCTCTCCCATTTCCATTCCCCTCTAGTTTTTGTCAATGTTTCCTTTATACTTGTTCCTGTAAACCCTTCCCCTTTTCCCCTGAAATTCCCTCCCCTCTCCCCTCTAGTCACTGTCAACCTGTTCTCTATTTCAGTGTCTTTGGTTATGTTTTGCTTGTTTGTTTGTTTTGTTGTTTAGGTTCCTGTTAAAAGTGAGATCATATGGTATTTGTCTTTCACTGCCTGGCTTATTTCACTTAGCATATGCTTTACAGTTGCATCCATGCTGTAGCAAAGGGTAGGAGCTCCTTCTTTCTTTCTGCTGCATAGAATTCCATGGTGTAAAGGTACCATAGTTTTTTGATCCATTCATTTGCTGATGGGCACCTAGGTTGCTTCCAGCATTTGGCTATTATAAATTGTGCTGCTATGAACACGGGTGCATAGGTACTTTTGAATCGGTGTTTCAAGGTTCTTAGGATATAATCCTAGCAGTAGAATTGCTGGGTCAAAAGGCAGATCCATTTTTAGTTTTCTGAGGAAGTTTCATACTGTTTTCCATAGTGGTTGTACCAGTCTGCAATCCCACCAATGGTGCGCTAGGGTCCCTTTTTCTCCACAACCTCTCCAACACTTGTTGTTTGTTGCTTTGTTTATGATGGCCATTCTGACTAGTGTGAAGTGGTATCTCAGTGTGGTTTTAATTTGCATCTCTCTGATAGCTAGCGATACTGAGCATCTTTTTGTGTGTCTCTGGATCCTCTGTATGTCCTCCTTGAAGAAATGTCTGTTCAAGTCCTTTGCCCATTTTTAATTGGGTTGCTTTTCTTCTTAGAGTGGAGTTGTGTAAGTTCTTTATGTATTTTGGAGATGAAACCCTTGCCTGAGGTATCATTGGCAAATATGTTTTCCCATACAGTTGGTTCTCTTTTTACTTTAATACTGTTTTCTTTAGCCATGCAGAAGATTTTTATTTTGATGAGATCCCATTTGTTTATTATTTCCTTTATGTCCCTTGCTCCAGGGGACATATCAGTAAAAGTGTTGCTGCGTGAAATATCTGCGATTTTCCTGCCTATGTTCTCCCCTAGGACTTTAATGGTGTCACAGTTTATATTTAAATCTTTTATCCACCTTGAATTTATTTTTGTGTATGGTGTAAGTTGCTGCACAAGTTTCATTTTTTTGCATGTAGCTGTCCAGTTCTCCCAACACCATTTGTTGAAGAGGCTATTGTTATTCCATTTTATGTTGCTGCCCCCTTTGTTGAATATTAATTAACTGTAGAGTTGATTTTTAAAGAGAGGAAGGAAGGGGGAGAGAGACAGACATCGATTTATTGTTCCACTTATTTATGCATTCATTGGTTGCTTCTTGTATGTGTCCTCACCTGGAGCTTGAACCTGTAACCTTGGCATATCAGGGCAATGCTCTTACCAACTCGACTATGCAGCCAGAGCTTTCATTTTTCTTCTTACTGTGACAAATTCTTGAGTAGTTATGTCTTTGAGGATCTATCAATGATAAACTGCTTTTTTGTCCAAAAATACTTTCATTTCACTCTTACTCTTCAATTAAAGTTTAGCTAGATATGTTTGATAATATTTTTTCTTATAGTGCTTTAAATATATTTTTGTATTCTCATATCTTGCTGATGAGAAGTCCACAGGTACAATGATATATTTGATTTTTTTTTAAATAGTCACCTTCAAGAACTTTTTTCACCCTTAAAATGTTTTTTAGATTTACTATGCTGATGCACCAAATGAATTACTCTAATTTTTAAGATAAGAAGTAAATGGTAAAGTGTGAGTCATTAAATATGGTAGCATTTAATCCAAAGCAAAATTATGTAAGATTGCTACTTGAATATATCCTTATGGTAAAGTGCTATATTTTGTAATATGCTGTACATAGCATCTTATGTTTATTTTAGGGTCTTTTTTTCCTAAGGTAGAATTTTGGCCCTGGTTGGTGTGACTCATTTAGTTGAAGCATTGTCCCTTAGATGAAAGGTTGTGAGTTCAATCACCAGTCCAAGCATGTACAGTCCCCAATCTAGGTGTATATGGAAGGCAGCCACAATGTTTCTGTTCTCAGGTCAATGTCTCTCTCCCTGTCTCTCTCCCTGTCTCTCTCCCTTCCTCTCTCTAAAAGCAATGAAAAATGTTCTTGGGTGAGGATTTTAAAAAATGGTATTTGAATTATATTTTAATACAGATGGAGTTCTATAATAGACCAATGATGTCCAATAAAAGTTACTTTGATGATAGAAATGTTATATTTCTGCATTGTCTAATAGAGCCACCACTAGACCCTGATGGCAATAGATTATCTTTTTACTTACCCTTATCTCTTACCAAGTGAATAGCAGTTTTGCATTAATAACTTGGTTAGTTCTAAGCCCTATGATTTAAGATAATTCATTTTTACATGCAGATTTTTTTCAAAAATTTAAAGAGGACTAGCTTCTTTGACTATACAGTATAGGGTTAGAAGTACCTTGAAATTAAGAACAAACTGACAGTAACCAGAGGTGAAGGGATAATGTGTGTGGGGGCGGGGAGGGTGAAGGATTTATAGGAACAACTATAAAGGACACATGGACAAAAACAAGGGGGGTGAAAACAGGGGAGGGGAAGCTGGGGATGTCTCTGGTGGTAGGGAATGGGGAGGGGAAAAGGCAGAAAACTATAATTGAACAATAAAAATCAAAAGTATTTTTAAAAAATAAAAATAAAATAATTTTTAAAAAGTAGGTTATAGAATTATAATGAGAGTGTATGTTTAGCTTACAGTCTGATTTCTACATTATAATGTATTCACAGTGTTTTTGAAGTATTATATTAAGGTTGGTATATCTTCTGAGGTTACTTTTTATAAAGTATTAGTTCTTGAATGAGAAGAATTACAGGAATAACTGTTCAGGTTTCACTCTATTAAACAAGTGAATTTGTTAATAGTGTCTTCTGTTTTTCAGATTGCAAATAGAAGAATCTTCTAAACCTGTAAGGCTATCACAACAACTGGACAAACTTGTGACAACCAATTACAGACCTGTTGCCAATCATCAATACAATGTAAGTCTGTCTTTCTTCATTATATCTTTCTTCTTTTCTGTATGATAGATCTATCTATCAGGGGCTTGAGTTATCCAGACTTAATAAGAAATATGACAATTTGCCAAGCAAAGAATAGATATTCACTCTATATCACAGGTGGCAAACACAAGGCCCACAGGCTGAATCCAGCCGGGCACCTTGTTTCTGCCCAGCGGCAGTGCCGAGCTCTCACTTAACTGTTAAGGAGTAGTTACATTTATACAGTCCTAAAATTACATTCGGCCCTTTGAAGGCAACCATGAGGCTAATATGGCCCCTGGTGAAAATGAGTTTGACATATATCCTACATTACACTGTTCAGACTACTTTTGATGTTTTTCAAAGAAATAAAACACTTCATTTTTCAGTGTTTCTAATGTTTTAAATTATGGTGTTCTTAATAAATAATAGTTTCACTTTAAAATTTTTCTCCCGACCTTTATAACAGATTTTTATGTTTTGAGAAAAGATATAAAGATTGTGACACAATTGTAATTTTTCCCATTGATTATTAAGACTGCTTTGCATAATTGCAGCTTTTACAGGTATTTTTATGGTTTCACACTACCATGCAAAGTGAATACTTCCCTGTGTTTTTTAAACCTTTTTTATTGAAACATATCATATATACTATATATGTTATATTCCCTAATATACAATACACACATATATTGTAGTCATATTATGTATACTTTGTGCCAGGCACTGTTCTGAGTGTCTCATAAATAGTGACATTTAATCTTCATACCTACCCTATGAAGTAAGTATTGATATTATTGTAATTTTACAGATGAAGTAACTAAGACACAGAAAGGTTAGCGTACTTGAGGTCACACAGCTAGTAATTAATTGGTCCAAGTGCTGAACCCAGGCAGCCTGATGTAGGAGCCTTAATCTTAGTTAACCAACATGCTTTGCTGCTGTAGATTATTAGCAATGCTAACAGGGCAAAGGGTTTTGGGTCTTAAAGTACCTGTAATATAAGGAAAAATGTGATGACTTTCTGAAGATAAAATGAAGCCTAAGTTAAGTAGCAGTTAATTAACAGTTGATATCTGGTGTCCTGCTTTATTACTTAAGATCCTCTTGGTACTGAGTTTAGGAAGAAATAAGCTCTTTAACACTGGCTTGAACCACTTTTTTTTTTTTTTTTTGAACCACTACTTTATGATATTTGAATTTCATAGTTATTTTATATGAAATGGGGCAAATGCCTGCAGGGCCACACAGGCGTCCTTAGTGAGCATAATGCTATAATTTAAGAAGGTAAAATCATAGGGACTGTGATGAACTGGAATGCACATGCCCCTTCTAAAGACATTCAAATTTTAAAACTTGCTACACTATGTAGATTAAGTGAAGCAAGTCAATGTTCAGTTGCATCTAGTCAAGCTTTAATTTTACAACCTCTACTTATACTTTAGGAGAAATATAAACTAAAGAAGAGAACAGGCCCTGGCTGGTGTAGCTCAGTGGATTGAGTGTGGGCTGTGAACCAAAGAATCGCAGGTTCGATTCCCAGTCAGGGTACATTCCTGGGTTGCAGGCCATGACCCCCAGCAACCACACATTGATGTTTCTCTCTCTCCTTCTCCCTCCCTTCCCTCTCTAAAAATAAATAAAATAAAATCTTTAAAAAAAAAAAAAAGAAGAAGAGAACAGGCCAGATAAGTGGAGACATAATTGTCAGATTGTCCAAGAAATGTATTTTTCTGTGTTGACTGAGACAAGTAGATAAAAGTCCACTTTTTTTGTCCTCTTTCATTCTTATCTTTGCTGCTCATATGGGGATACATGCAGTTTTCTGAAGCTAAGTGGAAATGCTGAAGTAAAGTACTATAGGTTTTCATTGTTTTTGTTCATTAGTGTGCTGCTTCTGTAGCCCCTGACCATTTCCACTTTTTCCCCACTTGTGGGCCAGGCTTCTATATACAGTTTCCACTCCTGAATAGGTTTTTATCACAGTGAGGAGAAGAAAGACCTCACTTTCCACGAGCTATAAAGAGGTAACCTTTCTGAAAAAAAGTTTGGTAAGAAAGATAAGTGCCCAAAGATATATATATATACAGTAATGTTTATCTTAATTTTTTAAAATAGGGCAAAGTTGGAAACAAATGTTCAAAAATGAAGATTAGTTAAATACTTAAACAGTCATTATTTTTGGTTAATAAGAGTGTTTCTATCCTAATTTTCTTCTTTATAAAATTGTTTTGAATTATCACGATGAGTATATTGTTTGAAGCAGTGAGTAACACTTTTATGTTGGGATGGGAAAAGCCGAAAAAACTATGGAAGTGTTAGTACCAGCTATGACAGTATTCTGCCACAATTATCTAAGATTTGTCTTCTCTTAACAACAGATGTTTTTTAAATGCCTCCTCATGCCTGAGGATACCTACTTCTAGTGAACCAAATAGATAAATTCCTGTCTTCAAAGTGCTATTACTACTTTTCATTCTCTAGTTGTGCCTTTTCAGACCCCAGCAGGGTATAATCTCTTAATTTTTTTTCAAGTAGTAAGTCCACATTTCTATACTAGAATCATTTCTCCTTAATTCCACTAAAAGAGTCACTCTTGTTATACTGCTACAGACCATCATTTCTGAGGCAAAAGAAATTAGGCCTGTCTCTCAGGTCAGTCAAAGTTGGCACTTTGCTAGTATCAGATGCTGACCTTTCTCTAGTTCGTATTCTTAGTTACGTTGGCACTATACTCTTACCTGTCAATATAGGAGATAGGGTCCAAATGTCATATTTTAGAATGTTTTCACATTTTTTTAACTAATAAAATATGAATATGTTGTATTCTGAACCCGTTGTTAGGATATAAAGCTGAAACATCCACTTTAAAGACTCTTTAACATTAAGTGACCTTTCAGTTCACTTTGTTAAGCTTGTCATAGTGTGAAGCAGTCATTATGTTAGTGTAATTATAGTAATGAGTCTTAACAGTAACTTTTATTCATATTTTATTTACATTAAAAACAAAGATTGACTATAAACTGCTACAATGCATTATTTGAATGTTTAGTAATTTTTTCCATCAGAGTATGTGAGAATGGGTGGAGATACACACATAGCTTTTAAAAGCATGCTCAGTATTATAGTATAATACTACCTATAGGAAGATTATAAAACTTTTGTTACTATTAACAAAAAGGAGCATTAATGTTTTTCATGTTGTTTTATTTTTTTATAGTTCATTTTTATTGTATTTTTTCCTTTACCATTTATCTCCCCATACCCTCTTCCACCTCCACCAACCCCTTATGCCCACAATTACCACACTGTTGTCCATGTTCTTGAGTAATTTTTATTTTTTGCTCAATCCCTCCATACCCTCCAACTGCCCTGCCCAGAGCTGTCAGCCTGCTTTCTATCTATAATAGGGTCTCTCTCTGTTTTGCTTGTTAATTTAGTCTGTTCATTAGATTGCACATATTCATGAAATCATACGGTATTTATCTTTTTCTGACTGGCTATGTCACTTAACATAATGTTCCCCAGATTCATCCATCCTATCGCAAAGAGTAAAATTTTCTTTTTTACAGTGAGTAGTATCCATTATGTAAATGTACCATTGCTGTTTTATCCACTCACTGATGGACTCTTGAGCTGCTTCTAAATCCTAATGATTGTAAATAATGCTGCAGTGAACAAGGGAGTGCAAAATTTCTTTCAAATTAATGTTTCGGGTTTCGTCTGATAAATTCCCAGAAGTGCAATCACTGGGTCATAACAGCAGTTCTTTTTTTTTTCCCATTTCATTTTTAATATTTTGAGGTAACTCTATACTGCTTTCCACCATGGCTGCACCAGCCTGCATTCCCACCAGCATTAAAGAAGGGTTTTCCAAATCCTCACTAGCACTTTTTGTTTGTTGATATATTGATGATAGCCATTCTGACAGGTGTGAGGTGGTATCTCATTGTGGTTTTAATTTGCGTTTCTCTAATGATTAGTGATGCTGAACCTGGTCCTCTTTGGAGAAGTGTCTGTTTTGGTCCTTTGCCCATTTTTTAGTTGGATTGTTTGGGTTTTTTTGTTGTTGAGTTTTATAAATTCTTTATAAATTATAGATATTAACCCCTTATCAGTTGTTATCAGCGAGTATGTTCTTCCATCCAGTGGCTTGTCTTTTCATCTTTTTGTTGGTTCCTTTTACTGTGAAAAACCTTTTTAGTTTTATAGTCCTGTTTGTTTATTTTTTTTTCTTTGTTTCTGTTGCCTTAGGAGATACATCAGAAGACCATATTGCTAGGAGATATGTCCAACATTTTACTGCCTATGTTTTCTTCTAGGATTTTTATGGTTTCAATTTTAACATTTAAGTCTTTAATCCATTTTGAATTTATTCTTATGTGTGGTGTGAGAAGGCAGTCTCATTTAATTTTCCCACAAGTTTCTCAATACCATTTATTAAATAAATTATCTTCAGCTCACTTTTGCCTCCTCTGTCCAATATTAATTGACTATAATGTCATCATGGGTTTATTTATGGGCTCTCTATTCTGTTCCATTGAGCTATATGTATCTTTTTATGCCAGTACCATGCTGTTTTGATTACTAGTGCCTTATTATATAGGTTGATATTGGGTATAGCATGATTCCTTGAAATTTGTTCTTCTTTCTCAAGATCACTGTTGTTATTTGGGATCTTTGTGGTTCCATATATATTTTCAAAATATTTTTTCTAGTTCTGTGAAATATGTCATTGGTATCTTGATAAGAATTGCACTGAATCTGTAGATTGCTTTGGGTAGTATGGACATTTTAATGACATTAATTCTTCTTATCCAAGAACATGGTATATGCTTCCACTTATTTGTATCATCTTCATTTTTTTTTTTCTTCAGTGTCTTATAATTTTCTGTGTACAGGTCTTTTACATCCTTGGTTAGATTTATTCCAAGATTTTTAAAAAATTCTTTTTGAAGCAGTTGTGAATGGAATTGTTTTCTTGATTTCTCTGTTAGTTCATTGTTGGCATGTAAAAATGTAACTGATTTCTGGATATTAATTTTGTATCCTGCTGCTTTGATCACTTCTAGTAGTTTCTTGGTGGAGTCTTTGGGGTTCTCTATGTACAGTATCATGTCATCTGCAAATAAAGATAGTTTTACTTTTTCTTTTCCAGTTGGATGCCTTTTGTTTCTTTTTCTTGTCTGATTGTGGTTGAATAAGAGTGGTAAAAGCAAATATCCTTGTCTCTTTCCTGATTTTAAGGGACTGCTTGTAGTTTTTGCCTATTGAGTATAATGTTGGCTGTGGGTTTGCCATATATGGCCTTTATTACCTTGAAGTATGTTCTCTGTATTCTCACTTTGCTGAGCATTTTTATTATTAATCGGTGCTTGATTTTATCAAATGCTTTTCTGCATCTATTGATATGATCGTGGGGTTTTCATCCATCATTTTGTTTGTGTATTGTATCATGTTTATTGATTTACAGGTATTGTACCAACCTTCCATCCACAGAATAAATCCCAGTTAATCATGGTGTATGATCTTATTGATGTATTGCTTGATATTTTGTTGAGGATTTTAGCATCTGTGTGCATCAGGGATGTTGGCCTATAATTTTCTTTCTTTGGAGTGTCTTTATATAGTTTTGGAATTAGGATAATGGTGGTCTTGTAAAATGAGCTTGGGAGTCGTCCTTCCTCTTGAACTTTTTTGGAATAGTTTGAGAAGGAAAGGTGTTAGCTCTTTTTGAGTAAAATTCATCTTGGAAGCCATCCAGTCCAGGAATTTTGTTCTTTGGAAGTTTTTTGATTACTGCTTCAATTTCACTAGGTATAATCTATCTATTCACATTCTCTAATTCTTCCTGATTTAGTTTTGGAAGATTATATGTTTCTAGGCATTTATGCATTTCATCCAGATTGTCCAGTTTGTTGGCATATAATTGTTTGTAATATTTTCTTACAGTCCTTTGTATTTCTTTGGTGTCAGTTGTTACTTCTCCTCTTTCATTTCTGATTTTATTTATTTGGGTCCCCTCTCTTTTTTTCTTGATGATTCTGGTTAAAGGTTTGTCCATCTGTTTATGTTTTCAAAGAACCAGCTCTTGGATTCATTGATCTTTTGTACCTTTTTTTAAGAGTCTATTTCATTTATTTAATGCTCTGATCTTTATTATTTCCATCTACTCACTTTGAACTTTGATTGTTGTTCATTTTCTAGTCTTTTAATTGTAAAGTTAGATTGTTTATTTGAGCTTTTCCTTGTATCTTGAGATACTCCTGTAATGCTATGAATTTCCCTCTGAAGCCTGTTTTCCCTGTGTCCCGCAGGTTTTGAGTTGTATTCTCATTTTCATTTGTTTCCAGGATTCTTTTGATTTATTCCTTGATTTCATTGTTAAACCATTCATTGTTTAGTAATGTGTTATTTAGCTTCAGTGTCTTTGTGTGTTTTTCAGTTTTCTTCTTGTGATTGATTTCTAGTTTCATAGCATTATGGTCAGAGAAGATGCTTGATGAGATTTCCATCTTCTTAAATTTATTGAGATTTGTTTCATGTCCTAAGTAGTAGTCTATACTAGGAAACATTCTATGTGCACTTGAAAAGAATGTGTATTCTGCTGCTTTGGGGTGGAATACTGTGAAGATACCACTTAATCCATTTGATCTAGCATGTCATTTCAGGTTTCTATCTCCTTGTTGATCTTCTCTCTGGAAGATCTATCAGTTGAAGTAAGTGGTGTGTTAAAATCCCCTACTATGACTGTGTTTCTGTCAGCCTCTTCCTTTATGTCCATTAAGATCTACTTTACATATTTAGGTGCTCCTGTTTTGGGTGCATAAATGTTTGTTAGAGTTACATTCTCTTGTTGGATTGTTCCCTTTATCATTATATAGTGTCCTTTGTATCTTACTATAGCCTTGGTTTTAGAGTCTATTTTGTCAGATTTTCCATATCTTTACTTTCATCTGCACATATCTATCATTCTGAGATGAGTCTCTTAAAGACTGCATATATATATATGGATCTTGTTTATGATCTTGTTTTCTTATCCAGTCAGCAACCCTACATCTTTTGATTGGAACATTTAAGCTGTTTACATTTAAAATAATCATTAATGGATAAATAGTTATTGCCATTTTATTTTTTAACTACCTTTGTAGGTTTTTATCTTTCTTTTTCTTCTTTTTTTATTTATTTACTTCTGAGGGAGAGGGGAAGGGAGGGAGAAAGTGAGGGAAGTGTCAAAGTGAGGGATGTGTGAGAGATACATAGATTGGTTGCCTCTCATATGCCTCCAGCACGCCCCCAACTGGGCAACCTGGCCCACAACCCAGGCATGTGCCCTGACTAGGAATTGAACCTGTGAACTTTTGGTTCACAGGTCTGTGCGCAGTCCATTGAGCCACACCATCAGGGCTCATCTTCTTCTTAAGGTACACCCTTTAACATTTGTTGCAATGCTGTTTTGTTGTTAACAAACTCCTTTACTTTTTCTTGTCTGGGAAGATCTTTATTTCTCCTTCAATTTTAAATCATATCCTTGCTGGGTAAATAGCCTTAGTTGTGTGTCCTTACTTTTCATCACCTTGAATATTTCATGCCCAATCCCTTCTGGCTTGAAATATTTCTGTTGAGAAAACTGTTGACAGTCTTATGGGAGCTCCCTTGTAGGTAACTAATGGCTTTTCTCTTGCAGCTTTTAAGATTCTTTGTCTTTAAGCTTTGCTGTTTTAATTATGATGAATCTTGGTGTGGGACTCTTTGGATCCATCTTGTTTGGGACTCTGCACTTCCTGGACTCATGTGTCTTTTTCTTTAACCAGGTTAGGGAAGCTTTCCGTCATTATTTCTTCAAAGACATTCTTAATCCCTCGCTCGATCTCATTTCCTTCTGGTATCCCCATGATGTGGATGTTGTTACACTTCATGTTGTCCCCAAAGTCACTTTAACTATCCTCATTTTTTTATTCTTTTTTTCTTTTTGCTGCTCTGATTGAGAGTTCTTTTTCTAACTTGTCTTCCAAATTGCTGATTTGAGCCTCTGCTTCATGTATCCTACTGTTTATTCCTGTCAGTGTATTATTTATTTCAGATACTGCATTCTTTATTTCTCACTGGTCCTTTTTTCTGGATTCTATTCATTTTTCATGCTGTTGAGCATTCTTATAATTATTACATGAACCCTGTATCTGATAAATTGCTTGCCCCTATTTTATTTAGCTCTTCTCTAGAGAATTCTCCTGTTCTTTCATTTTGGTTCTTTTTTTTTTTTTTTGTCTTTTCCTTTTGGCTGCTTCTACATGTTATGTAGATCTGCAATGACTGGTACAGCCCTGTGTCACATGTTGCCTGTGACTGGCCCTCGGCAACCTGTTTGGCACTATAAGCAATCTACAACTTGTGTCTTTCTCTGCTGGGCCTTGGTGCTTGCTCTGTTCCCAGGCCAGGTTTTATCAGCACCAAGGGATCATGGTGACTGACCCTTCAGCTCTTTCCTCAGAGCCACCAACCCCAGATTCTCCTCTTGTGGCTCTAGACCTCTCTGCCCTCCCTCCACCAGAGTCTGGAGTAAGTGGCTGCGGATGAAATTTTGTGGATTGGCCCTTTAAGAGGGTGGCTATGTCTCTAGGTGTCTCTCCCTGCCAGACAGATTCCCTCATGCTTTTCACATCTGGATGTTATGTAGGCACCTTTCCTTGTTCTGGTGGCCTAGGCTGGAAAGCCCAGCTTGCTGTTTAGACCCTACACTCTTCAGGGGGAATCCCCCATAGCCACTGATATATCCCTCCAGAACTTCATCTGCCGCCCATGGGAGCCCAGCCAGCCCCCTCACACCTCTGCACTGCCTACCAGTCTCTATTTGGTGATGTAGTTTCTTTGGTAAGTCCTTAGTTATAAGGGTCCTCTCCAGGTGTTCTTCAGTTGGTTTATTCAGGATGATTTTTCTGTGATTTAGTTGTAATTCCATTTTGGTCCTGGGAGGAGTTTAATGTAGCTTCCACCTATTTTTCTGCCACTCTGGATCCTCAGGAACATTGATTTTTAAAAGATTGTGAAATATCAACATAATGCAACAAGAATGACTTAGAGGTTGTATAATCAAAATAATTAGATTTAAAAAATTTAAATTCAATATAATGTTGAAATGTTTTCAAAGTTTTGCCAGGCAGAACTGTATAAACATGAATCCCAGTATTTTCTTCTAACAGTTGCTGATTTTTAAGTACATTTTCAGGATAAAAATGAGGGGGAAATGAGTGCAAAAAATAAAAGAGGAAGTGGGAAATATTATGTATTTGTAAAACTGTATCTCTCCATTTTATCAGAAAGAAACCACCTTGCATTTACCTCCAGAAACTTTTCACCCACATAGAAAAATGTGTGTGTGTGTGTGTGTGTGTGTGTGTGTGTGTGTGTGTGTGTGTAAAATCATCTCCAGATACTTGAATTCCTGCTTTTTACCTGGTGCTATTAAAAAAATTGCATTTATATTTATCTCTTTAGTTCACAAACTGTCTAGGACATAATACCTACATACTTGCCGTTCAGAAAATATTCATTGGGTCAAAAAGAGTTATACAATTAGCCTTATCTCTTTTTTTTATTGATTTTAGAGAGAGAAGGGGTTGGGGAGACAGACATCAATTTGTTGTTCCATTTATGCGTTTATTGGTTGGTTCTTTCTTGTATGTGCTCTGACCTGGGATTGAACCTGCAACCTCAGTGTATTGGGACAGTGCTCCAATCAACTGAGCTACCCCAGCAGGACCAACCCTAATTTCTTCTTACTTCTTCCTTGAAAGCTTGGCCCTGAAAACTCTCCCCTTACTAGGATATAAACGATCAGGTTTCTCCTTTAGCTGCCTTCCCTCTTCCTTAAATCTTTATTAAGTTTGTGAGCCTTGATCCACTTCATGTAGGTCAATATTTTCCAAAGTAAGTTTTTTTAAACACTAATTTTGTGAAACTCTTTGAAAAAAAGTTGTGTGAAAAGGATTCTGAGTTAAAGGAATTTGTAGATTCTGATTATATCCTTCCCTTTTAAAAATTGACACTGTATTTAATATATTAATGTTGGGAATCTTTAGGAAATTGTTTAATCCTATACTTTGCAAACATTGTAATGTTAAATTCCCCTTCCCCCATTCTGTGAAGTAGGGAAGATAAACTGGGAAATATCTGTTTCCTAAGGAGGATTTATGAGAGGACCTATTAAGTGATGGGGTGGGAAATATTCGAACTTGTATTTATCTTGTTTTTTTACCTAATAAAGGAAAGAAGTTGAGCTTTAGAAATATTTACTATGTGAACTGACCCTGGCACCCTTATGCAGTCCCTGTGCTAGTCAGTCATTTTTCAGCAGAAGGGTAGAAATTGTACAACACAGAGAGGTTGACAATGGTGCTTTCAGCTTTATAGGTTTGCTGCTAAATTCAGGAATTTACAGATTATAGTATCTTTTATTAACTAAACTCAATCTGAAAAAATGGGCAGATGGCTTTAAAGGATACCTGCAAAGAAATTGTAGATCAAAGGTAATACTAATAAAGCACATATATGTGAACAGGAAAGTAGAAAAATTGACATTTCTTTTACTTCTAAAATGAGCTCTTTATGAGTCACTTTATGGGGTAGAGAAGATGATGTAATCCAATCTGACAAGAACTTGGCCCTTCCAAAGAGGAAGTTATTGATGTCATTTTAAATATGGCTTGTCCTACCCTGGCTGGTATGGCTCAGTGAATTGAGTGCTGGCCTGCGAACAAAAGGGTCACCAGTTCAATTCCCAGTTGAGGCACGTGCTTGGGTTGTGGGCCAGGTCCCCAGTAAGGGATGCACGAGGGGGAGCCACACATGGATGTTTCTCTCCCTCTCTTTCTCCCTCCCTCCCCCTCCCTAAAAATAAATAAATAAAATATTTTTATAAATAAATAAATAAACAGATAAAATTTGTCCTTTCTGTCTTCAGTGATGATTCAGTTAATATCTATCATAGAAACGAAAACAACTCTAGATATTTCAAGCAGAAAGGGATTTAATACAGGGAATTGGTTATCAATGGTATTGGAATACAAAATGGAAAGGCTGTAGTTGAAAAAGTATTGGGTTACCAGAGGTTAGGAAGTTGTTGCTTTTGGAGGTGCTCCCTAAACACAGATAAAGAAAAATTATCCCTTCCTCCTGCTTTTCTTCTCCCATTGGGAGAACCCCAGCTGGAAACCAGCTGGCATGGCAATGTTTTAAATATCGCCTGCTTGTTGCAAGTAACCATAGTGACCCTTGGTGTGTGTGTGTGTGTGTGTGTGTGTGTGTGTGTGCTGTACCTTAATTAGATTAGATATTGTTGGTGTGAAGCTATTAGTTTGCAACTCATTTAAAAACTAAGCACCGAAAACATGACAGATCACTATATTTTGAGAGCAAAACACAAGTGTTTTGTAATTTTGACAAATTAAAACTTAAAATGCTGTATTCTTTTTATTTTATCCCTTTAAACTTTTTTGTTTGTACATACTTTGTAATATGTATGCATATTAACAGTACATTTTTACAATTTACAAGTATATATACATACAGTTTATGCTTTAAATTTTTAGCTAACATATGTAATCAAAATATGGAGTTGGCTGATGTGAAATATTCCATCCAGCTTCCTCCATCTCTGATTGCAAGTACGGGTGCTTTAGTTTGTGTGTATTGGTTAACTTTGTGGGCATTATCATCTCATCTAGCCTGTGTAAATTTCACAGCATTCTCATAAATAGTCCACTATCTTAATGACTTTTTCTCATAAGGATTTATGTCCTCTGTTGTCTAGGTAGCGGTCCTTAGTACAGGCTATACCCTAGCTAGAATCACCTAAAAAGCTTTTGAAAAAAGAAAAATACCTCTGAAGATTGATTCAATTGATATGATATGGAAGCCAGCTGTCTCAAAATTTTCAAGTCCCCTGGATAATTCTAGCATGCAGCCAATGATCCAAAGAGCAATTTTTTATAGTTTTCTCTCCTTCCCCTCCACCCTGCCCTCCATTCCCCCCACAAGAGCTGTTGGTGAGAAAGTGATAGAAAACTAGAAAAACTTAACTAGAAAATTATTATTGAAAGAAATAGAATTATCACATAAAATTTTCAGATAAGCCCTCCAGGAACTAGAGAGAAAATTTGTTTTCTATGTATACTGTAGTTCCTTTAGTTTTCAGAACTAAAGTTATTGAAGGGGGAAGGGGTGGTAGGAGGTTTATTACTGTTTTTTAATTATATGTATAAATTTGGAATTTTACTGATTAAGATATATGTCTGCAGGACTGTGTCATAGAGGCCTTTCAGCAATATTTGCCTATTATACTATATAGTATCAACATACTACATGCTTTCATCCACTTGAATTTGCACACCAAGGATTGACTGACTCTAAAGAATTAATTTTGACACACTAAGTAGAAATAGAAGCATTGGGGGCAGGGATCTTTCATCAGGATTTAAAATGCAAATCATGATAATGAAGGTTGTCCTGCTTACTTCAAAAGTTAAAAGCCTCCACAAAGTTGGCCTCAGCAGAGCAATCAAAGTATTTCTGCAAAGAACAATCTACAATTTGCAGACATCTGTGTTACAAAATTTTAATTGGCAATGGCACTTATAATTTTAATGATTAAGGTTTCAGTAATGGCATTTGAACATCTCTGTACCACATCTACAATGGATTTTAATTATTTGGTTGCATTTTAGTCTTAAATAATTTATCTTCTATTAAAATAAAATTGCATATGATGGATTTTTTGGATTGTAAAAATTTGTAACTGGAGACAACATTTAAATTTCTGAATTGACATTTCCATACAGCTAGGTCATTGAGGATATATAAGTTCAGTAATGAAAATTCACATAATATAAAAGCTATTTCTAGTCCAATAACTATCCTACTAATTAATATCTGGTGGTGGCCACTAACAAGTTAGACTTCTGACTGCTTTGAGTATCATTTTCTTTTTTTTAATGTTTTATTTATTTTTAGAGAGGGAGGAAGGAGAAAGAGGGAGATAAGGACCAATGCACGAGAAATATATTGATCTGCTGCCTCTCACATGCCCCCAGCTGGGGACCTGGCCCGCCACTCACGCATGTGCCCTGACCAGGAATCGAACTGGCAACCTTTAGCTCTGCAGGCCAACACTCTATCCACTGAGCCACACCAGGCAGGGCTGCATATCATTTTCTTTAATGCCAGTATGCCAGTGCACCAGTGCAAAACAAAATGCCCAAAGGGAAAAGAGCTAAATAAAAGAAGAAATAACATTATCTCAACACTGTAGTCTTCTAAATAGACTAGTTCATATCATTGCATTTTATGTATAGAATTAATTTTATTTGTTGTACAAAGTATAAGTACAATATTAAGATTATCATTTCTATACCATTTCATTTTAAAATGAAAAATTACCTCAGGAACATCAGTTTTGTCCCAAGTATAAAATTATTAGTAATTTAATGACTACAGAGATCATTAAAATCCTTTCTGTAATTACATATTTATATTAGAAGTACCTGATTCCACAGAGCAGAATTTGGATTATGAGCCTGTCTTGGAAATTATCAAAAAAGATTTAAATAATGCTATAGCTAAATTTTGTTTTTTTGTGTTTTTTTTTTAAGATTTTATTTATTTATCTTTTAGAAAGAGAGGAAAGGAGGGAGAGAGGAAGAGAAACATTTATGTGAGAGCAAAACATTGATGGATCCATTGCCCCTCACATGCACCCTTACCAGGACCTATTTGCAATCCAGGTGTGTGCCCTGACCTTGGGAATCAAACCAGTGACCTTTCATTTTGTGAGATGGCACCCAACCAACTGAGCCACACTGGTCAGGGCCAAATATTTTGTTTTAAAAGTTTTTTATAGGTTATCATATGGTGTGGGCCCTGAATGGATTAAAGAGATGCTCCACTTTATATTTTGTTGTTAAATAAGTGTAAGGTTAAATTTCTAGTACTTAAATTTCTCTAGTGAG
This sequence comes from Phyllostomus hastatus, assembly GCF_019186645.2. NCBI lineage: Eukaryota > Metazoa > Chordata > Mammalia > Chiroptera > Phyllostomidae > Phyllostomus > Phyllostomus hastatus. The sequence continues at coordinate 1,651,794 of NW_025333835.1, read as the reverse complement.
GAATACTTCCATTTTTGTCACTGCTGTTATTATTTTCTATGTCTGGGTTTTCAGGTTATACTTTTAAGTGTTTTATGGTCATTGGTCAAAGTAAAGTTAGGTTGCATTGCCTCCAGATATTGAGCTGTTTTTTCTAATTTAAAGTAGGAAAGCACCAATGTTCAGGCAGTATTTTTGAGACTGAAGTATGTAAACCAAGATTAAAAAAAGAAAAAGAATCAGAGAAAAAGAATTTGATACTTTTCTCACTACTCATAAACTTTGCTAATCACAACTTGAACTGACCCTTAATCTTATCCTTTCAGTTTTGATTTTTATGTTTTTTCTTAACTTATTTTGACATTTTTTTATCCTCACCCAAGCACATGCTTATTGACTTTAGAGAGAGGGGAAGGGAGGAAGAGAGGGAGAGAAACATCAATATGAGAGAAAAAAACATCAATTGGTTGCCTTTTGTGCATCCCCTGACCAGGAGGACCCTACAGACATGTGCCCTGAATAGAATGGAACCTGCAACCTTTTGGTTTGCAGGACAACACCCAACCAAAAAAGCCACAACCTCTAGGGCCTTTCTAACTTATTTTATCTTTGTTCTCTCTGCTGTCATCTAGAGTATGAGCCCTTTCTGAAGTGGGCCATCTTGTCTTATCAGCAGGGATTTTTTTTTACATTTTTCTATATTAATCTTCCTAGCTTCTCTAGTCATTTTATGTAGAAGAGTGACTTCTTAGGGTGGAAGCTCAATATACCATCATTTCTTTTTCCTGTTTCCTGAATTTAACTTTGTCTGTCTTCTTTCAGCATAAATTAAAGCTGGGAAGGGAGGGCAGACAGAAGAATATCTTGCAAAAGTGCCTACATTCAGAGAATACCAAAACTAACATTGGTCTTTTGCTAGGTCCCAACTTCCTCTGTGTTGTTTTTCTTGAGAACCAGTGGCCTTTGGCTAAATGAAACCCCACGTCTCATTGAAACTTGTGGGGAAGAAATAGGCTTTTCCCACCCCTCCTTAGTCTGATTCTTTCTCCCTCTTTTCTAGATCCCAAGTTGTTTTTCTTATTCCACACTTGACCAGAATAAAGGGTTATAACAGTTTTATTCCCTGGTCCACATTTGTTCATACTTTTTTAGCAGGCCCCCTTTCTAGACTGTCCATCACATCACAATACAAAACAAACCTGTTCAAGGGCAGTGCAGTGGTGGAAGGGGATTTCAGGATGTAAACTAAGTACATTTGTAACCAGGGAAAATAGAGATATTTTAGTCAGTAAAGCAAGACTTAAAATATTAATCCCTTAAGGCATTCCATGATATCATTTCTTTTTTTAATCCAAAGACCCCTCTGTTGAATTTATGGGTTTTGTCCTGCCTGTCGTGCTTTCTTTCTCCATCACAGTTCTATCCTTTAATCCTAGAGAAGAAAAGTCTTTCTTGAATGGACCTTGAATCCATCCCATTTGGTCTTTGCCCTCTTGCAGCCCTCTTTCTTGCTGAATTGGGATAGACCGTACTTCTGCCCTGTCCTTAAATGCATTTTTTCATCTGTTTCTCTATCTTCCCCACACTGGGAAGACTTGGTCTATCTCCTTGGTCATGGGTTTCTCTGATATCTCCCCTGTCTAGTTTTGCTTCCAGCTCTTCTAGTAATAAATTGTTTTAGCTGCTCATAGTTGTTTTCTTTCATGCTCTTTCCACCCAGAAACTGTTGAGACTGGCCGGATTTCATTCTTTCCCAACAATACAATCTGTGTCATGCATGTGCATTTTTTCCAGTGTCATGATCTTGTCCTAGGTAGTTCTGTGATCTATTACCACATTTATAATGCTCAAGGTCCTCTGTAAACATTTTAATACATGAGCCCTAAAAACAGGATACAGTTAACAAGAGGCTGTCTTGTTTGCCCTGTGTCTTAGTGCAATTCAAAGCCCAGAGTCCCTGTTCAATATTTTAAAGAGATGAATGGAGCCCTGGAAGGTGTGGCTCAGTTGGTTGGAGCGTTATCCAGTAACCAAAAGATTACAAGTTTAATTCCTAGTCAGGACATACCCTTAGGTTGCTGGTTCCATCCCTGGTCCGGGTAGGGACAGGAGGCAACCAATCAGTGGTTCTCTCTTACATTGATAATTCTCTCTCGTCTTTTCCTCTCTCTCTCAAACCAGTGAAAAAATGTCCTTGGCCCTGGCTGGTGTGGCTCAGTGGATTGAATGCCAACTGCAAACCAAAGGGTTGCTGGTTCAATTCCCAGTCAGGGCACATGCCTGGATTATGAGCTAGGCCCTTAGTAGGGGGCACATGAGAGGCAACCACACATTGATGTTTCTCTCCTCTTTCTCCCTCCCTTCCCTTCTCTAAAAATAAGTAAATAAAATCTTTTAGAAAAAAAAGAAAAAGAAAAAAATGTTCTTAAGTAAGGTAAATAAATAAATACGTAAATAAATGGATTTTTAATTGAATAAATTTGACATATAACACTGCAAATTTAAAGAATATGTGTTTTTGATGCATGTTACATAATTATAGTACAGTACTATCTATATATATTATACTGTATCTAGAGCTCTGTGGCTTGTTTGCTACGTATTGCAAGTTTGTACATTTAATAAACACCATCAGTCTCATCCTACTACCCCCTGAGATTAATAGATTTTGAATTTTACTCCCAAGGTCTACATATCAAAAAAAAATAAAGATGTTTGTTAGACCTTTTCCTTGTCTAGTTTCTGATTTTGTTTAATTAAAAGGCAGATATTTTTTGTTGTCAAAGTTACCTCTTGCCACTAATTTGAAAGTTCTGAGTAACAAGAAGATAGCCCTGGCTGAGTGACTTGGTTGGTTGGAGCATCATCTCCTGTACACCAAAAAGTTGCAGGTTCAATCCCTGGTCAGTATGTATGGGAGGCAACTGATCAGTGTTTCTCTCCCCCCCACACACACACCCCATTTCTACTCTGTCTAAAATCAATAAACATATCCTCAGGTGAAAAAAAGTGAATAAATAAAATTTTGAAATATATAAGATAAATTTTTAATCTTAGCATCAGTAGAAAGTTTTATTTTTTATATAACAATTGTTATAAATAAATAGAGTGAGTTTAACTATATGAAGCTGGAATTTATGCAATAATATATTGTAAGTTTTGAAATGCATTTCATTACTTTTAAAGGCAGCCCCTAGATTATAGTTATAGAGATTGTTCCCTGGTAGCTGTCTCTTTCTGATGCTTTATTTTACCAGGTGGGCTGCTGCAATTTATTTTTTAACATTTATAATTTTTATTTTTCATTGTTGTTCTATTACAGTTGTCCCAATTTTACCCTATTGCTCTCCCCTGCCTGCCCTCCAATTCCCATAGTCAATCCCCACCCCGTTGTCCATGTCCATGGGTCATTTATACTAACCAGTTCTTTAACTAGGCCCTTCCCCTTTCCTCCCTTATACCTCACCCCCCTCCTCCCTGGTCCCTGTCAGTTTGTTCCTTGTTTTCATGCTTCTGGTTCTGTTTTGCCCATTTGTTTGTTTTGTTCATTAGGTCCCACTTATAGGTGGGATCATATGGTATTTGTCTTCGCTGCCTGGCTTATTTCACTTAGCATAATGCTCTCCACTTCCATCTGTGCTGTCACAATATATATTTCTTCTAACAAGTTCCTGATGCCATATCAAAATGAAATGTTTCTAATAAAATTAAAAGCTTAATCAACTGAAAGTTTGCATGTTTTCAATAAAAAGATAATTTTTTACAAATGAACAAGTCCCTGGATGGTAACACTAGAACTAAGTTGATACATTCCCTTAGTGCCATTGCTCACTTCATTTAAATTGGAGAAGAAACAATTCAGGGAAGTCATAAAGCTAAATTTAGGAAATAATGAAAATGGTTTACGGATTGGCATTAATACAAATCTAATACTTCTTAGAGGCTTAAAGATCTGACAAACTGTGGGAGCAATGAGGACCCCAGGTTCTGAACCACTGCTCTTTAACCTGCTATCTTGCAGCTTAACATCTAGTAGTTATTTGGATGGCTGATAAAAAAATGAACGTGTTTCAGAGTGAGCATATTGAATTGATGCTTTTATTTCTTTTGCTTTTTGCACATAGATTGAATATGAAAGGAAAAAGAAAGAAGATGGAAAACGAGCTCGAGCTGATAAGCAGTATGTTTTAGACATGCTATTTTCGGCTTTTGAGAAACATCAGTATTATAACCTTAAGGATTTGGTGGACATCACAAAACAGCCTGTGGTATGTATATGCTCACATTGACCCTGTAACTCTGTCCTTCTACATTAACAATGTATTACTGAAGAGAAGTATGTCATATGTAAGTAAGTCCACATGTACCTATGCTAATGTCAGGTTTTATTTCAACACTCAATAAAGATGTCTTAATGCAGTTTTTTTTATAATGTCAGCATCATTAGTTTGAATTTTCAAATATATTTAATATTAATAGTTCCGTATGAAGAAAAGGTGAATTTATCCCTTTTTTTTTTTTTTTACTAATCCTTAACACATGAAGCCTGAAATCTTTTTTTATATCATTTCTGGTATTTCTTTTGTTCTCCCAGCTTCCTCCAAAAAAAAGCTCAACTCCTTTTGTTAATTGAAAATGTGTCTTAAAAGAGTCATAGTTCAATAAGAGTCATACTGGTCTGTCACAGTGAGAGAGTTTACTTCTGTGGACTGTTCTCTAAAGAATTTTCTATTTTTTTTATTTTTTAAGATTTTATGTATTTGTTTGTTTGTTTTTAGGTAGAGAGGGAGGGAAACATCAATATGTGGTTGCCTCTCATGCTCCCGGTACTGGGGACCTGGCCTGCAACCCAGGCATATGCCCTGACTGGAAATTGAAATGACAGCCTTTTACTCCCCAGGCCAGTGCTCTGTCCACTAACCAGGGCTCTAAAGAATTTTTTAAAAATCAGAATCCACTAGTACTAATATTAGATCCTTTTAAACTAGCAGTATTGCCTCATGATGCTTATTGAGATTGTTGTTAAGTTGGCTTGTTCTCCATTTTTAAAGAACAATTTTAAAAATGAGTGTTTTAAAAATCTTGCTTTTTCTATAAATAATCATTTTTATTACTTCTCCAGACTTTTGTGCCTACTTGCCTAATCATTTGTATTTCTAGTCCATTTAAACACTGGTAACAGGTAAGGAATCCAAATCCTTTCTCTAGTCTTTGACATTTCCTTCTGTTTATCTTTCTTATACTGTTATGCAAGCCAAGTATCAAATTGAATTATAACAGTATTTATAAGTTTTTTAGGAAAACCTTTTATTTTCTGTCCTTTTATAATTTGTCCACTTTGCCAGCATAATCAAGGAATATATTATTCTAACTGTCCTATTTATTTGCTTCGGAATATATAACAAGATAGCCAGTTTTTAAAAATGTTAACATAACCAAATTACTACTTATTAAAGGGTTTGGTACTTTTTTTTTTAAGATTTTTTCAAAGCTATAGAAAATGATTTGTGAAACTTCAGTTTCCCACTTCCTCAGAGATTTCTCTGCTGTTGTACTTCAGCCTTCTACTTTTTCATTAAAGAATTAATTTAAGTTCCAAAAGATCTAGTTTTTTTAAAAGACAACAGGAAAATGCTCGTACTACAGTATTATCAATTCATCTTAATGACTTCACTCCCTTTGGCATGAAAGCCTTAGAAATGGCATTCCAAGCTAGAAAAAAAATTGAAATAGAATAATTCATTAGCTAAGCTGTGTTTCTTATGGTTTTAATGAAGTTTATCTGGGTGCTTTATATAAATATGAAAAGGTCAGTCCAAAAACTGAACTCAAACTATGTATGTGAAATAGACATTTAAAGAGAACATTCAGAAGGAAAAGAATTTCTTTGCCTTAATATGGAATGACACATTTTAAAAGTTTTATTCATTTTGCATCAAAGAAAAGGGATAACCAGTAATTCTCTCAGTTTTGGTTCTTATAATTTTTATGTGGTAGTACTCAGTGAATTTCTTATAATAAAGCTTTCTTTAATTAATGGACTTTAGGGGATATAGTGATACGTTTATTAGTATGTTCAAAAATGTATGGATTTTTCTGGGGAGCAGATCCATGTTTATATCAGATTCTCATTGAGGGCCCAAGACCCTCAGAAAGGTTTTCATTCCCAGTCAGAACACATGCCTGGGTTTTGCCTGTGGAGGGCATGTGAGAGGCAACTTACACACTGATACTTCTCTCCCCCACTTTTGCCCTCCCTTCCCTCTCTCTAAAAATGCATAAATAAAATTTAATAAATAAATAAAAGGTCAAGATCTGTAACTGATGTAAAGTCAGAAACATGGTCAGTAACCATTTACAGTTTAAATTTTTACTCTCTCCTCCCCTCTTTGAAACTGAAGTATCAGAGGGATTCTGTTATTTTTGTCCCCTGGCAATATTCGATCTATCACTTTGAACGTGTCTAGTCTTTCTTTATATTTTATTATATCTTTAAAATAGAGGCATATATAGCATTTCCTTCCAAATACAAACCAACAGAAAGTTTATCCAGTTGTTCCCTTTGACACATTAAACTGTCAAGACCCTTTGAGCACTAACACACTCTTTTCTAGCACAGAACCCATTTACCAGTGTTTCTATTAAAAGTGTCATCCAACATCAGCTCTGATGATAACTGAACCAATTAATTTCCTTGTGCTACATCCATTGAATTTCAGGTCAAGATTGAGGGAAACTTACCTTTAATTATTGATAATCCCCTTTAAATCATAAGTCATGTCAATTGAGTGGATCTCTTTTTCAAATTCAAAATGCTATTGAACAGTTTGCATGCTCTTATTAAAGTAAGTTCAAATCAACAGGAAAAACTAGGCAAAGATTTCTATGGCTTTGATTTTGAGGCAGCTTAATGCCAATATGTCAAGTTCCCCAGCTTAACGGGCTGTTGCTTATTTACACAAAGTAGGCTTTTAGTAAAGTAGTGCAACAGTAAAGTAACGTTAAAGTAATCTTCACAGTTTGTCTTCAGACAGGCCAGAGTAAAGGCTTAAGTAGAAGTAATTTAATTTTTTATTAGATTTTTTTAGATTTTATTTATTTATTTTAGATAGCAGGGAAGGGAGGGAGAAAGAGAGGGAGAGAAACATCAATGTGTGGCTGCCTCTCGAGTGCCCCCTAATGAGAACCTGGCCTGCAACCCAGGCATATTCCCTAGACTGGGAACCAAATCAGCAACCCTTTGGTTTGCAGATCCATACTCAGTCCATTGAGCTACACCACCAGGGCTTAAGTAGAAGTAATTTAAACAAATCAGAAAGATAGGGTTTTTTTAAAGATAAAATAACTAGAATATTTGAATATTAAGAATTTCTCCTGTCAAAAAATAAAATTTTATTTATAAGTGTATGCTATTCTAGATATGTGAATTAGTTGGGACTCTTAGTTGCAAGGAATAGAAACTAAACTTGAACTAGCTTAAACTAAAGTAGAATTTATTGGCTTCAGTAGCTAAGAAGTTTGGGAATGCGTCTAGCTTTAAACATGACCAGATCCAGATACTAATATTATTTAGTTAGAACTTTCTCTTTCCATCTCTCCACATCTCTCTTCATCGTTCTGTGTTTCTTGTCCATTGTTTTTATTTTTAAAGACAGGATCTTCCCATGTGGTAGACAAAATGATCCCCTAAAGCACCTCATAGCTAGCAGCCTCTAAGCAAAAAAACTATCTGCCCTGGTAATTCCAATAAAAACCCCAGGGAAGATCTTATTGATGTGGCAGGGTGGTATGTCCATTCCTTAAACAAGATGATGCAGTAGGAGTACTCTACCGGCCAGGGTGACACGGACACCGGCCCACAGTATCTGCGGCGTTATGGATGAGATACGAGACAAATTCACATGGACTACCAAGTCCTGTGGAGGAAAAGGGACGGCACGGCTACTCTCTCAAGGGGAAAGGGCCCCAACCCTTGCCTTGAATTTGCACAGGAATATAGGTAAAGCTCATTAATCATTGTCAGGCAGTAAGGATCAAACAATAGATAGTATACAAAGAACTATGAGGGCTTATTCTGAGTCAGAGTCTGTTAGCTAAAGGGCTACAAAACTTTGGGAAACAAACTCATTTCCTGTTGGACCCTTATCGTTTAATTGAGAGCATTCTTAGCAAAGCAGGTTTCATGGGATTTTATATATTCTTTCTCAGACCTGATCACCCAGGGAACCCACCCTTTCCAGCACAGGGCTGCACTGCCCTCCTATCACTGTTTCAGGCTTAAGTCAGGCAGCGGAAGTAAGGCATCCAAGAGATGACGGGAGTTCTTGCAAACATAATGAGGACTCAGGCTATGTCAAAGCCAAGGGATGAGGGTCCATCACCCCCTTTTGCTGTAGTCCCCCAAGTCCTTCCCTGGGGCCTCCCTGTGATCATGCCTGTCTTTGGTCATTCCTCCCTTGAGGAATCTTACCGTCATTGGCTAACCGACCAAGCATTGGGGGCCAGGCAGGGTGAAGGAAAAGGAGCAGAAGCAGCGCTCCTTCTAGGGAGATAAGCTTTGTCTCCTTAGTGGCTTATGGTCCAAAGGTCGCTTACTCAGCCTTAGCCGTAGGGGGGTTACAGCTTCTGAAACCTGGCAAGGCGGTTCCCAACACCAGGGCCCACTACCTAGTACAGAGTTAACACCTAATCGATATTAATTATTTTATTGTAATTTCAAGTTTAGTGTGTTCAAAACACAACTCTTGATTTCTGCACCCCTCCAAAGCTTCCCCCAGGTTTCTCCACTTAAAGTGACACCATTGTTCCACAGATTGCTCAGGCCATATACCCCATATTCCTATATCCTCCCTCTTTCTCCCTCTCCCTCTCCCTCTCCCTCTCTCCCTCTCCCTCTCCCTCTCTCTCTCTCTCTCTCTCTCTCTCTCTCTCTCTCTCTCTCTCTCTCTCTCTCTCTCTCTCTCTCTCTCACACACACACACACACACACACACATCTCAGGATTCTTTAGGTTTTATTTATTTTTATTTTTAGAAAGGGAGAAAGGAGGGAGGAGAGAAACATCAATCAGTAGCCTCTTGCATGCCCCCAGCAGAGGACCTGGCCTGCAACCCAGGCATGTGCCCTGACAGGGAATCAAACCAGGAAATTTTCAGTCTGCAGGCCAGTGCTTAGTCCACTGAGCCACACCAGCCAGAGCTTGACTCAGGATCTAAAGGCAGTGGTAACCTTTCTAATTTAAAAAGCTAGCAAACAAAGAGTTGCCTAGTAGTTTGAACCCAGTTGTCCTGACTTCAGTCTAGGAATATCTCTTACCACATTGCTTCTTCTACATTCAGATATATAAACGTGTGTGACAAGCAAGGAAAATATTTTTCTAACACTGGGAATCTCTTTCTAATAAAAAATTTAAAACTAATCTCTCAGGCAGCTGCTTTCTGATTTCTCTGTTATTGAGTCATCATTAATCTAAACCGGGTACATAGAGAATGGAATTTAAGCTTTATCTCAGTTCATTTAGCTCCTAATCCACAGTAAAAATAGATATTTTTAAGTGTTTGAAACTCATTCCAGATTTAGTAGTTAATAAATGCTGTTTTCTCTTTTTTCCCCTAAATTTTTACCATTTGTTTTCTGTTCACATATCTTCTGTCAGTTCTCTTCATTGTCCCTGTAACTGAAAGTTTTTGTTTTTCTTTTTTTAAGAGTTTATTTATTTTTAGAAGAATGGGAAAGAAACATCAATTGGTTGCTTCTCACAGACCTCCACTGGGGACAGGGGCCACAACCTAGGCATGTGCCCTGATCAGGAATTGAACCAACAACATTTTGGCCTGTGGTATAACACCCAACCTGCTGAGCCACACCAGTCTGGGCTGGAAGTTTTTATTTTTAAATTATTGTGTATTGATTATGTCATTATAGTTGTCCCACTACTTCCCCTTTTGCCCTTCCACCCAACATACCCCACTATCTCAGGCAATTCACACACCGTTGTTCATGTCCATGGGTCATGCTTATAAGTTCTTTGACTACTTTGTTTCCTATACTGTACTTTACATCTCCATGGCTGTTGTGTGACTACCTCTCTGTACTTCTTAATCCCCTCACCTCTTCACCCATTCCCCCACAACCCCTCCCATCCATCAACCATCAAAACACTCTCCATATCCATAATTCTCTTTGTTCTTGTTTGCTTATTTTGGTTTTTAGATTCGGTTGTTGATAGATATGTATTTATTGCCATTTTATTGTTCATAGTTTTGACTTTTTCTTAAATAAATCCCTTTAACATTTCACATAATAATGGTTTGGTGATGATGAACTCCTTTAGTTTTTTCTTGTCTGGGAAGTTCTTTATTCTGCCCTTCAATTCTAAATGATAGTTTTGCTGGGTAGAGCAGTCTTGGCTGTAGGGCCCTGTGTTTCATGGCTTTGAATATTTCTTGCCAATCCCTTCCAGCCTACAGAGCTTCTTTTGAGAAGTGAGCTGCCAGTCTTATGGGACCTCACCTGTAGGTAACTAACTGCTGCATTTAATATTTTTTCTCTCTCTTTTTTTTGTTAAGTATGTTTGATTGATTATGCTATTACAGTTGTCACATTTTATCCCTCTTGGCCCCCCTTTGCCTAGTACCCCCATTCCCTCCAGCATACCTCCTCTTTGTGTCCATGACTCTTACATATGAGTTCTTTGGCTTTTCCATTTCCCATACTATTGCCAGCACCCCTCTGTCTATTCTGTATCCACCAACTATGCTTCTTATTCCTTGTACCTTTTCCACCATCTTCACCCCTCCACCTACCGCTAACAACCCTCCGTGTGATCTTTATCTCTATGATTCTCCTGTTCTAGTTGCTTGTCCAGTTTTTGTTGTTTTGTTTTGTTTTGTTTTTAGATTCTGTTGTTGATAGTTGTAAACTTGTCGTCTCTTGACTGTTCATAGTTTTTATCTTTTTCTTAGATAAGTTCCTTCAACATTTCATACAATAAGGGTTGGTGATGATGAACTCCTTTAGCTTTACCTGTTCTTGGAAGTGCTTTATCTGCCTTTGAACTCTAAATGATAGCTTTGCTGGATAGAGTGATCTTGTATGTAGGTCCTTGCTTTTCATCTCTTTGAATACTTCTTGCCAGTTCCTCCTTGCTTGCAAGGTTTCTTTTGAGAAATCAGCTGATAGTCTTATGGGAACTCCTTTGTAGGTAGCTCTCTTTTTTTGTCATGCTGCTTTTAGATTCTCTCTTTATCTTTAACCTTTGGCATTTTAATTATGATGCGTCTTAGTGTGGCCATCTTTGTGTCCAACTTGTTTGGGATGCTTTGAGCTTCCTGGACTTACATATCTATTTCCTTCACCAAATTAGGGACGTTTTAGCTCATTATTTCAAATAAGTTTTCAATTCTTGGTCATCATCTCCTTTTGGCATCCCTGATTCAGATGTTAGTATGCTTAAAGTTGTCCCAGAGGTTCTTAAGCCTTTTCTCATTGTTTTGAATTCTCATTTCTTCTGTCCCGGTTGACTGTTTATTCCTTCCTTTTGTTCCATGTCATTGATTTGAATCTCAATTTCCTTCCCTTCACCATTGGTTCCTTGTATGTTTTTCTTTATTTCACTTTGCATAACCTTCACTTCTTCCTTTATTTTGCCACCATACTCAACATTTCTTTGAGCATCCTGATCACCAGTGCCTTAAACTCTGCATCTGATCTCATAGATTGTCTGTCTCTGTGTTGCTTAGTTCTCTTTCTACAATTTTAATCCATTCCTTCATTTGGGCCTTATCTACCTGTTTTTTTTTTCATTTTGGCAGCCTCCCTGAGTTTCTGTGTATCAGTTAAAGCTGTTTTGATTCCCATGCACTTGTTATGTTGTAAGGGGTGGAGCCTTAGGTATTCGCCAGGGCAGGGCAGCCCACTTTACCACTGGGGTGAGGAAAAGGTCAGAGAGGGCACAGTGCCTCTTGCTTGTCACCCACCCTGTTTCCAGTCACTTCCTCCACTTCCCGTAGCATCTGGTGACCTTCTAGATGCTGCCCTCATGCTGATTCCCAGAGTGCATAAGACGTTCTAGGACCCTGTGGGCCCTTTACACAAACTCTTCTGAGAAACCAGTGGTTTCTTCTACCATGCCAACCCCTACTGGGTTACAGCCAGAGGTTATGAGGCTTTATTTTCCTGTCACTGGAACAGTGGGCTGTGGGTCTGACTTGGGGCCAGGATTGCTCACTCCGTAGTTGTCACTCCCAGTTTTTATCAGCCGTACATTAGTGTGCGACTGCCCATTCTTAGTGTGGGACTGCCCATTCTGTGGGCCACCACTGCAGGTGCTTGACTGCCACCAGCGCCTCTCTGTGCCATGCTGCATCCTCTCTGCCCCTCCTGCCTGTCTGGATGAATGTTGCTTCTTTAAATCCTTGGTTGTCAGACTTCCATACAATTCAATTTTCTGGCAATTTTGGTTGTTTTTTGTCTTCAGATCATTTGTTATCCTTCTTATGGTTGTGTGAGGAGACAAAGTGACCATCTTGGCTGAGAGTCGACAAGACCCTCTATCTTTGACCTTTAGCATTTTAATTACGATGCGTCTTGGCATGGGCCTTTTTGCATCCATCTTGTTTGGGACTCTGTGCTTCCTGGTCTTGCATGTCTATTTCCTTCACCAGATTAGGGAAATTTTCTTTCATCAGTTTTTCAAATAGATTTCCAATTTCCTGCTCTTTCTCTTCTCTTTCTTATATCCCTATGAGGTGAGTGTTGGACCTCTTAAAGTTGTCCCAGAGGCTGCTCACATTATCCACAGGGTTTCTCTGGCTTCTTTCTTCTTCTTATTGTTCTGATTGGTAGTTTTTGCTTCCTTATTATGTTCTGTATAGTTGATTGGATTCTCAGCTTCATCCACTCTAGTGTTGTTTCCCTATAAAGTGTTCTTTATTTCATATTGTGGCCTTCATTTCTGACTGGATCTTTTTTTATGCTGTTGATGACCTCACAGTGTTCCTTAAGCATTCTTATACCAATGTTTTGGACTCTGCAGCTGATAGATTGCTTACCTCCCTTTTGTTTAGCTCTTTTTCTGGAGTTTTGATGTGTTCTTTTCATTTGGGCCATATTTCTTTGTTCATTTTGGCAGCTTCCCACTGTTTGTTTCTATGTATTAGGTAGAGCTGCTATGACTCCATGTCTTGGTAGCATGGCCTATTGTAGCCAGTACCTTGTAGGGTCCAGTGGCACAGCCTCCCCTATCACCCAAGCTGGGTACTTGAGATGTGCCCTTTGTGTGCTGTTGGCAGGTCAATGGGAGGGATTTACCCAGGCCAGTCAGCTACAGGGACAGGCTGTGACCACTGGTCACCAACCTCCACTCCCTGTGGAGGATCAGCTGTGCAGGGGCAGGGTGGTAATGCTCAGACATGGTCTGTAGCTATCCACTGGGTGCGCTGACCTTGGATTTCCCAGTTGCAGACCAATGTCAGCCCATAACCTTTTGCCCAAGGCCACCCTACGTGAGATGTAAGCAATCTGAGGTGGCTGCTACTCATCCTAAGCTTGGAGATTGGCAAAGCCAAACTGTGAATCTAATCTGGCTGCCTCTAGGGTGCGCTGAAGCCATCTGTTTCCTATTTGATAGGTTTTAGGAGCTAAGACCAACTATTCTTATGAAAAAGCAGCTTGGATGTGCCTGTAAATTGGGAGGGTCAGAGCCTCTGGTGATCTCCAAGGCAGGTTACACAGTATTAGCCATGTTGATGGTGTCTATGATATGGCATGAGATTACCAACTCTGCTGGGGGAGAGTTTAGCAAAGGGACAACGGCCTCTGCTCGTCTTGATGCCAACACTTCATTTTCTCCCTGTATACCATTGGAGCCTTTCATGCTGCTACCCTGGTTCCAAAGCTCAGAGGGAGTGAGTCTGAGTAAGTCTGTGTGGGTTCTTTAAGAGGAACTGCTTAGGGCTCCAGGAGTTTCTTCCACTGACTCAGTCCCCCCTGATTTTTACAGACAGAAGTTGTGGGAACTTATCTTCCTGACACTGGGATTCTGGGCTGGGGGGCTTGGTATGGGTCTGAGCCTGCTCACTCCCGAGTTCTCATTCCCAAACTTTTATCCATGTAGGTGTGGGACCAGCCTGTTCCGTGGCTGCGCCCCTCCTACCAGTCTGGGTGGATGTGGTTTCTTTAATTCTGTAGTTGTCAGAGTTCCAGTCATCTCAGTTTCATAGTTATCAGGTTTCTATTCAGCTCAATTTCTGGCATTCCTGAGTGATGGTTGTTCTACATGTTAGTTGTAATTTTGATGTGGTTGTGCAAAGAGGTCAGCCAGGTCTGCCTATGCCACCATCTTGACTGAAAGTCCAGGACTCCTATTTTCTTAAAATAATTATTTGCCATCCTGGCTGGCGTAGCTCAGTGGATTGAGCGCGGGCTGTGAACCAAAGAATCGCAGGTTCGATTCCCAGTCAGGGTACATGCCTGAGTTGCAGGCCATGACCCCCATCAACCGCACATTGATGTTTCTCTGTCTCTCTCTCTCTCTCTCCCTCTCTCTCCCTCCCTCCCTCCTCCCATTCCCTCTCTAAAAATAAATAAATAAAATTTTTTTTAAAAAGCAGATATGCTTAAAAAATAAGTAAATAAAATAAAATAATTATTTGCCAGCTTACGAAATGTGGAGCTTTAGTTAAAAGTTTTAGAATTTGAGATGTCATGCTAAAATAAATTATTAACTATGTTTGAATATAAATGGATGAAATTTAAATATTTATGAATTGTAATATTTTTCTTATGAATAGAATGTTCATAGGAAACATTCAATAGATCTGCTACCAAGTTTATAATGGGATAGTAACATTTTCTCTCTTACTTATTTTGTTAAAGATTTTATTTGTTTATTTATTTATTTATTTTTAGAAAGAGGGGAAAGGAGGGAGAGAAAATCATCACTGTGTGATTGCCTCTTGTGTGCCCCCAACTGCAGACCTGACCCACAACCCAGGCATGTGCCCTGACTGTGAATCGAACTGACAACCCTTTGGTTCACAGACTGGTACCCAATCTACTGAGCCACACCAGCCAGGGCCGTTTTGTCTTTTAATACATGGTTTGTTTCATCCTCTTTTAAATCTTTTTATTATATTTCTTTTTTTTTTAATCGTTGTTCAAGTACAGTTTTCTTTTACTCTCATAAAAAGAGAACCAACTGTATGGGAAAACATATTAGCCAATGATACCTCAGACAAGGGTTTCATCTTCAAAATATATAAAGAACTTACACTACTCTACTCTAAGACAAGCAACCCAGTTAAAAAAATGGGCAAAGGACTTGAACAGATATTTCTCCAAGGAGGACATACAGAGGATCCAGAGACACATGAAAAGATGCTCAGTATCTCTAGCTATCAGAGAGATGCAAATTAAAACCACACTGAGATGCCACTTCACACCAGTCAGAATGGCCATCATAAACAAAGCAACAAACAAAAAGTGTTGGAGAGGTTGTGGAGAAAAGGGGACCCTATATTTCTTTTTTGTGGGTTTTTTTTTAAGATTTTATTTATTTTTAGAGAGAGGGGAAGGGAAGGAGAAAGAGAGGGAGAGAAACACCAATGTGTGGTTGCTTCTTGCGTGCCCCCTACTGGGTACCTGGCCTGCAACCCAGGCATGTGCCCTGATTGGAAATTGAACTGGTGACCCGTTGATTCGCAGGCCGGCACTCAATCCACTGAGCCACACCAGCCAGGGTTTTTTACATATTTTTGAGTGAGTTAAAAGTTGGGGTAAATTTACTAGTATAACCAGTTGACTCCAGATTTTACTTGAGATATTACGTTGATAAAAGCAATATCTAACAAAGGCACCCAGTAAAAAAAATTTTTTTGACATTTATTTTTATATATAAATTACATAGAATTTTCACTTAAGCAATAGGCATTAATATTTATCTTTAATCTGAAAATTGCCATTACCCATAAAATCTTCTCTACCTTTCCAGTCCCATTTGATTTAAAGGGAGGTAAAGTAAGTTTCTAAGCTTGTTAGTTGCTTTCTCCTGAATTTTTTATTTACTCCCTGAACAAACTAGGACTTGTTTTTAGACTTAGAGTTCTTCTGGAAGTTGTCTCAGGAAAGAAATCATTTTCTTTGCATTGGTCTCTGCATTAGAGGAAACATTATGGATTTAGATAAGTGTTTGAAGCCTTCCAGTTTCTCTGCCTGGGAAGGGGAACTGAGATACCAGAAGATAAGCCTGTAGGCTGGCTTTCTTCAGTTCTCTATTGCAACTTTATAAGCCAGTCTTTCCTCCTGGAATGTCCCAAGACAGATATTCTAATTCCATCATTTTTCCAGTACATATGAGCTGATGTACACAGAACTAGCCACTGTTTGACATGTTACTTTACTCATGATAATTTAATAATTAAAAAGATGGTGTTTTCTTGATATGTTGTGAGACCTCAAGAGGTCTCCTTCCACCCCACAAATTGAAAACCTCTATTTTCAATACAAGTTACACTGTTTTGTTTTGTTTTGTTTTTAAGTTATGGTTGAGTGGGTTTTAGTATATTCACAAAGTTGCATATCTATCAACCACAGTCAATTTTAGAACACTTTCTTCACTTTAGAGGGCAACTCTGTACCTATTAACAATCATTCCTGCGGAACCGCCGTCTTCCAGTAATTCGCCAAAATGACTAACACAAAGGGAAAGAGGAGAGGTACCCTCTAGGCCTTTTAGAAAACATGGAGTTGCTTCTTTGGCTACATACATGTGAATCTACAAGAAAGGTGATATTGTAGATATTAAGGGAATTGGCATGGTTCAGAAAGGAATGCCCCACAAACGTTACCATGGCAAAACTGAAAGAGTCTATAAAGTCACCCAGCATACGGTGGGCATTGTTGTAGACAAACAAGTTAAGGGCAAGATTCTTGCCAAGAGAATTGATGTACAAATTGAACATATTAAGCACTCAA
Organism: Phyllostomus hastatus; assembly: GCF_019186645.2. Lineage (NCBI taxonomy): Eukaryota > Metazoa > Chordata > Mammalia > Chiroptera > Phyllostomidae > Phyllostomus > Phyllostomus hastatus. The sequence continues at coordinate 1,634,841 of NW_025333835.1, read as the reverse complement.
AGAGTCGAGATAGCCTCTTGAAATGTGTGAAGGAAAATGATCAGAAAAAGAAGGAAGCCAAAGAGAAAAAGGTACCTGAGTGAACTTTCAACTGAAGAGTCAGCCTGCTCCACCCAGAGAAGCACACTTTGTGAGAACGACCGGAAAGGAGCCTGAGCTGTTGAAACCCATTCCCTATGAATTCATAGCATGATAAATGTGGGGAAAAAAAAAAAAGACTTCTATACTGGAAATCATCACCATCATCATCATCATCATCTTTCCCCTTATGCTGGAACCTAGGCAACCTCTGATCTGCTTTCTGTCTCTATAGATTTGCCTACCCTGGACATTTCGTATAAATGGAATCATAAAGTACATGATCTCTTAATGACTGACTTCTTTCATTTAGGCGTAATATTTTCATGTTTTATCCATTTTGTGGCATGTGTCAGCATTTTGTTCCTTTTTATTGCCAAATAGTATACCATTATATACCAATATAATTTACTATATTCAAACAAGTTATACAACATTTTGTTTATTCACTCATGGATGGGCATTTGACCTGTTTTCACTTTCTGACTGTTATGAGTAAAGCTGCTATGACCATTCATGTACAGGTTTATGTGTAAAGATATGTTTTTATTTCTCTTGGGAGTAAAATTGCTGGATCATTGTGGTAACTTTTTAACCTGAGGAACTGGCAGATTGTCATCAATCCTTCTTTAATCCTTAGCCAGCAAAAACTTTTACTCTCTGTTCCAAGTATCACAAAGTAAATAATGTTTCATCACTGGGAATGCTAGGTAACTTTCTGAAAATTCTCTCTTGGTAAAATATATACCTAGAGAGTCTTTCTGTATGCCATTTAGTTTCTAGCAACATTTTCAAGTAAACAAGTAATAACTATGAAAATTGGTATCTTCTTATATTTTGTACATTTCAAACTATACCTCACACCAAATGCAGTAATGTAAGGTTCTAAATGCCATGGTTCTAAGTGCAAGAAATCATATTTAAATTCCAAATGGACTTTTATTTTTTTGTCTTTACCTATTAAACTTTGGATATCTCTGATTGTATTTTCCTTATTAACAGTTTCAACATTAAATATGTATATAGACACACAAACACTTTTTTCCTAGTTCAAAGCCATCATATCCCAGCCTTGGAATAACCAGCCATATTCTAAGGTTATATTACATTCAGCATATAAATAGTATAGTTTAGAAAGTGTCATTAAGCAAGAGGTTAAAATTAAAGGTTTTGTCCCAAAGGAAGGAAACTTTAACTGACTTATGCAAACATGTCAATCTTTTGCCAAATCCAGATAGATGAAAATGATTTACAAATATTAATGCAGTAATGAATTGTTTTCTCAGAACTTGGATTAAGCCATAAGGTAGGCCAGGGGTTCGGGGGTGGGGTATGTGCTTTGACCATTTCATTACCCATCATCTCTCTGCTTCTTAAGAGTTTTACAATGAGAGGAATACAGCCAGTGGGGCCCTGAGAGGAAGACGGGGCCAGGATCTAGTAGAAAAGCAGAGGTGAAACCAAAAGGAGAAAAATGCCAAGGTGACCCATGTTCCATAGATGTTTCCAGCATCACCTTTCCTTTCCTCTTCACAGTTTTCTGTATGTAAAGCAGTCACCTTGCTTCACAACTTATGCCTAATGTGTAGTTTTATGTTGTTTTTTTTTTAAGTTGAGTCTTTTTTTTTAAGATTTTATTTATTTTAGAGAGGGGAAGGGAAGGAGAAAGTGAGAGATAGAAACATTAATGTGTGGTTGCCTCTCATGTGCCCTGCCCCCAACTGGGGACCTGGCCTGCAACCTAGGCATGTGCCCTAGACTGGAAACCGAACCAGTGACCCTCTGATTCGCAGGTCCATGCTCAATCCACTGAGCTATGCCAGCCAGGGCTATAGTTTGTTTATTTATTTATTTTTTTAAAATATCAAACCAACTTTTAATTAATGTTCTTGTACTGGTTAATGAATAAACTGAAAAAGCAATGGAATGCAAGAGTAGATAGTAATAAAGTTTCTAAAGCTAATTAAAATGTAAAATATCATATAAGTGGCATACTAATTAGTGAATAAAATATAAATTATTAAGTAAATTGCACTAGAACCTGGAAATCATACTGAGAAAAAGTAAAGTTGGATCCATTCTTCCCATCTAAAAAGTAAACTTAAATTGAACCAATAAATACTTTAATATAAGTATTAAAACAAAGCAATTTAGAAATTATTTTAAACATTAAATATTTCAAGTAATCTATTATATAAATATTATATACAGATACAAACCTATAAACCAATGTTCAAATGACTAAAAATAAAATACAGAAATAGGGAAAAGACAGTTCATGAAATGGGCTCTTGAACATATGAACATTAAGTAAGATGACATTTTACTGGTTTCTAAAATTTCACCTGTCAGAGAGAATTTTCACTGAGAGAATTCAGAGTCAGTGGCATTGTGCAGTTCTCAGCTGAGTGTAGAGAGCGCATTGATGTTTCCTCTTTCTTGAACCCATTCCAAGGGGAGTTGTGAACCAGCCCAGCCTAGACACCTGGATAACAAGGAATATGGCCCAGCTGCCCAGCCTACCCCTGTTTTCCAGAAACAAACCTGCAAATACCTATATACGGAGCTCCCTCCTGGCTTGTTGCTGGCCCAGCTTAGACCAGAGCAGTTGAACAGCTGAACTCAACCTAAACTGCAGATCCAAAGTATCACTAAATATTAAGTGGTCATTGTTTTAAAGCAGTAATTTTAAAGTTAAATGTAATGCATATCACTTTGTTCCATGGGAATATGCAACTGATTCAAAATTTACAGTATATTTAAAGAATAAAAACATTGTAAATTTCTTTTATCTCCATTGTTACAGATTTAACATTCCAAGATCAGGAAGTATGTTGTAGAAAGTGGAAAGAGCATGGGTTTGGGAGACAAGAGAACCACATTCTAGATTAGGATTTGCCATTTCCTGCCTGTACAGAATTTGTTAAATGTCCAGTCTTTTAGACCTTCAATTTTATAAACATTAAAAGGTATGAAGTAATCAAGTAATAATGATATGTTTTATATCATTAGTTTGTAGGGAAACCACCCACACAAGGTCTATTGCTCACTTCTTCCTACTGTAAGCACTCACAATAGAAGTTTTTGGCTTCATTTTTTAATATTAATTGATTGTCACACTCATGTGGAATGAATCCTGTGTCAGAAGGAGGAAGGCTATCCTTCCATTCCAGCTTCTGTGCAGCCACCACAATTTTTCAGACCAGTAACAGCCATTGGGTACTGAATCTGTGGGGTTTTGTGTGTGTGTGTGTGTGTGTTTTCATTTTTCTTGACTAAAGTTAATAGATTCTTTTATTATACTTTTCTGTCTATATTGGGCTTCAGTTTTCTATGACATAATTTTGTTTTAATATTTTAATTTTTATAATTAATTCTGACAAAGAATCTAGAAGCAGGTTATCAAAAAGTCTAATAACTATTATAGCTCACAGCCATTACCAAAGCTGGAAGAACTTCCATTTTCTATTTTCTACTTTCTTTTTTTAATATATTTTATTGATTATGCTATTACAGTTGTCCCATTTCCCCCCTTCACTCCCCTCCACGCTATACATTCTCTCCCACCCATATCCCCCCTTTAGTCATGCCCATGTGTCATACTTACAATTTCCTTAGCTTCTACATTTCCCATACTATTCTTACCCTCCCCCTATCTATTTTCAACCTACATTCGATGCTACTTATTCTCTGTACCTTTTCCCCCTCTCTCCTCCCCCCCCACTCCCCTGTTGCTAACCCTCCATGTGATCTCCATTTCTGTGGTTCTGTTTCTGTTCTAGTTGTTTGCTTAGTTTCTTTTGGTTTTGCTTTTGCTTTAGGTGTGGTTGTTAATAATTGTGAGTTTGCTGTCCTTTTACTATACATGTTTTTTCTTCATCTTTTCTTAGACAAGTCCCTTTAACATTCATAAAATAAGGGCTTGGTGATGATGAACTCCTTTAACTTGACCTTATCTGAGAAGCACTTTATCTGCCCTTCCATTCTAAATGAGAGCTTTACTGGATAGAGCAATCTGGGATGTAGGTCCTTGTCTTTCATGACTTGGAATATTTCTTTCCAGCCCCTTCTTGCCTGTAAGGTCTCTTTTGAGCAATCAGCTGACAGTCTGATGGGAACTCCTTTGTAGGTTACTATCCCCTTATCTCTTGCTGCTTCTAGGATTCTCTCCTTCATTTTTACCTTGGCCAATGTAATTATGATGTGCCTTGGTGTGTTTCTTCTTGGGTCCAACTTCTTTGGGGCTCTCTGAGCTTCCTGGATTTCTTGGAAGTCTATTTCCTTTGCCAGAGTGGGGAAGTTCTCCTTTATGATTTGTTCAACTACGTGCTCAATCTGTTGCTTTTCCTCTTCCCCTTCTGGTACCCCTATAATTCGGATGTTGGAACGTTTAAAGATGTCCTGGAGGTTCCTAAGCTTCTCCTCGTTTTTTTTGAATTCTTGTTTCTTCATTCTTTCCTGCTTGGTTGTTTTTTTCTTCCTTCTGGCCCACGCTATTGTTTTGAGTCCATTTCCTTCCCTTCACTGTTGGTTCTCCGTGCATCTTCCTTCATCTCTTTTATGGTAACCTGCATTTTTTTCATCTAATTTGTGCCCAAAATCAACCAATTCTTTGAGCTTCCTGATCACCAGTGCTTTGAACTGTGCATCTGATAGATTGGCTATTTCTTGTTCGCTCAAAAGGATGAGTCCTTGGGGACTGATCTGTTCTTCTGTTGGAGACGTGTCTCTCTCTTTCTCCCCTCTCCCCCACCCCTTCTGATTGCTCTTGTTACAGTGAAGGGAGGAACCTTAGGTGTTCCCCTGGGCTGGGCACCCCAGTCGCTAGATTGTGACATTGTATGTGGGGGTGGGTGCGGGCGGGGCGGGAGGGAACAATGGCGGTAGCTCTGTTGTCCTAGGATCTCAGTCCCTTCTCTGGGATCCTGGGTTGCGCGCTCTGCCCTGGTCCACAATGCCGCCTCACTCCCGGAAGTTCTCACCCATCTCTGCACGCCACGACCCGCACCCGCTCCTCCTCTCAGCCCCTCCTACTGGCCTGGATGAACGGGTCTACTTCAACTTCTTGGCTGTCTGACTTCCATTCAGATAAATTCTCTGTCAGTTCTGGGTGTTATTCTGGCTCTAAATTGTTGTTCTAATCTTGATTGTGCGTGGAGGTATGGTGCGTCCACCTATGCCTCCATCTTGCCGGAAGTCTCTGTTTATTTTTTTTTTTAATGAAAGAATTTTGTTCCTTGGAGCCACTAGCATATTCATCAGTAAGTTCTCCCCTGACCTTGGATAAAGGAGTCACAGACACACAAAAATCGCATAAATGTGAAGTGATACCTTGACATTATTACAGAACTGATAATGCCCTTGGATCACTTTATAAGAAGCATACATGTAGAGTGATTTCCCTTTGGTGACTGCATTAACCAATGCTGTAGTCTTTGGTGTAGCTTTGCATATTGCATATTCATTCCAGTCTTCTTTGGGAACATTTTGTGATTAGAAGTCTAGTAGAGTTGTATTATTGGCTTATTACTTTAAGTAGTTTTACTTGATGATCAGCTTTCTATCAAAGATAATCTTTTTGATCGACTTCTTGGAATTATTTTCATAATGCTTAAGACTGAAATTCCTGATGAAATGAAAGGCAGATAAATCCTCCATTTGGTTGGCAGAGAGTAGAAATGGTGGGGGTTTGAGGAAGGGAAGGAGGGAGAAAAAGACACTAAAATAGTGGGCTGTGGTGCCTTATGACTACATAGGTTTGTCTTGATCTTGAAGAGAGGTTAGGAATTTCATCTGTGGATTTCTGGCTTTTTAGCTGCCACAATTGTGTCTTTACTCACAAATGCAAACCATAGCCTATCACTTTACTTCTTTGATTTAGTATATGCTTTGCCTTTTCCTTCCAAGGAAGCTGTAATATTCTATCCCTTTTTTCTCCACATGAAGACTTACTGCAAATACTCTCCTACACATCCCTTTGATATGAAGAACTGCTGGACCTCAGCCAGTTTATTCAGATCTTGTTCTGCAGCACTGCACAGAGTCAGCAATTGGAAATCTCTCTAATTTTGTGTGACATAAAGGTGATCTACTCAGTTCTAGACCCCTTTGTTTAAAATACAGGTAGGCAAAAGATCACATTAAAAAGTCAGTGTTTAGAATAAGTAAGAGGAGGAGAACCAGTTTTTCTTGGTATCTGCATGGAATTACCATTCAATTCAAGTGATTAAATATATACCTTCAAACAACCTAATATCTTGACTCAGGCTAGGTTAGGTGCTCTTTTTCAGTGCTCCCATAATATCCTGTGTATGTATTCTTATTACTCTGCTTCTGTGTTATTTCATGATTGCCTGTTGTATGCCTTAAGTCTCCTGCCTGCCCCACATATCTTTATCTTAAACTGTGAACTCTGTGAGGATAAAAATTGAGTCGTACCACTCTACCTGGTACATAGTGGGTGCCAAAATAAATATTTGTGTGAATACATGAGTTTTTAAAAAGGAAAGTTACTCTTCAATCCTATTAGAACCTTAAAAATTTCCCCCTCCATTGGCTTTGTCTCCAACAATATTTTAGCACTGTGATACAGATTTTAGTAATAAATGTTATTCAAATTCAGGTAAACAATTTAATGAATCAACTTTTATTTCTCCAACTGAGTCATTGCCCTATAAGTTAATTAGAGCCTGAATTTCATTTCTAAAAATGAAAAGAACTAGAGCCCTGACCAGTGTGGCTAAAGGTTGCTGGTTCAATTCCTGATCAGAGCACATGCCTGGATTGCAAGCTCAGTCCCTGGTCAGGGCGTGTACAAGAGGTAACCAATCAATGTTTCTCTCATGTGGATTCTTCCCTCTCTTCTCCCCTCTACAAAAAATAAGTAAATAAAATCCTTTTTAAAAAAAGAGAGAAAAGAACTGGAATTACCTTAGTTTATCCCTATACCTTGTGAGTGATGTCCCCTCAAGCACCCCCTTCAATTCTCTTAGATCCTTTGTTTACTCTTAAGCACACCCTGTCCGTTCAGCATAAGTGAGCTAAGCCTCTGTAATGTGCAAGCAGGCACTATAATAGGAACATGGTTTGATGGGAGAGATGGACATTCAAATAAAGGCTTATAATATATCATGAAAACCTTATTGAGAGCTGGGACTGTTAGGGAAAGTTTCCCTGAGAAAGTGACATTTGTGCCAAATCTTAAAGGATGAGGGGTTTAGATTTTTGGGGCGGGGGTGAGCATTACAAGAAAAGGGAACAGCATATGGAAAAAACTAGAAGCCTACAGACACAGAAATGGCAAGTAGATATAAAGGAAAGTATTAGAAGATGAAGCCAAAGGTTAAAAAAAAAAGCAGACCTGAATGGATTCCTGCAAAGAGTTTGGAATTTAACCTGTAGGCCTAAAGGGAAGTCATTGAAAAATTTTAAACAGAGGAATGATATGATCTCACTATTTTCTACTTGTGTCTTTCCTTCAAGGATTTTCTGACCCTGTTTTTCCGTATCATTACTACTACTTTCTCTGCTAATGATTGTTGCCAAGTTAACTCATTTGGTTAGAGTAAAATGGTCTTAGGTTGCAGTTGGGAACATTATAAAACTGTATATAAAAACTACATTTGGAAATGTAGAGAGTTGCCTTCCTCTCCCCCTAACCCCCTACCAAAAAAAAAAAATCTGTACCATAGCTAGATAATGTGACCCTAATCCCATCTTGTTACCTAATGTAGTAAATTGATAGTCTTTGAATATGTCATTCCATTCTTACTGCAAAAAGGAAAAAAGTGATGTTTTTGTTTAAAAACTAATGTTCTGTAACCTTTTGATATACTACTTTAGCAAAATAAAGATGGACTACACAAGCAACTGAATTGTTACACTTAAGACTTTCTTAATATTTTGTGTTTAACCCTTTTTAGGCTTTTCATGTTCTATATTTAGATTATAAGTGAGCACACTAGACTTGAAACCAAGAGAGCTTCTATCAGGCAACCACAGTACTCATGGTGATTGTTGTTTTCATTTTTGACCCATTGCAAAGCGTCCGCAGTTTCATGATTATGCACAGGGTCTTAGCTAGTCTCACAAGAAATCATTTTTGAATTTTGACAAAGCTGTCATTCTTGGCATCTAAACTGAAGATAATTTGTGGCCAACCCATCATTTTCCATTTGTGAGTTTTGTTTAATTAGAAAGTAGTTTATGAGGTGTCCTATATTCTAAATGTAATTTTAAGTGACAGATGGATGGCACACATGCACATGACCTGGATGTCTCAAGCCTTTTTGCTTACTCACGCACAAGGGTCTTGATAAAGCCAGCTGCAGGTCTGGGAGACCAGCAAGCCTCCTCCTGGGGAAACCCAGGGGTCATTTGATTCATTGCTGCCACCTGCTGGGAGCTGGCCGCTGAAATGGGAAGGCTGCTGACCTGGTAGAACTGAGCCCAAGCAGGGCCACAGAAGGAACTCGTGTGCACGTAGTTCCAGAACTAATCAGCTGTTGTTTCTAGATGACAACTTACCCTTAAGTAAGAGGACTTTATAAACTGTACAATATTATACCAATGTAAGGTGGTATTAGGTTACGTTGGTTAACACATAATGTCCAGCAATGATAAGACTCAGAATACTTCAGAGACTCAAAAATCCTAGAATATTAGAGCTGGGAGAATCCCTAAAGCAGATGCTGTGGAACTTTAGTTAAATCAGAGTTTCTTGGGGTCTTTTGGAAATGCAGATACCCAGGCCTGGCCCCAAAGAGTTTGATTCACTAGGCCTAAAATGGGTCTTATTTAACAAGCGTCCCATGAGGTTCTGATGCAGGTAGTCTAGCACCACACTCAAGAAGGGCACTGCCGTAAACACTATCTAGGTAAGAGCTTATCAGTCATTTTTTTAATCAGTGCCTTATTTCAATAAATATAGTATTACATATTTCATCAAAGAGATAAGTCACTATAATACTGTAACTGGTTCCTTGAAGCATACACACAAACATCATTTTTGGATTGGTTTATTGTACAGCGGGGGGGAAAAACAATCACTTTTAAATGATTAACTTTTCTGTCTGCTCCAAGAAGGAGGTAAAGTACTATAATTTATACCGGTTAGTTTATAGTGGATGCTTTTGGCAAGCAGAGGTAAGATTTGGTATTGCATTTATCACAGCCATCATTTCCATAAACCTAGTAATCATTTGGTATTAATATCTGTTGAATTTTCAGGGACCTGAAATACCACAATGCAGAGTTCTGCTCTACAGTAGCTATCTGCTTGCCTCCTTCCTTCCTTAGGAGGAGCCACACATGACAAAGCTGCTGCCCCCAGGGTTTTAGCAGGGCTAACTATCACTTCTTATCCTCACTCAGTCTTGATAAGCTTGGCCAAGATAACAATAGTAAAGACAAAAATGACTTTCCTTATTACACAGGAAAAAGTAAGTGATCTGAGAGCAAATTTGAAAACTCAGCTTACAACTGAGAATTCTGGATACCTGTCATGTGCTTGCCTCATAGAATATTATTGTTCCAAAAATATTTGTCATGTTTTATGTGCTACTGCTTCTGAAATGACTGGTTCAAGAATTATTGTCTCTGAACTTAGGCCACTGAACTCAGAGGCAGGTTACACTTGGTATACAGTGTCATCTTAGTAAGCATTGGGCACCAATAATTTTCTAGGCTTTTTTTTAACTCTCAGGTCATTGTCATTCAGGACTTCCAACCTCTTTAATGTAGATGATCATATATTGAATGCAGTTATCATATATTGCATGTATAGAATTGAAAGGCAGTTTATTGAACCTCTTTATAGAGAAACCTTGTTGTGTTTACAGCATCATAATTTTTATTACTTATAAAATGTGATTTGGTATATCATTTTATGTTAAATTTTGTTTCCAGCCTTCACAATCTCATCTCTTTGGGTTTTTTTGTTTGTTTGTTTTGGGTTGTTTTTTTAGGGCTACCTGAAGGAAATCTTAAAAGAAATTGGTATTCAAAATGTAAAAGGAATCCACAAAAACACATGGGAGCTGAAACCAGAATATAGACACTATCAAGGAGAAGAAAAGAGTGATTAAGAAGACTCTAAGCCAGCATGCTAACAGAACTCAAGGGTGATGTGTTAAACATACTGCGTTGATACTTGAGCACTTGAGCACCATCTGTTACAGGGGTAAAATGACTGATACTATGATTTCTCTAGGTAAATTTTTTAAACAATAATTCTTGAAAAGTTACTTGTTTTTTTAAGAAATAACAAATTTATTTATAGACTTAACTTGTATTAAATCAGATTATTCATGTGAGGATAAGATGTTATGTAATTAAAGCAAATCAAGGAAATAACTATCCACTGAGATAAATATTTTTCTGTATTATTTGATTTTTTTAAACATCAGAACACCAGAATTCTGAGGGTGAGTGCCACTGCACTAAGAAAATTTTTATCCTTGCATTCTCACTGTGAAATAAATCTGGATTAAGGAACATGGTCCCTGTTTTCCTGCCCTGCCTCCAGCTGTCTTATCCTACTTTGTTCTGATGTGGGAAGCAAACCATTTCCCAGTTGCCTTCTAATTCTTAATTATTTGAGACTTGGTGTCAGGAAGCAAGTGGATAATGGTATGATAAATCTGTATAGGACTGAGGATCCTTGATGCCTGTTGTGTGCTTGGTTTGTAGCATAGAACTTTCCCAGAACCTTGTCTTGTTTGGAACTGCCCTGAATCACACCTGTCTTCTACCCCTGCCTTTTGTTTTTGTGGTGACAGTGCCTGCTAGGGGGAACTTGGTGACTGCTAATAGCGTTTCCAGATCAGAGTTGTGTGTCATTTGAAGTCATGCTTTGCTATTTCTGCAGACCTGGTTTTTTTTTTGTTTTTTTGGTTTTTTTCAGCTTATTTTAGTTACCTTTAGCTCATCATACCTGACAGTATCTGCTTGAGTCTTTTAAACACTTAATTTGAGTCTCTTAAACACTTGTTACCTTTCAATAGGATAGCTGATTTGTGTAGTAGACTGGTGTCATTCCTGATTAGTTTTTTGGAATTGCTTTCTTAATCATTACTAAAATATTGGCCATGGAAGAGACACCCTTTAACCTGGGTTTCCATATTCTTTCTTTTCATAAAGATTTTTTTTTTTAATTTTTAGAAAAGGGGGAAGGCAGGGAGAGGGGGAGAGAAACGTCCATGTGCAAGAGATACATCAATTAGTCACCTCTCACGCACCTTCTACTGGGGACCTGGCCTGCAGTCCGGGAATGTGCCCTGACTCAGAATCGAACCAGTAACCTTGTGGTTCACAGGCCAGGACTCAATCCACTGAGTCACACCGACCAGGGCTGGGTTTCCATATTCTTTTATTTCAGGACTCTCTTACTCAGAAAACATGCTTTTGACAGCAGAAATGAAGAAGTAAAAATCCTAAACCCTAAACCATTGTGAGATTGAGAGGAAGGCTAATACACAGGAAGGCCTTATATAATAATGAGATTGTTAAAACTCAGCCAGTACAGGAATTTAGGGCCTGTTTTAACTGTCAAAATGTAATAAGATATGTTTTCTGGGCATTGGAAAGATTTTAAATTACTTGTTGCCACAGTAACTTCTAAAGTGATACATCTTAAAAAAGAGAACAGAATTTTCTCTGTTGTATTATAAGTAGCTCTTGTGGGTTTCAGCAGTATTGCAGTTCTTATGGGTCTATGAACAAATTTTCTTTGAAGCATATTTTGATCAATGTTGGTATACATCAGTGAAATAAAAGTAAACACTTTTCAGGTGCTTACGCGCTGGACAGTATGTTAAATGCTCTAAAATATCTCATCGAATCCTCAGATATAGTGCTGAAAGATAATGTCCATTTTATAGAACCATTTCCTGCCCACCATACATACCCTCATGAATACTGCTCCCTCTTTGGAGGAATGCCACCCTTAGGGCAAAGTGAGTAAAAGAGTGTACTTACTTTCTAAAAACTTGCCCTCCCCCTATGCCCCCAATCATACCTGCAGACCAGGAAGATGGTGCTGATTGCAGACAGAGTTGTGAGGAGGGGAGTTTATCTCTGGCATCTGTGCTTGAATTCAGACATCTAAACAGCCCTTCTCACCTCCCCCCTTTAAAGTGAAGATCCTTTTACTAAAATTTGAATTTCTGTTATACTTCAAGTACCTGGGGTAGGGTGTGTGCTGTGTGACTTTAGAGTGGACTCTTTTAGACCTCCATCAGACTTAAGGAGCCCAGTGGAATATGACAGGCAGTGGGGCACTGAGCTGAAGGGGAGCTGCCTTGGATTAAGACTTCACGTGCTGCAGACACCCCTTTCATATCAATACATTAGCCATCTTCCCTGTCATTTTTGTAAGAGTCCAGGAGATGATAAACTGCTTCTCTTTTTGATTGAGTTTTCTTTCTAACGTATGTGCAGAGCAGGTTCCTGAGTATAGTTTCATTTGCATGAAGTGTAAGAGGTATCAGAGATCACTTTTGAACCTGCCTTTTCACATACTCACATTACTTTGAGCAGGTACCACTGTCCATAACACAATTATATGATGTAACTTCTGACAGATGAGCAGTGTGAGCCTTTAATAGTTTAAGAAAATTAACAGTTTTTTAAAAGATGTTATTTATTTATTTTTAGACAGAGGGAAAGGGAAGGAGAAAGAGAGGGAGAGAAACATCATTGTGTGGTTGCCTCTCGTGTGCCCCCTACTGGAGACCTGGCTCAAAGGCCTCACTCAATCCACCGAGCTACACCAGCCAGGACGAAAATTAACAACTTTTATCTGATTTTGTTAGAAATCATCTAAATGAAGGACTTTTTAGATGGTTTAGCTTACAGTTTAAAGTAGATTCTTAGAAGTCATTTAGGCTTAAATTTTAGGTTTTTAAATAATTATTTTCTTAAAGTGTAACCATATTTTTAAATGTGGAAATTTGTATTTGTAAGGTCTTAAGAAGATAGTTTAGTTTTGTTTTTTATTATTTAGTGGAAATGTAAGTACACCAAAAGAACATGTTACTGGACTAAAAATTTTAATCTGGTATGTTCATGGAACACAGTGGCTGTTTATTTGGCAACTATTTATTGACCATGAATATATTCCAGGCACTGTGGGATATGAACACATAATAGTCTAGTGGGAAATACAGAGTGTGGAAAGGTAACAGTGCCGTGTGGGTCCTGAAGTGTGAACTAAGCGTTACACTCAGTCAAAATATTCCAGTTAATTCATTGTTGCCATTTAGACTCTACATGGATTTCCAATTTTTAAAGCATTTGAATGCAGTAATATATGCTTAATTTTAAAACGACCTTGAATATAATTTAATCATGGATAATTTATAAGACACAAAAGGACTTACACAATGCCTAAGAATCATGATTATGAATACATACAATGTATGCCTATAATACATCAATTTCATTAATAGAAAAATGAATTAAAGACTTTACTGGGCTAGTCCTCATGACATTTAAGCCTTACTTCTGATTTCCACTCTAGTTTCTCTCCTTGGACAAAAAGCCCGTGAACCGCTTTGGCCATTCATTCATTCAGTGAAAAATCCATGGAAATGCCCACTGTATGCCAGGCAACAGGGTTAAAGGTGATGGGTGTTTGTGGTAATGTGCCTTATATGCTACCAGTTCTTTTCCTATTTGACTAAGTAAGCAAGAAGAATAATAGCTTTTGTTTATTAGGCCTTTATTATGTGCAGTCACTGTGCTAAGCATTGCACTCACAACTCATTTAATCCTCACAGCAACCTTACAACATAGGTTCTCTTCTTACCCTTGTTTTATAGATGTTCAGGTACTAAGAGGTTAAAGAACCGTAGTCATACAGTAGTCAGGGTCAGAGCTGATTCAGATCCTAGAACATCACTCTGGAGTGCAGGGTCTTAGTCACCCTTATGTATGTATAAATCATGGGTGCTACTTGCTGATTGCCCACAGCTGTGATTTATTTGCCCAGAGTCTTTCATCTTTGGGTTTTGTTTCAATAACTACTAAGATATAATTTACATATCTCTCTCACATTTGACTTCTCCTCACTAATGAGGGACAGAATCTCAAGCGTTATCATTCCTGAATCAAAAAAGAGAGTGGACTCTGAATTCTACCTGAGTTGTTTTGACTTTAGAGATTTGGTTTCCAGTTCTTGTTCAGGTTCTAGAGTCTCTTACTAGTGGAATGATACTCCTTTTTTTTTTCCCTGCTCTAGATTCAGACGAGCTATTTCCCAGAAATGGTTGCAGATGGTCAATATACTTGATTTACTTAGATCCTAGACCACCCAGTGAAAGTCAGTCCCACACTCATGAGAGAGTTGTTGACTTGGCTAACCACAGGGGAAGATCTGTGTTACGGCTTAGTGAGCACACAGGACGCCTATTAGCTTGAGACTGCCAAGTATGAGAATAAGAGCTGAACAGATAAAACTGTCTTTGCTTTTAGAAACTTACAGTATTGAAGAGGACTGTGAAATAAATAGATTGCAGCATAATGTATTAAGTTTAGCAATAGAAATACATGTCAGCATGTTTTATGAGCTACCTGGATTCAAAGCCTATGACTTAGAGCAAGATGTTTACCATCTATGCCTTAGTTTCCTCATCTATAAAATAGAAATATTAAGAGTATTTGTCTCATAGAATTATGGTGAAAATTAAATAAGTGAACATATGTAAAGCATTTAGAAAACTCCGAGATACATAAAAAACACTTTATTGGTATTAGCTTTAACATATACAAAATATATAAAATATGGAGCTAGCACAGAGAATGAAATGATTAATTACATCTTTGGGGAATCAGGAAAATCCTTAGAGGAGTTGGTATCTAAATTGGGTTTTGAAGGGGTCTGAAGAGTCGAGGCAGGAAATACAGAAAGAACAAGTGCAAGGGCATTAAGGAGCAGCCTTATTTCACTTGATGTTTGGGGTGAGAGTCTGTACACACCTTCTCTGTAGCTGGACAATCTCAGTCTGATGAAAGAACTTGAAGGTCAGGTAATTTTACCATGGGCGCAGATGAAATGGGTGAGGAGCTAGGCAGGGCTAACTTCCTTCAGTTGTACACACCAGTTCAAAATGATGCAAACAATTCAATTATTCCCCCCATTTGAAACATACTTTTTAGTCCAACGATACAGAATGCTCCATTTCTACACCATTCAGTGTGAGGGTTAGGAAATACGTTAAGTCCTGCCATCAGGGAAGGCCCTTTCCCTGGAGAAAATGTAGGCTAAGGGGATAGACTGCACTTCATCAGACATTTATTGAATTTCACCCTGCTGCATCCTGGGTGCCACCCGAGGTACTGGGGTAGGGAAGCCATGGGTGCCGAGTTAGACCCAGTCCTCATCCTGCACTGCACTTCTGAGAGCCTGCAGATTGTTCCTGTCAGGAAATGAGGTGAGAAGCCCATCAGAGCCTGTTTACAGTGTTAAAGGCCTGCTCTGCTGCCTTGAGAAATTCTAGGATTCACGGGTAAATTCCATCTCCAAAAGGGAAGAAAGTGCCTGGTGTATACAGAGTTGGAGGCCTTGAGTTATGTCCACAGGGAGACAGGCCACAAAGCCAGCTGTGGAGTGAGTCATATCCCACAACAAATTTGGGAAGTGAATATCACTTCTTTGATTTGCTAAATGTTTGAGAAAGCAATTTTGAGTAATTATTTCCTACTGTAGTAGGTAGGTGGAAGGTACAAGATCTGCTGTTTTTTCTCTACTGTTTTTGAAGCAGAGAAAACCAAGGTAAGTTCTTAATCCTGTCACAGTGGAACTGTGAAAAAGCTAAAGCTAGAACTAAAATCACCTTGAGCTGAAGCTTTTGCTAGTGCGTCTAGCCCAACAACAGTCACTGCCTCAGGTCTCCTGCTTTTGGGTGAGGAGCCTTATCTCTACATGGAGCCCGGGATCTGAGAATAGAGCAAGTAGGCCAGCCTTGCAGTGAACTCTGGTAAATGGACCTGTTCAGCTGCAACTTCTGGAGGTACTGAGTCCTTAGTACTCACCATGCTTTATATCCTCTTAGAAAATGAAACACTTGCCTGACTGGTGTGGTTCAGTTGTTTGAGCACCAGCCTGTGAATGGAAAGGCCATCAGTTCGATTCCTAGTCAGGGCACATACCTGAGTTGCGGGCCAGGTTCCCTGTTGGGGGCATGCAAGAGGCAACCAACTGATGTTTCTCTCCCTCTCTTTCTCCTATCCCTTCTCACTGAAAATAAATAAAATATTTTAAAAACTAAAAAAAAATGAAACTTTTAATCACATTCCAACAGCATTGGCAAGTGAAACCTTAATAATGTCAAAGAACTCTGAAATCATATTTTGTTAATTAACCACCTACACAAATATTCATCTGAAAGTCCACAAACCTTAGCCTGCAAGCTTAGTATATTGAAATGAAAACACTGCATGTGGATGTTTCGGGTAGCATGCAGTTGCAAATGGAGGCCAAGTAGTCAGTTGGGAAAGAACAGGAGAGGAAACAGTTACTTTAAGTAACATTTTTTAAAACACTTTTCACTTGGGCCCAACTGGTTGATTTCCTCACACACAAAAAAAGAGTTTGTCGATCAAGACTAGAGCATTACGTGTGCCAGAAAAGAACAAGTGAAGAAGCCAGGAAGGTAGAACTGCAGTTTCACGTTCCCCACTATCTCTAATACTTATTTTTGCCAGACTTTTTAATCAGTTGCTATCACCAGTAATCTGGGGTAGAGAACCTGGTTGTGGTTTAAGGGTAGTGGCTGGAGAGGGCTGGTCATCAGAAAAGGGTATCAGTACTTACTGATAGGTTGGTGAAGATGATCTTTAATGTCCTTCTGGTTTTAAGATTCTGTAATTCTAAACCATGGGCCTAGCCAGTCTTGACTTCCAGTCTTGCCCATCCCAAGACTGGAAAGGGGTTGCTTCATTATTCTCACTCAGAACTTGTATATATGGCACAGGCCCAACCACAGTACATGCTGAGTTGCACATCTACCTACAACCCACTGTGAACAGGATGGCAGGCACTAGACAGGGGTGTGTGTGTGTGTGTGTGTGTGTGTGTGTGTGTTCTGGAAAAAGACCATTCACAATATGACTTCATGATATCACCTGGCCTGCTGCAGGCCCACTTGCTTCTATACACTCTTGCATGCACTCCAGAAATACTTGTCACCTATTCATTGCTCAGCTCTGTCGTACTCAAGGTTCTCACTTGTAAGAAGCAGAAATCCATGTGAGTTGGTTCAAAGGCAGGAACTCTCCTCTCAGGGACTGGCCCTTTTTCTCTGCATCTGTTTGGCACTGTCCTCTGCAGGTTGGCTTCCCTAGCTCCACAGCTTCATGTTCCCCCATGAATTCAGCATGTACTTTGCTTTGCCTTGACACAGTGCCAGCTCTGGCATCAACTTTATATCACTTTTCAGCTCAGCTTCCCACAGCTGGCTGGCTCAGATTCTGGATTCCAGCTCTGCAACCAGAAGAATCTGGTTGCTGCCCATATTAGGTAGGTGTCCACCCTTCATCTGATTGGTGAAGAAAAGTGTGTATGGTCACAGAGGCCTCCACTGGTGGTGACTAGCTGTAGAGGGCAAGAGTGGCTCCCATGGAAGGGTTTCTGTCTAGCAGGCACTCCAGAAAGTGACCACAGTACCCTCCAACTGAGCCAGTTACTCAGGAATATACGCGGGAATGTAAATATTCTGAAATCACATTTTGTTAACCAGCAGGTCATTGTTCCACTATATTCCTCTCTAGTTTAGAATCTGTGCCTAGAGACCCACAACTAAAGAGATAGTAAGTACTGGAGAAAAGGTTCACCAATTAATTCCAAAGTAATGGTGACAACTAGGAGGAAAAGGCCCTCCAGTTTTAAAGTCCCAGAGATTCCCATGTAGAGAGAAAAGAATGGAGAACACTCCCCAATAAAAGAAAAAAGTAACATGTTTTACAAGCTCAGCATGTAAAGGGCTCATCTATGGAGTGCACAATGAGAAGAAATAGCCTAAACCACAGTAAAAGCAACAGTAATCTTACCATTTTACATATATTATTGCAACAATTTAAAAGTGTTTGGTTCCCAGTTTGAAGAAGGTAGAGGTGATGTATCGACTTACACATTGCTAGTGTGCACTTATAAAGCACTTTCAGCATCTCTGAGAACTTACTAGTGATTTCTGTTCCTCTTCTACAGACACAGAAACAAAGGTGCAGAACAGGTAAACTGTTCACATCACACTGCCTGTTGGTACAGAGCCAGTAGTGCACCCTCACTCCCAGCCACAGCCCTTCTCCAGCCTCCAGTACTCAGCTGTCTGCTTATCAAAGCCATATGGGTGGAGTGGTAAAGTGCAGACTGCTAGGCACTACCTCACAGGACTGAAATGTATCCCGTGGGAGGGGCCCTATCTCTGTTTTTCTCAAGCTTCACAGTTATTTCTGATCAACCAGGTCTGGAAACAATTTTCACTCATCAAAATTTTCAATCAGAAAACTAGTCAAGGATGGTCGTGTTTTCTTGGCCATGGACAGCCTGTAGGAAAGTTTCAGGTCTTCCTGAAAAAGCACAGTGGTATCTTCCTTTTACATGTCATACCCCATGGAATGAATCAACACCAACGCTATGACCTGGACACCTTGTGAAGCCTCCCTACACTCATCTGAAGCCCAAAGGTGTGAATACCTATCTATCCCCAGTGGGAACTGGGAGGGTACAGTGAGAAGAGTTGTCAAGTGGCTCAACGTCTGCCCCGTAGTATATGTCTAATATATGTTCATTGTTGAATCTCTTTCTGGAGTTACTATCACTGAATGATAAAGGTAACTTGCATTTCACATCTTCCATTTCTAGCTATTTCATAGGAAATGGCCAAAGCCATTAACAGGGATGAAAATCTTAGGACCTGGGAATCCAGTATGGGCTAATGGCACTTGTTTTTATCAAACAGACCAAATAGCAACCCTAGTTTGTGATAAAACGCAAACTGGCCCTAGAGCCCTTGATAACTAGTTTAGAACCCTGTGGGTTCAGGTGCCCCAAGACCAGATCTTTCCCCAGCCCACCCACCCCAGGGCCAGCAGAGCAGGCAAGCCAGTTCTGTCCACTCTGCAGAACCAGCCCTGTTTCCCCACCACCTTGTCCGTTTTCCTGATTAGGTCCCTCCTTAGGGTGAGTGTCCCAACATAAACTGAGAGTAGTTACTTTTCACCCTTGAATACACCAGGCCTGTTTGGGATTTTAGGTCCCTTGGTTCTTTCTCTTAGTAGGTCTACTCCAATTTCCTTGTCCTTCAATGTCTGACTTCTATATTTAAGATAAGTACATGAAGA
This sequence comes from Phyllostomus hastatus, assembly GCF_019186645.2. NCBI lineage: Eukaryota > Metazoa > Chordata > Mammalia > Chiroptera > Phyllostomidae > Phyllostomus > Phyllostomus hastatus. The sequence goes on along the minus strand of NW_025333835.1, from coordinate 1,615,422 downwards.
ATAGATGGAGAAAATGCTTCTCCCTGGTCACTCCTTGGAAGACAGGCACTTTCAAAATCATACCTTAAGCCCTACATGCTTTACACGGTGGTGAAAAGTAAAAGATCAGGTGATGCTTAGTTCTTACTGGGTTTTTGCCTTAATTAGCATTTGTGACAGAAGAAGACATTGCTGAACTGAACTGGTGAGATACTCACCTTGGGTAACAGAGCCTGGGCACATTTTTGTGATGGTGCAATAGTTGGTTTCTCGTACCTTAATCCAGCTTGATCTGAGAACTGATTGCAGGTCCTTTTTTTTATGATGAATACATTTGTTTTGAAAATCACTGTTTGCTGCCTTCTATCCTCAGCTGAAATGAGTGCACAGCTCTGTTATTTATCAAAGCAGAGACTACACCTACACAGAATCTACTTTTGGGTTTGGAGAGGGTGGTAATGCCACAGCTCATGAAGACGGATTTGCCAAGTTAATCTGAATTGGTGTAAATCACAATTCTAGTATGCAGACTGAAAATACTCTGACCTCAGGAGCTTGAGATAGTGAAAAATAGCATTATACAGCTAAGAACAAGCAGTGGGGTCAGCCTGCAGGCTATCTTTCTAAGCATCTTTTTCAAGCACCTGACAAAGGAAATTTAGAAGCTCTCTCAGTGAGACCTGTAGGCACTTCATTTAGTTTTCCTGGCACCTGGCACTGTCCCCTCACTTAGCTACAGAGAGATAATAATAGATGGGGGGAAAAAAAACAGCTCATTCCTTTAGGTGGGGGAGGAAGAACGAAAGGAGGGAGGGAAAGATGTGCCATGCTGTGCTAAGAAATTAGTAATTGCCTTGAGGCTTGACTAACATAAAGGGAAGTCTGGGGTCTCACAAAATGACTGTTTAGCTCAGACCTCATTTCAGAGTTTGAATGAAATTAAAAGGACCTAAAGAAATCAGACTGGAAATATTAAAATTAATGATTGTTGATAACTCTTAACTGCACTAACTTCAGTTTGTCATGTACAGGAAAGGTGAACCACACCCACTCACAAAAAGACAGATCACTTAAAGCTTCCTGTACAGATGAAGGGCGTTTGAGTAGAGAGAGCACAGATTCTGAGGCAGGAACACTGGCTCAGATTTTACCTGTCTGGTACAGCCTTATATTTCTCTGCATTTCATTTCTTCCTTATGAAGGGTACTACCGAAGTGCCTACCTTACATTATTTATTGTAAGAGTAAAACAGTACTTTAAATCTATAAAGCAATATGCAAGTGCTAATTATTTCAATGGCGTGTACCCTTTGAGTTGAAAAAGACAGAAACAGATAGGCTTAAGTGAAAAGCAGTCTGCCTCCATGGACCCCAATAAAAGGGATAAAAATGGAATGGTGGAGTTTATAAACCCATCTCCTGAAAACTCCTTCCACAGTTTTATAATTTATCAAAGGTTTATTGGGAATTCCGGCAAGATGGAGGCATAAGTGGACACACCATACCTCCACACACAACCAAGATTAGAACAACAACAATTTAGAGCCAGAATAACACTCAGAACTGACAGAGAATTTATCTGAATGGAAGTCGGACAGCCAAGAAGTTGAAGTAGACCTGTTCATCCAGACTGGTAGGAGGGGCTGAGAGGAGGAGTGGGTGCGGATTGCGGCGTGCGGAGATCGGGGAGAACTGGGCGCCTAAGGCAACCGGGAGCGCGTAAGCCTTCCCGGCCTCAGTGGTGGGCCATGAGTACGCAAGCGGCAGCTGGTGGACCCAGTGAGGCGGCATTGTGGACCAGGACAGAGCACGCAACCCAGGATCCCAGAGAAGGGACTGAGATCCCAGGACAACAGAGCTACCGCCATTGTTCCCTCCCGCCCCCACCCCCACATACAATGTCACAATCTAGCGACTGGGGTGCCCAGCCCAGGGGAACACCTAAGGCTCCTCCCCTCACCGTAACAAGAGCAACCAGACGGGGGGGAGGGGAGAAAGAGAGAGACATGTCTCCAACAGAAGAACAGATCAGTCCCCAAGGACTCATCCTTTTGAGCGAACAAGAAATAGCTAACCTATCTGACGCACAGTTCAAAACGTGATCAGGAGGCTCACAGAATTGGTTGATTTGGGGCACAAATTAGATGAAAAAATGCAGGTTACTATAAAAGAGATGAAGGAAGATGCACGGAGAACCAACAGTGAAGGGAAGGAAATGGACTCAAAACAATAGCGTGGGCCAGAAGGAAGAAAAAAACAACCAAGCAGGAAAGAATGAAGAAACAAGAATTCAAAAAAACGAGGAGAAGCTTAGGAACCTCCAGGACATCTTTAAACGTTCCAACATCCGAATTATAGGGGTACCAGAAGGGGAAGAGGAAAAGCAACAGATTGAGCACGTAGTTGAACAAATCATAAAGGAGAACTTCCCCACTCTGGCAAAGGAAATAGACTTCCAAGAAATCCAGGAAGCTCAGAGAGCCCCAAAGAAGTTGGACCCAAGAAGAAACACACCAAGGCACATCATAATTACATTGGCCAAGGTAAAAATGAAGGAGAGAATCCTAGAAGCAGCAAGAGATAAGGGGATAGTAACCTACAAAGGAGTTCCCATCAGACTGTCAGCTGATTGCTCAAAAGAGACCTTACAGGCAAGAAGGGGCTGGAAAGAAATATTCCAAGTCATGAAAGACAAGGACCTACATCCCAGATTGCTCTATCCAGTAAAGCTCTCATTTAGAATGGAAGGGCAGATAAAGTGCTTCTCAGATAAGGTCAAGTTAAAGGAGTTCATCATCACCAAGCCCTTATTTTATGAATGTTAAAGGGACTTGTCTAAGAAAAGATGAAGAAAAAACATGTATAGTAAAAGGACAGCAAACTCACAATTATTAACAACCACACCTAAAGCAAAAGCAAAACCAAAAGAAACTAAGCAAACAACTAGAACAGAAACAGAACCACAGAAATGGAGATCACATGGAGGGTTAGCAACAGGGGAGTGGGGGGAGGAGAGAGGGGGAAAAGGTACAGAGAATAAGTAGCATCGAATGTAGGTTGAAAATAGATAGGGGGAGGGTAAGAATAGTATGGGAAATGTAGAAGCTAAGGAAATTGTAAGTATGACACATGGGCATGACTAAAGGGGGGATATGGGTGGGAGAGGGGTACAGGGTGGAGGGGAGGGAAGTGGGGGAAATGGGACAACTGTAATAGCATAATCAACAAAATATATTTTTTAAAAAAATAAAGCTTTAAATTCCTGAAAAAAAAATGGTTACCAATAAGGGACTAAGCCCATGCTTTCCAGGACACCACATTTGGAGACTGATTCAATGCAAATACTGAACTTACAAAACCTCCAGATCTGGTGGTTAGCATGCCCTCTATGTTGTCTCTCAAATCTCCATGGCTTTATAGCCCTGTCCTCCTCCTCAGTGGTGTCACTCTGCTAGCAAACATGCTCAAGGGAACTAGTGAGAGCTCTTGCTGATATTTTAGATTTCCTTCAAGCAATAGTGCTGGAGTAACAGGTTATAGACAGATGTGAGAATTACTAAGTAGTGGTGCTGTTAGAACTCGCAGGCCTTTGGGAAGAATTTGCAGTGTGATTGGAACTGCTCTGGAAGGTCAGACTACCTGGCCTGGATGGTCAGCAGGAGTGCAAGATGGAGTAGATGAAGAGGGGAGACACCATGCTTCCATGTATGAAGGCCACATATGTATTCCCACTAAATTGTGACCATCTCCTATCAAGTTGGAATTTGGAATTAGTGTTTTACCCTTTATCTAGAATGGTGCACACAAGAGACATAATTTAATTTAAATAATAAATACTTAAGTGAATAAAGTGATAAAGAGCAAAGTTGAGAACTAAGATGGACAAGAAGAGTGTTAGAACAAAGATGTTTTGAAGAAATAGTAACATACGGGGGTGAATAAAAATCAAAAGTGAAATGATAGTGGGTTTTATTTATGGATTAATATAGAAAAGCACTGAATTTCCATTTGGACTCAATGAGTCTTAACTGCAGTCAGTACACAAAATTCAAGATGTGGAACTAGAGATCTGGAGTCAGTGACATGGATGTGACAGTTCTGGGAACTGGGTAAGGTGAACCAGAAGAGTGACATTGGAACAGTTTGGCAATGAAATGAAACCATCAGATAAAATGATGGGCCTGGGGGTGGATGATGATGGCAATATTTTTACTTAGAGATACAAGAGGCCTGGGCATGGTGGAAATAAGAGTGAAAACATCCCCCTTCTTCCTGTTCTGAAATGGTCCCCTAGGATCACTGCCTTGCTTCATGTTAACATGCCAAAACTGCACAGGAGTAGCAGGCACTTCAGCCCCAAAGTGCTCTGAATGGGTTTCTGAGAATAAACTTTTGTCTCCCTTAATTCAGTTTGAGGAATTGAAGCCTGCTGTGTCTACTGGATACTGGAGTCTTGGGAAGGTTAAAATGTTTTAAAATGTAATTTTGCTGTGTGCCCAGCAGCTCTTGTAGGTTAAATCTTTCCACTCTTGTAGGAAACAGGCTTTCCAAAGGGAGATGAGTCCCTCCCAGGTGCCTACCCTTCAGTTCCTGAACAGAAGGAATCTAGCCAGGCAGGTAGTAGGCATCCTGAACCAGAGGGTCTGAGTTAGGTGTCAGTGAGCAGCCACTGGCCACGATCTGACATCAGGCGCACTCAAAGGCCAGGAAAAAGCCCCTTCTCTTCCTTCTACCTTCCATGGTCCCTGCGTTTGTATCTGGGTCCTCAGAGCCTTTTTTCTTTCCTGTCTGTCCCCAACTTCTACTTCTCTGCCCCAGTGTACCCTCCTACCCCTCCCCCTGCCATAGGATCCTGGCCCCTCCCCTGGCAACAGGCTATCTCTGCTCAGCTGCATGGACAAACTTCCTACCCAGAAGCTCTCCTGATAGGAATTTATGGAGATAAAAGTTGTTTAATTTTGATTTGATTCTCCACCCCTGCCCATCAAAAATGCATGTCCACCTGGCCAGGTAGCTCAGTTGGCTAGAACATTCTCCCTATACACCAGTTTGTGGGTTCAGCTCTAAGACAGGGCACATACAAGAATCAACCAGTGGCCCTTGCCAGGTGACTCAGTTGGTTAGAGCACCATATATTATACACCAGAAGGTTAGAGGTTTGATTCCCGGCCAGAGTACATACCTAGATTGCAGATTCAATCCCCAGTTGAGGTGTGTATGGGAGGTGGCCATCAATGTTTCTCTCCATTCCTCTTTAAAATCAACAAATATATTTTTTAAATCTTTTCAAAAAAGAATCAACCAATGAATGCATAAATAAGTTGGATGACAAATCGCCCTGGATGGTGCTCAGTGGATTGAGTGTGGGCCTGCGAACCAAAGGGTCACCTGTTTGATTCCCAATCAGGGCACATGCCTGGGTTGTGGGCCAGGTCCCCAGCTGGGGGCATGTAAGGGGCAACCACACATTGATGTTTCTCCCTCTCTTTCTCCTTCCCTTCCCCTCTGTAAACAATAAATAAATTAAAATCTTTTTAAAAGAATAAGTGGAACAACAAATTGATGTTTCTCTCTTCCTTTCTCTCTAAAATCATTTTTTTTAAAAAACGATGTTCCTTGTAGAAAAGTGTAAGAATCCAGTTAAGATGGAGGTGTATGTAAATACATCCCACCTCCTTGGAAAACCACAGCAAAATTGCAGATAAATTACAGTACAGGTATCACTCAGAACTATCAGAATGTTGAGCTGTATGGAAGTCCCACAACTAAGGAATGAAAGAAACCAAATTCATCCAGATGGGTAAGAGAGACAGAGGGGTAGAGACACGGAACCAGCTGGTCCCAAATCCATGTGAGGTGGATAAAGAATGGAAGGATATCTTAGGAGCAAGGAATCCCAGCCCAGGGTTTCAGTGCCAGGAATGTAAGTCACCATAATATCTGGCTGTAAAACCCAGTGTGTGTGGTGGGGGGAGGGGGAACTAGTGGGGGTTGGATTGGTGGCAGAAACTGCAGGATTCTCAGGTCTCTCCTCTTAAAGGGCCTCATACCATACACAGGCTTACTCAGACTCCCTCTAGGCTCCAGCACCTTAAAGGGCACCAGTGGCATGCAGGGAGGGACTGAAGTGTCTGGCATCAGGGTAAGAGCTGAAGAAGAGCTTCCTCCCAGACAGAACTGCTGATGGTGGTCATTGTGCCTCTTCTGAGCCCTCCCCCACACAGAGCCACAGTGTGGTGGCACCATATCTGAATCTCCATCAACCTGGCTTACATGGTAAGCTCCCCTCTCCCCCGATAATTACTTAAGGGGCTACCCCATCCAACTTATGGGCTCACCCAGCTAGTAACAGTGGCTTTTTTCTATATGAAGGGCTGGGCTAGGTGCAGGCTTTAGACCTTCCTAAATCCACTCAAACACTCAGTGGCTGAGCCCAGCCCCCCATACCTCTCGCTGAGTGGCCCCAGGCCCAGCACTAGCAGCAGTCATCTGCAGACCACTTTATAGCTCACGCCATAAAGGACCCAGACAGAACACAGGTAGGGACTGACCTTGGCCTGTACCACCCCGGAAACTCCAGAGCCTGTTCACCCAGTAGACAGTTACAGGCCATGTTGAAGAACCACCCAACTACCTCCACAAGCCACAGAGGGAGGTGGTTGCTGGTTAGGGTGTCACAGCCAGCCCTGCCAGCTGCCTGGACTGGGTAAATCCCTCCCCTCAACCTGCTGACAGCAATCAAGACTCATCTACAAGAGGAGGGAGTACCTCAAGTACACAGCTTGGGAGAGAGGGGAGGCTGTGTCACTGGACCCTACAGAACACCTACTACATTAGGCCACACTACCAAGTCACAGAATCAAAGCAGCTCTACCTAATACATAAAAACAAACACAGAGAGGCTGCCAAAATGAGGAGACAAAGAAATATGGCACAAATGAAAAAACAATAAAACTCCAAAGAACTAAATAAAAGGGAGATAAGCAATCTGTCAGATGCAGAGTTCAAAACACTGATATAAGGATGCTCAAGGGACTTAGTGGATGCTTCAACAGTATAAAAAAGACCCAGGCAGAAAGGAAGGATATACTAACTAAAATAAAGAACAATTTACAGGGAATCAATAGCAGAGTGAATGAAGCCAAGAATCAAATCAATGATTTGGAACACAAGAAAAAGACATCCAATCACTACAGAAAAAAAAAAAATTGAGGACAGTGCAAGGAGCCTCTGGGACAATTTCAAATGGTCCAACATATCGCATCATAGAGGTGCCAGGAAGAGAAGAGAAAGAGCAAGAAACTGGAAACCTATTTGAAAAAATAACCAAAGAAAACTTCCCTAATTTGGTGAAGGAAATAGATATATATAAGCCCGGGAAGCACAGGGTCCCAAACAAGATGGATGTAAAGATGACCACACCGAGACACATCATAATTAAAATGCCAAAGGTTAAAGATACAGAGAATCTTAAAAGCAGCAAGAGAAAAGAAGACAGTTACCTACAAAGGAGTTCCCATAAGACTGTCAGCTGATTTTTCAAAAGAACATTTGCCAGCTGTAAGGGATTGGCAAGAAGTATTCAAAGTGATGAAAAGCAAGGGCCTATAACTTATCAGTGTCCCCAGCAAAGCTATCACTTAGAAGGGAAGAGCTGATAAAGTACTTCCCAGACAAGGCTAAGGGAGTTCATCATCACCAAGCCATTATTACATGAAATGTTAAAGGGATTTATTTAAGAGAAAGAAGATCAAAACTATAAACAAAAATGGTAATAAATTCACAACTGTCAAAAATTGAATCTAAAAAGCAAACTGAGCAAACAAGCAGAACAGAAATAGAATCACAGATAGGGAGAACACTGGGATGGTGGACAGTGGGAAGTGGGGTATAGGGGAATGAGGGAAAAGGTGAGGGGATTAAGAAATACAAATTGGAAGTTACAGCATAGACGGGGTGTTAACAGCAAGTATAGGAAATAGAGAAGCCAAAGAACCTCAGTGCATGACCCATGGACAGGAACAAAGGAGTGAGGATTGCTGGAGGGAGTGGGGGTGCTGTGTGGAGGGGGGCCAAAGGAAAAAAAAAACTGGAACAACTAATAGCATAATCAATAAAAAATAAAAACATAAATTTTAAGAAATATAAGAGGAAGAAAAAAGCATCCACAGGGTAAGTAATTAAGCCTTTTCATAGAGGTTAACATTTGGTGTCTGTCTGATTCTGAGCTCTGCTGCTTACTACAGCTGTGTGACCTAAGGCCAGTTACCTACCTCTGTGTCTGTCTGCATAATAGTGGTATTTGCATTGTCTGAGGATAAAATGAGCTAACATTTGTAGCACTTAGTAGGGCTTAACAAATGGTAGGCATTGGTATCAACTAAGTGGTATTTATTATGACTAGATGCTCAATACATGGGAACTGTGACTGTCATTGTCATGACTCAGCACCCCTCCTGGAAGTGCTCTCTGTGCAGGACAACACAGTAACCGCAACCTCTGAGTTGCGGGTGTTGGTGATGATGCCTCTGGATTTAAACAAACTCCCAGTGAAAGGTGAACAAGTAGGACTGAGTGCCCCAGCACTGGCCTCCCTCAGGGAGGTCCTGGGGATCCTTTTCTATTTCCTTATCCTCTCTAACCTCACTATCCTCACTCTGCATCATTATCAGTCTCTGCCAATTCTTTCTGGTTCACTCACAACCCCACTCGACATTTTTTCCCTCCCTGGCCTTTTAACTTTACTCTGTTGCTTCTGATTCTTACTTCCCCAAAAGAGCTGATGACAAAAGTGAGAGGCCTCATACATGTTACTAACTAGTATTTTTCATTATATTAGTACATTGTGCAGTGTGTGTGTACACATACGATTAACACAATTAGGTTCAGTATGTATACTCTTCTGCAGGTTATCTCTTTTACTTAATATGTGGCAGATATCTTTTCATATTAGTTCATACAGCTTGACCTCCTTTAATAGCCTCGGAGGATTTATAATATGGATATAACATAATGTATTTAAATGTTCCACCACTAATATACATTCAGGGTGTTCCTAGGCTTGGTCTTTGTATCAGTCTGCTTTACTTATAAACAGTGCCACACTGAAATTCCTTGGGCACAGCTCTCTGTGATGGCACCCATTTTAGAAAGCACTGTGCTGAGGAAGGGACCAGGGTCTTTATTAGCATCAAATAGATACAGTCATGGTGCATCAACACTTGACTTCCATCCAGATTCCTCTGATACTTCAGGAACTAGCGTGTAAACAATTTGCAAATCTGGCCTGAAAATTCATGAGGAGCCCCTTTAACCCTTCTACCCAACTTTGGTTCAAGTATTCATGTAGTGAACTTTTTCTGCCTTTAAACAGGTTAATTTCTACTTATTTAAGGTTAGATCTTTACTATTTAAAATTTCTTCTCTGGGTTTAAATGTGCTCAAAGTCTCCCTGCTATAATTCCATTTTGATTCAGGATCTTGTGGTAGAACCAACTCCTGTGTGAAAGAATCAGCTCCTATTTCAACCCACTCAACTATGAACACTTAACCCTTTAAAAGATTATACCTAGATGTAAATATAAATATTGACACCAGAGCACTAGGTGTATGGTTAAAAGTTCAACTAGGACAGAGGAGTTACAATGAAAAGCAACAGCCCTACACCTTCCCTACCTCCTTATTTTTTATTTCTTTTTATCTAGGCCATGGCATTCTTCTACAGTTTTTTGTTTTCCTGAAGTTTAAAATTGCCTTTGGTTCCCCTTCTGTATGTTTACCATACCCTCAAGTGTTTTTAAATTCTCAATATGGTAAATAATTCCATGGAATTTCTGTTTCTCATCTGGAACCTTTAGCCAGCTTTCTCCAAACTGTATTATACATCTGTCATCCTAGAACTCCTCTTACTACTTTTTCTTTGGGTTTGTCCCTGATTTTTAGGGATAACATTCTCAAATAACTTCCTAAGAAAGGATATATAGGAAATAAGTGTTCTCGGACTGAAATGTCTGGAAATGTTTTTAGTCTCCCTCATACTTCATTGATAATTTGACTGGGGATAGAATTCCAGGTTGAAGGAATTTTTTTGAGAAGTATTAAGGCATTGAGCCATGTTTTAGCATCCAAATTCACTAGAGAAGGCGGCATCTCTTTTCTTGTCAGTGAACTGTTGAGAGGCAGTATGTGTAATGGTTAAGAGCGGAGGCTCTAGGCCCTGGCTGGGTAGCTCAGTTGGTTTGAGCATCATCCTGATACTCCATGGTTGCAGGTTTGATCCCAGGTCAGGGAACATATGAGAATTAACCAATGAATGCATAAATAAGTGGAAAAACAAATCCATGTTTCTATCTCTCTCCCTTCCTCAAACTCTCTCAAATCAATTAAAAAATAAAAAAGAGTGCAGGCTCTAGAACCAGACTGTCTGAGTTTCAACCCTGGCTCTATTATAATACTATTTGCTGGTTGTGTGACCTCAGTTTTCTTGTCTGTGAACTAGGAACAATAATAATACCTACTCATAGGGCTGTTGTAAAGATTAAAAGATTTAATAGAGGAATAATGCCTAGAAGAATACCTGGTACATAGGACTAATATTAATATTTTCTTTCTTGGAATTTTTTTTATTTTTATTGTTCTGACATTTCACTAAATGTGACCCATACTAAGTAAGACGTATCAGGTGTTTCACATCTGATCTATCACAGTGGGATATCTGATGTATCTTAGTATGGGTTTTTTATATATATACATTAGGTTTGACACTCAATAGTGCATTTGGTTGGAAGATTATTTGTTATATTTATTTTATAACTTTTTTCTCTATTTACTCTGTTCTTTCTCTTTTTAACTACTATTAGCTAGGGGTTGGTTCCTAGATTGATTCTTGAACTATCTCATCTTTTCTTTCAATTTCCTACTTTTCCTTTTAAAATTTTTGTTCCAAAAGATTTCCATTTTCCAGTTAATTTATTTTCCTCCAATGAAGATGTTTTATTTTTTAAAAAATATTTATTTAGAGAGAGGGGAAGGGATAGAGAGGGAGAGAAACATCAATCTGTTGCCTCTCACAGGGGCTGAACCCACAACCTAGGAATGTGCCCCGATCAGGAATCGAGACAGCAACCTTTTGCTTTGTGGGACAGCACCTAATCAACTGAACCACACCAGTCAGGACTCAATGAGTATATTTTAATTGACAGTTTCTTCTTTTGAAAGCTTTGTCCTTTGGTTTTTGTTTCATGGCATCTAGTTCTATAGTTGTTTTACTTTTGTGAAGATTCTAATTAGAAGTTTTGTTGTTGTTTGTTGTTATTGTTCTCTCCTGCCTCTGAATTATGTCTGTTTTCTCATTGTTCATCTTGGTCTTTTTCTTTTGCACTGAAGGCTTCCTTGATGATTCCTATGCACGTTTTTTAAGTAAAGGAGTTGATACTTGCTTAGCAGCCCTCTGTGTAGGCAGGACTTGTCAACTGACAGACTGCTTTTTGTGAACAGGTGGGAACCTGGCCATGGTTCTGGGGATTCTAAAATGCCAGCATGTGGACGACCTAAATTTGGAGAATCACAAATTCTCATTATCTTAATTTTCCCCAGAGTTTATCCAATTTTAAAAAACTTTTATATTGATTTTAGAGACAGAAGAAGAGAGAGAGAAAGATCAATTTGTTGTTCTCCTTATTTATGCATTCATTTGTTGCTTCCTATATGTGCCCTGGCCAGCGATCAAACCCACAACCTTGGAGTATCAGGACCATGCTCTAACCAACTGTGCTGCCACCCTTCAAAGCCAGGCAGGTTCATGGTATTCACGCAGATGGAAAAATATTCACGGAACCGTTGGGATGGCTGGCATGCCTTTATTCATGGGTGGGCGAGCCACGCATGCTGCAAGCTGCATGTGTATCTGCATGTCTCATGTCATGGCCCCTGCTCCCCAGCGTGGCACCCATCGTGGCACCTGTCCCGTTGTGTGTGTCTCATCATCATCGCCCCCAGCAGGGAGTCCCTACCTGTGTAAATACTAGAGGGGAACAAAGCTGGAAACAAAGCTGGAAAACTGCCAGAACATTATATAACATAACATAATTCTGCACATGTGAGCTCACTTCATGTTATGGGAACAGTTTAGCAGACCCAGTCTCAAGGCTATGAGAACACTGGTTATCAGGCCCCTCCACAGCTATGGGAACACTGCTCCCCTTAGTTACCGAGACACCTGGGTGAGGAAGCCAGACTGCCTCCACTTACCCTACGCTAACTTAGCTACTCACTCAGGGCAAGTTTATCCAATTTTTTTTATATAGAAAAATACTGCATAATGTCATGTTATATTTTAGGCAGATAGATATGTGATGCACAGTTAGGCATGAGCAGAACAAGGATGATAAGCTAGGTAAGGAAGGTCACCAGGGTGGAAAGCCCTGCATGCCTAGCAAGAGGAAAATCTGGGCTGGGACTTTGACCCCAAGGTGACTTTTCCTCCCCTGGCATATCACTGGTCATGTGGTTTAGACCCCCTGACCTTTCATATGGTGGTCATGCAGTTCGGACCCTCCCCTGACCCCTCCTCCGGCATGTTGCTGGTCTTGAGGGTCGGACCTCCTTAAAGGGAGAACAAAAAAGGGGGGCAGAGAATAGCCCTTAAGCATTAAGCCCTCAAGACAGTGCTAGACCAGTATCAAATACATCTAGGCCTTAGTTGTGTTTCAGCTCCAGGCCCAGAAAAGCAGCTGAACCAGACAATTAGTGGAAAATGGCACCCTGAAAGGACACGCCTGGAAAGCTGATGAATATTCTATTACAGGGGTGTCAAACTCATTTTCACTGGGGGCCACATCAGCCTCGAGGTTGCCCTCAAAGGGCCGAATGTAATTTTAGGACTGTATAAATATAGCTACTCCTTAACCAGGGGCAAGGAGCTCGGCGCTGTCGCCAGGTAGAAACAAGGTGCTGGGCCAGAAAAAAGAAGGTTGAGGGACGGATTCAGCCTGTGAGCCTTGTGTTTGCCACCTGTGTTCTATTGGGATCCTCCTCTAAGACCTCCGGATAAATACCCTCAAGACAGAGGACCCAAAGTGATTCTATTTCATTGCTTTTTTAGAGAGAAAGGAAAAGAGAAAGAGAGGTTAGAGAACCATGGATTGGTTGCCACCCATTTGTGCCCAGACTGGGGATCGAACCCACAACCTATGTATGTCTTCCTGACTGGGAATCAAACGTGCAATTTTTTGGTTGCAGGATGACGCTCCAACCAACTAAGCCACACCAGTCAGGACTTGGCTCTGAATTCTTTCTTAGCCAGAACTCAAGTACCGGGATTGCTGAACCAAGGTCCAGTAGCTGGTAACATTCTGGTGCCATTCCACCACTAAAAGATAGATAGATAGATGATAGATAGATAAAAAGTAAATATTATTATTTCTTTACTTACAGCCAATGAGAATTGAAAGGAGATTTTAAATTCAGGTCTTTTTAACTCCAAAAGCCAAATTCTCTTAACAACTATGATAAACTGTACTGGATGATCCAGTAAACTGGGTACATAGATATGTGAATGAAAAAGAGGCCACATACTAAACCTGACAAGCCCAGGGGAGGCCTGCATGGTGGCCTTACAAACTCAGATACCTAAAGTAATCACGTAGTGACTACCTAAAGTAGTCATGTCCTAAGCTGGTATCTTTCTTGACAAAGGTCAATCTTTACCTTAACTGAGCCTATTGTCTTTTTGCATCTATATAACATACCTTTGGAATGTCAGAGTAATTCCTTTTTCTATACCCCTTAGGGCACAATCTCCCACCCCAGCAGTAAGACCACCGAGTTCTTCATTGTTATTATTATCATGTTAATTGTTAACTGTCCCATACCCTCCTATATAAAAGAAGTGTGTATCTATTTTCTTACTTTTTATCCAACCAGATTTTTCCATTTTGCTTTCTCCCAACTCCCTAACCTGTCACCAGTGCATTTCTTTTTTTCTCCTGATATTTTAAAATCATTTTATTGTTGTTCAATAACAGTTATCTGCATTTATTCCCCACCACTCCCCCACTCCATCACCAATGAATTTCATGTAACCCTCTTTTATCTTCCCTTTTGATTCTGATGTATAAGATAAGTGGTAAAACTGCTATTTTTCAGAGCATTTTCTCAATCTGTTGAGATTTTTCTTCCTGGCAATTGTCATCAGTTTTGCTCAAATAAAGTCATAAAAATTATCACAGGTTTGGACATTACTGATGTCAATAGATGGATAGTTTTGGTGGAAATTGGCTTACCCCCAATCCTACCCTCATTCCCTACAGAAGGATCTTTGTTAGTGGTCTAATATAGAAATTGTGGAGCCTAAGTACTGAGTCACTTTGCTTTTAGCCTCCATTCAGCCTTATTCTTCATCCTCAAAAGAAACAACCAGATTCCCTGGTTATTTTATAAGCTTTATTTTCTTGACACAAAGAGAAACTCTTAACATGGCATTACCCTGTCCGACCCTTTCCCATTGAAGGCCATTGCAAAGGACATTGCACTCTGGTATGTTTCTGAAGCCAAGGGCCACTCTCTTGCAATTGTTACAGCATCTATTTTGTGTTGAAATCAATGACCTTTGTTGAATGATTGTCAACCCTTCTCTTCTTAACTTTTTAATGTCATCCGAGGTCCCTGTGAGTTCTTAGCCATTCTCCCATTCTGAAGTTGCTTAAAACCTCTCTGCCTTAGAAGCTCTCATTGTGAAAAGATAATATTAAGAGTCATTTCAGTGACTTTTCAGGGATGACTAGTCTCAGGTCATACAAGAAAAGTCTTGGGATTGCTAATTATGAAGACAAGTAAGCAGTTACTCCATAAAAGACTTTTATTGAATTTCATTGTTTACTGTAACTTGCCATTTCCTAGACAGCCTGCCTGCAGAAAGAAACAAGGACATTCCCAATCAGAAAGTAGACATCTTTAAAGATAGGACATATACCCCATCACAGACCTCTTCAGAAATTGTTTTCTGATCTACAGAAGGGAGAGGCCTTCGTACTCATAGGAAAATAAATTTCTGCTATATATTTTTAAGTGACTCAAATATACATTTGTAATACAGGAAGAAAGCCCTGGCTGGTGTGGCTCAGTTGGTTGGGCATCGTCCTGCAAACTGAACGGTCACCTGTTTGATTCCCAGGCAGGACATGTGCCTAGGTTGCAGGTTCAGTCCCTGGTCAGGGTGCATACAGAAGGCAACCAATTAAAGTTTCTCACTCACATCAGTGTTTCTCTCTGTCTCTTTCTCCCTTCCTTCTCATCTCTCTGAAATCAAAAATTAAATTTAAAACTTTAAATAAATAAATAAAACAGGAAGAAAAACATTAACCAAGGTAAAATGTATAGTTAAAAGGACATTTAAATGTACATTTTGAAAATAAGGTGAATGGGCCCTGGCTGGCATAGCTCAGTGGATTGAGCGCGGGCTGCGAACCAAACCATCACAAGTTTGATTCCCAGTCACATGCCTGGGTTGCAGGCCACGGCCCCCAGCAACCGCACATTGATGTTTCTCTCTCTCTCTCTTTCTCCCTCCCTTCCCTCTCTGAAAAATTAAATAAATAAAATCTTTTAAAAAAAAAGAAAATAAGGTGAATGGTAACCAGCCTCCAGGAGGGTCTCCTGAGATCCCCACCTCCTGGTATTCACACTTTCATTAGCCAGTCTCCTACATTGAGCAGGGCTGACCTATGTAACCATTAGGATATTGAGGAAATTGTGATTAGTGTGTAGCTTCCAAAGCTAGGTCATTAAAGGTATTGTGGCTTCTGTTCATAAAAGATACTGCTTTCTGTTGGCTCTCTCACTCTGGAGAAAACCAACTGCCATATTATGGAGACACTCAAACAACTCTATGATGAAGTCCATCCAGTGAGAAATTGAGGCTTTCTACCAACAGTCACGTGAGTGAGCAGCTTGAAAGTTTCCCAGCCACACAGGTGTAATACATATCTGTTCTGGGTTTGGCATCCAGCCCCCACAGCTCCCACAGGCACTCTATGAACTCACCCCTTCCCCCGCCGCCCCGCTGCCCTGCAGCTCTCCCTGGTTAAGTCACAAGTCACTCTGTCAGTGGCAGTGCATGTTCTCATTGTCATGTCTACAATTTGACCTTGGCAGCAGCTTTCTTCTACAGCTCCTCCCTTCAGGAAGGCACAGGCTCTTAATCTGTCTTTGTCGTGCAATGTATCTTAAATGCTGTGCTTGCTGCTCCATGGGCACCCTTCCCCACCCCTCCCCATTTGGCAGGATTTGGTGGGGTTCCCCTGTTTCCCAGGGACCTCTGCTGTGACCTACCCAAATATAATGTTGATGGAAGAGACCTGGTTCTTCTTACTCATGTAAAGAATCACAGACCAGCAAATGTATTACCGTGCAACCAGAGTGTATTAATTATCCATTTCCAGGGAAGAGAATCGGCCTAGCTAAGGTGCTGTTACCGAACGGACCCATGGTGGGGGACGATATACTGTTACTGAATGGGCCCCCCCTTCTCCTGGGGTCCCCCTGTACTAGGTTCGCCTTGCCTGCTGCCAGGGAATTATAGCTCTCCATGTCAGAGGCTGTTGAAAAGGAAAGGGATTATTTATTCAAAAGTTATACAGACTTAAGAGTAATGACTTAATGTCTTTATTAAAATCCCAAAGAACCTTAAAACACCCACAAACACACACAGTCCTTTCTTCCACCCCTTTGTTCAGTCTGGGGTACCATATCTTAGGGAAAGAAAAAGAAGTCCATAGCTCAAGGAGTTCCTGGTTCTTCCCAGTAATCTGTGCTCAGCTGACAGGCCTCTCTCAGGTCCTAGCACCATCAGCAGTGTCACCAAGATCTCCAGTTCTTAATCCAAAACCACATGGCACCTTTTCATGGCCCACCAGCAAGAGTCCTTTCACCCCTTTCCTTCCTGCAGAGTCTCTCCTGCATTCTTCTGAACTGCTGAGAGAGCTCTGTATCGCTGCTACATCTTGCTTTCTGGCTTCCTAAACTGCACGGCAAAGGGAGCCCCATGTGGATTGCCCATGCATGGCAGCTGTGCCTGGTTTTAAAGCCCAGTGCCAATCTTCCTCTGCATCCTCATGTCCCACTCCTCCCACAATCGGCTATACCTGCCAGCATTCCCGTATGTTTCCACCTTTTCTGGGCTGCCATAGTAAGTCCAGGCAGGCATGGCCCCATGGCATGGAGCCAATCATCTCCAAGCTGTCATGCAGATGCTATAACCAGGGGGAGTTGCCTCCCATTTACATCCTGGGTGGATGTCACTCCCAACTCCCTGTCTCAAAGCATGGCCACAGCTATTTAACACATCTATGAAACCAGTTAAAAGCTATAGATATGTTAAATGACCATGTCTGAAGTTATTTGCAAAATTGTTGCTATCCAGAACAACTCTCAATAGCTCTGCTTCGTGTGTCCCATCCCCCAGTTCAGACTTGTGGGGAGTGAGGACATCATAAATATATTTTTCTCTAATATTTCCTGAACACCATGAGTCCTGGATCCCATTACAAATCTCTCTTTGGGGGGCCCTGGCTGCACTCTGTTACAGAAGGGGAGGGTGGTGAAAGGCAAAGGTTTAGGGCAAAACAGAACAACAAAAGTGTGGATGAAAGCCCAGATGGCAAGCCCCCAGGTGGCCAGAGGCTGGGCAGTCATATCACAGGTGGGCACAGATAAGCAAGCAGGTTCTTGGTGATTGTGGACAAAGAATTGAACTGAACACACAGAGAGGTTTATAGCAGAAGGAGAGAGAGCAGATTTATTAAGTGGGGGCAGCTCCCATGTTAATAAATTAACATGGGAGCTGGCCAACTCTGAGCAGAGATTGATCTCAGGGGCTGGAGGGATTCTATCCTTATAGGGCAGATATTTCCTGGCTAAATTTTGGCAGGCTTTTATTGCCCATGTACAAGTAGTTATATTACTTTAAAGCTACTGTGCATGTGGTCTCCCATGATTTTTCTTGATTGGCCACGAGGGAAGGGGGTCCCACAATGTTAATTTATTATAATGCTACTATAATGAAGCAAAGGTCATGTAGCATCTTCTACACAGGTACATTCATGATTCACCATGATTGAGTGCTTTTCCAGAAAGTGGGAACAACCAGTCTTAGAACAGGATCTCTGTTTTGTATCGCTGTCCTTCATCTTGGCCCCGGGACACCTCTGAAGTTTCCTCCTTCCTATCTCCTGGCTCAACCAGAGAGCTAAAAGAGCCAATAGCAAAGAGAGCAAGTCCTTTGTTCTGAGGACTTATATACTTGGTGGGATAGGGGTGAAGAAGTTACATATTGACAGGTTAAAGGTGGTGCCAGCTTTCCCAGGGGTGAGGAGAGACAGGACAACCCAAACTTAGGCATGTGTGGGATTCTGTTAGCCCAAATCCTTATTTTGCTTCAGACCCCATTTGTTCATCTTGTTGTAAAACAGACACGTAACAGGAGGCAATTAATTAAAGTTGAGGCAGTTACCCAAAATTATTTATGGGCTCTTTCTGTAAGCACTAGGGGCTCCCTCGTAAAACTTACAGCGACCAGAGATAGACAATTAACCAAAGTTGTTTTATGAACTTCTTCTTTGGTCACCGGGGACCCTCCCCCACATTCGGCCCTTGGGATGAAACCCCAGTTTCAAGGCTTTCTTTCCCAGATAGTGGAAACACTGCATAGAATTTCAAGGACTTTCCTCCATCCTCACTAACATAGTGTTTCTTGTGATGTTGGAACACCTGGCAGTATGTTCGGACCAGGCTCAGGACTGCTGAGTTAGTGGGTGAGACATGTCTTCCTCCTCCTCCCTGCCTTGGTTTGCTATTCATTCTACCTAAGTGCTAAAAGGCATTTCCTGGCAACCAGGATACTAGATGCTGGCCAGTAACAGCAGTGCAGTCTCAGTTCTTCCTGTGCTGTCTCCTGCCTCAATAGTAGCACTTAGTTGTCTTAACTTCATTCAAAACCACTTTGTTAGATTGTATTGTGACAGCTGTCATATCAGTGTGCATTTTAAAAAAACATTGATGACGCGACCACCAACCAGCAGTGACTGCGGAACGCTGAGGATGGCTCATCAACAGATGAGAAAAACATACACAGAGACAACCAGGTCCTGTGGGGAAGTAGGAAAGGAATGGCCACTCTCTAGTGGGGAACACCCCGTTCCCCCGCTGGAGAGGCTTTCTATTGGTTTCGTTTGCATAAGAATTCAGGTAAAGCTCATTACTCATTGCCAGGAAGTAAGGATCAAACAATAGAGAACAAGGAAGTCTGAGGGCCTATTTTGAGTCAGGGTCAAAGAGCCTTAAAACTTTGAGGAACAAACTTGCTTCTTCCTTGGACCTTTATCATTCGACTGAGAGCATTCTAAACAAAGCAGGTTTCACAGGATTTTACATATTCTTTCTCAGGCCTGATCACCCGGGGAACCCGCCCTTTCCAGCACAGGACGGCACCACCCTGTCATTGTTTCAGGCTTAGGTGGAGCAAGGGAACTAAGGCAGCCAAGATATAAGATTTTTCTCACAGGCAATGAGGACTCAGGCTTTGTCAAAGCCAAGGGGCGAGGGTCCATCACCCCCTTTTGCCGTAGCCCCCAAAGTCCTTCCTTGGGGGCCTCCCACATGATCGTGCCTGTCTTAAGTTGTTCCCCCCTTGGGGAATCTTACCTGTCATTGGCTAACCGACCAAGCATTGGGGGCCAAGCAGGGTGAAGTAAAAGGAGCAGAAGTGGTGCTCCTGCCAGGGAGATAAGCTTTTGTCTCCATGGTGGCTTGTGGTCCAAGGTCATTCCCTCAGCCTTAGCGGAGGGTTACAGCTTCTGATACCAGGCAGGGCGGTTCCCAGCACATTGAAATTAGTGACTTTAAATTTTAATATTGAAGATGGAAGAAAATGCACATCATTTTTTTGCATATTATGCTTTATTATTTCAAGAGAGGTAAAAATGCAAATGAAATGCAAAAAAGATTTGTGCAGTGTATGGAGAAGGAGGTGTGACTAATCCAACATGTCAAAAGTGGTTTGCAGAGTTTCATGCTGGTGATTTCTCACTTGACGATGCTCCATGATCAGGTAGACCAGTTGAAGTTCATAGCGATCAAACTGAGACATTAATTGAGAACAATCAACATTATATGATGCAGGAGATAGCCAACATAGCAATATCCAAAATAATAGTTATTGGTGAAAATGAAAATGTGTCTTTTCTTTTATGGAAAACACTAAATGGACTTTTCGGCCAAGACAATAACTTGTAAACATGTGACAAAGTTCCTTTGATTAGATAGGGCTTATTTCACTTATTGTTCTCTTCTGTGGCTGTACACATTTCCCCATTCATACCAGTATATGCATTAGGCTTTAATCATACCTTTCCAAGGATTGTCATTGTTCTCCTACACAGTAAGAACACTTGGAGATGGACTAGTTGAGAGACACAAGGTAAGGAGCAGTAAATCACAACTGAAAACAAGGTCAAGACTCAAATCCAACATGGGCATTATCCCAGCCACCTTCCAATTCATACCTATGTTCCGGAGGTCATAAGTCCTGCATCTCCACGCAGCTTTCCAGTAGAGACCTCCAAGTGTTGAAACCATCACTGGCCGGGTCTCACTGTCTTTTGAACTGCAACCTGTGGTTTTGTAGGAATCAAACTTGGGCACCATCTGGTAACCTTCCAGTGAACTACAAACATTACCAGGACCACTTGAAGTACTATACTCCTTTTCTATACATATACTATAGCAGCTGGGAGTATGATTTACAAAAAGGAAAACTTTACCTACATACTTTTTAAAAACATTGCCAGATATTATTTTATTCCCACTTATCTTACTTAGTGGTACAACTAATGGGTTATGGTTATTAGTTGTAGACATTGTAATAAAATCATAATAATCTCATTGCCTAGTCTAATTCTCTTGGGAAGTGTTGGAGATGTGGTTGCAAAGTTTGCTAAATTTTTCTTGAGAGCTAGCATAGTAATGATTGACTCAAATCCTCTTATATTCTTAATTTTGCTAGTTTCAGGGGCCACCTTAGGCAATTTTTCGGGCATGAACTCTCAGTTTGGTTACCTTCCCCATGTTCCACCCTGGCCATGCATCACCTTCCCTGCTTTGCCTTTTCTGGGGATAAGGAAGGGAAGGAACAAAGAGGGCAAAACAAGATACAAAAGGTGATAATAGATCTATGTATGAAGAGCTTCCTGTAAATACAGTTCTGTGCTTTGCACAGTGAGTACTTAATATCTTCAGAAAGAATAAATTCATAATGAGCTCATGCTAACCACTTTGGCCATCTCAGAATGCCCACATCATAAGTTAGCAGCAGAATCAGACAGAAATGAATGTACCAAGAACTCCATTGCCATTCATTCTGAAAGAAATGTTTGGTATCTTTCTAAGAAAGGATATTTGGAGAAGCAAAACTACCTCTCTCCCCGGTTAGCCATCAGGCATTCAATAATGAGCTTTGTACTACCTGTCTTTTATTGTAAGTTTTCACCTTAATGGTTATATTAATACTTTATGTTGCTAAGCAACATGCCACATCTGGGCTCTTCTCCACCAGACTATAAAAATGTCTGTTCAGCCCTTGCCAGCATGGCTCAGTCGAGCAGGTCGTCCTGCAAAGTGAGAGGTCCCAGGTTTGATTCCCCATCAGGGTATATGCCTGGGGGGGTGGGGGTTGTCTGAGTAGGGGTGCTGGTGAGAAGCAACCCACGGATGTTTCTTTCCCTCTTTTTCTCCCTGCCTTCTCCTTTCTCTACAAATGAATATTTTAAAAATATAAAAATATTTTTTAAAATGTCTGCTTAGTCCTCCTGCTTATGAAGGAAACTTGACTATACTAAAAACACGTGCTTTATAGTTTCTTTCTCTGGGCCGTTTTTCTTTCTTTCCCTAAACTGCTCCCAAAATGGACATAGTGGAGCTTCAATACATCTCCAAGCCACAGCCACGGTGGCGGCGCCCCCTCTGGTTAACACCTTGCATCCATGGATGCACAGGGAGAGGCCGAAGGCAGGGCCATTATTAAACTGCTTTAAACGAGGTCTTCTGTTAGAAATTCACTTTCTTTGTTCCAAGTTAAAGCTAGCGGTCACTTGGCTATACAATTGCTGCCAGTGCCTGGGCCACTTTTTGTCCTAGTCCTGTGAAAAAAGGGTTGAGGAGGGGGAGGGGAAAAGGGATATGAGGATAAATTGCTGTTTTTCTTTTTTTTTTAATCTGGACAGTTCGAGTATATTCTGCTAGGGAAAGGCACTATAGGAGAGGTTGCAAAGATGGAGGTATCTCCTGGGCAGCATTTGCCTTCTTAAAAGCAGTGGCCAGAGCAAACTGCGGCCACGAGTGTTACAGAACACAACAAGGGGGGCCTGAGACGATATACTATTATTGAAAGAAGGCCCCGGGTCCGTTATGTCCGCCGCCCTAGGAAAGACGTCTCTCAATGCCAGAGATTCGTGAAAAGGAAAGGAAATGTTTATTTAATGCTATACAAACTTCAAGTAGTGACCTAATGTCTTTATCAAAAATCCTAAAGTCCCTAAAAACACCCACAAACACGCAGTCCTTCCTTCCTTCCCCCTTTGCCCAGTCCAGAGTACCGTATATCTCAGGAAAGGAAGTAGAAGTCCACGGCTCAGGCAGTCCTCTGGTTCTTCTCAGTTAATACTCCCTCTCGACTGGGAGACCTCCCTGGGTTCCCGGCACCCTCCGCTGAGTCGCCGGGATCTCTGCTAAAACCAGGTGGTGGTTCCCCTTCTAAAGCTGTGGGGGTCCCCACTCTGTCCAGGCCTCGTGGTTCTCCCTCTCAGGGCTGCGGGAAAGGGAGAGTCCCCACTCTGCCAAAGCCGCGTGGTTCTCTCTTAAAGCAGCACGGTTCTCTCAATGGCTGAGATCCTCTCTGTACCTCCACAGCCACATGGTTCTCTCTTCTCTCAGGGCTGCGCATGGCTCTCCTTCCTAAAGCAGCATGGTTCTCTCTCCTCAGGGCTGCGCATGGTTCCTCCCTATTCTGCTAAAGCCGCATGGTTCTCCCTTCTCTCAGGGCTGCGGGAGTCCCCACTCTGCCAAAGCCACGTGGTTCTCTCCCCCCAGGGCTGCACATGGCTCTCTTTCTCAAAGCAGCATGGTTCTCTCTCCTAATGGCCGCCAAGTCTGGGTTTTAAATCCCCGCGGCCAATCTTCCTCTGCAGCCTCATTTCCAACTCCTCCCACACTTGGCTTCACTTGCCAGAATTCATATCCTTCCAGCTTTACTGGGCTGCCATCATGAGTCTGGGCAGGCGTGGCCCCATGTCCTGGAGCCAGTCTTCTCTGAGCTCCCACGCAGGCCCTGTAGCTTGGGGGATCTGCCCCCAGTCACGTCTTGGTGGGGAAGTTACTTCCATTCCCCTGGCTCAGAAATGATCACAGCTATTTAACATATCTAAGCGACCAGCCAAAGGCTATAGATATGTTAAATGACCACACCAGAGGGTAGCTGCAAGGCTGTTGCTATGCAAAACAGTTCTCAATGGCCCTGCTCCATTTGTCCCTTCCCCCAACCCACACCCTGGGTGTGGGGGATGGAGACATCTTAAAATCTCCTGGACACCTTAAGTTCTAGACCTCATTTCAAATGCCTATTTGGAGTCCCCCCCTCTTGGCTGCACCCTGTAACACGAGGACTGCCATCAAGTCTTGGCGGTCACCTTAGGCCAGGAAATGCCTTTTCAGAGGGGCTCCGAATGCTCCGTCTCTGGATCTGTGCTCCTGTCCTCTCTGCAGTGGCAAAAATGGCAACGGCGCGGGATCCAGAGGTGGGACAGCAGCCCTGCACAGCAGCCTGCCGAGGTCCAGCAGCCTCAGGAAAAAGACCAGGGGCGTGGTCTCTGGCTACTGCACCTCGTAAGCATGCCCAGCAGTCTTTCGCAGACACCCATCCTCCCCTAGTGCTGTGGTGGTTCTGAAAGGTGATCTTCAGGGATGTCCAACGTTTTGGCATCTGAGTCACACTGGAAGAGTTGTCTTGGGCCACACGTTAAATACATTGTGACGTGTAACCACACAAAAAATCTCATAATGTTTTAAGTAAATTTATGATTTTGGGTTGGGCTGCATTCATAGCCATCCTGGACTGCACGTGGCCAGTGACAGGCAGGTTGCTCACCCTTGCGTGATCTGCAGTTGAGGTGGGCGGGGAGGTTGTTACAAACCACAAGCCACTACAAAAAGTCTGTGTGTGTTCACCCAAAGTTCCCAGATTTGACACTACAAAAAGCACACAGGTAAATATCCTTAAATATCACCATAGTGGTTGTTTCCAGACAAATGGTTGAAATCTGTGCCTCCTAGGGACAGGCAGCAGTGGGCGAGTAAGGCCATTTACTCCACTGAGAAAGTTGTCGATGGGTGGGGCTTAAACACACCTGCTCTACAGAAATATGGATTTTAGGTCTTTCCTGTCATTTCCTCTTTTTTTGACAAAGTAAATTTTGTCTGATCCCAGTTCTGTTTGTACTTTATTTAGTAAATATTTATTAATTACCCACTATGAAGTGCCCACCAGAGTATTCTAGACACTAAAACTAAAACAAAGCCTGTGTCCCTGTTTTGTGGAATTTACATTCTGATGAGTGCAGGGAGAGGGATAGTCAGTAGCACATAAATATATAACACAATCTGCAGGTACTACTTGAGGAATGGAGTGAAGAAATAAAATGGAGTCACCATAGTCAAGCTCCTAAAAATAAAGTAGACTGAGGTATGAGAAAATTCTATTCATTTTAACTAGCCTGGGAACTTAAACTTTTCAGTCCTGAATCAATGCCTGGATATATAAGTACATCAGACTTCCAGATACCCCTCTGATCTCCCCCCACACCCAACCTCTCCCAAAGGACTCACACATCCAGGCCACCTGACATCCATCATCCAGACTGTCTGACATCAGCCTGGTAACTGTCCTGGACCAATCCTAAGGCTAAGAATGCAGAACTGCCCCGACTGGTGTGGCTCAGTTATTTGAGCGTCATCCCATGGCCAAAGAGTTGCCAGGTTTGATTGTCTGTCAGGGCACATATCTAGGTTTCGGGTTTGATACCTGGCGCTGGTACATTCGAGAGGCAACCAATCGATGCTTCTCTCTTACATTGATGTTTCCCTCTCTTGCTTCCTCTCTTTCTAAGAGCAATACAGAGAGAGAGAAAGAAAAATAGAGGGAATGCAGAACTGATTATTCTTAAGAATGTTCTTTTTACTAGAATGTACTTTTTACAAATCTTCAGACTATACATTCAGGGATCATTTATATAGTTTGCCACTGTAAGGACTCAACTTTTTTTTCTTTTTGGGGACCACTTCTGGATTTTCATCTACTATGTTTTTGGCTTATAAGCCTTAAGACCCTTGAATGAATCTTTATCATTTATCTCTAGCAAAAACCTCCTGACTTTTTTTGAGTTTGTTCAAAATAATTATATCAAGCAGGATAAGAGAGTGATGATGTTAGATGGTTAGTGAGGAAAGTCCTCTCTGATTAAAAAAAAAAGAAAAAAAGCTGAGACCATAAGAAATGAAAGTGTAAGCAACACGGAAAACTGAGGAAGAGCAAGCAGAAAGCCTAGAGCATGTGTGGGATGTTTGAGGGACAACTGGATCTGAGTGAGTGAGAAGGAAGATTCTGGAAATAAAATCAGAAGGGAGGAACCAAATCATATGGGGCCTTGTAGGACAAAGTAAGACCAAGACTTTTGGATTCTAGTCTCAATGAGATGCAAAGTTGGAGGATGTGCTAGAGTAACAGGATGGAACTTAGATTTTTAAAGGCTTACTCTGCCTACCAAATGAAGACAGGACCCAAGGCAAATAGCCCACAGATAATTCAGGGGAAAGACAACAGTAGCTTTCCCCTAGTGCTGGCTCTGGAGGCAGTGAGATGTGGTCATCACCTGGATATATTCTGAAGATAAGTCTAAGTTTTATAGGGCCTAGTTTCTCATACACACTTTAAATGTAGGTAGGTAGTTGTATATAAATTATTCCTTAATAAAATTTGATAAAAGTACATTGGGGACACTTGTACAGGTTTTGAAAGTCAGGCCAAAGAGTTTTGCAGGTTTTTTAAATGAGGTGAAGTGATTGGGTTTTAAGGTTCAGAATTTGACTAGAGCATTGTTACTCAACACGTGGTCCACAGTCTGGGGCAGAATTAAGAGTAAGTAAGTGTTTAGAAACTTTTTGAGGCATTTGACACAATTTATATAAAAATAAAATCTAATAACCTAAAAATAATAAAAGTTTAAAACTGTATTTTGTATGTTTTTGTATTTTTTTCTGTAATATTGTGGTTTATAACAAGAAATATATTTTTTGCTCTTTAGCCACAGTTCCCAGCACAGTTCCTTAATTCTTTGTAATTTCTTTCCTAAGTGTTAAGAGCAATAGGGGCATCTTTGGTTCACAGCTCCTGAAGTATCTCCAGAGATAAAGGTGAAATGTGTGTATTTTAATGCATAACAGGTCCCTTTCAACCACACCTAGGTTTATGTTAATAAAGTGACTTTTGGAAAGCTACCTGTGATAGGAGCTACTTGGGGAGGAGGAAAAAACACTGGACTAGAGGGTTGAAACTTTCAGCCTACCACCCTAAACCTCTGGGGAGGGAAGAAGGGCTGAAGATTGAGTTCAGTCACCAATGGTCAATGATGCAGTTAGTCATGCCTATTTAATGAAGCCTCAAAAAAAACCACACACACAAAAACCCAAAAGATGAGGATTTGAAAGGTTAGTGAACGCATCTACAAACTAGGTGGCACACCAGAGAGGGCATGGAAGCTCAGCACCCCTTCCCACACACCTTGCCCTATGTATCTTCCATTTGGCTGCTAACAGAATCATATCTTTTATAACAATCCAGTAATCTAGTAAGTAAAATGGTACCAGACCACTTCCATACCAAGAGCTGGCCCTATCCCAGATCGGTCATGGACCTTTCGTGTGTCAGGCGACCTCCAGGTTCTTGACTTGTGCTGGAAAAATTTCAAGACATAAATAAGTCCTGGTAAAAGTGAGAATAAGTTTATTCAAGCTTGGGACGGTGAGGCAAAGAAAGGGCCCCTGGGGACAGGATCAGGAAGTAAGATGGGGAGGAGCTACCGCTGCCCATTGCTCTCTGGGTGTGAGTCTCATCAGGATCCTTACACGTTAGGTTAGGAGCAAAGTACTGGTGTCACAGGTGGGCACAGGTAACCAAGTTCTTAGTGATTGGGACAAAGAATTGAACCAAACACCCAGAGTTCATAGAAGAGAACATGGGAGCAGAGATTGACCTCATAGGTTGGGGGGACTCTATTCTTTTTTTTTTTTTAACAATTTT
This sequence comes from Phyllostomus hastatus, assembly GCF_019186645.2. NCBI lineage: Eukaryota > Metazoa > Chordata > Mammalia > Chiroptera > Phyllostomidae > Phyllostomus > Phyllostomus hastatus. The sequence goes on along the minus strand of NW_025333835.1, from coordinate 1,588,044 downwards.
CTTTTTTAAGATTTTATTTATTTATTTTTAGAGAGGGAATGTGGGGGGAGAGAGAGAGACAGAGAGAAACATCAATGTGTGGTTGCTGGGGGTTATGGCCTGCAACCCAGGTATGTGCCCTGACTGGGAATCGAACCTGCGACACTTTGGTTTGCAGCCTGCGCTCAATCCACTGAGCTATGCCAGCCAGGGCAGAGGGACTCTATTCTTATAGGACGGATCCTTCCTGGCTAGTTTTGGTGGGCTTTACTGCACATGTACAAGTAGTTGTATTACTTTAAAGCTACTGCACATGTGGTCTCCCATGATCCTCCCCGACTGGCCACCAGGGAAGAGGGTCCCACACTGCTGCTGAATTGATCCCTGTTTTTCCTGGGGTCTCCCTGTACTAGGTTCATCTTTCCCTTCACCAGAGAATTATAGCTCTCCATGTTAGAGACTGGTGAAAAGGAACAGAGCTATTTATTCAAGTTATACAGACTTAAGAGTAATGACTTAATGTCTTCATCAAAATCCCAAAGTCTCTTAAAACACCTACAAACACACACAGTCCTTCCTTCCCCCCTTTGCCCAGTCCGGGGTACCATATCTCAGGAAAAGAAATAAAAGTCCATGGCTCATACAGCTCCTGGTTCTTCCCAGTAACCCATGCTCGGCTCGCAGGACTTCCTCGGTTCCCAGCACCATCGGCTGTGTTGCCGGGATCTCCAGCTAAAGCCACGTGGTGGTTCTCTGCTGAAGCTGCGTGGTGATTCTTCTCATGGCTGCGGGGGCAGGGGGTGGGGGGTGATTCCCCCTGTGACAAAAGTGCATGGTTCTCCTTACATGACTGCAGCCATGTGCTTCCCTCTCCTTACATGGCTGCAGGAGTCCCCACTCAGCCCAAACCACATGGTTCTCTCTCTAATGGCTGCCAAGTCTGGGTTTAAATATCCTTCCAGCTTTTCTGGGCTCCATCATGAGTCTGCGCAGGGGCGGCCCCATGCCGTGGAGCCAATCAGCTCCAAGCTCTCACGCAGGCACTGTAACTAGGAGGAGTTGCCTCCCAGTTACATCTTAGGGGGAAGTTTCTTCCATCCCCCTGGCTCAGAGCATGCCACAGCTATTTAACATATCTATGCAACCAGTAAAGGTTATAGAAGTGTTAAATGACCACACCAGAGGGTAGCTGCAAGGCTGTTGCTATGGGAAACAGCTCTCAATGGCCCTGCTCCATTTGTCCCTTCCCCCAACCCACACCTGGGTGGGGGCGGGGTGAGAACATCCTAAAATCTGGACACCTTGAGTTCTGGACCCCATTACAAATCCTTCTTTTGGGGACCCTCTGGCTGCACCCTCCTACACTGGCACCTGAGGAAAGGGACTCTAGCATGTTCCAAGAAGAGAGCAAGCTGGTATCCTTTGTCCTGAGGGCTTATCTTTTTTAAAAGATTTTATTTATTTATTTTTAGAGAGAGAGGCAGGGAGGAAAGAAGAGAGGGAGAGAAACATCAATGTGTGGTTGTCTCTCGTGTGCCCCCTACTGGGGACGTGGCCTGCAACCCAGGTATGTGCCCTGATTGGGAATCGAACCAGCAACCCTTTGGTTCTCAGGCTGGCAGTCAATCCAGTGATCCACACCAGCCAGGGCTGTCCTGAGGTTTTTATCTATTTTCTATAGGTAAGAATCTAGGGGAAGATTTTCTCTTAAGGTACACTTTTTATTGACTTATTGATTGATTTTATTTTAGTTTTTGAGAGAGAGAGGAAGGGAGAGAGAGAAACATTGATTTGTTGTTCCACTTATTTATGCATTCATTGGTTGATTCTTGTATGTGCCCTTGCTGGGGATCAAACACACAAACCTAGTTGTATCAGAACAATGCTTTAACTCACTGAGCTACCTGACCAGGGCCTCCCAGGGGAGGAATTCAACAGAATATTCATTAGATTTCTGGGTATGTTGTTTAGTATGCTGATGTATTAAAATGAGCATTTAATGTGGTCTGGGGTCATTTTCTGGTTAGTTTTACCCTTATCTCAGATTAGTCTGGCTGTAATTGGATTTCTTATCTGTCTCCCTGCCTGGTGATTTAAATCATCTCCTCTTAGGTATCTTTGGTTAGGGAGGATAGGGTCTTGTGATTTATTGACTGGTTGCTTATTGCTTAGGCTTTCTGGTCATTTATATAACCATTTCTCTCAGTTTCCTCATTTCCCATGCCAAGGAATTTTCCTAGTTTCTTACTAACCTGCCTCAAAATGTTTTCCTAAGGTCTGTGAGTTACTCTAGGAAGTTAATCAAACTAGAGCAGGTGGTGGGAACCTCTGATTTTATAGCCAATTGATCAGAGGCACAGGCAACTTGGACTGGCATCTAAAGGGGGTGGTGGGCAGTCTTGTGGGACTGAGCCCTCAACTGTGGGATCTCACATTATCTTCAGGTAGAGGGTGTCAGAAGACGAATTGTAGGATACACAACTGGTGTCAGAGAATTGCTTGGTAAGTAGAAAACCAACACTCATTTGGTGACCAGAAGTGTCAGAAGTGAAATAAAAGATTGAGAGTAGAGGAGATGAGACATAGGAGTGTTTTCCTTTAGATTTTCTAATTCACATTTCTAGTAATCATGTTTATTGTATGTTACAAAGGTTACCAGTCCACAACAGATTTGAAATTTAAAGAAAATCGGCCCTCTATCACAGATAGTTTGGGCATTACTGGACTAGAGTCAGATAATGAAAGGCAAGATTTATGTCTGATAGTGTAGGACTGTAGGTCATTAGATAATTGGGGAAAAGAGTGAGAGAGCTAATTGAAAGTTGGCTATTAAGAAACTTGGGGTTTGCTCAAGGAGTGGAAATATGGAAGGACTGTATGCAGTCAGGATAAGCAGGATTTAAAGTGGTGGCTTAATGATAGCACTATTGATTTCAGACTCCTGCAGGCCTCCCAGAACATTGAACTATATTTAGATTAAAGTCTATGCTGCTATTAAATAAATGAAGAAAAAAATCCTGAGGGAAGGGGGGATTGAAGGTTTCTTCTTCTTACGCTAAGCTTCTGCAATAACCTGGAAGGCTATAGCTACTGTAACAGGGTGCAGCCAAGGGGTGGGGTGGAGGTATCCCAAACAGGGATTTGTAATGGGCTCCAGAACTCAGGGTGTTCAGGAAATATTAGAGAAAAAGATATATATGATGTCCTTACCACTGCCAATGTGAGCTGGGGGATGGGACACATGGAGCAGGGCCATTGAGAGCTGTTTTGCATAGCAACAGCTCTGCAGCTAACCTCTGGCATGGTCATTTAACATATCTGTAGCCTTTAACTATTTCATAGATATGTTAAATAGTTGTGGCCAGGCTTTGAGCCAGGGAGATGGGAGTGACTTCAACCCAGGATGTAACTGGGAGGCAACTCCCTCTGGTTACAGCGCCTGTGTGAGAGCTTGGAGATGATTGGCTCCACACCACAGGCCATGCCTGCCCAGACTTACTATGGCAGGCCAATAAAGCTGAAAGAATACAGGAATGCTAGAAGATGTAACTGATTGTGGGAGGAGTCAGAAATGGGGCTGCAGAGGAAGATTGGCTCGGGAATTTAAACCCTACTTAGCTTTGGAGGAGTTGAGACCACTCGACTTGGGTGAGAGTTAGGACCACTCGGCTCTGGGGTGCTCCCTTTTGTCATGTGGCTTAGGCAGTAGGAAAGACTTTGCCTGGAAGAAAAGGGGTGAAAGGACACTTGCTGGTGGTCCATGAGCAGGTGCCACATGGGTTTGGATTAACTGGAGATTGTGGCGGCTACACAGCTGATGGTGCTGGAAGGCTGAATCACGGACTTCTACTTATCCTGAGATACAGTACCCTGGACTGGGCAAAGGGGAGAAGGAAGGACTGTGTGTGGGGTGTGGGAGGTATTCTAAAGAACTTTATTATTTTAATGAAGATATTAAGTCATTACTCTAAGTCTGTATAACTTTTAAATAAATAATTCCTTTCCTTTTCACCAGTCTCTGGCCTTGAGAGATGTCTTTCCCCTGGCGCAGGCAAAGCGAACCTAATACAGGGCAGGGAACCCCCGGAGGAAGAAAGGGGGGTCCTTTTGGTAGTGTATATCATTCACTACCCCTCACCTCCAGTCTGTTCTGTAACACTACTTTAAGAATTTTTAAATTATTTATACATAAGGGAAATGTTTTAAAGAAACATTTAAAACATGTATCCTTCTTATACATAAGAAGGATAGGGAAAAATCTGTTCTTACAAGGCACTGCAGGGAAATGTCACTGTGTGATAACTCCCATATGGGCTAAGTGAGAGGTGTTAAAAAACTTCATGGCCACAAGCTTTTCTAAAAGAAAGGGTTTATTAAGCCACATGCTAGCCACAAAAAGAACCAGGTCCTGGGGCATGTAGCCTAAACCACCAGCAGCAGGGCTACAAGGAGAAGACAGACATGCTCACCATCCTGGGCTTGACAGGGCTCTTTTATACCATGAGTATGGGGAAGAAAGATATAAGTTGTTTTGAAAGAATTTACATTGGCTATAGAAAAAAGAGGTCTAGCTTTGGGATAGGTACATTGTCTGTACAGAAGTGTTTGCTCTTTTGGATTGCTTGTTGGCAATAGTCCGAAGAGCTCATGCTTAAGAAAGATGCATTGGCGTCTGGTAGCTGTCTCTTTTCTCTAGATAACTGAGGAAATAGCCACCTGCAAGTTAATTTAAAGTTTTAACATATATTCAGGAATGTAAGCAGTCTTTTGTTGGTTTTTGGCCTGCAGCTGTTAACTGATTAATGACTCTTGTCTCTTCCTTCCACTCTGTGGCATGCTGTAATTTAATTTAGGACATCTTGGAATTTTTCTCGTCACAAGCTTTGGGCTTCATGCATAGCAATGCACTGTGTTGTTATATAATAGCACACATCCTCCTTCTGGGCCTTGCTGCCTCACACAGCAACACCCAGCCTACTGTGACAGTCCGGAACAACCAAGAAGTATGACACAGACAAAGTCTCAAGGCAAAAAGACAACTGATTTATTTTTTTCTAATTTTGAGTATATTTTATTGATTATGCTGTTACAGTTTTCCCAACTGTTTTCTCTTTGCCTCTCTCCACCCAATACCCCTGTTTCCTCCAGCATTCCCCAACAGTCTTCATGTCCATGGGTTTGTGCATGTAAGTTCTTTGGCTTCTCCATTTCCTATACTATTCCTAACTTCCCCCTGTCTATTTTGTTCTGACCAAGTATGCTTCTTGATCCCTGCACCATTTTCCCCCATTCTCTCCCTTCCCACTCCAGCTAATAACCTTCCAAATGATTTCCATACCTATAATTCTTTTCCTGTTCTGGTTGTTTGCTTAGTTTCTTTTTGTTTTTCTTTTAGTTTTTAGGTTCAGTTGTTGATAGTTGTGAGTTTGTTGTTATTATAATGTTCATAGTTTTGATCTTCTTCCTTTTCTTAAATAAATCTTTTAACCTTTCATATAATAAGGGCTTGATGATGATGAACTCCTTTAGCTTTACCTTCTCTGGGAAGCTCTTTATCTTTCCTTCCATTCTAAATGATAGCTTTGCTGTGTAGGTAATCTTGATTGTAGATCCTTGCTTTTCTTCACTTTGAATACTTCTCGCCAGTCCTTTCTTGCCTGCAAAGTTTCTTTTGAGAAATCAGCTGACAGTCTTATGGGAACTCCCTTACAGGTAACCCTCTGTTTTCCTCTTGCTGCTTGTGTCACAGGTGGGCACAGGTAACAAGTTTCTTGGTGACTGCAGACCAAGAATTGAACCAAACACATAGAGAGTTTATAGCAGAGAGAGAGAGAGCACAGGATTATTAAGTGATAGTACACTCCACAGAACATGGGAGCTGGCCAACTCCTAGCAGAGACCGATTGACCTCAGGGGCTGGAGGGATTCTATTCTTATAGGGTAGATATTTCCTGGCTAGTTTTGGCAGGCTTTTATTGCACATGGAGAAGTAGTTATATTACTTTAAAGCTACTGCACATGTGATCTCCCATGATTTTCCTTGACTGGCCACCAGGGAAAGGGGTCCCACAAAATTAATTTGTTATAATGCTATTATAATGAAGTAGGGGTCATGTAGCATCTTCTGGGCAGGTGCATTCATGATTCACCATGATTGAGTGCTTTTCCAGATAGTGGGAACAACTAGTCTTAGAACAGGTTCTCTGTCCTGTATTGCTGTCCTTTATCTTAGCCCTGGGGCACCTCCAGAGTTCCCTCCTTCCTAACTATGTCCTGCCTTGACTTTCCCCCTGAGAGACATGGTTCTCAAAAATCTTTCTGGAGTTGCTGAAGAACAAAGATCATTCTTCTGTAACTTCTTCCAGCTTAGACAGATCAGTAGTCCCTGCCTATTGAGAACCATGGAACTCCTTCCCTGTTCTATCTAGATGTTGAAGAGGAACTCCTGAGGTCACTGCAGATGCTGTATGTTGATCAGCTTCAACATCACTCTTAGGGATTAGTTGGAAACCCTGGAGCATCATCAATTTGATGTGGAACTGCTTAAGTCTAGAAGATACAAATTTAACAAGTAAATTAAACAAACAAGGTCCTAAAATTAATAAGAGCAACAATGTTATTAAGGGATCTAGGAGGGGTAGTAGCCACATTAAGCTAGGGAGCCAGGAGATCAGGTTATCCCTAATTCCTTGGCTCTGTTGATTATATTGATGTAGCCACTCTGCTCATAAATTTCCCTTCTGTTAGTTTCAATCATTCCAGAGTTATTTACATAGGTGCAGCAGGTTTTATTGATAACCCCACCTGTTGTGCTGGAAGATAGTCAAGGGCGAGGTGATTATCCATGACTACATTTGCCAATGAGTCTACTGATCTTGAGAGTCCAGCTAGAGTATTGGCAGTATCTTTGGAGACTTCTTCTATAATCTTCGTGAGTTCCCTTACAGTGGCCTCGTGGTAGGCAAAGCCTCCCCAGGGCGCTGTAGCGGCTACAGTGGTAGCCGCTCCAGCCACTACTAGACCAAAAGCTCATTTTTTTTTCTACTGAGAGATAGACTTCCAGGACCTTGGGTTATTTTTATAACTGTAAGGTCTTGGGGTGCCAAGATCCCTAAGGTACAGTCACCCCCATGTTTACAGTTGCAGAGATGTGTATAAGCAATAGCTTCTTGAAGTTCTAAATGATCTGTTAGCCAGTTATTGGGAGTCCCACATAGCCAGACAAAGCCCAGGGCTCCAGTGACTCTTGCATTGGTGGTTATATTTGTTAAGGGGAGGCATATGGCAAGGGGGAAAGACAACCCATAAGGGGGACTAAATTACTTCCCCGACCTTCCCCTCCTCCAGGAGGTGGTGGAAATTTTGCTAATACCCCTTGAAGGGATTGGTCTAGCAAGTCAGTCCTGCTGGAGTAAGATTAGTAATGTCTGAGCAGGAATGGGTCAAATCTGGGGATGATTCTGTAGGCATTAAGGAGGCTGGATTTAAGGTACTACAGGACTTTACAGTCACTTCAGGATTGTCCACAAGAAGGGCCTGATATTCTTTCCTGTTAGGCAGAGGTCTCTTTCATTTCTAATACTCCTTGTACCTCATGTGGAGTTAAGACCTCTAACTTCTGCAAGAGTTTAGCAGCTTCCTTGGTCAGCATGGCTGAGGCTGCGGCTGCTCTTAGACATGGAGGCCACCCAGTTGCTACAGTGTCCAGGTTTTGTTGTGTGTGTGTTTTTTTAGATTTATTTTATTTACTTTTAGAGAGAGAGAGGAAGGGAGGGAGAGAGGGAGATAAACATCAATGTGTGGTGGCCTCTCATGTGCCCCCACTAGGGACCTGGCCTGCAATCCAGGCATATGTCCTAGACCAGGAATCGAACCACCAACCCTTTGGTTCACAAGCTGGCATTCAATCCACGGAGCCATACCACCCAGGGCAAAGGTGAGATTTACAGTATCCAGTTTTGTTTTGTTTTTGTTTGTTTTTTAAAAGACTTAGGAGGACAATTTTCTTTTTTTTAAGATTTTATTTATTTATTTTTAGAGAGGGAAGGGAGGGAGGGAGAGAGAGAGAGAGAGAGAGAGAAACATCAATGTGCAGTTGCTGGGGGTCATGGCCTGCAACCCAGGCATGTACCCTGACTGGGAATCAAATCTGCGACACTTTGGTTTGCAGCCCATGCTCAATCCACTGAGCTACGCCAGCCAGGGCTTACAGTATCCAGTTTTTTAGAGAAATATGCCACTGGTTGAGATTCATTCCCTTTTCATTGGACTAAGACCCCTAAAGCTATTCCTTGTTTCTCTGCTATGTACAGAGAGAAAGGCTTGTTTAAGTTAGGGATGCCTAAGGTTGGGGCCTCAATTAGGGGCCTGCTTGATTTTATTAAAAGCCTGATCACATTTCTTTTCCTATATAATGGGCTTGATGTCTGGCCCCTTGGGAGCTTCATACAAAGGTTTGGCAATTAGCCCAAAGTTGGGGATCCAAGTCCTACAGAATCCTGCCATTCCTAAACAGGAGCGAAACTGCTGTTTAGTAGCAGGTGGAGTAAACTCAGTAATGGCTTTAATCTCTCCTGTGATAATTGCCTACACCCAGGAGTCAAACTATACTCTAAATCAGGGGTGTCAAACTCATTTTCACTGGGGGCCACATCAGCCTTGTGGTTGCCTTCGAAGGGCTGAATGTAATTTCAACTCCTTAACAGTTAAGAAGTAACTACATTTATATAGTCCTACAATTATTTCAGCCCTTTGAAGGCAACCTCGTGGCTGATGCAGCCCCTGGTGAAAAGGAGTTTGACACTCCTGCCCTAAATAATTTACTTTTTATTTGGTAATCTGAGCCTTCTTCTTTGATACCTGATACCCTTTTTCAGCTAGGAAATTCAGAGTCTGGATGGTATTTTGATCGGAAGCCTCCTCGGAGGGGCTGCAGATTAGTATGTCATCTACATATTATAAAATGGCCCCTCCTTATAACGGTAACTCTCAAAGATCCTTTTCTAATACCCTAGCAAAGAGATGGGGTACTATCCCTGAACCCTTGCAGCAATACAGTCCAAGTATATCATCATCTTTGGATCAGTCCACTAAAAAGCAAATAAATACTGAGAGTCAGGATGCAGAAGAAGGCATCTTTCAAATATAACACTGAATGCCACTGAGCATCATTAGGTACCTGGGAGAGCAAGTTATAAGAGTTAGCTACTATTGGATGCAAAGGGACTACTGCTTCATTGAGTAACCTTAGACCCTGGACTAGTCTATATTCTCTGGTGGGTTTTATCACTGGTAAGATGGGAGTGTTGCAAGGAGATTGACTAGGAACTATGAGCCTATGTTGAATAAATTTAGTCATGACAAGCTGTAACCCTTCCAAAGCTTCTCATTTAATAGGATCCTGCTTCCTGTGAGGATAATCTGGCCTGGGCTTTAATTGGATTTTAACCGGAAATGCAGTCTTTGCTCTTCCTGGAATTCCTGACTCGCAAACTAGCAGGTTTACTGCATCCAGAACCAAACTTGGGGTTTCCTCCTGGTTTTGGCTACTACTGATTATCATCACCTTGCTTAACTCAACTGGCTCTTCAGGGAACAACAAGATGGTTCCCATTCGGGCTAAAAGGTCTTGGCCTAACAGGAGTAGGGCACTGAGGAACAATAAAAAAAAAAGAGTGTTTGAACATTTGACTATCAAATTGTCAAGTGATAGGGAGTGTATAGAAATAGATCTTAAGGTTTCTTTTGATCCCCATTATCTTAGCTGATTTGGAGGAAAGAAGTCCAGAGTAAGAGTTGAGAATAGAGTAAGTGTCCCCAGTATCAAGAAAGTTGATTTTCTTGCCCACCACATCCAGAGTGACCTGGGGCTCCTCAGTAGAAATGGGAATATGAGCATTCCCTGGGGCCAACCTGTTCCCTGGGCACCCTCAGTCCTCGAAAGTAGCCATGGCCTTGGCTGATGACCCCTTTCCACTCTAGAAATGGTGGCAGTCTACCTTCCAGCGCCAGGGATGGGAATTGATATTCTTGCATAGTGATAGGGTCCCAGAGGTGGTCAAGTACAGTTCTTTGCCCAGTATCTGGGGTGCTTGCATTTACAACAGGTCTGATCCTTTCACCCCTGATTCTTTTGAGGCCTCCCTGAGCTCCCCTGATGTGGCTGGTTTCCACCACTGGCACTACTAAAGACTAGTGCAAGGAGCTCATCTTTCTTCTCCCTTTCCTTCTTTCCCTGTTTTCTTTCCTCCAAATCCCTATTGTTAAAGACGGAAAAGGCTGTATCCATAAGCTAGTCTAGGGGGTATCTGTGGGCCCATTTGTAGTTTCTGAAGCTTCCTGTGAATACAAGGAGTGGACAGACTTATAAAATGCGGTCCTATCAAGATTCTACCCTCCAGGGATGACGGATCCAAGTTCATATATTTTGGAAGGCTTCTACTAGTCTGTTTCTGAAGAGAGCTGGGTTCTCTTCCTTGCCCTGGGTGATTTCCAGTTTCTCATTCCTACCAGTAGGCAATCTGTCATTGCATCCCTACTCTGGATTCCCACCTGAGTATTGTATCCCCAGTCGGGATCCTGGTCTGGGACACCTTGGGCAGCAAGCTGGTTAGTGCCAGGATTCTAGGTATGCAACTGGTCTGGATGCTTATGGGCCTCCCCGCCACCCCCCCCCCCCCCAGATCTACTGTTTCTCATCTGGGAAACAGCAAGTGCTCAGAATTGTGTACAAATCCCTCCATGACATACTAAAGGCTAAAGTAAGAGTCTGGAAATTACTAGTGAGATATGAGGGGTCCTCTGAAGAACTCCATAGCCTGTCTTTACATTGTCATAAATCAGTTATAGAGAAAGGCACTTGCACCTTTACAACACTTTTGGCGCCTGCTACGTCCCTCAAAGGTGGGAGTGTAGGAGCAGTAGGGTGATAAGAAGTACCACTCCTAGTTGGTCCTGCTGGGCTGAGTTTTTCCTCAGCTGGTGGCTTTAGGTTGTCTGTACCATAAGGTGATGGAGAGGTTGATCCTTCTAAAGTAAGGGAGAGACTCCCAAACTCTGGGGTCCTTTTAATCTCCTTGAGAGACAGGTGGGAACCTAAGAAGAGTATCTTTTAATTGATCAACACTTGGGCCCCTAGGTTCTGTCAGGGTGGGGCTGGAGCAAAATGAGGGATCTCAGTACAGACCCATAAATGCCTGCATGTAAGGAATTTCAGCTCATTTGCCTTCCCTCTGGCAGAATAGATCTAACTGTAGGACAGTATTATAATTCCTGCTCCCATTTTCAGGTCATATTTCTCCATCTCCTAATTTATATTGGGACCAAACTATAAGAGGGTGAAGCCAGGGCCCCCCAAAGAGAGATTTGTAATGGGATCCAGGACTCATGGTGTTCAGGAAATATTAGAGAAAAATATATTTATGATGTCCTCACTCCCCACAAGTCTGAACTGGGGGATGGGACACACGAAGCAGAGCTATTGAGAGTTGTTCTGGATAGCAACAATTTTGCAAATAACTTCAGACATGGTCATTTAACATATCTATAGCTTTTAACTGGTTTCATAAATGTGTTAAATAGCTGTGGCCGTGCTTTGAGACAGGGAGTTGGGAGTAACATCCACCCAGGATGTAAATGGGAGGCAACTCCCCCTGGTTATAGCATCTGCATGACAGCTTGGAGATGATTGGCTCCATGCCATGGGGCCATGCCTGCCTGGACTTACCATGGCAGCCCAGAAAAGGTGGAAACATACAGGAATGCTTGCAGGTGTAGCTGAATGTGGGAGGAGTGGGACATGAGGATGCAGAGGAAGACTGGCTCTGGGATTTAAACCCAGGCACAACAGCCATGACAAGAAGAACCATGTGGCTTTGGCAGAGAAGAATCACATGGCTTTAGCAGGGGAGAACCATGTGGCTTTGGGGTCTCCCTTTGCCACACAGCTTAGGAAGCCGAAAAACAAGATGTAGCAGCAATGCAGAGCTCTCTCTTAGCAGTTTGGAAGAATGCAGGAGAGACACTGCAGGAAGGAAAGGGGTGAAAGAACTCTTGCTGGTAAGCCATGGGAAGGTGCCATGTGGTTTTGGATTAAGAACTGGAGATCTTGGTGACACTGCTGATGGTGCTAGGACCTGAGAGAGGCCTGTCAGCTGAGCACAGATTACTGGGAAGAACCAGGAACTCCTTGAGCTATGGACTTCTTTTTTCTTTCCCTAAGATATGGTACCCCAGACTGAACAAAGGGGTGGAAGAAAGGACTGTGTGTGTTTGTGGGTGTTTTAAGGTTCTTTGGGATTTTAATAAAGACATTAAGTCATTACTCTTAAGTCTGTATAACTTGAATAAATAATCCCTTTCCTTTTCAACAGCCTCTGACATGGAGAGCTATAATTCCCTGGCAGCAGGCAAGGCGAACCTAGTACAGGGGGACCCTGGGAGAGAGGGGGGTCCATTTGGTAACATTGTGCGACCCCTTCTCTGGTGGCCAGTTGAGGAAAATCATGGGAGACCACATGCACAGTAGCTTCAAAGTGGTACAACTACTTGTATATGCACAGTAAAAGCCCGCCCAAAGTAGCCAGGAGGGATCTAAGCTATAAGAATAGAATCCCTCCAGCCCATGAGGTCAATCTCTGCTTGGAGTTGGCCTGCTCCCATGTTATCTGCTATAAACTGTGTGTCTTCTGTTCAATTCTTTGTCCTGATCACCAAGAACGTGGTTGCCTGTGCCCACCTGTGACAAAACCGTGTTACAAAAGAAAACTAATCTCTTCCTTTTTAAATTTTTATGGTCAAACTTATCCCAATTGCTAAAAATGCAACCTAATGCTGATTTGGAAGGGATGGAAGTTATGGTTCCCACCTCAACTATGGTGATCCTAAAAAGTATGAAAAAAAAAAGCCCACAAAGATGCTCCTTTGCAATCTAGAGGCACCTTTTCTTTCTTGACTAGGGAGCTATCCTAGTGGGCCACAGGGTGTCTCCTGGGATCCCACTGACCTACCAGATGTCTCTAGTGAAAGAAATCCTAGTGAGTGTTGGCTGACAGAAATCTAAAAGACTCGAGAGAATCACCACAGTCTAGTTTTGTTTCTTTTTCTATGTTTAATTCAGAAGTTTTTAGATTCCTGGACACTATTTGCATAATCCATAGTCCTACAGAGTGACCAGGCTGCAAAGAACTGTTGGGAAGGAATCACTCCAGCATCCTTGAGCAATTGCCTATAATCCTGATGGCTCCAGACCCACTGCTCTACCCAGATAGCCTAAGTACGTTTCCATTCTTGTATTCTCTACCTATGGAGACCCTCATCTTCCTGTAAGCCTTCAGGCCTGGGGCAAAGGATGTGTCTTACTAGCAAAATAGTTCCTGGCCCCATAAACCACCAAGAGGGACACCGAGATGACCTTACTGTAAAATGACTCTTTTCCAGATCACAAAGAGGACATTTGGTTATTCTATCTAATTTTTCCAGAGCTTTAAGAAATTGTACCTAAGTCTGATATTTCCCCAGAAGGGACTTCAGAGGTGTCTGAAGGTCCTCCTTCCATACTGGAGGTGGATCTCATAGTGGGATGATGGACTGAGAAGGGAAATTAAAATATCCCATAGGGGCAAGTGAATGACGTTAGAATTTCAAATTCTTACCCAATTTTAATTGGGTAGGAGTGGCTCCACATGGCCATTTCTGGTGACAATGACCAGTAGGTGCCTGTTAAGCAGCTCTGGCTAATGTTGCTGCTTACAGTGATAGTATATACATGCCAAAGATGGGAGTGACTCATTCCTGCAATTATACTTAGCAATGGGACTATTAGTGACCCCAAAATAGATATTCTGGATACAAAGACAGCAGGAACCATTCCTGTACAAAAGACAAGTGGGGTACAGGTGCAGGTATAAAGGCCAAAAGTCAACCAGGGAGGACAAGTGTAAAAGATTATCTGTGGGCCTGATGAGGAGATTGCAGAAGGAAGTCATAGTGCAGTCAAGGTAGTGACTGATATCCAATATGGAAGGTCAAATTATGGTTATGAGGGTGCGGGCACTCCCTCATAAGACACTGCAGGGTAGGGCAGTGTCTTGTGGTTTTCACAGTGTGCCTGACTGGTGTGTGGACATTTTCTTGACCTGGCAGGGGCTAAGACTAATCCCATTCCTCATGTAGGTTAGCCTATCACAAGTGTCTTCAAGTGGTGAGTACCCTTGTGGCTTTTAACTGCTTGACCCATACCTACAATTTAGTGGCCAATCTTCCATCATGGAACATCAGACTCACCAAAATGGAATAGATGGCAATGATAAGGGGCATCCCTGCATGTGAGGGCAGCAAAGGGGCTTACCACTCCAATGACTTCTGGCTGGCTAGCCAAAAACTGTCACAGATGGGTACAGGTAACCAGTTTCTTGGTGACTGCAGACCAAGAATTGAAACAAACACATAGAGAGTTTATAGCAGAAAGAGAGAGAGCACAGGATTATTAAGTGATAGTACACTCCACAGAACATGGGAGCTGGCCAACTCCGAGCAGAGACTGATTGACCTCAGGGGCTGGAGGGATTCTATTCTTATAGGGTAGATATTTCCTGGCTAGTTTTGGCAGGCTTTTATTGCACATGGAGAAGTAGTTATATTACTTTAAAGCTACTGCACATGTGGTCTCCCATGATTTTCCTTGATTGGCCACCAGGGAAAGGGGTCCCACAAAGTTAATTTGTTATAATGCTGTTATAATGAAGTAGGGGTCATGTAGCATCTTCTGGGCAGGTGCATTCATGATTCACCATGATTGAGTGCTTTTCCAGATAGTGGGAACAACTAGTCTTAGAACAGTTTCTCTGTCCTGTACTCCTGTCCTTTATCTTAGCCCTGGGGCACCTCCAGAGTTTCTTCCTTCCTAACTATCTCCTGCCTCACTTGTAAGATTCTCTCTTTATGTTTAACCCTTGACATTTTAATGATAATGTGTCTTGATGTGGTCTTCTTTGGGTCCAACTTGATTGGGATTCTATGCTTCCTGGACATGTCTATCTATTTTCTTCACCAAATTAGGAAAGATTTTTTCATTATTTTTTTCAAATAGATTTCCAAATTTCTTGTTCTTCCTCTTCTCCTTCTTGCACTTGTATGAGGAGAATGTTGGACCTCTTAAAGCTATCTCAGAGGTTGCATATACTATGCTCATTTTTTTAAATATTTTTTTCTTGTTGTTCTGAATGGTAGTTTTTTGCTTCCTTATGTTCTAAATCATTGATTTGAATCTCAGTTTCATCCACTCTACTGTTGTTTCCCTGTAAATTGTTCTTTTTTATGTTTTAAAATAATATTTTTATTGATTATGCTATTACAGTTTTCCCGATTTTCCCTCCCTATCCCCCCCTCCACCCTGCACCCCCAATCCTTCAGCATTCTCCTGCTTAGTTCACATCCATGGGCTGTACATATAAGTTCTTTGAGTCCTCTGTTTCTCATACCACTTTTTATTTCTCCCCATCTACCTTATGCCAACTAACCATGTTTCCTCTTCCCTGTACCTTTTTCCCCAATTCCTCCCTTCCCCCTCCCCACTGAAATCCCTCCATGTGATGTCTTATTTCTCTGATTCCATTCCTGTTCTGGTTGTTTGCCTAGTTTTTGTTTTCATTGTTTTTCTTTTCTTTTAGGTTCATTTGTTGATAGTTGTGAGTTTGTTGTTAACATTTTACTGTTCATATTTTTTATCTTCTTTTTCATAGATAAATACCTTTAACATTTCATATAATAAGGGCTTGGTGATGATGAACTCCTTTAATTTGACCTCATCTGGGAAGCACTGTATCTGCCCTTCCATTCTAAATGAAAGCTTTGCTGGATACAGTAATCTTGGATGTAGGTCCTTGCCTTTCATGATTTCAAATACTTCTTTCCAGCCCCTCCTTGCCTGCAAGGTTTCTTTTGAGAAATCAGTGATAGTCTTATGGGAACTCTTTTGTAGGTAACTCTCTCCTTTCCTCTTGCTTCTTTTAGGATTCTCTCCATATCTTTAATCTTGGGTAACTTAATGATATATGTGTGTTCCTTTTTGGGTCCAACTTCTTTGGGACTCTTTGGGCTTCCTGGACTTCCTGGAAGTCTATTTCCTTTGCCAGATTGGGGGAGTTTTTCTTCATTATTTGTTCAAATAAATTTTCAATTTCTTGATCTTCCTCTTCTCTTTCTGGCACCCCTATAATTCAAATATTGGAAAGTTTCAGGCTGTCCCAGAGGTTTGTAAGAGTCTCTTCACTTCTTCAAATTCTTGTTTCTTCATTTTGTTCTGGATGGATGTTTATTTTTCCCTTTTGTTCCAAATCATTGCTTTGCATCCTGGTTTCCTTCTTGTCACTGTTGGTTTCCTGAACATTCTGCTTTATTTCATTTTGGATGTCCTTCATTTGTTTTTTCATTTTTCAACCAAGTTCAATCAGATCTGTAAGCATTTTGATTATGAAGACTTTAAATTCTCCATCAGATCAGTTGGCGAGCTCCTCCTTGCTTCACTGTCTTTCTGAGACTTTATTCTGTTCTTTCACTTGGGCCATATTTCTTTGTCTTGGTGCAGCTGATAAGGTGTAAAGGGGTGGGGGCCTTAGGTATTCACTTGGGCAGGGCAACTGTCCTTGCTGTGCTGCCTGTGAGGGAGGGGCCAGAGAGGGAACAGTGTGGCTCACCTCCTTGTCTCTAGTGCCCTTTTCAATGGACTCTCATGTGAGACTGGGAGCTTCTCCTACCACCACAACCACCATAGCCCACAGCCACCTCTGAATCCCCTTAAGTCAGTCCCTCCTGTGCAGCCCGCAGAGCTAGGCAGCCAGCCGGCCCCCAAGGTCCAGCACATCACCCTGGTTTTCCTGAGTCGACCCTCGAGGTCTGCCACCCTACTGGTCTGGTTGTTTTGTTTGATTTTTTTCTTTAATTCCTTTGTTGTCTGAGTTCCATACAGTGTGATTTCTCTGGCACTTTTGGTTGTTTATTGATTTCAGATTGGTTGTTATCCTCCTTTTGTTTGTGTGAGGAAGTGAAGGGTCTGTACCTACACCTCCGTCTTGGCCAGAACTGTGAAAATTGTTTTTTATTTCAATTAGTGAATACTTCATTTCTGACTGGATCTTTTTTACGCTGTTGAGGTCCTCACTATGTTCCTTGGGCATCCTTATGAGCAGTGTTTTGAACTCTGCATCTGATAGATTGCTTATGTCTATTTCAGTTAGCTCTTTTTCTGGAGTTTTAATCTGTTCTTTCATTTGGGCCCTGTTTCTTTGTCTCCTCATTTTGACAGCCTCACTGTATTTGTTTCTATGTATTAGATAGAGCTGCCTTGACTCTGTATCTTGGTAGTGTGGCCTAATGTAGTAGGTGTCCTGTAGGGTCCAGTGGCACAGCCTCCCTATCACCCAAGTTGGGTATTTGAGTGCATCTTTGTGTGGGCTGAGTACACCCTCTTCTTGTATTTGAGCCTTGGTTGTTGATGGCAGACAATGAGAGGGATTAACCCAGGCCAGCCAGCTGTAAGGATTAGCTGTGACCACTTACCACCAACCTCCACCCTCTGTGCAGGATTAGCTGTGTAGGGGCAGGGTGACAGTGCTCCAAAATGGCCTATAGAGTCATTGGGTGCACTGGCCCCAGGGTTTCCCAGGTGGTACAGGCCAAGGACACTCCAACTGTGTTTTGCCTACAACTGCCCTACCTGCGTTCTAAAGCAATCTGAGATGACTGCTACTTGTGCTGGGTTTAGAGATTCCCAGGCAAAGCCAAACTGTGAAACTAATCTGGCTGCTGCTTAGTGCCCAGCCTGGAGCTCACTGAGACCAGCTGTTGCTTGTTTGATAGGAGTTAGGAATTTATGAGGCATGGGCCATGAGCAGTCATTCATATGGAAAAGCAGCTTGGGTGGGCCTGTAAGTTGGGTGGGGCAGAGTCTCTGGGGATCTGCTAGGTGGGTCAAATAATGTTAGCCAGGTTGATGGAATCTCAAATATGACACCAGCCTTCCAGTTCTGTGGCTCTTCAGGGGGTAGGCTCAGAAAATGGTTGATGGCTTCTGCTCACCCCTATAGCAGATACTTCAGCCTCTCCTAGTATGCCAGTGGTGCCCTTCAAGCTGCCACCCCAATGCTAGAGCTCAAAGGGAGTGAGTAGGAGTTTATGAGTCTAGTGTGGGTACTTTAAGAACTACTTGGGGCTCCAGCAGTTTTTTCCCCACTGACTCAATACTCACTGGCTTATGCAGCCAGAAGTTGTGGGAACTTATCTTCCTTGTACTGGAACGCTGGGCTGGGGATCCTGCTGTGGTGCTGGGACACCTTGCCTGTGAGGTATCCCTCCTAAATTGTATTCACCACACGTGGGTGAGAGACTAGCCCGTTTCATGTCTGCACCCCTCCTACCAGTCTTGATGAATGTATTTTTTTTTATTCCATAGTCGTTAGACTTCCATTCAACTTGATTTCTGACAGTTCTGAGTGATGGTTGTTCTACATTTTAGTTGTAATTTTGATTTGGTCATGTGAAGAGGTGAGCCATGTCTTGCCTATGCTGCCATCTTGACCAGAAGCCTCTCCCTCATTGATATCTTTTTAAAATATCATTTTAATGTAGGGAGCAGATCATCTTCTTGAGGACGGATAAATTCTGACACAGTTCTCACAGCTTGTCTGGATCCAGGCTCACTACTCTTTGAGGGTAGCCAAATAACCTCTTTTGAGATTTTTAAACCATATAAATGAAATAAATTATGTAAAAATGCATTTCAATCTATAAAAAATGTACAGACATGTTGGGAACCGCCCCTGCCTGGTATCAGAAGCTGTAACCCCCCACCAAGGCTAAGACTGAGGGAGTGGCCTTGGACCATAAGCCAGCAAGGAGACAAAAGCTTATCTCCCTGGCAGGAGCACCACTTCTGCTCCTTTTACTTCACCCTGCTTGGCCCCCAATGCTTGGTCAGTTAGCCAATGACAGGTAAGATTCCCCAAGGGGGGAACAACTTAAGACAGGCACGATCACGTGTGAGGCCCCCAAGGAAGGACTTTGGGGGCTACAGCAAAAGGGGGTGATGGACCCTCACCCCTTGGCTTTGACAAAGCCTGAGTCCTCATTGCCTGTGAGAAAATCTCCTTATATCTTGGCTGCCTTAGTTCCCTTGCTCCACCTAAGCCTGAAACAATGACAGGGTGGTGCCGTCCTGTGCTGGAAAGGGCGGGTTCCCTGGGTGATCAGGCCTAAGAAAGAATATATAAAACCCTGTGAAACCTGCTTTGTTTAGAATGTTCTCAATTAAATGATAAGGGTCCAAGGAAGAAATAAGTTTGTTCCTTAAAGTTTTTTACAGCTCTTTAGCTATTTGACCCTGACTCAAAATAGGCCCTCAGAGTTTCTTGTTATTTGATCCTTACTTCCTGGCAATGAGTAGTGAGCTTTACCTGAATTACTGTGCAAATGAACCCAATAAAAGCCATTGAGGAAAAGGTTCTTGGTCCTTCTCCTTTGAGAGATCGGCCACCTTTCCTCCCCAAGCAGATCATGTCTTGGTAGACTTATTCTCATCTGTGGCAGACAGGAGGCTCTGTGGACAAAGCTCCCCCACATAGATATAAGGAAGATATTCTGATATTACCTAAGCCCAGAAGTTTCTCTACATACTCGTATCACAATTCTCCCCAATGTAACTCTCACACCCTTGACACATAGCTGTAATAGGATACAGGGTGGGGTGTGCCCCCAGGAAAATAGGAGAAAACCCCCACAAACCTTGGCTGGGGGATGGGGATGAGTGGATGACAGGATTAAGATACTTTATATTACAATGACAACTTGGTAGCTAGTTTAATAGCTGTGTTAATAGCTGTATTGCTATTATAATGGCTGGGGTAAGGTGGGTGTGACTTTTAGGGCATATCCTGACCTATGATGTAGCCAGGGAGGAGGGTCCCCCAGATCACTAAGAACTTTTGCCCTATCTGGGGATGGCAGCCAAGAGAATGTAAACAATACAGAAGAACTGGCAAATGTAGCTCATTGTGGGAAGAGACAGAGATTTGCAGAGAGCTGCCACGTGAGGATGGCAACTTTGGTGCCTTCCAGAGAGACTGGAGAATTGTTTGCAGCCAGCTTAAGATAAAAATATGGGGTTTGCTTTTGGCTTATAGCCTTTTGAGGAACAAGGGAAGTGCTGGGTTCTGTGCAAAAGGAGGGCTCCGAGCATAAGTGCTCTGAGCTCCCCCAAGGTTGTAATATTGTAAATAAAGACCTGTTCCTTCCAAAAGTGATTGTTGGGTCATGCACCAAGATACCACAAGAATGGTCTTCATCAGCTCAGTCACATCATCACATGCTAACACGGTGGTGTCTTCACATTTAAGTCATGAAACAAAAGCAGATGTGATGGGAAGTGATGTGGGCTGCTGTCAAGCCTTAGTCTCCTAATACCGTGTACATAAACTGGCTTTCTTGGGGAAACTGATAGCTGTGTGATATGCAGATTATGCTGCAAAACACCTTCAAGAAGCATCTCAGGGAACCCATATTCTGATTGATAGGAAATCCAGAGAGTAAGAGCTGAAAGATGGAAGGAAAATACAAAACAAATTTTTTTAAAGAAATGAAATACATGGTTCCAACTAAAAATAACTGACCATGTGTCTCCCAGGTGGTTTAAAAAGACACATACCAAAGAACAATATTATGAAATTTCAGAACATCACCAACAAAGAGAAATGTTAAAAACTTCCAGGAAGGGAAGAAAACAAATCATCTGCAAAGAATGGGCAATCAAAATAGTAGACTTCTCAATATCAACACTGAAAACTAGAAGACAATGGCTTTTTGGACAGTGTCAAAAAAATCTGACAGATTATTATTCCTAATCTAGAAGTTCATACTTAGCCAAATTATCAATCACATATGAGAGGAGGATGAGGATATTTTATTTTTTAAATATATTTTATTGATTATGCTATTACAAGCATAATCAAGTAGACCCATTTCCCCTTTATTCCCCTCCACCCTGCACACCCTCTCTGACACCGACATTCCCCCCCTTTAGTTCATGCCCATGGGTTGTAAATATAAGTTCTTTGGCTTCTACATTTCCTATACTATTCTTAACCTCCCCCCTTTCTGTTTTCTACCTACCATCTATGCTAGTTATTCTCTGTACCTTTTCCCCCCTCTGCTCCTCCCACTCCCCCTGTTGCTAACCCTCCATGTGATCTCTGTTTCTGTGGTTCTGTTCCTGTTCTAGTTGTTTTCTTAGTTTGTTTTTGTTTTTGTTTTAGGTTCGATTATTAATAATTGTGAGTTTGCTGTCACTTTACAGTACATGTTTTTTATCTTCTTTTTCTTAGATAAATCTCTTTAACATTTCATAAAATAAGGGTTTGGTGATGATGAACTCCTTTAACTTGACCTTATCTGAGAAGCACTTTATCCGTTCTTCCATTCTAAATGAAAGCTTTGCTGGATAGAGCGATCTTGGATGTAGATCTTGCCTTTCACGACTTGGAAATGCTTCTTTCCAGCCCCTTCTTGCCTGCAAGGTCTCTTGAGAAATCAGCTGACAGTCTGATGGGAACTCCTTTGTAAGTAACTCTCTCCTTTTCTCTTGCTGCTTCTAGGATTCTCTCCTTCATTTTAATCTTGGGTAGTGTAATTATGATGTTCCTTGGTGTGTTCCTCCTTGGGTCCAACTTCTTTGGGACTCTCTGAGCTTTCTCGACTTCCTGGAAGTCTCTTTCCTTTGCTAGATTGGTGAAGTTCTCCTTTATTATTTGTTCAATAAGTTTTCCACTTGTTGCTCTTCCTCTTCTCCTTCTGGTGCCCCGATAGTTTGGATGTTGGAATGTTTAAAGATGTCCTGGAGGTTCCTAAGCCTCTCCTCATTTTTTTGAATTCTTGTTTCTTCATTCTGTTCTGGTTCAATGTTTCTTTCTTCCTTCTGGTCCACTCCATTGATGTGAGTCCCAGTTTCCTTTTCGTCACTATTGGTTCCCTGTACATTTTCCTTTATTTCACCCAGCGTAGGCTGCATTTTTTTCATCTAACTTGTGACCAAATTCAACCAATTCTGTGAGCATCCTGATTACCAGTGTTTTGAACTGTCCAGCTGATAGGTTGGCTATCTCTTGGTCACTTCGTTGTATTTTTTTCTGGAGCTTTGATCTGTTCTTTTGTTTGGGCCATTTTTTTTTGTCTCGATGCACCTGTTATGTAGTGAGGGGTGGAGTCTTAGGTGTTCACCAGGGTGGGCCAACCCACGATGCTGTGTAGTGACACTGTACGTGGGGCAGGGGTCTGAGAGGGAACAATGGCGCTTGCCCTCTCTGCCAGATTTCTGTCACTTCCCCCGCTTGCCGCAAACAAATTGGGGCCTTCTGGTGCTGATTCCCATGTGGGTGGGTTTGTGTATGTCCTGGGACCCTGTGGGTCTCTCCAATGAACTCTTCTGTGAGGCTGGGAGTTTCTCCCAGCACCTCAACCCCCACAGGTGTTTTCAATTGGTATTTTGAGGCTTTATTTCCCCGTGCTGGGGCCCTGGGTTGTGCAGTCTGTCCAGCTCCTCAGTTGTTCCTCCGGGTTCATCTGTGGGCAAATGTGAGACTGCCCAGTCCACAATCCGTGGCCTTGCCAGGTCTGCCTGCTGCTGCCTTGCTGGCCAGCTGCAGCCTTACAAGCCTTGCTCCACTATCCGCTGCCTCTCTGGGTCCTCCAGCCACTGCCTTGCTGCAAGTCCTCTGTGCCCGTCTGCTTATCTCCACCCCTCCTAAGAGTCTGGATGAATGTGTCTTTTTTAACTCCTTGGTTGTCGGACTTCCATTCAGTTCGATTTTCTGTCAGTTTCTGGTTGTTTTTTGTTTTTAAATTGTTGTCCTTATTTTGGTTGTGCGAGGAGGCACAGTGTGTCTACTTACACCTCTATGCTGGCCGGAAGTCCCTCATTTATTCTTGAGGCAAGATACTAAGAAGCTAGGGAAATTCCTTTGCAAGTAGATGAGGAAACTGAGACAGGCAGCTGAACAAACTGGCCAAGTCATTTACAGCCAGATGCAGAAGGTCACTTCTCTAGAGATAACATCTAGACCTCAGTTGTATTTCAGTTCCAGACCCAGAAAAGCAGCAAAACCAAGTGGGTGACCCCAGGACCAGTTGTAGTGACTAATGATTCTCTGCCCTGGCACTGACTAATCGATGCAGACCAGGACCCTGAAAGAGCACACCTGGGAAACTGATGAATATTCCGCTGAAACTCTCCACTGAGACCTCCCTTAAGATTCCCACCTGCAAGAGAGAAATAAAAACCCTCAAGACAAAGGTTCCCTCACAAGTGTTCTCCCTCCTGGGAGCATGCCTGTGCCTTTCCCTTCCCTCTGTTCTTCCCCCACAGGCCTGCATCTCCTAAACACTAAGGGTCCCATGAGACTTGCAACCAGGGGAACAATTGGCAGTGGAAGCTTGTCCTGGGATAACCCCCTGAACCTGTGTCCAAGGCCACCTTTTCTCCAACTTCTCAGTGAGCTAAAGCAACCCCACCTTGGCTCATTTCTTTCCTGTAATATTTTTTAGAGAACCAAAACAGCCCAGTCTAGGCTCTCCTGTTGCTTTTTCTATGCTAAGCCCTCCTTTGTTTCACTGTCTCCAGCTTTAATAAATGTACCCTCAGTATCACCTGGACTTGTACTCTGAAGTATTTCTGAACAAAGTCAAGAACCTGCACACTACTGGCCAGCCTGAGGCAGACCCACTCAAGGCCAGGTCCCCTTTCTGGTAACATCCTTCTGTGGTGGGAGGGACCAGGGAGCTCTCTGGTCTTTCTTGTAAGGGCAATAATCCCATTCATGAGGGTCCAATCTCATGATCTAATCACCTCCCCATAACCCACCTCCTAATGCTATCACATTAGGGGTTAGGACTTCAGCATATAAATTTGAGGGGACCACAAACATTCAGTCTATGACAGGTATTGCATAGATTAAAATGTTTTGTATATTGAAATATTATGTAGCCATAAGAACAAAGCACAATAAATGTACTGCTATGAAATAAGCACTAAAAATCTATTTTTATGTGAAAAAGTAAAGTACAGTACAATGTGTTTGGGGTGGGGAAAAGTTTTTGCTCGTCTATGCATAGAGTGTCTCTAGAAGGATACATAAAGATAGAAAATCTCTGGACAAAAACAAAATGCTCCAGAAAGAAGACTCTTCACTATATACCTTTTGTAATTTTTGAATCACATGACTGTATTACCTGTTCAACAACTGAATTCAATTTTTTAAATGCCAAGCCCATATCACAACCAGTGAATCAGAATATCTAGCATTTTAAGAGTCCCTCTGCGGATTCTGCCACCTACTGGGGGCTGAGGAACCACAATTGTAGCAGGAACCATGGGCAGGAAATGACGATTTTATTAGATAAGTGAAAAGTCACAGCTTAGAAGACTGGCAAGTAGTTGCTACCCTCTTGCTAGAACAAGATATAAAGCTCCAGAGTGGAAAGGAGTCTCAAAAGTCAACAAGGACTACCACTCAGTGCTCAGGGCCCTCAACCCACATCCTTCTTGACCAAGGTGCCCTGAATGCTGCAGTTCTCCATGTGTAGTGGGGCCTCATTTTCCACATGCTACCTCAATGCACCCTAAACTTACTCCCCCCTTTTTGGTAACCATACCACACAGGTGACTCATATTGAGCTTCCTACCAGCTAAAACTTGTCTTTCTTCGTGAGTGCTGTTGCAAACCAGCTGTGCAGGAACTTACACAGGATACATTCCTGTCGCACACAGGAACTTACACTGTGATACATTTTCTCACTGCACACCACATATTTCAGCATCTGAATTGTGCTGTACATATTTTCATTCTTAATTCTTTTTTCTTTTTTGAAGTTCCACTTTAGATCTGCTAAAACAAATGAAAGATGCTACCATTTTGCATCAGTTTGGCAAACATAAGAAAAAAGTCATTATGTCAATTTCTGGAAGGATGTGCAATGAGTGACTGTAGGGTAAGTGGAGGCAGTCTGACTTCCTCACCCAGGTGTCTGGGTAACTAAGGGGAGCAATGTTCCCATAGCCATGGAGGGGCCTGATAACCAGTGTCCTCATAGCCTTGAGACTGGGTCTGCTAAACTGTTCCCATAACATGAAGTGGGCTCGCATGCACAGAATTATGTTATGTTATGTAATTTCTGGCATCTTTCTGGCTTTGTTCCCCTCCAGTATTTAAACAAGTAGGTACTCCCTGCTGGGGGCAGTGATGATGAGAGACATGCAAGGGGGCAGGTGCCATGATGGGTACCATGCTGGGGAGCAGGGGCCATGACGTGAGACATGCTGATACACACACAGCTTGCAGCATGCATGGCTCGCCCACCCATGAATAAAGTCATGCTAGCCATCCTACCAGCTACATGAATATTATTCCATCTTCATGAATACCATGAACCTGTCAGGCCTTGAAGGGTGACAACACAGTGACACTTGAAAAATCTGGGTTCTAATGAAAGCCCCACCACTTAGTGGCTGTGAGAACTTGAGAACTGTGGTGTCTTAACTTCCCTAAGCTTCATCTAGAAAACAGATGCTAATACTTCCCTTGTTGGCTGATTCAGTAAATGGAGGCTATGATAGGAGTCTCATTACAATGAGAAATTCTTAAAATATTGGTCTCTACTGTGAATCAGATGTTAAATACAGGATGTCTGTTTTCATTCTCTGACTTTTGTGTAGCTCTGAGAAAATATTTCAAGAATACATTTAACACCAAGGGTGCACATGTACAGAGAAAAGACCATGTGAAAACACAGTGAGAAAGTGGCCATCTGTAGGCCAAGGAGAGAGGTCTCAGAAGGAACCAACCCTGCTGACAGCTTGACCTTGGACTTTCAGCCTCCAGAACTGTGAGAAATAAATTTCTGTAGTTTAAGCCCCGCCAAAAAAACATTTAGTCCATGTGTATTACCTAGTCCCTGGTTGCTGTCCTCAAATCCCATCTTCACTCAAATTCTCCTTGGCATCACATACTTAGTGATTTGATGGCTGGCTGGCAACAGGGGTCTGTGGAGAAAACCCTAGGTAGGGAGCTGTAAGTCCTAGCTCCAGTGCTGGCCCAGACTCCAAGGTCACAGAGCTCTCATCCAAAATGAGATGATTAAACTGTATGACTCCTAGTTTAATCTCTAAGTCCCTCCCATCTTCTATAAATTTCTATGTGCTGAGGCTTTACAACCTTTGGCTCTTTATTAAAACTCATTTGAACCACTCCAAGATTCCTGTTCAAGTGGCTAACAAGTGGTTAAAATGGAAGAGTCTAACACCTATCTGTACCATGGGATCATTTTCTCTATGTGCCCACATTCTTTCAAACACAGAATATTGAAAATGCAGAGTTGCTCCCAACCTTGAAAACTGGTACCTTTTTTCTTTACTCATTACTAGAAGAAATGCTTCAAAGATGGATGAAAGGCCCATGTATGCTGTGGGCCTTTCACAACACCACAACACCACAGCACTTTCAACAGGCACCAGTCTGGAAGGAGGATGGACAATATTTGCCCAAGGACCTGATGGGGAATGAATACCTATATAGGTGGAAAATGTTAAAAAAACATCCAAGGCAACAAATACTGATATCTTCTCTTTCCCGAGGATCTGAGATGTAAGAAGATCCAGACTTAGAGTGCTACTGGAATAGGAATTTATGATACAGAAAAGGAAGAATCTTAACTGCCACCAGTGTTCTCAGGTACTGACATGACTACTTGTTAACATTTTATGGAATGAATAACATGGCAAAGATGGGTATCTTTTTTTAAGATTTTATTTATTTATTTTTAGAGAGAGGGGAAGGGAGGGAGAAAAAGGGAGAGAAACAGCAATGTGTGGTTGCCTCTCAATGTGCCCTCTGCTGGGGACCTGGCCCACAACCCAGGCATGTGCTTTGACTGGGGATTGACCCTTTGGTTTGCAGGCTGGCACTCCATCCACTGAGCCACACCAGCCACAACTGGATTTTATAATGCTTTTCAGGTATCCCTTCACAGAGGTAAGAGGCTGTATGACAGCAAGAGATGGCAGGTGAGGTCTTTTAGCCTTGGGACTTGCTGGCTTCTCTATAAGCCTCGTGGTATGGTTGTAGGATGCTGTTTTCCTTCTCTTTAGGCTTGGCCCCCTTTTTTTTTTATATTCTCACTTCACTGTCCTGGTATCCTTGGGTCCTGCCTCCCTCCCTGTGAGATTCTGGTTCTAACTGAAGCTAAGAATGAGACCAACATCATTTATAACTATAACAAGCAGATTAAAAAAAATAGTCTAAAGAGCAAAGATGACTCCAAACTTCAATATGGCTGGGTTGAAAATGCTTTGGAGTCAGAACATATGGTAAATTAATTGAGCAAAGGCCCCAATGTCCTACTGGTGCCCCTGCCCTTTACAATGTGACTCTCTAGCTCTTCCCATCCAGAGATGAAATCTATTGCCCTCCCCTCCACCACCATCCTGTGACTTGCTTTAACCATAAGAATGTGGCAGAAGTGTCTGTGTGATAGAAACTTCCATATTTAAGCATCAAGAGACCTTGAGCACTTCTTTCTGGGAGTACTTTCTCCATGAGAACAGTTCTGGGCTGGCTGCTGCTGGAAGATGAGAGATCAAGTGCCAAGGTCATCCTTGTGGCTGAGGCCATCCTAGAGCAGCTAGCAGACCTGCCAGCTGACAGCGGATGCATGAGCAAGTCTGGACAAAATGAAACAGTACCAGAATGCCCAGCTAAGTTCAGCCTAAACTGCTGATACACAAAATCTTAAGCTAAGCGAATGGTTAACTTTGGAGGTAGTTTATTATGCAGACTCACTTTTGTAATAGTTAACTGTTCCAGGGGAAATACAGGAATGTTTTTGATAATTAGAACCACAATTAACTTTGAACAACATAGATTTGAACTGTGCAGTGCTACTTATATGTGGATTTTTTCAATAAATATGTATAGTACTATAAGTGTATTTTCTCTTCCTTATGATTTTTTTAATCACATCTTCTTTTCTCTAGTTTACTTTATTGTAGGAATATAGTATATAATGCATATAATGTAAAATGTGTTAATCAACTGTTAAATGTTATTGGTAAGGCTTCTGAGCAACAGTAGGCTACTAATAGTTAAGTTTTGCAGAATTAAAATTTACATGTGAATTATTGACTGCATGGGGGTCAGCACCCATAATCCCCATGTTGTTCAAGTGTCAACTGTTCAATGACTCCATTCGTATCACCAGCCAAGTTTCTCCCTTGACCTCCAGACACATACATCCAATCACCTACCCAACAATTCCATGACCATCTTTAAGTCTCTGCTCAAAGGTCAATGTGTCAGAATCAGAGAGGCCTTCCCTGACCATCATATTTAAACCTACACCCATACCCTGGTATGCCTAACCCCCTTCTTTGCTTTATTTTCCTCACAGTGCTTATCATCATCCCACATACTATGCTTATTTATCATCTGTCTCCACCTCAAACCCATGCAAGTTTCAAAAGGGCTTGGCTTTGCCTTGCTCAATTTGGGTTTGCTCATTGCTGTATCCTGAGTGTTCACAGCATTGCCTGGCACTTAGCCAGTAGGTGCCCAATGCATGTTTACATAGGATTAAAAGAATTATGGAAGATACTACACATACTATGCTGAGTGTGGCCTGAATATGCTTCTTAAAAAAAAAAAAAAGCCCTGGGTAACTGCTGGCCTGTGAACCAAAAGGTCACTGGTTCAATTCCTAGTCAGGGCACATGCCTGAGTTTTGGGCCAGGTCCCCAGTTGGAGGCAACCAATTTATGTTTCTTTCACATATCAATGTTTCTCTCCCTCTCTTTATCCCTCCATTCCACTTTCTCTAAGAAATAAAATCCTTTAAAAAATAAAAAATATTTCATATCATATTTTAAAATGTTGACTTTAATGATTATAACACACACACACACACACCCTTGACCTACCCCATTCCTCCCAGGCTATTTCTATCTGTGGGTTACCACTTGCTGCTTATGGTTTCTTCTTTAAAATCTTTATTTCTAAATAAATTGCTTCAAAAAATATTTCTTTCTTAAAGAGTTTATTCATTTTTAGAGAGAGGGGAAGGGAGGAGGAAAGAGAGAGAGAAAAATATCCATATGTGATTGCCTTTTACATGTCCCCAACTGGGGACTCAGCCCACAACCCAGGCATGTGCCCTGACTGGGAATCGAACCATCAGTCTTTTGGTTCACAGGCTGGCACTCAAACCACTGAGCCAGGGGTATTTCTTAATTCTTCAGCTTCAGAGCTTAGATAGTATCTTTTGACTTTCTCTATGGAAGATGAAGACATGGCTTTCTTGCTGTCCCTAACTCCCATCTCTTCTCTCCCTTGAGTCCTGTCAATTCCCCTTCCCCATCAGCTATCTCACAGTTTAGTTAAATTAGTAATTATGATCTGACTATGTCTTTTTCTGAATAGAACCATATAGTACATTTTTTAAAGATTTTATTTATTTATTTTAGAGAGGAAAAAGGAGAGTGAAAGAGAAACATCAATGCATGGTTGCCTTTCATGCACCCCTAATGGGGACCTGGCCCATAACCCAGGCATGTGCCCTGACTGGGAATCAAACCAAAGACCCTTTCATTCGTAGGCTGAGGCTCAATCCACTGAGCCACACCAGCCAGGGCCGTATAGTACATTTTTTAAAATTTTAATTAATTTTTTATTGTTTCTGGAGTTAACAAGTTTTATTCTCCCTATTGATTAGTTTCTTTATGTACTCAGCACTAATCCATCCCCTAAGCTTTCTGCAAGAAATACAAATTTCCTCTCAAACTTGAATCTACTAGACACACTTATTTTTCTTGGAGAGCTCCCTTATGGAGCCCTTTGCCATCCTGCTCCAGTCTGGACTAGTGTCCACACCTTCTGCTTTCTGATTATGTGGAGATTCCTCCCTCTCAGCCTGGGATTTCCTTCACTACCACTTAATCTCATGTTTTTCTTTCTTGAGAAGTAGCTCTCTAATAGCTTATTGAAAGATTAATTTTTATTTTGAGACTTTGTATAAAATATTCTCATTCTTTCCAGCCAAGATGGAGGAGTAGGTAGACACACTGCCTCCTCGCACAACCAAAATAAGGACAACAATTTAAAAACAAAAAACAACCAGAAACTGACAGAAAATCGAACTGAATGGAAGTCCGACAACCAAGGAGTTAAAAAAGACACATTCATCCAGACTCTTAGGAGGGGTGGAGATAAGCAGACGGGCACAGAGGACTTGCAGCAAGGCAGTGGCTGGAGGACCCAGAGAGGCAGCGGATAGTGGAGCAAGGCTTGTAAGGCTGCAGCTGGCCAGCAAGGCAGCAGCAGGCAGACCTGGCAAGGCCACGGATTGTGGACTGGGCAGTCTCACATTTGCCCACAGATGAACCCGGAGGAACAACTGAGGAGCTGGACAGACTGCACAACCCAGGGCCCCAGCACGGGGAAATAAAGCCTCAAAATACCAATTGAAAACACCTGTGGGGGTTGAGGTGCTGGGAGAAACTCCCAGCCTCACAGAAGAGTTCATTGGAGAGACCCACAGGGTCCCAGGACATACACAAACCCACCCACATGGGAATCAGCACCAGAAGGCCCCAATTTGTTTGCGGCAAGCGGGGAAGTGACAGAAATCTGGCAGAGAGGGCAAGCGCCATTGTTCCCTCTCAGACCCCCTGCCCCCACGTACAGTGTCACTACACAGCATCGTGGGTTGGCCCACCCTGGTGAACACCTAAGACTCCACCCCTCACTACATAACAGGTGCATCGAGACAAAAAAAAATGGCCCAAACAAAAGAACAGATCAAAGCTCCAGAAAAAAATACAACGAAGTGACCAAGAGATAGCCAACCTATCAGCTGGACAGTTCAAAACACTGGTAATCAGGATGCTCACAGAATTGGTTGAATTTGGTCACAAGTTAGATGAAAAAAATGCAGCCTACGCTGGGTGAAATAAAGGAAAATGTACAGGGAACCAATAGTGACGAAAAGGAAACTGGGACTCACATCAATGGAGTGGACCAGAAGGAAGAAAGAAACATTGAACCAGAACAGAATGAAGAAACAAGAATTCAAAAAAATGAGGAGAGGCTTAGGAACCTCCAGGACATCTTTAAACATTCCAACATCCAAACTATCGGGGCACCAGAAGGAGAAGAGGAAGAGCAACAAGTGGAAAACTTATTGAACAAATAATAAAGGAGAACTTCACCAATCTAGCAAAGGAAAGAGACTTCCAGGAAGTCGAGAAAGCTCAGAGAGTCCCAAAGAAGTTGGACCCAAGGAGGAACACACCAAGGAACATCATAATTACACTACCCAAGATTAAAATGAAGGAGAGAATCCTAGAAGCAGCAAGAGAAAAGGAGAGAGTTACTTACAAAGGAGTTCCCATCAGACTGTCAGCTGATTTCTCAAGAGACCTTGCAGGCAAGAAGGGGCTGGAAAGAAGCATTCCAAGTCGTGAAAGGCAAGATCTACATCCAAGATCGCTCTATCCAGCAAAGCTTTCATTTAGAATGGAAGAACGGATAAAGTGCTTCTCAGATAAGGTCAAGTTAAAGGAGTTCATCATCACCAAACCCTTATTTTATGAAATGTTAAAGAGATTTATCTAAGAAAAAGAAGATAAAAAACATGTACTGTAAAGTGACAGCAAACTCACAATTATTAATAATCGAACCTAAAACAAAAACAAAAACAAACTAAGAAAACAACTAGAACAGGAACAGAACCACAGAAACAGAGATCACATGGAGGGTTAGCAACAGGGGAGTGGGAGGAGCAGAGAGGGGGAAAAGGTACAGAGAATAACTAGCATAGATGGTAGGTAGAAAACAGAAAGGGGGAGGTTAAGAATAGTATAGGAAATGTAGAAGCCAAAGAACTTATATTTACAACCCATGGGCATGAACTAAAGGGGGGGAATGTCGGTGTCAGAGAGGGTGTGCAGGGTGGAGGGGAATAAAGGGGAAATGGGACAACTGTAATAGCATAATCAGTAAAATGTATTTTAAAAAAAGAATACAATGAAAAGATAGCCGTCTATGAACAATGAAGTGGATCCCTCATCAGAACCCAATCATGGTGGCACCTGATATCAATTTAAGCTTCTGGAACTGATAAAAATAAATGTTGCTTCAGCCAGCCAGTCTATGGCATTTTGTTATATGAGCGCAAGTGGACTAAAACAATACCATAATTTATTCAAACAGCCCTCCACTAATGAATACCAGTCTTTTGCTGTCACAAACAATACTTCAGAGAGTAACTTCCTATACAATCAGTTCATAGATGTTGATAGATGTAGAAAAAACTCCCAGAAGTAGAAGGACTGGGACAGTGGTTCTGTGTGTTTATGACAACATGCTCACTCACGTCCCCACGTGTGAGGTCTGGGAGAGCCTGCTGCCCTGCAGCCTCCACCACAGAGGGATAGCAAAATGTTTTATCTTTGTAACTTGATAGGTCAGAAATGGTATCAGAGTAAAACTCCAATTTGTATTTCTTATATTCTGAGACGGAATATCTTTTCATATGCTTATAGTTCTTTTCTGTGAACTGATTGTAACCCTTTCCCATTGTTCTATAGGGTTGCTGGTCTTTTTCTTACTGATTTGCAATGTTGGGAACCAATTCTACAGTGATGTCTCCCATTCCTGCATAGTCTGGGCCTTCTGAGCAAAGGACATATTTGAATAACAAACATTTTTAGGGCTTATATAAATACCCCTAGAGATAGGATATCCTTCTGAAGGAACTTAGAGAAGGACCTCCCCAGAGACATCTCAGGGCAATAAACTAGAGGTAACTTTTATTTTCCCTCAGACATCTGTTTACATTCCAGGTAAGTGAGTAATGTCCCTATCTAGATAGAAGGATGGGCTGATGTGTTAGCAGCCTTATAAGCCCAGAGTCTCCTAACTTGGGGTTCTTTCCCTGTCGTTACCCCATTGCAAGTATGGGGAACATTTTCTTCCTTCATGTCACCCATGGTGGTGGAGCATGGGAATCGATGCAAAATGCTGCTCCGGCTGCTGTTTTTCTGTGAGTAATAAACCATCTACTTCTCTGTCCAGAGGTCATGTATCTTCTGTCAGAGAATATATATGAAACTGTGATAGGTTAACTTGTTAGCTGGCAAATAGGGTAAAATCTCAGACACTTTACAATTTCTGACTTAATACACAGAAACTCCTCTGTCTGTAATGTGAAATGCATGAATTTTATCTGTATATTTAAAAATTATATGAGGTAATTGTGAAGCATGGCTAGGGATGAGACAAAGGTGGTACATTTTTTTTCAAGACTCAGCAAAATGCCACATCTCCAACCATGGAAACACACATGGATATAACTTTGAAATCTAGAGTAGGATAAGAAAAGGTGTATTGTGCAGTTGCAAATGCAAAGAGCAATACAATTAACTTCAGACACTAGAGCTAAGCATTTACAGACATGAAGTGCTTTGAAAAACAATCATTTCACAAATAAGATAGAAGAGGAGCATTTTGCATTACTTTTGAAATTAGGCACCTTGAACTGCATTAGTGATCACCAGGACTGGTGGCTTGTGTGAAAAGCACTTCAGGTAAAAAAAGATACTATTTTTCAGACTAAAATATTTCCTTAAAAATTTATTTTAGAGAGAGAAGAAAGGTGGGAGTGGGGAGAGATTGGTTTGTTGTTCCAATGATTTATGCATTCACTGGTTGATTCCTGCATAAGCCCTGACTGGGGATTTGACCCACAACCTTCGCGTACAGGGACAATGCTCTAACTAACTGAGCTACCCAGCCAGGGCTAAGACAGTCTTGTCTGATTATCTACTTTTCTGAATTTTTAGTGACTGCATTAGAAAAGAACAGAAGCAACACAGGGGAAATTATGGCTCAAAGCATCTCAGGAACCAGTGAAAGCTCATCATTTATTCCATCAGCAAATCTTTACTGAATACGCCTGGCAAAAAAGGAAAACTAACAAAATCCCATTGCTACTTTGAGAAATAATAGTAATGCAAAGATAAGGAATTCAATGAGTTCATAAGGCAGAAGATGGTTACCTCATGCCAGTGTGAGTGAGGGTGAATGAATGGTTGGAGGAAATCAGGAAACTTGAAATGGTGTTGTTTTGTAAAGATGATTGAGAGGGCCTTTCAGGAGAGAAAAGAGCTAAGGTCAGAGTGTGCATTTCAACTGGCAGCAAGGGTGGTTGGGAAGGAGACATAGGTAAGCTTGAACAGGTAGGCCAGGGGTCCTTCAGGCTTTGTACAGAATTTTATTATAAATTTATATTTTAAAAAGTGGTCAATTTATTCCTTAAAAAATAGCTTTTCATTTGCACCTTCCCAAATTCTATAGATTCATAGAAAAAAAGAAAGATTCAATGGACAGTGCCCAGCTGACAATTTGGAAACATCCTCTTGCTAAATAACCCTATTGAATGGTGTGCACTCAGGAACTTAGCTATAACTTAGAAAAAAAACAAAATCTTTCTTCAATGGCTAAGTCTGGTAGAGTGTGCTCAACCCCTAGACACCCCCTATTCCTTTTTTTGTGTCTACAGCTAGTCTCATATTTCTCCCTTGGATAAGAGCTAAACGTTAAAATTCATATATTCAAAGCTTACATTTAGGCTTCATAGCTTTATGAATAAATTCAATTATTGGTCAGCTGTCTTATTATCTGCACAGAAAACTTCACTACCCAACAAGTTGCTTTGACCTCTCTTGACCGTCTAAACTTGCATCACCTGCCACCAATTACCAACCTCGAGAAAAAATACACTCCCTTTCTACATGCACCCACAAAGCATTTGGAACTAGTCACATAATTTGTGGGGCCCAGTGCAAAATTAAAACAATGTGCTTTTTTATTAGAAATTTCAAGACAGTAAAGGAAGAGCATTAAACCAACCATGTAACCCTGGCTGGTGTGGCTCAGTGGATTGAGTGATGGCTTGTGAACCAAAAGGTTGCCAGTTCGATTCTTAGTCAAGGCATATGTCTCAGTTGTGGGCCAGGTTCCCAGGTTGAGGTGTGTGAGAAGCAACCAATCAATGTATCACTCACACATGAATGTTTATCTCCCTCTCTTTCTGCCTTTCTCTCTAAAAATAAATAAATACAAATCTTTTTAAAAATAAGCTTTAATTTAAAAATAAATAAATAAATAAATAAATGTTTTTAAAAAAATAAACCAAGCATGTAGCCCTTCTAAATGTGGGGCAGCTGCACAGGTTGCAAGTTGATGAGGTTGCTGGCCCTGTGTATGCCACCAAACAGGAAGGACTAAGGGGAGTGGTGAGATGTGTGGTGCAGAGTAAGAGCAAGTGAATATGGATTTCAAGTCTTGCTCTATAGGGAACCAATCTGCTTGGCATGGCAAACGTAGCCCAGCCCTATCAGAAAACCAACAGGCATGAGTCAGCACACAGGAGCCAAACCCATGGATCAGCTTTCTCCTGGGAACCCAGGCCTGCATTATACCTAGGCTGCTTTGAGGCTTGCTTTTGTTAAAACTCCTTCACCCTGAATTGAAGCTGCAAATGTTTACTGCATATCTTTAAAGTAACTTCCTGAAGTCTGTGCTAATTCTCCCAAGGACAGAGTGTAACCAGACCTGTTACTCATAAACAGTTTCCTTGTTAATTTGTAAGAAGTAATCAGTAACATCCTTTCCTTTGTTATCTGTAAAAAGTAATCACCTAAAGCAAACCTGAGCATAATTAATGAAAACCTTCTTTGATGTATACTATTAGAAAGCAATAAAAGCCTGTCCAGGCAAGGGTCAGGGTGCTTTCTCTCAGAGAGTGGCCATGTCCCTTTTTCTCCACAGGACTTCTGTAGTCCATGTGAATTTGTTCATTGCATCCACAACATCAGGGTCTCACTGGATGGAGTCCGCATCATTGCTCCCTGGCATATGTTATCAGTTTGACTCAAATAAACGCTGAAGAAAATTTTTAAAAATTCAAGTGAACATTCACAGATTGGGTGGAGGAGTAAAGGGGCTTCAGATACAGGGAACCTGAGGGGTTAGAAGAGAATAACAGAATATTCAGCAAAATCATCACAGGATATTGATAGGGGAAGCTAAGCAGTAGTTGGAAGGAATTTTGCACAACTCTCATGCCCCATAAACCATGGGCTTAGAAACTGCCTCCGTGTTGCTCTTGGGTTGCTAATATCTCTGCTGCTGTCACACTCACATCTAATCCTCCTCTTCATCTGTGGAGCAGAGCAGAACTGGTTGCACACTACTTAACCAGTTTCCAAAAGCTTAGTCACTTCTGCTTTTAATAGATGCCAGCAGTTGGTATTTAATGTCCTGATGATATTATGGCAATCACCAAGGGTACTGACACCCAGTCTATGTCCCACTTGACAAAAATCATCAATGTGGATTCCTTTCAACTTAATAGAGGTAGCTTAGGCGGAATGGAGTACTCAGAGTGATGGAGAAAGATATTATAAAGCACCACACCAAGAGCTGAGTTTACTTAGTTTCCAATTTTACACTCACCACCTATTGATATGCATTATTCTACCTCAGTGTGGTAGTCAAGACATATTTTCTTTTTAATTTCATATGCAGCAATTTCCCCCCTTTCACTTGCCAGTTCCCCCCCCCCACACACACTAGATTGAATAATAGTCTGGGGATGTGACTTAAATGACAGATTGGCAATTGAGGGAGTCTTTCAAATTAATGTACTCGAGAAGAAAATGATATGTGTGGGGCTTCAGAATAAGTCACCCCAAGATGTGCCTCTGTGGTATGTGGATTGTTTTGAGGTAAAGGCAATTTTAACTGTGGGCTCAAGAGAGAATTCTGCCCCTTGTGCCCTAACTACCTTGAACTTGAATTAAGGGGCTTGCCCTAAGAAGAGATTATCAGAGATAACCTCTTTTCATCTATCTTTAGGGCAGGTAAAACTAATTACTAAACATCTGCTCTTATGACCTACAGTGACCCTTTGAGGCTAAAGAACCTTACCTCATCCCTAGCTCAGGATGTCTAATACACCTATTTTCCCCTTCTGTCTTTTTTCTCCCCTGAAGGAGAATTTTTATTACTTTTTTGTACAGAAACCACAGTGTACACTCAGCCCAGCTTGGTGGCCAGTTCCTTGGCCTTGGCCTTTTCCAGCTTGGCGATGCAAGCCACCGACTTGCAACCCAGGATGTTGCCT
Organism: Phyllostomus hastatus; assembly: GCF_019186645.2. NCBI lineage: Eukaryota > Metazoa > Chordata > Mammalia > Chiroptera > Phyllostomidae > Phyllostomus > Phyllostomus hastatus. The sequence goes on along the minus strand of NW_025333835.1, from coordinate 1,550,790 downwards.
CCCAGTGGTGGCAGATTTCATTGTATCTGTTGTAATTGGTCTGGAAGGCTTCCACCGGCGTGGCCAGAGCTTCTTTGTCTTCCAAGTTAACCTGTGTGAAGGCGACAGTGGTGCAGGTCTTCATGAGGACCAGATGCCCCAGCCTGGTTTTCCTCTTGATGATGCAGTAAGGAAACCCCCACCTCCCAGAACAGGGTGGGCAGGAAGACCACCAGCTAGATGGGATCCACGTCATATGCCATCACAACTAGCTGGGCCTTCTTGTTCTCCACCAGGATGGTGACAATGTTAACCCCACTCAGGGGGTAGGTGGCCTCTTGGTGGGGCCATCCCCTTTGCCAGCAGCTTTTTTTCTCAGCCCAGGACAGCAATCTCTACTTCTCTTGGTTTGTCTCTGGTCAGTACTTGTGTGCCAGCTTGAGCAGCTGTGTAGCTGTTTGGCTGTCCAAGGCCTGGGTAAACTGGTTTGTGGCAGGAGGCACTTTCAGGCACTTAGAGAGAATAGCCCTTGGCTGCTCCAGCCAGGTGTAGGGGGGCCATTTGACAAAGCAATGAGGTCCCTTTTGGCCTGGATGTCTTGTACAATGACAAAATTCTTGGGCCTCTTCCCAAGAGGGGGTGATAAACCTTCCCAAAGCGGGTTCATCACCTTCCTGGCCTCCTGCTTCTTTACAACGATGGCAGGAGCAGGTCCCCCCTTCTTCCCCTTTGGCATATTGGACAATGAGAGAAGAGAGAAAAGCTCTTTCTGTCTTTGGATCTCTTGTCTATACAGGGTTTCTGACTCTCTCATGTATGCAGGGTTCCCACACATATTAAATTTGATTTTCTTTTGTTAATCTATTTCATGTCTATTTGATCTTTAGACCAGTTGAAAGAACATTGATGGTAAAGCTTCTTAGATGTCCACAAAATACCAACTTTCTCTGCAATTTGCCAAATTTCCTGCACTCTAGATAAGGCCATGTGCAAGTTGTATTTAATAATAAATAGGAATTTTTTTAATCCTCACTTAAGGACTTTTTTCTTTTTTCATTGTTTTTAGAGAGGAAGGGAGAGAAACATCGATTGGTTGCCTCCCGTTTGGGCCTGGACCAGGAATTAAACTCGCAACTTTTCAGGTATGGGACAACACTTCAAATGAGCCACACCAGCCAGGCTGATAATGACTGGGATTTATCTGCTGTCTTTACACATAAGGAAAATCACAAAGTACATGATTAGATTTCTAGTGTCAAACTAAATGTTAGAAATTCTAGCAGGTCTACAGTACTATTGAAAATGCTGGCCCTGGCCAGTGTGGTTCAGATGGTGGAGCACTGGACAATGCTTCAAAAGCAATGTAATCAAAAGGTTGCAGGTTTGATTCCATCAGGGCACACACCTAGGTTATGGGTTCAGCGCCCCCATCAGGGCACATGGGAAAGGCACCTGCTCGATGTTTCCCTCTCTCCCTCCCACCTCCTCTCTAAATAAAATCAATGTCCTCAGATAAAAAAAAATGCTGTATTCATAACTACCTATTGTGGTCTGTCTGTCCCCTCCTAGTTAATGGGCACCTCAAGTGAGTCATTTGATATCAATTCTCATTTCCCCATCTGTAAATTGACTCGTGCATGCAAAAACCTTTATATGGCATTGTCCATCTCAGTGTTTTACCTCAAAAGCTCAGAAAAGAGCACTAGGTATAAACACAAGGAGATGTCAAGTGTATGGAGGTGGGATGGGGTGGGGTGTGAGCAATTGAGGGAGACATTGAACAAGTAAGTACTTTGTAAATAATCTTCCACTAGGCTCACTGTTGACATTTTTCTCATTGAATTCTATGGACAGTCACTGAGGTTCTCATAGCCCTGTGTATGTGGAACCTTCAGTGGGGTGAACATAAACTTCCAGCATTCTTTTTTACCTGTATACTACAAGTATAAAGACTTATTGAGATGGCTGTCATAGCAGCCAAGAGTAATTCAGTGGAAGGTATACAATACCTTTCCGGGTTTTTTTTTTTTTTTAAGATTTTATTTATTTTTAGACAGAAGAGAAGGAAGAAAGGAAGAGAAATATCAATATGTGGATGCCTCTCACACACCCCCTACTAGGGACCTGGCCCAAGACCTAGGCATATTCCCTGACTGGGAATCCAACTGGCAACCCTTTGGTTCCCAGGCTGGCACTCAATTCACTGAACCAGCCAGGGCCTATCTAGTACCTTTAATTTGTATGTTAAATGCTTTAGTCAAGGAATTTTCCTTTGGAATAATGGAATATTGCGTGTCACCAAAAGAACTAAATATCCAAATAAGTAGCTCAACTTTTTTATTCAGCATCAAACTGTTTTTCACTCCAGTCATTTTTTTCTTTAAGATTTTATTTATTTTTAGAGTGGGGGAAGGGAGGAAGAAAGAGAGGGAAAGAAATTGATGTGCAAGAGAAACATTGATGGGTTGCCTCTTGCACACCCCCAACTAGGGACCTGGCCCACAACCCTGGCATGTGCCCTGCAGGAATCAAACTGGAAATCTTTGGCTTTGTGGGATAACACCCAGCCCACTAAGCCACACCAGTCAGGGTTCCAGTGATTTTCAAGTATTGTCCATAAGTAGGTCCAGAAGATCATAAATATATCCAAAAACATCAAGTTGGGCTCTCAGTTCTTCTGGGCAGTCTCTGGGAAATTTTGTCAATTGCCACAAAGCTGAAGGGTTTTTATTTGTTTGTTTTGTTTTCCCCAGAAATAGGTTTGTAACCCACCAGGGGGCTGTTAGCCATTCTTCTACATATAATTAACGGTTGTATAGCAATGACCTACTAAGTGTGAGGTAGTGGTCACTGAGATGTAATCTTTAGTAATCCTGGTTTACATTCCATTTTACTGAGTATTCTGCCAGCCAAGGTCATTCATCTCCATGCACATGTACACAGATGCTCAGGGTTTTTTCAAGTTGGTTGGGGTTTTTGTTGTTTTTGCAATTCTACCATTATTGTCATCATTAGCAGTTTTGTTTACAGTTATTAACCCTGTTAAGTCAGATGATGGAACTTACAAACACATTTACTAGTGATTTAAACAGAGCTTAAGGAAAATGTGATTCAAATGAGTCATTCACACACCTACTGTGTAAGCAGATGCACATATAATAAAAAATACTTGGCCTTGGCTGGGTAGCTCAATTGATTAGAGCATCATTGCAATACTCCAAGGTTGCAGGTTCAATTGTCAGTCAGGGAACATATAAGAATCAACCAATGAATGCGTAAATAAGTGTGGTAACACATCGATGTTTCCCTCTCTTAAAAAAAATCAAAGTATTTTTAAAAAATACTATGTTATATTTTCTGGGCAATATGCTGCATGTGAATTTGCTGTTCTCTTCAGCCTTTTTTTAGATTTTATTTTTATTTTTTTTTAAGATTTTATTTTTATTTTTAGAGAGGGAAGGGAGGGCAAGAGAGAGATCAATGTGCGGTTGCTGGGGGTCAAGGCCTGCAACCCAGGTATGTGGCCTGACTGGGAATCGAATCTGCGACACTTTGGTTCGCAGCCTGCGCTCAATCCACTGAGCTATGCCAGCCAGGGCAGATTTTATTTATTTTTAGAGAGAGGGATAAGGAGGGAAGACAGGGAGAGATACATTGATGTGTGAGAGAAACATCAATTGGTTGTCTCTCACAAGTGTCCCAACTGGGAACCAGCCCCACAACCCAAATATGTGCCCTTTCCAGGAATTGAACCAGTGATCTTTTGCTTTACAGGATGATCCTCAACCAGCTGAGCCATACCAGTCAGGGCTCCCTTAAGCCTGTTTTAATCAGGCTTTCTTTCCTATTAAATATTTCTGAAGTTTACCATCTTATCTTACCTGACCAGTTCATAACAGATAACCTTGACTTCTTCCTCCTTCCTGAAACACTTGTCCACTAGATGTCCACGAGGCCACTCCCTTGGTTTTTCTACCTCAGGGGCATTTTCTTTTTAATCGCCTCTGCCAGTTCTCCATGCTAATCATCTTTAAATTGGAGGGCTTGAATAATCTCAGTGTTCTGGCTTCAAGTCATATATTGAGACCCAGTCAGGTAGCTCATTTGGTTAGAATAAGCCTGATGTGCCAAGATGGATCCACAGGGATCAACCAATGAATGAAATAAGTAGAACAAGAATCCAATGTTTTTCTTTCTCACTCTCTCCCCCTAAAAATCAGTAAAAGTGAATTTTAACAAGTCACGTATTGAGATCTTCTCAGTTATGAGTCTCTAGCTTAGACCTCTCTACTCTCCTCCCGTGACAAATGTCTGCCTATCCTATTAATTTGCATCAAGAACTGGGATCCTGGCCAGGTAGCTCAGTTGGTTAGAGCCAGTGTCCCAATATGCCCAAGGCTGTGTGTTCAACCCCCAAGTCAAGGCACGTGTAGTAAGTAACCAGTGTTTCTCCCCCTTCCTCTCCCTTTTAAATCAATAGAAAATTGAAAAAAGAAAATGAATCTACATCTCATATTATCTCCAAACCTGAACTCTTGATTTCCCGTGCCATCTCAATGTTAATTCCTTTTCTTCCCAATGCCCAGGACAAAACAGATTTTTCCCCCATTCAACACATGGGTAAATTCTGTTCTTAATTTCCCATCACTTTCACAACTACAACCCTAAACTGTATGTATCATCTCACATGAAAATATTGCTAAACCCTTGTTCTCTGCTTTTACTCCACTACCCAGCAGCCACGACACAATCCTTGAGTGCAGATCATGTCACGGTCCTGTGGCTTTCCTGCACAACCTGGTTTCTTTTCCCATGCATTCCCTTTTCTACCTTAGTTCTTTTCTTGCCACTTTGTATCTAGCACACTCAGCTACCGTATCCCCCGAACATATCCAGCACATTCCACTTCAAACTGCATTTGCTATTCTTTGCCTGGAATGCCTGCCCTCAAATGTTACAAAGGCTTTTTTGGACAACACTGTAAAAAACCAATCTCCATCAAATAGTTTTCCATACATTCAGCAGCTAAGGCTCTAAGACCACTAGCAACATGCCTGTCACTTAGCGTCAATGACAACAAACTGATACATGGCTTCTGATGTACAAAGCAGCCACAAAGCCTCTATATTACTATTCCAATTTTTCCAACTTTTCTATGGCTAGTTTGCCAAATCCCACTTCAGTTTAAATGTGATTTCATTTTCTGTCAAGTTATCATCTTTAACCACTGCCTGAAAAATTCCCACTAGGTATGTTCAGAGTGGCCTCCTCAATCCAGTGACTGGTATTTTTTGTACAGTTTAATGTCAGAAGTCGGAATGCTTAAAACTGTCACGAGTTTCCAATATTTAGGTTTGCTTGCAATCACTAGTGGGCATTTCTATCTCAAATTCTGAGCCACACATCTTTGAAGTCACTAGGGCAAATTCCAGATTGTCAAATATTTGGATTTACCCTGGAACACATGTAACAGGGTCAGATTTTTTAAAATCACTGGCTTTAGCCTTGGCTGGTATAGTTCAGTGGATTGAGTGCAAGCCTGGGAACCAAAGGGTCACTGATTCAATTCCCAGTCAGGGAACATGCCTAGTGTACAGGCCAGGTGTCCAGTACAGAGGTGCAAAGCAACCCACACAGATGTTTCATTTACTCTTTCTCCTTCCCTTCCCCCCTCTAAAAACAAATAAATAATAAAAACCTTTAAAAAAAAAAATCACTGGCTTTAGTTTTAACCCTGAAGTTTTAAATGTAAAATCATTCAGAAGGCAATGGTGTAGGGGAATAATTCCCCAACTTCTCTTGTAAACTCACATTTTACATTCTTTGGAGTAAAACAGACATTTCAATTATTTACAATGTAATTTCTTAATTATAAAAACTCACATGTTTTTCCACTGCATCCTCCCAATTCAACCTTGGCAGCCACATAAGACAGGGCTAGGAACCTTTTTCTTTCACCTGGCCTGGAACCTTAGCAAACAGTAACTACCCAGATCAAATACTTTGCCCTTTCATTTCATACCCTTATTCAGATGTAATACACAAAGCAGTTGCCTTTTCTTCCACCCAACAGCCAACTCACATTCCATCTAATAACCTCATCTTTTAAAAGCAAGGGCCAACAAACCTGTCCTACAATGAGACACACATTTATTTTAGGATTTGCAGGCCCTGAAGGTCTACCACACACATCTCTGCTATTGTAGTGTCAAGAGCCAGTCAATCCATAAACAAAAGATTGTAGCAGCATCCTGATAAAGCTGGATACCAAATCAATTTCATATCCCATTAAGTTGTAGTTTCCCCATTCAAAAATGTAACCACCTCAATCACATAAAATAGGTAGCAGGATGAGCCAGTTTGCCAACCCTATCCCAGGAGTTTGACAGAAGCCTATTACACAATTTCAGGAGACCTAGATTTCTATAAAACTTGGTCCTGACTTGGTATGCTATTTAAATAAGCTCAGACACTACTTTGTTTCCAACTGGGTTGGTCTTTTTTTTTTAGTTATCTCTTCCAGTTAACTACTTCCATTTGTAGGTGATGAAAAACATTTAAGGAATCCACTTCACGTGTTGGTTCTGCTGTGAACATGTAATCTTTCCCTTTACTTCAACTCAGAATTAAGATCCTTGCTTTTTATATTCCATTCCCAGAAGTAGTTTTCATTGTAGACGTTATCTGAACATAGTCATGCTCTGTAGTAGTAATCTATAACCTAGCTTCTCCAGGAACACTATGTACAGGATGGATTTAAATATGTATTAAACTAAGAGGCATTCTCTCAAATAAGTTTAAATGCATTTTATTTTTAGACAACCTACACGACATGTTTTTCTTAAAAACAATGCCTCCGCTCCATATAAATCAAGGTCAAAATAAATGACGAACTCAAGGTAACATCAGTCCCATTTGTCCTAGTCCTGGTGTGTGGATGAAAAGCAGCAGCCAGTTATGATGACAGGTGATAGATCCAAATCGCCAAATTTGTTACTGTGAAAACAAGAAGAGTATATTAACACCTTTTCCCAGTATGAAAGCATGTAACATTTCCAGGCTGCAGATGTAGTCCCCTATTCAATCTGGGCTGCCACAAAGACAGACAGAAAGCGCAGGGATTTTTTTCTTTCGCATCCTAGTGCAAACCAAAAGAACAACGTTAGATTGTTCAAGGTCTATCAGTGGATGCAAAACCTTCCTTACTGAGTCATTTTAAACAAAGTCCCACTCAGACACACTTTGTTTTACCAAAACCTCAGGTATCCTAAATAATTCCTTTTGACAAGCCATTTGTACTCTTCTGAGACACCTGCCTTATTGCCTCTAATCTTGTTTGGTATAGTCTTAGGTTCAACTTGTTCCTAATTTATGTGAAAGCCTCTGAAAGGGAGAATAAAATGACTTCACTTCTGGAAGCAGCACTTGCTTGCAGAGCATATATTCATTTAATTTTACTAAAGCAATTTGCATATCAATATTCACTAAAAGTAACAGCGAGGCTTTCAATGATCAACTGCCAGTCATCGTAAACTCAAGTGAAAGGATTTTGATGCAATAAGTTTTCTCTACCAAGACTACACCATAAAATCTTTTACATGTGAAATCTTCTTTAGACACTCCAAGAGAAACAAGACCTGTACCCACATTTTAAAAGGACCTCTGTAGAATCCATTCTAACCATTTCACTAGCATGAAGAAGAATCACACCTAGGATGTCTCCGTTTTCACATTACTGATTTTGCCCCACACTGTTGCGTACTTACACATTTTTCCATTTCTAAACCATCCTTAAAGAAAATCATATATGGGGTCACACCGTCCTCACGGTAGTCCAGCAGAGCAACCATGCCATCTGGATTCATGTTTTCACCAATAAAGAACTTAGGAAGCAAGCAACAAACATCTAGAATTAGACCATTATATGCAGATATGCCATATCAAAACAAGCTGGAATAAAACAAAAACGACTCCCAACACCATGATTTAATCAAGAGAATTTCAGTAGCCAAGGCTCTGATGCCTAGGAGAAAATAAATGCTCACTAATCACCTGACTAAAGCAACAATAACAAAAATAGTAAAGGAATACAGGAACATTTTAAGCTTTCTGGTAACTTATTTCCTTAGTCCCACATATACAATTCCTATTTACAAAGTCAAGGACAGGACCATAATGCTGCCAATGAGAGAGCCCATCATATGGGGAAAGAGTCATAAGGCCAGTGTGTGTAGCCGAGCCAAAAAAATCAAACAACCAGACTGTGATAGGTTTTTTCTTTCTTTTTGGAAGGGAAGTCATTAAAGTTCTCCAATTAGACAAGTTCAAATTTATCAGGAAGAGCTCCAGTGGCAATGAGACACTGAATTATAAAGAGAAAGAAACTTGAAAGACCACTTAGGAGGTAACAAGCAATTTAAGAAAGAACTAATAGATGTCATCGGTGCAGGGATGAGATCCTGGAATCAAAAGACGAGATCTGGAAACACACTTGGGAGCAGGGAAGGCTATTTCTATAGCCTCTACAATTGGAATCGAACCTATTAAGTATTCAAACTGCTCAAAAGCCCAGGAAAAGAACCACAATTTAATTACAAAGATCCATCAAGTAACTCATTTTATGCCCTCAGTTAAAACTGCGATTCTTTGGTCCAAATATTTAAGGTATGTATTTACCTGGTAGTTTTTGAAATTAGCGAGGATGTGCTTGATTTGTTCTGCAGCCCCTGTCATAAAAGGTTTTACTCTTTCTGGTCTCTGTTCTTCGAGTTTCCCTTTGATTCTAAAAGGATATTTTATTAACAGGTTAAAGTATTGACTTCTGAGTAAAATTTAACTTTTTATTAAGTAAATACCCAAAGTAAAAATGAAAACCCACTGAAAACAGTAAGTTGCTGTCACTGAGCAAAGTTAACTAGTTCCCCAGATGTGTCAAGACCTCTGTCAATTTATTTCCAAAGTACTCTTCTAAAAAACAAACCAGACTGCTTGCTCCAGTAGGTTCACACTATTATAGAAAAGCAAAAACCCTTTGAGTCCACTGACTTAGAAAGGGCAAGGCCTTCTCACAAGTATGCCTGCTGCTAAAAAATCCTCAAGTTAGCCAATTCCTAAACTCTATAGAATTCCAGACAGCCGGGTGTGCCGGTATCACTTACGATTTCATGTAATCTTTGATGTACTTCTTGTAAGCCTCTTTCGTGAAGCTGGTTTCCTGCAAATGATGGTTCATAACAATATCAACACCAGTGATTACAGTGCTTTCCGTTCCTTCGCCCTCCGGGCCTTCAGCAGAGGCGTTTCCACCAATAAGCGAGTCATCGATGTTACCCTCTGTCCTACTGACCATCTGTATTAAGAAAGAGTAGTTTAGTATAAATTAACCCGAAAAATTTTTCTTTACCAGTAGTTTATGTACTCATCATCCTCCCACCAGATGTTCTTGTTGAAAACCAGGAATATTTGAGGGGGAAATTTATGACTCCTCCATTTCCTGAAATACCTTAACATGAACTTTTTGTTGATGGAAATGAAAACGTGGTTATCACAACCCATATGGACGTCTTCTGTGGGCTCTCGGGTTGAGCAAGTAGATATATAGGGAATTCACTCTAGGGCTTGGGGACCTCAAACAGTAGGCAGAAACAACTGGTCCTGGACAGACGCTGGGGAGGATGGCGGCCAGGCGGCAGACCTATTTCCAGACTCAGCTCCGCCTACACTTTTCTAGAAAAACCCGAGCCCGGAAAAAGTCTCCTCCGCCAGGAGGCAGGGCAGAGGATTGCACAATCTTGGGTGGGGGAGCGGCGGAAACTCGAGCTTGCCCAGCTTTGCCTCCCCCACGCCGCAGCCCTACTACTCACCTTTCCCTCTACCTCCAAACACAGCCCGTCTGCGACCTCGCGGATCTTGTAGATATCGGAGAACATCTCATCATCTGCTCGGAGACACAGGCCCACCGTCAAGATGCGCCCAGAGGCCCAAAGTCGGAGCCGCCATTTCCCGCGCTGGCCGGCTGGCTGCATGCTGTCTTTTCCTCTCCCCTCCCGGGCGCGTGCCCCAGGCACTGAACCCTCCCCGATCCCGGAAAGGCCACGGGCATCCGCTAGGCCCAAAACAGTGGCGGCATCCATCTTCCCCGTCCCCTCACCCGCCCCCACTACTCCATCCCCTGCACTCAACGGTAGGGTTATAGCAGTCACAACTCACGACTGATGAGGTCCCGGTAGATGATCATGATGGCGGCTAGAAGAACACGACAACGGCGCTGGCTGAGCAGGAGCCTGTAGCTCGAGTGAGCGCGGTGCAGCCAGAGCAGCGATCTAGGGGAGGGGGGAGCGGGCGGAAAAGGCCGACTCAGCCGCTCCCCAACCTCATATAGAGGGCAAGTCTCCCTACGTCATAGTCGGCTGCGCCTCCGGAAGCGCCGGAATTGGTGACGTGGCACGCTGAGCCACGTTGGGCGGGGCGCCAGCTTGGGCTAGGGTTACGAGGCGGGAGGGAGCATCCGGGCACTTACGGTGGAGACGCAAGTCTGCGTTTCAGGGAAACGTTGGGGAGGGAATGGTGAGGAGGGCAGAGGAAGGGGTCACGGGCCTTGATCAGGGTAGAGCGGATTTGGGGGAGAGAGTGAGGGAAGCAGGGCCAGGGGCCAGCACCCTGGGTGGGGCTCACTTGAAGTCTCTTCAAGCTTCTGTCCCACGCGGCGCGCCACGCAGGTCCCATCATTTCCTGGGAGTGGAAATGCCGGGTTTCCGGATTACTTACTTGTGATGCCCTGTTGTCGGGGCACTTTACATTTACGGAGGGCCGGGTCCAGGAGGCCTTGGAGACCACGAGGATGAGGGCAAGGTATGAGGGCTTTTGACCAGCCACTATGGTCTCCGAGGGCCTCGGAGAACTTTTAGCATTTGCTCCAACGGCTGCCGCAGCTGGTGGGGCCCAGCTGAGTCCCAGTAGTAAGATTCACGTCGCCCCGCTGGCTCCTGGGAATAATCGTGGAAGTGGGGTGGGGGGCTTAAAGGCTTTTAGGGAAGGAAGGAGGAAGGTGAAACGCGAGTTTTCACAGCTTTCCCAGTTATAGGTTTGGTCTCTGTTAGAATGTTTGCGGATTCCTAAGGCATGCATCTGAAGAGCTCTTTGTTTGCCCTTGGCCTTGATTTATGTCTTTTGTTTGAAAAAAGGGTAAACTGTCACTTTCAAGTGAAGTTGAAATTATATCCCAGGTGCTAGAGGGTTAAACATAAAAATAAGGAGCTTCCAACCCTCCCATGTGTTATTTGGACTTCAGACCCAATTACTAGGCACGAAAATAAAAACGAATTTCCCTATTTAGTTGGTTTAAGCCAGTATGAAACTTGAGAGTTTGTTCCATTCCAAAAGTTTATATGTTCCTTTTCTCCAGTTTTACGTTCAATTAAAAACGTTGTTTCGAGTTTTACAAAAACAGCCCCGTTGAAAAAGTACTCATTGAGTCAAAACAGGTCCTGGTTGTGAACACGTTTAATCTAGTTCTACTCTCAGAAAATGACATTGTAGCCCTGGCTGGGTTGCTAAATTGGTTAGAGACATGGTTGCGGGTTGATTACTGGTCAGGGCATATACAGGAATCAACCAATGAATACATAAATAAGTGGAGCAACTAATTGATGTTTCTAAAATCAGTTGAAAAAATTCTAATTAAAGAATTGGAAGCCCTGGCTGGTGTAGCTCAGTGGATTGAGCACGGGCTGCAAACCAAAGTGTCGCAGGTTCGATTCCCAGTCAGGGTGCATGTCTGGGTTGCAGGCCATGACCCCCAGCAACCGCACACTGATGTTTCTCTCTCTCTCTCTCCCCCTCCCTCCTTTCCCTCTCTAAAAATAAAATAAATAAAAATATTAAAAAAGAGAATTGGGCAATTATAACACATTAAGAATTTCTCCTAAGTCCAATAATAAAGCATTTCACAACAGAGAGAGCAACCCTTGTGAAAGAAGAGGGTACAGGGCAGGGAAATGAGATGATGGAGGAGTGGAAAGAAAAAAAGCCAAGAAATGCACCCCCCACCCCCTCACCCCCCAGATGGGGTCCTGGGCTGCCCTGGATAGCCCAGAGTACACTGACTTGGTAACTGGGAGGAAGCTAAAAATGGGTTGAAAAAGTTCTGAGAAGTGAACAATTTTCTGACACATGGTCCAGGGAGGCTCACTCAAACCTCTTGATATTTTGGGGGGATATGTAAGTGGAAACAGACTTTTATCCCAGGCACATCACAATTTAATTAGTTCCCTCAGCTTTAAAATTTTCAAGTTCTTAGAAATATTCCCAGGCCCTTCCCAGGTAGTTCACTTGGTTAGAGCATTGTCCCTGTATGCCCAGTTTTTAGGTTCAATCCCCAGTCAGGGCGCATAACAGGAAGCAACCAATAAATGCATAAATAAGTGGAGTAACAAACCGATGTCTGTTTCCTAAATTTTAGAGCTATAGGAGACTTGGTATCCTGTGCAATTAAATAGACTTCAGAAACAATGTCTGGCCTTTTCACACAAGTTCTCGCATGAGAAAAGAACTGAGAGGAGTCACCATTTTGTCAGGATTAACCACAATGACTTAACCACATTAGGGTTTATTTTCTCTTAGTAAGGAAATTCAAGACTATGTAGTCCACACTGAAGCTACAAAGCAGTGGTGGCTTCATGGGCATCAGAGATCCGGGATCATCCTTTCTTCTCTACCATCCATATGGCTTACAACAGATGCTGGAATTCCAGCCATCATATCCATCTTGCAGGCAGCAACAACAGGGGAAAGACCAAAGGGGTACATTCTAGTCTTGTGTTTCCTTTCTAAAGAAATACTCAAGAAAACCCACTGAACAATTACAAAATGATGCATTTGGTTGCAAGGAAGGCAGCAAACTGTAGTCTTCTAGTTCAATGACACTGGCTCATTGCCACACCAAATAAAATCAGGATTTTGTTGTTAATGAAGAATGTAAGTAGCTAAAGGTCCCTGCAGTGGTTCTTAGCTTAGAGGTGTTCACTTTGCTTAGTGGAGGTCAGGTTCAAAACTCTTTAAGGGGTTGATTTGCTAACCAGAATAATAGTAATTTAGGATAAGAAATTCTTAGCTGGTTAGATGTAGAGTGGAAAGTAGTCAGCCAAGTTATAGAAATTGTTTGATAAGAGAAACTAGGTGAGGGAGTTGGAATGCAGTATATGATTGTGACAGAAGGTGATTAGGAATGAACCACCTAAGTAACTATCCTTTGTGTGTCATTTGAACTTTCTCATTTTGAGATAGTTAATGAATTCTCATTTATCTTTTTCGTAGACTCTTCATACTAATAACAAATCATTACTTTAGTCAGAGGGGGAGGGATTGAGAGAGAGAAGAGAAAAACATTGATGTGAGAGAGAAACATGTATTGGTAGCCTCTCATAAGGCCCCTGCCCTGGGACCTAGCCCACAACCAGGCATGTACCCTGACCAGGAATTGAGCCCAAGACCCTTTGGTTTACAGACCACACTCCAACCAACTTAGACACATGGGCTAGGGCTCCTGGTACTTCCTGTCAGTCTGCCCACCACTCCCCATAACAGTCAGAATTCCGCTCATACTAGGAACTCAATACAATTTTAAAATATTAAAGAAAATTTCGGATCTTGAAAGAAAAGGCCTGAAGATAATTAAATCTCATTAAGAGAACAAACCAAAGTACAGAGCAGCATAAATAGTGTCCGTATCCTTTTTAGGAAAAGAATATTTGCATATCTATACAATTTTTTCATAAATTTAATAATAGTAGAAATTGTGATGTAGAGAAAGGAGTTAGAAAAAAAATTATTTTTAATTGTATAATCAGTGGTACTGTTTGAATCTTTAGCATGCATATGTTTTACTTTTTATAATTAAATTATTATACTGTGGTGCTTCCAAAGCCTAGGGATTTTATGAATCAATAATATTTCCTAAAAAATTTGGATTTTGCCTTGGCCGGATAGCTCAGTTGGTTAGAGTGTTGTCCCAATACATCAAGGTTGCAGGTTTGATCTCCGGTCATGCAAGAAGAGAGTTACCTACAAAGGAGTTCCCATAAGACTATCAGCTGATTTCTCAAAAGAAACTTTATAGGCAAGAAGGGGGTGGAAAGAAGTATTCCAAATCATGAAAAGCAAGGACCTACATCCAAGATTGCTTTACCCAGCAAAGCTATCATTTAGAATGGAAGGGCAGATAAAGTGCTTCTCAGATAAGGTCAAGTTAAAGGAGTTCATCATCACCAAGCCCTTACATGAAATGTTAAAGGGACATATCTAAGAAAAAGAAGATCAAAACTACTAACAGTAAAATGACAAATTCATAACTATGAATAACTGAATCTACAAAAATAAAAACTAAGCCAACAAGTAGGACAATAACAGAACCACAGAAATGGAGATCACATGGGGGTTATCAGCAGGGAGGGGTGAGAATGGGGGAAAAGGTGCAGGGATTAAAAAGCATAAATTGTAGGTACAAAATAGATGGGGAGGTTAAGTATAGTATAGGAAATGGAGCCAAAGAACTGATACGTGTGATCCATGGACTCAAACTAAGGCAGGGGAATGCTGGAGGGAATGGGAGTACTGGGCAGAGGGGGATAAAGGGGAGAAAAAAAGAATGGGACAACTGTAATAGCATAATCAAAATATAAAAATAAAGTAAAATATAAAAATGCTATTATTTATTTTAAAATCAATATTTTATTGATTGATTTTTAGAGGGGGGGGAGGGAGGGAGAAAGAGAAGGAGAGAAACATCGATGTGTGGGAGAGATACTGATTGGTTGCCTCTTGAAATGCCCCTAACCAGGAATGTGGCCCATAACTCAGGCATGCACCCTGATCTGGCAACATATCAGTTTCTGGGACCACACCCAACCCACTGAATCATACCAGTCAGGGTGATACTATTATTTTTTTAAAAAATTGGATCTCAATATAAGTTTGCCAATAAAGCTTAACAATGTGACCACAACTATAGTCTACTACTGCCATTTCATAAATGAAAGGAGATAATCTCTAAATGATGGATAATCCTCTAAATTGAATACATTTAATTCTGTAAAAAAAATAATAATTTGCCCTTATTTTTCTCATCCTGATGGCTACTAGAGAGTAAGGAAGGGGAGGGGTCCAAGTTTACGGGCTTTTGACTCCTAATTGGGTCCTTTTGGTTGAATAAACAAATAAATACATGCTTGAATATAGCTAGATGCTTTGAATTCTGACACTAGTCTTAAGCTTTTTAGAATGAGTGAATACAACACCTGTGTTTTAGATACAGGCAGCAATGAATAAAAAAAATGAAAGCCAATTACAGGATATTTTGGAGGCAGTATTTAATTGGTCTAATTCATTTTTGAAATTTATCACATAGTTGAGACAGGAAAGAAAAGCTGTTGGCATGGCAACAATTATTTTTCAAGGCTGCGTTAGCAAGGGGTCACTGGAATGTTAACTATGGGAAAGGAAGTAATTTTTTTAGATCTCATAGGGCAGACTAGTACAGAATTTATAACGACTTTTAGAGCAAAGTTTTAATTCTGTTTGAAATGTCATAAGTGTAAAACTTTGTTCAAAAGTCCAAGAATTAAAGTTACAGAAATGTATTCAAGAATATATGATGTAAAAATAATATGAAATGTATAATATAAAGTTTATATAAAGTTTGTAATATGAATATAATCTATATATAAATGTATATATAAAGTTTATAATCTGAAATATATAAACATATAATGTAAAATAAATATAATTATAAAAACATATCATATATGTCCCTATATATCACATGTACAGTATAAATATATAAGAATACACATATATATGAAAATAAGTATTTAATTTTTCATTGGCCCATTTTTGTCCTACCTTTTGGTAATAGAGGTTTATACCATTCTCAGAAACCATCCCAGTATGATGAGAATTCATTTTGAAACAAATAGTTATATGTTGCTAAGGAAATATATTTCCAAGTGGTCTTGCTCTTCATAATTTTGTGATGGTATCTAGGGAGAAACACATTGTGTTTTCTTTTACCTTCACATACAATACTTCTGACACCAGATGGTTTTTTCCCATACCAAACAATTTTACAACACCAGCTAAGTGCCCTATGATTCAGTTCAATTCTGACACTAACTACCCAGATCCCATAGGTTAAGGATTCATCCCACAAGACTACCCCTCACATGTGAATTGCAAGGAGCAGGTCCCAGGTTATACACAGCTTCTGGCCAACTTCACTATAAACTGGAGGTTCCCAAAGTGTTCTCCTTTGTGTATAGGGATGACTCTCTAACCAACAGAATAACCCAGTCAGGGCTTTGTCTTCATTTTGTATGCCAGAGAATGAGGCACAGAGAGGTTAAATGACTTCCCAAGGTCACACAGCTAGAATATGAAAAACCTGGCTCCAGGATCCACAATGGATTCTTAAGATCAATGAATGCATTTTCTTGCATCACATGATGCCTTCAGGGGAACATAAAAAACATGAAAAGACAGCTGTAGCTTTTCCATCCACACTGGTAAGTGCACTAGTTTAAAAGTCAGAAGAGCTGAATTAAAATTCTGATTCTGCAACTTGCAGCTGCATAATTTTGGTCAAGTCATTTAACCTCTCTGAGCCTTTGTTTACAGGAAACCATTCAACTGATAAGAATTGTGAGTATTAATTAAAAATACTATAATATTCAGGAACATGATAGATATTTAATGATGTTGTTTTCTTCTAGTTATCATTTGTAGTTCAAGGTGATTTTAAGTTATTTGACTAATTCAAACTATTTAAATTTAATATTAAGAAAGGTGTGAGACCTTATAACTCTAGAATGTAATGTGTCTGGAGCACATAGTAGCCACTCAAATTTTTTTGTAACCGATCAGCATTTCTGCCAAGCCTTTCCACACTAACCATTACTGGTTTAGAACTCTAGTGTCTTTTTAAGGACATTATAAATAATGACAACACATATATCAAAAAAGATAATGTATTGGAATGCATTTTGTGAAAGTGTGAGGTTACATACAAGGAATTAAGAAATAATTAGTAGTAGCAGCAACTGGTTAATTATAGGACATCCCAGTCTTAGTTTTTGGTTGATTGGTTTTCAGTTGGAAACCTATGGTCATTTGTTGAACACATTATCATTAAGGGAACAAAGCTATGGGCTTGTGACCCATAAAACAGTGGTTCTCACCACTGGCTGTGCATTAGAATCACTTGGAAAACTATAAAACCTGATGCTCCAGATAAATGAAATTAGGATCTTTGGGAATGGGACACAGGCATCAGAATTTTGTAAAGCTCCTGCAGGTAATGCTAATACATAGTCAAGGTTGGGAATCTATCTTAAGGAATTTTAATAAGAAGAGGCTTTTTCAAAATAGTAGTCAAGAGAAGCAATTTAATACCTTTTTAAAATGTAAGCTCCTGGTAAAGGAAAGCAGAAACAGAAAATAGTAGTTTTCTGGCATACCTCCTGTAGACTGACAAGTGTGATCACCCTGATCCCTCAAGGGACTTGCTCAACAGTCAAGTTTTGAAGGGCAAGCCAACTGTGGGAGTGCTGAATAATGAGAAAGAAATTACTGAAAACACCTCACTTAACTCTTTCTCTCTCTGAAAGACAAACTACTAACTCTAGAAACTAAGGGTATACTTTGGCTCAGATTGTCACCTTCTCCATAGGTTCTCTATGTCCACCATGTTAGAAATTGCAATTACTCATCTCCTCTTGGATATTCCCATTCTTTTCTCCCTATTTTTTCTTTGTATCACTTACCATCAATCAACATAGTATTTCCTTACTTATTATTTTATTTTCTTTCTCCTCTCAAGACAATGTAAGCACCATAAAGGTAGAGATTATTATTATTTGCTCACAAATATATCCCCAGTGCCTGAAATGCCACCTGATAGACAGCCAGTCAAAAATTGTTCAGTGAATGAACCTCAGACCAAGACTCATAATAGAATCTACTACAGGTTTAGCATCATTCCAGCACTGCTACTCTATGAGGTGGGCAGTCATGCTTGTGTGATCAGATTATCTGAATTCCTTTATGAACAGCAACTTAGGTTTTTGGCCTTGCCATTGACTGAAAAATAAAGATAGAAGACCAGTCAGTAACTAGTGGCTAAAATAGGCTGTCTGTATAAGTTAACAGAAAAGTGCTCTTCCCTTGGAGTGGGAAAAGTGCTCTAAGACATAATGTTAAGTGAAAAAAGCAAGTTATAGAACAGCATAATGTTACTGTAAAACCACTGTGGGAAACTCCCCCATTGGTCAAGATGGCAGCAGGGGGAGGTTTATACACTGAATGCATGAAAAGCTAGCAAAGTAATTGAACAGGGGAAAAAAGCCCTCTTCTCCTCTGGTAGCAGATTGGGGGTGGGACCAGGGGAAGGTAGACACATGCACCATGGCAGACAAAATGGTGCAGGGGAAGGTGCTGACCAAAGAGGACTGCTGGTCTCACCTGGGAAAGAAGGGGTTAATAGGGAAGCGAACCCACTGAAGCACATGAAAGCTTTGGAAATTGATTGGTCATTTTGAGAAAGCACCTGGGCAGTGCCAAGCCCAAGCTAATATAATCCCAAGGGAACAAAGAAACCTGTTCTCTCTGGCTCCTGACCTGCACTTGCACGGTTTACTTGTCCATTCTCTCCATGAGCCATGTGCCTTTAGCACCCATGTGACCCTTGGCCTCCAGGAGGGAGCCTCTTGCTCTCTCTTACCCACCTGGTGATGCTTTCACCAGTGTGCTTGAGTGCGCTCTCACTTGGGAGCATGTGACCTTGTGGCTCTGGCAACTATATGACCTATGGCCATGTGGGCTCTACGAGCAGGCTCCAGGAGGGAGCCTGAAACGAGCAGCAGCTGGGAACAAGCTAAGTTACCTGGGTGGGGACTAAAATTGCTTAGCAGCTGCCTGTGGGCTCCAAAGGACTGGCTGTACTTTAAAATGGAGCAGGAATTCTGGACACTGGCTTTTGTCTTGGCCTTGCTGAGGATGATTGGACTTTCTACAGCAGAAAGAGGAGATGGACTTTGAGACAGGAGCCCACCATTCTCCCAGGGAGTGCCCCACCTGAATAAAACCCCTTTCCTTTTGCACCAGCATCTGTCTCATGAGTTTGGCTTTTGTGGTGACAGGCAGCTGAACCTCCATTTTTTTGTTCAGCTACAATAACATGTACATCATACCATCTTTTTACACACATAATATATATAACCAATATATTGTTATAGACATATGTATATATTTTGTAAAAGCATAGACAATCTAGAAGGATATGCATCAAACTGATAACAGTGGCTAACTCTGGGAGGCAGCTGGGCTAATAAAAACATGGTCAAGTGGAACTAATTGTAATACTTGGATTGTAATTTATCACAATAATGTCTTTACATATAACTTTACATTTAATTTCTAAAATGTTCTTTTTCTCATAGATACCTAGCATGATAATACAAATAAAATATGGGGGAAGTATTTATATTATATATAGACAATTTGTAATAAAAATGTAGCAAAGAAATAAAAATATGAATATATGCCTGAGAATAGCTAAAGGAGATCTATCTATAAAATGTGTGGGAGGAATTGGGTTTTTTCATCACTTGGTAAACCCGGGATGTGTGTGTGTGTGTGTGAGAGAGAGAGAGAGAGAGAGAAAGAGAGAGCACACAAGCCAATGTGTTTTTTTTTTTTAATCGAAAAACTGGCCCATAAATTACTTTTCTAAAAATGGCAGTAATACTTATTAGGGAGTAGTGAAGAAGGGATGGGTTAACACTTGCTGGCATGCTGCAGGAGGAAGGTAGCTTATCTTCTACTTGCCACCATTTTAAGTGAAGAGCACACTGGTGTGGGAATTAGAGATAATATAATTTACAAAGTATATCAATTTCTTTCCCTTATACTGTGCCTTGCTTGAAATACTATTGGTAGCAGCTTATAGAGTTCTATGTAGCACATAGCACATTCAAGAATTGATGAGGCAATTCGTGCAAACCAAAAATGAATTAGATAATAAGATGAAGCCAGGAAGCCAGGGGTAAGGAAGTTATCAAACTGGGTGTCATAAAGTCCTGCATAGTCAATATACATGGGCTCCAGATTTGGTCAGAAGCTTTTAGCAACCCTCCCCCCACCATAAAAAAGAGCTGACGAGAGGATATAAGTAGTTCTAAGATTCACCATTTTTGTGTTAAAAAATTTCTTTCTCTTAGGAATTTTTTTTAGTGTCCAATAATGAGATGCCCAAGGCATTTATTCTATTGACCCTCATCAGTAAACACAACAATAAATTTAGTAATGGATTTCACATGGCTTATTTCTTAAAAAATTTTTATTTATTATTTTTAGACAGAAGGGAAGGTAGGGAGAAAAACATTAATGTGTGGTTGCCTCTCGCAATCAAGGACCCAGCCTGCAACCTAGGTATGTGCCCTGAGTGGGAATTGAACTGGTGACCCTCTGGTTTGTAGGCTGGTGCTCAGTCCACTGAGCCACACCAGCCAGGGTCAATGTAGGCCTAATCCCAGAGTTAATAAGATCAGAAAGTTTAAGAGGAGAGTCCATGTAGTGTTCCTTTCATTACCATGACACAAATTTAAAAAATAGTGTGATTTATGCTTTATAAGAATATTGGAGCTATAGCTTCAAAGATCATTATTTAGCAGACATAAGGTAGATGGCCTGTTATTTACATTCTCTTCATTCTCCTCTCTTGTTCTTTCCATTTCTTGTCAGAGTGGGCCATCTTGAATCCATTAACTCCCATCTTAAGTTCCTTCATTAGAAGCAGCCATGGGCCCTGTGAGATGGACCAAGGTGTGGGTATTGCTGAGCCACTGCCAGAGCCAACACATTGGAGATGTAGTCACCACAGTCTCCCTCCACCAGTCAAGAACAAGCAGGCTGATGAGTCAGGTCTGATTTAATTTCATGGATAATTAAGGAGTGGAAAGGACTCTAATTCCAGCTCTACACTCACTATGCATTCTTATAATTCTAGCAGCCTAAATAAGGGTTGGGTATTTCCCTAAAGCAGAATCTGAAGAGCAGATGGGACTTTTAATTATTTTGAAAAGTTTTTATGAAAGTATAATATACATACTTAAAAACATACATACTGGGCCCTGGCTGGCATAGCTCAGTGGATTGAGCTCGGGCTGTGAACCAAAGTGTTGAGGTTCGATTCCCAGTCAGGGCACATGCCTGGGTTGCAGGCCACGGCCCCCAGCAACTGCACATTGTTGTTTCTCTCTCTCCTTTCTCGTTCCCTTCCCTCTCTAAAAATAAATAAATGAAATCTTAAAAAAAAACATACGTACTGGAAGTATGCTCATGTAGCCCAATAATTTTTAAAAATTTTTTAAAATATATTTTATTGATTATGCTATTACAGTTGTCCCATTTCCCCCTTCACTCCATTCCACCCTGCACACCCTCTCCCACCCACATCCCCCACCTTTAGTTCATGTCCATGTGTCATACTTATAAGTTCTTTAGCGTCTACATTTCCCATACTATTCTTACCCTCCCCCATCTATTTTCAACCTACAATCTATGCTACTTATTCTCTGTACCTTTTCCCCCTCTCTCCTCCTCCCACTCCCCTGTTGATAACCCTCTATGTGATCTCCATTTCTGTGGTTCTGTTCCTGTTCTAGTTGTTTGCTTAGTTTCTTTTGGTTTTGCTTTAGGTGTGGTTGTTAATAATTGTGAGCTTGCTGACCTTTTACTATACATGTTTTTTTTTAATCTTCTTTTCTTAGATAAGTCCCTTTAACATTTCATAAAATAAGGGCTTGGTGATGATGAACTCCTTTAACTTGACCTTATCTGAGAAGCACTTTATCTGCCCTTCCATTCTAAATGAAAGCTTTGCTGGATAGAGTAATCTGGGATATAGGTCCTTGTCTTTCATGCCTTGGAATACTTCTTTCCAGCCCCTTCTTGCCTGCAAGGTTAATTTTGAGAAATCAGCTGACAGTCTAATGGGAACTCCTTTGTAGGTTACTGTCCCCTTATCTCTTGCTGCTTCTAGGATTCTCTCCTTCATTTTTACCTTGGCCAATGTAATTATGATGTGCCTTGGTGTGTTTCTTCTTGGGTCCAACTTCTTTGGGACTCTCTCAGCTTCCTGGATTTCCTGGAAGTCTATTTCCTTTTCCAGAATGGGGAAGTTCTCCTTTATTATTTGTTCAAATACGTGTTCCATCTGTTGCTTTGCCTCTTTCCCTTCTGGTGCCCCTACAATTCAGATGTTGGAATGTTTAAAGATGTCCTGGAGGTTCCTAAGCTTCTCCTCATTTTTTTGAATTCTTATTTCTCCATTCTTTCCTGTTTGGTTGTTTTTTTCTTTCATCTGGTCCACTCTATTGTTTTGAGTCCCAGTTTCCTTCCCATCACTATTGGTTCTCTATGCATTTTCCTTCATTTCTTTTATGGTAACCTGCATTTTTTCATCTAATTTGCACCCAAAATCAACCAATTCTATGAGCTTCCTGATCACCAGTGTTTTGAACTGTGCATCTGATAGATTGGCTATCTCTCGGTCGCTTAAAATGATGAGTCCTGGGGCATTGATCTGTTCTTCTGATTGAGACATGTCTCTCTCTCTCTTTTTTTTTTTGGTCTGGTCGCTCCTGTTACAGTGAGGGGTGGAGTCTTAGGTGTTCACCAGGGCTGGGCACCCCAGTCGCGAGATTGTGACGTTGTATGTGGGGGCGGGGACGGGAGGGAACAATGGCGGTAGCTCCATTCTCCGTGGGACATCAGTTCCTTCTCTGGGATCCTGGGTTACGCGCTCTGCCCTGCTCCACAATTGCCACCTCACTGGGTCTGCCAGTTATCGCTTGCATAGTCAGGGTCGAACCGCTACGATCTTGCATGTTCCAGATGCCTTACGCACTCCCGGTTGCCTTATGCACCCAACTCTCTCTGCTCTCCCCCCCATGACCCGTACCACGCCCCACACCCATTGGCTCCTCTCTGCCCCTCCTACTGGTCTGGATGAACGGGTCTACTTCAACTTCTTGGCTGTCTGACTTCCGTTCAGATAAATTCTCTATCAGCTCTGGGTGTTATTCTGCCTCTAAATTGTTGTTGTTCCAATCTTGGTTGTGCGTAGAGGTACAGTGCATCCATCTATGCCTCCATCTTGGCCGGAAGTCTTGAATTACATCAACTCTTAACAAAGGTAGCCATCCTGCATCTGCATGTATTACATTTATTTATAGGTGTACGCAGTCTTTAACACACCATCTTACATAGCAGAGAATGCTGAAGAGACAGGCAGGAAAAACTCTTGGGAGGGGTTAGTTGGTGACTTGCTCTGGATCCCTGGAAGCGGGTGCACAAGCACCAGAGGTTGCGGGGGCTTCCGTCACCACCTTGAGGAAAGCTGGTAGCCCAATAATTTTTCACAAAACTGAACACACTCATGCCACTAGAACTTGATCTATATACATAGATCATCACCAGCACCCCAGAAGCTCTCTTTTTGCTCCAGGAGGGCCTCTGAGAAGTTCTTTTACACACTCATCTGCCTTTAAATAGACCTATATCTAACTCCACCTACAAAAACAGGCAGACACTTTCCCTTTCAATTTTATTTATTTCTATAAATATAGAATCACACAGTTCATTTTAGGAAATGCATAAATTTATCAAATAATGTGTGCTTTTTTTGTGGTAGCAGAAAATTTCTTTTATTCTTTTGCTTGGCTCTCCTGTCTCTTTGTTGTCCCCCACTCTTCTGCAGTCTTAGCACCCTGCAAACACCCTATAATCACTTCACAAGTCAAGAAATTGAACAGTTTTGAGCTGCCCCAAAGCTGCCCTTTGTGCCCCATCCTCACCAAGCATTTCTCCTTCCTTTCCAAATAACAGATGTAGCCAAGTGTCTTTCTACAAAAAGGGTTTCAGTTAATGCATTTTTAAAAAGGAATGGTAGATAACAGAGTTTCTGTTTGGGATGGTATGAAAGTTCTGGAAATGAATATAATTTTTCATTTTAACTTTTTCACTTGAAGTGAAGTGTATGTTTTTATTGTTGGTGGTGGCAGTTGGGAGTGGTGGCAAGGAGTTAAGAGAGGGTAGACTCACTCTAGGGTGGAAGATTGCTGGTACAAAGAATTATAGTTCCTGGATCAAGATCAGGGCTATGTCTTAGTGCTCCCAGGTAGAATAGGAGATTTTTAGGAGGAGGAATCCCTTGGAATGCAATTGCCCACCCTCAGGCCTCAGAGGGGAGGGTAGAGAAGTACATTTTTGAGTTTGGTCTGTCCTACCTGTTGACACAGTTTTTCACCCACTCAGGTTCTTGCCCTGCACAGAATTTTCTCTTGAACCTGAGATTCCTTACTCGTATCTCATTCACCTGTTGAAGAAGCAAAGCGTCAGTTGTCTCACTGCAGCAGCAGGACTAGACTGCCTACTCTCTCCCACCCCATACCCACCATTCCAAGCAGCGTCCCATTACTCCAAGGGCTCCTCACACCGTCACCTGGATCTGTTCCTCTTGTAGATTCTCTGGGTGCTGTTGGGCAGGAACCCAGGAGTCCTGAACTATTTCAGCATGGCGGTATGAATAGGAAGCAGAATGTGCCATTTTAGGAGACAAATTCACAGTTTTTTTTGTTATTCTAGTTATTTTTTGTTTCTTAGTTTGCTAAATCCACGACACTCAAAGTGTAGTCCATTCACCAGCTGCTTCAACTGGGAGTTTGTTAAAAATATAGCCTCTTTGTCTCCACCCAAGACCTCTCAAGTCAGAAGCTGCATTTTAACAAGATCCCAGGTGATATGTATGCCCATTAAAGTTTGTGAAACTCAATTCTACAGTAAAAATATACTTTTATAGTTAAGAAAATAATAGTTTTTTTCCAATGGTAGGATTTCCCCAATGACTCTTCTCCGGTTTCTGGGCTGTCAGGATGGAGGGTGGAGAACCCTCTGTACAGAAGTGCTATGCCCTGTATGTGAGTTGGGCACTTGGGTGAAGATTAATTTTTCCTTTCTCCTGGCTATGGTGGTAAAGCCTCTTAAACATTTATGGTAGAAAGTCCCAAGTATCCAAAAGAGATGTGAAAGAGAAAGTTTTAACCAGCATATTAATAAATAATGAAATTATTATCAACTTCCAGCCAAGATGGAGGTGTAGGTAGATACACTTTGCCTCTTCACATAACAAAAAGAAGGACAACAAATTTAAAAACAAAAAATAACCAGAACTACCAAAAAACCAAACTTTGTGGAAGTCCGATAACAAAGGAGTTAAAGAAGAAACACTCAGCCAGACTGGTAGGACAGGTGGAGATGAGTAGCTGGGGTGGAGGAGACAAGCCAGCAGCTGGTTGAGTGGGTGGTCCCACATTTGCATGTGGATAAACTGGGAGGAACAACAGGGGAACAAGACAGACCACACAACTCAGGGTTCCAGTGTGGGGAAAGAAAGCCTCAAAACCTCTGGCTGGAAAAACCTGTGGGAGTTGCAGTGGTGGAAGAAACTCCCATCCTCACAGGAGAATTTGTTGGAGAGACCCACAGGGTCCTACATCACACACAAACCCATGCACCCTGGAATCAGCACTACAAGGGGGCCAATTTGCTTGTGGGTGGTAAGGGAAGTGACTGAAAGCCAACCAAGAGCCAGCAAGCAGCATCGTTCCCCCCTGACTGCTCCCCTACATACAGTGCATTGCCCTGCCCTGGTGATGCCCCTTATTATATAACAGGCATGCTGAGACCAAAAAGAAAAAAAAATGCCCAAGTGAAAGAACAGATCAAAACTCCAGAATAAATACAACTAAGCGGCAAAGAGACAGTCAACATTCATATGCAAAGTTCAAAACAATGGTAATTAGAATGTTCACAGAAATGGTTGAGTATGGTCACAAAATAGGGGAAGAAGTGAGGGCTATGCAAAGTGAATTAAAGGAAAATATACAGGGAACCAACAGTGAAGGGAAGGACACTGAGACTCAAATCAATGGTTTGAACCAAAAGGTAGAAATTAACGTTCAACCAGAACAGAATGAAGAAACAAGAATTCAAAAATATGAGGAGAGGCTTAGGAACCCGGGAAAACTTTAAACATTCCAACATCCAAATCATAGGGTTGCCAGAAGGAGAAGAGGAGGAAGAAGAAATTGAAAACTTATTTGAACAAATAATGAAGGAGAACTTCACCAATCTGGAAAAGGAAATAGACTTCCAGGAAGTCCAGGAAGCTCAGAGAGTCCCAAAGAAGTTGGACCTAAGGAAGCACACACCAAGGCACATCATAATTACATTACCCAAGATTAAAGATAAGTAGAGAGTCTTAAAAGCAGCAAGAGGAAAGAAGACAGTTACCTACAAGAGTTCCCATAAGACTTTCAGCTGATTTCTCAAAATTAACCTTGCAGGCAAGAAGGGACTGGAAAGAAGTATTTGAAATCATGAAAGGCAAGGACCTACATCCAAGATTACTGTATCCAGCAAAGCTTTCATTTAGAATGGAAGGGCTGATAAAGTGCTTCTCAGATAAGGTCAAGTTAAAGGAGTTCATCATCACCAAGCCCTTATTACATGAAATGTTAAAAATATTATATGAAATGTTTCTTTATCTAAGAAAAAGAAGATAATAAAAATATGAACATTAAAATGAGAACAAACTCACAGCTATCATCTGAACCTAAAAAACAAAAGCAAACTAAGCGAACAAGTAGAACAGGAACAGAATCACAGAAATGGAGATCACATGGAGGGTTACCTGTGGGTAGGGGGCAGAATAGGGGAAAAGATATAGGGAATAAGAAGCATAATAATAGATACAAAATAGACAGGGGGAGGTTAAGAATAGTATAGGAAATGTAGAAGCCAAAGAACTGATATGTATGACCCATGGACATGAACTAAGGTTAGGGGGAGGCTGGTCGGGGGTGTGCAGGGCAGAGAGGAATAAAGGGGAGAAAAAATGTGACAACTGTAATAGCATAATCAATAACATAATAACACATACATATATACATGTATATATAAGGTCTGTCAAAAAAAAAGACTTCTGACCAAGATGGAGGTGTAAGTAGACATACTGTGCTTCCTCACACAACCAAAAGAAGGACAACAACAATTTAAAAACAGAAAACAACCAGAACTGACAAAAATCATACTATGGAAGTCTGACAACCAAGGAGTTAAAGAAGAAACATTCATCCAGACTGGTCAGAGGGGTGGAGACAGGCAGCATGGTAGAGAGGACTCGTGGCACAGTGGCGGTGGAGGATGCAGTGAAGCAGTGGATTGTGGAGTGGGGCAGGCAAGGCTGCAGACGCCAGACTGGCTAGACAGCAGCTGGTGGAGCCTGCGGTCCCACATTCATGTGCAGATAAACCAGGAGGAACACCTGGGGAGCAAGACAGACCTCGCAACCCAGGGTCCTGTCAGGGAAATAAAGCCTCAAACCACCAATTGAAAACACTTGTGGGGGTTGCAGCAGCAGCAGGAGAAATTCCCAGCCTCACAGGAGAGTTGTTGGAGAGACCCACAGGGTCCTAGAATGTACAGAAGCCAACCCACCTGGGAATCAGCACCAGAAAGGCCCACTTTGCTTGTGGATAGCAGGGGAAGTGACTGAAATCTGGCAGAGAGTGGAGTAAGTGGCACTGTTCCCTCTTGGGCCCTGTTCCCACATACAGCATCACAACACAGTGACGTGGGTTGCCCTACCCTGGTGAACACCTAAGACTCCACCCCTCACTACATAGCAGGTGCACCGAGACAAAAAAGAAAAACATGGCCCAAATGAAAGAACAGTTCAAAACTCCAGAAAAAATACAACTAAGTGGCGAAGAGGTAGCCAACCTATCAGAATCACAGTTCAAAACACTAGTAATGAGAATGCTCATAGGATTAATTGTATTTAGTCACAAATTAAATGAAAAAATGAAGGCTATGCTAAGTGAAATAAAGGAAAATGTACAGGGAACCGATAGTGATGGGAAGGAAACTGGGATGAATAAATGGTGTGGACCAGGAGGAAGAAAGAAATATACAACCAGAACAGAATGAAGAAATAAGAATTCAAAAAAATGAGGAGCGGCTTAAGAATCTCCAGAACATCTTTAAACATTCCAACACTGGATTATAGGGGTGCTAGAAGGAGAAGAGGAAGAACAAGAAATTGAAAACTTATTTTAAAAATGATGAAGGAGAACTTCCCCAGCCTGGCAAAGGAAACAGACTTTCAGGAAATCCAGGAAGCTCAGAGAGTCCCAAAGAAGTTGGACCCAAGGAAACACTCACCAAGGTACATCATAATTACATTAGCCAAGATTAAAGATAAGGGGAGAATCTTAAAAAGCAGCAAGAGGAAAGGAGACAGTTATCTACAAAGGAGTTCCCATAAGACTATCAGCTGATTTCTCAAAATTAACCTTGCAGGCAAGAAGGGACTGGAAAGAAGTATTTGAAGTCATGAAAGGCAAGGATCTACATCCAAGATTACTGTATTCAGCAAAGCTATCATTTAGAATGGAAAGGCAGATAAAGTGCTTCTCAGATAAGGTCAAGTTAAAGGAGTTCATCGTCACCAAGCCCTTGTTATATGAAATGTTAAAGGGATTTGTCCAAGAAAAAAAAAGATTAAAAACATGAATAAAATGACAGCAAACTCACAGTTATTACCAACCACACCTAAAACAAAAACAAAAGCAATCTAAGCAAACAACCAGAACAGGAACAGAACCACCGAAATGTAGATCACATGGAGGGTTATCAACAGGGGAGTGGGAGGGGGACAGAAGGGGAAAAGGTACAGAGAAGAAGTAGCATAGATGATACGTAGAAAATAGGGGAGGTTAAGAATAGTATAGGAAATGTAGAAGCTAAAGAACTTATATGTACGACCCATGGACATGAACTAAAGTGGGGGAATGTGGGTGGGAGAGGATGTGCAGGGCAGAGGGGAATAAAGGGGGGGGAATGGAACAACTGTAATAGCATAAGCAATAAAATATATTTTAAAAATAAATCAAAATGAAATAATGTTATTTACTAAATGTATACTTTTTGCTATGTAGTGAACAAATATTAAAATACCTACTTTATTGCAGTTTGTATTCTATTACAATAACCTTCACCAACATTAAAAAGCCTTAAGAACTAAATGCAAAGTGACTTTTCCTGAGATCCTGGATTTAAAAAATACTATAAAAGACATTTTAGAGATAATTGAGGAAACTTGTTTTTAAAGTATATTTTATTGATTATGCTATTACAGTTGTCTCATTTTTTATCTCCCCTTTATTCCTCTCCACCCTACACACCCCTCCCACCCACATTCTCCCCTTTAGTTCATGCCCAGGGGTCATACATATAAGTTCTTTGGCTTCTTCATTCCCTATACTATTCTTAACCTCCCCATATCTATTCGTACCTACAATTTATACTTCTTATTCCCATACCTTTTCCCTCATTCTCCCCCCACCCCCTCCCCAATGATAACCCTCCATGTGATCTCCATTTTTGTGATTCTGTTTCTGTCCTTGTTGTTTGCTTACTTTGTGTTTGTGCTTGTTTTTATTTTTTAGATTCAGTTGTTGAGAGTTGTGAATTTGTTGTCATTTTAATGTTCAGAATTTTGATCTTCTTTTTCTTTGATAAGTCCCTTTAACATTTCATATAAGGGCTTGGTGATGATGAATTCCTTTAACCTGACCTTATCTGGGAAGCACTTTATCTGCCCTTTCATTCTAAATGATCACTATTCATTTTCTCAATCGGATTGTATTAGTAGTAGTCACCTCCACATCACGATGGGTGTTGTATTACATTTTATTTTTGATGTTACAAAGGGGTTGGAGAGTGCCACTTCAGGCCTTTATACTTACCCGGGGCACGGTGGCGGTGGTGGGGGGGGGGGGCGGGTAGTTTGTTGCAGTTAAAGGTATTACTGCGTGCCCAGCAGAGGGCGCTGTGGAGACATGCCTCACTAGGCCCAGCTGGAGCCAGGCAGGGAGGGGCCCAGGGAAAGTAGAGTGACATTGAAAATGATGACAGTAAAGTATTAGCACATCTGGGATGCTTTGCAACTGCGGGGGTGGCTTCATAGCTTTGTATAATGCAGTGGTTTCTAAGTCTGGCTTACTATTACCAGGACCTGGAGAGCTTTGAAAGATACAGACATCTGTACTGTATCCCAAAGATACAGGACTTGGATGGGCCCTGAAGCCGGTTCAAGCTATTCCTGCTGATTTTGATGATCAATGTTTCTTGCTTTCTCCAAAATAATGTTTCCTACCTTATCCAACAGATCAGACTTGCACCAAAAAGAGGAATGATAGTAATAGTGATAATGATAAATGTCATTGTTAAGAGTGCCTGGCACTCCCCAAAAGCTTAAGCACATTATCTCATGTAGTCCCCAACTTAGCCTATTCATTAATTCATCAAAAAGTTATTAAGACTTCAAAGGGTCCCTGACCAGTGTGGCTCAGTTGGTTGAGTGTCATCCTGCAAAAAAACAAAAAAACAAAAAAAGGTCGCTAATTCTATTCCCATTTAAGGCACATATTGTATCTTGCCATGTATAATATGCACCCACATTTTTATGTGCATTATCCATAGGATGCTATGTAATCATTATACCCATGTATAATGTGCATCCTTATTTTTCCCTCAAAAATTTGGGCAAAAAATGCACATTATACATAGTACTGGGGTTGCAGGTTTGGTCCCCGATCAACGTTTCTCCCTCACATAGATATATCTCTCCCTTTCTTGCTCTCTCTCCTCCCCTCTATCTAAAAATAAGTAATAAAATCTTTAAAAAAAAAAAACTTCAAAGGGTTCCCAGCACTAGGGGTACTGGAATGAGCAAAGAAGCCTCCTGCTCTCATGTAGCCTGCATTCTGCTGAGAATTGGGAGATGGATAATAACAATCACATGAATATACCAGATAATTTCAGAGTGTTAAGAACTTTAAGAAAAACAGAAAACAGTGATATGCTAGAAAGTGACTAGGAACAAAGGAGCTGAGGCTGGGAGTACAAAAAGTTCTCTTCAAGAAGGTAGCATCTGAGCAGAGACCTGGACAATGAGAGCCAAACACACCAAAATATAGGCAGGAAAAAAAAGCAAGTCATTGAGAGTTCTAGGAGTGAATTTGGTGTTCAAAGAACTGGAAGGAGGCTGGTGGCAGGAACAAAAGCCAGAAACAGAGAGAAGAGAGATGCATCTGGAGAAAGCAGGGGGGCAGTTCCTGGCCTGTCCAGCCTGACTGTCCAGCTCCTGCCTAGGACTTACCTTAAAACAAGTAGCCACTTTTCTCTTCCCTTGGAGGCAGAGAGGCCTTTGGGGGAGAGGTGAGGGGGGTGACTTTTGAAAAACAGTTGTATAACTTAAAGAGGTGAGTATTATTTAACTCATTTCACACACGAGGTACTAAACCAGGCCATGTTGAATGGTGGCAATCTCATTTCCTTCCAAACCATGATGCTAATTTTCCTGTGTCCATGCCTTTATTTAAATTTGAGGCTTATCTTCCACTTACCCCAATCCAACCCCCACCATCTCCGGATGTCACTTGGCCCCTCCACCTCTCCCAGCAGCCTCTCCTAGCTCACTGCTGAGCTCTTAAGGGGAAACTGGTAACCTGCGAGTTTTGAGGTCCCAATTTCTATGAAATTTAAAACCCAGTTTCCTTTGGTGTAAATCTCTCTCATAGTTTATGCTGAGTCCCTTTCTCTTCCCGTCTATTAAGTGACAGCATCTGGCTTCCCAGTTGGTGGGCTCATGCATCCTCTTAAAGGCCTCCTGAGGGGCTGCTGGTGGGAGGTGGGGAACATCCTGAACAGCATATCTAGTGACACTAGTAAATCAAGATTACATTGCACTCTGGATGTTACAAAACATGCCTTCAGCTTTGGGTTTCTGAAGGACAGGAAAGCAGACCCTCCTCCCTTTGGGACATGGTTGAATCGGTATTTCTTTCACAGAGCTCCATAGACACTGTGAGAATGTGGTTAGATTTACTACATTCAGTCACATGTTCCCATAAACCCCTACTACATGCCAAGCCCCAGGGACTGTAATTCAGTCTTTGAACTTCAGGGAGTGACTGTAGAATAATGTCATTTTATAACATGTTCCCCTGTGTTACCTCATTTGATCTTCATAATCAACCTCTGAGGCAGGTGGGCTATGGGGGGTATGATGGTCTCCTTATATGCTCCTCACTAGAAAAGGTAACTGACTTTTCCAAGGTCACACAGCTGGCTCTCTGAAGAATTGGGCCTTACTCAGACCTTTCAACCCTATTTTTATTCCTCTGGAGTCATAATTCTTTTGACTTTAGAATGAGTATATTCAGGACTAAGCTATTTCATATTATATTGATTATATCATATGTACATGAGAATAACAGAAGGAATCCTTTCTTGCATACCCACTGCCAGGATTTGGACTTTTCAGAGAAAAAAGAAGTTTTGTTTTCACACCAACTGGATGAACTTCCTGGGAGACCAGAAGGAAGTGAGGGGGAATAAATGGGGTTATTAAATGGCCTCCTCTAAACATCCCAAACAAGGTTCACTTCTGGTAATAGCCAGGTAGATGACCTTCTATCAGACTGACCCTCTGTAAACAAAAGCTATAAATGCTGGGGAGTAGAGAGCTAACTGAAGGCACTGAGCATGAACTAAAGCAGAAAGACGCTGTGAAAGAGTCAATACTCAGACAAGGGGACTGGCAGTTAGTGGTGGGTTTTGTTTTTAGGGCTTCTGTCCTGAGTACATATGGCTAACATTTGAGTAGTAGGAATCCCAGAAGGAGAAGAGAGAAAATGAAACAAAAATATTTGAAAAAGCTATGGCTGAAGATTCCCCAAGTTTGGTGAAAAACATTTATAGATGCCAGATCAGTGAAACAGGAAAACAAGTAAAAGTAAACTATGCTTAGGCAGATTATAGTCAAACTACAAAAAAAAAAAAAATTGGAAGCAGTCAAAGCAAATGTCATTTTATATACAGGAGAACAATGATTTGAAAATTCTCTGAAGAAAAACACAAAAAAACAAAACAGGAGAGCAACATCTTCAAGGTGCTGAAGGAAAAAAAAACCAACCCTGTCAACCCAGCATCCAGTATTCAGAGAAACTAACATTACAGAATGAAGTTGAAATAAAGACATTTTCAGAAAAAAACAGTCTTGAACTACAAGACCAGCAGATTTGCACTACAAGAAATACTAAAGGAAGTTCTTTAAGCTGAAGGAAAAATGATGCCAGATGGGAGCTCGGATATTCAGTATTGAATGTAGTGCAAACAGAATGATGAATATTCTGGTAAATAGAAAGCTCCTTGGCAGCCTGCTTCGAGAAGCTCACCCAAAGGGCAGAGACTTGAGTGCACTGGTACAAACCAGCTCCTGGATGGATGTCAGATGGATGAGGCAATTTTGAGCATAACTATATTGTTTATATATTGACCCTTGCACCCTGAACCTACTTCCTAGGAACATGTGCCTGGGGTAGAAGTTAGAGAAGGAGGTGGGAAATGATTGCTTTATTGGTCCAGAAAAGAGAACAACAAAACTGCTTCAAGACTGAAAAGCAAAGGTTATCTGTTGGGAACTTCCCTGCCTCGTTTCAGAAGCCATAACCCCTGCTGGCTAAGGCTGAGTAAAAAGAACTTGGGACCATAAGCCACCAAGGAGACAAAGCTTATCCTCCCTGCAGGGGTGCGGCCTCTGCCCCCTTTACTTCACCCTGCTTGGCCCTGGGTGGATGACTGGTTAGCCAATAACAGGTAAGATTCCTCAGGGGAGGGATGACTTAAGGCAAGCAGGGTCTCAAAGGGACCCTCAGGGAAGGACTTAGAGCACAATAGAAAAGGGGTGATGGACCTTCACTCCTTGGCTTTGTCATAGCCTGAGTCCTCATTCTATCTGTAAGAAGTCTCCTAATCTCTTGACTGCTCGCATCCCCCACCTGATTTAAGCCTGAAACAATGCTGGAGGTGGGTGCAGCTTTGTGCTGGAAAGGGTGGTTCCCTGGGGCCATTGGGCCTAAGAAAGAATGCTTAAAATCCTGTGAAACATGCTTTGCTAAGAATGCCCTCAATTTAAATGATAGGGGTCC
This sequence comes from Phyllostomus hastatus, assembly GCF_019186645.2. Classification (NCBI taxonomy): domain Eukaryota; kingdom Metazoa; phylum Chordata; class Mammalia; order Chiroptera; family Phyllostomidae; genus Phyllostomus; species Phyllostomus hastatus. The sequence continues at coordinate 1,516,642 of NW_025333835.1, read as the reverse complement.
AAGCATAAAATGAATTTGTTTCCCAAAGTTTTATGGCTCTTTGGCTATCTGACCCTGACTCAGAATAAGCCCTTATAGTTCTTTGAATGTTATCCATTGTTTGATCATTACTTCCTGACAATGATTGATGAGCTTTACATGTATGCCCTGTATTCCTATGCAAATTAAACTCAATAAAAGCCCATTGAAGAACAGACTCAAGGCCCTTCTCCTTTGAGAGATTGGCCACCTTTCCTCCCCAAGCAGATCGTGTCTTGGTAGACTTATTCTCATCCGTGGTGGCCAGGGGTCTCTGTGGGTAGAACCTCCCACAGTTATCCATTTGGGCTGTTTTAAAGAATTTTAAAGAGGGCAGGACAGGACTGTGTCCATCTCAGTGACAGCAGCAGCATGATAATATTTTATTTTTCTTTAGTTACTTGAAATAATAGTCACCTTAGATATTTGCTCTTAGATATTCATTGCTCCTAACCTCAGAAGACCCCAAGGTGCTGTGAAGAGTAAACATGAAGAGTTGTACACATATCAGCAATGAAGCAGCAACAAAAACAGGAAGTAAACTGGAAGGATTTAATAACAAGCAAACACATTTTCCAAACAAAAATGGAAAAAGTTTCTGTAGAAATTATAGATATAATAGTAGTAGAAAGGATAGACATGACACACAGAGGTAGTAGCAATTCTGTCTGTTGGACTGACACCTGAGCTGGCTGGAAGGCCTGATGGATAGAAACTTGAAATGGAGAAGGGGTATTCCAAACCAAGAGATTAGCAGGAGCAAAAAAGATGAAGGAGTGAAGCAGCAGGTTGGAGAACTATGTCATCTCAAGAAATCTGTACCTTTACCTAGCTAGCTTCTTATATTTTGGATTCAGCAAATAATTGCTAACTATTTGCTAATCACTGTACTAATAGTTCATGTTTATTATCTCACAGTAATCTTATTTAATAGGTACTATTATTATCCCCATTTTATAGATGAGGAAACTGAGGCTTTGAGATTTAAAGTAACTGCCCAAAATCATATAGGTAGTAACTAGTGGAAGCAGTATTAAAACCCAGGCAGTGTCACTCACTTAGAGCCTGTCTTCTTAGCCTCCAGCTTGTCTCCCAAAGCAAGCAAGCAAGCAAACAAGCAAGCAAACAAACAAGTAAAGCTTTTAACTTCAGAAGCAACCCTCTGGGTGTTTCTAAGTCATCTTGTTTGCTGAAATTTATAGACTACTGAATATTTCAGTAATATCAGATGAAACCTTTGCCATAGCAACTCAACATTTCAAGTGGTGATGGTGGAGGTGGAGGATAGGTGGAGCTTACATTTTCTCTAGTCATCTCAGGCTGTGAATTCCTGTATTGATTCAATTCTAGAGCCTCTGCTCTCACTGTCTATTTTTTTGCATCACCGATTCTGACCACCCATCTGATTTCTTTTCACCGAACTTTCACTGATGGGAAGCTTTGGTTGTAGAAGCTTTGACTGAATGTTTGGTGAGATGGATGGGAGTTACCTTACAGACCAGAAAAAAAACAGAGTGGACTATTTGAAACTGGTTCTTAAAAATCCCATGGCTAACTCCACCATCAGGAATTTCTCTCCAGTCAGCTTTTTCTTTGCTGCTGGCACCCAACCTGTGACATGCTGTTGTAGTTCCTCCTTCCTTTTCCTTCTGTGGCTCCCATTTTTTCTAGAAAGCACGATCTAGTTTTCATTTTCTAACTTCTCACCACTGGGCTTTCTTTTTCAGAATCAAGTAGGCTATGTAGGTGTTTTACTAAACATTTCCTTCCCCATGGAATTCTGGGGAATTTAGCTTTATAAAGATTTTTAAAGATTATTTTCTACCAACATATTTTTTTAAACATTTTTCCTACTACTAAGTATCTATCCATGTTATGGTATGTCTTAGTCAACATGAGATGCTCTGACAAAAATGTCATGGACTGAATGGCTGAAACAACAGTAATGTATTTCTCACAGTTCTACAGGCTGGGAAGGCCAAAATCAAAGTTCCAGTTAATCCAGTTTCTGGTGAAGACCCAGAACATTCCACCCCTCAAAATGCCATTGTGGCATAAAGAGTATTTTGAGTTAAAGATGCTTGAAAAATAGCAGTCATAAGAAGGCATGCTGACCTTCTTGTGTGTGTGTGTGTGTGTGTGTGTGTGTGTGTGTGTGCATGTGCACGCGCTGAAAGCAAGGGATAGAAGAAAAGCACCCTCCCTGTAACAGGAATAAGAAACATTCTAATCTCCAGAGAGAGGGAGTCAAGGAAAAGGGAAATCTGCATACATAAACCTTGTTAAACTAACCCTTATCTTCTTAGTCACTTTCCCACAATTAACTGCCCAAGCCAAACCCCTTTGTCTTGTTACATATTGTCACAATTTACTGCTCTTTTTTAAAAAATAATTTTTTATTTTAAATTATAGTTGACATACAATATTATATTAGTTTCAGGTATACAACATAGTGATTAAACATTTATATATCTTATGAAATGATCACCCCAATAAATCTAGTACCGATCTGACATCATACATATTTATTACAGTAATATTGACTATATTTTCTATGCTGTACTTTACATCTCTATGACTATTTTGTAATTACCAAGCTGTACATCTTAATCCCTTTTCCTTTTTTACCCATCCCCCAACCACCCTCCCATCTGGCAACCATCAAAATGTTCTCTGTATCTATAAATTTGTTTGTTTTGTTTATTTTGTTTTTTAGACTCCACATATAAGTGAAATCATATGGCATTTGTCTTTCTCTGTTTGACTCATTGCACTCAGCACAATACCCTCTAGGTTTATCCATGTTGCATATGGCAAGATTTCATTCTTTTTTATGGCTGAGTAATATTCCATTATATATATATATAAATATACCACTTCTTCCATCCAAATACTAGCCAGGCCCGACCCTGCTTAGCTTCCGAGGTCAGATGAGGTCAGGTGCATTCAGGCTGGTATGGCCATAGGCCCACTTCTTTATCCATTCATCTATTGATGGATACTTAGGTTGCTTCCATAGCCTGTCTATGATAAAAAATGCTGCCATGAAGATATGGATGCACATGTCTTTTTGAATTAATGCTTTGGGTTTCTTTGTCCAACCTAGTACATAAAAATCTTTGGCACTAACTGCTTCTTTAGGACTTCATTTTCCTTTTTAAGAGTTCCCATGTACATGCAAAAATTGTTAAGTACAATTTAGATGCTTTTATCCTGTTAATCTATCATATTTCAGTTTGATTCTTAGTCTTATTCAGAGACTCTAAGAGAGTAGAGGAGAAATTTTACCTCCCTTGCAGCTCTCTTCCTGGTTTGCAGATACTGCATTTTTACCTGGTGAAGAGAGAGATCATCTCTTTCATGTCTCTTTTATAATCACACTAATCTTGTTCATAAGGTGTCACCCATGACCTACTTACCTCCTAAAGGCCTCACATCTAATTGCCAACACATTTGTGGATTAGGGCTTCAACATATGAGTTTGACAGGGGGGACAAAAACATTCATAGCAGGACAGAATATTTTACATGACATACTACATTTTATAGTTTGCTTTTACATTAGGTGTACTTGTTTTCTTGATTTGTCAGTTTGGGGGGCCTATATATGACAATCAATATGGATAACTAATTGTTCATTTTGTTGTATCAGCTATTGTTGAAAACCCAGTTACATGTAAATAGTAAATAAAAGAAATAGTTTTCATAACTCCTGGCAGCTGAAAGAACTTGATCCCAGTTCCTGAGGCTCTTTTTTCACATCTCTGGCCTTGAGGACCCCATGACCAGGGGGCTCACATTGGGTCCAGATTGCTCCCTACAGAGTAGTCAGGAATTGCTCTGAAAGGAATGCTGCAAGCCAGCAAAGCCTGTCATGTGGAAGCAATGATTCAGGAAGACTGGTCAATGGACACTTGTGCCCAGAAGGTAGGAGATATGGTTGAAGCTCGTTGTGTTGGGAACTTCTTTTCTCTTTTGTCAGAACTAAACTTGAGTTCTACTTTCGCATTTTTGGAGGCTCACAGTTGAATATTTTCTATTGCTGAAATGTTAATGGCAAATATATTTGACAGAATTTTCCTCTTGATATACTCAATGTGCAAAGTGAGGTAAATTTAAAAGCAATGAATAAGGCTCAGCAATTCAACTCAATTTTTTTTATTCATTGTGAATATACAAAAGCTCTCTTATTTAGTCATAGTTTTCTAAAAATGTAAAAACACAACTTAAGTTCTGCCCTTAAATTGTAGGTTCTAAAGTGAATTCCATGTAGTTTTCTGTAGCCAGACTGTGCATGACACTTAATTCTGGTTGTTGCTCTCTTAAAGGAGGAGTTCAGGACCACAAGGATCTAATTTCCCATCCAGATACCAAAAGGCCAGAAAGCAGTCTAGGTCAGAGGCAGTCAGATGGGAAGTATTCTGAAAGATGGATGTAGAATCAGTTACACATAGAGGTACAGGCAGGGTTCTCCAGAGAAGAGCCAATAGCATATATATGTAGCTATATATAAAAAAGAGACTTATTAGCTCTGGCTGGTGTGGCTCAGTGGATTGAGCACTGGTCTTCAAACCAAAAGGTCACCAGTTTGATTCCCAGTCAGGGCACATGCTTGGGTTGTGGGCCAGGCCCCTGCTTGGGGGCATGTGAGAGGCAACTGATCAATGTATCTCTCACACATGGATGTTGCTCTCCCTCTCTGTCTCCCTCCCTCCTCTCTCTAAAAATAAATAAATAAAATTTAAAAAATATTTTTAAAAAGAGATTTATTATAGGAATTGGCTTACACGATTATGGAGGCTGAGACATCTTATATAGTCCACCATCTTTGAGCTGGAGAACCAAGAAAGCTGGTGGTATAATTCAGGTCTAATACAAAGGCCTGAGAATCAGCAGAGCTGATGCCTGAGGGCAGGGAAGATGGATGTCTCAGCTCAAGCAAGAAAGCAAATTTACTCACCCTCTGCCTTTTTATTCTTTTCAGTCCCTCGATGGATTAGATGATGCCCATTGCATTGATGAGGGTGATCTTTTTTACTTGGTAAACCAACTCAAATACTAATTTCTTCCAGAAATACCTTCCACAGACACCCAGAAATAATGTTCTACCAGTTATCTGAGCATTCATTAGCTCAAATTGACATGCAAAATTAACCATCACAATGGTCTTCCCTGGTGGACCCACAGAGAACCAGATCACCTGGCCTGCATAGAGGCTGGTGGAAGCACCCTCTGGAGACTTCCTTCTGTAACCCCTGTTCTCCCACCAGTGAAGGGCCAAATGGGAGAAGTGTGCTGTACAGATAGCCCTCAGGCCACAAGACCTACTGAAACTACAAATGCTCCATTTCTTTTATTTCTTTTTTATTGTATTTATTGGGGTGACATTGGTTAATAAAATTATATAGGGTTCATGTGTACAGTTCTAAAATACATCATTGTGTATTTCATTATGTATTAACCACTGCTGCGGTCCGGCCGCAGCTAGGTCCAGGGGTCCCTGAAACGCGGGTAAGGCGTCGAGATGGGAGACAGACGGCAACATGCCTCAGAGGACAGTGATGCTCTGTTCCATTTATTGCAAGTACAAGCAGGTTTTTATACTTTCATTTTTAGCAGTGATTAACATTTGCAGTTAGGTGAAGCAGAAAAAAATCAATACAAAGGTAACCAGGAAAAATACAAAAATTCCCATAAATTCAATTATATTAAACAAAGATTATTTTGACCAGGAGAGCCATAAATCAGACAATTAAAAATAGCTGTACATACAGAATTTGAATGTTTTATTGTTTATTAAAGTTCTCAGAATTTGTCATGGGGCAAAAGGATACGCTAGATTGAATAGAGGTTATAGGAAATTTATTATAAGGCCTTTGTGATGTCTAACTTAGCTATTTACCTTTTCTGTCTAAAATATTTCTCTATGCACCATGGACTCTGACTCCCTGGTAACTGTTTCTATGTGCTTAATTTATAATAGTTAACATGCTTTTCTTATTTCTTTGCCTGTCTAATTCTACTTGATATATATTCCTATTCAAGGTAAAGGTGGGGCTGTTACTCCAACAACTTTTAGACATTCAGGGGCTATTTCATTAGAGGGGATTTTATTCTCTGGTCAAGAAATTATTTTATACAACTTCATTGGAATTATGAGAATCAATAAACCTGAAATACAGGTATCTAACAATCCCACCACCTTTTAATCACCAAAACAAACGTGTAAGGAGAAATAAACAGGAAATTCAGCTACAGTAAACCCTTTTTGTTCCTTAGTTAATAAACACCGGGGAGGTCTGCTTCGAGCTAGCCTTTCCATGAAATTTAGACTATTATTAGGCACTTGGACTCCATCCTTATTGACCATTCTAATGCTACCCTCATTATATGCTCCTGTATAAGGCAGTGGGGGATCTGGAACCCTCTAGAGACTATTAGCTCCTTTTGGAGGATACCATAAATTGCCAATAATCTAATATGCTACCCAGAGATATCTCTGGGCTGTGGGTAGGGGTCTACATAGTTTTTTCTTGTTTTCTTGAAAGACTCTTTGTATCTATGGGTAAGGAACAGGCGTGGGAAAGTCCGCCAATAATTCAACCTGTTGTAACTGAGTCATGAATTCTTTTATGGGGACAATCGGGGATAATTTCTTACTCAGGTTTATAAACACCTTGTTTAAAATAATTTGGGCATGATTCAATAGTCTAGGGAGAACTAGTAGTCCCTTCAGAATTTCCCTCAGAGTTAATCGTTGACTCACTTCGAGACTTTTTCTTCTCATGGCCTGTTCTTATGGGAATCAGGGTACAAGGTAAGACCATGATTAATATTAGCCAGGAAATTATTAAAAGCAATCCCCAGAAAAGTTACTGCCCCCCTTTGTATGCCACACTCTCTTCCAGGAAGATGGATTCCTTGAATTCCCTCTTTCCATGTTCAGACCTTGTCAAAAAGCATGGTTGGAAGACGGCGTGGCAAACCACCCCAAGCCAAAAGTCAAATCTCCATCTATCACCATTTATCCCCCTTATACCCTCTTCTACCTCCTCCACCCCCCTTTCCCTCTGGTAATCACCATACTGTTGTCTCTGTCTGTGAGGGTTTTTTGTGTGTGTGGTTTTTTTTTGCTTAATACCTTCACCTTTTTCACCCAGCACCCCATCTCCCCTCCCCTCTGACAGTTGTCAGTGTGTTTTATGTATCTATGAATCTGTTTCTATTTTGTTTGTTAGTTTATTTTATTCATTAGATTCCACATATGAGTGAAATCACATGGTACTTTTCTTTCTCTGATTGGCTTATTTCACTTAGCATAATGCTCTCCAAGTCCATCCATGCTACTGAAAAGGGTAAAATTTCCTTCCTCTTTTTTTTAATCCTCACCCAAGGACATGCTTATTGATTTTAAACAGAGGGGAAGGGTGGGAGAAAGATAAGGAGAGAAACACCAATGTGAGAGAAAAACATTGATTTGTTGCCTCTCATATGCATGCTGACTGGGGACTGAACCTGCAACTTAGTCATGTGCCCTGATTAGAAATTGAACCTGCAAACTTTTGCTTTGTGGGACGATGCTTCAACCAATTGAGACACACCAACCAGGGCAGATATCCTTCTTTGTTATGACTGAGTAGTATTCCATTGTGTAAATGTACCATGGCTTGTTTAACCACTCATTTACTAGTGGACAGTTGGGCTGCTTCCAGTTATTGGCTATTATAAATAATGCTGCAATAATGAACATAGGGGTGGTATATATTTTTTCAAACAGTGTCTTGGGTTTCTTTGGATATAGCCCTAGAAGTGGAATTGCTTAGTCGTAAGGCAGTTTTATTTTAAAATTTTTGAGGTAACTCCATACTGCTTTCCACAGTGGCTGCACCAATTTGCATTCCCACCAACAGTGAACAAGGGTTCCCTTTTCTCCACATCCTTTTAAACACTTGGTGTTTGTTGACTTATTGATGACAGCCATTCTGACAGGTGTGAGGCAGTATTTCATTGCAGTTTTATTAAAATTGTTTTTATTGATTTTAGAGAGAGAGAGAAAGAGAGAGAGAGAGAGGTAGGTATTTGTTGTTCCACTTATTTATTCATTCATTGGTTGATTCTTCTGTGTCTTGACTGGAATTGAGCCTGCAACCTTGGCGTATCAGGATGATGCTTGAATCAACTTAACTACCCAAATTTGGGTTCATTGTGGTTTTAATTTGCATTTACTGATGATTAGTGACATTGAGCATCTTTTCATATGTGTATTGGCCATTTGTAGGTCCTCTTTGGAGAAGTTTTTTTTTAATCCTCACCTGATGACATTATTTTCATTGCTTTTCTAGGGACAGAGGAAGGGAGAGAAGGAGGGAGAGAGAAATAGCAATATGAGACAGAATTATCAATTGGTTGCTTCCATATGTCCCTGGACCAGGGGTTGTATATGCCCTGCCCAGGGACTGAACCAGAAACCTAGGTATGTGTTCTGATTGGCAATTGAATCTTCAACCTTTCAGTTATGGGACTACACTCCAACCAACTGAGCCACACCAGTCAAGGCACTCGTTTGGGTTTTTTGGTGTTAGGTTTCATAAGTGCTTTAAAAAAAACCGATTTTATTTATTTACTTTTAGAGAGAAGGGAAGGGAGGGAGAAAGAGAGGGACAGAAATATTGATGTGAGAAAGAAACATCGATCTGATGCCTCTCGTGAGCACCCTGACCAGGGACCAAACCTACATACAACCCAGGCATGAGTCCTTTCAGGGAATTGAACTCGTGACTTTTCACCTTGTGGGATGATGCCCAACCAACTGAGCTAAACTGGTTGGGGCAAACTAAAATAATTTTAAAACTGAAAGCATAAGATAGTATTGGGCTGGGAAATAAGAATACCCTGGCTATCCGATATTGTTTCCTGACTTAGTTCTTTGGGTCTGCTATAGAAAATTCTATAGACTGGGTGGCTTATGAACAACAGAAATTTACTTCTCATAGTTCTGGAGGCTGGGAAGCCCAAGATAAGGCACCAGCAGACTCAGTATCTTGTGAGAGCCCACTTCCTAGGTTGAGATGACTATCTGCTCATTGTGTCCTCACATGGCAGAATGGTGAGGGAGCTCTTTGGGGCTTCTTTTATAAAGGCACTAATCTCATTTTTGAGGGCTTCTACCCTCATGACATTCAGGAAAATATTACCTCCCAAAGGCCCCACCCCCAATGACATCATATTGGGAATTAGGTTTCAACATATAAATTTGGGGGACACAAACATTTACTCTACAGCATCTCCTGTCACTCCTCTTCCAGCCACACCAGCCCCCAATCAGCCCAAGCACACTTGCTTCAGAACTATTACATTTCCTGTTGCCCATGTCTCAAATTCTCAGATGTATTGTTCCCTCTACTCTTATCTCAGAGATGTGCACACTTGTGCTCTCAGACATACCTTTCCCAGGACTCCCATTTAACATGGCACCCCACACTGCACCTTGCCATCATTCTCTCTTTATCTTGCTTTATTTTTTAATGACGTCTCACCTGACATTATTTACTTGTATGTTTGTTATTTGTCTCTTCTATGCATAATAAAATTCCAAAAGGATAAGGACTTTGATTTGCTCATTGCTGCATTCTATGTGTCCACAGAATGAACCCACAGTGTATCTGAATGAATATATTTTTAAAAATACAACCAAATGAATGCCTCAAAACTAGGCTGTCATCACATTGTTTCCCCATTCTACATATTTATATTGGTTTAAATCAAGACCAAGTTTTTTAAAAGTATATTTTATTGATTATGCTATTACAGTTGTCCCATTACCCCCCCTTCATTCCCCTCCACCCTGCACACCCTCTCCCACCCACATTCCCCCGCTTTAGTTCATGCCCATGTGTCATAGTTCTTTAGCTTCTACATTTCCCATACTATTCTTTCCCTCCCCCTGTCTATTTTCTACCTACCATCTTTTATGCTACTTATTCTCTGTACCTTTACACCCTCTCTGCTACTCCCACTCCCCTGTTGCTAACCCCCCATGTGATCTCTATTTCTGTGGTTCAGTTCCTGTTCTAGTTGTTTGCTTAGTTTGTTTTTGTTTTAGGTGTGGTTGTTAATAATTGTGAGTTTGCTGTCATTTTACTGTACATGTTTTTCATCTTCTTTTTCTTAGATAAGTCCCTTTAACATTTCACAAAATAAGGGCTTGGTGATGATGAACTCCTTTAACTTGACCTTATCTGAGAAGCACTTTGTCTGTCCTTCCATTCTAAATGAAAGATTTGCTGGATAGAGCAGTCTGGGATGTAGGTCCTTGCCTTTCATGACTTGGAATACTTCTTTCCAGCCTCTTCTTGCCTGTAAGGTCTCTTTTGAGAAATCAGCTGACAGTCTGATGGGAACTCCTCTGTAGGTAACTCTCTCCTTTCCTCTTGCTTCTTTTAGGATTCTCTCTTTATCTTTAATCTTGGGTAACTAAATGATGATGTGTCTTGGTGTGTTCCTTCTTGGGTCCAACTTCTTTGGGACTCTCTGAGCTTCCTGAACTTCCTGGAAGTCTATTTCCTTTGCCAGAATGGGGATGTTCTCTTTTATTATTTGTTCAAATAAGTTTTCCACTTGTTGCTCTTCCTCTTCTTTTTCTGGTACCCCTATAGTTTGGATGTTGGAATGTTTAAAGATGTTCTGGAGGTTCCTAACCTTCTCTTCATTTTTTTGAATTCTTATTTCTCCATTCTTTTCTGTTTGATTGTTTCTTTCTTCCTTCTGGCCACTCTATTGTTTTGAGTCCCAGTTTCCTTTTCGTCACTATTGGTTCCCTGTGCATTTTCCTTCATTTCTCTTATTGTACCCTTCATTTGTTCATCTAATTTGCAACCAAAATCAACCAGTTCTGTGAGCATCCTGATCACCGGTGCTTTGAACTGTGCATCTGATAGGTTGGCTATCTCTTGGTCACTTAAAAGTACTGGCTCTGGGGCTTTCAATTCTGTTTGAGCCATCTTTTTTTTTTTTCCTTTGATCTGGTCATACCTGTTACATCTGAGGGGCAGAGCCTTAGGTATTCACTAGGGCAGGACACTCCAGTCGCTGGGTTGTGATGTTTTATGTGGGGGCAGGGTCCAAGAGGGAATAATGGCGCTTGCTCCACTCTCCATCAGATCTCGGTCCCTTCCGCTGCTTCCTCTGAGCCAACTGGGCCCCTCTGGGGTCAATTCCCATGTGGGTGGGCTTGTGCGCCCCATGGGACTTTCCAAGGATCTCTCCTGTCAGGCTGGAAGTCTCTCCCTGCGCGTCAAACCTCCACAGGTGTTTTCAATCAGTGCCCTAAGGTTGTATTTCCCAGCGCTGTGATCCTCGGTTGTGCACAGTGCCTTGCTTCACAATCCCCGCCTCACCTGGTCTGCCGATTGCCACCCCTCAGCGGGATCTGCCAGCTAGCACTTGCGTGCTCAGGGTCCACCTGCTGTGGTCTTGAGTGCCCCTGATGCCTTTTGCATCGGGTCCCAATGCTCTCTGCTCTCCGTGCTGCAACTGGTGCCAGCTGCCTGACTCCACCCCTCCTACTGGTCTAGATGAACAGGTCTATTTTAACTTCTTGGTTGTCCGACTTCCATACAGTTCAACTTTTTGTCAGTTCTGCTTATTATTCTGTTTCTAAATTATTCTTGTCCTTATCTTGGTTGTTTGATGAGGCACAGTGTGTCTACTGGTGCCTCCATCTTGGCCGGCAGTCTAAATCAAGACCAAGTTGTTAAGATTTTATTTATTTTTTAGAGAGGGAAGGGAGGGAGACAGAGAGAGAGAGAGAAACATCAATGTGCGGTTGCTAGGGGTTATAGCCTGCAACCCAGGCATGTGCCCTGGCTGGGAATCGAACCTGCGACACTTTGGTTCGCAGCCCGCGCTCAATCCACTGAGCTAAAGACCAAGTTTTTAATGAGAATAAAGCATTGAGGAAATGAGACCTAGACATTGGGTAATCTACTTATTTGTATTAAATTTCTTTTCTTGGTGCCTAGTGAATTTCCTGTGAGTCATAAAAGCAGTTCATAAATGAGATTCAGTGTTGTATCATTGTGTGTATTAAGCTCTAATTTCTAATGAAGAACTATGAAAAGTTATTTTTTCAGAACCAGTTGGCCTGGCTGGCACAAAAGGAAATAGAAATTAGGTAAAATAAACAATTATCAGATAAAATCAGGGCATCTGACATCCAAAATCAGGGATCAAGTTATTTAGGTAATTGCCAAATGTCTATTTCATGTCGTGATGACTAAATAAAATTGAACTCTTAAAGGCTTCACTTATTAAACAATGAGAGGATGGAATAGAATATTTTTCCAAGTTAACAATAAATTATGTTATAAACCTGACATTTCATTTAAAAAGGAAATAAAGGCCTGATACCGTGATAGAAACATACTGCTGAGAACTCTTTGAGAGGTAACTGATTTGTCACACTTGGGGGTGAATATATGGGCACAAAGGGACTGACTCTATGTGTTGTGGTCCAATTAATAATGGTCCCTCACAGATATCAAAGTCTTAATTTCTGGAACTTGTGATGGTAACTTACATGGCAAAAGAGACTTTGTGGATGTGGTTAAGGATTTTTTTTTCCTTTTTATTGAATTTATTGAGATGACACTGGGTAACTGTGGAGGATACCAGCCTGCAGTATCCATCTTGGCTGCCGATGTTCGTCAAAACTTGCTAAAAACATACACAGAGACAACCAGGTCCTGTGGGGTAATAGGAACAGGAAGGCCACTCCTCATGTGCAGAGCACCTTGGCCACCCTCCCTCTGGTGGGGAGAGTGCCCCGTTCCCCCTCTGGAGAGGCTTTTTATTGGTTTCGTTTGAATGAGAATTCAGGTAAAAGCTCATTACTCATTGCTAAGAAGTAAGGTTCAAACAATAGATAACAAGGAAGTCTGTGGGTCTATTCTGAGTCAGGGTCAAAGAGATAAAGAGCTGTAAAAAACTTTAAGGAACAAACTTATTTCTTCCTTGGACACTTATCATTCAACTGAGAGCATTCTAAACAAAGCAGGTTTCACAGGATTTTACATATTCTTTCTTAGGCCTGATCACCTGGGGAACCCACCCTTTTCAGCACAGAGCTGCACCACCCTGTCATTGTTTCAGGCTTAGGTGGAGCAAGGGAACTAAGGCAACCAAGAGATAAGGAGATTTTTTCCCAGATGAAGAGGACTCAGGCTATGTCAAAGCAGAGGAGGGAGGGTCCATCAACCCCCTTTTGCAGTAGGCCCCAAAGTCCTTTCTTGGGGGCCTCCCACGTGATCATGCCTGTCTTAAGTTGTTCCCCCCTTGGGGAACCTTACCCATCATTGGCTAACCAACCAAGCATTGGGGTTCAGTTATGAACGGAGCAGCAGAAGCAGTTCTCCTGCCAGGGAGATAAGCTTTTGTCTCCTTGCTGGCTTATGGTCCAAGGCCACTCCCTCAGTCTTAGCCTTAGTGGGGGTTACAGCTTCTGATACCAGGCAGGTTGGTCCCCAATAGGTAACAGTTTTATACTGGTTTCAGCTGCACAATTCCACAACACATGTCACCTTACACTGTTATGTGTGTTCACCACCCCAAGTCAGGTTTCTTTCCACCAATTTATCCTGCTGTACCCTCCCCCCCCATCCCTGCACCTGCAACCCCCACCCTATTAAGGATTTTGAGGTGGGCAATTATTCTGGGTGGGCCCTAAATGTAGTCACAAGGATAAGAGGGAGGCAAAGGGAGACTTGAAGACTATGTTATGGAAGCAGACATTGGAAAGATGTGCTTTGAATAGGAGGAGGTAATATTTCATTGAAGTTTTATTAAAATTGTTTTTATTGATTTTAGAGAGAGGAAGGAAGAGAGAGAGACAGAGAGAGAGGTAGGTATTTGTTGTTCCACTTATTTATTCATTCATTGGTTGATTCTGTTACAGAACACAACAAGGGGGGCCTGAGACAATATACTATTATTGAAAGAAGGCCCCAGGTCCGTTATGTCCGCCGCCAGAGGAAAGACGTCTCTCAATGCCAGAGATTCGTGAAAAGGAAAGGAAATGTTTATTTGATGCTATACAGACTTAAAGTAGTGACCTAATGTCTTTATCAAAAACCCTAAAGTCCCTAAAAACACCCACAAACAGACACAGTCCTTCCTTCCTTCCCCCTTTGCCCAGTCTAGAGTACCGTGTCTCAGGAAAGGAAATAGAAGTCCATGGCTCAGGCAGTCCTCTGGTTCTTAGTTAGTCCTCCATCTCGACTGGGAGACCTCCCTGGGTTCCCGGCACCCTCGGCTGAGTCGCCAGGATCTCTGCTAAAGCCAGGTGGTGGTTCCCCTTTCTAAAGCTGTGCATGGCTCTCCTTCTCAGGGCTGCGCATGGCTCTCCTTCTCAAGGCAGCATGGTTCTCCTTCCTAAAGCACCACGGTTCTCTCTCTTAATGGCCGCCAAGTCTGGCTTTTAAATCCCCGCGGCCAATCTTCCTCTGCAGCTTCATTTCCGACTCCTCCCACACTCGGCTTCACATGCCAGAACTCGTATCCTTCCAGGTTTACTGGGCTGCCATCATGAGTCTGGGCAGGTGTGGCCCCATGTCCTGGAGCCAATCTTCTCCAAGCTCCCACGCAGGTGCTGTAGCTTGGGGGATCTGCCCCCAGTCACGCCTTGGTGGGGAAGTTACTTCCATTCCCCTGGCTCAGAGATGATCACAGCTATTTAACATATCTAAGCGACCAGCCAAAGGCTATAGATATGTTAAATGACCATGCCAGAGGGTAGCTGCAAGGCTGTTGCTATGCAAAACAGATCTCAATGGCCTTGCTCCATTTGTCCCTTCCCCCAACCCACATCCTGGGTGGGGGGGATGGAGACATCTTAAAATCTCCTGGACACCTTAAGTCCTGGACCCCATTTCAAATGCCCATTTGGGGTCCCCCCTCTTGGCTGCACCCTGTAACAATTCTTCTGTGTCTTGACTGGAATTGAGCCTGCAACCTTGGCGTATCAGGATGATGCTTGAATCAACTAGAAACTGAAATCACTAGAAACTGAAAAAGGGAAGGAAACAGATTCTTCTCTCAGCCTCCAAAAGGAGCCAGCCAAACTGATTTCAGACTCCTGACCCCCTAACAGTCAGAGAAGAAATTTGCATTGTTTTTAAGCTACTATGTTTGTGATTACTTGTTACGGCTGCAGTAGGAAACTAATACATGTGCTTTCTGTGAATTCTTGGTTTCTGAAGAGTGGGTACCACATCATCTGAATTAGATATGAGCTTCTTAGCTGTGACATGTGCCCACCGGCTGCTGCATAAGCCTTGTTTTCTAGAAAGCTGAGCCTGAGGCACAAGCTAGGCCACTAAAGCTTTCTTTAGAGATGCAAGACTTGGGCAACTAGGATGAGAGAAACGGATGAAGCAAGGAAAGATGTAAGGATTGGCTCTGAGATAAGTTACTGCTTTGGCCTCTGCTTTGCAATGAGCTGTGAAGAGACACAGCAGGTTGCTCAGCAGCTCATCCACTCATAGAGAGGTTTGCAAACAGGAGCTAAACCTTCCTCTTTGGTAGTTAATCGAAAAAGGAGGAAAAAATGTGTCTGTCTGGCTACCTCCTGTTTCTCATTCCCAATCTGTCAAATTTCATCTGTGGGGGCATTAATGCCCTGGAGCTTCTGTTGTTGTCATTGTTTTTGAATCCAAAATGTATTTATTTGGATTGTTCCCTATTCGTCTTGATTCAGGGTGCTTTTAGTACTGGTTCTTTCTGAAGAACTCCTCTTCCATCTTGCTTTTTCTCCTGTAGGCTGACTGAGAATACTGGAACCACCAACACACAAAACTACAATAACTGAACAACCAGTGGGGTCCTACTGCTTGCCACCCATAGGCAAAAAATCCAGAGACAAGAGTCTGGTGGGAAGGAAAAAAGGAATTTTTTATTTAAAATGTGCACAGCAGGTTTTTTGATGAAGACGTCCCCACCCTCCACCCCACACAGGCAGGGCAAGTGGCCTGGCGCACATGGCAGGGGCCTAAAGTTTGCAGCTCTGTTACAGAACAAACAAGGGGGGCCTGGGATGATATACTATTACTGAAAGAAGCCCCCAAGTCTGTTATGTCCGCCGCCCAAGGAAAAATGTCTCTTAATGCTAGAGATTCATGAAAAGGAAAGGAAATGTTTATTTAATGCTATACAAACTTAAAGTAGTGACTTAATGTCTTTATGAAAAATCCTAAAGTCCCTTAAAACACCCACAAACAGACACAGTCTTTCCTTCCTTCCCCCTTTGCCCAGTCTGGGGTACCGTATCTCAGGAAAGGAAATAGAAGTCCATGGCTCAGGCAGTCCTCTGGTTATTCCCCATTAGTACTCTGTCTTGACTGGGAGACCTCCCTGGGTTCCTGGTACCCTCAGCTGAGTCACCGGGATCTCTGCTAAAACCAGGTGGTGGTTCCCCCTTCTAAAGCTTCGGGGGTCCCCCCTCTGGCAAAGGCACATGGTCCTCTCTCCCAGGGCCATGGGAGTCCCCACTCAGCCAAGACCACGTGCTTCTCCTCCTGTGCAATGGCTGCAAGCGGGGGGGTCGCCACTCTGCCAAAGCTGAATGGCGGTTTTCTGCTAAAGCCGCATGGTGATTCTCTCTTGCAGGGCTGCGGGAGTCCTCACTCTGCTAAAGCTGCATGGTTCCCTCTCTCAGGGCTGCCATGTCTGGGTTTAAATCCCCACGCCAATCTTCCTCTGCAGTCCCATTTCCGACTCCTACACTCGGGCACACTTGCCCTCAATCTGCTGTCTTCTCCAGCTTTTCTGGTCGCCATCGTGGGTCTGGGCAGGTGTGACCCCATGTCATGGAGCCAATCTTCTCTGAGCTCCCACGCAGGTGCTGTAACTCAGGGGACCTGCTGTTACAGAACAAACAAGTGGGGCCTGGGACAATATACTACTATTGTAAAAAAAAGCCCCTAGGTCCATCATGTCTGCCGCCAGAGGAAAGACGCCTCTCAATGCCAGAGATCTGTGAAAAGGAAAGGAAATGTTTATTTAATGCTATACAGACTTAAAGTAGTGACTTAATGTCTGTATGAAAAATCCCGAAGTCCCTTAAAACACCCACAAACAGACACAGTCCTTCCTTCCCCCTTTGCCCAGTCTGGGGTACCGTATCTCAGGAAAAGAAATAGAAGTCCATGGCCCAGGCAGCTCCTGGTTCTTCCCAATAATCTGTGCTAGACTGGTAGGCCGCCTTCGGTTCCCAGCACCATCAGCTGTGTTGCCGGGATCTCTGCTAAAGCCGGGTGGTGGTTCCCCCTACTAATGCTGTGGGGATCCCCACTCTGGAAAAGGCATGTGGTCCTCTCTCCCAGGGCCACAAGTGTCCCCACCCAGCGAAAACCACATGCTTCTCCCCACAAAGCTGCGGGGAATGGGGTCGCCACTCTGCCAAAGACGCGTGGTTCTCTGTCCAATAGCTGTGATCCTCTCTGCACTTCCACAGCTGCAAAGTTCTCTCCCCCCCCAATGGCTGCTGCATCTCGGTTTAAATCCCCGCGCCAGTCTTCCTCTGCAGCCCCATTTCCGACTCCTCCCACACTCGGCTTCACATGCCAGAACTCCTATCCTTCCAGCTTTACTGGACTGCCATCATGAGTCTGGGCAGGTGTGGCCCCATGTCCTGGAGCCAATCTTCTCCAAGCTCCCATGCAGGCGCTGTTAACTCAGGGGACTGCCCCCCAGTTACTTCTTGGTGGGATAGTTACTTCCATTCCCCTGGCTCAGAGCATGGCCACAGCTATTTAACATATCTAAGTGACCAGCCAAAGGCTATAGATATGTTAAATGACCACACCAGAGGGTAGCTGCAAGGCTGTTGCTATGCAAAACAGCTCTCAATGGCCCTGCTCCATTTGTCCCTTCCCCCAACCCACACCTGGGGAGTGGGAGTGAGGACATCCAAAAATCTCCTGGACACCTTGAGTTCTGGACCCCATTTTAAATGTCTATTTGGGGTCCCCCCTCTTGGCTGCACCCTGTAGCAGCTCGACTATGGAGCCTCTCAACCCACCCACCTAAGCCTCCTCCCCACTTCTTACCAGCCTAGCGCCCACAGTGCTACTGGTCAGGCCCAGAGAGCTTGGGGAGGGGTGTGGGGCCTGTCCCCTAGCTGTTCTGAGGCTGTACCCATCAAGCCCACACTGATAAGAGCCACGAGCGGACAATAGCCATCATGTCTTCCCTTCTCGGGAAGGGACTCAGGGCTTAAGGGCCTTGCTCCCTTGGGCCCTCTGGGCCCTCCAGTGTGAGCCTCCCCCTTCCTTCTTAATCAGAAACTGCCACACTGCCGGCCAGGCTCTTGGAGCACTTGGGAAGGCGCAAGGGGAATCTTTTCAGCAAAGGCCGCAGGCTCAGGAACCTCAGCCCCTGACGCACCAGCCAGAGGATGGGGGGGCAAAGTGCAGGGCATTTCTGCGTGCTCCCCTTTTAAACAGTCTCCCCCTATCCACATAATCCTCTGAGCAGCAGAAGCAGATGGGATAGTGTGTTTCTCCCCACCAATCACTTCCTTACCCCTGAGCCTTAGCCTTAGCCTTAGCCTTACCAGCTTCTTTTCTGAGGAGTCCTGCCTGCTGGCATTCAGGTTGTCAGGGCAACGCACACTTGCGCAATCCTCAGCACTTCTCAACCTCACCCTCACTTAATGGCGGGAGGTGGGGGGAGGTGAGTGGTGGGTAGAGGGTGGTTCCCCATTATACTAACACTTGGTTAAAGTGATTTTACAGCCTACTGGGCATTTCACATCTGAGAGTAGGAATTAGGCCTCTACACCAGGTGCTTCTTTTGTGTTTCTTCTATTCTCTGGGGAGGGATGTAAAGGAGATCCTTTGCAAGAAGTATGTTCTCATGGGTAGGTTGTGACTGTTGGGAAGCCTGGAACTTCTAGTTTACTCTATCTAGCATCTCAGAGGCTACATAGGAAATCATACCCCAAGCCTCAGGTTTTGTTGTTTCATTTATATCTAAAAATGAAGGTCGTATTCACACAGCAGTTGGATAAGGATCTAAGAGAGTGAAGCAGATGTTGGCAGCCTCTTGAGGCCTGGGCTCAGAACACACTTTCAGCACATTCTAAAGGTAAAAGGAAGTCCCAGGTCAGTCCAGATGTAGTGGGTGTGGAAATAGACTCCATCTCTTGATAGGGGAGATGCAGAGGCATCTTGTGTCAGGATGGGCAGGGTAGGACAAGTGGGAATCTAGTTACAATTAGCATTTTGGACTACAAATATGGCCACCATTTGGACTACAAGTAGTAGGGAAACTGAACTCTGACCCAGAAAAGGTGACTGACATCAGACCAGGAGCCACCAATGCTAAGTTGCTTCTTTGTTCACCAAGAACCAATCCTTGGCTCCCGCTAGAAGTCAAGCCATATAAAACTCCCAGCCTTTCCCTTCTCCCACTCGGTGTTTTCTTAGCCCTTTCTCCAGGCGGGGGAAGCGTCGCCGGGGAGCACAAAATTCCAAAATAAAGCTCATCTGCCTGTTTCCATGGCTAATTGGCTGTTTATTTCCTCGGCGGGATCTAAGAAAACCTTACATTTGGTGCTGGAACCCAGGAGGAGTCATTGTCTCCTGGAGACTGTTCCTCTCCCGGCTCCCTGAGGAGGCCTTATGGCTACCTCACCAGTCTGAGCACAGAATCAGGGTAAGTGCCACAGTCCCTCAACTTTCTGGTCCCTGGATTTCCGTCCGGGTTCTCCTGTCCTCCGGAGGCACTGGCCTCCTTCCAAAAATCGTGGCGCCACGTCAGGGAACTCTCCGAGGAACACTGGTTCCTCTCTGGGGTTCAAGATTATGTGGGAGATGTCCTCTGATCTTTGAACTCATCTCTGTCCGATTTGGTTGGTGGTTTGAGTTGCAGGACGCCAATTCTCAGCCACTAATCTCCGTCCTTGGGACCAGGAATGGGAGGGCAGGGGTTCAAACCAGACCCTAAGTCACCTCTAGGGTGTCTGGCCTTAAACAGAAATGACTGATTTTTCTGTCCGATACGGCCTGGCCGTTATATCCGTTCAGTAATTGCAAAACCTGACCCCCCTGAAGGCACTTTCAATTTTTTTACCCTTACTGACCTAAATAGTTTTTGCAAACGGACTGGGAAAATAGTCTAAGGTCCCCACATTCAGAGCTTCAGAACTTTGTGCTCCCGCCCAGACTTGTGCACCCATTGTTCCATGCACAAGTCCTCTTGCCCCGGAAAAACTGAATCTGCATTCTCTCTCTCTCTCTCCTAATGACTCCAGAGCTCTCTACCTTCTTTTTCTGCCTCTCCTGAAAATCTTGTTTCCCTCCTCATTCTCCTCCTCCCTCTGAGGGCCTTTCTCCCCTCCCTACCAGCCCCTACCAGCCCCTGCCAGCCCGCGGCCTTCCTCCGTCAGAGGCCTATGCCGGGGGAAAAAATGCCAAGGCTGTGCCAGAGAACTTAACCCTTTGTCTCCAGACGTTTGGAACACAGTGAGTATGATCACCTTCGGAATTAAGGAAATGCTGTGCTGTGGGGGTGGAAAATTTCAAAGTGCTAAGCCTATGCTCAGAAGTAAAAGCAATGAGATCTGAAATGAGTGCTCCAGTTCTGCCAGAGCTCCGAAGAGGCAGCCCCCCCCACTTCCCCCGGCCCAAATCTTTAAGTGTCCCTGTGTAAGTGGGGGCCTTGCTGGGGTGTCTGAGGTCAATCCCTGAAACGTGCAAGGGCCTCAGGGAATTCCAATCACGGTAATTAAACTCCAGCTGGTTCGGGAAAGTGCACTTAAAGGCTGGTCACCCAGCACTCCAAGCCCCCCATGGCTGTATTAGACAGGGGAGAAACTGAAACATGTAAAAAGTTAGGGATAACCAAAGGAAAAACGGCTTTTAAAAGCCCTGCACATAAGCAACACAATCTAATCTACTACTTGGATTCCTTAGCCTTTTCTGCCTCCAAACCTCACCAGGAAAAAGTCGGTTTAGTTCATTAGCTTGTTGTAAGCTTGCAGCAGCTCTTTCTGCCCAGGTAACTTCTAACAACTCAATTTGCATCCGAATACCCTTTGCAAAAACTGAAGGGGGTGAACAGTGTTATGTCTGCTGGGCAAATATCTTGCTTTCTCTCTCTTTCTTTCTCTTTCAAAAAGTCACCGCACCCCAAGGGTCAAGCATTTAAAAGCCACAAGGGCGCTTGCAGCAACAAAAAAAAACCAAAAAAAACACTAGGTTTCCCGCCAACTGCAAACAAGTGTCCCCGCAGCTAAAGGCACACTGTAAAAGCATACATGGTCTCATCCCTGTGGTACATTCCCCACTTAGGTGTAGTCTTTCAAAAAAACAGCAAGATTTTAGCCTGTAGTGGAAGTTCTGCCTTTTCCAGGCTCTCTTCTCCTAAATTTGTTCGAATTTGCCTCAAGTATTTTCTCCTTTCTCTGGGTACATTTGAATCTCTGGCTACTCTCTTGCCTGTCTGCTTTACCAAGTAATTGCTGTGTTTATTTTCTAGCCAGACAACCATCTAATCTGTAAAACCATGCCTTTGATCCTTATTGCGTGCGCAGCAGGAGGTGATAATATTCCTTATCTGCCTAACCCAAGCCTTGCATTCAATTTCAGCTTTATATTGGGCTTGGCCCTAGTATGCCCACATTGCCTAAAAACAAGGGTACAAAAAAATAAAATCTCATTCCATCCTTAACTGTAAAACTCAGAAAGGAAACTGAGAAATTAAGTCTTTGGAGCATTGTAAACTTCTAAACCTGAAAGCTACTGTAGGTCCTCAAAACAATAGAGTATTTAACTGGCCACTCAAAACAGCGGGGTACCTGCCTCTCCAGTGCTGTAAAAAAGGTAACATTTTAAACTGAGGCGTTTTTTTTTTCCAGCTGTGCCTAAGTCCTAAGCCTGATATCTCTGCGGTTTTTTTTTTTTTTTTCTTCCAGCCTCTGTCCTGAGCACAGCAGGGGGTGCAGCACGGCACTGCAGCACCCGGAGTTTTCGTAATGCTGGCAAACAGCAGCTTATGGTAGGTTTTTTTTTCCTCCTTTAAATAGGGCCGTACTCGGGTACACGTGCCTTTCTCAATAGCTAACCAGCAGCAGTACAAGGAAAGGCTACAAAACTTTTCTGAAAGTCCCTCGTAATTCAGTAACTTCCATATTTTAACCCTTGCCTTTAATATGGCCTGGAAAAACCTTTACATAGTTCTAACTAATTTAAAAACAAAACCCTGCACTCTTCTGCAACAGATTGCTAAAGGCCTTTCAGAAAAACCCTAATATAAACCCATTGTCTCCAGACAGACAGGTATTAATACGTCAATACCTTATAACTCAGTCAGCCCCAGGCATTCAAAAAAACTAAAAAAGGCAGAAGACAGTCCTCAAACCCCCATCCGAGATCTGGTAAACATGGCATTTAAAGTTTTTAACTACTGGGACAAAAATGCTAAGGCTGCTCGCCGAGCGCGCCTGAAACGGAAGGTAGCCCTGCAGACCCAGGCTATAGTAGCAGCCCTGAGGCCTGCCGAAAACCCAGGACAGCAGCCCAGGGGCCAAGTCAAAGTCCGGGCCACAGAAAAACGCTTCCAGGAGCCTGTTTCAAATGTGGTCAACCTCCCACCAAGCTGCTTCAACTGCTGGCAGCTCGGCCATTAAACAGTTGCCTGTCCCCTTAAAGGCTCGTTCCGGGCGCCTCTACGCGGGGGACCAGCCAGCCAAGGTGAGGACTCCTCTCTGGCCTTAAAGCTCCGTGGCTTCATGGGCAACTGACGTGGGCCGGACTCAAAGACACTCATCACCCTCGTCAAGCCCAGGGTAATGTGGCAAATAGTAAGTCTATCTCATTCCTAGTGGACATGTTACAGGGTGCAGCCAAGAGGGGGGACCTCAAATAGGCATTTGAAATGGGGTCCAGAACTTAAGGTGTCCAGGAGATTTTAAGATGTCTCTACTCCCCCACCCAGGGTGTGGGTTGGGGGAAGAGACAAATGGAGCAGGGCCATTGAGAGCTGTTTTGCATTGCAACAGCCTTGCAGCTACCCTCTGGTGTGGTCATTTAACATATCTATAGCCTTTGGCTGGTCACTTAGATATGTTAAATAGCTGTGGCCATGCTCTGAGCCAGGGGAATGGAAGTAACTCCCCCACCAAGACGTGACTGGGGACAGATCCCCCCCCCTAGCTACAGCGCCTGCGTGGGAGCTTGGAGAAGATTGGCTCGAGGACATGGGGCCACACCTGCCCAGACTCATGATGGCAGCCCAGTAAACCTGGAAGGATATGAGTTCTGGCATGTGAAGCCGAGTGTGGGAGGAGTCAGAAATGAGGCTACAGAGGAAGATTGGCCGCGGGGATTTAAAACCCAGACTTGGCGGACATTAGGAAGGAGAACCATGCTGCTTTAGAAGAGAGAACCAAGCGGCTTTGGCAGAGTGAAGATTCCCGCATCCCAGAGGAGGAGAACCATGCGGCCTTGACAGAGTGGAGACTCTCATGGCCCGGGGAGAGAGGACCACGTGCCTGTGCCAGAGTGGGGACCCCCGCAGCTTTAGAAGGGGGAACCACCACCTGGTTTTAGCAGAGATCCCGGCAACTCAGTGGAGGGTGCCGGGAACCCAGGGAGGTCTCCCAGTCGAGAGGGAGTATTAACTGAGAAGAACCAGAGGACTGCCTGAGCCGTGGACTTCTACTTCCTTTCCTGAGATATACGGTACTCTGGACTGGGCAAAGGGGGAAAGAAGGAAGGACTGTGTCTGTTTGTGGGTGTTTTAAGGGACTTTAGGATTTTTCATAAAGACATTAGGTCATTATTTAAGTTAGTATAGCATTAAATAAACATTTCCTTTCTTTTTCACGAATCTCTGGCATTGAGAGATGTCTTTTCTCTGGCGGTGGACATAACGGACCCGGGGCCTTCTTTCAATAATAGTATATTGTCCCAGGCCCCCCTTGTTGTGTTCTGTAACAGACAAGGAAGCTACTTATTCAGCCTTGCCATCACATTCTGGTCCCCTTACCCCTTCCCAGATCTCGGTCATGGGGGTTAACGGAACTCCAACACGCCCCCTATCACTTGTCAGTTTAAAAGCCAAGTCTTTAAAGAATTCTTTTCTGATTATTCCACAATGCCCTATACCACTGCTAGGGAAAAAACCTCTTGGCCAGACTGGAAACTATTTTAAAGTTACAGGAAGCCTCAGATAAGGTCCTTATAATTATGCTAGTTTGTAAATACAAAAAGGAAAATAATATCCCAAAGCAGATTTTACAAAAAAATAAATCCCTTAGTTTGGAACTCTGGAGTTCCTGGCCGGGCCAGCACTGCCCAACCAGTCCAAATCTGCCTTAAGCCAGCCCCTGTCTCGGAAAAGTGGTCAGCGCAGTTTGTAGGAAATACCCAAGTCTGCTTTACTCGAACACCAGGTTCTCCCAATTTAAGTTTTTACTGATCCTCCTCCTCCTCGCTCACCCATGCCTGTCAGAAACCATTCCTAAACTACAAAGCAAATACATTTGGGGATTCTTCGTATTGCAGACCCGTAACAAAGATGGACAGGTGGTTTCTCACCTAGTCACTTCCGCGAATTGCCCTCCCTCTGGTTGTTCTACATCCATACTTCTCTCTGCTTCCAAAAGTAGCTTTAAAGGGCTGGACAGCTGGACTGCCCCGTACAGATGGCATGCTCTCTGTTCCCTCTATGATCAGATGGGTAGTAACTGCAAACTCTGGCTACACACACATGGAAGGCTGCCCCCACTACTACTGTAAATACCATGGATGGAGTACTCTCCAGTCTTGGTGCTTTGCTATTAATAACCCGTGGGACTCCAAATGGGAGCAGGGAGTAAAGGGAAAACTGTACCAAAGCCTCTCCTATTCGCATCCCCAGAGTTCCATTGAAATATACCGAGCTCTTACTCCAGGTCCATGGATTAAAACCCTACATCAAGGTATTTACCTCCTAAACCTTACTGACACAGGAAATATTACTGACTGTTTCTTATGTGCTTATCTCGACCATTCTCCGATCGCAGCTGTCTCCATCCCTAATCCTCTCAATGTCACTGAATCCCCCTACACCTTTCCTCTTAAAGGACGTGCCTCTTTAAGATTCTGGACGCCAGCTGCAGGTATGTTACGCCACTCATAGCACCTCCTCCTGCAACCAAACTATTCCCATATCAGGAACCACCACCAGCCCTCTGGTACATTTTTTGGTGCAATGGAATGCTGCTATGGACCGTTAACTCTGCCTTCCCCTGCTTCCTGACCATGCTGACCCCACAGCTTATGCTTTATGGAGAGGGGAAGCTCAGGGACAAACTAACCAGGCATCAAAAAACAGGCCAGTCTTCCTGCTCATACTAGCAGGTATAACCTTCACAACCCTGCCAGCAACTGGGGTAGGCAGCACTGGGTTAGCACACAGTTTCTAAGCCACTCGCCAACTACAGGCTGAGTTGGAGCAGGCCCTTGATGCCTCTGCCACCTCTCTAGCATCTTTGCAGAGACAGATAACCTTGGTAGCCCAGGTTGCTCTCCAGAATCGTAAAGCCCTGAACCTACTAACAGCAGAAAAAGGAGGGACATGTCTTTCTGCAGAAACATTGCTGCTTCTGTGTAAATAAAAGCCGCCTAGTAGAGGGAAATGTCAATACCCTACAGGATCTCAGGGACAAATTATGCCAGGACCCTACCTCTCTCAAAACAACTCTGTGGTGACATTCTTTACTCTTTACTACCCTGGCCCTGGTCCTAGGGCCACTCATAATAATCTGCATACTATTAACATTTCACCTGTTTCCTGAAGTTTCTCCAGGAAAAATTCGTGAAGCCTCCCAGGTTACCTTCAACCAGATGCTGCTTCAGGCCCACACCTACTTGCCCGACGGACCAGAAACAGCCGACCTCTTACCCCTCCCCTCTGCGCCCATTCTGACAGTATGAAGAAGCCAGATAGACCACGACGCCCCTTATCCCTATACCAAAGAGGTCGGAATGTCAGGATGGGCAGGGTAGGACAAGGGGGAATCTAGTTACAATTAGCATTTTGGACTACAAATATGGCCACCATTTGGACTACAAGTAATATGGCAACTGAACTCTGACCCAGAAGAGGTGACTGACATCAGACCAGGAGCCACCAATGCTAAGTTGCTTCTTTGTTCACCAAGAACCAATCCTTGGCTCCCGCTAGAAGTCAAGCCATATAAAACTCCCAGCCTTTCCCTTCTCCCACTCTGTCTTTTCTTAGCCCTTTCTCCAGGTGGGGAAAGCGTCGCCGGGGAGCACAAAATTCCAAAATAAAGCTCATCTGCCTGTTTCCATGGCTAATTGGCTGTTTATTTCCTTGGTGGGGGTCTAAGAAAACCTTACATCTTGTAAGGGACCTGGGTATCAAAAAGTAAACTACCACAGGGGGTTAGCAGGACAGAGAAGTGGGAGGCAGAAAGTACCCAGCACAAATGCAGGGAGCCATAAGTACTGTACAAGTAGTAGATCACACTTCACTGAAGCGAAGCCCAGAGTGCCGTTGTGTGGAGAAAAGAAAGCCCAAGCGGACAGCCAGATCAAGAAGAGCCTTGGATCTATGCCTAGGCATTTGGATTTTGTTCTGGAGGCAGCAGGGAACCCAAAGGGGAGAGAAGCAGACAGGTTTTCTTTCTGACTGGGATGCAGTGAAGAGGTAAAGTCATCTGGGCAGGCCTGGAGGCAGTGGGCCAGCAGGTGCCTGTTACAGCAGTGCAGGTAGATGATGATGGCCTGATAAGGGGCATGTGGGAGGGGGCTATGTGCACAAGGTACTGAGGAGGAAGATGCTCTAGGACATGTTCTTTGTTTTCTAGCAATTCCCTGGAAATGTTTAAAAGGATAGCCTCTTTAGATGAATAGTGTTTGCATTTTACTGCCTTTGCCAGCTCTAACTATTCCTATATCAAAGTCACTTCTCAATTAATAGCACCTCATGATTCAGTTTGCAATACAAAATACTCAAGTGTAACTTAAGTTGGTTTTCTGCATGTAAGGATTCCTTTTTTAAAAGTATATTTTATTGATTATGCTATTAAAGTTCCATTTTTTCTCCCCTTTGTTCCCCTACACCCTGCACTTCTCCCACCAACGTTCCCTGCTGCCTTAGTGCATGTCCATGGGTTGTACATACATGTTCTTTGGCTTCTCCATTTTCTATACTATTCTTAACCTCTCCCTGTTTATTTTGTACTCCCATTTATGCTTCCTATTCCCTGTACCTTTTCCCCCATTCTACCCTTCCCGCTTCCTGCTAATAACCCTCTATGTGATTTTCACTTGTGTGATTCTGTTCCTGTTCTACTTGTTTGCTTAGTTTGTTTTTGTTTTTTAGGTTCAGTTGTTGATAGTTGTAAGTTTGTTGTCATTTTACTGTTCATAATTTTGATCTTCATTTTCTTAGATAAGTCCCTTTAATATTTCACATAATAAGGGCTGGGTGATGATGAACTTCGTGAACCTGACCTTGTCTGGGAAGCACTTTATCTGCCCTTCCATTCTAAAAGATAGATTTGCTGGACAGAGTAATCTTGGATGTAGGTCCTTGTCTTTCATGACTTGGAATACTTCTTTCCAGCCCCTTCTTGCTTGCAAGGTCTCTTTTGAGAAATCAGCTGACAGTCTTATGAGCACTCCTTTGTAAGCAACTCTCTCCTTTTCTCGTTGCTTTTGACATTCTCTCCTTGTCTTTAATCTTGGGTAGTGTAATCATGATATGCCTTGGTGTGTTCCTAAATTTTTTTAGTTGATTTGAGAAAGAGAGAAAGAGAGAGAGAAAGTAATGAGGGAAACACTAATTTGTTATTTATGCATTCATTGGTTGATTCTTGTACATGCCCTGACAGAGAATCAAACTCACAGCTTCGGTGTATCAGGACAATGCTGTAAACAACTGAGCTACCACACCAAGGCTAAAAGGCTTAATTTTTGATACAGCAGCTCTGAGCTGCTTTCACTTTGGGTCAGAAAAAGCCACTGCTGTGTTGGAACCTGGCGCAACATGCAGGGTAAAGGTCTGGGACAACTTGTGGCACAGTTATGAAAAGCTGAGAGGAATGTGGAAGCTGATGTATCTCCACTTGAATTCAGCCACTTCTCTGCTTTGCGGACCCTCAGGCCTGGGCCTGTCACACCCTGGGTTCTAACTTTGGGCATCCATGATCCTACTAAGCCAGGGCTTCTAACTCCAGGGCTTTAGGGTGGAAGAACCCTGTGAACAGACCTTGTTACACCCACCCCTGCATCTGGTATGATTTGCACTCCTAGGGCTCAATAGAACCCTTTGAGAAGGTTAACTGGGGAGAGGGCAGGGGTACCATCTGTGTTAAAGAAGTCCATCTTTGAGGAAGAAGGAAATGGAGGTCACCCAGACTTGCCTCTTTGGACCTCTACCTTGCATCCTCATCTTTTGTGGACACATGCTGCTATTAGTACTGAGCTAGTACATGCCACGAATTGCTGTAGGGAATCAATCTCAACCTCAATTTGTCTCTGGCACTATAATTTGCCTTTTAGTGTCTTGTTATGTGAATTCTTTTTTTTTCTAATTTTGGTTATTTAATTTTAGATAGAGGCAAAGGGAGGGAGAATGACAGGGAGAGATACATCAATCAATGTGAGGTTGCCTCTTGTGTAAACCCCACTGGGGACCTGGCCCGAAACCCACGTATGTGCCCTGACTGAGAATGGAACCAGAGACCCTTTCGTTGTCAGGCCAGCACTCATTCCACTGAGCCACACCAGTCAGGGCTGTACTGTGGATTCTTACCTCCTTCATCTCTCTGGCCTTTGCTCTGCCTGTCCCACTATCACTGTCTTAACCAAGCACTTCAACTGTGTAACCTACATTCATGCATTAAGACTTGGTCAGCTCAAGTGTCCTTTCCCCCAGGAAGCCTTTCAGAAGCTTCTTCAGACTGTTATGTAATTTCGGAGTTATTTTTTTTTCTTCCATTAGACTGTAAATCTGACAAGGCAAAGGCACTTCTCCCCCTTGTACCTAATATGCACTTACTTGGTAATTGCTAAGTGCATGAATGCATGAATATATAAATGAACAAAATGAGGAAATATTTATTTTCCATAGCTGCACATGGGACTCATGTCCAAATATGGGCATTTCTATTTTTACCTCGTATTCTCCACAGGTTTTATAATTTTTTTTAATAGGCATGTTTTCTCTTGTTCTGTTTCATTCTCTACTTTACAAAACACAAAAGGAAACAAGACTCAAGATTCAAGATAGATACACACTCATGACTGGAAATTCAATTCCAGCTTCCTGGACCAGAGAATTAAATGAATATGGATCTTCAAAGGAAGTTAAATTTGCAAACTGCTGTCACACAAAATTAGCAATAGAAAATCCCACTGTCCCATATAGGAGTGTCTCATTATATCCCTCCCATGGCGGGCTGTGGAAACACCACAGAGAGACAATTTACCTTCTTCTTATTCTTGCTGGAGAGTTAGCTGTTATGGCTCATTTTAAGGTAAAGTTTTGTTAGTGGGTGAGAACTAGTAATAAAGTGCAAACTTGAAGATATTCATCATGAACAAATACTGATGGTATTCCCATGGTGTTCTCACAGAAAATGAAGGGCAGAAAACAATTCTCAGCCTAATCTTGTAAATTTCCAGGGTGGCTTTACTGATTAGAATTTACCTAACATTTAGTGAGCACTCACATTATGCTGTGTATGATATAGTCACAACTAAAAAACCCTTCTGGCCATCCCATCAAGATGTTTTTCTTTATAGCATAAATGGAAAGAGGATAGTGGACACCACACACAAACCAATTTGTAAAACCATCATTAGTTTATTTTTCCATGAATTTTGATGAAGGGAAACATATTTGGGGAAAGGGTCATCCTGTTTATGCAACATTATTTTTTTTTCTTAATTTGAGAAAGAGACATCAAAGTGGAGGGCAATCTCTCGAATTGATCAATATACCCCAGCCAAGGTCTAGTTAACCCTGTCTAGGTAAATAGGTGAAAGGGTGATATTGTAATCTGGGTCCTTGTCGCTCTAGCTACAGAATTTTCCCCCGGCTTCTGGAAAATCCAAATTAAGGCCAGGGGTTCCTGGTTATACCTCTATCAGTTCAAAACCTTTCTGAGGTGTTAATAGGACAAGTTTGATATTTATCCACTCTAAGAGGAATGCATGTTCATGTGACAAACCATCAAGTAAGAAGTGACCTTGACCGGTGGGGAAGGACAGTGATAATGAGAGAAATCCAATACAACACTGTTTTCAGTTCCAGCAAAGCAAGGGGTTGAAATGAGGCTGCTGCTTATTCTGTCTTCTGTAGAAAAATTTGTTGGTTAACCAGCATTTGTTGTGTTTGGCTTAGAGCTTGTGTTATGTGGGCTAGCTAAGTACATACTCTTTAGCTCACAAATATATCAAACATTTGGGGAACACATTTAATATGTGTGTGGCATTGTATTTCTCTAAGAATCATTCCTGATAATTTTATGTAGGTCTGCACTGCTTTTAAGAATAGTTCTCTTTCCCTGGCTGGCGTAGCTCAGTAGATTGAGCGCGGGCTGGGAACCAAAGTGTCCCAGGTTCAATTCCCAGCCAGGGTACATTCCTGGGTTGCAGGCCAGAACCCCCAGCAACCGCACATTGATGTTTCTCTCTCTCTCTCTCTCTCTCTCTCTCTCTCTCTCTCTCTCTCTCTCTCTCTCCCTCCCTTCCCTCTCTAAAAATAAATAAATAAAATCTTTAAAAAAAAAAAACTCTTAAGAATAGTTCTCTTTCACAGAAGCAGTGATTACACGTGCTTAATTATATACAGCAGTTTTTCACATCCTTACTGCATGAACTATGTACGCTAGCCCACACATCAATGTCCCTTTGAGGCATCTCTGCAGAGCCTGGTCACTGATCTGTGCAGAGGCTGAGTACACTGTGTGTCTCTCCTGAACAAAACCCAACATAATTTTTAAAACTGGAGGTTGTATTAGAAGTATTTGGAATGATTGTATACTAATGTGGAAAGAATTACATGCAATTAGCTAAAAAATTTACTTTAGGAAATTATAAGTCTGTAAAGACATATTTTGTTACTAGTTTTATACACACACACGCACACATACACATAGTGTTATCCGTCAGGAAAACCGCAAGTAAAGATACCTAGCTAAAGTGTTATTTTTCTAACAGAACAAGATGTTTGAAGGTAAGAAGCTGCTGGCAGGTTAGCCCTTCTTAGCATTTGAGTCTCCTGCTATCATTTTGCACTAGCACTCCAGGTACCATGTTTGTAAACAGGCTGGAGGGTGGGGGAGGGGCAGTGCCAACAACTGCGGCTTTTGGCTTTCTGGCCTGGCTGTTTTATATTGAAGTAAAAGCTTCCTCAGACACTCCCCCTTACCTCCCAAGAGTTCCATTTTGTCTCACAAGCAAGAACTTGTCACTTGGCCACAATTGGCTGTGGAAGAACGGGAAAGAAGTATTTCATTTTTTCAGCTTCTATAGTGGAGGCTAGCAAAGCAGCTAAAGACAAGAAAGGTGCTGCCCTAGCAACAACATCAGAGAGTAACCCTCCCAGCCTTTATCAGGAAAGCGAAGAATAGCCCAAACCCTTTGGGTGCTTCCTTTTGTAGCACTTTTCTGTAAATTATACTCTTCCTGGTTTCAAGGGACAGATATTCCTTATGTAGGAGGGTGCAGCCAAAGGGTCCCCAAAAGAAGGACTTGGAATGGGGTCCAGAACTCAAGGTGTCCAGGTGATTTTAAGATGTCCTCACCCCCACCCCCCAGGTGTGGGTTGGAGGAAGGGACAAATGGAGCAGGGCCATTGAGAGCTGTTTTGCATAGCAACAGCCTTGCAGCTACCCTCTGGCGTGGTCATTTAACATATCTATAACCTTTAACTGGTTGCATAGACATGCTAAATAGCTGTGACCTGCTCTGAGCCAGGGGAATGGAAGTAACTTCCCCACCAAGATGTAACTGGGGGGCAGGTCCCCTGAGTTACAGCACCTGTGTGGGAGCTTGGAGAAGATTGGCTCCAGGACATGGGGCCACGCATGCCCAGACTCATGATGGCAGCCCAGTAAAGCTGGAAGGCTTTGAGAGTTCTGGCAAGTGAAGCCGAGTGTGGGAGGAGTTGGAAATGGGGCTGCAGAGGAAGATTGGTGCGGGGATTTAAACTCAGGCGCAGCAGCCATTGGAGAGAGATCCATGCGGTTTTGGCTAACTGGAAACTCCTGCAGCCATGTGAGGAGGGGGCAGGGGCCCGCATGGACAGGACGAGAGTCTCCACGGCTGCCTGCCCCGCCGTAGCCCCGTAGACACTGCCAGCGACGCAGCTGCCTGTGGCTCCGAGCCCCAGCCGGCTCTGCAGCCGCGGAAGCGAGAAGGGGCCACCAGTAAGTGACTCGGGAGCATCGGGTCACTGCCCAGGTGCTGTAGCCACTGCAGCCACCGCAGCCACCGCCAGGCCTCTGCACCCTGTGCCCGCGCTCTCACCACTCAGGCTCAGCCAGCCTCGCAGCCACCTGCTCTGGCCAGGACACATGAGCTCCGCGCTAGCCCTCTCAGTGGTGCTGCTGCTGCTGCCGACGCTCTCCCAGAAAAGGGGATCACCAGCCCTCCACCCCCACCCCCGCCCCCCAGCCATGAGAAGAATCACCACGAGGCTTTAACTGCAGATCCTGGCAACACAACCAATGGTGCTGGGAACTAAGGAAGGCCTGCCACGGACTTCTATTTCTTTTCCTGAGATACGGTACCCCAGACTGGGCAAAGGGGGGAAGGAAGAACTGTGTGTGTTTGTGGGTGTTTCAAGGGACTTTGGGATTTTGACAAAGACATTAAGTCATTACTTTTAGTCTGTATAACTTGAATAAATAACTCTTTTCTTTTTCACCAATCTCTAGCATGGAGAGCTATAATTCTCTGGCTTAGGGAAAGGTGAACCTAGTACAGGGGGACCCCAGGGGAAACGGGGATTAATTCTGTAGCATTGTGGGACCCTCTTCCTGGGTGGCCAATCGGGGAGGATCATGGGAAACCACATTGCGCAGTAGCTTTAAAGTAATACAACTACTTGTATATACCCAGTAAAAGCCCACGAAAACTAGCCAGGAAGGATCCACCCTATAAGAATAAAGTCCCTCCAGCCCATGAGGTCAGTCTCTGCTTGGAGTTGGCCTGCTCCCATGTTCTCTTCTATGAACTCTGTGTGTTTGGTTCAATTCTTTGTCCCGATCACTAAGAACCTGGTTACCTGTGCCCACCTGTGACACTTAGATTATTTTTAGGAGTCAGAATTTTGTCTCAGGCTACAGGGTCAGGCCTTGTAAGATGGTCCAAATGAGGTCATCGCCCCATAACTTCAATACCAGCCCTGGTGACATCATCACAACAATATCTACTAAGGGAAGTTATAGGACTGGGCAGTTGTGAATTCCTGCTTTGGGGCTCCACCATGATGGAGACTCAGATAGTTGGCCTCGGAAGCTACTGCTCCTGCCTTCACCAGCATACTTTCTCATTGTGTTTTGTATCAAACACCCTGGGAATGCACCTGTTGGACAGCCTTCACAGTCCACTATAGCTGCCCCTGTGGGGTGGACGCTTGCTCAAGGCCACTTCAGGGTTATGTCTCGCCCAGCAATTGCTCCCTTGGTCCGTGAGTATGATGGGGTGGTGGATCACGTATTGCCACTTTTGATTACCCTGGGGTAGGGGCAGATTGTGGCAATGCAGGTTCCCAGAGACATTATAGAGGAGGTAATGAAATTGGTTGGTCCTGGTTTGAGGCTATCTGATGAGCCATGTCAAATTGGCCTTTAAAAATGTTTTTAGGAGCCCTGGCTGGCATAGCTCAGTGGATTGAGTGCAGGCTGTGAACCAAAGCATCTCAGGTTTGATTCCCAGTCAGGGCACATGCCTGGGTTGCAGGCCATGGCCCCCAGCAACTGCACATTGATGTTTCTCTCTCTTTCTCTCCCTTCCCTCTCTAAAAATAAATAAATAAAATCTTTAAAAAAATGTTTTTAGGTTACAGCTGTTTTACTATTTATAAAAACTTATCTGCCTTGCCCTGACCAGGTGGCTCAGTTGGTTGGAACATAATCCCATACACCAAAAAAGGTTGCAGGTTTGATCCCTGGTCAGGGCACATACTTAGGTTGTGGGTTTGATCCCCTCCCTGTTGGGGCGCATATGAGAGGTAACTGATTGATGTTTCTCTCTCACACAGATGTCCCTGTCTTTCTCTTCCTCTATCTCTAAAATCAATAAACATATCCTGTGGTGATGATTTTAAAAAAAGTTATCTGCCTTTCTGTCTTCATTTGCTCAAAGTTAAAACCCTAAAAAAGGTTCCATTTTGATTATCTAGAGTACCAGAAAACCAGGACAAGTGAAACAAAAACCCTACATTTTTGATGGCTCTGGTGGTGTGTGTTCCTGTGTTTTTTCCCCATAATTAAAAAATTGAAATTTACACAAGAGAAGACAACCATTTTTAAAATGTGTTTGGTAGCATTCAGTGTATTCACAATGTTGTATAACCATCATCTCTTTCATGAATGCTGGGGATGACCTGGTCCTATGTGTTGAAAAGACCACTGACACTGCCTCCAGACTCACTCAGGAGCTACAGATTTAAAGACCTAAACTTCTTAGTGATTTTACATAATAAAAAGATATCTTCCTAACTAAATGTTACCTAATGACTCTTCCAATTCTGAAAAACCTCCTCCTCTCCCAACTTTCAAATGTCCCTGAGAAGCTGTTTGCTGAAGATTTATTGTTTAATCATTTTATGATGGCTTAGCAGTTAAATTCACACAAAAATAACAAATGATGACCAAACCGAGGCAGGTGCAAGGTCATGAGTGGCTCTGGTCTGACGGGAGAATAGAATCTCTCTTTGATTCTCACCCCTGCTGGGAGAGGAATTTTCCTGGTTAAGGCTGCCTGATGAATTATCAGAGGGCCGGTCACTACTCAGCCTGAATGACAACTTGGACTTGCAGAACTGTTTTTCCTTCCTTGGCACTGGTGCAGAATCAGCTCACTTGGTCTCACACAGTTCCCTGAAGGCACAAGTAGGTATTGCCTTCTTGTAAGACTCTGAGACAGCGTTTCCCACAGTTACCTTTACCATTCACCTTCTCTAATTCGAGAGAGAAACACACACACACAAACAAACCCAGAGTTGCAGAATAGCTCAAAAAGAGTATGATTTGATTTTATTTTTATAACCAGTATTTTTCAAACTGGGGGCTTAGAAGAGTCTGAACAAAAAATGACATAGAATGGAATAATAAATACCAGAGTATGTTGTGGACATAGTAAGTATTCCTTCCTGAAATGTTTGCCTCAGTAGTGTGCATATGTATATTGGATCATGATGCAAAATAATGTTTCTTAATGTGGGCTACAGTTTAACAACTTTGAAAGCCATGGACATAAATGGCTCTAGTTTTGTCAGAACTGCTCAGACTCAAACACTGCCAGCCTCAGGCCTTGCCTGCTGCCCTGTAACCCTTCAAATATTACTGTCAGGATGGGCAGGGTAGGACAAGTGGGAATCTAGTTATAATTAGCATTTTGGACTACAAATATGGCCACCGTTTGGGCTACAAGTAGTAGGGAAACTGAACTCTGACCCAGAAAAGGTGATTGACATCAGACCAGGAGCCACCAATGCTAAGTTGCTTCTTTGTTCACCAAGAACCAATCCTTGGCTCCCGCGAGAAGTCAAGTCATATAAAATTCCCAGCCTTTCCCTTCTCCCACTCTGTCTTTTCTTAGCCCTTTCTCCAGGCGGGGAAAACGTCGCCGGGGAGCACAAAATTCCAAAATAAAGCTCATCTGCCTGTTTCCATGGCTAATTGGCTGTTTATTTCCTCGGCGGGGTCTAAGAAAACCTTATAATTACCAGGATGATAATGTCATGGGTCAGTTCAGAGTCCTTTTGCTAAGCTCATGTACTCTCTTTAGCAAAGCAAAAATTGAGCATGACAGCCTGTGCCTAGGGCAAGTTCCAAGAACTGAAAACATGGCCTTCATTGGGTTGTACAATTTTTCAAATTTCCAGTGGTAAAAACAGTGTCTGCCTGGCTGTGCTGTCCACAATTATTTTGTGAATATACTTGAACATTCTAGGCCAACTATGGCCGCAGGCCAGGGCAGTGATCTTCTTACACTCCTAAGAAGCCTGCTGCAGAGTGCTCTGGCTAAAATTATCCCACAGAAACCACCTGTTGTGCCTCGATGCATTAGGTGTCCCAGATCATTCACAGTTCCCTAAATCCTTTTTCATGGACAAAGCCATTCTATCTGTTGGAGATTACATTTGCTTTTTTAATTTTGCCTCTGATGAACTTCAGTCTGATGATTTTCTTAGGCAGTGTTTACATGAAAGCAAACCGGAAAATTAGTAAAATATTTAGTCAAATGACTGACTAAAAAAATGCAGACAATTACAATTAAGGCTCAGATTGATTTTTAAAAATATTTATTTATTTTTACAGAGAGGAAAGGAGAGAAAAAGAGGAGAGAAACATCAATGTGTGGTTGCCTCTTGAGCACCCCCCACTGGGGACCTGGTCCTAAATCCAAGCATGTGCCCTGACTGGGAATCAAACTGGCAACTCTTTGGTTCACAGGCCAGCACTCAATCCACTGAGCCACACCAGCAAGGGCTGATATTTTTTAACATGTTGGTTTTATCATGTTGACTAGCTTTAACATGATAGATCTAACTAGATATAACTAGATATAACTAGCCATAAGAGCAAGTAAGTTAGCCTTTTTGGTCTGTTTGTATTGTATTTTTTAAACTGTATTACTTACTAAAAGTTAATTGAAAGTGCTAAGTATATACTTTAGGAAAAAACTACTAAGAAATATTAAAGGCTCTAAATTTAGATTCTTAACTATTGAGCAATACTGGTTTTACCTCAATGTAGTGGACCTTTTTTTCGTGAAGAGACATTTGGAATTATGATGATCGTGGTTGTGGTAACACTAAATGGCAATAGTGTTTCTCATATGGAGAGCACTGTGTTTATTATTTCATTTATACTTAATTCTTTTTTCAAAATTGATTTTAGAGAGAGGGGAGAAGAGAGAGAGAAAGAAGGAGACATTGATTTGTTTTTCCACTTATTTATGCATTCATTGATTGATTCTGTGCCCTGATCCTGGATGAACCCATAATCTTGTGGTATCAGGACAATGCTCTAACCAACTGAGTACCTGTATTTCTTTTAATTCTTACAGAAACCCTCTGAAGAAAGTATGACTACAATTTTACATTTCAGGAAACTGAGAATTATAAAGAAGATAAGTAACTTTTAAGTTCTCATGAGTAGGATGCCAGATCTTCATGCCGAATCTTCATGAAGGGAGAGGTCTTAGCCTAGCATGAGGAGTACTTTCAGTCATTTTCATGGACAGTTTTGCACTTTATTGTTTCTTAAATATATTTTATTGATTATGCTATTACAGTTGTCCCATTTTCCCCCCTTCACTCCCCTCCACCCTGCACACCCCCTCCCACCTACATTCCCTGCCTTTAGTTCATGTCCATGGGTAGTACATATAAGTTCTTTGACTTCTACATTTCCTATACTGTTCTTACCCTCCCCCTGTCTATTTTCTACCTACCATCTATGCTACTTATTCTCTGTACCTTTCTCCTTCTGTCTCCCTCCCACTCCTCTGTTGATAAC
The DNA here is from genome assembly GCF_019186645.2 of Phyllostomus hastatus. Lineage (NCBI taxonomy): Eukaryota > Metazoa > Chordata > Mammalia > Chiroptera > Phyllostomidae > Phyllostomus > Phyllostomus hastatus. The sequence continues at coordinate 1,478,851 of NW_025333835.1, read as the reverse complement.
CCTCCATGTGATCTCTATTTCTGTGGTTCTGTTCCTGTTTTACTCGTTTGCTTAGTTTGCTTTTGTTTTTGTTTTAGGTGTGGTTGTTAATGTCTGTGAGTTTGCTGTCATTTTACTGTTCATATTTTTTATCTTCTTTGTCTTCGATACATCCCTTTAACATTTCGTATAATAAGGGCTTGGTGATGATGAACTCCTTTAACTTGACTTTATCTGAGAAGTACTTTATCTGCCCTTCCATTCTAAATGATAGCTTTGCTGGATACAGTAATTTTGGATGTAGGTCCTTGCCTTTCATGACTTCAAATACTTCTTTCCAGTCCCTTCTTGCCTGCAAGGTTAATTTTGAGAAATCAACTGACAGTCTGATGGAAACTCCTCTGTAGGTAACTCTCTCCTTTCCTCTTGCTTCTTTTAGGATTCTCTCTTTATCTTTAATCTTGGGTAATGTAATTATGATGTGCCTTGGTGTGTTCCTTCTTGTGTCCAACTTCTTTGGGACTCTCTGAGTTTCCTGGACTTCCTGAAATTTCTGAGCTTCCTGGATTTCCTTTGCCAGATTGGGGAAGTTCTCCTTTATTATTTGTTCAAATAACTTTTCCAGTTGTTGCTCTTCCTCTTCTCTTTCTGGTTCCCCTATAATTCAGATGTTGAAATGTTTAAAGATGTCCTGGAGGTTCCTAAACCTCTCCTCAATTTTTTGAATTCTTGCTTCTTTATTCTTTTCTGCTTGGATGTCTCTATCTTCCTTCTGTTCCATACTGTTGATTAGAGTCCCAGTTTCCTTCCCATCACTATTGTTTCCCTGTGCATTTTCCTTTATTTCACTTAGTATAGACTTCATTTTTTCATCTAATTTGCGACCAAATTCAGCCAATTCTGTGGGCATCCTGATTACCAGTGTTTTGAACTGTGCATCTGATAGGTTGGTTATCTCTTGGTTGCTTAGTTGTATTTTTTCTGGAGCTTTGATCTGTTCTTTTGTTTGGGCCATTTTTTTTGTCTTGATGTGCCTGTTATGTAGTGAGGGGCAGAGCCTTAGCTATTCACCCAGGAGGGGTAACCTCCATCACTGTGTTGTGACACTATGTGGGGAAGGGGTCTGAGAGGGACAATGGCACTTGCTCTGCTCTCTGCCGGATTTCAGTCACGTCCCCCGCTACCCACAAGAAAATTCAGCCCTTCTGGTGCTGATCTCTGGGTGGGTTGGCTTATGTATGTTCTAGGACACTGTGGGTCTCTCCAACAAACTCTCCTGTGAGGCTGGGAGTTTCTCCCACTGCCACCTCAACCCCCACAGGTGTTTTTAATTGGTGGTTTGAAGCTTTATTCCCCAAGCTGGAATTCTGGGTTGCAGGGTCTGTCTTGCTCACCAATTGTTCCTCCCAGTTTATCTGCACATGAATGTCGGACCGCCCACTCCACTAGCCGCTGCTGTAGTCTTGCTGGGCAGCTGCAGCCTGTGCTCCCCCTTCCACAATCTGGCACTGGGTCCACCAGCCACCGCCTAGCCCGCCTGGTCCTTCACTGCCACTTTGCCTTGAGTCCTCTCACTGTGCCTGTCTTCACCCCTTCTACTGGTCTGGATGAGTATGTCTTCTTTAACTCCTTGGTTGTCAGACTTCCATACAGTTCAGTTTTCTGTCAGTTCTGGTTGTTTTTTGTATTCAAATTGTCCTTTTTTTGGTTGTGCGAGGAGGCACAGTGTGTCTACCTGCACCTCCATCTTGGCCGGAAGTGTACTTTATTGTTTGTCCTGCTGTCTGACTGTTCTGGCTGGCAACTCACTGGGTACCAAATAACGGGGGGGTGGGGGGGGTGGGGAATTGAACACATTCCTGAGTGTTTATGGGGAGAAATGAAGGTCAGGTTCAGGAGCATGCCTCAGAAGGCCCAGGCATGTACCTGCCTGAGATCTGGGCCTGCAAGGGGAAAATAGAGGGCTTGCAGAGAGAAAATTAGATTCAGACTCAGTTGTCATGGTTGGGAGATGGGGCAGGCAGGGAGTCTGGGAGGGTGGATTAGTGTCCTATTGTTGCTGTAAACCTGGTGACATAAAACAGCACACATTTATTATCTTACATTTCTAGAGGTCAGAAGCCTGAAATGGGATTTACTGTGCCCAAATTAGGCATTGACAAGGCTGGGTTTTTTCCCCGTGCTTCTGGAGGAGAATCTGTTTCCTTGAGTTTTCAGCTTCTAGAGGCTGTCCACATCCCTTGGTTTATGGCTACCCTCTACCTTCCAAACCATCAGTGGCAAGTTGAGTTCTTGTCACACCAAATCACTCCAACCTATCTCCATACTCACATCTTCTTAGACTTTTCTGCTTCCCTCTTTCACTAATAAGGACCCTTTTGATTACATTGGGTATACTAAATAATTCAAGATAATCCCCTACCTGAGGTTGGCTGATTAGCAACCTTAATTTTACCAGCCATCATAATTCTCATTTGTCATATAACCCAAAATTGTCACAGATTCCAAGGATTAGTACATAGACTTATTGGGGGACCATTATGCTGCCTACTACAGTGACATCTTTGGATTAAGTAATATTTAACTTTAGGCTAAAATGATGAGTAAATGTCAGGTTGTGAAAAGAAGGAGGAGGCTAGGTGGTATTCCAAGGAGAGGGAACAGTGTGTGCAGGACTTATAAAGTGAAGAAGAGCTTGGCACATCTGAGGAAAAAATACCATGTAAGTGTCCTAAACTGGATTAAGGATTTGGGGGTTTGTGCTAAGTACAATGGAAACCTATTAAAGGCTTTTAGACAGTAAGAAGACTTAGTCTAGATCACTGTGCTCTGTGGAGATAGATGAGGAATGCAAAAGTGGACACAGGTAACAGTTATTGTGTACCTGCCCTCATGGAAATGCATTCCACTAAAGTTGGACAGAGATTGGCCAGATGTTCACCAAAATCCATTTCTTCTCCCTGTAAGTGCAGTTAATCTACATTTCATAGCATTGTTGTATAATATATAAGTAGGGTTTTGTGACTGACTACTTCCTGCCAATGGATTGTGACCAGAGATAGTAAAGAGCAAGTGTGTATATAGAGACATTAAGGAAAGGATATGATTTGACAAGAGATGCAGGCTAGAGCCCTGACATTCTAATATTAGGAGATCTGATAGACAGAGGATTCAATGAAGGACACTGACAATGATGATGGATGAATTGTGGGAGTATCTTAATGAAAAATATTTAATTTTTAAACCAGTTATACATGTTCATGGTTTTAAAAAATCAAATTATTTTATAAGGTTCATTACAAAAATTAACAGTTATCTGCCCCATTCTTCCCCATTATTGATCCCTCATTCCCAGAGGCAACTACTTTCAAAAATTTCTTCTGGTATTTACTTTCATAATGTCTTCATAGCAGTTTTATCTGCTATTTCTTGATTTTTCCTCTTTTTTTTTTGATATCTACAGATGTCCTTCTGTGGAAGACAAAGAATTACTCCTTATGCCTATCCACACTCACCCCGCAAACATACTCACACATGTTTATGCACATAGCTACACAAGAGTACTTCACTATTCTCTAATCACAATTACATCACAGTTTTTCGTTAAATCCATATATAGTGTTTTAATTACTCTGACTTTGTAAATGTTATTTACAGCTGAGCCATGTGGTATATTATATTTCCTTTTCTTTATAAATTCTGGTTTTCCCTGGAATTAATAATTACCTTCATTAAAAAGTTATTTTGGCTTACTTTTCTGGGTACCTATTTCTAATTCATCCCCAAACTCTCTATTAGAAGGATAAAGCCTCTTATCAATACTTTCATAAGCATCAGATGATTTATCAGTTTCATTTTTTTCTCAGGATATTTTTGTACTCCTGCCCCAGTCTAGGATGGTTGCTGTTGTCCTGAGATTTATTTTTACTGTTATCTTGGGAAATCTTTCCCCTACCTTCTTGTGCTGGATCTCCTATTTCCTGGACCCCATGTCTTTTTTATTTCTATTTGCTGATTTACCTTAGTTTTAGGGAAGTATATCTTCCATTAGGTTTTCTAAGGACATGTGCCGGAGAAGCCAATCATTAAGACCATGCATGTCTGTAAATTTTTAATTCCATTGGCTAAATATAGTGTTACAGTTTGGCAATAATTTCCCCTCAAATTTAAGACATTACTCCATTGTTTTCTAGCTTCCAGTATTGCTGTTGAGAAGTTTAAAGTTATTCTCAGTTCTTTAAATGTGACTTGCTTCTCTCTCTTAACCTAAACCAGATTATAAAAGTTAAAACAAGATACAGATTAGGTTTGTGAAAGAAAAAAAATGCCCAAGGGTGATGGTAGAGAAAATAAGTTCCAAATGAAAGGCTCAGACTTGAGACCACTGCTACACATCAGACACAACCTCTCCTCAAAAAGGGGACATATAACCTGAGTGTAGTTCCCAGGTTGGTCCCAGCCTCATATCTCTGCCAGATAAACAATCTCATCAATGTCCTGATGGTTTTTTTTTTCATTATCCAGTTGCTCAGCTGACTTAAGTGATAAATCTGTTACTAGTAGGGTACATTACTATATGATTATATAACCCCCAACAGGTTTAGAATTAAGTACAGATATGATGTGCTAAATCAAACTCATAGTACTAAATTTTAGTATTAACCTTGCAGTGCATTATTTATTTGTAGTGTCTGTAATAAAAACAAATTATACTCTTTAGAGAATCTGACAGATTACCTTGTGATTTCAATTTGAAATCTGCAATTGATTTTATACCTGTGATTTTAAAGTGAAGGTGCAAGAGAATTACGTTAAGTGTGTAAGCTACATTGATAATACTAAGAGAATTGTGGTACAAGTCTGTCCTGTCAGGCTGCCCCGAGGTCTTTGTGAGTCTCGGCAGTCACTTCTGCTACCACGGGCAGTGCTATTCCACCTTTACCAAACAAACCTCAACAGGCTGAGGACACAATAGTTAAAACACAGGAGAGACCAGATTGGAATATTTAAATGCAAATTGTGCTAAGGCCAGAATAGGGATCAGCAAACTTCTGTAAAGGACCAGACAGTAATTATTTTACTCTTTGCTGTGGAATTGAGGTGTTTTGTCTAAAGGATCTGTAGGAAAAGGAGAAATCCAGTGCTTGTATGCATGTGCCTCATGGTCATGAGTCTGGAAAGGACTTGGTGAGATAAGAGTGGGAGTAGAAAGGAAAGCATTCCAATGACTTTTCCCACATTCTGGGAATTGGACTTTTTTGTATCATCACTGAATATTTTTATTTTAAACAGTAGAAACACTGTTTGTCAGTTTAACAACAACAAACTTATGTCATTCAGTTATCTAAATTTACCTTTCAAATCAAAAGTCACCTGAGTTTTACAACGTCTTAGGTACTTTCTGGAAGAACAAACTCATTTCTGAGAAAACTATAGAATATGAAATATAGAAGCTGAATATAGGCACATAACTTAATAAATGCTGGAAATATGATCACACAAGTTTAATTTGAAAGTAATATGCTTAAAAATTTTTTTTAATTTTTCAATTATAGTTTACATTCAATATTATTTTGTATTTGTTTCAGGTGTACAGCATAATGACTGAAATATGGACTTCTTTTTATGGCAGGATTCAAGTGATAGATACCTCAAATGGGTCCAAACTGTATTGATTTCAAAACAGCATGTAGACGGCACTCCAGGGACACAAGTTCAAGTTGGAAAGTAAAAGAGGGATTGTTTAAACCCCAACTGAGTCCTGAGCTGGAGAACAGGAGAAGAGAATGAGAGCAAGATGGCTCTGAGCCCTGGTTCTACAGGCTAAGTTAACTCCTGGAATCTCAATTCCTTCTTTTGTATCGAGGAGGGTTTTGCATCAATAGATGCAGCTTTTACACATACACATTTACTTTGATTCAGAAATCCCACTTCTGGAAATTTACCCTGAACGTACACCTCCCCCAATAAAAACAATATATGCAAAAGTTTATTCATTATATTATTATTTGTCATAGCAAAACATTGCAAACAACCTATATGTCACATGTATTAGTTTTCTTTCTTTTTTTAATAAAGATGTTATTTATTTATTTTTAGACAGAGGGGAAGGGAGGGAAAAAGAGAGGGAGAGAAACATCCATGTGTGGTTGCCTCTCACGCAGCCCACACATGTGACCTTACTGGGGACCTGGCCCACAACTCAGGCATGTGTCCAGCCTGGGAATCGAACAGGCAACACTTTGGTTCACAGGCTGGCACTATGAATTCATTTTCTATTGTTACATAATATATTACCACAAGCTTAAAGCAACATCCGCTTATTAGCTCAACGTTCTTTGGATCAGATGTTAGTATGATGTGGCTGTGTTCTCTGCTCAGGATATCAGAAGACTGAAATTCGGGTGCTAGTCAAACTTAGTTCTCATCTGGAGAACTAACAAGGCTGCATCTGCTTCTAAATTCATCCTTATTGTTGGCAGAATTTAGTTTCCTGTGGTGGCAGGATTAAGGTTGCTTTGCCTGAATGACTATCAGACAGGGACATCTCTCAGCTCCTAGAGGCCACCTGCATTCTTTGCCATGCAACTCTGTTTTCAAACTGCATCAGATCTTTTCTGTGATTTGATGCTCTGATTTTCCATCTGAGATCAGCTAGAGAAAACTCTCTGCTTGTAAGATTAGGTCAGGCTCACTGGACAATTGTGCTATCATAGGGTCGAGTGATTTGGGACTTTAATACATATGCTAAACCCTTTCACAGCCATACCTAGATTACTGTTTGACTGAATAACTTGGAGAAGGTGTGTGTACACCAGGGGCTATTACACCATAGAAAGCTGAATAAATACCCTGAGTTCATTCACACAGTGGAGAACTATACTGCAGTAATAATGGATGAGAAAGGCCTCATTGAACTGCTCTGGAGTGATTTCCAGGATATGTTATATATTGTTATGTGAAGAAGCAAGGTGGAATAAAATGTGCTGCCTTTCGTGTAAGAAAGAAGGAGCTATCTATATTGGCAACCTCTCAGATGGCCCCAATGAACCTTGCTTCTTGTTTTTCATGCCCTCATTAATCTTTCTCCTTGATCGTATTTTGGACTTGTTTCTAGCAAATATAGTGTAGCAGAAGCAGTGGAATGTCATTAGTAAATTAGGTCACAAAAAGACTGTGGTTTTTATCCTGGAATCTTTCTTTCTCTCTTTCCTCTCTCGCTCTCCAGGGCAAAGCAATCTGCCATATTATGTGTAGTTTTATGGAGAGGCCACAGTGCAAGAAAGTGGTATCCCCTGCTGTTGTGGGTTGAATTGTGGCTCCCCCCCCCCAAATAGGTTGAAGTCCTAACCCACCCTGTACCTGTGAACATGACCTTATTTGGAAAGAAGGTCATTGCAGATGTAATCAAGTTAAGATGAAGTCGGACTGGATTAGGATGGGCCCTAATCCAATGACTAGTGTTTTGTGGGTTTTTTTTAAGATTTTGTTTATTTATTTTTAGACAGAGGGGAAGGGAGGAAGAAAGAGAGGGAGAGAAACATTAGTGTGTGTTTGCCTCTCACATGCCCCCAAGTGGAGACCTGGCCTACAACCCAGGCATGTGCCCTGACTGAGCATGGAACCTGCAACCCTTTGGTTTGCAGGCTGGCACTCAGTCAACCAGCTAGGGCATAGTGTTCTTATAAGAAGAGTATTTGGACACAGAGAGACACAGACAGAGAGGGAAGAATGTCATGTGAAGGCAGATACAGAAATTGGAGTTATACAGTTGCAATACAAGAATGCCAAAGATACCTAGCAACTGCTCAAAGCGAGGAGAATGGCAAGGAAGGATTCTCCCTGAGAGCCTTCAGAAGGAACATGGCCCTGCAGACATCCTGATTTTGGCCTTCTAATCTTCAGAACTGTGAGAGCATAAACCCCTATTTTTAAAAGCCAGCCAGTTGATGGTAATTTGTTACAGCAGCCCCAGGAAACTAAGACACTGGCTGATAGCCAGCAAGGATGTGAGGTCAGCCAACAGCCACATGACAGCTTGAAAGAGGATCTTCTGAGGCCTGCCAAGAACCAGGTTGAGTGCGCTTGGAAGCAGATTCTCCCCCAGTCAGCCTTGAGATGACTGCAACCCCAAGTGCCACTCTGATTGCATTCCTGTGAGAGACCTGGAGCCAGAGTTACCTAACTAAGCCCCTCTGGTTTTCTGACCCCCAGAAACTATGAGGTAGTAAGTGTTAGTTCTTCCAAGCTTCTAAGTTCTGTTATACAGCAGTAGATAACTAACACATATATAGATATATATATATATATATATTTATTTATTTATTTTAAAGATTTTATTTATTTATTTTTTGAGAGAGAAGGGAGGGAGAAAGAGAGAGAGAGAAACATCAATGTGCAGTTGCTGGGGGCCATGGCCTGCAGCCCAGGCATGTGCCCTGACTGGGAATCGAACCTGCGATGCTTTGGTTCACAGCCCTGGCTCAATCCACTGAGCTACGCCAGCCAGGGCTAAGATATATATTCTTAATTTGAGGAAGATGGAAGAATAAACTAGGAACTAATGATAATGGTTACCAATAAGAGGTGAGTAGGAACAGAGTACAAGGAATAGAAGGGAATTGCTACGTTCAAAAATGAAGTTGGAGAGAGGGGAGTGAGGACTGAGTGGCAATCACACAAGGGCTGTGCGCAGCCACACATAGCCCTGGAAAGAGTGTGCACCCAAGCCTGTGCAACAGAGGGTGGCCTGGCCGCGCATGCCCGCGCCCACACCCCCAGGAGAGTGTGTTTTGTGGAAGACTCGAAGCACACAATTGTGAACCCGGGAAAGGCACGGGTGCTCCATAGGATCCCCAGAGCCCGCAGCCGTGAACCTGGAAAAGGCGTGCGCACTCCGAAGGATCGCAGGAGCCCACCTCTGTGAGCTCCGGAGAGCGTGCTTAGGAGGGCCCAGATCCCACACCAAGGGCGCTGCAGAGGCACCAGACGGGCTCTGGGGAGAATCTGCGGCTAGCCCTGGGGACAGTATGCAGAGGGTCACTGAGTGATGAAGGGAAGGGAGAAAAGAGATACCAATCGCCCCTCAGCCTGCTGAAGACAGCAAGATCAGAAAAGTTGGTTTGGCCAGTTTGAAACCAACAGCAGGTTTTTTTTGATTGTTTGATTTTGTCTTTTTTTTTAGTAACTTTTTATTTTTAAATTTTTATTATTTTTATATCTATCAATTCCTTATGCTTCTTTCTCTCTTTCTCTTTCTTTCTTTCTTTCTTTCGTGTGCTACTCCTTCCTTTCTTTCCAAATGTATTTCTTCTTCCTTCCATCTTCTGCTTTTTTCCTTCCTTTTTTTTTTTTGAACCGGCAAGTTACTGCATATTTGTATTATCATTTTTTCATTATTCTTACATCTTTTATTTTAATAGTATTTTGGTATTCCTTTTCTTTCTGTATAGTCTTCTTTGCTTGGCTGGTTACACTGTATCGTTTGACAGGTTTCCCCTGTTATCCCATTTATAGTGTATTGCTAACTTACTGTCCTTCATTTGTGTTCCATTAGTATACTACTCAAGGTTCTATACTCCCTATTCTTTTACCTAGATCTCACAGATTCTGTCATATGATTGTTGTTCTAATATTACTGTAAATAATAGCTATTCCATACAATTGTAAATACTATACAACCCCCCCCCCCGCCAGTACCCAAGATCTTAGCCCAATTCACGGATTACTGAAATTACTGTAGTGGTTAACTCTATTCTCTCACACACTACACCTATTTACTATCCTTTACTCTCACCTTACCTCAGGATCTGACCTCCCACAACCTCACGGCTTTCTAGATTCAACTCACAATCCTCCCCTCCCCAACAAGAGTCTTATCTTCTTTCCATTCCTTCTAAAAAGCGGCTAGTTGGGTGGAATATCACAGTTAACACTACACATAGCCAAAGACTCTCCTATTTCTTCTCTACTGGCTGCTACTGTAAATATCATAGAATACTCTCTTGCTGTCTTAAACCATTTTGCCTTACCCTTCCAACTGGTGACAAAAAAGAGTAGGTGGAAGCTGTGAATACCAGGATACCCGAAGGGGACTACAGTCCTGAATCACACAGGTATTCTACCATACAACTTCACACCATAAACCCAGGGAGCCAGAACAGATCAATTTAAAAAATAGAGTTTAACAAGAAGAGTCTCACGAACAATGAGAAGGCAAAGAAACAATCCCCAAATGAAGGGAACAGAGGAAGCTTCAGAAAGAATGCTAAATGAAAGAGAGGCAACTCAACTATCAGATATTGAGTTCAAAGAAATGCTTATCGGGAAGCTAAATGATCTCACAATGAACTACCAGAAACTACAGGGAAGCTACAACGAACTCACTGCAAACTATATCAACATGAAAAAGGAAATAGAAACTATCAACAAGAACCAAGAGGAAATGAAGAATACATTTCTGACCTGAAGAACACAGTAGAGAAGGAATCAAAAGCAGGATTGATAAAGTAGAAGATCAGATCAGCGAATTGGGGGACAAAGTAGAAAAAAACACCCAGAAAGACCAAGGAAAGGAAAAGAGGCTCAGAAATAATGAAGAGGGATTAAGAGAAATGCAAGACAATATGAAATGTAATAATATTCATATAATAGGGATACCAGAAAGAGAAGAAGAGCAAGGGATAGAAAACCTATTCGAAAAGGTAATGATGGAAAACTTCCCAAATTTGATGAGAGAAAAAGTCACACATATCCAGGAAACACAGAGAGTTCCAATCAAGAGGAACCCAAAGAGGCCCACCTCAAGACACATCATAATTAAAATGGCAAAATTTCAAGACAAAGAGAGAATCTTAAAGGCAGCAAGGGAGAAATAGGAAGTAACATACAAGGGAGCCCCAATAAGGCTAGCAGCCAACTTCTCAAAGGAAATGCTCCAAGCCAGAAGAGAATGGCAAGAAATATTCCAAGTAATGAGAAGCAGAGGTCTGCAACCAAGGCTACTTTACCCAGAAAAGCTCTCAATCAAGATAGAAGGCCAAATAAGGAGCTTCCCAGACAAAATAAGTCTAAAAGAATACACCTTCACCAAACCAGCTCTGCAAGAGATGCTAAAGGGCCTGCTTTAAGGAAAGGAAGGAAGAGAGAGAGAAAGAGAAAGAGAGAGAGAGAGAGAGAGAGAGAGAGAGAGAGAGAGAGAGAGGAACACAGGTATGTAAATGGCAATGAATAAGTACCTATCAATAATAACCTTAAATGTAAATGGATTAAATGCTCCAATTAAAAGACATAGAATAGCTGAATGGATAAGAAAGCATGACCCACACATATGCTGCCTGCAAAAGACCCACCTCAGGATAAAAGACCTACACAGGCTGAAAGTGAAGGGCTGGAAACAAATTTTCCAAGCAAATGGACAGGAAAATAAAGCCAGGCTAACAATACTCATATCAGACAAAATAGACTTCCAAAAAAGGGCCATAAAGAGAGGCCCAGAAGGTCACTTCATAATACTCAAGGGAAGAATCCACCAAGAAGACATAAACATTGTAAATATATATGCTCTTAACATAGGAGCACCAAAATACATAAAGAAAATCTTGGAGGACTTCAAGAAAGATACTGACAGCAACACAATTATAGTAGGGGATTTTAACACCCCACTGTCAAAAATGGACATATCTTCCAAACAAAATATCAACAAAGATATTGTGGCATTGAACAATGCCCAAGATCAAATGGACTTAACTGATATATATACAGCCTTCCATCCCAAAGAAACTAAATACACATTATTTTCACAGCCATGAACCTGGAAAAGGCACGCCCACTCCGAAGTATCTCAGGAGCCCACCTCCGTGAGCTCTAGAAAGCGTGCTTAGGAGGGCCCAGATCCAATCGCCCCTCAGCCTGCTGAAGCCAGCAAGACCAGAAAAACTGGTTTGGCCAGTCTGAAACCAACAACAGGTTTTTTTGTTTGATTTTTTGATTTTGTCTTTTTTTTTAGTAACTTTTTACTAAAAGTTTGTCTTTTTTTTAGTAACTTTTTACATGGAACATTTTCAAAGATAGACTACATAATAGGACACAAAACAAGCCTCAACAAATTCAAGAAAATTGAAATCATACCAAGCATCTTCTCAAATCACAAGGGACTGAAACTAGAAACAACGCCAAGGAAAGAAAACCCAAAACCCTCAAAATCATGGAGATTGAATAGCATGCTATTAAACAATGAGTGGGTCAAGAATGGAATTAGAGAAGAAATCAAAAAGTTCCGGGAAACCAACAAAAATGAACTCACAACAACCCAAAGGTTGTGGGACCCAGCCAAGGCAGTCCTGAGAGGGAAGTTCATAGCGATACAGGCCTACGTAAAAAAGAAACATTTCAAACAAACAACCTAACCTACACCTACAAGAACTTGAGGAACAACAACAAAGGCAGCCCAGAGCAAGTAGAAGAAAGGAAATAACCAAGATCAGAGCAGAATTAAACAACATAGAGACTAAAAACACAATTGTAAGGATCAATGAATCCAAGAGCTGGTTCTTTGAAAAGATAAACAAAATCGACAAGCCTTTAAGCAGGCTCATCAAGAAAAAAAGAGAGAAGACCCAAGTAAACACAACAGAAATGAAAGAGGAGAGATCACAACTGATACCATGGAAATGAAAAGGATTGTAAGAAATTACTATGAAGAACTGTATGCCAAAAAATTTGAAAACTTAGGTGAAATCAACAAATTTCTAGAAAAATATAATGTTCCAAAACTCAATGAAGAAGAAGTAGAAAGCCTGAACAGACCAATAAGAGCAGATGAAATTGAAGCAGTAATCCAAAAACTCCCGACACAAAGAAACCCTGGAATGGATGGTTTCACAGGAGAATTCTACAAAGCATTTAAGGAAGAGCTAACCCCTATCTTCCACAGACTATTCCAAAAATTCCAAAATGATGGAAGACTCCCAAACTCTATTTATGAAGCCAGCATCATCCTAATCCCAAAACCAGATCAAGACACAACAAAGAAAGAAAACTTCAGGCCAATACCGCTGATGAACATAGATGCTAAAATCCTCAACAAAATATTGGCAAACCACATCCAACAATACATTAGAAAGATCATACATCATGACCAAGAGGGATTCATCTCAGGGATGCAAGGATGGCTCAATATTTGCAAATCAGTTAATGTAATACATTACATAAACAATAGCAAAGACAAAAACCACATGATCATATCAATAGATGCAGAAAAAGAATTTGATAAGATACAGCACCCATTTATGAGAAAAACACTCAGCAAAGTGGGAATAGAGGGAGCATTTCTCAACGTAATAAAGGCCATATATTAGAGACCTACAGCCAACATCATATTCAATAGGCACAAACTAAAATCTTTTCCACTAAGATCAGGAACAAGACAAGGTTGTCCACTTTCACCACTTCTATTCAATATATTATTGGAAGTTTTAGCCATAATGATTAGATAAGAAAGGAAAATAGCAGACATCCAAATCAGAAGGGAGGAAACAAAACTGTCATTGTTTGTAGATGACATGATAGTGTACACAGAAAATCCTATAGAATCGACCAAAAAACTGCTTGACCTAATAAATGAATTTGGTAAAACAGTGGGATACAAAGTCAATATCTAGAAATCAAAGGCATTTTTGTACACCAACAATGAAACAGCAGAAGCAGAAATCAAGAAAAAAATCCCATTCAATATTGCAAAAAGAAAAAATAAAATACCTAGGAATAAACCTAACCAAAGAGGTAAAAGACCTACATTCAGAAAACTACACAACACTGAAGAAAGAAATCAAGGAAGACACAAACAAATGGAAACATATACCATGTTCATGGGTTGGAAGAATTAACATCATCAAAATGTCTATACTACCCAAAGCAATTTACAGATTCAATGCAGTATCTATTAAAGTACCAATGGCATATTTCACAGACAAACAACAAACACTTCAAAAATTTATATGGAACCATAAATGACCCTGAATAGCTGCTGCAATTTTGAGAAAGAAGAGTAAAGTAGGAGAGATCACAATACCTGATATCAACTGTATTACAAGTCCACTATAGTCAAAACAGCCTGGTACTGGCATAAAAACAGGCACATGGACCAATGGAACAGAACAGAGACCCCAGAAATAAACTCAAGTCTTTACAGTCAATTAATATTTGACAAAGGGGGCAGCAACATAAAATGGAGTAAAAATAGCCTCTTCAACAAATGGTGTTGGGAGAATTAGACAGCTACGTGCAAAAAAATGAAACTTGGACACCTACTTACACCATACACAAAAATAAATTCAAGGTGGATAAAAGATTTAAATATAAGCCATGACCCCATTAAAGTTCTAGAGCAGAACATAAGCAGGAAAATCTCAGATATTTCACACAGCACCCTTCTGACTGATATGTTCCCTAGAGCAAGAGACATAAAGGAAAGAATAAGTAAATGGGATCTAATAAAAATAAAAAGCTTCTGCATGGCTAAAGAAAACAGTATCAAAATAAAAAGAGAATCAACTGTATGGGAAAACATATTTGCCAATGATACCTCAGGCAAAGGTTTCATCTCCAAAATATATAAAGAACTTACACGACTCCACTCTAAGAAGAAAAGCAACTGTATAATAGAGGACAGCCTGACAGTGACCAGAGGGGAGAGAAGAGGGAATTTCAGGGGAGAATGTGAAGGGTTTACAGGAACAAATTTAAAGGACACATGGACAAAAACTAGGGGGGGGGGATGGTAATGGGAGGGATGTGGGGAGGGATGGGTGGGCGGGCTGGAATGGGAGTAAAAGAGAGAAAACTGTACTCGAACAATGATTAAAATAAAATTAAAAAAAAAGAAAAAGGGGCCAAGATTTGGAGGCAACGTAAGTGCCCATTAGTATACAAATGGGTAAACAAGATTTGTACATACATAAAACAGAATGTTACTGGGCCTAAAAATGAACAAAATCTTACCATTTGGGACAACATGGCTAGAGCTAGAGGGTATTATGCTAAGTGAATAAGTCAGATGGAAAAGACAAACACCGTATGATTTTATCTATAAATGGAATGTAAAAGATGAAAGGAACAAACAGAAACAATGTCATAGATACAGAGAACAAACTGATGTTTGCCAGATGGGAGGTGGTTTGGGGGGATGGTGAAAAAGGTGAAAGAATTAAAAAGTACAGATTGATAATCACAAAATAGTCAGGCGGGAATATAAAGTACAGCACAGGGAATATAGTCAAAGATATTCTAATAGCTATGCATTATGTCAGGTGGGGTGCTAGACTTATGGAGAATACTTCCTAAGTTATATAATTATCTAACCACTAGGCTGTACACCTGAAACTAATATAATATTAAATGTCAACTGTAATTGAAAAGTAAAAAGAAAATTTTTTAAAAAAGGAGCGCAAGTTCATTGCTTTCAGACTGGGAAAGTTCAGTGGGCTGGATGCATCAGCACCCTGAGAAGGTTCCTTTTCCGTGGCTCTCCTCACATTCCTTAGGTTTCTCTTTCATCGCCCCGCAAAGTCGAGCTCAGAGGCCTCAGGAGGTGCTCCTAGGCCCTGCGCTACACCCACTCCAGACAGTTGAGAGCCAAGTAGAGGGTGACCGGCTCTTTCCTAGCCAGCTTGCCGGAGAGTACCATGGGCGTGGCTGGGCAGGGAAGTGGGGAGAGGCGCCAATGGGAGTCCAGGCTGCAGGCGGGCTAGGGCGGGACTGCATGCGGGTTTCCGGCCGCCCCACCGCTCAACTCTCTTTCCTTCAGCTTCCGGGCAGCTTTCGGCTCCTGCCACCTAGTAAGGCTTGGGTAGAATAGAGTGCAGGTCTGGCACCTCCCGGTAAGTTTCTCGTCAGCCGGCTGTGGCGGGGCCGGCTGCTCTGTGCACGGTCCGGGTCACCCCTCCTCCAGCTCGTCCTCCTTCCCTGTGGCTCCTGGAACCAGCTGACGCTGCCCCTCCGGGCTCGGTGCTGTGACTGTGGTTGGGACTGCCTCTCGCAGAGACTCGGCGCGGCTGGGCGTGCTTCGGGACGCCTCTGCCCTCCAGTTCTCTGACTGGGCCCGGCTCGGTGGGGCGCGAGGTTCCGCAGTTGGGTCCCGCTGCTTGCAGTCAGGCAGGTTCTGCAGGCGCTTTGGCTCCCAGTCTTCACCTGGCGCTGTGTAGTAACTTCTCTTCCAGCGTCACTGAGATCCGAGTCAGAGGCCCATCTGGCATTGCCTCCGTGATGTGTTTCGCTTGCCTCTGCATCCCTTCTGCTCGCGCCTGGTTCTGAGTGTGCAGCCTGGGCACTGGCGAGCTGCTCCGAGAAAGGGCACACTGTACTTTGAATTGCTCTGGGAACACGCCAGGTCGCCTCATGTTCGCAAGGGCAGGTTGAATTAATTTGCTCGGGAAGTTAATGTAGCTCTGGATTTAGCGTCTTTCTAGGTCTAAGTAATTTCATGTAAAGCAGTTGCAACGGACAGCATTATTGTTCCTGTACGAGAATAGCAAAACAATGTTGGGACTGTCGGCAGATTCTAGATTCATCCTCAAGTGGTGAGAAAAGTTGAAAGCCATGAATTTTGGTCTTGGCTTTGTGCCTGCCAAGTTTCGTCACCATGGGATCAGTTAATTCATGCAAAGTGAGATATGATTTCTAATATTCCTTTTAAATCTCACATTTATAAGTCTGTGATGAGCTTATTTTTCGTCCTGTGCCCTTAAAAAGAATGGGAAATAGGATACGCTCATGAATGGCAGTACTGTAGGGAATAAAGATTTATGAGCGCACTGAACTTTGGAAACTGATTACAGTTTAGTACAGCAGACTGAAAAGGAACACAAATAAAATTGAAAAAGCTTATCCAGAATTAATTATGTCAGAGTGAACCTTTCTTTGCAGCTGTACAAATAGGGTAAAGAGAAAATAAGTGCTAAAGTAAGAGAAAATACAGTTTAGAGGCTATGTAATTTAGCATCTTTTCTAAGTGTAGGGAGAAATCGTTGGAATTCATAATTTGTATAGACATCTCCACTCAGGTAACATCTAAAAAGTAGTTTGTATTTCTCCTGCAAGAAAATCTTACATTTATTCTGGATGTTCAGAATTACCTGCTTGCCCACAGGCCAATACTTTTTAACAGCCTTTGGAAAATTGTGTTTGGTTTTATAGTAATAGAGGAAAGATCATGTGTCGCTTCAGGGAGACCTTAGTTTGAGCACTTTGTAGCTGTGTGACTAGGGAAAGTCACTTTTCGTCTCTGAGGCTGTATTTCTTCAATTGTGAAATGTGGATAATTATACCTGTTTCATGGAGTTGTGATGATTAAATAAAATCCTTTAAGTGGAAAATGTACAGCAGCGCCTGATATATCAGATATTCAGTAATGACATGTATTGCTATTGTGTTCAGAAAGCAGCAAAGGAAAGTGGTCTCTGGGTGTTAGGCTAGAGGTGCCTAAAGAGAAGTGCAAAGTGGGAAGTGATTGACAGCCACTGCTATACCTGACCCGGGAATTTTTACCAATTTGTAATCCCTTCCCTGAAGCTTAGGCTGAGATGTGGCCCGAACACTAGTAATTGCTAAGGACACATCAGTCTTCCTGACTTTTGGCCTGTAGGTCTTGACACTTGATCAGAGTTGGGATTTTCCCCAAAATTGTTTTTGGAAGTTAAAAAATGTGTGTGATGGAGAACCCCTCCAAATAGAGTTCAAAAACAAAGATGGTTTAGTTTACTTAACAGAGATTTCAGCCTAAGATAACTGAGGCTCTGTCACAGCTGGCTGTGGCCAGTATAGCTTATTGGACATTCCAGTCTTTGCTAGAACCCATTCTTATTTGGATGTTTGACTAACTACTGATGTTCTCTGGTTGTTATCTAAACCAAATTATTATTCTTAGACATAACAAACATTAACTTGGGAAGGCATAGTAGTATTAACTGCTCAGGGATCTACTCCTAGCATTTGGAAAGGAAAAGAGAACTCAAAAGTTTTCCTCTCTTTGTAGCTAATTTTTTAAAATTAGAAGAAAAAGCAGAAAAAGCAGCCAAATCTCATTAAAATAAACCAGCAAAACAAAAATGTAGTGACAGGACACCAGAAGTTAACCAATGAGATAGCATGAGGTCTTATGACAGTGTAGTCTTTAAAAATGTTTTAATTTTTTCCTTTTTATTGAATTTATTGGGGTGATACTGGTTAACAAAATTATACAGGCTTCAAGTGCACAATTTTACAACACATCATCTGTACCCTGTATTGTGTGTTCACCCCAAGTCAAGTCTCCTTCCATCACCATTTACCCCTCATGCCCTCCCCCCTGCTTCCTGTCTCTCCTTCCTGCAATCACCTCACTGTTGTCTGTATCCATTAGTTTTTTCTCTTTAAACAATGTTTTGTTTTTGAATTAGAAGTTAGTATAATCCCATTTCCCATAAATTTTTGCTGACATTTTAAAGGGTATCTTTTGTGTATATGTGTGCATATGTCATATAAATGAATACATAGACACATAATATATTCACTATAGAAAAAATCATTACTTAATAAGATGAATAAAAAGAATGAATTATATATTATCATCTTTGAGAATTACACTACTTAAAACAGGAATTTAAGTGATAAGTTTTCCTGGTGTGAGTTGGCCATAATATATTTAACTCACTGATTTCAGTAAGAACGCAGGTGCTTGGGATGTCCCTGAGATCCTCATTCTGTAGATGGGGCCCTGGTGTCTGTATTTTTAAGAAGCTCTGCAGCCAGGTTAGGAATTACTAATAAGGAGTTCTGTATGTTCCACACAGTTGCTTGATGCATTTGTAGTATCACAGCCAAGAAAATCATATGGAGGCCAGGGAGAGTGGGTAATGGAGAGCAACTGCTTAATAGTTTTCTTATGGTATGATGAAATATTTTGAAACTAGATGATGGTAGTGGTTGCACAATATTGTGAATGTAAGTGTCACTGAAGTATTTGCTGAAATGTTTTATTTTATAGTACGTGAATTTCAACTCAGTAAAAATACCCTTGTAAGAAAAAGCATGTGAACACTATCTTTGTTGTTGCATTGGAAAAATAAATTATCTCTATTTAGGTTGACTACCTTCTGAATATTTTCTCTTAAAGCTTTTCTCTTAAATTAAGCATATTTTTATTGCTTATAATATGCATCTTATCAGCAGCACCTTTTCAAAGGTGCTTAGTAATATTTTCTCCTTGATTAAAATGTCATTACTCTTTTATGATTGTCTCGCAGGGATGTCTAACCCATGGCCAATGGCCTGTACGTGGCCCAGGATGGCTGTGAGTGCAAACAACACAAAATCGTAAATTTACTTAAATCCCTTTTTTGCTCATCAGTTTTTGTCAGTGTTTGTGTATTAATGTGTGGCCTAAGACAACTCTTCTTCTTCCAGTGTGGCCCAGAGATGCCAAAAGGTTGGACACCCCTGATACAGCCTTAGGTGGCAGCAGAAGGAACCCTGCACTTGGAATCAGAACACTTGGGGTTGGAAGCCCATCTCTGCCCTGTCCCCTGAGACTTGGCTTCCTGGTCTGTTTTTCTGTCCTTCTATCCAACACTTGTTGAGGGGATCCACTGAAATCATTTATATTGAACACTTCCATATGTCCTTGTTATGTAGTTATCATTTTGCTTTTAAAGGATTCAGCAAAAGCCCAAAATGGGTTGAGGAAGGTACTACTAGACAGTAAATAAATTATTGGATTTATTATTAATGTGTTCTTACAGGCTATAATTTACAGTGTTAATCTTTATATTAGTTATGAACTTATTAAGGCTAAGAATTAGTTAAGTACAGATATTGAATGTTTTCAAGGACAATAGGGAGATAAATTTTTAGGGACAAGGCTTGTTCTTGGTATTGAAATATATAAAGCATAGGATGATTTTCTAGTTCCACGCTTAGGGAGCCTTCTGCCTCACTCATTTGTAACCATTCTGAATTTGCCTAATGCCTATAAGTGAGGAATAGCTATTGGTATATCTATTTAGTGTCCCCTTTGGATTCTTTGTGTTTTCTCTTAGTTTAAGCAAGCCCCTTGACTTGTTAAAAACTGATAGTCTTGTCAATAGTGACTTATGGTAGGCCTCTCCTAGGAAGTGTAGACTTGGGAAGTTCCTAAAACATGTGAAGTAGAAACATTGGGCATATTTTTTGCCAGTAATGAGCCTAATAAATTAGAAATTTTATTTTAAGCCAATAAGAATTATACTTGATAGAATACATACAGAAGCGTGTTAACTTATATGTATTACCTGTTAATGGACCTGAGGCCATATTTACCAACATTTGTAAAACAGCAGAACATATAATGAATGTGGGAGACCCGGCTGTGGCAGGCATGTGAATATATCTCTTAGTGCAAACTGGCCTGACCTATTAAGGAAAAGGAGGATGGAAGCATTTGTTGAATGTCTTTTGTGCTAGTTTAAAGTTATGTACTTAGCCCTGGCTGGTGTGGCTCAGTAGATTGAGTGCCAGCCTGTGAACCGAAGGGTCAGTGGTTCTAGGGCACATGTCTGGGTTGTGGGCCAGGTCCCCAGTAGGCAGTGTGCAAGAGGAAACCACACATTCATGTTTCTTTCTCTCTCTTCTCCCTCTTTAAAAATAAGTAAACCAAATAAAAAAATAAAATTATATATTTAGTCCCCACAATAGGTCTTATAGCTAGGTATTTTATTTAGCTTAGTGAATAAAAGTATGGGTTCTATCTATCCCTAGTTGGTTTTGTTGGTTGCTGTGATGATGATGATGATGATGATGGTGGTGGTGGTGGTGGTGATGTTGTTAATGAAGAAAAAAACCCTGTAAATTAACTTCCCTTGAAAGGAACTGTTGTGGCTCGGACCCCAGAGTGTCTCTCTTTCCTTCACACCAAGCTGCCTTCCAGCTATTACATAATATGAGTAAGAGAAGAGAATCAACCTTTGTAGAGTGTAAAGTAAGAAATATATTTTGGTAATTTTAAGTAATTGTCATTTTAGCTTGTGATACTGGATTGTAGCTTTTTTTTTTCCTCCAGTACACCTGAGGGACTTCAGTGCCTTCCATGAGTGACTTACTAAGACAGTGACAAATAGCAAATACTGAAGAATAGATTTAAGATAAAAAAGACTGCCCATACTGAGAAAATAGCCTCCATTGTTCTACACTGAATACATCCACACATATCAAAGTATCAGTATACTGGATTACTTAAGGCCTGAATGAGAATTAGGCAACTGATAAAGAGAGAATAGTAGTTGCTGATTTGGGGTTCATTAGATAGGGATGCCTTGCTTTATTGAAGCAAAGTTCCTATCCCAGACTTGTTGGGCATTGTTGCAGGGGAGTTTCAGTGATAGCATCTGATAGCACTCTCCAAGTAAAACACAACTTTAAAGGAGAAACTACCTGTGTGAGGAGTTCTAACTTTGAAACATCTTTCTTTTGTTTCCAGGAAAAACCCTGTTGGAGGCCATATTTTTGGGAACCAAAGGTGAAGGGACAGTGGTGAGAATGTCAGCTCTCAACTGGAAGCCTTTTGTGTATGGGGGGTTGGCCTCCATTACAGCTGAATGCGGTAAGGAGTCCGGTCAGGTTACCTGCTATGCGTGACAATGACTAAAACCTAAGGTCATGATTAGTGTTTTCGAATGTAGTTCGAGCACAGACTGGGAGATTATGAAATACTAATTTCAGAATTCAAAATTTGCTTCTTTTGGTATGCGTTTTTAGACAAAATAGTCATTTTGGCTATTTATTGGCATTTTAGAGTTCAAAGTTTAGTGGGGAGAAAGTTGAACCCATTGACCAAACAGAGGTTTTATGAACCATTTTTGAATTATATTAGTCCCTATTTTCCTTGTCACTAGTTTGTCCCCACCCTCAACACATTTGACTATAAAAAAATTTGAGGAGCTCCAGGGTCTTCCCTGAGCCAAATTCAATGAACTATCATTATGCTATTACTTTCTGATAATGCACATGATCTATATCCTATTTGTGACTTCTTCATTACTTGACGTCCTATTTATGCCTTTGTTTATTCTCTGGGATCATTCATTCAACAAATACTGATGGAGTAGCTGCCAGAGTGCCAGGTGCTGGGTGGGACACTTCATTGGTTTCCAGAGCTCAGTCATTGCTGTCCTGGAAGGAAGGCTGCCCATGAGGAGCTAGTGAGGACTAGTGCCCAGGGGTTGGGACACATTAACCACCCACCAATGTTCCTTGTGCAGGTGGGCTTGCCTATTGACAAAATAAATCACGTTTACTGAGTATGAGTTTCACATAGTTGGGTGGATTATCTCTTAGGCTCTACATGAAACTCTTTACTTGCATTGACAGATTTGCTTTTAGACTATAGAACACAAAGTAAGAAACTCCTTAGGAATTAACTTATCTCTCTTCATTCATAATGAACCCGATTTTAGCCTTCACATGTGTACAAAGTAACTTATATTTTAAAATGGATTTCCTGGTTGTCAAAATCAATCCATGTATCTACTTTTTACATCAGTGCAGTTTCCTCAAATCCTATGTAGAATAAATAAAAATGAAAAGAAAGGAAAATATATTTTTGTCTTCTTTTTGTTATTTTGCTCTTTTGATTCCTACTTTTTAATAGAAAAAAGATTGCAGAGTATGTGTTTCTTAGTTTACATTACAGTCTATGTGTGTCTTCTGTAATGTGTCACTATGTACTCTTAGTGGAATTTCTTTTTATTAAGTGAAATATTTCTTTCAAATTTTAAGGTACATTTCCAATTGATTTAACCAAGACACGGCTCCAGATTCAAGGCCAGATGAATGATGGAAACTTTAAAGAAATTAGGTATCGAGGAATGTTGCATGCATTAGTGAGGATAGGCAGAGAAGAAGGCCTGAAAGCTTTGTATTCTGGGTAAGTGACCTTTATATGTTTATATTTTACTGCTGACCTTTCAAATGGAAGTCTTTCAGACTAAGACTTCATAAAGAAAAAGTAAAAGTTTGAGGTATATTCAAAAAGAGCAATTAACATGGTAGATTTTTAATGTCAACTTTTTTTGTATTTATATGTGTTTTATATAGTGAATGTTGTGGTGAAACTGTTTTTATTCAAGTACATATAACAGCATAAAATTACATTCATTTTTTGAATATTGATGGATTATATATTGTATCCATCATCATATCCACCAATTATATTGATGGATTGATGGATTTGAATATTGATCAATATATATTGATGGATTTTTAATTTTAAGACACCTGTTTTAGTGTAGTTTGTGGAAGGCAAATGGGTGATTGTATCTCTGCCTGTGGATCTTCTGGAGGATTTTAAGTGATTTTTAGAATGTTTTTGTCCCTTTGTATATTGGTTTGACAGAATTGCCCCTGCGATGTTACGCCAGGCTTCCTATGGCACCATCAAGATAGGTACTTACCAGAGCTTGAAGCGGTTATTTGTTGAACGCCCAGAAGGTCAGTGGGGAATCTTTTTTTCCACTTGTAGACAGGAGGTGGGTTGTCTTTTTTAACAGATTTTATTTATTTATTTTTAGAGAGGGAGGGAGAAAGAGAGGGAGAGAAACATCACTGTGTGGTTGCCTCTCACATATCCCCACTACTGGGGACTTGGCCTGCAACCGAGGCATATGCCCTGATTGGGAATTGAACTGGTAAACCTTTGGTTCTCAGGCCAACACTCAACTCCCTAAGCCACACCAAGCCAGGGCTGTTTGTCTTTTTTATTCAAGTGGTTTTGTATCAAATTTTTTTTAGCTTACTTATGATTTTATTGCCATTCAGGAGAATTCTATGTGTAAAGTATAAATGAATTGTGTTTATAGCAAGTCAGTTATCAGCTGAATTTAGGGGTGTAACAATTAAAAAGAAGCAAATATTTTAATTAGTTATACTCATTTCTAAAATGCCTATACTAGAGGATATGTCGTTACAGTTCCAGCCAACTTAAAATTTTATAAAATCATAGGAATTATCACCTATATTTCAGAAAAGCAGCCCTGGCTGGTGCGGCTCAGTGGATTGAGTGGTGGCCTGTGAACCGAATGGTCACTGATTCGATTCCCAGTCGGCATATGCCTGGGTTGCGGGCCAGGTCCCTGGTTGGGGCGTGTGAGAGGCAACCAGTTGATGTTTCTCTCATACATTGATGTTTTTCTCCCTCTCTTTCTCCCTCCCTTCCCCTCTTTCTGGAAATAAATAAGTAAATTTTTTAAAAAAAGCAGTGAATACATTTCTTCATAGTAAGAACTAAGTTCCTATACTCTATTGCTGGCTGACTCTGTGACTTTGCTTTAATCCATAGAACCTTTCCTCTTTTTACAAAGGGGCAAGCACCTTTGTAAGGTGTAAACTGTATGTGAGAATAGTGAACAGGAGCTACAGTGCTTTGAAAGTGCTTCATTGTACTTCAAATTAAATATATAAGATGTGCTTTAAAACTTTGTTTCTACATTACCTCATAGGAATTTGTCTTTTTTAATCCTCCTGCCAGACATACCTTATCTTAATAATGGTCTTCATTTACACACATAAGTGAATTAATTGGTATATGATTACTTACTTTGCCTGCTAATTCACATTCCTTTTTAGATTACAAGAAATTTTGCTAAGTAAAATCCTTTTAGCTAGCAAAATTCCCAATCTTTTTAAAGATACTTGATTCATAAAGTGTAAGTTTATTCCCTTAAGACGAACATGTGGCACGTAGTGAGTTGTAACTGTACTTAGGTTATTCACATGAAGAGCTCTCTATGTATGAATAGTCAGCTAATGTCTTTGTTTACAGATGAAACTCTTCTGATAAATGTGGTGTGTGGAATTCTCTCTGGAGTCATATCCTCAGCCATTGCCAATCCAACTGATGTTTTGAAAGTAAGCAGTGCTCTTTATATCTTCTAGGTACAATCCATATTTTCTTATTGAGAGCAATGCTCAGATAATGAAAATCTGTGAATGTAATGTACACTGTCTGTGTGTTTATAATTAAGTGTTGTGAAACTCTTATTTCCTACTGATACAGATGAGCTCAAAAGTAGAGTTCATTTTAGAGATGAGTTTTTTGGTGATTAAACAGAAAATAAATTAAGCTCGGATGCATTTGAATTTTTCATTGAAAATCGTTGTTGTTTTATTGGTCCACTAAAAATAGATGAGCTTCAAGTTTTATAGAAGTGTGCTTATTAATGACCTTTTCTGAATGCATATGTTATCTGTTAGTTCAATTTCAGGAAATACTGATGGGAATACTTACTTAACCACAGTTAGACATAATGTATTAGACTGCCTTGTTAACAATACCAAGGATTACAGTCTTCTTAAATCCTTTTTGGAATAAGGGAAGGGAATAAACTAATTAAAATAAAAATTAGTTATGAGTTACTTTTTGAACCCTCTCAGATATTCCTTTCTCCCTCCCTCTCCTTTTTTTCTATATTATTTAACCAGAGTTTACTATGCTTCCACCTTGCACCAGCTGGGGTACTATTGATGTTTAGAATCCAAAAATGAGTAAGACAAAGACTGTGCCCTGAGAGAGCCTTCCATCTCATAGGAGATTCTGAGAAGCATCACAATTTTATACAGTAGCATGTTGAGTACACTACAGTTATGCATGGTAAAGGTGCAACATGTATGAAGGCACTGTTACCATAATTTTACCTGTGTTGGGGTAAGATTACTAGAGAAAAACATCCATACTTCTATTAATCTCTTAATCATATATTAGGGCTACAGAAAGATAGTTCCTGTATGTATTTTTATTTATTTTCACATGTTAGCATGGCAGTAACAGTTTCTTTTAAGAAATTAGAGTGATGTGATATATCTGGTCAAGATGGAGGCATAGGTAGACATGCTTTTTCTCCTCGTGCAACCACAGAGAGATTACAACTATTTCTCAAAACAAATAACTTCAGAAAATCGAGCTGTATGGAACCTGACAACCAAAGATTTAAAGAAGCCACATTCATCCATATGGGTAGGAGGGTTGGAATCACGGAGACGCTGCGTGGTGTGATGGCAGCAGTGGCAGCAGAATAGGTGGTCCCACATTCATGTATGTTGGATAAAACTTGGGAGGGATACCTTGGGAGCGGGTGATCCCAGACCCAGGCTAAGCCACACAGCCCAGGGTTCCAGCACCAGGAAGATAAATCCCCGTAACTTCTGGCTGTAAAAATCAGTGGGGGTTGGTGTGGTGGAATAAACGGCCAAACTTTCAGGAGAGTCCATTTAAAGAGCATGCACGGACCTAGAACATATACAAACTCACCCACTCTGGGATTCACCATCAGGACAACAGCTGGAAGGGTGCCAGTCACATATAAGAAGTAGGTGAAGTGCTTGGAAACAGGGGGAGTGCTGGGACAACCTCCAGAAACCAGGCAGCAGCATTGCCCCATCTCCAAGGCCTCCCCCAACATAGAGCTGAAAAGTGGTTAAGTGGGTTCCCCTGCCCTAGCAATTACCTAAGGCTCTGCCCCATACAATTTACAAGTGCCTTTTACAGGGAGTCAAAGCAGCTCTACCTAATACACAGAAACAAACACATAGATGTGTGTTTCTGCCCAATTGAGGAGACAAAGAAGTACGGCCCAAGTGAAAGAACAGAATAAAATTCCAGAAAAAGAACCAAATGAAACTGAGATAACATATCAGATGCAGAGTCCAAGACACTGGTGATCAGTATGCTCAAAGAAGTCATTGAGTAAGGGAAAAACATAAGGGAAGAAATGAAGGTTACACTAAGTGAAATAAAGAAAAATCTACATGGAACCAGCAGTGGAAAGGATGAAGCCGAGACTCAAATGATTTGGAACACAAGGAAGGAAAAACCATTCAATAAGAACAGCAGGAAGAAAAAAGGATTAAAAAAATGAGGATAGGCTTAGGAACCTCTGGGACAACTTTAAACATACCAACATCTGAATCCTAGGGGTGCCAGAAGGAGAAGAGGAAGAGCAAGAAATTGAAAACTTGAAAAAATAATGAAAGAAAGCTTCCCTAATTTGGTGAAGGAATTAGACATACAAGTTCAGGAAGCACAGAAAGTCCCAAAAAAGTTGCACTTGAAGAGGATCACACCAAGATACATCATAATTAAAATGCCAAAGGTTAAAGATAAGGAGAGAATCTTAAAAGCAGCAACAGAAAGGCAGTCAGTTTTCTACAAAGGAGTTCCCATAAGGCTGTCAGCTGAGTTCTCAAAAGAAACTTTGCAGGCAAGAACAGACTGGCAAGAGGTATTCAAAATGATGGAAACAAGCACATACAGTCTAGATTACTCTATCCAGCAAAGCTATCATTTAGAATTGAAGGGCAGATAAAGTGCTTCCCAGATAAGGTAAAACTAAAGGAATTCATCATCACCATCATCATTATTAAATGAAATGTTAAAGAGACTGATATAAGAAAAAGAAGAAAATCAAAACTGAACACTAAAAGGGCAACAAATTCACAACTATCAACAACTAAATCTTAAAAAAAAAAAACAACAACAACTAAGCAAACAACCAGAACAGGAATAGAGTCATAGATATGAAGATCATTTGGAGGGTTATCAACTGGGAGGGGAAAGGAGGGCAATGGGAGAATAGGTGCAGGGCTTATGAAGCATAATTGGTAGGTACAAAATAGAAGGGGATGTCAAGAATGGTATAGGAAATGGAGAAGCCAAAGAACTTACATGCACAACCCATGGACATGAACTAAGGGCAGCAATTACTAGAGGGAAGGGGATATTAGAAGGAGGGGGGCAAAGGGGAAAAATTGAGACAACTGTAATAGCATAATCAATAAATTATATTTTTAAAAAAGACATTAGAGTGAGATATTTGCTCCCTGAACCAAAATAAGGTACCAGTTTTTTTAGTGAGAATTGTCTTCTCTTTTTTAAAAATGCAGAGATCTACATCAGACACTTTTATTTTGGAATTTGGTCATGTGAATATTATGGCATTATAAAGTTCATTTATAAATTCAAGTGTAACAGACTGTGACAGGCATCATGTGGCTGTACTGTGGCTAACTCGCCTGCATACCTTTCAGTCCAGCTGGTTGGAAATAACTGAGTTGGAGTAACTAATTAAAGAAATAGCCTTGTTTATGCTAGGTGTTGTCAAGTACACTGGATATTCTTATTAATTATGTTAAATGTTTAGAATTATGATCATATTCTCTCTTTTCTACTTGGTAACTTGTAGGAAAAAATACCATGTTCTTTCCTTTTCAAAGAGTATTTTTTTTAAAGATCTTATTTATTTATTTTTAGAGAGGGAAGGGAGAGAGAAAGAGAGAGAGAGAGAGAGAGAGAGAGAGAGAGAGAGAGAGAGAGAGAGAGAAACATCAATGTGCGGTTGTTGGGGGTCATGGCCTGCAACCTAGGCATGTGCCCTGACTGGGAATCAAACCTGTGATGCCTGGTTCGCAGCCCACGCTCAATCCACTGAGCTACGCCAGCCAGGGCTCAAAGAGTATTTTTAAAAAATTAATTTCTTTTTGATACTTAATGAGCTATTATGTGCAAGACATTCTAGACTTTATTAGATGCTTTTTGTTTAATCTAAAGAGCCTAAGAACCAATCCATATATTTTTTTAGTCTACTGAGGATATTTTCAACTAGGATTATAGTAACATTTATAATTATAGTTTGTTTTTTCTTTTAATGATTATTAAACAACAGATTGAATTTTAGAGATCTATGTTTGAGGAGAAGTATGCTAGTTTCCTTCTCATGTTAGTCTTTAAAATAACCTCCAGATAATGTTAGTCTTTGATATAATCTAGATACGGATGCAAGCACAAAGCAACACCATTCAAGGAGGCATGATAGGCAACTTCATTAACATTTACCAGCAAGAGGGAACGAGAGGACTGTGGAAGGTAAGCTTGAATATGGATCCAACTGACTTAGTTCTTCCCTTTGTTTCCTTTTGAATTTATCTTTCCTATGTGCATCATTTTATTTAGTCCAAGTGGTATAATGGAGTAAGGGAAGAAAAGTGATATATGCCCTTGAAGATATTTTTTCTGTAAAGTGGAAATATAAGGAATATGTCATGATTTGAAAGTACCTTCTGAATACTTCATATATAAGAAATTCTGTGAAGATTGAGCACTTTGTTTGCTTTTTTTTTTTTTGCTTTTAAAAAAAATTCTTGTGGAGAAAGGGGTTCTAGGTCACCGTTATGTTGAATTTTATGATATATGTGGTTTCATGCCTATTAAGTGGAGACTGTTACTAGTGCTTTTTTAAATATTCTAATGACTCATCAGTTCATAAAATAGTCCCTAAAGGTAACACCCCGAATCTTCTCTGTATGTACAAGGAAACTGGAGACTCTGAGAGGTGACTTACCCTGGTCAAGTTTGCATAGTTAGTGGTAAAATCAGAGTTTGACTTCGGAGCTTCTGACTTTTTACTCTTGTCTTTTCTATCTTTGTCATTGTATATTTCTACCTATCAGCAGGAAAACATAAATATTGTCCATAGTTTGTGGAGTCGAACCTTTGCACATCTGCAGGGCTTCTTCTATGGAGAGATATCTGAATTATTATTAATGTTTTTATCCAGGGTGTGTCCCTTACTGCTCAGAGGGCTGCTATTGTTGTTGGTGTGGAGCTGCCAGTCTATGACCTCACCAAGAAGCATCTGATTCTCTCAGGCCTGATGGAAGACACTGTGTATACTCACTTCCTGTATGTGTATGGATTTTTAAATTAATATTTTAGGTATACACAAATTTAGGGTGGAAATTTGCTACAAATTTATAGAAACTTTAATAGAAAGCTTATTATAAAAGTATTATATTCTCATACTTGAAAAATTACATTACAGAAATGAATCAGGAAAAAGGAAAAATCCTTATCCATTTATATAGGTAGCAATTCTTAAGAGTTCTTTTTTTTTTAAAGATTTTATTTATTTTTAGAGAGGAAAGGAAGGGAGAAAGAGAGAGAGAAACATCAATGTGCGGTTGCTGGGGGCCATGGCCTTCAACCCACGCATGTGCCCTGACTGGGAATCGAACCTGTGACACTTTGGTTTGCAGCCTGCGCTCAATCCACTGAGCTACGCCAGCCAGGGCTTGTTAATAGTTTTATAAGTACCTTCCAGGTGTTTTCTATGCATATGCAAATATGTCTACAAAAGTATATTACATATACTTTGTTACACAAAGATTATGCTTTGCATTCCCTTCCTTGTTTTTTCTTAGTACTATTGTTCTGCTTTTATTAAGATACAATTGACAAGTAAAATTGAAAGATATATAAAGTGTACAGCATAAAGATATGATATATATACATTGTGAAAAGATTCTTTCTATCATGTTGATATATTTATCACCTCACATGTGTACCCTTTTGTGTGTGTGAAAACATTTAAGTTCTTCTATCTTAGCAAATTTCAATTATATAATGCAGTTTTATCAACTATAGTTACCATGTTACACATTAGATCCTCAGACCTTACTCATCTTGTGACTGAAAGTTTGTACCTTACTGTCTCCCTGCTCCCCTACCCCCTCGCCCCTGGCAACCACTTTTCTACTTTTTGTTTCTATGAGTTGGACTAGTTTTTGTTTGTTTGTTTTTAGATTCCATGTATGAGTAATACCACACAATATTTGTCTTTCTTACATGGTTTTTACAATTTGATAATATATTCCAAATGTCTTTTCATATTAGTACAAACAGACTTTATTTATTTTTAATAGCTACAGATTAGTGTGGATGTTTCATAGTTTAATCCATTGAGCAGCGATTTGCCCCTTAGGGACATTTGGCAGTTTTTGGAGACTGTAGGAAGTAGTATTCACATCTGCTGTGTAGAGGCCAGGGAGCTGCTAAACATCATGCAGCAGGACAGACCTACACAACAAAGAATTACGTGGTTCAAAAATCTTAATAGTGCTGAAGTTGGGAAATGCTGCTCTGAGTTAATTGAAACCAAGTGTGGTCTGTGCAGTCTTATCAGACTGAAAGTTTAGTAGAACCTAAAGACCTTGGTGGGCATTTCAGTAAGGAAATCTTCTCTGATCTTGAAGAAAAATATGGTTATGATATGGCTCAAGGTACTCTGATGTCTACTTGTAGATGAATAGATGTAATAGATCAGTGATTTTCAACCATTGTCAGGAGCACCGACCTCTTTTCCTTTAAATTGTCGAATAAAAAAATGACGGTAGCCAACACAACAATAGCTGTCTGATGTCAATGAATAAAAACTATACCTCATTTTTTTGTTGTGCTGTATGTAGAACTTTAGGAACAGCCTCTGTGTGCCATGAGATGAGAAAGGTTGAAAATTGCTGCAGTAGGTCATCCTTAGAGGATGTTCCTTCACATTTCTGTGATTCTTTGACATTCTAGAACCTCAAAGGAATTCTTAGCTGAGGTTGGAATTTATGAGCCAGTATAATCAGTGCTAGTGTTTAAGAAGCTTGTGCAGCTCTCTGGTTATGGTCCTCATTTTTGATACACTTCATCTTGTTACGTGTTATTTTAACATCATTTGAGAGGAGGCTGTTTCCTGCCTTTGACAGTGGTGGTGGTGACCTTTTTGTGGTATCTTCTTTATAGCTCAAGCTTCACCTGTGGCCTGGCAGGAGCCCTGGCTTCCAACCCTGTGGATGTTGTGAGAACACGGATGATGAATCAGAGAGTCCTTCATGATGGCAGATGCTCTGGGTACACAGGTACCCTGGATTGCTTGTTACAGGTGAGAATGAATGTCCATCTGTGTAGCATTGGGAATTCTTTTGTAGCTCATTAGTTCTATCTGATCCTCTAATCATGAGTTTCTTATTATTTAAAACACTGTTTATAGCAAGATAGATCTGTGGATCTGTCGCTTACTATTGTGTGACTTTGGTCAAGGTACAGACTCTATACTTCAGTTTCCTCATAAATGAAATGGGACAATAATAGCTCCTATATTACAGGGTTATTGTAAAAGTAACTGAAATAATGCCTACAAACGGCATTGTGCCTGGAATAATGTGGTAAACCTTGTTAGTGTAATTAATTATAAGGGACAGTATTGAGAAATAGGCAAATTTATTTTACTTAATCTTCAATATTCTATTGGATTGCTTCAGTCAGTGAAACTGTTCCCCAAATATATACATAGATATCTATTTATATTCATATGTTATTTATTTATTTAACCTAAGAAGTAACTAAATGTCAAGGACTGTTATAACTAAGATGAGGGATACTGTAAAGCCCTGAGGTAGTACACAGTTTTCTCACACAGGCTAACTTTTATAAATACAAAATCTATATGAATGTTAGAAATGAAAGTTCATTTTCTTCATACCTTTGCTTTGCTGTGAAGGGTGAAAAAATAGTCATATTTTCTGTAATCATAATAGAACTGTGTCTCTTTCCAAAATATATATTCTTTCTGTTGAGTCAAACTGGAATAAGTATCCTTCATTCAGACATCTTACGAAAGAATTTATCAATCGTACTGTAATTCTTAGTTTACAAGTTTGGGTCTATGTCTGATCAGTGGACAGAAGTTTGCTGCTGTCTTTCCTACTAAAAATGCCAGCAACCAAAGCTTAGGGACCACTTTTATGGTTTTCCTTTTCCCTCATGATGCTGGCACATCTTACACATCAAGTATTGCTTTATTGAAGCAAAGATATTTATTTGTATTCATCCAACAGTATGAAATAGTGATGGTCTGAATTTTATCTTCACCACCATTGCTTTGTTTCTTTATGGCTGAGTTGTTTGTGGGACCAAATGGAAAAATGGCAAAAATGATTGGAATTATATCTCATTTCTTATTCATTCAGTTGCTGTTTGCCTGCTTTGGTGTGGGATGGTTTTGCATGGAACCTTGGTCTTTACCTTTGTGGAAGACTTTAAAGACCAAAAGAGGCATAGGGCAATGATTTCTTAGATAGTCCTTCCAAACAGGATTTAATTTTTAAGAAAAATAGATTGGTTCAGCTCAGATACTATTATTAATGCATTTGACATAAATGAAAATTTGGAAGTTAACTTTTCTTTCCCCTTATAACAGACATGGAAGAATGAAGGTTTTTTTGCTCTATATAAAGGCTTTTGGCCAAATTGGTTGAGACTTGGTCCTTGGAATATCATTGTATCCTTTTCTGTTGTTAAAGATCTGATAAAAGATATAGCCAAAAGAATGTTTGTATAAACTATCATGTTATTAATTATAATTTAGAAGTTGGTTTTTAATCTTTTAAGTTCCTCTGGGTCAAGAAATATCTGTTCAGTTTCTTTTTCAGGAGGTATAAATCTGTGTGCTAAGCACTATGAATCTTGGTTTAATGGTGATGTTATTGAAAGGTGATGATATCTATACAAATTTTTATTTAGACTCTGTTCTAAAAGCTGAGAGTATTTAGGATTTCAGAGAGAGGCAGGATTGATTTTATATCCTCAGCCATCCTTAGAAGGGATATGTTTTGGCAGCAGTGTTCCAGAATGTTTATTTTAGAGCAAGGCTCCCCAGCCTCTGGGCTGTGGCGGTCAGGGCCTCTTAGGAACCAGTTGCACAGAAGGAGGTGAGCTTAAATGTAATGTGCTCGAATTATCTGGAAACCATGCTCCTGCCCCTGCCCTGTCTGCCTGCAGAAACATTGTCTTCCAGGAAGCTGATCCCTAGTGCTAAAAACAGTGGGAACTGCTGTTTTAGAGAGTGCCTAAGGATAAACAGTAATTAGCTCTGGAATTATTTGGCCAGTCAGCACTATTTCCTATATGCCAAAGTCAGGGGTAGGAAAGAAGTGGCAGTTTATTATACACAAAAGGGCAGAATTATAAGGTAGGGAATATTGGCTTAACCATCCTCTTGTTTCTCTTTATCTGCGCCTCCCTCCTATGGAAGTCTGCCTAGTAGAAACTCTTGAGGAGAGCTTCCCAGGGCTGGTTGTGTTTCTCTTTTACATAGAACTTACTGTTCCGTAAAGTCACAAAAGCTAGGTATTGTGGATGTAATCTTAAAAGAAGCTTTCTGAGCTAATGCTAGGGGATTTATATATCTTAGCTGTGATTTTTCTGTTCTAAACTGACTTTGGGAAGGCTAATGGGTAGACCTTTCAGGATGGTTAGGCTGAAGCCCTTCATATTTAGTCATGTTTATGGCATGTAGTCTGCCCAGATATATTTGTTCATAGATGTGCTATTTATAAATGTGTCTGGGTTAAGATGGCATTTTTTTTGTCAGCCTTAACTGATAACTGTAGTTCTTTGTGACATATGAACAGTTGAAGAAATTGGATTTATGACGAGTCAAGGCTGCATGAGACATCCCTTTGAAAAATGCTAATTTCTACAACAGTAAAGCTTCCTGTGTTTCACACTGCTTCTCACTGCTTGGATCATCACAGATTCTGAGGTGTGAGCAACAGATGAAGACTGGGTTAGTTCAGACTGCTGTGTGTTGGCATCAGACACTCTGCATTGAATCTTTAATGGCATAAACACAAGTCCTTACCATCAAAGTGCCCTTTGACATCAAAGATAACATGAAATGCATGCTTTTGTTAAAGAAAACTTGCAAGAAGATCAGGAACCACATACTGTTTTCTTCAGGGGAGAGTAGCACCTGATGCATCTCAGCTCATAGCCAAGAGTACCAGACTCTGAAGAAAACTCACTGGAACATGGGATAGAGTCTCCAAAAGGGTATTATTGTTCCTGAACTTGGGGGCTTTTGCTTCTTATCAGCAGAAGAAATTTTGCAAGTGGAGACCTGGACTATTCAATCCTAGGAATAATAGTGCAGGAAATAGATCCCTGGAATATTGCACTACTTTATAACTTCCTATGTTGGCAGGATTTTTCACTTATAGTAATTTTAAGCCTTTGGAGGCTTGACTTTGTGAGGAATTGTTACAAAATATTAATATGTAAGCTCATGATGGTGTGATATGCTGGCTATGAAAGTGGCAAGCTCTGTGTTGATGGGAGGTGTTTCAAGCAGCTTGGGTTCTGTCTTAGGTCATGTTAGTAATTTGCTCTATGATTTTTAGCAAAGTTTATTTCTCAATCTGGAAATGGAGATAATAACATCTATGGAAGTTGAAGGTCAAATGAAGAAAATGTTAGTTGCTGCTACTTGTTTGGTAAGGGTGTTTACATTATGTTGTCATACTGCTGTAATCCAAGAAGAAACATTCTGTGTGTATGGAAGAGTCATTTTATTATGACTACTCATCAGAATTCAGAGTAAAGCCCTTTGTTAAAGACCTGTGAGAAAAAGAGCACTGTGTAAGTTAGGGTTTTATTATATTTTCCTTAGTAGAATGTTGCAAGTGAAAAGAGTTGATTTTTTCCAGATTTTCCAGTTTTTACTGTAGTTCAGGTTATGTTAAAATATTTCCTGTCTTCTACTTCCTAATTAGCTTGGCTGGAAAATATTTGCTTGACATTTTAGAAACTATTTCCTTAGTACTGTACCTGTTCAGTTAGTTTCTGATAAGAGGTGTATATCTTCCTTCTTTTCTTCTAAAGAGAAGATAAATCATTCTTCCTCTTCTTTCTTGTCTTCATCTTGTTCTTTTCAAAGTAAAAAGTGACTGTGATAGCATCAAGAACTTTGACTTCTAGAAGACAGCCCCAGGAAGGGGCTTCAGTTCTACTGTTTGAGAACAGTAAATATGTACTATATGGGGGCTCCAGGTTAGACACTTCTGCACTGTCTACTCTGTATCAGTTTGTCTAGCTCCTGGGCTGTCTCCTTCTGTGAAGCACAATAGAAGGAATGCAGGTTTTTCTTGTGGATTGGGCATTTTCCTCCCAGTCACTTTCATCTTGCCTTCTTTATTAATGTTGACTTTAAAGAAGATTTTGTGGAGCAGAATTTTATTTCCAAAAGTAAGAGCTAAGGCAGAGTTATTAAAAAGAGATGGGAAGACAGAAGGTTGGTGAAGTGGTAAGTTATTTGGATTGCTTAAAGACTAAGATGAAAGTCCAGTTTTCCCTGGTACTCTCTAGAGGTGACTCTGGAGAGCTAAACTCCTGGTACTGAACCATATTTTCATAAAGAAGAAATTTTTTTCTTCTTACCAAAACATTCCATGACGTGATACAGGCTTTCTATAGAAAGGCTTTCACTTTTGAGTTCCTTGAGTTTAAAGAATTACTTATTATGAACCACTCTTTTTTTAAATGTAGAAAACATTTTATTTTTTAAGTGTACATATTATTTCTAAAAGTGAATGTCATGTAATATTCATTATATCAATTTATTAAAATTATGTACATGTTCATATCAGAATGAAAAGAAATTCAAAACTCAGTCTGAGTATGTTTTTAAGACAAAAATGCAGTAATTTCTTTAAATACTTTATAAAACAGGATCTTAACCTATTTTTGTTTTCTTTTTGCTTTCTGAAAGAGCAATTGTTAAAGCTTCCAACCAAGAAAGAACTTAATGAACTGGGAGACTTGGCCCCTGGTTTTGGGGGATGTGGCTGCCTGTGTCTCTGCACCCTTGGATATTACTTAGGCAAAAGGATTTTTAGCTTTTATAATCAAAATGAAAAAAAAAATGGATTTTTTCATTTGCTTATGGATTTGTGTAATCATTAATGCTAAATGTTGCTGATCTGTAATATAAAAATGCCTCCTCTGTATTTATTCTTGGGCTAGAAATAGTATATATCTTAGAAAGACTGTAAAGTTTTTATAAGCCTTTATAGTTCAAGCTCTTTATTTAAACATTATTGGAATGTGTAGCATAAACCTTGATTCATTATTTAATAAATTGGAGTAATATATAATTATAAAAATGATTACTGGTTATTTCAGATAAATAGGAAATTTTTTTTAGTTTTTATTTTTTAAAGATTTCATTTATTTTTAGACAGAAGGAAAGGGAGGGAGAAAGAGAGAGCGAGAAACATCAGTGTGTGGTTGCCTCTCGTGCGTCCCCTCCTGGGGACCTGGTCTGTAACCCAGACATGTGCTCTGACTGGCAATGAAACTGGGGACCCTTTGGTGCACAGGCTGGTACTCAATACACTGAGTCACACCAGCTAGGGCAGATAAATAGAAACATTTAAACTAAGGTACTCTCCAGAGAGTCCAGATAGCTGGAGAAGTAGCTTTGGTGAAAGTGATTGCAGACATTTCTCTCTGCCTAGAGAATTTGCTGGGATGATCTTATTGCCTGGGTACCTGTGTGACTTCCTATTATTGGAAATATTCTGCAGCTCAGTAGAGGCTAGTGAATTTGCTTCATGGGCTGGGTTGGCAAGGCACCCTAAAGATCGAGAACACCAATGTGATGACATCAGTGCCCTGAATTTTCAAGTTCCCTCAGTCCTTCCTCGAGCATTTGATTTGTTGGCCCAAGGAAGGAGCTAGTGTCCTTGCTTAACTGTAAACTAGGCAGTGATCCCTCTGGTTGGCATAAAAAAGTCAGTGGATGAAATGCAAACATGGTTCGTTATTTTTTCTAGTTGCCTGTTTTCTCAACATTTGAATTAAACAGTTTATTTAAAAAATAGAATTGGAAAAAAAGAGGGATACTTTTTATTCAGGTCTCCTACATAAGAGATTAAATGACATAGTCATACGTGATTGGCTTTGTATGAAAGGCAGTGAGAACAGCTGACTGCTGGTGTGTCTCAAATGTCTGAACAGTAAAACTTTCACTTGAATCATTGCACTTGTTAGATACATTTGGCTTTAAATCCAGGCTATTTATTGTTAAAGTGGTAGCTGGGAAAATCTATAGGGTAAATTTTCAGTAGATTTTAAGTATATCATTTGGAAGCAAAGCATGGGAGTAAAAGACAAGGGCAGAGTATAAATCTGTTTCTAGAAACCTTGCTGCAAATAATGAGATCAAGAGTGCCAAGAGCAAAAAACCTGGAAACAACCTCTATGTCTATATGTCCCTTCCTTATATAAATGGGCCCATCCATATAATGGCTTAATGTGTGGCACATGAGAAGAATGAGTTAAATCTCAGCCTGCTGACATAGAAGGATGTCCATGTTATATTATTACATAGGAAAAAGTTGAGATGCAGACTCCTAAGTATATCATGAACTAATTTCTTAGGAAAAAAGCATACATTTATTAGATAGGCAGTGGATTTAAAGGGTGTGCATTAGGGTTCTCTAGAGAAACAATCAATAGGTCTGTCCAGAAAGTATCCCGCTAGCCATGTTATATGAAAAATAGACATTTATTGAGAAGAAGATATAAGATACAAGAAACATTGTACACAGGACAATGATGCCTCATTCCCTTTCAAAGTAGGCATCTTGGGACCTTACATAGTTCTCCTAGCATCTCTTCCACTGTTCAAAACACTGCAAAGTCCTTTGTTAGAATCACCATCAACTGCCGCATTATATTTTCCTGAATCTCATCAACAGTCTCAAGTCTCTTCCCTTTTAAAGGTGATTTTAGTTTAGGGAAAAGTCAGAAGTCACAGAGTGCCAAATCTGGGCTGTAGGGAGGCTGAGTCACTTGGGTGATTTGATGTTTTGCCAAAAACCTCTGCATATGATGTGATACATGAGCAGGCATGTTGTTGTGATGGAGCTGCCAATCACCAGTTGTCTATAGCTGTGTCCATTTTCATCTTATTGAAGAACATTTAGGTAGTACTCCTTTTTGTTTGGCCTAGAGGGGTGTAGTCCTGATGGACAATACTTTCCTGATAAAAAAATCACAGTTAATGTGGTCTTGATCTTGCTGCAACTTTGCCATGCTTTCAGGTGTGGAGAACCAGGCGACTTTCATTGTAATGACTGGGCCTTTGTTTCTGGATCATAGCTGCAGACCCATGATGCATCTTTGGTTAAGACCTTCTTGAGGAAATCTGGTTCTGGTAGCAGTTTGAATCAATTCATTAGCAACTGCAGCACGATGTTCCTTTTGCTCTGATAGTAGAAGCCACAGAATGAATTTTGCCACAACACATTTCATGCAGAGATCCTGTGTCAAAATCTTAGACATGGTAGTTTTTGGAATCCCCAGATCAGCTTCTAGTTCTCACACTATCAATCGCTGATCTTTGTTGATTGCAGCCCAGACATGTCAACATTCTCAGGTGTTCTGCTTGTTGCAGACCTTCCAGAATGTGGATCACTTTCAACAGATTCTTGATCATCTTTGAAGCATTTGTGCCACACTTTTATTTGCACTGCACTCATTGCATTGTCCCTAAAAGCCCTCCTCCTGGAGGAATGTTTCAAGCTTAATAGAAATTTTGATGCAAATCACTTGTTCTACTTGCTAGGTCATTTTGAATGTGACAGCTGCACAGTACACATGCTCACTCAATGGTGTCTACTGCCCCCACTGACTAGTATAGTGAAGTCATTATTCATGCATGTGCATTCCAGTCCATTCTCCTTGGCTTCAAGGTTACATTGATGAAACCATTCTTGTTTCATAACAAACCATTCTTGTTATGTAAACAATGGCTAGACTGTTATCAGAAAGACCTTGTATATGATTTATTGTAAGGACTAGGTTTAGGTGATTGTGAGGGACTTGTTAATATGAAATCTGTAGCTCAGTAGGGCAGGTTAACAGACTGGAAACTCAGGCAGGATTTCTTTGTTACAGTCTTGAGCCAGAATTCTTCTCTGGGAGACCTTGTTCCTCCCCCCGACCCCTTAAGTCCTTTAACTGATCAGATGAGGCCCACCCACATTATGGAGTATACTCTTAAAGTCAACTGATCGAGGATGTTATTCAACATCTATAGAATGCCTTTATATTAACATCTGGACTAGTATTTTCTGTACAGCTGGGCACTATAGCCTGGCCAAGTTGACACAAAATATAACCATCACAGGGTGGAAAGAATTATTAATATTTTATGCAGAATTGTGTTATATTGGTTCTAAAAGCTTATATTTTATGATTTAAAACAAACCTGGCTGGTGTAGCTCAGTGGATTGAGCGCGGGCTGTGAACCAAAGTGTCGCAGGTTCGATTCCCAACCAGTGTACACGCCTGGGTTGCAGGCCATAACCCCCAGCAACCACACATTGATGTTTCTCTCTCTATCTCCCTCCCTTCCCTCTCTAAAAATAAATAAATAAAATTAAAACAAACAAACAAACAAAAAAGGATTATCTTGGAATATAGATGTCCAAGTTATGGTAAGTGGGGGGAAATGGGAGTTGAAGTAAATATAATATACTATTTATTTTTAAATGATATAATATTTCTAAAAGTATATTGTCTCTCAAACAAAATTGAACTGAAGGAATAAGTGGGAAACTTTTGCTGTTTATTTCAGTTTTTAACTTTTTATTCAGTGAACTTAATATTTTATAATTAAAATTTTCTAAGTATTGTTTTGACAGTGGGGCAAAACCTCTAGATAGAGCACATCATGTAGACTCTGTATCTACCCTGTAAACTCCTGGGGTGTTTTACACAATTCTTAGAGTCCCTCTGACAATACTTCTTTCAAATTAAATAGTTTCATTGCATTATATGGTAGAGAGAGCTACATTTTCCCTTATGAGGTTTTGCTTCATTAATTATAGTCTTGCAAATACTCATATATTTCTGGGAAGAGAGGCAGATCTTCATTGAATATATGTGTGAGAGTTCTGGTGATTCTGCACTTAAAAGGAATTCATATCTTAGAGCCAGGGTCACAAATATCCAAAAATTGCTTAAGGCCACTGGCAACTTCATCTTGAATTGCATTAATACTCTAATTTGCTGTACTATTTTTTGCTCTTTAAACAGTAATTTGCACATAGTAGATAATGCAGTAAATATGGAAGCAGCCTACTAAGATTTGCTTATTACTTCTGGGGTCCTAATATGGTAAGTACTGGTATTATCTTAAGGTTACAAGGAGTCAATGAGAATTGAAGTGAGAGTGCTACAGGTAACAATCCTACTGATTGCTTTATTCACCAAGTTTCAGAGAAATCAAAACCTCTGTCAGCCTGTGTTCATTTCAGGCTAAAATTTTTTTTAGAATTATGGTAAGATATACATAAATATATCATTAAGTCACATTAAAGTGTATAGTTCTGTTGCATTAAGTACATTCACATTATTGTCTAACCACCACCATCATCCATCTCCAGAATTTTTGAGATGAATTGTTCTTAATGGACCTTGGTCCTTAATTCATTAGCAGTGCCCATGCTTGTGGCCCTGTTACAGGCTCAAGCTGGAAGATAAGATCCCAGAACTTTCATCTGGGTACTTATTTTTTGGTACTTATTTAATACACATAAAATTTACCATCTTAACCGTTTTTAGGTCTACAGTTTAATGGCATTAAATACCATACATTTACATTGTTGTACAACTGTGACCACCATCCATCCCAATAACTCTTTTTATCTTGTAGAACTTACACGCCATACCTAGTAAGCATAACTTCTCGTTCTCTCCTCCCCACAGTTCCTGGCAACTACCATTACACTTCCTGATTTTATGATTTTTGACTAATTTAGCTACCTCATACATGTATTGTAGAATCATTCATTATTTGTTCTTCTGTGACTGGCTTATTTTACTTAGAATAAGTAAACATCATATAATAGTGGTTTCATGATGATGAACTCCTTTAATTTTTTCTTGTTTGGGAAGCTTGCTATCCACCCTTCGATTCTGAATGATAGCTTTGCTGCGTAGAGCAATCTTGGCTGTTGGTCCCTGCTTTTCATGACTTTGAATATTTCTTGCTAGCCCCTTCTAGCCTGCAAGTTTCTTTTGAGAAAACAGCTGACAGTCTTATGGGAACTCACATGTAGGTAACTAACTTCTTTGCTCTTATTGCTTTTAAGATTCTCTCTTTCTCTTTAACCTTTGGCATTTTAATTATGATGTGTTTTGGAGTGAGCTTCTTTGCATCCATCTTGTTTGGGACTCTCTGTGCTTCCTACTTGCATGTCTGTTTCCTTCACCAAATTAGGGAAATTTTCTTTCACTATTTTTTCAAATAGACTTCCAATTTCTTGTTCTTTCTCTTCCTTTGGCACCCCTATGATGCAAATTTTGGACATTTTTAAGTTGTCCCAGAGGCTGCTTACACTATCCTGATTTTTTGGATTTTTTTTTCTTGTTCTTATTGGTAGTTTTTTGCTACCTTATTTTCCAAATCACTGATTTGATTTTCGGCTTCATCCACTCTACTGTTGTACTTGAGGTGCACCCTTTTTGTGGGCTGAGTACACCCTCTTGTAGTTGAGCCTTTATTCATGTTGACAGGTCAGTGGGAGGGGTTTACCCAGGCCAGTCAGCTTCAAGGAATGGCTGTGACCACTGACCACCAACCTCTGCCCTCTGTGAAGGATCAGCTGTACAGGGGCAGGGTGGTGGTGCTCTGATGTGGTTTGTAGTTGTCCACTATGTACAGGCTCTGGGGCTTTCCCAGGTGATGGGGTTTTCCCAAGATCAGCCCCTACCTGTGTTCTGCTCAGGGCTACCCTTCATGAGCTATAAAGCAATCTGAGATGGCTCCTACTAGTGCTGGGCTTGGAGATTACTAGGCAAAGCCAAGGTGTGAACATAGGTTGGCTGCTGCTGGCACCATGTCTAGGGCCACTTAGCAAGAGGTAAGGAGCCTGGGGGCTCACTGAGGCTGGCTGTTGCTTTTTTGAGGATTTAGATTGTGAAGCATGAGCCAACACCAGCATTCATATGGAAAAGCCACTATTAATAGTTTGGTGGCCTGTTAGTTGGGTGGGGCAGAGTTTCAGGGGATCTCCAGGGCCAGGCAAACAGTGTTGGCCAGGTTGATGGAGCCTCAGACATAGCACCAGCCTGCTGGCTCTGTGGCTCTGTTGGGAGAGGCTTCAGAAAAGCGATAATGCCCTCTACCCACTTTCTGTCTAGGAGAAAGCTGTCTCCCAGCTCCCACCTCAAAGCCAGACACTTCAGTTCCTCCCCATATGCCACTGGTACCTTTCAAGCTGCTACCCTGGTGCTTGAGCTCAGAGAGAGTGAGCCTGAGTAAGTCCATGCATGGGTTCTTTAAGAGGAACTGCTTGGGACTCCAGCAGTTCTACCATGTCAGTCCCTATTTTTTTTTTTTTTTCAGCCAGAAGTCATGGGGACTTACCTTCCTGTCACTGGAACCCTGGGCTCGGGGACCTGGTGTAGGGCTGGGCTCCTTCTTCTGAGATATTCCTTCCAAATTTTTATCCAGCATAGGTGGGTGTGGGACCAGTGTGTTCAGTGTCTCCATGTCTCCACATCTCTACATGTCCTACCAATCTGGATGGATGTTTTTCTTTAATTCTGTAGTTGTTGGACTTCCTATTAACTTGATTTCTGATGGCTCTGAGTGGTGGTTGTTCTGAAGTTTAGTTGTAATTTTGATGTGGCTATGAGAGAGGCGAGCTGTGTTTACCTACATCTCCATGTTGACCCGAAGTCTAAGACAATTCTTTCCTTATGTGCCCTGAAGAAATTCCTGACCCACAAAATTATGAAAGAAAACAAAATGGTGTTTCTTTTAGGGGACAATTCTTGGGTTAGTTTGTTAGTTAGCAATGGATAACAGGAACAAAACCATTCCCCTATCAAAAAA
This sequence comes from Phyllostomus hastatus, assembly GCF_019186645.2. NCBI lineage: Eukaryota > Metazoa > Chordata > Mammalia > Chiroptera > Phyllostomidae > Phyllostomus > Phyllostomus hastatus. The sequence continues at coordinate 1,435,304 of NW_025333835.1, read as the reverse complement.
TATTTAGGTTGTGTCCATTTTTATCCATTACAAATTATATTGTACATGTATTATTTTGCATATTTAAGAAATTTCTCTAGGATAAATTTTTGGAGAGAGAATTGCTGGATAATAGTGCTATCTTTTTCTTTTATTTCTCCTGCTGCTTTTTTGATTAGTGTTGGCAAATTTCCCTCTAGAAAGAGCATGTAAAGGTGACCTTTTCTCTTCATTCTCAAAATGTCTTTGATGACTCACTTCATCTTCATGTGTTTTGTTTACTTATGTCTAGATGAAAAACAACTGCCCCTGACCTACCTTACAGTGTTGCAATTTAGTGGTTAAAAGTGAAATGTGAATAACACCTTACAAACAAAATGTTATCTACTGTGAGATGGGGACATTCATCATTTAGGGTTGAGACAACTGTGACATCATCTCTGTACTTTTCACAAAATAGCCTATGCAACTGTCTTCTCATTCTGCCCTCCACATCTACCCTCACACACACACACACACACACACACGTATGTGTATCTTTGTGTACATATGCACAGATACATGCAATATGAATGTTTACTATATCAGTTTGAATTAATATATGGGAACAATTACCAAAACTTGAATTAAATAAATATATTGTAAGAATTATAGTAGAAAATTAAAACTGCAATTGTATTTGCCATGTCATCTAAAGGTTTTGGGAATAAGCTAATCACCACCTGAAAACAGGAAGAAATTGTCCATTATAGGAAATTTTTACTTTGGTGGGGACCAGGGGTGCTAGAAAATATTTATCCATATAGAAAAGAACACTAGAATCTGAAGCAGAAAATTCAGTATATTATACAACATACTTTCTACTATATTGTGAGCAACTGCTTCATCGTTTATATGTATGTACTTCTGTGCTAGTGTTCTGCAAAATTAAACACCCCATGAAAACTGCCATTACACTGTTTCACTGTTCTTGTCTCTTCCTCATCCCTACAGAACCAGCTGGTGACTAGACACAGCTATACTTCCTTAGCTTCCTCAATTCTTCAGTCCAAGAATAATCCAAGCATTATTGTGTTGCATATCTACCTTCCTCTTCCCTCATTTGATCTCACAGTAGCTGATTAAACATTCAGCCTTGGCCCAGATCTTTTCCAAGGGTACCATGCAACCCTTTAGCATGATGAATCACTGGTTGGTGAAAATATCTTAATAAAACATAATTTTAGAAGTAGAGTGATCATGAATTTGGGAAAATCTGCAATAGAAATGCATTTGGGTGGCGTGGAGAGGGGCAGGAGGCCTGGTGCTCTGCAGGAGGGTGGGAGGCCTCTGTCTCCATTCCTCCCGGCACCACCAGCTGGTCAGGGAGCATCTCATCCTCACGATGCTCATCTGGGGCCAAGTAGAGCGCAGTTCAGGCTGGTCGGGAGTTGGGCACCACCCAGGGCAAGGAGGCTCGGACTGGTGAGGCGGCTCAAGGGGAGGCAGACTCGGGGTGGAGGCCCCATTGGGAGGCGGAGTGCCGCCCCTGTGCAGGAGCTCAGCGGCTCGAGTCTCAGGTCCCTCACTAGATGCACTGAGGGGAGAGATGGAGTCGGATTACATTCACTATCACATTCCTGGTGCCTGGCAGTGAGGGGATTTAGCAAAGATTTGTACATCAAACCCCAGCTTCTAAGACTTTCATCAAGAGGCCACTAAAAACGAAATTCACATAGAGAACACCCAGCTTGACTGGCCTTGCCAACTTTCTGTTAGGTTCTTTCTGCCTAGCTGGGCTCCTCCCAGCTCTCACCATCACTCCCCTGCCTCTCGACTTTTACCACTACCGCCACCATCAGTGACTACCGCCACCATCTCCACCACTGATCAGTGGTGGAGATGGTGGCAGTAGTGGTGGCGCTGATACCATCGCCGCCACTGATACCATAACCTCCATCACCGCCACCACCAATACCATTACCACCAAGAATACCATCACCACCACCGATACCATCGCCATCACTACCACTTCCATCACCGTCATCAGTGACAACTGCAATGACAACTGAGCAACTGGTTCTGTGTTTGCTTGCTATTGGCCATTGCCAAACACTTCCTGTTTCTTTGCTTACGTGATCACCTCCACAGCCCTGGAAGGCAGGTTCTACTGGACCCGAGAAGGACCTCATTTTGCCACCCAGGAGAGAGAAACCCAGACAGGCGACCCCAGTGGTCAGCTCTGGAGCGGGAGGAGGCAAGATGCACATCAAGGCCCGGTGGGTACTGAATCTGGCTTCACCTCCCACTTCACAGTTCTGTTGGGTCCCTCTCCCAGTGTTACAGGGTGCAGTCAAGAGGGGGGACCCCAAATGGGCATTTGAAATGGGGTCCAGAACTTAAGATGTCCAGGAGATTTTAAGATGTCTCCACCCCCCCGCCCACGGTGTGGGTTGGGGGAAGGGACAAATGGAGCAGGGCCATTGAGAGCTGTTTTGCATTGCAACAGCCTTGCAGCTACCCTCTGGTGTGGTCATTTAACATATCTATAGCCTTTGGCTGGTTGCTTAGATATGTTAAATAGCTGTGGCCATGCCCTGAGCCAGGGGAATGGAAGTAACTTCCACACCAAGACGTAACTGTGGGGGCAGGTCCCCCGAGTTACATCGCCTGCGTGGGAGCTTGGAGATGATTCACTCCAGGACATGGGGCCACACCTGCCCAGACTCATGATGGCAGCCCAGTAAAGCCGGAAGGATACAAGTTCTGGCACGTGAAGCCGAGTGTGGCAGGAGTCGGAAATGAGGCTGCGGAGGAAGATTGGCCGCGGGGATTTAAAACCCAGACGTGAGGCCATTGAGGAGAGAACCCTGCGGCTTTAGCTGAATGGGGAGGACCTCAACCATTGAGGGAGAACCATGCTGCTTTAGGAAGGAGAGCCATGCGCAGCCCTGAGGAGGTGAACCATGTGCAGCCCTGAGAGAAGGAGAGAACCATGTGGCTGTGGAGGTGCAGAGAGGATCATGACCATTGGAGAGAGAGCCACACAGCTTTAGCAGAGTGAAGACTCCTGCATCCCTGAGAGGGGGAACCACGCGGCTTTGGACAGAGTGGGGACTCTCCCTTCCCGCAGCCCTGAGGAGGGGGAACCACGTGGCTTTGGCAGAGTGGAGGCTCCTGCATCCCAGAGGAGGAGAACCACGCGGCCTTTACAGAGTGGCGACTCCCGTGGCCCTGGGAGAGAGGACCACGTGCCTGTGCCAGAGTGGGGACCCCCACAGCTTTAGAAGGGGAACCACCACCTGGTTTTAGCAGAGATCCTGGCGACTCAGTGGAGGGTGCCGGGAACCCAGGGAGGTCTCCCAGTCGAGATGGAGGACTAAGAACCAGAGGACTGCCTGAGCCATGGACTTCTATTTCCTTTCCTGAGATACGGTACTCTGGACTGGGCAAAGGGGGAAGGAAGGAAGGACTGTGTGTTTGTGGGTGTTTTTGGGGACTTTGGGATTTTTGATAAAGACATTAGGTCACTACTTTAAGTTAGTATAGCATTAAATAATCATTTCCTTTCTTTTTCACGAATCTCTGGCATTGAGAGACGTCTTTCCTAGGGCAGCGGACATAATGGACCCGGGGCCTTCTTTCAATAATAGTATGTAGTCCCAGGCCCCCCTTGTTGTGTTCTGTAACACCAGGACACCATCTTGTTGTTGCTGTTCTGAAAAACCCACCTACACGCCCTCAGGAGGTGTTAAAAGAAATCCCTTTTAAAAAAGAACCCAGGGAGGTAGCCCTCCCCCTCCCCCTCCCCCTCCCCCTCCCCACCCCACTCACCCCTCCCGTGTGTGAACCCTGAAGAGTGGAGAGTCTCCCCCAGCACACGCCCGCAGCGCACAGGGCGAGGCCTAGGGAAAGGTGCAGACACTGGGAAAAGAGGGAAGGAGAAGTAAAAACTAAGTGACTCGACTAACTAGAATGCAAAAGGATGAACCAAAGGTTATTATAAAATACAGAACCGAAGTCCTGAATTACCAGACGTCGTACAACCACCGAGTCCCAGCGGCACCAGCTGGCAATTCTGGATTTTGAGCTCAGGGTGCTACAACTTCAAAAGAAACCTCAGATGCAGCCTGGGGCTGGAACTGGTTTGTTCTTCTGAGGTGCTAAGTCAAGTCTTTTTAACAACCAAATTAGAACAAACTTTTTAAAACTCTTTATATAACCCTGTAAAATCTTAAAAACCCAGATTACTATTGTCATTCAAAAATAAATGACATGGAAATACTAAAAGGTAAGAAGCTTTGACCCTTCCCAGAATAAATGCAGCCTAAGGGAAAAACCGCTTTATTCTTTTCACCTCACTGCTGCTGGGCCTTCAGCCCCGCCCACCCAGGCTGGCTCTCTCCCTGGGGCAGGGAGCCCATCTAGGAAATCCTCCAGCAGGCTCCTGCCGAGTAGGCCTCTGGTCTCCTCATAAACCAACTAGTTCTAAAAGTAGCAGAATATGAGAAGAATGCACAAAAATCAGTACCATTCCTATAAACACATAAGAAATAGCCTGAAAATATAATGAAAACAGCTGGTTCACAACATCAACAGAAGTATCAAACACTCAGGAAATACGATACATAGTCACACATCAACCCTGCATACGGTGTATTAGAATCACATAACAAAAAACCCAAATTCTTAATGGGAGAAATAGAAACTCAAATAAATGAAGAGAGAGATCATACTTCTGGCTTAAGGGGAAATGCAGAAAAGATGACATTACTTCCCAACTTAGTTTACGGCCTGAATGCAATTCCAGTCAACATATCAGCCAGGCCATTACAGAACTTGATAAAAATACAATGGTTCTTCAGTCCTATACGAAAATGGATGGGCAGCACTGTTGGGAATCTGAGATAGTCTGCAGTGGAAGCACTGGCCCCTGTGGATGTCAGAACAAGGTCTGAAACGATGGCTGTCAGGCTGGAAGCCTCTGGAGGTAAAACCCCAGCTGGGAAGGACGGCACAACCTTAGGGCCGGGCCTCAGGGAACTCACGAACTCGCAGCAGAACTGCACACAACCCACAGTGTGGAGTCCGAGGGCAGTGGGAGGCTTGCCAGAACCCTCTTCTCCCAAGTGTGGACAGAGAGTTTTTGGTTTCTGTTTTTAAAAGTGAATTCAGCAACATTAGAGTATTTCAAAGTGACAGAGATGATTTCCTGACAGTCTTGAAAAAAATCCCAAGTCTGTGATTGCTGTATGTGTCTTAGGGTCATCTCAAGCCTGTTCTGAGGTGCTAGGGTCAAAAGCACCTTTGGAGGTGATTAGATTCCTCTGGTTCTCAAAAAAAATGCATTTGGGAGGGACAGTTTATACTTGGCCCTTGAAAGAAGATGTTTGCTGGAGAATTGCCATCACAAAACTCTGTTGGGGACTGCCCTGCCTGGTCTCAGGAATCTGTAACTGTCTATAACTATGGCTGAGTAAGAGGCCTCTGAACCAGGAGACGCTAAAGAGACAAAACTTATTTCCCTGGCACGAACTCTGCCTGTTCATATGCCCCGTTCCTTTTCATGCTTGAACAGCAGTCAATGACGGGTAACAATTCTCTTGGATAGAGAATGAATCTAAGACAGACACATTCACGAAGGAATGACAGGAATGAGACTCACGGGGCTGTGGAAATAACGGGGTGATCGACATCAACCCCTGCCCCCTTGGCTTTGCCAATGCCTGAGTCCTTGAGAAATCCAAGTCTCCTGGCTGCCTTTGTCTCCTCTGCCCAACTCAGGCCCGTTGGAAGTAACAGGGGCAGTACAGTCCACACCAGAAATGGCGGACTCCTGGGGTAATCAGGCCTAAGATATAGAATATGAAAGACCCTGTGAAATCTGCTTGCTGGAGGATGCTCTTCAATTAGAATATGAAGTCACGGGCAGGAAACAGAACTAAGCTTTAAGTCCTGTAGTCTTTTTAAATGATAAAACCCCCAAATCTCTGGCTTAGGATCCCAGTAGGAAATCTGCCAGCACCTTTCAAAAGCTAACTACTTGTAATTTGCAAATGGTATTGGTATTCAAGAATAAAACCCTGCTTGTGCAGGGGGGCGGGGTGCTTTTCCACTTGGGAGAGTGGCCACTCAGTCCCTACTTCTCCACAGAAAAATTGCCTGTTTCTGTGTATATTAATTTCTTGTGTTTCGACGAGCCGTCCGCAGTGTTGCATGATCACTGCCGGCTGGTGATCATGCGTCAAAACTCAACAGGATTAACTTCATTTCTGGGATTTTTGAAACTAGAAATTGGTCTGGAGAAGAGCAAGTATCTTTTAGGTACTTAGATCTACACATTCGTACATATCTACAAGATGACTTTCTTTAGGAAATACTGGTGAATTGATGTGATGGGGCAAACAGTGCTCTGAAGCTGGGTTAAATAATTAAAACAAAAACCTTACTCTTAAATGCAGAATTCATTGTAAAATAAGAAGGAGAAGAAGGAAGAGGAAGATGAAGAGGAAGAGAAGAAAATTACCTATTAGTAATCCCAACCATCTGTAAATGTTTTGGGATTGTTTCTCTTGGGCAATAGGCTCGTATACTATATCATTCTTCTTAATTATATCACAACCATTTTTCCAAAGAGATAAATATTTTCTACAACATTCTTGACTTTGAGATAATTTTCAAATTTAGGAAAGTTGTAAAAGTAGTATCGAGTTCAGGTGTGCCTCATGTTATTATCTTCTATAACTATGTATAATAATGAAAACTGGGAAATCAACATTGGAATAATACTATTACCTAAACTACAGACTTTGTTGGAATATCTGTATTTTACTCCATGGTTTTACATTTTTCTATCCCAGGATCCAATCCAGGTTCCAACTGCATCTAGTTGTCATGTCTCCCTCATCTCCAATATACAACAGTTCCTCGCTATCCTTATGTTTCATGACCTTGACACTTGAAGAATACTGGTAAGCTGTTTTGCAGGACATCCCTCAATTTGAGTTTGCTTGATGTTTTCTAATGTTTAGAATGTGGTTTTTGCATTTTTGGCAAGAATACCACAGAAATGACATTGTGCCCTAGATCTATCATGTTAGGAGTTTTATGATGATAATATTGACTTGATCACTTGGTTAAGGTGATGTCTGCCAGGTGCTTCCAACCTAAAGTTAGTAGGCTCCCTTGCTATTAATAGATATCTTGGGGAGATCATTTGATAAAACACTAATTTCTGTTCTCGGACTTTCACCCACTGATTTTAGCATTCATCCTTAGAGTTTCCCTGCTACAATTAATACTATTTCTCTCATTTCACATTTTTTTTGGAATTCTTTTGTAAGATAGAGCTGTCCCTCCTCTCCCATTTACTAATTCAATCATTTATTTATGTTAGTATGGATTCGCGGGTATTTATGTTATGATCCAATAGTATCATATTTTTGTTGCTCAAATCTACAACATGATTTAAATGGCGGAATAGTATTCCAATTACATGCCTGTGCCATGAATTACTGATTGAAATCTTCAATATTGGATATTTAGGTTGTTTCCGATTACTTGACAGTACTATTAATGATATCTGATGCACACAAAATCTTTGAATTTCTGTGTTTTTATGTTAATTTTCTAACGGTGGAGTTATTAGACGTTGGAAAAGTTTGTATTCGTGGTTTTGATCCAGGCAGCCTAAACAGTCAACAGGTCAGTAAGGCAATCACATAGTAATACACTCGACCCAGACTAGCCAGCTGTAAATCCTAGGCTCTAAATCCGTAAACTCAAGAAAACCCCTGCCGGCCGTGTCTGTTAGTACAATCTTCGTAAACAGCACGTAATGATAAAGTTATCCATGTTGGGGAAGAGACTTCCGGCAGGGGCATTTCTATTTCCGTCAGGGCCTGTGTAGCCTCCCTATACGTGTACGTCTCAACGGGAAGTATTTGTACCCTTTTAACGCCACGTCAGTCCTGACTTCAGCCCCGCCCACTCGCTGTGAACGCGTTTCCGTTTCCGGCTATTCCGTCTCCGCTCGTCCAGCCCCGCTGCTGATGCCGGTGCTTTGCTGGAACCCTTGGCACTCCGGGAAGTGGCCCGGGCCTGTCTTTCGGGGTCGCGCCATCCCTTTGCTGTTTAGGGGGGCGAGGGTGGCGACTATGGCGGAGGCGGCGCTGCTGCTGCTGCCCGAGGCAGCGACGGAGCGGGACTCTTGGGAGAGGCTAGCTCTCTGGGATCGGAGGCCGGACACCACGGCGCCGCTCACCGACAGGCAGGTGGACTCTGTGCTGGAACTGAAGGCGGCGGCGGAGAACCTTCCGGTGCCGCCCGAGGTGAGGTGATGCTCGGGAAGTGACTGGGGCGTTCACCTGTGGCGTGCGAGCGAACCTTGGCCTCATAGACTCCTGTTTAGGGATTCTCTTCACCTGTCCTTCATGCAGTGGCTGTTAGGGTAGGAGAGGCCCCATCACTTCATCTTCTCTGGCTGTCAGGCCTCTGCCGGCGACTGCTGACTCTCCCTTCCCGCGCGGGGACGACTGCTAGGGTGTCCAGTGGCTGGGCTGGTGTCTACTTTGCGGCTTGGGACCGTTGTCCCTGGAGTTTTACCCTGGGCTTACTGCTCCGGGTGTTGCTGATGTCAGCTGAGGCACAGTACTGCTGTTATCCTATTAGGGAATACCAATAGGCAGCCTCCTATTGGTATTCGTTTATCACTTTAATGAATAACCCAGCATACTTTTCCCACAGGGGGAAATCAAAACTTGATCCCGAGTGACAGTTTCATCTCACGTTGAACAGTGAGCTCTCTTATCAAATGCAGGTTGTGGGAGATCGACTTATTTGACCGATTGCAAAGCAATGAAAATGAATTGTTTTTGAAAGCTGGGTCAATACATTATTGGATAAGGCTGGTTTTTGGTTTTAGTGTCAGCGGTTTTAATCCTAATTATCATTGGGACATTATTCATATTACTACTTGTGTGATTGTATTTAACTAGTTATAATAGCAAGAAATACATTTTATGAATTGTCAGATGTTTGACAACCTTTTTCTAGTTGTGAGACCAGGTTTAGTAGGACTATTTTATTGGGGATGGTAGTTATTTTTTATGTTGGAAGCATTTTTTTTAAACTTTAAACAAATTGTTGTAACATAAAGGTTGTCACATAATTGAATATTTCTCTACTCTGTACAGTTATTCTTGCTGTCCTCAGAAAGCTGCTTGTTAATTTTTATTGGGTGATGGCAAGCACTAAAATCCTGATTTTAACAGGATAGTGGTAAAACTGCCTCATGATTTAAGTTGAAAGCACTACATTGGTACATGGTTCTTGCACTTAGTTATCAGGAATGTACAAAAATCTTTATTTAAAAATACACAAAAAATATGTGTAGGCATAGACAATGACAGCAGTGAACTATTATATGTTGTCAATGGAAACCAGTGACTGATGGTTATAGTGTTTTTCTTACATATCAGCCAGCCTTTTCTTCACTCATTTCCTTCAAGTGACTTCTCTGAAGTTATAGGTGAGGAGCACTACATTGAGCATCCTCTCACAGTTATCATTAAAAATGATGAGCAGTCTTCTAGGATTAGAACATGCCACATCCCTACCAAGGGCTTATGGTGAGCATCGGCAATTTCAAGAGCAAGTACAATGGACTGAACGCTGGCAATTTTATTTTTATTCAGTAGAACATAGGCATCTTGGAATTCACATTTCTGGCCTTCTGCTGTTTTAATAAAATATGGAGAAATGTAACCTTGATCAAACTTCATGCCTTCAATAATTTCTACCGTATTTTGCTGTGTATAATGCTTACTTTTTTGCCCAGATTTTTGAGGCAAAAATAAGGATGCACATTATACATGGGCAGCGCTAAAACATGGGTATACATGGGTACCCATTATACATGGGAGTGCATTATATATGGCAAAATACAGTAATTATCTTTTAGTATTTTTCCATTCTTTATTGTGATGATGCCCTTTCTTCCAGCATTTTCCATTGCACCAGAAATGATGTTGCTAATTTCTTTGTCTCCATCTGTAGAAATCATAGCAACCTGAGCAGTTTCTTCAGGGGTTGTCACAAGTTCAGGCAGCTTCTTAGATTCAGCAATTACAGCATCAACAGCTAACATTGCTCCCCTCTCAATTTTCACTGGATTAGCACCTTTGCTAATCTTTTCAGAGCCTTCCTTGACAGAGTGTGCCAGTATAGGAGCAGCAGTGGTGCCATCCCCAGCCTCTTTATTTGTATTGTTGGCAACATCTTGAACCAGTTTAGTGCTAATATTTTTTAATTTATCTTTTAAATTAGTGGACTTCGCAACAGTCACACCATCTTTTGTTACTTTGGGGCTTCCCTAACTCTTCACTAATCACTGTTCTTGTCCTGGCCAGTGTGGCTTAGGTGGTCGGAGTGTCATCTCGTAACTGTAACTGAAAGGTGGTAGGTTCGATTCCTGGTTAGGGCGCACACCTAGGTTGTGGGTTTGATACCCAGACTGGGAGTGTAAATCCCAGGTCCAGGAGTGTACAGGAAACACCTGGTTGGTGCTTCTCTCTGGCATTGATGTTTCTCTTTCCTCTTTCTAAAAAGCAGTGAAAAAGTGTCCTTGAGTTAGGATTAAAAATAAAATCACTCTTTTTTCCCTGTGGCTCCATAGTAATGGCTACAGCATCAGCTAAAAGGTTTACACCTTGAAACATTAAGGCATGAGCATCTGTACCCAGTTTTATATCTTTGGCATAAGGCAGAGTGTGGTGACAAGCCAGTGCCCTAATCTGGCAAAAGACTTCATGTAAATGAAGCATTTCTGTAGCACATCAGCAGAGCAGGGCATGTGAGTGGTGAGGCAGGCTGTTTGTGGCAAGTAAGGATTCAAGAATTCTTTTTACATGATTTGGAATTGTGTCCAAAGGCAGATTAAATCTAGAGACTTAAACTTTTTTTTCCTGCCCTCAAACTTTGGAGGTTAAGAACTTTGATTTGAAAGTTCCTTCACTTCTACTGTTTCTTGCTTTGCCATAAAATAGAGGTGTTCTTTCTTGGGTTTTAACTCTAGCATGCTCTGCTGGAAGTGGGTTTGGAATAAATGAGGAAGTAAGTGGAAGTTTCTTTGTCTTGGCTATTAAAGTCTTTTGTGCTCTGGATAACAGAAGTTGTTTGCTCTATAAATATTCCAATCTGTTTGTAATTTATTTGGCCTGATACTGAAGCAGGATGCCTGGACATCACAGTGGGAGGTGAGGGGGGCAGAGATATTTCACAAGAAATATAACCCAATTTGTTTTATTGTCATGGGTGATAAACTATTATTTCTTATTCTCAGTGAACTTAAAGGAAAAGGTTTGGAGTGCAGTAAATAGAATCTTCATTTTTACCCTATTCTTTCACATTTATACAATACCTATCATTAGCCTCGTGCAGTCATTGAACATATTTATGTGCCTACTCTGAACTAGGAATTGAGGATAGAAAGATAAGTAAGTCAAGATCCTTAGCTTCATGGAGCTGATATAATTATGATGACCATGAACATGTAAAAAAAAGAAGGAAGGTAAGTTCAGGTGGTGATCTATTGTATAAGGAAAAAAACCCAAAACCCCGCATGGTATGACACAAAGGGATGAGGTGTGCCCTTGGATAATTTGGGAAGGCTTTTCCAAGAAAGTAATAGTCTGAGGTGAGAACTCATGATAGAAAACAAGAAGACAGCCATGCAAAAACTAGAGAGAAAACATTTAAGCTGGAGGAAAAAGCAGTGCAGTCATGGGTAGGGGATGAGCTTGACAAGTTCAAGCATGCACTGAAGGTCTCTGGTACATGCAGACTTGGTAATAGATTTCTGTGAGAATGAAATAACCTGCTGTTTACCCAACCTGGACTCTTTCAGGGGAAAGTTCTCATTGCTCTTCAGCTCTCTGTAGCCTTCATTTTTCTTTACTAAAGCGTTTATATATCTGGTGGGAAGACTTTGAAATTGAATTTTCTCTCTCTTTTTTCCCGTTACCAGACTTGTAACAGTGGTGCTGAAAAGAACGCCTCAATTTTTATTTTGTCCAAGTGGTATATCTCTAAAAGATTTTCTGCAGTGTTTCACAATTTTCACAAGTAAATTATATCCCAGACAGCTGAAACTGGGCAAGTTAGTTGTATAGCAAGAGTCCAGTTAATGCTTAGCAAATATCATAAAGCCTTTAACTTTTTTAGAAAATAGCTTTCTCTTTTATGAAAGAGAACTAGTGTTATCTTGGAAAGGAGTTATATGTTTTTATTTGGTGTTTGATAAGGGAATTTGCAATAGAATATTTACAGTAGAATATTAGGTAGACTGGTTTCTTGTAGTCAGGGAACTTTTTTAGTGGTGAAGGCCAGACATTTTCTTTCTGCTGGACTTAGTAATTCTTTTTTTTTTCTTTTTAAATATTTTATTTATTAAGTTTTTTAGAGAGAGGGAAAGGGAGGGAGAAAGAGAGAGAGAGAAACATCAATGCATGGTTGACCCTCATGCGCTCCCAACTGGGGACCCGGCCCCCAGCCTAGGCATGTGCCTTGACTGTGAATCGAACCAGCGACCCTTTGGTTCACAGGCCCGTGCTCAATTCACTGAGCTACACCAGCCAGGTGGACTTAGTAATTCTTGATAAAATGCTAAAATAATTTGCTCTGTTACAGTTGTTTTTCTAAAGGCTGTGTGACCTTACACATGATGTTTAACTTTTCTGAACCTGTTTTATTCTTTATAAAATGAGAATCATAATAGTTCTTATCTTATGGGGAGATGTTAAACATCAAAGGTAAGAAGAAGAGGTTAGGTTCCTTGAGGAAGGTTCTAAGACTCAATCTATATCTCTTCATGCTTTGCTACAGAAAAAGTAACATCAGGTTTCATTTAGGGAATAAATTGATTAGATTGTTTATAGAAGTGATTTTCTCCAACCCAGAACTGTTCAAGAAATAAAGTTTGGGAGAGAAAAATGTGTATTGGCTTGTTTTTTCTGTACCTGCTCAGCTGGTCAGGCAAGGCTTGATAGATTATTGTAATTACTATTTTATATGTTAGTGTCCCTATTTGCATAAACTATATAGTAGCATTCTAGGATTGCTGATCGGAAGCCTAGATCTGTGCTTTTCTCTCGATGGTGGTAAATGTCTGTCTACTCCATCTGGAAGCCAGGACACTGAGTCAGATGCATTCAGTCCTTTCCACTTCAGGAGCGAATGAGAGGTCTGAACAGGAAAGTTTGTGACACCCCACCCCCTCCCCCCTTTACCCCTCAGTTCTGATTTGCCATTCTATTCCAGGTGCTTTGAGAGAAGAAGACAGCTTAGTAAAGGTGCCTAAATGGGAGATTTTCTCATATGCTTTTATTTCTTAGAAGTGGCTGCAGTGTGGCTTCTCTCTTGCGGGGTTTGAGAGAAAATGTTTTGTGTTAGAACAAGGGAACAGGACAGGAAGCCTCCTCCTGCTTCTGGTATTTGGAAGTCCTTCTGACTGAAAAGTGGTTAGTATTTGTGCAAATAGAATGCTTTTTCATACATAGAAAGTATTATATTTACTCACAGCAGCTAGATTACAGATTATATCTTGAGTATTTGTAGTACCTTCTCAGGTATCCAGAGTTTTCATATGATCTTATTTTTTTTTTTTTTTTTAGATTTTATTTATTTATTTTTAGGGAGGGAAGGGAGAGAGAGAGAGAGAGAGAGAGAGAGAGAGAGAGAGAGAGAGAGAGAGAGATCAATGTGCGGGTGCTGGGGGTTATGGCCTGCAACCCAGGAATGTACCCTGGCTGGGAATCGAACCTGGGACACTTTGGTTCCCAGCCCGCGCTCAATCCACTGAGCTACGCCAGCCAGGGCATTGATCTTACTTTTAAAGTACATTAGAAGGTAAGATTTTTTTGTTTCAAATGACAGACTAAGCACATGTGTATGACACCCCTGGATCCATTTGATATGACAGTAATAAATGTGTTACACACCAAAAACAAAGATAGTTTCAGTGACCCTGCAGTTTTGGTAAGTTTATGGAAGACAGGAATTATGTGCTATTACTTAAAAAAATCAATCTAAAGAGTTATATTTCTAAATTAGTGATGGTGTATTTTGCATTTAGCTTATTTTTGCTTTAAAGAGAAAATATTGTCTTCCAATGAAATTTCTGTATCTAGAAAAATAGACAGGAAGGCAGTTTCCTAAGACCTGATCATAAAAGGCCTTGGATCAATATTTTAATATTGCTGGAACTTAAATAAATGTCGTGCCCTCAGCGCTGAAAATGAATTGAACCAAAACAATTAGGCTCTTTTACAACCTCCCAGCATCCACACTCTCTTTCTTTTAAGTCTAAAAATAGCTTGTCTGTTTGACTACTGGTTAAGTTAACCCCTGGAATATCTTTAGGAGCAGTGGAGAACTAGAAAGTATTGTAGATCTGATGGCATCAAAGTCGAGGTCTTGTAGGTGGGGCTCTTCTGAAACTGATGGGAAACTCTGAAATTCTTTGTTTAATTCTGATTTCAAAATTTGTCAGTAAGAAGGTGTGGGTGAAGTGTGCTAGCAGTGGAAGTGGTAGAAGGAATTAATCTTTACTGGTACTTCTTGGTTTGATTTGTTTTCTGTTTGTTGGTATTAATAAGGTCAGGCTTTTGTGTTATATAATGGGGAGGGCAAGCTACTTTCAACAACACACAGGTTTTTTCCTTTGTCTGGGTGCTAGTTCGCAGGAGGTTCAATTAAGAAAATGTGTATAGATTAGCACAGATTCACCACCAGTGATAGAAAGGTAACTCAAAAGCCATATGTAACTAATACTGGGATATCAGTGTCATGTTTACATTTCAGGACTAGCATTTTAATATAGAGACGGTCTAGTTATAAATGTTAATATTGTGTTTATTCAAACTCTTTAATAGAAAACATTTATTTCTCTTTCAAAACAGCTGAGATGTAATTTCAATCTTGAGTTAAGAGAGTTTTCAAGTTATTTACATAATAACTTGAAAAGTTATTAACTCTTTGTGGCTGTCTTTTTTCAAGCTCCCAATTGAAGACTTGTGCAGTTTAACATCCCAGCCCCTGCCCATTTCACAGACTTCAATAGTACCTGAATCTACAGAAGATATTCTCTTGAATGGCTTCATTTCATTAGGAATGCAAGAAGGAAAAATTGAAACTGCACAGCAGGTGAGTGGCAGTATTGTTTTTAGGATGTTTGATTATTTTAAATGTCTCGAGACTGAGCTAATAAAAAAGGTCCTAATTAAAAGTCCTGAACATTTGAAACTATACAGTGTGGGGCAAAAATAGGTGTATAGTTTTTCGTATGGGAAGTAATACAGTAATTAATAAATAATAACATAAGAATAAACTGTTCTGTGTACTCACAAATGTAAACCTGCTTTTGCCCCACCCTGTAGCTAACATCTGATCTTTTTAGACCATTCTTGATTTTGTATCAGTTGTGGCTATGAAGTATTTTAGATGAACCTATTGCCCAATTATATTTGTAATAGACATAAAAATATGGTATTTCAAGTTTGGATGCTGATAGATTATTTTATTTATTAAGGTTACAATATTTTATATTTTTGACTTCCTCCAGTGTATGTCTATGTCTATGTTATGTCCCTGCCAGCGTGCCTGTGTGTATTCATGTGCATGTACAGAGACACATACACGTATCCTTCTCTGCCTATTGCTAGGTAATTTCTTTTTCAAAAACCTAAATATTCTCTTTAGATAACACGTGTAGCTATTTTGAAGAAGAACATGTGTGATCTTTTCTTGGCTTTTGCTTATTACTGATTATAAACCTAAATATACAGTAGTTTCTTCTGCCACATCCTCTGCTCTTCTTTCTGTACTGTGAAGAATCAAAGTTGAGGCATTTACTGAGTAAAATGTAGAGCAGATGTTCTGACTTGCATATATAGTAAGTTGAGAAGAAGCATGGCAGAGTGATTAAGAGCTCCAGCTGTGGAGTTAGGCCCTGGATCAGAAAGTCACCTATTATCACTTAGCCTCTTTGTGAGCTTAGGAAAATTACTTTATCTTTTCAGGTCTCTAGTTTTCTTATGAATAAAACAATGATAATTATATAACTATGTCATAGGCTTTTTGTGAGCCTAATTAAATAAGATAATACCTGTAAATGCATTGTGTGGCAGACACACAATCATTGTTTGGCAAATGATAGCTAAGGTACTGTACTTGTTAAACTTAGTATCTTGAGAGAATAAAGTGTACTTTGACTTAAATCCCACTTGAGAATTATAGAAGACAATCTTGTACCCGATCTGTGAACTTATTGGACTATTAAATAAATGTTTTGGATTAAATTTGCACATCTCTCTTTAAAGAGAGTAGAAAATCTCTAATTTAGAAAAATCTAAATATTGAGTTAAATTTCTATATGATAAAATACAATCACTTTAGGTGTACAGTTTGATGAGTTTTGACAAGTGTATATACCTGTGAAACTACCACTGTGATCAAGATACAAAACATTTCCATTAGTTCAAAAAGTGCCTGCATGCTTAAGGTCAGCCTACCCCATGTGTTTTTTTAAAAAACATTAAAAAAACTTTATTTTCTCTTTTATTAATTCCAGAGAAAGGGGAAGGGAAGGAGAAAGAGAGGGAGAGAAACATCGATGTGAGAGAGAAACATTGATTGGTTGCCTCCTGTACATGCCCTGAATGGGGACTGAATCTACAACCTGGGCATGTGCCCTGACTAGGAATTGAACCTGTGACCTTTCTGTTTACAAGATGACATCCAACCAACTGAGGCACTCCAGCCAGGGCCCCATCTCTTTTTAAGAATAGATATTTTCATAATATAGGGCCAGAATTCAAATTAAGTTTAGCTGATACAGAAGTCCATGTTCTTAAACCAGTTTGTTATATTACTTATGAGCTTATATTCTCACAATTCCTGCTAGATCAGTGGTGTCAAACTCATTTTCACCGGGGGCCACATCAGCCTCGAGGTTGCCTTTAAAGGGCTGAATGTAATTGCAACTCCTTAACAGTTAAGGAGTAGTTACATTTATACAGTCCTAAAATTATTTCAGCCCTTTGAAGGCAATCACAAGACTGATGTGGCCCCCAGTGAAAATGAGTTTGACACTCCTGTGCTAGATAATATTAATAATTACTCAAAGCCTTAAGTTACCTACTCAGATTTGGCAAACTATCAAATAGGCTCTAGCCTCTCAGGGAGAAACATTTCTTATATATTATATATTTAATGCACTTTTTAAATTAACTCTGAAAGTGGCCTATTTTTATTTTTTATTTTATTTTTATTTTAGTTATATTGTATTCAAGAACAGGTGTCTCCACTTTTCTCCCGCTACCCTCCCCCACCCCACCCACCCCTACTTTACCCCTCAATCCTACCTATCCTTTACTTTACTAGCATGTAGACATTGACCATGCAATTAAATTTTCTCCTGGTTTAAAACTAATTATTATTGTCTGAGCCCCAAACAAGGATTAGTGTTACCCTTTTAACTTGCCGTTTAGCATATAGCAAGTTTTCATTTTATCTGTTTTCGTTTTGTTGACAACATAATAATCTTTATTTTCCAGTTTTTCTCATGGTTTGCAAAGCTTCAAACTCAGATGAATCAGGATGAAGAAACTAAATATAGGTATGTGGCTCTTGGATTTGTTGGCTATCCTAATTGTTAGGTCACAGTCACCTGAAGCATTTTGTAATATGTGTCTCCAAATAAACAAAATTAAGGTATAAAGAAAACCTCAACAGCCATATTTTCTTTAAAAATAGCTAGGGAGAAGATTTGGGTTAACTGGTACTACAAGTTGTGTAATTAAAAAAAGTTATATTGTAATTAATAAGTTAGGGGGGCAGACATTGGTTTTTCCATAACTCTAGAAAGGTTTGGGTTCAAGTGGAAATTTTATAGGACCTCTAAGAGGTGTTTGTTGCCTTTCTTTAGGTGAGACCCAAGAGACTTTAGGGATGGCCACCTAGATATAGGGTGTAACTATGTTGTTCTGTTTGTGTATATTGATACCATGGGAGAAATAATGGTTTACAGTTTCTGGCTGATTTGGGGACTATGGCTTGAGCATTTGCATTCATTGAACATTTATTAAATGACTATAATTGCTATGTGTTGTGTTAGGCTGTTTGATGTATGATTCTGTTTAATCTTTATAGTAGCTCTCTGAGGAATGGTAATATTCCCATTTTACAAATGAGCAAACTGAGGCCTAGAACTATTAAGTAGCTTGCCTAATGCCATGGAGATGGGCAGAGCTGGGATTTAAAGGTAAAACCTTTATACCTTAAGGTTTTCTAATTCCGAGTCCAAAATTATTCCCATGACATCACACTATCTCTTCACGGTGAAAGTGACCTGAAGGATTTATCTACTTGATAACGTGGAATGGTCCTGGTTTCCCACTGTTTGAAAGTTGAACTGGTGATTTGTTGTCTTCCATGTGAGAAGCCAGTTTATGACTTCAAGGCTGATTCCTTTTGTTGTTTCTCTTAGTTTCAGTAATTTTCCTTAATTATTGAAATAGTTTGAAACTTAGCTTTTGGTACATATCTGAATGTGATGAACTATAGTGAATAGGTCTGACTTTCCTCCTGAAATTCAAGCATTTGGGGAAAAAATGAGACTTTGTTTATTTTCTATGCTTATTGGGGGAAAATATTATTGCCAATCCCCTTTTGGTTCTGTTTTCTAGACAGATGAGGGATTACTTGTCTGGGTTTCAGGAGCAGTGTGATGCTATTTTGAATGATGTAAACCGTGCTCTTCAGCATCTGGAATCATTGCAGAAACAGTATCTTTTTGTGTCCAATAAGACAGGAACCCTACACCAAGCCTGTGAACAACTCCTAAAAGAACAGGTAATTTGGAGTAAGAGAGAGAGGGTCAGTGATTATATTTATTGTTTTATTTTAAAATAGATGAATATAATTCTAGTTTCCTTAATTTCTCTGACTACATATTAAACACTGCTCTATATGAGGCCCTGTGCTGAGCATGCGAAATATTATGCTGACAGCCTGCTTTCATTCTAAATAAGCTTATGTGAAGAGGGGCATGGGTGAGCTTTCCTGTGTTCTGAACTGCCAGGTGTCAGACAATTTCAGAGTGAAGAGGATATAATAGTTCTGTTCATTCTTTATCATTGATACTTTTGAAATAAGCATAGTGATTTTAGTAATGGTGAAGTTTAAGAAAAGAGGAACTGATACAGGTTGTGCTTAAATAATTAAATATAGGATATTTAAATTACTCTTTATTTCAGAGTTTTTGCTGTGTGTGTTCTGTTTTGAAAAAGGCAATCGTTTACTTTTTTATGATATTATATATAATTTACTATAATAACCATTGCTTGTTTTAGCCCATAATTGCAAAAATCTTTGAACCTTACTCTGAAATCTTATGTCTAATATATAACAATTCAGTATAATTTTGAGACTGGAGTGTTTTTGTGTTCTTATAATAACTGATTTTTCTCTTTTAAAAAATGCAAGTCGGAACTTGTTGATCTGGCTGAAAACATTCAACAAAAGCTATCCTATTTTAATGAATTGGAAACTATTAACACAGTAAGCATCTTTCTTACTTTTTGTAAAGTTAGTTTTTCACTTTGTGAGTGATGTTTTAACTTAACAGTTTGCTTGCTGACTATTCCTATTTGTGACTGATGGACATACCATTACAAGTTCAGATGTTTTCAAATATGATTTAAGTAATAGTTATGTTTAAATTGTATTATTATTAAAAGTCTCTTTGTTGGTTACCTCTTATAGTGTCTTATTTTTAAGCCATGTAAGAAATATTAAGTTTTAAATCTTGCTGTGGTTAAACTATAATAATTTAAAAAAATCTTTAAAACTAATCTCATACTTAGTTTGAGAAAAAGTGTAGTTCATAATGCATACTTGTATTCCAAAGTAATATCAATAAAGACTGCTGTGTAAATGATATTTCTGGTTCATAAATTAATCATAGCTGTATATACATCATGTTATTAAAATACTAAATTAATCACAATTATAATTTACTAAAGAGATAGGAGTAAAACTAGTAGCTAGTTAACAATGGAATACAAAGGAGAATAGTTCATTGCTAAGCTATTTGTATATCAAGATAAGAAATAATTGGCTGTTTTTACTTAGGTTTTATGTATATTATATTTATATTTCATTAAATATTATATATTATATTACTTTAAGTTTTAGCATATGTTATATTAAATGTTAAATATCACACTTATATAATACCTATATTTATACTTATTATTACTTCTATACTTTATTTTACTTTAATAATATGACTGCTAAACATCATATGACACACTAGTTAATTCTTTAACCTTAGGGAAATAGCCAGGGTTTGAAAGAGAAAATTTATGTATGTTGTAAAGTACTAGTAAATGGGAAGTCTGTGGAATACAATGGAGTAATATAAAATATTTGTTATGTCATCAAGAGCCCCATTAAAACTGATTAGCAGTAAACTGAATTCAATCAGTATTCTTTTTAAGTTGTCATTTATTGTTACACATGGGCTACATTTGAGGATATTTTGGTCACTCAAAATATGAAGACATTAGTATAACTGTTATGTCCTAAAGGGAAATATGCTAATTTAAATACATAATTATCAAGATTTACTTATATATTTTTTTATGAATTAATATTTATTTTCCCTTAAAGAAATTGAATTCTCCTACGTTGTCTGTGAATAGTGAAGGATTTATACCTATGCTGGCCAAGTTAGATGATTGTATAACATATATCTCATCTCATGTAAGTCATGATATTTCTGTATGTTTTTAAGAAATCTTAACATCCCTATTAATTTGCTTCTTAGGTTGTAAAGTAATTATTCCTTCTGAAGGGAAAAATATGTTTTCTAATATACTTGAAAAACTGGCAAATTCTTAGTTATTGTTGATAGTGATGTGAAAGTTACTTTCAGCTGCTGAGGCAGCCCCTGGAGTCAAATGAGGTCCTGACTGACACAGCTTTATCCCTTCTGAAAGGATGAGCAGTTTTCAGTCTGTTGAATTCCTGTTGTCCTAGATATTATTCCCCAAGGACTTATAGCTGTATTTATATCCCCTACTTGTATTGTTTTCCTAGTTGAGTCTGATGTGGTAGCCTTGAAGTCTGTGGAGTACTGAATATATAGTTTGCTAAAAACGGCACTATATATATACATATATCTCATTTGAGGACATGCTTATTGATTTTTAGAGAGAGGGGAAGGGAGGGAGATAAAGAGGGAGAGAAACATCGATTGGTTTTCCTCTTGAATGCACCCCAACTGGGGCTGAACCCACAACTCAGGCATGTGCCATGACTGAGAATTAAACCTGCAGTCTTTTGGTTTACAGGACGACGCTCCAACCAACTGACCACACCAGCCAGGGCAAACTACAAATATTTATTGAGCCCTTGCTTTATGCCCAGGCACAGGTGATTTGGCTATGATGAAGACAGTCACAGTATTTGTCTTCATGGAACTTTCAATCTATTTTGTATATAACTTTACATAAAGGACATGTTGGTTTTCAATGAAAGTTTGCTTTGTCAGTGTTTGTTTCCTCTTTGTAAATCTTTCCCTTTCTTTTATAGCCGAATTTTAAAGATTATTCTGTATATTTACTGAAGTTTAAGCAATGTCTTTCTAAAGCTTTGCACCTCATGAAGATATACACTGTGAACACACTACAGAACCTCACAAATCAGTTATTAAAAAGGGTGAGTTATCTGCTGAGGTTTTTTTATTCACTTTTCTATTATAATCTTAGTCTGATAGTATTCCTTAGAAACTCCAAAATTTTTTTTACTTCTTATTAAATAAGAATACACCTTGCAGTTTTATTTATAGTAGGAAAAATGGTTGTATCTGTCCATTTGAATCTTACCTTCAAAGAATATATAACATTGTGGGAAGTATTCAATGCTAATGATAAATAATAAAATAAAATTCAAAGTATTTGTCCCTTAAGACATTTTCTTACCTTTTTCATGCAAAAATTGGAAGGAAATACATGAAAATAATAAAGGTGGTTCTATCTGAATGGTGGGATTACGTATAAGGTCTGTCTGGAAAAAGTCCAGCCATTGTTAATAAAGTGAGAGCAGTTTGTGCAACATTAATGCAACCTGGCAGCCAAAGAGAGTGGACTGGAATGCACATGTGTGAACAGTGATGACCTCACTGTACTAGTCATTGGGCGTGGTAGGTGCCATTGAGTGATCATGTGTACTGTGTCACTGTGGCATTCAAAATCACTGAGCAAGTAGAGCAACGAATTTGCATCAAATTTTGTGTAAAGCTTGGCCATTCCTCTGCAGAAACTATTTGGATGATTCAGAAGGCTTTCGGGATGATGCAAAGAATGCAGCACAAATGAAAGTGTGGCACAAACACTTCAAAGATGGTTGAGAATCTGTTGAAAGTGATTCGTGCTCTAGAAGGCCTGCAACAAGCAGAACACATGAGAATGTTAAACGTGTTTAGGCTGCAATCAACAAAGGTTAGGGACTGACAGTGTGGTAACTAGAAGCTGATCTGGGGATTCCAAAAAATGCTATGTTCGAGATTTTGATAGAGGATCTCGGCATGAAGCATGTCGTGGTAAAGTATGTTCCGTGGCTTCCACTACCAGAGTAGAGAGAACATGGTGCTGCAGTTGCTAATGATTTGATTCAAACCACTACCAGTGAACCAAATTTCCTTGAGAAGTTCATAACTGGAGATGCATTGTGGGCCTACAGCTATGACCCTGAAATGAAGACCCAGTTGTTACGATGGAAGTTGCCTGATTTTCCACACCTGAAGAAGGTCTCGCAAAGTTGCAGCAAGATCAAGACCATGTTAACTTATTTTTGATTGGGAAGGTGTTGTCTATCACGAGTACGCCCCTCCAGGCAAATAATTAACAAGTACTATCTGAGTGTTCTTCATTGGTTGAGAGATGCAATATGATGAAAATGGCAGTAATGGGCAACATGATTGGCAGCTTCATCTCAATGTGCCTGCTCATGCATAACATCTCTTTTAGAGGCTTTTGGTGAGAAATTGAATCACTAAAGTGACTCAGCCCTGCTACAGGCCAAATTTGGTGCCCAGCAACTTTTGGCTTTTCCCAAACCTAAAATCACCTTTGAAACGGAACAGATTTCAGACTGTCAGTGAGATTCAGGAAAATGGGATGGGCCAGCTGATTGTGATTGGAAGAACTGTGTGAGGTCCCAAGGTGTTGACTTTGAAGGGGACTGAGGTGTCATTATCCTTTGTACAATGTTTCTTGTATCTTCTTCAATAAATGTCTCTTTTTTTTTAATACATGACTAAACACTTTCTGAACAGACCTTCTTATGATGGATAATTTGAAATCTTTTCTTTACATTTGATGGATAAATTTTCTATGTTTAGCAAATTTATTTTTATCATTGTTCAAGTAGTTTTCTGTACTTTACTCCCAGCCCAGCCCACCCACCCATCTCTCCCCCACTTCCATCTCTCCCCCCTCCCATTTCCACCACCCCTAGTTTTTGTCCATGTGTCCTTTATATTTGTTCCTGTAAACCCTTCCCCCTTTCCCCTGAAATTCCCTCCCCTCTCCCCTCTGGTCACTGTCAACCTGTTCTCTATTTCAGTATCTTTCGTTATGTTTTGCTTGTTTGTTTGTTTTGTTGTTTAGGTTCCTGATAAAGGTGAGATCATATGATATTTGTCTTTCACCGCCTGGCTTATTTCACTTAGCATAATGCTTTCCAGTTGCATCCATGCTGTAGCAAAGGGTAGGAACTCCTTCTTTCTTTCTGCTGCACAAAATTCCATTGTGTAAATGTACCATAGTTTTTTGATCCATTCATTTACTGATGGGCACCTAGGTTGCTTCCAGCACTTGGCTATTATAAATTGTGCTGCCATGAACATTGGGGTGCATAGGTTCTTTTGGATTGGTGTTTCAGGGTTCTTAGGATATAGTCCCAGCAGTGGAATTGCTGGGTCAAAAGGCAGATCCGTTTTTAATTTTCTGAGAAAATTCCATTCTTTTTTCTATAGTGGTTGTACCAGTCTGCAATCTCACCAACAGTGCACTAGGGTCCCCCTTTCTCCATAACCTTGTTGTTTGTTGCTTTGTTTATGATGACCATTCTGACTGGTGTGAAGTGGTATCTCACTGTGGTTTTAATTTGTATTTCTCTGATAGCTAGCGATATTGAGCATCTTTTCATGTGTCTCTGGATCCTCTGTGTGTCTTTCTTGGAGAAGTTCTGTTCAAGTCCTTTGCCCATTTTTTAATTGGGTTGCTTGTCTTCTTAAAGTGGAGTTGTGTAAGTTCTTTATATATTTTGGAGATGAAACCCTTGCCTGAGGTATATCATTGGCAAATATGTTTTCCCATACAGTTGGTTCTCTTTTTATTTTGATACTGTTTTCTTTAGCCATGCAGAAGCTTTTTATTTTTATGAGGTCCCATTTGTTTATTCTTTCCTTTTTGTCTCTTGCTCAAGGGGATATATCAGTAAAAATGTTGCTGAGTGAAATATCTGAGATTTTCCTGCTTATGTTCTCTTATAAGACTTTAATGGTGTCACGGCTTATATTTAAATCTTTTATCCACCTTGAATTTATTTTTGTATGTGGTGTAAGTTGGTGCTCGACATTCATTTTTTGCATGTAGCTGTCCACTTCTCCCAACACCATTTGTTGAAGAGACTACTGTTACTCCATTTTATGTTGCTGTCCCCTTTGTTGAATATTAATTGACCATAGAGACTTGGGTTTATTTCTGGGGTCTCTGTTCTGTTCCATTGGTCCATGTGCCTGTTTTTATGCCAGTACCAGGCTGTTTTGATTATAGCGGACTTGTAATACAGTTGATATCAGGTATTGTGATCTCTCCTACTTTACTCTTCTTTCTCAAAATTGCAGCAGCTATTCAGGGTCATTGATGGTTCTGTGTAAATTTTTGAAGTGTTTGTTGTTTGTGAAATATGCCATTGGTACTTTAATAGATATTGCATTGAATCTGTAAATTGCTTTGGGTAGTATAAACATTTTGATGATGTTAGTTCTTCCAATCCATGAAAACGGTGTATGTTTCCATTTGTTTGTGTCTTCCTTGATTTCTTTCTTCAGTGTTGTGTAGTTTTCTGAATGTAGGTCTTTTACCTCTTTGGTTAGGTTTATTCCTAGGTATTTTATTTTTCTTTTTGCTACATCGAATGTGATTTTTTTCTTGATTTCTGCTTCTGCTGTTTCATTGTTGGTGTACAAAAATGCCTTTGATTTCCGGATATTGACTTTATGTCCTGCTGTTTTACCAAATTCATTTATTAGGTCAAGCAGTTTTTTGGTCGATTCTATAGGATTTTCTATGTACACTATAATGTCATCTGCAAACAGTGACAGTTTTGTTTCCTCCTTTCCGATTTGTATGCCTTTTATTTCCTTTTTTTGTCTGATCGTTGTGGCAAAAACTTCCAATACTATATTGAATAAAAGTGGTGGATGTGGACAGCCTTGTCTTGTTCCTGATCTTAGTGGAAAAGATTTTAATTTTTACCCATTGAGTATGATGTTGGCTGTTGGTCTCTCATATATGGCTTTTATTATCTTGAAGAATGCTCCCTCTATTCCCACTTTGCTGGGTGTTTTTATCATAAATGGGTGTTGTACCTTATCAAATTCTTTTTCTGCATCTATTGATATGATCATGTGATTTTTGTCTTTGCTGTTGTTTATGTGATGTATTACATTTACTGATTTGCGAATATTGTACCATCCTTGCATCCCTGGGATGAATGCCGCTTGGTTATGGTAAATGATCTGTTTAATGTATTGTTGGATGTGGCTTGCCAATATTTTGTTGAGGATTTTAGCATCTATGTTCACCAGCAATATTGGTCTGAAGTTTTATTTCTTTGTTGTGTCTTGATCTGGTTTTGGGATTAGGATGATGCTGGCTTCATAAAAAGAGTTTGGGGGTCTTCCATCATTTTGGAATTTTTGGAAAAGTCTGTGAAGGTTAGGGGTTAACTCTTACTTAAATGCTTTATAGAATTCTCCTGTGAAACCATCTGGTCCAGGGCTTTTGTGTGTCAGGAGTTTTCTGATTACTGCTTCAATTTTATCTGCTGTTGATGGTCTGTTCAGGCTTTCTGCTTCTTCATTGAGTTTTGGAAGATTATATTTTTCTAGAAATTTGTCCATTTCACCTAGGTTTTCAAATTTCTTGGCATACAGTTCTTCATAGTCATTTCTTACAATCCTTTGTATTTCTGTGGTATCAGTTGTAATCTTTCTTCTTTCATTTCTCATTGTGTTTATTTGGGCCCTCTCTTTTTTTTAAAATTTTAATCATTGTTCAAGTACAGTTTTTGGCCTTTTATTCCCATTCCAGCCCACCCACCCATCCATCCCCACCTCCCTCCCATTACCCACCCCCCACTACCCCCAGTTTTTGTCCATGTGTCCTTCACATTTGTTCCTGTAAACCCTTCCCATGCTATTCTGAAATTCCCTCCCCTTTCCCCACTGGTCACTGTCAGCCTGTCTTCCATTTCAGTGTCATTGACTATATTTTGCTTGTTTCTTTGTTTTGTTGTTTGGGTTCTTGTTAAAGGTGAGATCATATGGTATTTGTCTCTTTTTTTCTTGATGAGCCTGCTTAAATGCTTGTCGATTTTGTTTATCTTTTCAAAGAACCAGCTCCTGGATTCATTGATCTTTAGAATTGTGCTTTTAGTCTCTATGTCATTTAATTCTGCTCTGATCTTGGTTATTTTATTCCTTCTACTTGCTCTGGGCTGTCTTTGTTGTTGTTCCTCGAGTTCTTGTAGGCATAGGGTTAGGTTGTTTGTTTGAAATGTTTCTGTCTTTTTTAGGTAGGCCTGTATTGCTATGAACTTCCCTCTCAGGACTGCCTTGGTTGTGTCCTGTAAGTTTGGGGTTGTTGTGAGTTCATTTTCATTTGTTTCCAGAAACTTTTTGATTCCTTCCCTAATTTCACTTTTGACCTATTCATTGTTTAATAGAATGCTGTTCAATCGCCATGATTTTGAGTGTTGTGGGTTTTTTTCTTTGGGGTTGGTTTCTAGCTTCAGTCTCTTGTGATGAGAAGATGCTTGGTATGATTTCAATTTTCTTGAATTTGTTGAGGCTTGTTTTGTGTCCTATCATGTGGTCTGTCTTTGAAAATGTTCCATGTGATTTGAAAAGAATGTGTATTTAGCTTCTTTGGGATGGAGGGCTGTATATATATCAGTTAAGTCCATTTGATCTAGGGCATTGTTCAATGCCACAGTATCTTTGTTGATATTTTGTTTGGAAGATCTGTCCATTTTGATGGTGGGGTGTTAAAATCCCCTACTATAATTGTGTTGCTCTCAATATCTTTCTTGAAGTCCTCCAAGATTTTCTTCATGTATTTAGGTGCTCCTATGTTAAGTGCATATATATTTACAATGTTTATGTCTTCTAGGTGGATTCTTCCCTTGAGTATTATGAAGTGACCTTCTGGGTCTCTCTTTATGGCCCTGTTTTGGAAGCCTATTTTGTCTGATATGAGTATTGTTAGCCTGGCTTTATTTTCCTGTCCGTTTGCTTGGAAAATTTGTTTCCAGCCCTTCACTTTCAGCCTGTGTAGGTCTTTTATCCTGAGGTGGGTCTTTTGCAGGCAGCATATGTGTGGGTCATGCTTTCTTATCCATTCAGCTATTCTATGTCTTTTAATTGGAGCATTTAATCCATTTACATTTAAGGTTATTATTGATAGGTACTTATTCATTGCCATTTACATACCTGTGTTCCTCTCTCTCTTTTTCTTTCTCTCTTTTCCTTCCTTTCCTTAAAGCAGGCCCTTTAGCATCTCTTGCAGAGCTGGTTGTCTTTTGTCTGGGAAGCTTCTTATTTTGCCTTCTATCTTGATTGAGAGCCTTTCTGGGTAAAGTAGTGTTGGTTGCAGACCTCTGCTTCTCATTACTTGGAATATTTCTTGCCATTCTCTTCTGGCTTGGAGCGTTTCCATTGAGAAGTTGGCTGCTAGCCTTATTAGGGCTCCCTTGTATGTTACTTCCTATTTCTCCCTTTCTGCCTTTAAGATTCTCTCTTTGTCTTGAAATTTTGCCATTTTAATTATGATGTGTCTTGAGGTGGGCCTCTTTGGGTTTCTCTTGATTGGGGCTCTCTGTGTTTCCTGGATTTGTGTGACTTTTTCTCTCATCAAATTAGGGAAGTTTTCCATCATTACCTTTTCAAATAGGTTTTCTGTCCCTTCCTCCCCCTCCCCTCCTCCTCTCTCCTTTCCCTATTATACAGATATTATTATATTTCATATTGTCTTGCATTTCTCTTAATCCCTCCTCATTCTTTCTGATCCTCTTCTTTTTCTTGGTCTTTCTGGGTGTTTTTTCAACTTTGTCCCCCAATTTACTGATCTGATCTTCTGCTTTATCGATTCTGCTTTTGATTCCTTCTTCTGTGTTCCTCAGTTCAGAAATTGTATTCTTCATTTCCTCTTGGCTCTTGTTGATAGTTTGTATTTTTTTTCATGTTGATATAGTTTGCAATGAGTTCATTGTAGTTTCCCTGTAGTTTGAGGTAGTTCATTGTGAGATCATTTAGCTTCCCGATAAGCATTTCTTTGCACTCAATATTGATAGTTGAGTTGCCTCTCTTTCATTTAGCATTCTTTCTGAAGCTTCCTCTGTTCCCTTCATTTTGGGATTGTTTCTTTGTCTTCTCATTGTTCG
This sequence comes from Phyllostomus hastatus, assembly GCF_019186645.2. Classification (NCBI taxonomy): domain Eukaryota; kingdom Metazoa; phylum Chordata; class Mammalia; order Chiroptera; family Phyllostomidae; genus Phyllostomus; species Phyllostomus hastatus. Next base: position 1,406,552 of record NW_025333835.1, on the reverse strand, counting down.
TGAGACTCTTCTTGTTAGCCCCAGCTTCTTAAATTGATCTGTTCTGGCTCCCTGGGTTTATGGTGTGAAGTTGTATGGTAGAATACCTGTGTGATTCAGGAGTGTAGTCCCCTTCGGGTATCCTGGTATTCACAGCTTCAGCCTACTCTTTTTTGTCACCAGTTGGAAGGGTAAGGCAAAATGGTTTAAGACAGCAAGAAAGTATTCTATGGTATTTACAGTAGGAGCTGGCAGAGAAGAAATAGTAGGTCCTTTGGATCTCCTATAGTGTTAACTGTGTATATTCCACCCAACTAGCCACTTTTTAGAAAGAATGGAAAGAAGAGAATATTCTTGTTGGGGAGGGGAGGATTGTGAGTTGGATCTAGAAAGCCGTGAGGTTGAGGGAGGTCAGATTCTGAGGTAAGGTGAGAGTAAAGTATGGTAAAGAGGTGTAGTGTGTGAGAGAATAGATTTAACCACTACAGTAATTTCAGTAAACCGTGAAGTGGGCTAAGATTTTGGGTACTGGGGTGGGGGCGTTGTATAGTATTTACAATTGTATGGAATAGCTATTATTTACAGTAATATTAGAACAACAATCATATGACAGAATCTGTGAGATCTAGGTAACAAGAATAGGGAGTATAGAACCTTGAATAGTGTACTAATGGAACAGAAATGAAAGACAGTAAATAAGCAGTACAGTATGAATGAGATAACAGGGGAAACCTGTTAAATGATACAGTATAATCAGCCAAGCAAGGAAGAGTATACAGAAAGAAGAGACATACAAAAATACTATTAAAATAAAAGATGTAACAATAATGAGAAAATAATTATACAAATATGCAATAACTTGCAGTTTCTCTGTAATAGCAAAGTTAGATTTGTCTCACTGTCTCAGCTGTTGGGATGCCCCCTCTTTTGGTCCAACTCTGGTCTTTTCACAATTCTGTTTTTTTTCTTTTTTGTCTCAGTTGTGGGTAGTTAAAAAGAAGAAGAAATAGAAAAGGAAGGAAGAAGAGATAAAATTGGAAAGAAAGGAAGCAGGAATAAAACTAGAAAGAAGGAAAGAGAAGCAAAAGGAATTGAGAGATAAAAATAATAAAAATTAAAAATAAAAATTACTTAAAAAAACAGAATCAAACATACGAACAAAAAAAGAAAAAACCTCTTGTTGGTTTCAAACTGTCTAAACTGGTTTTTATGGCTTGTTGCCTGCAGCAGGGTGAGGGGCGATTGGTATGGCTTTTCTCTCTTCCTGTTCAGCACTCAGTCAGCCTCGTGGGTACTCTCCCCAGGGCTAGCTGTGCACTGTCCCCAGAGCCAATCTGGCGCCTTCCCGCAGGGCCCTGGATGTGGGATCTGTGCCGTCTTAAGTGCGCTTTCCTACGGTTCACGGTTGTGGGCTCCAGGGCTCCTATGGAGCACTGGCTTCCCCTGGGTTCATGGTTGTGGGCTCTTGGGCTCTTGCGGAGCGCATGCTTCCCTGAGTTCACGGTTGTGGACTGCGGGGCTCCTGTGGTACCTAAGCTCTCACTGGATTTATGGGTGTAGGCTCCAGGTCTTCCACAAAGTACACTCTTCCCAGGTTGCAGGCGTGGATGCGTGGCCAGGCTGTCCATCGTTGCCTGGGCTCGGGCGCACACTCTTCCCAGGGCTATGCGTGGGTGCTCACAGCCCCTGTGTATCTGCCATTCATTCCTCGCCTTCAACCAACCAGTCTTCCCCAGGTGCTGCTCAATCCTTGTTTGGCTGGGGAGGGAGTGGTTTACCCAGGTCTGTCTTAAGAGCCCTGTGGGAGACTCAGTGAGCCCTGGGCCTGGGGCTGCAGCCTCCCTGGTCCCTGCGTTGGTCTCTGGGCCCTTATTGTCCTGAAGCACTCTCCTTACTGTCTGTTTTTTCAATGTCTGCTACAGTTTTTGATCTCCTATTTTCATATATGCTGTAGTACTGTTGGCTGTTTGCTCTATTCCTCTGTAGATTGGCTAGGTTTTTCTCCTGTGTGTAGGGGAAAGTGGAATCTGCTCCCTCTTACCACACCACCATCTTCCCTCTAGCAAATGGATTTTTAATGAGTACCTCCTAAATTCTTGGCATTGTGCTAGAAATTATACAGTAGTGAAAAAGAGCTAGCAAGGTCTGCCCTGATGGAGCTTATATTCAGGAGAAATCTTAGTAAAGAAGGAACCAAATAAATTACTCATTTGCAGACTAGTAGATGCTAGGTGGGAAATTAGCAGAGTGTTAGGTTAGAAAATAAGAGTGGAGCTAGCTCAGATAGTCATTGAGCACATTTCTTTGCTAAGAAGATAAAACCTGAAAGATTATATATTTTATTTTTTAAGCATATTTTCTAAAGAACATGGGATATCTTTTTGGTTTTCAGTTCAAAGCCACTGATTCTTGTGTTGCATTTTTACCATTCCTATTGCTCTTAGCTGACATAATAGCTAGACTATATAACTTTTATATTTTGTAAAATTTTTGATAAGTTTAGGAGAATAATACCTAATAAATACTACTACTGACTGAGTACAGTGCTTTACTATTGAGCTGCATAATGACTTTATATGTCATCACCATTTAAATGGGTGTTCTGACTATCAGAGAGCTTAAGTTATTTGGTAAATGTCCTATTCTCAGTAAATGACTTGAGTATGAAGCTGAATTCAGGACTGTTTACCACCAAAATTCATGTAATGTAGGGTAAATTTTAATTATAAAGAGAGAAGTGATGATAGTTCATAATTACACCTTATTTGTAGCAATAACAATATTAATCTTTCTTTGAGATTTTTCTCCCTATGCTTTTGGTTGGTGTATAGGCCAAGCAGTAGCTATTTGAAATGGTGTGTATCACATTTTCTAAATACTTAAATATTGTTTGCTAATTATCTTCCTTCCCTATTCTCCCCTATTTTTCTTTAGGATCCTTTATCTGTACCTAATGCAGACAATGCCTTCACACTATTTTATGTGAAATTTCGAGCTGCTGCCCCCAAAGTCAGAGTAAGTCTGTTGACATAAATAGGATATTGCTATGAAATTTATTTAGCCAGCTTTTTGAAGTGCTACTGTGCATTAGGTCCTTTGCTCATATCAGAAAAATGAATACGAGTGAAAGAAAGGTAGGCATAGTCCTTCCATATTACGTGACATTATCTTAGAGGTGCCTTAAGACCACAGAGCAGGAAACACTTAGCTTTTCCTAAGGTGCTAAGGGAATGTTTCAGGATGAAGGTGATATTTGAGTTTAAACTACTCAGATTTATAGTGGACTTGAGAGGCTTGATTACTTAAAGAAAATACAAATGGTTAATAAATATGAGCTCATGTTTAGCTTCAGTGGAGAATACATTCAATTTAAGGTTAGGTAGCATCTTTTTTGTCTGTTAGAAACAGGCAGATTAAGGCGCAATAATGCTTTAGAGGTTATATTGAGACAGGAAATACTGCTGATAGGCACGTAAAACAATTTTTCTCAAAAACATTTTAGGAGTATGAATCAGAAGTATGTAAAAATACTTATCTCTTATGACCCACTGTTGGGGATTCCCAACTGGGAAGTAGGTGACTATTATACCAACTTTACGTAATGGAAAGTGCAATCTCGGAGAAGTGAACCAGCTCTCTCCTGGGCTCAAAACAGCTACCAGGAGCTGGCTCTCAAACCCTTCAGTTTTGTTCCAGGCCCAGAGCTCTTAACCACTGGGCTCTTATTCATAAGAACCATCCAAGATGTCTTAACAGTAGAAGAATGGTTGATTTATGGTTCATATACCCAAGGGGATATTGTATAGCCATAAATAATATCTATAATGATGATTCATTGAGTATTGTTTACTAGGTGCCCAGGTATTATGATAATGCTTTCTATTTACATTTGCATTTGATACTGAGAATTAATAGTAGGAAAATATTTAGAAATAATGTTAATTTTTCAAAAGCAGATTATAAAGCTGAATGTGTAGTATAATTCCAGTTTTGTTTATGAAGAAAAATATAGTAACTATAGTGTATGTCTACAAAAAACTGAAAGAATATTCATTTTGACTGATTATTTTGTGGTATTTCAAGTGATTTTTATGTTTCAACCTTTTTTGTATTTACAGATTTTTCTAATAGCATGTGTTATAATCAGAAGGTACTTAGAAGTATAACTAAAACAGATGGACTTTTAATATGTTTTTCTTTATCCTGCAGACTCTTATTGAACAAATAGAACAGCGATCTGAAAAAATACCTGAGTGAGTACCTAGAAGTTCCTCAGTTTCCATATTACCTTCCTCTTGTAGTACCATTTTCCCCAGTCTGTTATATACCAGACATTTTCTGAGCAGTTACCTTGCATACTATGTAAATCTTTTCATATAGAACATAACTTTGGGAAGCAAGGTTGTGGACCTGATGTAGTGAGTGTACAAGGCATCTCTCTGCTTATTTATCTATTTACTTATGTTTATTGAGATGTAATGACATACAACTTATTAGTTTCAGGTATACAACATAATGATTCAATATAATCACTACTGTAAGTCTATTGTAAATCTATTACCATGCATTGGTACAGACCTGTTTTTTTTCCTGTGATGAGATCTTACAAGATTTATCCTTGTAGCAACTTTCCAATATGCAATGAATATCATTAATTATAATTGCCATGCTGCCTTTCAGCAAGGTAACTCTCTTTCACCATAACAGGATTTTCTTTGCATTTGGGTAGATGTAAGATGACTACTTTTGGAAGATAAATCTTTTGTTAAAGAGTAAAGGTTAAATAAATATTTCTAATATTTAATGTGGGTAAATGAGAGGTGACCATAAATTTTTAGAGGTTTGGCATCCTTTTCTGGGATTTAAGATCAGATTTAATTTACATGTCTGAAATCAAAAGTTTATACTCCCATCTCACTTGATTTTCATCAGATACCAACAACTGCTAAATGATATCCACCAGTGTTATCTTGATCAGCGGCAGCTCCTTTTGGGTCCTAGTATTACTAGTACTGTAACTGAGTTAACGAGCCAGAATAACAGAGATCACTGTGCCTTGGTAAGTTTCTGCTTATTTTGGTTTAATGTTTAAACTTCCTCTGAAATATTTTGATACCCTAGAAGCTATACTGGCTAGATAAGCTTTGGTTCCCATATCAACGAACTTAAAGAATTTTTTTTTCAGTTAAGACAAGCCTAGTTTAGTAATTAGCATTCATTTGGACAAAATATTCTCATTTTGATCTGTTTTTTGAGGTATGAAGAATCACAAATAAATATTGTTCCCTGAATGGTGAAGTTCCAAAGTTTGTAGATTTATCTTAGGTTTTGCTGCAGAAGTGCTTTCTTGTTTAGTGTGATTTTAGTTTATACTACAGAAAAATATGTAAAAATTCCTTTTTTAAGTACTCCATATTCAACTAGAAAAGTAATTTATTCATTGTCAAAAGTTTAGAAAATAAAGCATAAAAAATAAAAATCATATTCACATTTTTCATTCTGTGCTTCAGCAAGTTGTTGTATGAAAATGTATACATAATTTCTTTGCAAATAAAATGTTTGCTTTATTTCCTAAATGCTAGAATTGTTGTGTGTCTTTAACTGTAGGTGGTTTGTATTTGTTTCCTGCAGATTCGCAGTGGCTGTGCCTTTATGGTCCATGTATGCCAGGATGAGCACCAACTTTATAATGAATTTTTCACAAAACCAACATCAAAATTAGAGTAGGTAGTACACAGAGTTTAACTGTTGTTTTTAAGATTCAGTTTGCTAATGATCATAATGGCTTATATTACTGGAGTATTCTTAAGTTAGCTGGCAGAGTATTTTAATTTTTGTGGGTGTGTGAACAGAATATTGCTGAGTGGGACAGTACTTATTTAAGATAAATGTGCAATTTAAAGGCCACCATGCTTTTATAGTGTTTATAAGGTAATTATGGAGACAGTATGGTATGATAATAAAAATCCTGTATAGGGAACTAATAAGTCTTGGGATCTAGATCCTTTTAAGATCTCCACCAATCATATAAATCCTTGCAGTTGAAAAATTCTGTGATTCTAACTAAAGAAAGACATTTAAGAATACAGACACTATTTAATGTCCTTTTAAGAATTTTTTCTTAAAGTGTCTTTCAGATCCACTGTTAGTAACTTTCGGCTTCTTCATATTGGCAGTTCTAAGACTATAACCCTCATAATGGGGAACAGACAAATGTACTTTATGATTTTAATTGGGTTGATCACTTTGGATGAAATACTGCATGTAGAGGAATACTATTGACTGTGTGAAGAATATAGACAACATAACTTTTCAAATGTTTATGCCAAAATACTTGTATGTCCAGAATACTTTGAATTTTGTTTATCTAAATCTGTAAGTTTTCAAGAATTTTGAACATATCTTTAGTGGGGAAAATGTTACCATTTGATTCACAGCGATGTAGAATATAAAAGGATAAATAAGTCTATTGAAATACTATTTTTGAAAGGACATATACAGAGATTACTAAAGTAAGAAAAAGTTATAATGAATTGACATTTGGTTGGGGGCAGCTAATTTGAGTTGATTGCTGATTGTGTATTGATTCTTGGCTTTTAAAACAACACTTTACAGAATTTTAGCCTTTCCCTCCTTATTATGCAGGATCTAGCACAAATAATGCCCCCTTTTTATTACAAAATCATAAGCATGCAATTCTGTAACATAATATTATAGTCAAATATACTATATGACATTTTAGGTGAAATGTTCAAATTAAAACTAAATTATTACACCCATATTATTACCCTATCATCCACACTGAAGCAGACATTACTTCTGCCAGACCCTGTATAATGTTCCCCATACTATTTTTCCAGTAGATTTTTACTCTGTTTATTGCCTGGAAGAAATCAAAGATGCCTTTTAAACTGAAAAGCTTACTACTGAATTGTGTTTTGTTTCTTTATTTTAGTGAACTTTTGGAGAAACTATGTGTGTCATTGTATGATGTCTTCAGGCCATTGATCATTCATGTTATTCACTTAGAAACTCTTTCGGAACTTTGTGGGATTCTTAAAAATGAGGTGCTTGAAGATCATGTACAGAACAATGGTAAATGATAAGTAGAAGTGATCATTTCAAAGGCCTTTTAAAGTATATTTGTGGCTCAGTGAATTTGAAAAAGATTAGCTCTTTTTACCCCTACCTACCACCTACATAAATTTAATATTTTTGAAGCCTGGGGTGATGCCTTGTCCTTTTTTGAATCAAAGATGTACCTTATTCTAAATACGACTAAATGGACAAATTAAATGGGGAAAGCATTTTAAAAACTGGGAAAAATTAGTAATAAAATATGGTTACTTTTCTTTCTGGCTTCTGAAATATTGAGAGAACAGACCATCAGTTTTGTGTTGGGCATTTCTAGTACACTGTTACCAGAATACATAAAGTAATTGACTATATTGTATGCTCTTGAATAAAAAACAGGAATTATTCAACTTACATATGTAGTAATGATTCATCTTTTTGACATTAAAAATAAAAGCAGTTCTCTGTTAACAGTTTTGCTTTATCCATATGATACATTCCTTACTATTTGATTTGATTATCATAAAAATGATTTTTCTAATGATACTTAGGTACCTTTAAAAAAATACCGTTCTAGGTAATCATTTTACTGGCAGAGATTATTTGACTTTCCTTAAGAGATACTGTAGGTTTGTTACTCTTCCAAATGTTTCTATTCTACTGCATTTAGTTCATTCAAAGACATACATTACCTCATTTTTTTTGAATTTTTATGTGAGTTTATTTGAGCCAACTGATGACATATGCCAGGAAACAAGATCTCCAATGCTCCAGAAAATAACAGTTTTGCAATTTCTTTTGTGCATTTGACATTAACAAGGGCATTTTCTCACATTTTAATGTTTCTGAACTAAAGTTGATTTTTAAAATTAATGTGACTATTTATGTGATTTTGTAGTGTCTCCAACTCCCTAGCCCTTGGGTTGCTGTTACTGAATTACTGGTTGTGTCTGAACATTGATGGCATCTTAGAAATGAAGATATTCTGTATAAAATCATCTTATTTTTTTCTTTCTTTATTTTTAGACCGAGGGGAAGGGAGGGAGAAAGAGAGGGAGAGAAACATCAATATGTGGTTGCCCCTACTGGGGACCTGGGCAGCAAACCAGGCATGTGCCCTGATTGGGAATTGAACCAGTGACCCTTTGGTTCACAGGCTGGTGCTCAGTCTATTGAGGCATACCAGCCAGGACCATACCTTATTTTTAAATCATTTTTGTTTATGAAAGTATTAATAAATCATTTAATATCTATGGGACTCAATTTATTTTTAAAATGGGGATGACAATCCAATTAATAAATTGACTTGCTGTATCTCAGGATTGGTTTGAAGCTATATAACTTGAAAAGCACAAAGCACTTTAAAAGTCATGTATTATTATTCATATATACTAATAATATAAATAATTTCACAGAGTCCCAGAAGAAGATATAAGGGAAAATTTATTTTCTAATTTTAAATTTGAGGAAATTGAGAGACATTAAATTATTCTAAGGTCATTGAGTCACACTGAAATAGGGTATGTACAACCACAATCCATGAAACAAAAGTGGTTCATACTATTACTAAACAATTTAGTAATATTTTTGCTTTTTTAAAGAGAGTATTTTTCTAAATCTTAAAGGAATGGATAATTGCACTTTTTTTAATCAGCCGAACAACTAGGAGCATTTGCAGCTGGAGTAAAGCAGATGTTGGAAGATGTACAAGAGCGGCTTGTCTACCGAACCCACATCTACATTCAGACAGACATTACTGGCTACAAACCAGCTCCTGGAGATCTGGCCTATCCTGATAAGTTAGTAATGATGGAGGTGGGTTCTGCTTACTGATCTCGCCCCCACCCCTAACAACTGTTGGATGTTTTGTACTAGATAAAATAGGATTTTTCTTTTTAATTCTTATTCAAAATGTACCGTCCAGATAAACTTGCCACAAGATCATAGGACATAAAATATAAAAAAGTTGAACAGAAAAAGTTTGTTAGGTTGTCTCTCCTTCAAGTTATATTTTATAAACATTCTATTCAGTTCTCTTCCCTTGTTCAGGAAACAGGCATTCTGAATTTTTAAATTGAATTAGTGCTTCCTGTGATTTCTCTTTTTTCTTTATAAGTGGCATTGATGAAGTTTGATAACATAAGAGCCATTATAATTGATGGTAATACAGTAACCACATCCTTAAAACTATACAGTACTGATGTTCAATTAATAGTTTGAAGACTTAGGTTTACCTCACTGATCTTCTACTCCCTGAGTGCTGGACCAAGTTTAAATAATGCCTCGGATGTTAGTGCTAAAACAGTTTGATCCTAGAATTTTTAAATGGAATTTTCAAATATAAGCAAAAATAGAATACCATAATGAACTACTACATATCATTACCCCAGCTTCAACATGGCCAATCTTGTTTCATTTAGAATGCTTTTACTTCCCCTCTGCACCATTAGTTATTTTAGAGCGAATTCTGAACATCATTTCATTAGTAAATATTTTAGTAGGTAACTGTATGGTAGGGGTACTTTTATTTTTTTATTTTTAACACAACCATAATACAATGATCACACCTGAAAACATTACTTATACTTCCCTAATATCATTAATATTCCATTGAATCTCAAGTTTATTCAGATTCACCAGTTAATGTCTTAACACATTTACTTAAATTCTTTTTGTGATTTTTGCTCAACTATTTGAAAATAATTAAAAGATGTTATGATACTTCACTCCTGAGTACTTCTGTTATTATTCTCCTAAGAATGAAAACATTCTCCACATAATCAGAATGAAGATTTTACATCTAAGGAAATTAACATTTATTCAAGAGTATTATTTATATACGGGCCATATTCAGATTTCTCCCGTTGTCCTAGCTGGACCCCAAAATTAAAAAGGTGGAATCCAGTCAAGGTTACTGTGTTGCATTTGAATTTTGTGTCTCCTTAAATCAAAACGAGACTTTTTCCTCCTCTTTTCCCCTGCAACCCACCCCCCAACCCTTACCTGGGACATAGACCTTTTTAAAAAAATATATTTTATTGATTATGCTATTATAGTTGTCCTATTTATTTCTCCCCTTTATTCCCCTCCACCCTGTACCCTCTCTCCCACCATCATTTCCCCACCTTAGTTCATATGCATGGGTCATACATATAAGTTCTTTGGCCTTTCCATTTTCCATACTATTCTTAACCTCCCCCTGTCTATTTTGTATCTACCACTTATGCTTCTTATTCTCTGTACCTTTTCCCTCATTGTCCCCCTTCCCCCTTCCCGCTGATCACCCTCCATGTAATTTCCATTTCTGTGAATCTCTTTCTGTTCTAGTTGTTTGCTTAGTTTTGTTTTTTGTTTTTTTTTTTTTTTTTTTTAGGTTTGGTTGTTGGTAGTTGTGAGTTTATTGTCATTTTACTATTCGTATTTTTGATCTTCTTTTTCTTAGATAAATCCCTTTAACATTTCATATAAAAAGGGTTTGGTGATGATCAACTCCTTTAACTTGATCTTATCTGTGAAGCACTTTACCTGCCCTTCCATTCTGAATGATAGCTTTGCTGGACAGAGTAATCATGGATGTAGGTCCTTGCCTTTCATGACTTGGAATACTTCTTTCCAGCCCCTTCCTGCAAGGTTTCTTTTGAGAAACTAGCTGATTGTCTTACGGGAACTCCTTTTTAAGTAACTGTCTCCTTTTCTCTTGCTGCTTTTAAGACTCGCTCCTTGTATCTTTAATCTTGGCTAATGTAATTATGATGTGCCTTGGTGTGTGCTTTCTTAGGTCCAACTTCTTTGGCACTCTCTGAGCTTCCTGGACTTCCTGGAAGTTGATTTCCTTTGCCAGATTAGGGAAGTTCTTCATTATGTTTTCAGTTTCTTGGTCTTCCTCTTCTCCTGGCTCCCCTATGATTTGGGGCCCTGTGATTTTTTGGGCCCTATGATTTGGATGTTGGAACATTGTAAGTTGTCCTAGTGGTTCCTAAGCCTCTCCTTGTGTGTTTGAATTCTTTTTTCTTTATTCTGTTCTGGTTGAATGTTTTATTTCTTCCTTCTGGTCAAAACCGTTGACTCGAGTCCTGGATTCCTTCCTTTCACTGTTGATTCCCTGTACATTTTCTTTTATTTCACTTCTCATAGCCTTGACTTTTTCCTCATTTGCAACCATACTCAACCATTTCTGTGAGCATCCTGATTACCAGTGTTTTGCACTGTGCATCTGATAGGTTGGCCATGTCTTCATTGCTTAATTGTATTTTTTTCTGGAGCTTTGATCTGTTCTTTCATTTGGGCCCTTTTTTTTGTTTTTTTTTTCCTTCTGCCTTGGTGCGACTGTTACATAGCAAGGGTCAGAGCCTTAGGTGTTCACTGGGGTGGGGCAACCCATGTTGATGCCTTATGGTGCTGTGTGTGGTGGAGGGGTCTGAGGGAACAGTGCTGCTTGTTTAGCTCTCTGTCAGCTTTCAGTCACTTCTACAGCTACCCACAAGCAAATTAGGCCTTTCTAGTGCTGATTCCTGGGTGGACGGGTTTTTGTACATTGTAGGACCCTGTGGGTCTCTCCAACAAACTCTCCTGTGAGGCTGGGAGTTTCTCCCAGCTGCCACAGCCCCCACAGGTCATTTCAGTCAGAGGTTTTGAGGCTTTATTTCCCCGTACTGGAACCGTGGGTTGCATGTACTGGAACCCTGGGTCGCATAGTCTTTCTCTCTCCCCAGTTGTTCCTTTTTGGTTTATCTGCATGCAAATGTGGCAACACCTGCTCTGTTAGCTGCTGCTTTGTGCACCCTGGTTCTCTAGCCGCCACCTTGAGGCAAGTACTCTCCATCCTGGCTTCTCGTTTCTGCCCCTCCTACGGGTCTGGATGAATGTTTCTTCTTTAACTTCTTGGTTGTTGGACTTCCATACAGTTCGAATTTTGGCAGTTCTGGTTATATTTTGTTTTTGAATTTGTTGTCCTTTTGGTTGTATGAGGAGGCAAAGTATATCTACCTACGCCCCAACTTCACTGGAAATTCTTGACATAGACTTTTTTGAAGAAAAAATAAAAAAGGTGGAATCTAGTCAAGGTTATTATGTTACATTTGAATATTATGTCTCCTTAAATCAAAACTAGAATTTTTCCTCTTTTTCCCTGCCTCCCCACTGTCCACCCTCACCCCCCCCCCACCCCACCCCCCAGCCACTTGGGACGTAAGACATTTTTGAAGAGATGAAATCAGTTTTATTGTAGAATGTTGTACATTCAGGATCTGTTTTCCTCATGTTGAGATTCAGGTTAAACACTTTTTGGCTTTCTGGTAAGAATACTACATAGTTGATGTTGTGTACTTCTAACTTCATTGTATGACAGGTACATAATGTCAGGTTATTCTAGTATTGGTTAAGGTAGGGACTATTAACTCTTTATTATAAAAGTTCATTCCTTCCTTTGTAGTTAGTAAGAAATGATGTTGAGATTATACGAGTTCCCCAACATCTTTTCACCCAGTGGTGTTTGCAATTATTAACAATTCTTGACTGAACGAGTTAGGGTGTCCAACCTGCGGGTCGCAGGCTGTGTGAGGCTCTGGATGGCTGTGAATGTGGCCCAACACAAAACTGTAAAATTACTTAAAACATGAGATTTTAAAATTTTTTTTTGTGATTACATGTCGCAATGTGTGTGGCCCAGACAGCTCTTCTTCCAGTGTGGCACAGAGATGCCAAAAGGTTGGATACCCCGATACTACTTTGAGGGTAGCAAATGGTTATTTTCATACCTGCCATTTCTTCTACATTTATTAGTTAGCCTTCTGCTCTTAAGACTTATTTTCTCTTCCTCTTTCCTACTCCTGTCTCTGTATAATTGTGGACTTTTAAAAAGTCATTATAATTCATTGTCATAATTATTCTTTTTGATGCTTAAAATTGTCCCAAGTTTGATGAGTGGAATCCCCTTTAGATTGGCTTCTTTGTCCTTTCAACATGTTGCTCTAATCTTTGAGTACTTCTTTCTTTTTCCCTAAGCAGCTTTATAGAAGTACAGTTTATAATTCACTCATTTAGAGTTTATAATTAAGTTGTTTTTAATAGGTTCACAGATACATGCAACCATCACCATTTTTAGACCATTTTCATCATCTCAGAAAGAAATCTTGTAACCTTTAGCTATCATATTCCTACACCAGCCCTAGGCAAACACATTTCTCTCCATAGATTGTCCTGTTCTGGACATTTCATATGAATGGAATCATATACTAGGTGGTGTTTTATGACATCTTTCATTTAGCATGATGTTTCCATGGTTCATCCATGTTGTAGCATGTATTAGTATTTCATTCCTTTTTATGCCTGGATAATATTCTGTTGTATGGATATGTTACATTTTGTTTCTTTGTCCATCAATGGACAGTTGGGTTGGCTGTTATAAAAAATACTACTATAAACATTGATGTGCACTTTTTTGTGTGGCTATTTTTTATTTTTCTGTATATATACATAGGAGTAGAATTGCTGGGTCATATAGTAACTTTGTGTATCATCATTTGCCAAGCTGTTTTCCAAAGTGGCCCCACTCTGTACAATCAGATAACTCAACTATAGATCTGAAGATTTTATATAAGAGCTAATCTCTTTAGACTAGAGATTTTGCCCATGTAAGGGTGCCATTTGCATGGCATGCGGAGAAGTATAGAGTAAGGCAGATACAGGTTCAAATTCTAGCTCTGTCAGTCAATATCTGTTACTTAGCTTCTATGAATGTTTTATTTGTAAAATAGGCATAACAGTACTGACCATGGAGGGTTGTGAGAGTAGAGATAATGGCTAGAAAACACTTAACTTAGTAGTCATACAGTAGACAGTGGCTGTTACTGTTTAGCCTTTGAAATATTTAGAAACATAACATTTGACTGAAAGTCATTAAGTAAAATATAACCTTATAGTTAAAATTTTTAATTTTTAATTTTAATGTATTTCAGCTTGATTGAGATATAATTATTAACATTATATAACTTTAAGGTGTACAATATAATTATTTGTTATATGTATACATTGTGAAATATTTACCACAATAAGGTTAGTTAACATATCCATCACTGCACATAGTAACAGTATTTTTTTTGTGTGTTGGTGAGGACTTTAAAAATTTACTGTCTTAGCAACTTCTGAATATAAAGTACAGTATTGTTAATTATAGTCACCATACTCTACATTGGATCCCCAGAACTTACTTGTTACTGCAAGTTTATATCCTTTGACTACCTTTCCACATTTTCCCCATCTGCACCCCCCCCTCACAGAGCAACCACCTATCTGTTCTCTGTTTCTATGATTTTGAGTTACTCTTTTTTGAAAATAAGACATTTGCCTTGTTAGTAAAGGTGACTTTTGATGGTCTCCTTTCCTGTATTAAAATTTAATATGAAGGGTGTTGGTTTTGCAGGTTCACTTAACCTATAAGAAGGTAACTATTTCTTAAACAATTAAAATACATTACCCGATCCAGCCCTGATTGGCATGGCTCAATATGTTGGGCATCATCCCGCAAGGGAAAGGTCACCAGTTTGATTCCCAGTCAGGGCATATGCCTGGGTTGCAGGCCAGGTCCCCAGTTGGGGGCGTGCAAGAGGCAGCCAATCAGTGTTTCTCTCACAGAAGGGAAGGAAGTGTTTCCGTTTCTTTCACCTTCCCTTCCTCTCGCTCTAAAAATAAATAACGTCTTTAAAAAACCAAATTACTTGATCCAGTTTGTTTGAATAATAACTTTGCTATGTCATCACGTGTTTTTAACATTTTAAAAAATGTAACCTAAGTTTTGCCACATTCGTAAACTATCCTTGCTTAATTATTATTGGTTTAGGGCGGGAGTGCTGCTATACTTAAATTTGTCAGTGAGAAATACATTAAAGTCTATTTCTTCCTAAGTGTAGCCCATATTTATCAATATACTTTTTGTCACCAAATTGTAATAGTCACAGTTGTTAAGTTATCATCCTGTCATTATCCTGTTTCTGTTTAGACAGCTTCTCCTAGATGGCACACATCTTGACTCTCTTCTTTTTTAAAAATACATTTTATTTTTTGAACAGTTTTAGATTTATAGAAAAATTGAGAAGATACTACATTTGAGAAGAGTTCAAGTATACCCATACCCATTCTGATATGTTAATTAACATCTTATATTAATATGATGCATTTGACACAGTTAATGAGCCAGTAATAATACACTGGTATTAACTAAAGTCCATAGTTTATTCAGATTTCCTTAGTTTTTATTTAATGACTTTCTCTGTTCCAGTATCCCATTTATACTGTTACATTTATTTTTCATATATTCTTAGGATCCTCTGGGTTGTGACAGTTTTTCAGATTTTCCTTGTTTTTGATATTTTTAACAGTTTAGAGGGAAACTTTTAGATTGTTTTATAGCTGCCTCTCTGTTGGAATTTGTCTGATGTTTTCCTCATGATTAGACTGCTGTCATGAGTTTTTTTAAGAGGATAGCTGTAGAGGTAAATTACCATTTTCAACACATCATAGCAAGGGTAAATACTGTCAGCATGACTTAGCACCGTTTATGTTGACCTTGATCACCTAGCTGAGGCAGTGTTGTCTGGCTCTACTGGGAAGTTGCTGTTTTTCCTCCTCTTCTGTGTTCTCTTTAGAAGGAAGCTCTTTGTTCAGGCCCTACTTAAGGAGTGGGGAGTTATGCTCTACTTCCTTGAGGGCAGAGTATCTGTATAAATTATTTGGAATTTTTCTGCAAAGGAGATTTGTATTTATTCACTCATTCTCTTGATATCAGCATGAACTCATGGAGATTTATATTTGGGATTATAGTTCACAGTTCCTTTATTTTGTTGTTCGAATAGTTACACCTTTGGTCATTGGGAGCTCTTTCACTTGGTTCTTATGTTGTTTTGACATATCCCTTCAATGTAGCATTTCTTTTACTTTCTTTTTTTTTTTCTCTTGAGTACTTTCTCACTTTCTTGGTACTGTAAGATGCTCCAGGTTCATCTTTACTTTTTCCTGCCTCAGCTCTAGAATTGGCTATTTCTTCAAGGAATCCTGACTCCTTTTGTTGGAGAATAGTATTAGAAACCAAGATCTGGGTGCTTAAGTGTACTCATTACTATGGGCTGTTGGTGCCTCTGGGACTTCTCAGCTGACGTAGCAAAGAGATACATGTGTATGTACCAGCCCCTTCCTGTTGCTCCAAATCCTCACCAGCATTTTACCTTAACCTGTTTCAGTACCTGCACTGATAAATGTGTGGGGATAGGTATGTTTGTCTTAAAGCTAACAGGCTTGAAATATGGCAGTCTATTTAGTTTATGCCCTTACTTATGTTTTTAGAATGTTTTTCTAAACTTTGTCTCTCCTGACTTCTATTTAAATTTATTTTATTTTGGGTAGCTTAGTAGAATATAGACAGTCTATAATAATTTAACTTTTTCATCTCCATTTGCTGTTTTGGCATAGTTCTCTTTATTAGTCCATTGATTATTATTTTTTAACTTTAAGGGAAAAACATGTTCATATTGCCAAACAGCTTAATGTCCTTCTGATTTCTCTATATAGCAAATTGCACAGAGTTTAAAAGATGAACAGAAGAAGGTACCTTCAGAAGCTTCTTTTTCAGATGTTCGATTAGAAGAAACAAAGTCTAATAATCTGACAAAATCTGGTATGTTAAAATGTTTTAACTTCCAACTTTTATTTATTCTTTAAAAAAACTTATATTGAGGACTTATCACAACCCAGACATGAAAAACAGCTTGTGCTTTTGTGGAGCCCACACTTTAGTCAGGGGAGATTGACAAACCACAGGCATAATTCAGTGGTGACATGTTAAAAGGTAGGCACAAGGCACTTGTGGAAGAGGGGGATAAAAATTATGAAGGGAGGTGAAATTTGAGTAGAAGAAGATGGATTCAGTGAGAGGTGTGTTGTCTGAAAGCTGTAGAGGTTATGAAGGTGAGTTTGAAAAAGCCAGGTGAAATAAGGTTAAGATAGAATAGCATGGTGGATGGCATGCAGGATGGGAAGACTGGCTGCTTTGGGGAAATCAAGTTGTTTGGTGTTCTTGGGCATAGGTTGTTTGTATTGTAGTAGGAACAGGTAAAACAGGCTACATTGTGATAGGGTTTAGGTGTCTCTTGGACTTTGAACTTCTAGTTAATATAATTTAGTGTACCAGGGTAACTACACCACTGGATTTGCATTTTATAAATGTATTGAGTGCCTGGGACTGGGGTTAAAAAAATAATACAAAGGTTTGGGATAACTTGGACTGGGGTGCATGTTATACAAGGAATAAACTTGCCCAAGAATAACCCCGTGTACTCATGAGTTACCTAGACAAAAAGTTAGATGGGAAGTATGGCATCCTTTCTTCCCCCACACCCCCCCAACTCTAAAGTTACACTAATGCTCAGCTCTCCATAGGACTGGCTAGGAGTGGGGGCAGTGAAACTCCATGGACTTTTAAAGAGACCTAGCTACACCCAAATCCCCAGGTTTAGGGCATCATCAAGTATTGAGTCAATTCTATAAACATTTGGTACCCCAAATACAGATTGCCAAGCAGCCTGGGTATTCCCCATCTGACAAAGCCATTTTATTATGCTTGCTAGGAAGAGAGACTCATAGGAGGTTGAAGTTTTGTCTTCTGAAATATAATCCATGCCACATCCCAGAGTACATCTTGGTACTAGTATGTATCTTAGTTCTAATGTATATCTTAGTCCTAGTGTATATCTTAATCCTAGTAAATCTCTTGAAGAGTCATTGGAGAGACTACAATACATTGCTCCCTTACCAGCCCTTGCCAGGGCTTTGCACATTTTCTCTTTCCTCCCCAAAGCCTATTCTTTAACTGATTGATACCTGGCTTTAGAATAGGGTAATGTTGGCAGAACTATAGAGACTGATTAGGAGATTGTTTTTTTTGAAAGAGAGGTGGTTTGAGCCAAGGTGTGACTGGGGGATGGAGAGAAATGTATAGATGAAGGATATGGTTGAAGTTTGAACCAACAGACTTTAATGACACACTAGGTTGGGCACTGAGAAAGATTAAGGTCTGTGTGGAACTACAGAGAGCATCCGTGTTATATGAATCTAAAGCTGTGTTGTCCAGTATGGTAGCCACTTGCCATTGAGTATGTGAATTGTAGCTAGTCTGAATGTGCCATGATTGTGTAAAATACACACCAGATTTCAAAGACTTAATATGAACTAAAGAATGGAAAATATCTTATTAGTAATTTCTACATCGATTACATGTTACAGTGATGATGTTTTGGGTATATTGGATTAAATAAAATATATTAAAATTAATTTTATTTGTTTCTTTTTACTTTTTTCCATGTGACATTTTAATGTTACAGCTATAGCTCACATTATATTTCTATTGGACATTGAGACTCTAGAGCTATAAAGAGGGACTGGTTTAGAGATAAAGATAGAGGGGTAGTTGATGCTTTGGGCTTATTATATAAGATCACCCCAGGACAGAGAGTAGAGCCGTGATAGCAGAAGTCTGGGGAGAGTGCCTTAGCAGATGCTGATGTTAAGGAGCAAGAGGTAGAGAAGTATGGTGGGTTCACTGAGAATAGCCAGAGAGATCAGAAGTAGTTAAGGGGCTAGGGTGTAATTAAAGCCAAGAAAGAGAACTTGGCAGTGTATTTTGAGTAAACAGGTGAGAAATGTGAAATCACGAAGATACTGTTGTCAGAGAGTAGGATTCTAAGATTTAATAACTAGGAGGTGAGATAGTAATGAGAAAGTCTGTAGAAAGTAATAAAGTCATTCTGAAAGGAAGTCATAAGGAAAACTGTGGGGTAGGGGTTGAGGGATGGAAGTGAAGTCTTTGGAGTTGGGAAGGTCTACAAATGATATATCTTAGAGCAGGGATGTCAAACTCATTTTCACTGGGGGCACATCAGCCTTGAAGTTATCTTCAGAGGGCTGAATGTAGTTTTAGGACTGTATAAATGTAACTACTCCTTAACAGTTAGAACTCGGTGCTGCTGCTGGGTAGAAACTAGGTGGAGGACTGGATTTGGCCCAAAGGCCTGGTGTTTGCCACCTGTGGCTTAGAGCATGGAAGGCAGGCTGTCAGACAGACCAGCTTCGATTAATCTTGCTGTTTAACATTGCTTTGTTCGCTTGTCATCTCCCTTCCCCATTGGGTCCCACTTGCTTCCTTGTGACTACATGTAGATCTGCCTCCTTTTTAATAGCAGCATGGTGTTCTGTAATGTGTGTATACTGTTCGTTTATTGCATAAAGATTATTGATCACAGTTTGGGAAAAGCAATTAGGTTGAGTATGTGAGAACACACATGAATGCATACATATACTGTGTTATACTGAGATATACTGTGTTATATCTCATCTGTCACGAAGTTTCTTACAGCATTCCTGATTAAAGGTGGGACTAGAGAAAGTGGATGCCTCCAGCACATGGTAGTTAGCAAGAACAGTTTATAGTTGCTATGCAAGCAAGATAAATCAATGTGTGTGTGAAATGTGTTTTCTTTTCCATTTGGATTTTTAGGTTCGATGGAATCTTTGAATCCTAGACCACAGACCACAATTTCTCCAGCAGATCTTCATGGAATGTGGTATCCTACCGTTCGACGAACTCTTGTGTGTCTCTCCAAATTGTACAGATGCATAGATGTACGTATGTAAATTTTTATCTTTACTGTAAATTGCTTGCCATTTAATTTGAAATGTTTTTAAATTAAAATTTTATGATCTTGATAAAATATTTTATTTGGTATTAGATAAGAATCATATGGTTTTTAGATATAGGTATAATTTTAAGATCAATCTGATTTGTGGATTCTTAACCCTAGCATTTTGTGGATCCTTAGACCCCACTAATGGGATCTGGGTAGTCTGTGAACACCTTAATATTTTTGGTAAAATTGTGTATGCATGATTGTATTTGTATCTTTTTGAGGAGAAGGGCCATAGCTTGTATTGATTCTCATGGGGATCTATGACCACAAATAAATTTAAAACTATAGATTAATTCATTTGTCTTAGTTTATAGATGAAGAAAAAGAGATGCAGAAAGTTTAAGTGATATATCCAATGTCACATAGGTATAATATACATTTAGTATTTAAATTTAGTATTAAATTCAATTACTATAATTTAGTTTTGTACTCGGTTTAAATCAGCTTCCTTAACAAGTCATATTTACATGTATTTCTAACCATGGACTGATTTTACTTATTTGCTGAAGTTAGCATACCCCTTCTCCCCTGCCCCTGCTTTATTTTTTTAGCCCCAACTTATAATGTGCATTTATTTCAGGTAATAGTTACTTTGAGCATTCCAATTTATAATCATCAATCCCTGAAAGATCAGATTTGTCTACATTCATTTACAGTTACCAGTTTGCTGCTGATCCAAAATAGTTTATAAAATTCAGTGGCTTTAATTCACCTTTAAAAAATTAATTTGATTATTATAACCCAATTAGCATGTAAAGAGAGAAGTGATTAAATACAAGTCATGTAATTAATTGTCTAGATGCCACTGTTTCTTAAGAATATGGGTCAAAGGGGTATGTGTATCCCCTCTCACTATGGAGATGCTTTGACTCAGAGTCCTAGGGCCTGAACAAGGTTGCACAGTTGTTTCATTGGCTCAGTAGACAACAAACTACTCAGTATCTATTTTAAACTGTATACTTACTGGATTTTGTGCTTGGAGATTTTGAAATTTAACTACAAAGTGCTTTTTGCCCAGTTTTGGGACTTTTTGAGGTGGGGCCACATCACCTCTACAGAGTTAGAGTCAGCCTTTTTGTCCAGCTGATGAGGTCTCTTCCAGAGGGAGTTTTGGACATTGGCATTACTTTCCCCTGGTTCCCAGCAGGTGTATTGAATGATGGTATTATGCTGGGATTTAGAAACTTCTACAGTGGAGCCAGGGTTTCAAGAGAAATGTGCAGGGGGCATATTCCACATAGAACCCATTGTCATCAGAGACCCTAGTGAAACCTCTTAGGTTCTTAACATGGATTTTAGCTAAATAGTAGATAGGCTTAAGGATGCCACTCTGCCTGTATTTATTATATGCCCTAGGCCTGTTTATTATTTTTTCACTTAATTTACATTCATGTCTTATCCTTCTCTCTTTAGCCATCAAAGGAGAGGAGAGACAAATCCTGTGAAAACCCCATTAAGGCTGACCAGGAGAAAGAGAGGATCTTAATCTAAGCTGCCATCTTCAGGCTTCCTAAAGTAGAGTCAGTGACTTAACAAGAGGCAACCCTAGTCTCTTCTTACTACAGTGACCTCATGGAAAATAAGAGAGAGGGAACAAAAAAAATAGCATCAAGTAAGGCCAGGGCCCAGGACTCTAGACTAATGACAAATATTTTGCTGAGGCTCATTCTTAACAATTCTATCTTGGGTGGGATGGACACAGGGAGGAAAGCAAGAGGGCTGACAGGAGTGCCTGCCCAGACCAACATGTGACACCTCTGGGAAGACATAGAAATGACAATTAATTTAAGAATCATACTTAATATACCATTTTATCACCTGATTTTTTTCACCTAATTATATTTTATAGGTTTTCATCACTTCCTTTAGCATTATTTTATTTCATGCAGCATTCTGTAACTTAGGTTACTAGTATTTTATTTGTCATCCCCTTCATCACTGAACATTTTATTTCCAGTTTTTTGATGTTTTAAATAATATTGGGATTAAGAGCCACATGGATGAATCTTATATACTACTGACTAATCACTTGGGATACATTTTTAGAAGTGGATTTACTGAGGGTTTGTTTTAAAGTTGGTTTTATATATTTAAAAAACAGCTTCCAGCATGAGATCTTATTGAAGTGAGAGCTTTATGAGGTCAGAATTATATCAGCCTTGTCTATCCACCACTGTACTTCTAGCATCTAGCACAGAGTTTGGCATGAGGTAGGTGCTCGGGAAGTATTATTAAAGGGTCCTTGAGTGGTTTGAGAGATGCACATTATGAAACTATGTATTAATATAGAAAGATTGTAGTGGAATAGGAAATTCCAGGAGGAATATTGCTAGTAACATAAATTAATCCAATGGATGAGGGCCAAGCAGTCGGTCCCTGTACTCAACCTATGACCTTTTTTTCCTGTTTGTGAAGTGCTACAGGGTGATGTTTCTCTTTTATTTCACCAGAGGGCAGTGTTCCAAGGATTATCACAGGAAGCCTTATCTGCCTGCATTCAATCGTTACTTGGAGCATCAGAATCTATCAGTAAAAACAAGGTTTGATAAAGTGTTACTTGAAATCTTGTTACCTATAATAATATTGTGGAGTATAGTTATTTATTTATAGGCACAAAAATTTAAAGCCATTTTAGCAGTAGGATTTGTTTGTTTAATGATTGATTTTGAGGCCCTTTGAGAGAAGCTAGGATTTCACTGTAGTGCTAAATAAAGACTATACCATGTAAGAGAGCTCCAAGTTTGCTTAAGTACCAGAAATAATAATTAGGTTATAAATTCTATAGGATAAGATTTTCTTGTTATAACCTTAGCAAGGGGGACAGGTATTGGACTGCTATTTCCTTGGAATACCAAAACAGGGATTTCAAGGAAACAGCAAATTATAATCATCCCTACTATGATGTTTTGTTTTAATTTAATTTAATCTAATTTAATTTAATTTACAATGATTTTAAAAATAGTTGAATGGCCTAGCTTGGAGGAAATAAGCCAATTTGTCCTCCAAGTCAATTTGGAGGACTGGCAGTTGTCACCATGGGTTGTATGAGTAGAAGTAGTTACCATGACTTTGTGACTTATAGCTTTTAATCAGGAAGGGATCTGGGGTTGAATACTGCTGCCATGTGCTTCTCCCAAGACCCCTGTGATTCTTTTTCTGGAAATACAGCATGGTTGAAAGTGTTGCTGTGCTAACTCTTCACTGAAAATATTTGCCACCAGTGGGGCTGTTTCAAGTCACATTTCTTCGCTGCTTGGAGTGTTCAAACCTTGTTAACCTTTCTGGATTTCCAGCTTTACAAACTTGATTTCTGACTTCAAGGCTTTAAACAAATTAAAACAAACAAACAAAAAACTTTACAAAAGAATTTTGGGTCCTGTTGCTGGGAAAATTCCACCTTTGTTTGTGACCACTGTGTCTTCTGTGTAGAATGGAGAGTTGAAATATAATTTTGATATGGGGACTAGAGGAAGATAGAAAATCAAGTTTATAGATAAGCAGATTTAAATTTTAAAAAGTATTTTTTTAAAGCTTTGGTGAGGGAATTGAGAGATTCCATTCTTTTTTTTTTTTTAAGATTTTATTTATTTATTTTTAGAGAGGGAAGGGAGGGAGAAAGAGAGAGAGAGAGAAACATCAGTGTGTGGTTGCTGGGGGCTGTGGCCTGCAACCCAGGCATGTGCCCTGACTGGGAATCGAACCTGCGATGCTTTGGTTCGCAGCGCGCACTTAATCCACTGAGCTATGCCAGCCAGGGCTTAAAAAGTATTTTTTTAAAGATTTTATTTACTTATTTTTAGAGAGAGGGGCAGGGAGGGAGAAAGAAAGGGAGAGAAACATTTATTGCATCTCACAGTCCCCTAACTGGGGACCTGGCCCTCAACTCAGGCATGTAGCCTGACTAGGAATTGAATTGGTGACCTTTTGGTTTGCAGGCCGCCGCTCAATCCATTGAGCCACACCAGCCAGGGCTTAAAAAGTATTTTCAAGTTGAGCTCTCCTTTTTTATAGTAGGCAAAATATACATAACTATGTAATGAAAACATAAATTAAAAGATGAAACATTGATGCCCTGGCTGGGTGAGGAAGTTGGTTGGAGCATCAGCCCATACACTGAAACACTACAGGTTTAATTCCTGATTAGGGCAGATGCCCAGGTTATAGGTTTGATCCCTGGTTGGGGTGCATATGGAAGACAACTGATGTTTCTCTGTGTCTTTCCCTTCCTTTCTCTCTCAAGTCAATAAATATATTCTCGGGTGAGGATTTGAAAAAGAAAAATGTAACTTTGAAAGCTTTTGGGTGACTGAATCATTTTTCCTCCTTTTGCCTACATATTTATTTATTTATTTATTTATTATATTTTTTGGATTATGCTATTACACTTATCTCAGTTTTTCCCCCTTTGCCCTCCTCCACCCAGTGCCCCCCCACTCCCTCAGGCAATCCAACACCATTGTTCATGTCCATGAGTCGGGTATAGTAATTCTTTGGCTACTCCATTTCCTATACTGTACTTTACATCCCCATGGCTGTTCTGTAACTACCAATTTGTGCTTTTTAATCCCCTCATCTCTTCACCCATTCCCCACACCCCTTCCCATCTGGCAACTATCAAAACGCCCTACATATCCATGATTCTGTCTCTGTTTCTTTCTTTCTTTTGTTCTTTCTTTATTTTTAGAGAGAGGGGAAAGGAGGTTAGAAGAGAGGGAGAGAAACATCAATGTGTGATTGCTTCTTGTGCACCCCCTACTGGGGACCTGGCCCGCAACCCAAGCTTGTGCCAGCAACCCTTTGGTTCGCAGGCTGGGGCTCAGTCCATTGAACTGCACCAGCCAGAGCTTGTTCTTCTTTTTTAAAAAAATATTTTATTGATTATACTGTTAACAGTTGTGCTAATTTTTCCACCTTTGCTCCTGTCCACCCGGTATCCCCCTTCTCTCTAGCAGTTACCCTCCTTAGTTCATGTCTGTAGGTTGTGCATGTAAATTCTTTGGCTTCTCCATTTCCTACACTATTTTTAACTTCCCTCTATTTATTCCTACCAGTTATGCTTCTTTTTTTTTTTTTCAGTCATGCTTCTTAATTCCTGCATCATTTATCCATTCTTCCTCTTCCCCTACCCAGCTGATAACCCTCCAAGTGGTCTCCATATATATGATCTATTCCTGTTCTGGTTGTTTGCTTAATTTGTTTGTTTGTTTGTTTTAGATTCAGTTGTTAATAGTTGTGAATTTGTTGCCTTTTTAAAATGTTCATGGTTTTGATCTTTTTCTTTAATAAGTTTATTTACATTTCCTATAATAATGGCTTAGTGGTGGTGAACTCCTTTAGCTTTGTCTTGTCTGGGAAGCACTTTATCAGCCCTTCCATTCTAAATGATAGCTTTGCTGGGTAAAGTAATCTTGGATATAGGTCCCTGCTTTTCATGACTTTGAATATTTCTTTCCAGTCCCTTCTAGCCTACAAAGTTTCTTTTGAGAAATCAGCTGATAGTCTTATTGGAACTCCCTGTAGATAACTAACTTCTTTTGTCTTGCTGCTTTTAAGATTTTCTCTTTATCTTTAACCTTTGGCATTTTAAGTATGATGTGTCTTCCAGTGGGCCCCTTTACATCTATCTTGTTTGGGACTCTGTGCTTCATGGACTTGCATGTCTTACTTCACCAAATTTGGGAAGTTTTCTTTCACTATTTTTTCAAATAGATTTCCAACTTCTTCCTCTTTTTCCTTATGTCACCCTTATGATGTGAGTGTTGGATTGCTTGAAGTTGTCATGGAGACTGCTTACTCTATTCTCTCTTTTTTGGATTCTTTTTTCTTCTTATTTTGCTTTCTTCTTTTTTTGCTCTTATTGGTTGTTTTTTTGCTTCTTTATGTTCCACATTATTGATTTGATTTTTGGCTGCATCCACTCTACTGTTGTTTCCCTTTAAATTGCTCTTTATTTCAGTTAGTGTATCTTTCGTTTATGACAGAATATTTTTTATGCTATTGAGGTCCACACTAAGTTCCTTATGACCAATGTTGTGAACTCTGCATCTGATAAATTGCTTATCTCCATTTCATTTAGCTCTTTTTCTGGAGTTTTGATCCATTCTTTTGTTGGACTATGTTTCTTTGTGTCCTCATTTTGACAGCCTCCCTGTGTTTGTTTCTATGCACTAGGTAGAGCTGCTATGACTCCTGTCCTGGTAGTGTGGCCTAATGTAGCAGGTGTCCTGTAGGGTCCAATGGCACAGTCTCACCTATCACCCAAGCTGGGCACTCGAGGTGCTTTGTGTGAACTGAGGACACCCTCTTATAGTTGAGCCTTGATTGCTATTGGCAGGTCAATGGGAGGGATTTGCCCAGACCAGTCAGCTTCAAGGACTGGCTATGACCACTAACTGCCAACCTCCACCCTTTATGGAGGATCAGCTGTGCAGGGGCAGCATGGTGGTGCTCTGACATGGTCTGTAGCTGTACACTGGTTGCACAGAGTTTGCAGTTTCCAGGATAGTGCTGCCAAGGTCAGTCCTCACCTGTGTTTTGCTTGGGGCCAGCCTGCATGAGCTATAAAGTAATCCGAGGTGGCTGCTACTTTTGCTGGACTTGAAAATTCCCAGGTAAAGCCAAGCTGTGAATCTAGATTGTCCTGGGGCCACTTAGTAAGAGCTACTGGGGTTGGGGGCTCACTGAGGCTGGCTGTTTCTTGTTTGAGAGGACTTAGGAAATTGTGAAGCATGAATGGCCAAGACTGGCCATTCATATGGAAGAGTCATGTTACAGTTCGGGTGGGCCTGCACGTTGGGTGGGACAGAGTCTCGGGGGATGTCCAAGGCAGGGCAAACAGTGTTAGTGAGGTTGATGGAGTCTTTGATGTGGCACCTGCCTTCTGGTTCTGTGGGTCTTTGGGAGGAGGGTTCAGAAAAGGGGCAATGGTCTCTGTCACCTCTCTGTCTAGGAGGGGAGAAAGCTGTCCCCCAGTTCTCACCTGGATGTCAGACCCTTCAGTTCCTCGATGTATGCCACTGCTGCCTTGCAAGCTGCTACTGCAGTGCTTGAGCCCAGTGGGAGTGAGTCTGTAAGTGTGTGTGGGGGTTAAGAAGAACTGCCTGGGACTTCAGGAGTTTTTCCTACTGATTCAGTCCGTGCTGGTTTTTGCAGCTAGAAGTTATGGGGTACCTGGTGTGAGCCTGAGACTCCTCTGTACTGAGAGATTCCTCCTGTATTTTATCCACCACACATGGATTTGGGCCCAGCCTGTTCCACATCTCTGCCCCTCCTATCAGTCTGGATGGATGTGATTTCTTTAATTCTGCAGTTGTCAGACTTCCATTCAACTTGATTTCTGATGGTTCTGAGTGATGGTTGTTCTTCAGTTGTAATTTTGATGTGGTTGTGTGAGGAGGTGAGCTGTGTTTACCTATGCCACCATTTTCACTGGGTGTCCCTACACTTTTATTTAACTTTCTAGATTTTCTTCAGTGAGCATGTATTTCTTAGATCATCAGGAGGAAGAGAATTGTCCTAATTAAAGAACAGTTGATATGCTTATGTCCTCTTGTACCACTGTCTTTTTTTAAAGTAGGAGCGAAGAGCCTTTTGATAATTCAGTTTTTGCCCTCATTGCCTCTTTTATCTATTTCTTACATATTTTAAAGGGTTTAAGTGTGTATGAGGAAGCCCTCAATTTGGTCATCATTAGTGACCATTTATTTTCATGGCTGAGTTTGTATAGTTTTGACTTTCAGCTTTTTTTTTTTTTAACCTCAGCCAATGATATGTTTATTGATTTTGGAGAGGGAGAAAGAGAGAAAGAGAAACATCTAATAGATGTTGCCTCTATCTAAGTTGCCTCTCGTATGGACCCTGACTAGAGATTGAACCCACAACCTTGGGGTGTACCCTGACCAGGGATCAAACTAATAACCTTTCAGTGTATGGGATGACACTCGGCCTAATTGAACCTTCTGGCCAGTGTATGTTTCAGCTTTTTTTTGAGACAAACTGATGACATGTCAGGGAGTACTTTTTCAAATGCTGCGCAGAATAATAGTTGTGGTTCCTTTTATGCATTTGAAATTAAGGAGTGTATGTAAGGGAAGCAGGTGTCAATTGGATTACAAGATAGTTAAGATTATTTGGTCTCTTGGGGGTGTTTACATTTTAGATAGAGGGGTCTGAAAAGAGGCATATTAAAGGTGTGTTAACCTAGATTCACAGTAACAGTGGGCAGGGCTTTCTTAAGGCAAAGATAAACTTTTTTGTAAAGAAGTTGTATTCCTGGGACATAACTACCCATCATGACCTACCTGGTTAAGAATTTATGATCAGACAACCTTGAGATTACTTTTCATAGAACCCATTTTTTGTCCTCAGTTCCTTGTTTTGGTCAAATATCAAGTGAGAGGATGCTTTGATGAAAACCTTTTGGTCAGATCGTGTGGCACTAGGAAGGCTTATTCCTAGGGATGCTCAGTATTGACCTTGTCTTGTTGACCACTGGGGATTAGGCAATATCATAATCATGGGACTCAGAGTTGAGGCTGAATTTTCCCATGAAAAGGAAGGGCAGATAACTGGAAGGCAGTCAGGTCTTCTGGCCTTCATTGTCAAAAAAACGCTCTGGATCATTTCTATCCTGTGAATTGTCATGTTCGAGTTTTGTCTAATTGCCGAGTTACATCTATTTTTCTTTATTTGGCATCTATCAATAGTATAACATTTGTAGAAGACATGAAAAGGGTAGTAAAAGGTATCTCATACATGTTCAGAAATCATGAGTAGTTGGACTATATATAGAAACCCAAAGAACAAGGACGACTATTATTACAACTAATATCATTAATAAGCAAATAATGACAAACAAAATGGATTCAGTGTTCAGTGTCTGTCAGTAGGTACACAGGCCTTGTCAACGTCTTGGGATGTCTGCCTCTGATGTCAATAGCTTCTCATCCTCTAAGAGTCTTTGATGGCTGTTGTAGACAGTGGCAAGTGTAAGAGACAAGGGTAGAGGTCCATTTGTGCTTATGTGCCTGATCAGTTTTCCTCTGGTGAGATTGGAGAGTGTCTTTTATTTGATGGTCTTTTCAGAAAAAAATATCTAAAGTCTTTGTCTCCTGGGAGTTTGCTGTGAAAGGAAGCAGTTACCAACTTGGCATTTTCTTTAAATGATTCTATCAGACTTTGGCAATAGTGTAAGATACCTTCTTTCAATAATGTCAGCTCATAAGTTCCTTCATCTAAGTTCAGTTTAAATGCACTATGATGCATAAAGGAATGTAAAAACCAAAAAATGAGTTTGCCAGGGAGCCAGGAAAAGAACCAAGCAGCCATTGTGGGCTTCCTGTAGTCCCAACTATTTACATTAGTCATTGTTTACCCTTATAATATACCCTAGAAACTTTTCATCAGTTATTTTACAGTGTTTCTTATGCATTTTAACATAAAAAAAATCCTTTGAGGTGTTCCAGGATCCCTTCTGGAATACCGTGAAATTATTCCTACATATATTGAGATTTTAACCCTTAAAACCTCAGTTTCTAATGAAAAGTATGAAAAAAGCAATTTGAATTCTTTAGCTTGGTAGAGTTATGAGGACATTTTATAACCTCTGGAAACATATTTCATAGACATCAATGTCAATTAACATGAATTTAATTTTGTAAAACTTAGGTAAAATGTCTGTTTTGCTTAAGTAACCCAACAAACTAATTTTATTTACTAAGGATTAATCTTTGATCCTGTGAGTTTGAAAAGCATTTGAGTTAGTTTCTATATTTCTGAGAATTCTAAAATAATCCTTATAAGCACTTGCCTTTAAATTAATTTCAACAATACCATCCAGAGGTAGAAAATTATCTCACATTTATAACATACCTATATAGACATACATAGACACAAATAGAGAACAGTTGGATCCAGATTTTGTTTTGGAGAAATTTACAATTTGTAGCTGTCCTTGACAAGTTAAGATCCAAATGACCTTCCCCTTTTTAAAATAGGACAGATATTTTTAATATGTCAAAGTATTGGGTTGCTACCTAAACAACATCATAGGTTGATCCATTTATAGGGGAGCCTCAAAAATAACCAGAATTTATTTATTTTTATTTATTTTATTATTTTATTATTTTTTAAAGATTTTATTTATCTATTTTTAGAGAGGGAAGGAAGAGAGAGAGAGAAACATCAATGTGTGGTTGCTGGGGGTCATGGCCTACAACCCAGGCATGTACCCTGACTGGGAATCGAACCTACAACACTTTGGTTTGCAGCCCGAGCTCAATCCACTGAGCTACGCCAGCCAAGTCTCAGAATTTATTTATAAAAAATTGTGTATTTATTTTTACATGTTTAAACTTAAGTCACCTTCAAAGTACTCTCCATTTGATGCAGTACACCTACTGAGACATTTTTTTCCACTGCTCAAAACAGTTTTTGAACTCATTGATTTTGATGCCTTTTAGTGCTTTGGTTGCATTAGTTTCACCTCTTCCACATTTCCCTTTGAGGACTTTTTTCATCCAGGGAAACAAAAAAGTCTCTCAGGGCTGGATTGGGTGAATAGGGAGCGTGGGGCACCAGGGTCATGCCGTTTTTGGTGAAAAACTGCTGAACACTCAACATAGTGTGGGCAAGTACACTCAGAAATCACCCATCATGCAATGGGCAAACATGCTGAGAGTCTTCAAAAAAAATTTACTGAAGCTGGACACATTCTCTCACAACAATGCCAGCTGGTGCATTGTTGCAGGTAGACACATGTGCTTCTAACACTTAGCGAAGGAAGCTTGTAGTACAAGGGACCTGCCCTTCAGTTGATAATTCAGTTTTCTTTGGGTGCCCCCTTGTGTGTAAGTAAATCCTCTTTTTGAAGCTTTGAGAAACCAATTAAATATGCTTTTCATTCTTTGTTCCTTATTTTATAGCTGTTTTTTTTCTAATTATGTGCACAAAAGTATCACAGGATTCTCATCGTGGTTATCTTAGCATTAACAGGAGGTTGACTGTTATGGGCCTTGGTGGTCTCAGAGACATGATTTTCCTTGTTAATTTTGAGGTCTGTATTCTAGGAAAAGCTAGTCCTTGTGTACACATTTCCATATGAGCCAAATGCAGTTAATATCCTTGTAGGACTGCTCTACACTCTAGAGCAGTGATTTTCAACCAGTGTGCTGCAAGAATTTTTAAAACATGCAATACCTGACTATTTAGTCAGAGGTACTGACCTGTCTTTCCTTAGATTGTCAAATAAAAAAAAATGAGAACAGCCAACACAACATTAGCCATCTGGTGTGAATGAATCAAAATTATACCTATTTTTTGTCTGGTTGGCAAAAAATATATTTTTTGTTGTGCTACAGAATTTTAGTAATTAGTTTATGTGTGCCATGAGATAAAAAAGGTTCAAAATCATTGCCTTAGAAGAAATTTTCCTCAGGCAAACTCACATAATGTCTTAGTCACCTAAGAATATCTGAGCAAGGGCCAGAGAAAGCTTACCAGATGCCACCACAACAGGGCCTCTTTCTTAGGCACAGGCCTCTTTCTCAGTTTCCTCTCAGGTTGAACGCGTTGCAGGGTGTCCTGCCCTTCTCCCCAGGGCTTCCATTGGCATCTCTGGGATAAGCTACACAACTGCACTGGATGACTCCTGGTGCCCATCTCCACCACTCCAAATTTGGGGATCTGAACAACCATTGTCACCCCATTGGCTATTCGGGTTAGGGAAGCAAGTGCCCTTTCTCTTTTGGAACTAAAGGGAGTTCAGTCACTCATTTAACCAGGAAAGATTTTGTTCACATACTCAGTTAGCAATCCATGAAAAAGCTGAGATTACCCCTGGCTGGTGTGGCTCAGTGGATTAAGTGTTGACCTGTGAACCAAAGGGTGTGGGTTTGATTCCCAGTCAGGTCACGTGCCTGAGTTGCTGCCCCAGTCCCCAGTAGGAGGCGCGTGAGAAGCAACCACACATTGGTGTTTCTCTCCCTCTCTTTCTCCTTACCTTCTCTAATAAACAAACAAACCAAACAAATAAAAATTAAATAGCTGAGATTAAAAGCAGTTACCCTTTTTTTTTTCCCTTCTTTCCCTGGGTTATCTCAACCATTATCCACCTCGAATGGTTTCTAAGAACAGCTGAAATAAAGACATGGCCCACTTCTGGAAGCAAGGAAGCCCAGAATTCTGAGAAACTTACCCACGTTCAGCAACTGCAAAGTGGGGAGCTGGCAGGGCACGATGTACCCAGCACCGGGTCTAGGTCTGCAGGGAATCTTGGGTGGACTTCTTTGAAATCCTGTGGACTACATCAAGTAGATGTTGATGTAAAAATGTCCAAACTTGTAGGGAATTTTTATATGTGTTTATTTTAGCCAAACTGATGACATGTGCTGGGAAATAGATGTCAAATGCTTCCTCTACGTTTAAAAAAATGATCCATGAAAATAATCACTCAATGTCTTAGAGGCTTTTTTAAGGCAAGAAATAGTTCTTACATACTTAAATTGAGCACCTAGTATATCAGTAAGCTGAAATGATACCATTTGCTGGATTACAGCAGCTTTAGTAAAGTAAATTGAATCTAAGTTATACTGTTTTGCCTATTGGAGTTGCTGGTTTTTTTTTAAAGCAGAGTAAGTATTCAAAATGTGTAGCATTCCCTACTTATCTAATGCTTTGTGATCCAGAGTGCAAAGTTAGTTTCCATCAGCCACTTATATATTGATTATGTGTTTATTTAGAAGATGCAGAGAGACCAGAGAGGAGTCACTTTGTTTCATAGCCCTTTTATTCTTTTCCTAATGTAGTATAATTTCATTAGAAATATTTTCAAGGTGGAAGGAGCAAACAAACAGCTTTGTTCTTGTTAATATACAGACTCTTCCAAAATGAGAGTTATGATTATTCACTGTTTGGGTCAGAGCTTTGAGAACTAAGCTTAAATCACAAGACTTTTATGGATGGGTCATGAGAGGGCACAAGGAAATACAGAGACTCTCAGAGGTATAGGTGGCTAGTGTTGGTGGCAGGATGATCCAAAATAGTAAGCCTAAATAATTGCACATTTGGAGATTCCTTTTGTACTTTTATGTAAAGATGAATATTTCAGATATTCTGGATTTTGAAACCACTTTGACCAAATAGGTAAAACTGTGTTACTCAAGAGAAACTACAAAGGCACGAGAAGTCAGAATCATGCTCACATTTTGAACGTCTTTTACTTCCTTCTCTGTGCTAATGTTAGGCTGCATTCTGTCTTCTGCTTTTGCACCAAGTTAAAGTAGATTTGCCTTCTCTTTCTGTGTTACTTTACAACCTTTTGTCTGATTTACTTTCTTGGATTTACTAAGGTGACAGTGTTAGTAAGAGTTTGAAGCAGGATTTTTGCAGATAATTCAAATCTGGATAATATGGGAAGAGTTCACAACAAAGGGGAGTGTTGGTGCCATAAGGTTATGTTAAGAGTAAAAAAGTTAGTTCAGGCATTATAAACTTAATGTTGATTAATAATGTATGTGTTCTATATGTTCATACATATGTTTAATCTTTGATAATATCCACTTTCTGTCTTATCATTTAGACTCAGATTGATGGACAACTTTTCTTAATAAAGCATCTTTTGATTCTTCGTGAACAAATTGCTCCATTTCACACTGAATTCACCATTAAGGAAATTTCCCTGGACCTCAAGAAAACTAGAGGTACTTTATTGTCCTGGCTGGCACAATTGGGTGTGTTGGACCTGTCCAAATGTGTCAGCACAGGTTACAGGTTTATTTTATGTTCATCTGCAATTTTTTTTTGCATGCTGTGCCTGCTAAGCATGTTACTTGTTCTTACTAAGCTGAGCTGTCAACATCCTATTACATCTAACTTGCTGTATTTTCTTTATGAAAGGAGCTTTATCTGAGCATTTCACTTTGTAATATAGCATCACCTCTCTTAGACTCTGCCACATATTACCATAACCAGTTAAAAAATGAAAAATCAGCATACCAACTACTTACAGTGTCAGCTAGCTATGATGGTTTTAAACATTCATTTTGTCAGTTCATGAAAATTTAGGAAGCCAGCTGGGTAAAAGGGGAAGAGTACTTACAGTCTGAAAAAGTCTGTCTGTGTTCCTGGCTTACCATTTCCTGGCTCTTGTGTGATCTTGGATGGGTGTTATCAAGATCAGTTAAGAATGAAAATGTATGTTAAAGTGTTTTGTAAGCTTAAGGTGTTTCAGTGAATGTAAGTATTGTTATATTGGTGATTTAGGTGATCATGTAGATAGTGTCTTTGAGTTGGTAATAGATGTAGGATCCTCTTGGGAAAGATACTTCATCTATCCTAATGATTTGTCTCTCAAATAATAAGCAGTGATTTGAAAAGATCAAAGTAGTTATTTTCTAAGATACTGACCTTAAGCAGTGAAGAGTATACCACAAATACTCCTCATTTTTCTTAAGTATTTAACAAAATTATCTAAAACTTTATTTTTATTTAATCATTTTCAAGAGAATCAAACTCTAATGACTTAAGCCATTCATTTGTATAATGAATGAAACTATCTCATGTCTTGGGAGAATTGAGAAAATTCATAGTCACTGAAATTACATTTTTTGTATTCTGTGATTTAGTGAAACTCCAAATAGAGGATTTTCAGGGGGTAGTATGTTGTTTCCTAATGACTGTGCCTATAAAATTAGTAGACTTGATGTAACTTAACCTGAGAGCCAGCATGATCTCATCATGAGTCATATGAAAACACTTTGCTCTTCTTCTTTTCCTAATGCTCTCTTCTTTCCACCACAGAGAATGCATTTTGGTTCTGTTGGAATTTGGGTAGTAAGCTTATGTGTTATTCATATACTTAGTGATTTTTTTTTTTAAACAGCAGCCAGATTTCCTGGCTTTTGACCTGAGAGAATGCATAATTTCTTTTAGAGTTCATTCCCATCAGAGGCTTCTCTCTCTTAACCATTCTAGTTGATTTTCTTCTTTCTTTTCAGTGAGGAATGTGGGACTAGTTAGTTTTACCCTTGAAGAATGCCAGACGCTGATAGTCCTTTATTTTAGTGATGGGATAAAGCAGGGCTGATCTACTTTCTTTCATTTTTTAAAAATTCGTAATTTATTGCTGGTAGGTTCTAGTATAGATCCACTGAGGTGTGAGAAAATGAAATACCTTAAAATTTTGGCAAATATTGGTTTAAAGTATATTTCCCTAAAACATTATCCTCTGTAATCCTACCATATGCTGACTTCATTCTGTATTTAGTAGACACTCTTTCAGGTATCTTGTAGAAAAGAGAACAAAAACAAAGAGCCATTTGCTAAAGCCTTACTCTGAACACTGAATCTGATAGTGGGGTTCTTTTTGAGTAAGATCACAGTCTGGGCAGTAAGTACTCTTGTGGTAAAACCAGGGTTGAAAGCTTTGCATGCTTTGTTTTCTCCAGTCTGGCAAGGCAAGTCAAAGTGAAGAAATGGGCTTTTGTGACTATCCATAATAATACTTGCTGTCTTAACTTTTAAGTTCTAACCTCTCGTGACTAATGTTATATCTTATTGCATTTGAACATCAATGAGACCTCAGTTAATAACTTACATAGATTCTAGTTAGCCTGGAGGTTAAGGGGTAAATATGTCCTTTTGGTGTTTTCTTTCTGGCTGACACATTAGTTTATACACTCTGCTTTAAATGAATAAATTTCTGTGCCAGCTGGGATCTTAACAAAAGAAACTGGGTAAGTATATGAATATTAAAAAAACTACTTAGCAAAAAAGTAAAACTATGAAATTTTAAGGTATCAATTATTATTATTTTTTTCTATAAGTGAATAATTACATTTAGTAGTCACTTTGCAGTTCTTACTTTTAGAAAATAATGGGTGCTCTGGCCCTCTTGGCATAGATCTCACTGTCTTCATGGAGATGAGTTGGTGAAATGAAGCTGTTCTTGCTTTGTGGTAATAGAAAATTAGTGTATGTTAACGCACTGAAATAGTGACTCAGCTTTTCTGTTGCAACTGTCCATTTTTACTGGATAAGTACTTTTGTTCCACAGATGCAGCATTTAAAATCCTGAACCCTATGACTGTTCCGAGATTTTTTAGGCTGAATAGCAACAATGCCTTGATAGAGTTCTTGTTGGAGGTGAGAAGGAATCCTTTTCATTGGTGGTGGGAGGTAAATGATATTCTATACATGTCTGGTAATTGTTATGCATGTAAAAACAGGGAGAAATTGTCATCTTTTTTAGGGTACTCCTGAGATAAGAGAACATTTTCTTGACTCCAAAAAAGATGTGGACCGTCATCTGAAATCGGCCTGTGAGCAGTTTATTCAGCAGCAGACCAAGCAGTTTGTAGAGCAGCTGGAGGAGTTCATAACAAAGGTACAGACTTTGGTGTATATTCGGTAAAGTGATTTTGAATTTTTCTGTAGATTCACTTTTCAGTTAATTACGGTCTTGTGAAAACTCTGGCAGAACCCTGGCCAAGTGGCTCAATTGGTTGGAGCATTGTCACATACAACAAAGTGTTGCGTGCATATGGTAGGCAACTGATTGATGTTTCTCACTCATATGAATGTCTCTCTCTCTCTCTCTCATTCTCTCTCAAATTAATACAAACATATCTTCTAGTGAGGATTAAAAAAAAAAAAGACAAAAACTTGCCCTGACTGGTGTGGCTCAGTGGGTTGGGTGTCATCCTACAAACCCAAAGGTTTGATTCCTAGTCAGGGCACATGCCTACATTGCGGGCCTGCCCTTCAGCTGGGGGCATTCAAGAGGCAACCATTCGGTGTTTCTCTTGTACACCGATGTTTCTCTCCTTCCATTCTCCTTTATCTAAAAAATTAAGTAAATAAAAATCTTCAAAAAGTAAAAAAAATAACAACCCTTACAGAAAGAGATAATAAGCCCAAGTCTTAATGATTTCGTGTAAGAAATCAACTTGTTTCTTCTTTATGGGAGCTTTTCGTTTGGAACTTTTAGGTAAAAATCGCTTGTCGAGCATTTAGTTTTTAAGAGAAGGAATGCTAAAACAGTAAGTAACGCTAGTTATAGCAGTCCTCTGGTCACCTATGTTCTGTTTACTCACATGGTGAGTATTTGCCTATGGTCTGGGACTCACTTTTCCTGGATCAGGACCTGCTGGTCACAGTCCTGCTTATCAGGGCTATTACTTAAATTGGTGAAGTATCTCTCCCTTTTTGTTTTACATGGTACTGGTATTTCTCCCTTCCATTTGCATGGATAATTAAAAATTGAAGATTTTATATCATTGCATTGGTAATCACCAGATAGATTAGTTTTTACTCATCTATCTCTGCCTCCTAGCTAAAATCTATTAACTAATACTAGCAATAGAAAATACAGATCATGGCCCTGGCTGGTGTGGCTCAGTGGACTGAGCACCAGCCTGCAAACCAGAGGGTTGCCAGTTCGATTCCCAGTCAGGCCACATGCCTGGGTTTTGGACCAAGTCTCCAGTAGGAGGTGTGTGAGAGGCAACCACACATTGATGTTTCCATTTCTCACTTTCTCCTTCCCTTCCCCACTATCTAAAAATAAATAAGTAAAATCTTTAAAAAAACAAGAAAAATACAGATCATGGTTATTTTGACTTTCCTTTTTCAAACTAATCATTAAAAAAATTTACATGTTGTTACTAAGGACTTTTCTCATAAAGATGTTTAAAAAGTCTTGAAATTAACTTTAATTTATTAAACCTCTACTGCTTGTCCAGTTTTGTATTAGAATACATTTTCAAAAGATTAGGCATATCAGAGACCTTTTTCTCAAATGTACTTATTTAAGTCTTAACTGGGGAGATAAGCAAATTGTTCATTTGTAACTTGTTGCTGGGTCCAACAATACTAAATCCAGAAGCCTGTGATGAAAGTGGAATATACCAGTTTTAAAAATAATAAAATACCAGAAAAGCAAGTACAGAAAGGTTATTGGATTGTATTAATTGTTTAGTGGATCTTAGCCTACTCATGTCAAATATTTGGAGTGTGTTTGTATGTTTTTTTCCTACTACAGAAATTTTAAAAGAGGGTGGTAGAAATGTTTTCTCCCAGATTTTAATTTAAAAAATGGTATAAATATTGATACTTTGTAATTTTTATTACTCAGTTATCATAGATTTTACTGATGAAAAACCAGCTTGTAGATTATAGTATGCACAGGGTGGAAGAAAAGTACATTTTCAGTTGTTCATAGGGAAAATAATACAATAATAAATAATAATACAATAATAACCTCTGTGTTTTGTATACTTACAACTATAAGCCTACTTTTGCCCCACCCTGTATTTTTGGGAGAGCATCCACATTAACATTGGTGGGACATATTGTAGAATGCATATTTTACAGTAACAGAGCAGCAAAGTGAAACTTCCTATAAAAACAAGTCGATAATGAAATCTAGGATTAAAGGGTTTTTCTAGAAAAGCACAGTTTCCTTAAAAATCAAGAGAATGAAAATTTACTGATATAGTTGTCCAAGCTGACCTTAGTATAAGTAGATAAATCTGGAAGAATGGTACAGTTGTGCATTTTGGAACACTGGACACTATGAACATTTTTTAAAAATTAGAGGCATATATATAAGAAAGCCTTCTTATATATAATTAAATAACATGAACATGCTACATGTCTCTAGTGGGCACCTATGTAGAGCTAAGCTGTTCATACATCTCTTTTATTCTCCCCTCACTGTGGGATTGGTAAAGGGAAGGACCTTCCTCTAATCAACATTGAGAAATCAGTTGCCTCATTTTTACTTTTTCAACCCTGGTCCTTCACTACTTCTCATTGAGTTTGCAGTCAATGTATTTAGTAGAGGACTGAGCATCCCTTTTATTTATGGAGCCTAGAGTGAGTCAGAGACAAAGATACATACTGTGCCCACACATGCACAAGCACATGATGTAATTACTAGAGTTTATAGAGATATATGTGATCATTTAAGACAGGCTCCTCAGAATTTGTGGACCAAACATTTTCACTTTTTCCTGGTGAATGTTACTACCATTCTGAATAGCAGAGACAGAATAAAGGATTTAAAAACTTTAAAATGATTTTTTTAAAGGTAAATCTGCAAGTGCAGAATCTTGTGCCTCTTATTATAGATGGCATTTTATAAGGCAAACAGTGCTTATACCTTGATAGATGATTGTAAGAAAAACAGCCCCCATTGATACAGAAAAAAACAGTATTTCATCTTTCATTTACATGTATGCTTGTAGGTCTCAATATTTACCATTTGGATGTAAGTCTCATCAACAAAATGTCCTCAGCTTGTTTCTAAGTTTGGACTGATTTGATAAATATATATGGGTTTGCATAGTAAAACAAACTGTGTGAGTATGTAGAGAACATTCTTAGGTTGTCAGAACTTATGTTTTGAGCCTAAAGACCCAGGGTTTGATTCTGATCCCCTGTCTCATGTTGTAAATCGTCTCGTTTGTTTATTATGAAGCTCCTTCTTTGGGTTCTTCTTGTTGAAATGCTTCCTTTTCGTTAATTCCCATTACATCCTTGGCACCTGGAGTAAAGTACAACAACTTCATTTCACAGATTGAGAACCT
This sequence comes from Phyllostomus hastatus, assembly GCF_019186645.2. Taxonomy (NCBI): domain Eukaryota; kingdom Metazoa; phylum Chordata; class Mammalia; order Chiroptera; family Phyllostomidae; genus Phyllostomus; species Phyllostomus hastatus. Next base: position 1,367,182 of record NW_025333835.1, on the reverse strand, counting down.
GAAGTTTTGCAGAGTGACCTAGCATACATGAGATAAACATTTCTACATCTTAATATGAGGTCTGTTAGAAAGTATCCAGCCATGTAATATGAAAAATACAGACATTTATTGAAGATACAAGAAACATTGTACATAGGACAATGACACCTTAGTTCCCTTCAAAGTAGGCACTTTGGGACCTCCCACAGTTCTGCCAGCATTTCTTCCACTTTTCAAAACTCTCGGCAAAATCCTTTGTTGGATTTGCCATCAGCTGTCCCATCATATTTTCCTGTATCTCATTGTCGGTCTGAAATCTCTTCCATTTCAAGATGATTTTAGTTTTGGGAAAAGCCAGAAGTCACAGAGTGCCAAATTTGGTTCATTGGTAGCAGTTTGAATCAAGTCATTAGCAACTGCACTACGATGTTCCTTTTACTCTGGTAGCAGAAACCACAGAACAGATTTTGCCATGACACATTTCGAGCCAAGATCCTGTGTCAAAATCTCAGACACCGTAGTTTTTGGAATCCCCAGATCAGCTTCTGGTTCTCACACTATCAGTTGCCGATCTTCATTGATTGTGGCCTGCACATGTTCAGTATTCTCAGATGTTCTGCTTGTTGCAGGCCTTCTAGAACATGGATCACTTTCAACAGATTCTTGACCATCTTTGAAGCTTTTGTGCCACACTTTTATTTGCACTTCACTCATTGTGTCATCCCCGAAAGCCTTCTGAATCATTGAATAGTTTCCATGGAGGAATGGTCAAGCTTTACCTAAAATTTGATGCAGATTTGTTGCTTTCCTCGCTCAGTTGTTTTTTATCCATGTCTTATTTTTATTCTGAAATGTGAAGCTCTTCTGAATTAAAGTACAGTTGACATACAATATTGTATTAGTTTCAGGTTTAGAACATAATGAGATTTCACATTTATATACCTTACAAAGTGATCACCACAAAAAGTCCACTATCCATCTGTCACCATACGAAGTTATTGTAATACTGATATTAATATTCCCTATGTTGTACTTTACATCCTCATGACTTATTTATAAGTTTGTACCTCCTAATCCCCTTAGCCTTTTTGCCCAACCCCCCACTGCCCAACCCTCTGGCAGTTAGCGGTTTTTCTGTATCTATGGGTCAGTTTGTTTTGTTTGTTTATTTTAGTTTCTTAGATTCCACCCCTAAGTGAAATGATACAGTATTTGTCTTTCTCTGACTTAATTTCACTTAGCATAATACCCTCTAGGTCTATCCATGTTGTTGCAAATGGCAAGATCCTTTCCTTTTTGGCTGTGAAATATTCCAGTGTGTTGTATGCATGTGTACACACACATCCACTTCTTTATCCATTCATCTAGTGATGAACACCTGGGTTGTTTCAATAACTTGGCTATTGTAAATAATGCTGCAGTTAACATAGAGGTGCATATATCTTTTTGAATTGTTCCACTTCTGGGGGCTTACCTGAAGAAAACAATTGCTGGGTCCTTCTTTGTCTCTCATTATATAGCCTTTGTTTTAAAGTCTTTTTGTCTGATATAAGTATTGCTATCCCAGATTCTCTCTTTTTTTTTTCATTTCTGTTTGCATGAAATATCTTTTCCATTTATTTATTTCCAGTCTCTGTGTGTCTTTCAATCTGGAGTCTCATGTAGACAGTATATGTAGGGGTCATTTTTTTTTAAACCATTTAGTCATCCTGTTTTTGCAGTGGAGTACTTAGTCAACTTCAATTGAAGTAATTATTGATAGGTATGTGCTTATTGCCATTTGAATTGTTTTCATACTACATTAAAAGTGGTTGGTCTACTATCTTTACTATGTGTTTGCCTTTAC